>NC_090383.1:89775326-90983234 GCF_036365525.1 Heterodontus francisci | reverse complement strand
TAGAGAGAGAGAGAGGAAGAGACAGAGAGAGAGAGAGAGAGAGAGGAAACAGAGAGGGGAACAAAGAGAGTGAGGAGATGGGAACAGAGAGAATGGGGGGGAGACAGAGAGAATGGGGGGGAGACAGAGAGAATGGGGGGGGAGACAGAGAGAATGGGGGGGAGACAGAGAGAATGGGGGGGGAGACAGAGAGAATGGGGGGGGAGACAGAGAGAATGGGGGGGGAGACAGAGAGAATGGGGGGGAGACAGAGAGAATGGGGGGGGAGGAGACAGAGAGAATGGGGGGGAGACAGGAGAATGGGGGGGGAGACAGAGAGAATGGGGGGAGACAGAGAGAATGGGGGGGAGACAGAGAGAATGGGGGGGAGGGAGACAGAGAGAATGGGGGGGGGAGACAGAGAGAATGGGGGGGGAGACAGAGAGAATGGGGGGGGAGACAGAGAGAATGGGGGGGGAGACAGACGCGTGAGACGGGACACAGACAGCCGCGGGGACGGGAAAGGACACAGACTGGGGTGGGCACAGACGGGGGGGGAGGAGAGGACACACAGGACATGGGGGGGACAGAGAGGGGGTGAATCACAGAGAGAGAGTGAGGACGGCACAGAGAGGGGGGAACACAGGGAGAGACAGAGACGGAGAGATGTCACTCCTGAAAAATGGGCATCTATCCAGATCAGTCTGCATCGCTACATCAAGTGTGTGGGCAGAGATTGACTACTATGCAAGCAAAACAATGCCAGGTATCTCACTAAATCAGTTTTCAGTATAGTGATGAGAACGTAAGTCAATAAATTAGTCCTTCTCATTTAAAGCTTCTTCACAAAAATGAACATTTGTTGTTGTTTTTGTTAGTAAGACAAATTTTTAATGCCTTTATCTTTTGAAATTGCTCACTGGCCCTCTGGGCCGAGCAAAGATCGTAATGCGGTCCTCCGCCCGAAAAGGTTGGACAACCCTGGTATAGGTGGTCTACTGACTCCAACCTGATCTGGTAACAGTGAAAACTTTGCTGAGATCTAGAATTGTCAATTCTTTTCTCTTGACTTGTGGGTCTAGACTAGGGCTGTTCAACCTTTTCACGTGGAGGCCACATTACAATTATTGTCTTACATAAGGGCCAGTGAGATAATTTCGGAAAGATAAAGGCATTAAAAATTTATCTCACTATTAATCAAAAAGGAACTAATGAGATTAATTTATTGACTTACTTTCTCATCACTATGTTGGACACTGATTTAGTGAAATACCTGACATTTTATTTGCTTGCACAAGTAGTAAATGTTTGCCTGCACACTTGTTGTAGCGATGCGGATTATTCCAGATAGATGTCCATCTGTCAGGAGTGATCTTATTTCTCTGTCTGTCTGTCTCTGTCTTCCCGTGTCCCCCTCTGTGTTGTTCCCCCCACATCATCCTCGCTCTCTGTGTCCCCCTCCTCTGCCTTCCTCTTTCTCTATCTGTCCCCTTCTTTCTCTCTCTGTCCCCTTCTCGCTCTGCCCCCTCTTTTTCTCCTCTCTCCCCCCCCCCCCTCTTTCTCTCTCTGTTATCGCCCCTCTCTCGGTTCCTTCCCCTCTGTGTCCCCCCTTCTCTCTCTTTCTGTCCAACCTCCCCTCCCCCCGTCTTTCTTTCTCTGTTCCACCGTCTGGCCCCCTCTTTCTCTCTCTGTTCCTACCTCTCCCTCTCTGTGTTCCTCCACTCTCTCTCCTGTTCCTCCTTCTCTCTCTCTCTCTGTCCTCCGTCTCTCTCTCTCTCTGTGTCTCCCTTTCTCGCTCTGTGTCTCTCTCCGTTCCCCCCCTCTCTCTCTGACAGTTGCAGATAGCAGGAGTGCTCAGCACAGCAGCTTTGGTCAGTCTTTTTAAATAAAATTACACTGTCAGTTTCACAGGACATCAGGAACAGCGGTTTTTCAACTTCGACAGATTCGGGGTTTTCTGGAGGTGTTTTTAAAAGAAAGTTGTAACCCGTCGGTAAACCCCTAATCTGTCAGATGTTGGAAAACCACTGCTCCCAATGTCAGCACGTCAGCTGTGAAACTGACTTGCGATGTTTAAAAGTCGGTCTGAAAGACGAAAATAATGGAAACAATTGGAAAGTTCTCTGAAATACACCCGCGGGCTTAGATGGAAACGTTTGATGGACCATATCCTGGCCCATGGGCCATATGTTGAACAACCCTGTCTAGACTTGAATTATCTTGTACTTGAGTGTTGTACCTGCCATCTTCCTGAACTCCACTTTCAAAACTTGAATGTGAACATGCTCATTGATGCTACAGGAGTGTTAGAAATAATGTTGTTGGATAACTCAGCTGACATCTATTCCTCCTCAACGTTGCTCCTTTTAGGGTGATTACCTCATATGACCGTGGCTCATTACAGATCTTTAACACTTCTGCAGGGAACCATGTCTTCTTTTGTGGATGGATTATTTTGACCTTCTGACTGACATGCAGAGGAGACAACTCCATGCCTGTATGTTTGTCATATGTGACATTCATTTTCTCCTGTCTTACCAACTATTTATGTTGGACTGATGATGATCCGATTTGATGATGACTCTGAGAGTTGTCCTGATTGCCTTCCGAACATGATCTCTGCTGGGGATGGTAATCCTGTATCTATGTGGTGTCGCTCGTAGGCGCAGCATTGCTATTTGTATGTCTTGATTGGTCTCCTTACATTTCAAGATTAGTGATTTTATTGTCCGCCGCCGTCCTGCTAATCCATTTGACCTTGGATAGTGTGGAGACAATGTAACGTAATTTACAGTCCACCGTGCCCCATGTCTCGAAATGGCTTACCGAACTAGTGGACTGTTATTTGACACGATATCCTCCCGGGAACCAAAATGACTGAAAACTGCACTCTTCGTGTTTGCTACCGATGCACTTGATGTATCCCTCAGTTGGTGAATGATAGGAAATTTGGAGAAGTCGTCGGTAATAAGTAAGAAGTCATCACCTCTGACAGTAAATAAAAGTCAGTAGCTATTCTTGGCCATGGATGTGGTGGAACATCATGAGGATGAAGTGGCTCTTCGTGTTGACTCAGCTGATGCCTCTTGACATGCATCGCATATCCTCATTGTTCGTTCTAAGTCGTTAATGATCCCTGGTCAATAAATTGTCCTATGTGCAAGTTGTCTTGATCTTTCAATGCTCATGTAACCTTGATGTAATTGGGTAAGGATATCTTGACGAAGTGCTTTTGGTAACAATACTTGCCTGCCCTTGAAAATGATTCCACTTGGATATCCCTAATTCATCACAATGTGGCCAAAAGGTTCTGAGGTCTGTGGATACCTTTTGCGTTGTATCTGACCATTCAGTGATGATCAGCTGCCATACACAAGAACACAAGAAATAGGAGCAGGAGGAGGCCATTCAGCTTCTCAAGCCTGCCCCGCCATTCAATAAGATCATGGCTGATCTGTCCCAGGCCTCAACTCCTCTTTTGGGCCTGCTCCACATAACCCTCGACTTCCGAGGTTTCAAAAATCTATCTACCTCATCCTTAAATACAATTAGTGACCTAGCCTCCACAACTCTTTGAGGTAGAGAATTCCAGAGATTCACCACCCTCTGAGATAAGAAATTCCTTTGCATCTCAGTTTTAAGTGTGTGCCCCCTTATTCTTGTAACTATGTCCCCTAGTTTGAGATTCCCCCACCAGTGGAAACATATTCTCAACATCTACCCTGTCAAGCCCCCTTAGAATCTTATATGTTTCAAGAAGATCACCTCTCATTCTTCTAAACTCCAATGAATAAAGGCCTAACCTGTTAGCCGTTCTTGGTAAGACAACCCCTTCATCCCAGGAATCAGCCTAGTGAACCTTTCTGAACTGCGTCCAATGCTAGTATATCCTTATTTAAATACAGGGACCAAAACTGTACAAGTACTCCAGGTGTGGCCTCACCAACACCCTGTACAGTTGTAATAAGACTTCCCTATTTTTAAACTTTAACCCCCTAGCAATAAAGGCCAAAAATTCCATTTGCCTTCCTAATTACCTGTTGCACCTGCATGCTGACTTTTTGTGTTTCCTGCATAAGAACACCCAGATCCCTCTGTACTGCAGTATTTTGTAGTCTTTCTCCATCTACATAATAATCTGGCCTTTTTATTCTTCACACTTTCCCACATTGAACACCATCTGCTAAGTTTTTGCTCACTCACTTAACCTAACTATATCCCTTTGCAGATTCTTTGTGTCCTCATCACAACATGCCTTCCCACCTATTTTTGTATCATCAGAAAATTTAGATACTCTACACTCTGTCCCTTCCTCCAAGTCATTCATGTAGATGGTAAATATTTGAGGCCCTAGGACCGATCCTTGTGGCACCCCACTAGTTACGGCTTTCCAACCTGAAAAAGACCTATTGATCCTGACTCTCTGCCTTCTGTGTGTTAGCCAATCCTCAATCCATGCCAACACATTACCCCCAATACCCTGAGCTCCTATTTTGTGTAATAACCTTTTATGTGGCACCTTATCGAATGCCTTCTGAAAATCCAAATACACATCTACCGGTTCCCCTTTATCCACTCTGTTATATCCTCAAAGAACTCTAACAAATTTGTCAAACATGATTTCCATTTCATAAAACCATGTTGGCTCTGTTTGATTGCATTATGTTTTTCTAAATGACCTGCTATTTCTTCCTTAATAATGGACTCCAGCATGCCCTGAAGACAGGATCTCTGGAAGTCTCTCTCTGGAGCTCTTCGCGCTTGTTCTGTCCAAATCACATTAGGTCAATGTTGTATACGTCTTCTGGTTCCTAATCTACTTCGTCCACTTGGACATCTAACTGTATATCTTCTGTTTTCTTGGGGTTGGGTAGCCTGTTCAACGTGTCAGACGTAACCATGAGGTTTCCAGGTTTGTATCACATCTTGCAATCGTACCCCTGTACTTTGATTAGTACTCTTTGGAGTTGAGGTGGCGTGCTGGTGAGTGGTTTTGGCCAAATCATTGCTAACGGCTTGCGATCAGTCTCGACAAGAAAGGGTTTACCAAATAGGTACGTATGAAATCTGGTGATACCGAACACTAATGCCAATGTTTCTCATTCTATGTTTGAACAGTTCACCTGAGTGGGCGTCAAACTTTTAGAACCAAATGCGATTGGTCGGCCTTCCTTAAACAGACATGCTTGGAGACCCTTTTGCGAAGCATCTACTTTGAGTGTAGTTTCGGTCCTTGGGTCGTAATGTTGTAAATATGCTTCTGCAGAAAGTCCCTGTTTGAACGAATCGAACGCATGCTGATGAATGGCGTATCTTTCTTGAGAAATTCACAGAGTGGTGATGCTTTCTCAGAGAAATTCGAGATACATGGTGCTAAGAAGTTAAACAGATCCAAACAACTCTGTAAATCTTATTTATCTTGAGGAGCAGGCATTGATTGTACATACTCAACTTTACCAGGATCTGGCTGTATTTCAGTGTCAGAATAGATTGAACTGAAAAAATTAATATGGCTCACATTCATAGCACATATTTTTCTATTAAACACGAGACCTTCTATTCTAGCCATCTTTATTAGGCTGTGAAGATTTTTGTCAAGCTCTTCCTTGGTATTTCCCATGACTGCTACGTCATCTGCAATGCAAACACAGCCAGGAACACTCTCAGTAATAGGTTGTTGGAACAGGTCATGACTCAATGACAGACTGAATGGTAACAGTAGAAATGGTGTTCCGAATGCAGTTAGTTCCTGCGAATCCTTGGAAAGGTCTACTGACCAATATCCATGTTTCGCGTCCAACTTTAAGAACTTGGTTCTAGCAAACATTGGGTTCAGCTCCTCTAAAGTAGGCATCTTGTGAGGACATCTTTTGAGTGCTCAATTTAATCTTCTGGGATCCAAGCATACTCTAGTGGTACCATCTTTCTTAATTACAATGGTTATAGAGTTACGCCAATAAGTATGTAGATGAATACAGTGAATAATCCCTTGTCATTCCATCGTGTCATCCGCCGCCTTTAATTTGTCCTTTATGTGGACACTGCATTTCCGTGGTGGATCTATGGAGGGAAGAAAGGCATCTCCTATAAAACTACCCACGGTGTCAAATTTATCCGGGTATTTCTGTTGCAGATCTTGAATAGACTCAATAGAGTCAAACTTACCTTGATTATCTAGCATTGGCATTTACTGATCTCATGAATCGTCACGATCCAGAGTTCAGTGCATGCTGGTAGTCCTGCTACCGTTGGACCACTGGTGTCAACAACATAGAAGGCTTGAGGTGACAATGCAGAACTTCCATACCTGCACTTCAACATCAATGCTTCCATGCAGTAGATTGATGAACTGTTATATGTAGTGAGTCTAGCTCTGCCTTGTTGGCTGTAAACTAGACTCCCACTTCGCTAGGTACATATGGGCGGCACAGTGGCGCAGTGGTTAGCACCGCAGCCTCACAGCTCCAGCGACCCGGGTTCAATTCTGGGTACTGCCTGTGTGGAGTTTGCAAGTTCTCCCTGTGTCTGCGTGGGTTTCCTCCGGGAGCTCCGGTTTCCTCCCACATGCCAAAGACTTGCAGGTTGATAGGTAAGTTGGCCATTAGCAATTGCCCCTAGTATAGGTAGGTGGTAGTGAAATATAGGGACAGGTGAGGATGTGGTAGGAATATGGAATTAGTGTAGGATTAGTATAAATGGGTGGTTGATGGTCGGCACAGACTCGGTGGGCCGAAGAGCCTGTTTCAGTGCTGTATCTCTAAACTATATCTTTGAGTATCTGCAGTAGTAAAATGTTGGTATAAAAACAGAAAGTGCTAGAAATACTGAGCAGGTCAGACAGCATCTGTGGAGAGAGAAGCAGAGTTAATGTTTCAGGTCTGTGACCTTTCATCAATGGTGGTGCTTGCCCCAGTGTCCATCTCCAGTCGTAGCTTGTGCTTCCCACTTTTATTTATTTATTTTTTTATTTAGAGATACAGCACTGAAACAGGCCCTTCGGCCCACCGAGTCTGTGCCGACCATCAACCACCCATTTATACTAATCCTACACTAATCCCATATTCCTACCACATCCCCACCTGTCCCTATATTTCCCTACCACCTACCTATACTAGGGGCAATTTATAATGGCCAATTTACCTACCAACCTGCAAGTCTTTTGGCTGTGGGAGGAAACCGGAGCACCCGGAGAAAACCCATGCAGACACAGGGAGAACTTGCAAACTCCACACAGGCAGTACCCAGAATTGAACCCAGGTCACTGGAGCTGTGAGGCTACGGTGCTAACCACTGCGCCGTGTTAGGACATATAATTTCAACGGTGCTGAAAGCTTCCAATTGTATGATTGCATCCATGTGCTGCGTGACTGTCACTGTATGGAAAGCTTGTTCACTTTCCAGCTTGAGTTTGCTTCTTTCAGTGCTTTCTTTGCTGTCTATGTCCCTGCCTACCTCGTGAACATGCCTGTGCTTGAAATGGTACTTGGTGAACACTTTTTTATTCTTGCCACTAGGCGGCATCTGTTTTTGAGCTGTGGCTTCTGACCGCTTCTTCGCTGCCAGACTTTCGACACAATCTTGTCCAGTGTCCCTTTAGACCACACGCCTTGGAGGTATCTCTGAATACAAGACAGTTACGTGGCTGATGCGTTCGACCACACCTGTCACACGTCTTGCCCTGTTGATGTGCCTTGGCTATTTCTCATAGGATTGTTGCTGCTCCAACCTCTTGTATATGTTGCCTGCTCGCAGCTATGGTTTTATGTTTTCTGCCATCTTCACGTAGACTGTCAATGTTGAATCCTTTTCTCTTAGCAAGCAGATCCTTTTGGAATGCCTCTATTAGAGTTGATGCAATTACCAGCTGTTATTCTCAGAGTTCTGTGTCTGAGAAATTACAATCTCTGCCTTTATTTCAACATCTACTGACAAACTGTTCAATAGTTTCTTTGTGCTGTTGTCTATAAGACATCAGTTTGAGTTCATGCATTCTGAAGTTGACCTTAACTCTTAACTGATCTTCCAGCGTTGTCCAGAGTTTAGATGGGTATTTCTGGTCTGCTTATGACAGCCCAGAAGTGTTGATGCAATGGAGACCTTCATTGTCGATCGTTATCTTTAATTTTATTGCTTGCTTGTTGGGTTGCAAGATCTAAAAAGCATAACTCCGTATGCTGCCAAAATAGTTGGAATTCATGAAGGACATCCGGAACCTTCCAATTCATAGCTGGATATTTTGTTGTCATGTCGTCAAAATTTCTTGCTTCACAAGAATTCTTTTGTCAGAGCTTTCCCTTAAACTACTTTTCCTTTAATGACTTTTCTTTGAGGAGAAAGCAGTCAGGCCTACAGCTCCTGCAGCATTGGACATCTGCCATGCCCTGAGCTCTGTGGCTGCAGCGCGGGCTTTCAGCCTCTGCAGGGACAGACTTTGCCTATGGAGCTCTTTTCGGTGGGAAAACACACGGTGCTTAATGGTGGTGCAGTTTCGCAGCACCGATTCGGATCGACTTTTTTTTTTGGAGCCCGACTCCACCAGAACGCTGCCTTTCTGGTCGACTACTATTCCTACAAAATGCCCCTTTTGATTACTCACTTTCTTTGAGCACTGATTCTCGAGCGTAATTTTCGAATCCAGTCTTAAATCTCGCTGCCAATACTTCTTCCAACTTTTTCAGTGCTGTCCCAGGCATTTATGACTTCTCCCATTGTACACGTTGTCGCACTTGTGATCGGCGTCACTATGTCAAACACCGCTGCTAATACATTGTGCACTTCTGCATCGCTGCCACCATATTGTGTTATTGGCTCTTAACCCAAATGTACCAAACACTAAAACAATGATTAGTAAACTAAACGAAAGGTTCTTTATTGAAGGATAACAGGATTCTAAGAGAGCTCTTCAATGCACGCGCAATCTGCTAACACTGCTCCAACTACTGTATCACATGTTAACTTGCATCACTTCATGTTATGATGTATACTAAACTATTTACATATTCAGTAGTATGCTAATCAGTATTAAAGCAATACCACAACAGCACACAGTTAAAAAGTAATCAAAAAGGCTAATAGAATGTTGGTCTTTATGTCAAGGGGGCTGGACTACAAAAAGGCAGAAGTGATGCTTCAGTTGTACAGAACCTTGGTCAGACGCCATCTGGAGTATTGTGTTTGGATTTGCGCATGGCACCTCAGGAAGGATATATTGGTCTTGGGGGGGGGGGGGGGGGGGGGGGTGGGGGGGTACTATGCAGAGTCCCCAAAATGATACCAGGGCTTAAAAGGTTAAATTATGAGGGTAGGTTGCCTAAATGTGCCTTCAGATTTGAAGATTGAGGGGAGATCTAATTGAGGTGTTCAAAATTATAAAAAGGATTCAGTAGAGTAGATATTGAGATGCTATTTCCTCAGGTCTACAATTCTAAAACTAATATTCCAGCTCAGCTATTCAGGAATGAAATCAGGGTAGCAGAAGTCTGTTCCAAAACATTGTAGATGTTGGATCCTTTGAAATTTTCAAGTCAATGATCAACGGATTTTTATTAGGTAGCAGTATCAATGGATATGGAACAAAGAGGATAGAGCTACAGATCAACCATGATCTAACTAAATGGCAGAACAGACTTGTGGTACTAAATGGCCTACTCCTGTTCCTATCTTCCTGTGTTTAGCTCATATGTGACTAAGATTTAAAAGCATCAAAGAATGCAGCTGTTTATTCAGCAAGGTAAAGGTCATTTCAACAATTCAAGTTCTATACTGTACTGTACATATTCTTTTTAGTGACGCATGAACTAGTTTGACTTTGGCACAGTATGCTTAACTTGTTTTTAGTTCAATGAGGTACATTCTTTTTAATGTGAATGTTGATTTAAGCTACAGGAAATGCTGACTCAAAGTCCTGACAGTGACAATAATTGTTGTCATTGGGGTTAAACCCATACGCAGCATTTAAACTTAGTGTCATAGACGTATAAGCAAACATTACCCTACAGTAATCTCTCGGTTTCATCAATCAATGCTCACACACCAAACTCCAATGAAGGGTTCCTTTTTGAATTGCTACCTCCCTTTCAATTACATACAGCATTCTGCCAATTACTACACCATTCCACAGATTCCTGTAGCAACCTCATACACATAAACAGAGTGCTGCAACAAAATATCTCTATTTATCTGTCAAAAAATTATCCTACTGTTTTATTAAAAGACAAATCATGTGAAACATTTGATGTTGTTTGATATATGCAATTTCCAAGTGCATGCATTGTAGTCTGGATTGTGGCAGGCTGGACATTCCTCAATTTTCTGCTGCAATGTGCAACTATGTTGTTACTTTGTAAATGATGAAAAGAGCGGTTATTTTGATGAACAAACAGGTTTCTTTGTGTTTGAAATCACCTCACTTTCACCTTAGATCAAAAAAAGGTGCAGTGACAGTGGGCAGCATTTTCCCAGCACCTTGGAGGCAGATTTGGAAAGGTGGGGGGGGGGGGGGAAGGGGGCAGGCGTAGGAAATTTGCACTCAAAAGCGTCGGACCAGCTCCCTTATGTGTTCCTGCCTCTTTACGTTTCTCCCGCAGACAGGTGCAGAGTGGTGACGGCAACGGTGATTATTGCAGCAGCATAGCAATTTTGCTTGCATTGCATGAGTCCCTTGCTGTTTCCACACCCTGGCAAGCGAGAGGATGCGGTTGCACAGCTGGAGGTCGAGGCTGCATTACAGCTGAAGGAGATTTTTATGTTTTCGGCAGAAAATGGCAAGGCTGCTGTTTTCCCATCTCACAATTTTGCCACTGCGTGTAGAATTGCTGGAGATGGATGTCTCTAATCATCATGGACCTAATGAGGTCACAGCTGCTCCAGATACTGATGGCGGCTCCAGTGTTTCCCTGCCACTGCAGTTGTTTGGGCCTCAGCAGCACTCCCGCTAGTCACACAGTGAGGGCTGTGTTCTCCCTTGCAGTAGGGCACGTTGCCTGCCTCTGGAACTCGCCCATCATCCCTAATTGAACAGCAAACACTGAGGCAACCTACTAATTGGCCTCCTCCTGTAAAATTCAGCCAGAAGGTGTTACTGCCTCAATTGGGTTCACGACACAAATATGACCCCGACTATGGGTTCCTGATGCACGTGACAAAGGCTTGGACTGATAAGTGGCAAGGTACATTCACGCCACACAAGTGCCGGGAAATGACAATCTCCAACAAGAGAGAATCTAACCATCTCCGCTTGACATTCAATGGCATTACCAACATTGAATCCCCCACTAGCAACATCCTGGGGGGGGTTACCATTGACCAGAAATTGAACTGAACCAGCCACATAAATGCTGTGGCTACAAGAGCAGGTCAGAGGCTGGGAATTCTGCGGGGAGTAGCTCACCTCCTGACTCCCCAATGCCTGTCCACCATCTACATGGCACAAATTAGCAGAATGATGTAGTATTCTCCACTTGCCTGGATGAGTGCAACTCCAACACTCAAGAAGCTTAACACCATTCAGGACAAAGCAGCCCACTTGATTGGCACCCCATTCACCACCATCAACATTCACTCCCTCCACTACCGACGTACAGTGGCAGCAGTGTGTACCATTTACAAGATGCACTGCAGCAACTCACCAAGGCTCCTTCGACAGCACCTTCCAAATCTGCAACCTCTACCACCTAGAAGGACAAGGGCAGCAGATGCATGGGAACACCAGCATCTGCAAGTTCTCCTCCAAGCCACACATCATCCTGACTTGGAACTAGATAGTCATTCCTTCACTGTCGCTGGGTCAAAATCCTGGAACTCCCTTCCGAACAGCACTGTGGGTGTATTTACACTACACAGACTGTAGTGA
Source organism: Heterodontus francisci (assembly GCF_036365525.1). NCBI lineage: Eukaryota > Metazoa > Chordata > Chondrichthyes > Heterodontiformes > Heterodontidae > Heterodontus > Heterodontus francisci. The sequence continues at coordinate 90,971,404 of NC_090383.1, read as the reverse complement.
TTCAAGAAGGCGGCTCACCGTCACATTCTCAAGGGCAATTAAGGATGGGCAATAAATGCTGGCCTAGTCAGTGAGGCCCACATTCCGGGAAAGAACAACAAAGATTCAGCCCAGTGTGTTTGATGACAGCACACAAACTAATTTGAAAGGATTGCCAAGGTCTACTCAAGAATGTTCCCTGCTACGATTCAATGCAGTAAATAATGCAAGTTTTATCACCTTACTCTACTTTCAGACCAGTCAATGTGGGACATATACCCTGAACATGTGAAAAAAGATGGCCAATATATAGGACTCTTGTTTTCTGTTACATTTCAAGCAAATCAGAACAGAAAAATTTTTAGCAATAGGAAAGGACCATTAGAACAATAATCCAGTTTCCTTTTGTTGAATCTCTACCCCAGCTACTTTCTATCTCAGTGTAGCTATTGATCACTGACTTATCCAGAAACAAATCTAGTTGCATCTTGAACACAGGATGCATGTATAGCTGTACTAGTATTCACTAACAGAAGACTGGGAGAGGAGTCTAACCACTTTCTCTGTAACATGGTGCAGAGAACAAGGTAGTTTTTGATCTTCTTGAGCAATGACCCCAGATAGTCCTGCTGCAGGCTGTGATCTCTGCAGATGCAAGGATCGCAGCCTAGCCCAAACAGCATTCTTGCTCTCGTCAGTCATCTGCGGCAGGTGAAGGAGTAACATGGAGCTACTACCATTCTGAGAGAATTATGTTTGCATCTGTCACAACCCTACTTGCAATCTTCATGTCACTGTGCTGTCTGATCTGTGGATGCACAGATCTGATGGCTTCATTGATAACACAGAAGCTGGAACAATGGGATGTCTCATTTGGCAATGGCAGGAATGGAAATTTGATTGTAGAGATTGAAACACGGAAGGATGAGTATGGATTTGAGAGGTGTCAATATATTCATTGAAAGACTTTGGAAAGGCAAGGGAAGTTGCAGATGGGACAATAGTATGCAAGGAGGGTAGGTTTTCTGAGAAGGGGTGATGACAGTGCTTTTGAGGAGAGGGAACTATTTACAATGTCAGCTAGCATAGGGGCTGGGAACGGAAGTGGGTGGTCAGTAGGTAGATCTCATTGACAAGATGAGCTCAAAGAAGGCATGGAGGAGATAGGAGAGAGGTTCAGGTCTGAGATGGGGTGGAAATTTGGGGAAGACAGAACTCAATAGTAATGCCAAATAGAGTTGTGGAAACTCTAAATAATCATGTATTATCTAATATTCAGTACCATTAAAAAGTGCTGCATTTTTAGACCTTTCCATTGTGCAGAATGTATATATTCATCGATAGCCCATTAAAGTCCTGAAGGCAGGCCTGATGTCACAAAGGGGCTGGTACAGTAATGAAGGAGGTCAAGAGGTTAATTCCAACAAAATAAAAATGATTGTTGGAACACCATCACGTTTTGTCATGGGATGGTAAAATGTGCATTTGTGGCCTGAAAATATCCGCATTTAGTTTCCAAACTCTGCTGGGATTTATGGGAGGCAACAAGCAGAGATAATCTGCTTTCCCAGTGTTATGACCAGGTGAGAAAGGGGTCTAGAGCTCCCCTCTCAGCCTCTTCCTGGTTTGGCCGTAACAGGGCTTAACTTTTAAAATACCTCGTTTTTAGCTTCCCCTCAGGTGAGTCCTTGCTCACTGCTCTCTAATTGTGATTTCAAAGAAATCAACCCGACAGGTTTTCTCAGATTTAAACAAGAAAGGTGTAAGTTTATTAACTGTAAAACTCTAACTCAGTTAAAACTACTAAAAATATGCGATACAACCACGTCAGCAAGCATATGCGATAAACACACACGTAAATAGAGACAGAAAAAGAGAAAGAATCAAAAGGGGAAAGGTTTGAAGCAATAGCTGGAGTTCAGTTACTGGCTTTGAGATTGATGTAAATTCTTTGATTGAAGTTAAGTCTTGCAATTCTCGTTGGGTCCCAGTGCACACTTTCAAACTTGTTTCGCTGGTCTTCTGTATTGAGGCTTGAGTTACTTCTGTGGGTCCCTGGAACTTTGCGTGAGAGAGAGAGGGAGAGAGAGATGCTCTCTTCTTGAAGTTCAGTTGCAGTCTCTACCCAAACTGTTCTGTGTCAGGCACAATTAAAAAAAAACAGCTTGGCCAGCAGGTTAATCTTGTGACTAGCTCCTTGTTTGGAGCATCCTCACCTGCAAGATTTGTGGATTCCTCCAAGCTTACCAGACATTCTCAGCGCGGGGGTGGAATGCTGGCTCAATGACTCTCAATGTCTCTTGATCATCACTATTGACAAAATCCACCTGGCTAATTGAATCAGGGAGGTACTCCCATTGTCTCTCCATTCAACTGTCTCTCAAAATGCAAATGTGCAGCCATGTTTTCAGCCATTCAGTCCTGTGGTCTTGTTAAACAAGTGAGTTCAATGTCAAGTAACAGCTCAAAAATAATGTTCCAAGTGATGAAATTAATATGTCTCATTTTGGCAGGTGTGGTTTCCGTCACACCAGAGAGATGAAGGGAACATTAGACAGAGAGCCATTTGGTGCATCTGTTACTGGAAAATCCAGATAAGAGGAAAGCAGAGAAATATAAAAACTTAAATTAAAAAAAAATCTCTTTCCATCTGCTGGATACTAAAAATCTAGCAAATTAATTTCAATAGATATGCAATTATCAATACTGAAAGTTGTAATTTAACAAAATCAAAAAGTGAATATGCACAAATTAGAAAGCTTTCCTCCATTAAGAATAAGGTTCACTAGAAACTGAAAATTAACTTCAAGGAGTGATTTGCCATAATTTGAGCTGGTTTCACAGACCATGATGACAACATGATAAGGTAATCATGTGATTGTCTGTGGAAATCAAAGTCTTTGTAGTTCCCAGAATAAACAGAGATCTCTTATCGACACTGCATATCACTTCCTTTATGTTACAATAACACATCAAATACAGTCGCTAGATGTTGGACTGAATGCTTTGTGTATTTAACTCCTTAGTTATATGGGCAGTCAGTATTATTTAATCTTACATAACTGCAGGATGCTAAGTTAATATTACCATATACATGATATGGATCAGCAAAAATTATGTTCTGTTTGAAAATTGTTGACACATTCTGTAGCCCTATTTCTGATGTCATTTCCCAGCAATATCCACCATTCTGTTTACTTCAACTTTCCTAGAAAATGCACTCTGGATTTCAAAAGTAGCGGTCCATTCACGTGGACTGCACATTGCGGAGCCTCCGCGATATTGAGCATGGCAGTTCATTTAAATGGCTGGGATGGACCGCCCACACCAATGATGTGGAGGGGGTGGGCTGTCCATCGCCGGCAATGGCGTCAGGCGCCATTGCGCAGGTGCTGACACCATTTTATGGGTTTTGAGCTCTTCTATTTAATTTTTAAAGAGATAGTGAGGTAAATATATTCAAAAAAATTAAATGTTTCTAGCCCCTCTCCCAATAACCATACAATTCATTCCTTGCCCTCTCTCCCACCAAAGTACTTACATTGTGTACCTGACCTTCCAACCTCAAAGTTCACAAACTTTAATCTTTACCTCTTCCCACCATCAAATCACTATGACGCTGCTCCCCACCATCCCACCCTGAAATACTTGCCTGCTCCCTCCTCCCCATCAGTGACCCACCTCAGATTCCCAGACGGGTATCCGAAGGCGCGGGAGTGCTGGCCACCGGCACCAATATCGGAGCGGGACAGACAGTGTGAGTAATTAATGAATATATTTGCATTTTAAAAACAATATGCAAATTTTGCTCCTGTCGGCGAGCGTGGGGGGTGGGGGGGGTTCCGGGGCCGCCATGAGGTCTCGCCGTATCCGGCAATATTGGGCCGGGCCTTCCCAGTGTCGAGGCTTGAGGCAGGCCTCTGCGAAAGAATTTTCTGGCACCGCCCCCCCAGCGGGAGGGCTATAAAATGCAACTCCTTATTTCAGAAAATATCATAGGCTACTAAACTACCACTGGCCATTATTTGAAGTAACAGACACAGAATATGATAAAACAAATGGACTCACTAATTATTCAACGAGTAAATACACTGTGTGATGTAGTACTGAGCCACGCAGATCGCTAAGGTACCAGTTTCAATCTCGGATCTGCTTTGATTTAATTGATCTAAAACATGTTTAGCAGTTTAAGGATGGCAATTCATTTCAGCAGCCCAGACAAAAGGAACCCAGGAGGAATTCCTGCTTTCAATTCCTATCCAATGATCCCAGCTAGAGAATGCATATACGTAGATGTTAGATAAGAGTTCAATTAGGCACAGCTCCGATGTTAAGATATTAAGATATTGATCCAGCCACCCCTTAGTCTTCTGAGCTTTAGTGAACAAATCCCTGATTTCTCAAATCTCTCTTCATTTAATGCACTCCCTGTTGATACAAATGCTTCTAAAATAGTAACTAATAAAGCTAAAATCATTCCCAAGTGTTAAGAAATACATTCTAGAAATAGTATTTTAACAGTACATTGCAAGTTAGGCTTTTGTATGCAACAGTCTTTCAGAGACCCACAGTGACACAATACTGTATGTAAGCAAAGCAATTCCTATGTTAGTCTACAGACTGCCAATTTTAGAAACTGAACTGAACTGAAGTAGAGCACCCAGATCAATGTCTATGCCAAAAGAGGACTTTCACATCACAGGTGTTAATGTTGAGACATTAACAATCATCAGAATAAGCATATCCCCAATGCTTGTAACTCAGTAGTGGGACCAAGATTTCACGAAAAAAAAGTCAACATGCCCCTGAAGGTCTACCTGTTCCAATTTTCAGGTAGATCTTGATTTAGGCAGTCAGCGGTTCCACATTAATACATTTAAATACAGGCCAACTAACCAAGCTAGCACCTCAATTTTATTGTCAGTCAGTACTACCATTGGTGCCTCTTCAATTGGTTCACAAACCATGGATAATATAGTTCAGGAGATGGTCATTTGCAGCTTTACTTAAAGGGATCATAAACTGTAGTTGGGTATAACTGGAAGCAGACCTGGCAATGACTTTTCCACAACTATTTCTGGACTTTAAGCATTAAATACTTCCTTACATTTAAGTCCTTTCTGGATGTTATGATCTTTACATATCCCTGTAGCTTATATCTGCTGCTCCATTGATCTCCCGGACGATGTTTTCAGCCCTCCCTATTAAAGATGCTGCTGCAGGCCTACGTCAGTCTATACCCTGTTGGATTTCCACTCTTTCAACTGGCGAGCTGCTTATAAACAGCATGATTAATGCTGGCACTTAGCCTATTCTACTTAAATTAGGTTCAGCCATGAAAATTGATGGGGACTCCCATCAACATCATTGGGCAGGCAGAGTGACTGTACTGTCCACCAAACATTTGATATATGCCGGATATGGAAATTAGCCTCAATAAATTTGGTCTACTACTCCAATCTGCAGACACACATACCTTGTCCAACCACTGAAAAAAACTTGATCACATTAGTTCCTGAATACAAAGTCTTGCTGCTTCTCACTGAAATCATGTAGATATTTGTATGGATTTGTGTATTTCCTACACCTCTGACAGAGGCAAATGAATTATTTTTTTAGAAACAGCTGCTTGGAGAGACTATTTAAAATCATATTTATCCTATCTACCCATTTCCATTAAAAATAAAATATAGAAGATCTTCCCTGTTTGGCAGATCTTAGTCCATGCCATATGGAGGAGAGAAAGAAAACTGCCAAAGGAAGTACTTCTCTTATTGCTGAAGTGCTGTTCCTTATGAGTTGACCATGGGATGAAACTACTGGTTTACATGGAGATGTTCTGTTAGCTAGACTATCCTACTTTATTGACTTAATAAAATAGCAGAAACATGGAACGGTCCTAAGATCCCAGAAGGAACAAAATATGTTATAAATTGTAAAAATAAAGCAGTGAGGACTAGGCATTGCAATGGATTAATGTACGACTTTCTATCCCATCACAGTAGGACTTAAATCAAGTCATAAAATGTTGGGATGAAACTCCCTAGTACCTGCAAGGTACTAAGTAAAGCGAGGTTGGTTTCCCGCAACCTAGCAGATGTTTCTTCAGTTAGGATCGGAAAACAAATTCAGAGCTCAAGTCTGTGAAATTTAATGAGAAAATGGATAAATGATTAAGTACTCAAGAAAACATTTTGTAAAGAGCAAATATTGATTTGTGGAAAAATATCATAACATGTTTATTTAGATGGGAAAAATACTGCAATGATTAAAAATTTTTTTATTTATAATTGAACTGGAGTGTATTTTTGCAAATGTGGGTTTATTTGTAAGAAACTAGGTGAAAGACCTTCCCTCTATTTACTATTAACTTAACAAATTTGCCTATGGACATAATGGCTAATTATACATTCGTCATAGCTTGTGACACTGAGGAACATCCCCCCACCAACCACCACCACCACCCACACCCACACCCACCACGCCGCCCCCCCCCCACCCCCAGTATAGTGTCCATGCATCAGCAAGTCATCAAACATACTAACTATACATCTTCTTCCTGTGAGATCAAGTAAATCATTATTAATTCAAGGCCTCTCCTCCTCAGATCACATGATTGCCCTTTCACTCCACCAAGCATTCTCCCCCAGTTAAAAAAAACCATCACTGAATAACGTTATTGTACATCTGTCTTTTTTTAATTAAAAAAAATGTCCTTTGTGCATTTCCACTGGAGACTTCAATTATGTTAAACATTTCTACATCCTCTATTGGGACTGTTGTAGTCTCTATCCCAGGTCATTGAATCCCAGGGTACATTTGTGTCATTTCCTGGCCTAGGAACGTTCAACAACAATCTGATTGACCTCTTTTTGGATAATTAATGCCCTGTGTGCAAATGTCCTAGCTTCTGGAAAAGTTAATTTATAACTTGTTTTCATACAAAATACATTTGTAACACATCTTGTTTTCATACTCTCTTTAGCATTCAGATTTTATATCACAATGACATGATGTGCATTAAATATTTTTTGTATTTGGAAGAGGAGATATCATGACTCAACAGATTTATAAACTAAGAAAATTCTTACGAGGACGTCACTAAAACCATATAAACAGACCAATACCGGTCCACTCCCTTTATACTCGACTGACATTTGTACTAACAATAGTATGTGTTTAAAAAAATAATGAAAAGTTTTGCAATGGCTTAGCTTCTGGAACTGTATTACATAGTATTTACAGCACAGAAACTGGTCATTTGGCCCAACAGGTCCATGCTGGTGTTTATCCTCCACATGAGTTTCCTCCCTTCTTCACCTAACCCCATTAACATATCCTTTTATTTGTTCCTCCCTCATGTACTTATCTAGTTTCCCCATAAATAAATCTATGCTGGTTGCCTCAGTCACTCTTTGTAGTAGCGAGTGCCATGTTTTAACCACTCTCTGGGAAAAGACATTTCTCCTAAATTCCCTATTGGATTTATTAGTGACTATCTTACATTTATAGTCCCCAGTTCTAGTCTCGCCCGCAAGTGGAAACAATTTCTTTACGTCTACTCTATCAAACCATTCAGTAATTTTAAAGATCTCTATCAGGCCATTCCTCACTCTTCTCTTTTCGAGAAACAACCCCAGCCTGTTCAATCTTTCTGACAGGTATAACCTCTTCGTTCTGATATCATTCTAGTTAATCTTTTTGCACATTTTCCAGTGCCTCTACATTGTTTTCATAATATGGAGACCAGAACTATTCACAGGAGTCCAAGTATAGTTTAACCAAGGTTCTATACAAACTTAACTTCTTGGCTTTCAATTCCATCCCTCTATAAATGAACCCCAGTTGTTTGTTTGCTTTTTTAAAAAATGGCATTATTAACCCGGGTGCTTTTAGTGTATCTGTTGTCATGCTAGGCCCCCACCTGCCAAGAATGAGGCACATTAATTTGTCATGAACATTGATTTTAAACTGTTATTGGAGTAAAGAAAGGATTTGTTAAACAGATCAGCCGTGGCCGGAAAAGACATTTGCATATTAACAGACGGTGATTGAAAGGACAAAAGACCATTCCTTGACACATTCAAGCCACAATGGACCTTGATCACCAGGTATTATGTGCAAGAGCAGCATTCCAGAGACTACTAAGATGATGCAATCCAAGACGTGGTCTGACCAGTTAGTCACATGACTAACCTGTTCGGCAACGTGGGTTTTTCTGAATTGTACAAACAGTTTGAGCTCAGAAAGACTGAGTTGAGAAGATCTCTCTTATCTGCTCCCATCTCTTTCTCACAAGCCTCTGAATCCACTGAAGACACATGAACCCCAAGAATGAAAGATCTCCTACAGCAAACATGGTTCAAGAAGAATACTGGGCCCCAACGAAAAGCAAGATCTACCTACAATCAGGGACTCTACAGTGAGCTCAAAGAAACGTAACAAAAACTCTTCAGATATTGCCTCACACTTTCACATTCTTTTCTGTCTCTATTTGCATGTGTGTATCGCATATGCATGCTAGCATGGGCGCGCCGTGTATCCGTAGGCATCAACCGAATTAGAGTTTAAGTACAAGGTCCCGCATGGCAGACTGGTACAAAAGGTGAAGTCACACGGGATCAGAGGTGAGCTGGCAAGATGGATACAGAACTGGCTCAGTCATAGAAGACAGAGGGTAGCAGTGGAAGGATGCTTTTCTGAATGGAGGGATGTGACTAGTGGTGTTCCGCAGGGATCAGTGCTGGGGCCTTTGCTGTTTGTAGTATAGATAAATGATTTGGAGGAAAATGTAGCTGGTCTGATTAGTAAGTTTGTGGACGACACAAAGGTTGGTGGAGTTGCGGATAGTGTTGAGGATTGTCAGAGGATACAGCAGGATATAGATCGGTTGGAGACTTGGGCGGAGAAATAGCGGATGGAGTTTAATCCGGACAAATGTGAGGTAATGCATTTTGGAAGGTCTAATGCAGGTGGGAAGTATACAGTAAATGGCAGAACCCTTCGGAGTATTAACAGGCAGAGAGATCTGGGCGTACAGGTCCACAGATCACTGAAAGTGGCAACGCAGGTGGATAAGGTAGTCAAGAAGGCATACGGCATAATAATATAAAAGCAAAATACTGCGGATGCTGGAAATCTGAAACAAAAACAAGAAATGCTGGAATCACTCAGCAGGTCTGGCAGCATCTGTGGAAAGAGAAGCAGAGTTAACGTTTCGGGTCAGTGACCCTTCTTCGGCATACGGCATGCTTGCCTTCATCGGTCGGGGCATAGAGTATAAAAATTGGCAAGTCATGCTGCAGCTGTACAGAACTTTAGTTAGGCCACACTTAGAATATTGCGTGCAATTCTGGTCGCCACACTACCAGAAGGACGTGGAGGCTTTGGAGAGGGTACAGAAGAGGTTTACCAGGATGTTGCCTGGTCTGGAGGGCATTAGCTATGAGGAGAGGTTGGATAAACTCGGATTGTTTTCACTGGAACGACGGAGGTGGAGGGGCGACATGATAGAGGTTTACAAAGTTATAAGCGGCATGGACAGAGTGGATAGTCAGAAGCTTTTTCCCAGGGTGGAAGAGTCAGTTACTAGGGGACATAGGTTTAAGGTGAGAGGGGCAAAGTTTAGAGGGGATGTGCGAGGCAAGTTCTTTACACAGAGGGTGGTGAGTGCCTGGAACTTGCTGCCAGGGGAGGTGTTGGAAGCAGGTACGATAGTGACGTTTAAGAGGCATCTTGACAAATACATGAATAGGATGGGAATAGAGGGATATGGTCCCCGGAAGTGCAGAAGGTTTTAGTTTAGGCAGGCATCAAGATCGGCACAGGCTTGGAGGGCCGAATGGCCTGTTCCTGTGCTGTTCTTTGTTCAAGTTTAATACATTTCAACCTTCTTTTCTTTAAACCTAAGGAAACCTGTTTGTGCTGGTTTCTTTGCCTTGTAATTGGAAAACAGTGAACAAGGATTCACCAAGGGGGAGCTAAAAACACGGTGTGTTTAAAATTAAACCCTGTTACGTTAAGATCAGGTGAAGGCTGAAAGGGAACCCTAGATCTCTTTCTCACCTGGTCTTAACATTGTATACTCAGATGCCTCTGTTTCTCTACCCCAGATACTTTGTACCATCTCACACGTATCTATATTCATGAAGTTCATTTTCTAATTACACATCCATTCTGAAAGTTTAATGTCTTCCTGTATTTTGTCGCAGTCCTCCTCTGTATTAATACCATAGTCCAATTTGCAGTCGTCCCCAAATTCTGAAATTGTACTTCCATTTCCTGAGGCCAAATTGTTTATGTAAATGGTGAACAACAGTGGTCCCAGCACCTAGCCTTATGGAACACCACTTCCCACCTTTTAGAACCAAATGAGAGCAGGCCTACTGAGCTGAAAAACAGAGGAGGTGTTGGAGGAGTATAGAGCAGTGAACAGTGGCAAAGTATGCAGAGGTCAATGACAGATAATGCACCACCATCATATAATATTGCTCAAGGCTTTGGCTAGGTCTCTTTCACTGCTGTGGGAGAGGCAGAAAACAGATCCGGAAGAGTCGAACAGGGAACTGTGGGAGAGATGGCATAGATCTGGGAGATAACAACATGTTCAAGGACTTTGCAGTTGAAAGGGAGGTTGCAGATGAGATGGTAGTTTGAAAGGACAGAATGGCCAAGGGTTGATTTTTTGAGGAATGAGTGATGATGGTGGTTTTGAAAGTCAAGTTCAAATGGTGGTCAAGGCAATTCTAACCCAAGCTTTATCTGTAAACCCAACTCTTTACTATAGAGCTGCAAAACCAGCTGCAATAATGTACTGAGTCGGTAGTAATTTTCTTCAGCTTGGGTATTTCTGGGCTAGCCTCTAGTCTGTTCCAAAGCAAATCTAGGACACATGTAGATCAATCTCATAGCTTAGGAGGCACAAGACACAGAAGTCCAGAGGAGAAATAGGAATTTTAATGATTGCAACACTGCCAGTTGTAAGTGGGGATCACAAATGGGAGGTTAGCAAATTATCCAAATAATATTATTTTAAATAATACTTGTGGCTGCAGAATGCTTCCCCTAACCTTTCCTTATCCTTTAAAGAAGAGTACGGTATCATTGTGGGAACTGTCTGGGATGAATCACTGAGTTGAGTTACAGTGCATCAGTTAACAATTATGAGACAGAAAACTTTGTTTATTAGAGAGACATATTCTCCAGACATTATTTTCTTTTCCTCATACAAATTCAGAACAATGTGGTATTTTGTAAACAGATTTGTTAGAGAACAGTTCCAAATAAACAGTACTGCAGAACTTTCTAAATGTTGAGATTTAACCGAAACATATGGCATGACAAATGACTAAAGAGTGTTACGAGTCAAAAGGGTAGTAGCTGTAAAACCAGTTGCTCTTTAAAACAAAGCAAGATCTCATGAATGAAAAGCTAATTTCTTAAATAACTTCTCAGAAACTTCATATTTTTGTAAAATAACTGATTTGGTAATATCAAGATCCTACATTTCTAGAACATGTCACAATCTTCTAACTCTATATGCAGTATACTTGACTTTAAAATCTTGAAACAAAGAGCGAGATTTTATCCATGTCACGCTGTTTCCGACAGCGGAACTGGAAGTATGCGGCACTTCTGCTCCCTCTCTTTTTGCTGGTTCCCACGCGATTACAACTAAAATTCAAAGGCCCGGTGGTAGGCATAGGAGACACGTCCAATGACACAGTTGGAACGCTTTTCATTGGTGTAACCCGCTGTCAGTCAACAAAGCATCATGTACAGCCGGACTATAAATTAGCCTTCAGCACAATCTGGGAGTGTCTTCAGCATGGCCATTTGTCCTCGAGGAAATTATTCAACTTTTTTCCTCTTAACTTACTTTAATCTTTTACTCAGCCTCGCCCATCCTCACACCTCTCCGATACTATCACCACCTCCCTTGGTAATTATTTTGTTTACATTGTCACCAACACTACCATGTCTGTTGGCAGGCAGAGACCAGCCCATGGTTCAGTGATACCTCCCTGCAGGTTCTCCTCCAGGTCATCAGGGAACGGCAAGAGATCCTCTTTCCTGCAGATGGCATCAGAAGACCCTTCCACCTGACCAAGGTGGCCTGGATGGATGCGGCAGAGGTGTTGAACCATGAGGTTCAACCTAGAACCTGAGTACAGTGGAGGAAACGAGTCAATGACCTGCCCATATCCACGAGGGTAAGTGCTGTGGCCACATCCTAACAGATGGTATCTCGTGGGGTCCTCAAAACTTAATGTCTGAGTGGGCATCCATGTTAGGCAGGTGAAGGCATGATTAGCCTTGGTGCCACATAGCAATTGGGGTCAAAGCATGTGGAAGTCTGGTCTTGGTTTGTGCTTGGATGCTGTGTGTGACTGACAGGCCAGAATGTGTGGTGGGGATGGATGCAGACAAGGGGAGTTAGGTGCCACTTGACATGTCATTAACTCAAACAGACCCAAAATCAGCGGGAGCGCAATAAGACAGGGGGTGGAGTGCCAGACCCAAGACTCTTCACCCCAGCAGAGGAGGAGGCAGTCGAAATAGGGAGCAGGGAGGACAGCCATCGCTGACCGAAAGGCTGGATCATCTAGGCATGAGGAGGAAGAGCCAACACAGGATGAACGCACGCAAGTGACGTGCTGTGATGATGCTTAATGTGGTTCTGTTTGTCCTCCACTGCAGGTGCCCACAATTGCACGACCGGACTGATGACAAGCCAGCAACCTGTTGATTCTACCTCTGGGGATGATGATACCAATGCCCCAGAGGATGAAATGTCACCTGCCTCTTCAGCATCCTCTGCCAGCACCGTCACATCCACACAGTCCACGCTGGGGGGTGGCAAAGAAAGAGAAAATCGCACCTAGCATCAGGGTCACAATCTGGTAGGCACGGCACAGATACATTCTCCCTCAGGTGCTGGAATGTGATAGCTGGGTCCCCTGACATTCGGAGGACTGCTGGGGACCAGGCACCTGCTGAGCCCCATGCTAATGACAAGCCTCTAGTCGTGGCAACAAGAAGCCTGTTGGACATGCAGCATCAGTTCGGGGAACATATGTCGGAAATGCCAGATGTCATCTGCAGCTTTGCGTGGATGATGGAGGAGTCCACACAAGCCATGAGTTCTGCCATATCCCAGGCATGTAAATGCATGGCTTCCTCCATGGGGAGCCAGGTTGAGCACTTGACCCATATGTTCCCTGACCTGCACTCCATCGCTTTAGCCATGGGCTCTGTGCAGCAATGGTTAGGTGAGAGGGGGACAAGGCACCTGGAACTCCTTCCAGGTGTTTCTTCCTCTCGGAGACAGGTAGGTGCCATTGCACAACCAGATGGAGGAGGAGTGTGTGCCAGCTGCCACAGGGGCTTTCCCTCAGGACACCCCCAGGGTAAGCAGTGTCTCCTCATCCCTCCCTGATATTGACACCCCTACCTCCAGCAGGTGATGCCCATGCACCAGTGCAGGAAACCCCCAGTAGGATGGAGGCCTTAAGGCCCCATACTTCCAGAGGATGCCAAGTTGGTCATCCAAGGCAATGGGGCAGCGCACTGAGCAGACTGCCTCCATCTCAGCTGCTGATGTCGGGCAGCACCAAGATGTTGTGGGAGGAAGCCGGAAATTAAGTAATTCTGAGCACTAAGGTGGCACAGATATTTCACCAAAAAATGTTATAACTTGTCAATAATGCACAGTATATTAATATGTAGATAATCATCATTTCATGGGACTAGCTTAGATAGAGAGCTAAATGTAATGAGTCGCCTCAAGGTAGGCACACTTTGATGGTTGCAGAGGAGTAATGGACATTGCCTTCAGTGTGGAAGCCATTTTATCTTTGCGTTCACTCGTCACTAAAAGTTATTGAGTTTCCAGTTTTGATCTCAGGAGTCTGTGGGTCATGGTTTAACATGCAGGCTCAGCTGGCTGTCCCTTCTATGCAATGCTAAGGGGACTGACTGAGTATAAATAGAATAACTGAGATGCTGCTGGTACACACAAACCACTATGAAGATGGAGCAGGATCTGAAATTGTGCTCATAGTAGGATGGTAGACACGTGTCCAAGAGCAGCACAGATTTCCTCCATAAGAGTGCGTTTAATGAGGCTCCACTCCCCGTGCAAGATGGCAGAGGATGCAGGTTATGAGCTTGCACTGCAAGGGAGGCTGGCGGGGCTGGGGATGGGGGGGGTGGTCTGCATTACAGGAAGACAATGGAGTTCAATGATTTTTTTTATTGTAGAGGGAGCTTTACTCTGCATCTAACCCCATGCTGTACCTGTCTTGGGAGTGTTTAATTCAGTGTAGAGGGAACTTTACACTGTATCTAATCGCATTTTTTTTCCATTTTTTAAAAATCAGGCAGCAGCCAAACCCAGTGCTGTACCTGTCCTTGGAGTGTTTGTTGGGGACAGTGTAGAGGGGCGATGGGTCAATGATGTAGGTGCCTCACTCTTTGCCAAACCAAACGTTTGTAGGGTTCTCCCCGGTATCCCGTGCACATCCCTCAATGGTCCTGGCACCCAGTGAAGGGTCATTCACATTCATGGCTTCCTCCTCAGGCACATCCAAATCATCCTCAACTGAAGAGGAGTGCTGCTCCTCCTGTTTGTCCTGTTGCAACAGATCTCCACGTTGCGTGGGCAGGTTGTGCAGTGCACAGCAGACGACGACCATTCGTGACACCCTCTGTGGTGCATCCTGCAGAGTCCCTCCAGAACAGTCAAGGCAATGGAATCGTATTTTTAGCACGATAACGGTGTGATCGATGATGGCTCTGGTGGAGCCGCGAGCTGCATTGCTCCACTCTTCTGCTGCACTCTGGGGATGCTTCACTGGTGTCAACTACCATGTCCAGAGGGGAAAGCCCTTGTCACCCAGGATACAACCGTCATCCTGGGCTGGGGCCTCAAAAATATGTTGGTGCTGTGAGTTGTGCCAAATGTATGCGTCATGATAGGTCCCTGGGAAACGAACTCAGATCTGCGTGATTCTTCATCTGTGGTCGCAGACCAATTGCACAAAGAGTGAAAGTCTTTGTGATTCCCAAATGCAGCTGCCTGGTTGCATGGAACACTGATGGCCACGTGATAGGAGTCGATGACCCCTTGCACTTGAGGAAAACGACTGTTGGCCCCAAAGGCTGATGACCTTGTCGCCTGGCTGCCCTTATCTGCGGAGAAATGAATGAAGTCATTGGCATGATGGAAGAGGGCCTTGGTTACCTCCTTTATGCACCTGCGTGTGGCAGCCTGTGATATGCCACATATGTTGACTATTGAGCCCTGGACTGCACTGCTGGCTAAAAAAGGGAGTGCTGCTGTCACCTTCAGAGCCACTGGCATGGAGATCCCTCCAAATCCACGTGGCAGCAGGTCTTTCTCAATGATCCCACACACCTCAGTGACCATTTTCCGTGGAATCCTCAGTCGCCTCTGACATAGCCTCTGGCATCTGAAGTTGGTTCTTCCTTGTTCTGAGAATGCGTTGACACACCAGTGTCTGCCTTCTAGGATGCCTTCCCTCGATGGCTTCATTCTGTGCAGCCTCCTCCTCTTGTGCTGCCTGCTGCTTGCATAGCGGCCTCAGCTGTTGAGTGGCAAGAGAATCTGTTGTTTCATCCTCTACCCTTCCTCCCGAGGTTGTCAGCATATTGGGTGCATGAGACCCATGTTATTACAGCAAGATACCAGACTGATTAGGACAGACAGTGACCTGAGAACATGTTTTTCCATGACCTTCATCCATTGTACTAATAAGCAGCTGAGTTTCTCAGCTCCTCCCATTGTCCAGACCAGCAACATCACCCACCCAACACAGACCTCCTCCACTTGTGACATGCCCACGTGCATGTCACCATTTGCAAACTGGTGCATGCAAGGGCAATTAGAAATGGACAGTAAATGCTTTCCTAGCTAGCAACGTCCACATCTCAAACGAATAAAAAAAAAAGCTTCCAGGCCAGATCCTGTACATTTAAACCTCCTCCTGTCACCCCCTTGACCCACCCAACATAACCACGACCCTTCCCTCTGTAACCCTTGAGTCTTGACCCATTACCCTGGAACTTGCAGCGATCGACCTTGACATGTCACCTCTCCTCCCATGCTTACACCCATCCCCATTGAGATGCCTATTCTGACCCCAATTCCTTCTGCCATCATCTTTAACGTTGTCATCCAAACCCCTTCCCCGCCATACAAGACTTTCCAGTACCCACCCCCAAAAATGGACCTGCCCCTTACTGAATTGCGCTACTTCCTGTGACTGTGACCATTCCCTCCGCCAACCAGCACCCTGAGTTCCTCCCACAGGAGCCCTACGTAGACAGTACTGACCCTCTCCCTTTAGGCCCCTCACCTTCATTGACTGACACCGCCACCGCCCACCACCCCACTCCCCCCTCCCCCGCCAACCCCCCACACCCAGAACGCTAGGACCTTCCCTCCTCTGCATCTCCAATCACAATCTGACCCTCTATCTGCCCTGCCATATCTCCCAGTCACCTCCATTCACCGAAGCCCCGCCAACAATTTGCCCTTGCCAGTCCTAAGCCTGGAACCAAACATCCATTCCACTGTTGCCCTCCCTTTTGCCGCAGAGTTCAAGAATTCACTGACCGTAGCCACAACTGCACAAAGCTGACCCTTGCATGCCACCTTCAAACGAACATGAACCGGGTGCCACGAAATTCCAGTGCACCACTGACTGAATCTGGCAGGTAGGACTTAATTCCACATAATTATATGATGAGTATTCATGGCATGCAAATGTATTAAAATATGGAACCTGCCATGGGACTGTGTGAGGCCCTATCAACCACAAACACGCCGATGACTTAATCTCCACATCTGAATCCGCCATTAGGAAATCAAAATATCACTTCCTGCCATTTAAATCATCCCACCCATCATGTTCCCCATTCATACAAGCCCTATAAAATTGCACCTAAAGTTTTATTTTTAAAAAAAGCTTCCAATGTTAAACAGGTGTCATGTAGGCCCCCACGTGCCAAGAATGAGGCGTATTAATTTCGCCACATGGACATTAAATTTCAAATTGTTGCTGGGAGGAAGAGAGGGCCTGTTACAAGGACTGCTAGACCGTAGCTGGAAAGAAGACATTTGCATATTAACAGACAGTGCTTGGAAAGGGAAGCAGAGTTAACGTTTCGGGTCAGTGACCCGAAACGTTAACTCTGCTTCTCTTTCCACAGATGCTGCCAGACCTGCTGAGTGGTTCCAGCATTTCTTGTTTTTATTTCAGATTTCCAGCATACGCAGTATTTTGCTTTTATTTTAGTGCTTGGAAAGGACAAAGGACCATTCCCTGACATACAATACACAGATCCAAGACATGGTCAGACCAGTCACATGACTAAACTGCTTGGCAACCTGGGGGTTTTTGAATTGTACAGTTTTGAACTGAGAGCCTGCAGAAAGCTGTTTGCTCCTGGACTGAGAAGATCTCTCTCCTGTCTGCTCTCATCCCTTTCTCACAAGCCTCTGAATCCACTGAACCACAAGAGAGAAACGCCTCCTACAGCAAACAAGGTTTAAGAAGAATACTGGGCCCCAACAAAAAGCAAGATCCACCTATAATCAAGGGCTCTACAGTGAGCTCCAAGAACCGTAACAACAACTCTTCAGATATTGCCTCAATTTTTGTCGGTTCTTTTCTGTCTCTTGCATGTGTGTTTGTGTAGTCATGGAAGTGTGGGTGCATCGTGTTTCCGTAGGCGTTAATCGAATTAGAGTTTAAGTTCAATAAATTTCAACTTTTCTTCATTAAACTTAAGAAAGCCTGTTTGTGCTGGTTTCTTTGACTTATAATTGGAAAGTGGTGAACAAGGATTCACCAAAGGGGAGCTAAAAACAGTGTGTTTAAAATTAAACCCTGTTACAGTAAGACCAAGTGAAGGCTGAAAGGGAACCCTAGATCTTTTTCTCACCTGGTCATAACACAGGTCTCAGCCTTGATTCAGTGGTAGCCCTCTTGCCTCTGGGTCACAAGGTTGCAGGTCCAAGTCACACTCCAGATTTCGAGTGGCAGTAGGCCACCGGCACATACAGAAGGAATGGCCACCGGCAACAGGGTTAAGACACGGAGAGGGCTTTTTGGGAGGGGCTTGCCTGGGAGGGGCTGGGGGAAGAGCCTGATACAGGGGTGCTTAAACTTTACTATGGGGCCCAGAGGAGCAGTCTTTTTTTTTTCTAAAAGAGATATAGCACTGAAACAGGCCCTTCGGCCCACCGAGTCTGTGCCGACCAAGAACCACCCATTTACACTAACCCTACAGTAATCCCATATTCCTCACCACCTACCTACACTAGGGGCAATTTACAATGGCCAATTTACCTATCAACCTGCAAGTCTTTGGCAGTGGGAGGAAACCGGAGCACCCAGCGAAAACCCACGCGGTCACAGGAAGAACTTGCAAACTCCGCACAGGCAGTACCCAGAATTGAACCCGGGTCCCTGGAGCTGTGAGGCTGCGGTGCTAACCACTGCGCCACTGTGTTGCCCCACAAGAAAAGTTTTTTAAAAATTCAAAAAACTTCTGTTTCAGCCTCTTCTGGCCCTGGATCCTCTTCCCACTATCTTCACCTGGCAGGAAAGCCAAAACATATTCCCCACTTGGCCCACCAAATAAAATTGTATTTTGGGCTTGATGATCTCATTAGACCCCAATCTGCATGTTTAAAGAAGGGCCCTGTCAGCTTCAGGCATGTGTCCTTGCTATCTGCTCAAAGGAGCAGGTTAAAATTCCAGCAGCAGGTTTAGTGCAGGACGTCGGTGGTAAGTCACCTGGCCAATTTGAACTTCCCATGTACCTGGTTTCCGCCAGATGAATAGGGCTAAAATCATCCCTGTTGTTATGCATTGAGTCAGCTCTGTTCACCTGTAGCCTTGACTGATGCAATGATCATTTCCTTGTTCTAATCATTATTTATAAGTGAACACAACCCACCCCACAAAATTATTCTTAATTTGATACTAGTTGCCTATGTCATTCAGTTAGATGTCCAGTAGGAGCTTTTTGCCAAGTTTTCTTGATGCCTCTGAATTACATCAATTTTGTTCAGCACTGAGAAAAAGTGGAAAAATTATATATTATGCATCTCTCACTCTGACAAGCATAAGGATAGCAAAGCCTGCTATGTGTGGCTTAAAGACAGTAACCCTGCCGCAATGCCACTCAGTCCTTCCCCCCACCCCACCAACCACCCACCTGGCCAAATCTAAAATCCCCAGCTCAACTGTTCATATTTACTTGCCTTCTCTGCAAGAAGCTCTCGGATTTTGCTGGCCTGCACACGAAACTTGAGCAACTGTGACTCAAGAGTCATACACCGCTCTTTCCAGTCTATATCTCCAGCCATCTCTGAACCCTCAGCCATGGTCAGTTTCTTTTGTTAAAAGGTAGAAATTTTGAGATCCAGTATCCTAGAAGCAGTTAAAAAAAGTAAGAACTGAGCACAAATTATACAGATAATTACACAAATAAACATAAACTTGATTTCAGCACTCAGTAGTAATAAGAATTACCATAGAAATACTTAGCAATATTGTGGATAAGCCGTCAATTTAACCCCACTATTGGTGATATATTTCAGTTCTTTGTAGCAGAATACTTCTAAGTGACTATGGACATTGTAAGATGTTTAGGAATCCAATATACAATTTGATACACAATCCTTTCAGTGAAATGTCATACTGAGCATCCACAAACGTGTTCTGATGGATTACAAAAATATGACACAGAAAACAGATTAGATCCATGTAAATAAGATGTGCAATTCTGGTTAAATTCTATACATAAATAAAACACCAATGTTCTTCCATTCTACTATATTCTATGAGATAAAAATTAGATTCCTTCAGGTTTTGGGTGGGGGTGGAGAACCACAGTTCGTGATTAGTCTGAGCCCAGCCCTATCAAGGCAGGCAGCATGCAAACTTTGTGCTGCTACCTCATTTGAATGATTATAGCATTCAGCCAAGTGTGACTGTGCTGTTGGCTGGCTGACTGAATGTTCAACAGGGGTCTGAACAGTGTGCGTGGCGAGCATGTGTTTCAGCTAGCTTGCCCCTCTTAACAGGAATCTGAACTCATAAGGAAGCTGCCGCTGACTGCCTGTAGTGCAAGTGGCTATAAGGAGAAGGACAGCAAAAGCCAACAGAGAGGGGTCCCAAATTCTCAGATGCAGATCTGGTGTCTTAGTCCTGGAAGTCAACAGGAGGAGAAGTGCCTTGATTCTGCAGGGGGCCAGGAGATCCTCAAGGAACACAGAGAAGGGAATGGGAGTAGATGGCCTGGGAGATCAATTGCTGAAGTCTGGCCCTGAGAACTGGTACCAGAATAAGTTCAATTACCTCACATGGGTAGTCAAGATCTGAATGCATCTTCAAAGATCATCTCAGTGTCAGTAGTCAGTGGTAAACAAGCTGCATGCACAGTTAGTTAATTAGGTGGTTAATTAGAACTGTTACCTGGTCAGCAGGGGTGACTCAGGTCTTTGGAATTTCTGCTCGTATAAATACAGGAGGTTTTTTCTTACACATGAAGTAAGTAGCATTGCACTCAACGCAGGGAATTTGGTGAGTGAGGGAAGAGGTGCTGTTCTGGTTTTTTTCTTTACAAAACAAGGAGTGGCCCCAAGTGCAGGAGTGGGAGACAGCAAGACCTGGCAGCAACAGCTGCAGTGGTGACTGATAAATCAGAGCGGGGGAAGAGCACAGTGTTTTCCCAAAAAATGCAAGGAGTGTTGTAAGATGATGTAAAGTTGGTAAGTTTTTTTTAAGTTTCTTTCTAAACTAGGGCAGTGGTTTAAACTATCACCAGGAAACTATAAAGTCCTGCATTAAATTTACAGTTTAGCTTAATTAATAAAGTTTCAATTGGCATAAGTATAACAGTAAGTGAATTAGTAAGAGTATTAGCACAGAGCAGATCTGGAGCCATTAATTAATATTAATAGTTTATACAAAGGTTCTAACTAGATTTTAAAAGCGGGAATAGAGTTTTTTTCTTAGATCATGGATGGGCAGCTGAGACCTGTTGCTTGTAATTCCTGCACCATGTGGGAACTTCAGGACACTTCATGTGTCTTGGGGGAACCAGGTGTGTAGGAAGTGTCTTCAGTTGCTTGAGCTAGAGCTCAGGATTTCCAAGCTTGAGGGGCAGCTGCACTCACTATGGAGCCAGAGAGTTCCCTAGATCGTAAGTTCTAGGAGGTGGTCACCCCACAGACAGTGAGAGTTCAGGATAGTAGATGGATGGCCATTGGGAATAGGAGGAAGAGGCAGGAGGTACAGGAGACTTTGGATGTAAGCCTCTCTTAAACTGGTACTCCATTTTGGAGACTGCTCGGAGTGATGACACCTTGAAGGAGTGCAGTTCAGACCATGGCACCAATGAACAAGGGACTGCATAGGAGGGAATAGCAGAGAGTAGAAATGCAGTTGTTATAGTATATTCCATAGTTAGGGGGACAGACAGGCATTTCTGAAACCATCGTCATGAGTCCTGCACGGTGTGTTGCCTCCCACTGCTGCCAGGATAAAGGATGCCATGGAGAGGGTGCATAATGTTCTGCAGGGGGAAGGGAGTGAACCAGAAGTTGTGGTATACGTTGGTACCAACGACAGAGAGAGAGAGAGCAGGTATTGAGGTCCAACGGTCAGATTTTACAGAGGTAGGGAGGAACTTAAAAAGTAGGATCGCGAAGCTAGTAATCTCTGGTTTACTCCCAGTGCTGTGCGCTAGTGACAGTAGAAATATGAAGATAGGAACGATCAATGCGTAGCTTGAGGCATGGTGTGGGATGGAGAGCTTCAGATTCTTGGGACATTGGGACCGGTTCTGGGGCAGGAGGCACCTATTCAAAAGAGATAGGATGTACCTCAATAGGACTAGGACCAATGTCCTCACAGGGAGGTTCACTAGTGCAGTTGGGGAGGGTTTAAACTAAATTGGCAGGGGGATGGGAACCAGCATATAGAAGTAGAAAAGAGGAATAAGGTACATAAAGAAGTGAGAGAGTTGGATAGCACTGGAGAAGGAAGCAGTACCATATTAGATAGGAGCAGACTAAGAAGGACTATGAGGAATAAAAAGACAGGTTTACAATGTATGTATGTAAATGCACAAGGTGTGGTGAATAAGATCTGTAGGATCAAAATTCTCTCCAACTGGGAAATTTATGGAATATAAAAATCCAGGCCCACGGATATGTTTTGACCTCATGTTTTTTTGAACTATAAAATACAAAAACCTAGCTGCAGCCAACAATGCAGGGCTGGACAGCAAGGGGTTAATTCGGACATTTAATAAAGAACAGTGGCTCATCAAAAGGATTCAGACATTGACTGATCACTATCATGGGCAATGGTACCAGGGAAATGCTATTACCTGCCATTGGCTTTTGCAATGAAGAAACTGATGTACCATATACAATGGTACAAGAAACATGCCATCGATATAATATAATTATGGAATTGTAATACAACTAAGGACAACATCATAGACAATGGTACTGGAATCTGGCCATTGTAACTATGATTGATTCCTCTCCAGGAGAGAAATGGGTCATTCACACCTTCATCAACCTCGGAGCCAGGTGCTTTGACTGTATTGCCTCAAAACAGCAGGAGGATTGTTTGAATGATATGACAGCTGATCATATTGGTCCAGGCTATTTTTCCATGGAATGACTATTGTTTCAACCAGTATGAGCTGATCATATTTGTCTGGTCTATGCATAGAATAAACGAAGATGTGTTAACTACCGCACATTGGAACAGCATGAACAACAGGAAATATGTTTGAGATGTTTGAATTGAATCAATATAAAAAAGGAGGGGATATTGGAGTGACGGGACTGCAGTCAGGTGAAGAAGGACGGGGACTGAGTCATCTCCAGATCCAGGACCAACTTGTCTATGTCCTTTTGAAGTTCTTCACTATCCTCCTCAGTTCACAACGCTTCCAAGTTTTGTATCATCAGCAAACTTTGAAATTGTGCCCTGTACACCAAGTGGATAATTAAAGCCCCCCAGTCTCCAGGCAAGGTGAAAAGGGACAAAAACAAGAAATGCTGGAATCACTCAGCAGGTCTGGCAGCATCTGTGGAAAGAGAAGCAGAGTTAACGTTTCGGGTCAGTGACCCTTCTTCGGAAGGTGAAAAGGGAAGTGGGTAGCAGTACTCATTAGGGAATACACTGCAGTGTTGAAAAGAGAGGATGTCCTTGAGGGGGCAAAGACAGAATCAACACTGGTAACAACCAGCCATGTGGGTGATTGTAAGTTTTCAGCCAAATCTTGAAAGAGTTTGTACTGTGAGGACTGCAATCAGGTGGGCGGCACAGTGGCGCAGTGGTTAGCACTGCAGCCTCACAGCTCCAGCGACCCGGGTTAGGTTCTGGGTACTGCCTGTGCGGAGTTTGCAAGTTCTCCCTGTGACCGCGTGGGTTTCTGCCGGGTGCTCCGGTTTCCACCCACAGTCAAACCCTTGTAGGTCGATAGGTAAATTGGCCATTGTAAATTGCCCCTAGTGTAGGTAGGTGGTAGGAGAATGGTGGGGATGTGGTAGGGAATATGGGATTAATGTAGGATTAGCATAAATGGGTGGTAGTTGGTCGGCACAGACTCGGTGGGCCGAAGGGCCTGTTTCAGGCCTGTATCTCTCTCTATGAAGAAGGACAGGGACCAGTCATCTCCAGATCTAGGCCTATTATCAACATCGGTAATGACCAGCTGCGTGGGTGATTGTAAGTTTCAGCCAAATCATAGAGGGGTTTGTACTGTGCTTGTGTTGGTCTAATAAACTAACAAATTTAGGTTGAACCAAAACCTGTTTTGTCATGTGCATTTTGTTCTTATAATTCCGGGGTCCAAAAACCATCGTAAGGAGGAAGGGAACTGAAACCCTTACAGATTGGTGAGCTTCAGACACAAATAGCCATGTGGGAATATGATGTAGTGGCAATAATAGAAACGTGGCTTACAAATGGTGATGACTGGACACTTAATATTCAAGGATACAAAGTGTTCAAAAAAGACAGGCAAGGAGAAAAGGGAAGTGGGTGGCAGTACTCATTAGGGAATACATTGCAGTGTTGAAAAGAGATGATGTCCTCGAGGGGGCAAATACAGTATTAATTTAGTTAGAGTTGAGAAGCAGAAAGGGGATGACCAAACTACTGGGGATATTATATAGCCTTCCAAATAGTGAAAGGGAAGGAGAGAGAAAGAGAGAGAGGAATAAATCTGCAGGGAAATCAGAGATGTGCAAGAACTATACAGTGGTGAAACTGGGGGGGGGGCTTTAATTATCCACTTGGTGTACAGGGCACAATTTCAAAGTTTGCAGATGATACGAAACTTGGAAGAGTTGTGAACTGTGACGAGGATAGTGCAGAACTTCAAAAGGACATAGACAAGTTGGTGGAATGGGCAGACAGGTGGCAGATGAAGTTCAATGCAGAGAAATGTGAGGTGATTCATTTTGGTAGGAAGAACATTGAGAGACAATATAGAATAAAGGGTACAATTCTAAAGGGGGGGTGCAGGAGCAGAGGGACCGAGGTGTACATGTGCATAAGTCATTACAGGTGGCAGGACAGGTTGAGAGAGCAGTTAATAAAGCATACAGTATCCTGGGCTTTATTAGAGGCATAGAGTACAAGAACAAGGAAGTTATGTTGAACTTGTATAAGACACTAGTTCGGTCTCAGATGGAATATTGCGTCCAATTCTGGGCGCCGCACTTCAGGAAAGACGTGAGGGCATTGGAGAGAGTACAGAAGAGATTCACAAGAATGGTTAAAGGGATGAGGAATTTCAGTTATAAAGATAGATTGCAGAAGTTAGGACAGTTTTCCTTGGAGAAGAGAAGGCTGAGAGGTGATTTGATAGAGGTATTCAAAATCCCGAGGGGTCTGGACAGAGTAGATAGAGAGAAACTGTTCCCATTCATGAAAGGATCGAGAATGAGAGGGCACAGATTTAAAGTATTTGGTAGGAGAAGCAAAATTTGCTGATGATACCAAACTTGGAGGAGTGCAGACAGTGAGGATGATACCAAATCGACTGCTACAGCACATATATAGCCAAGCAGAATGGGCAGAGAAGTGGCAGATGGAATTTGATACAGAGAAATGTGAGGTGCTGCATTTTGGCAGAAAGGATAGGGAGAGGCAATATAGACAAAATGGCAGTTCTTAACAGTGTACAGGGACCTGGAGGCTCAGGTGCATAGAGTTTTGAAGATGCAGGACATACTGAGAGCATATGGTATCTTGAGCTTCATAGAGGTATTGAGCACAAAAGCAGGGAAGTTATGCCGAACCTTTATAAAGCTCTGGTTAGGTCACAACTAGACCATCTTCACCTGCTTTCCAACTCGCTGATGATTGCTAAGTGTTCTGTACCATTCGCAACTCCTCAGATACTGAAGCAGTCTGTGTCCACATGCAGCAAGACCTGGACAACATTCAGGCTTGAGCTGACAAGTGGCAGATAACACCTTGCCAGCGAAGCTCACATCACATGAAAGATTTTAAAAACTGCAGTATTGTGTCCAGTTCTTGTCACCACACTTTAGGAAGGATGTGAGGGTCCTTGAGTGGATACAGAGGAGATTTACCAGAATGGTTCCCAGGATGAGGGATTTTAGCTACAAGGTTAGGTTGGAAAAGCTGGGGTTGTTTTCCTTGGAGCAAAGGAATCGAGGGGAGATTTGATAGAGGTGAACAAGATTATGACAGGTTTAGATAGGGTTCCATTAATTGATGGTACAAGGACTAGGTGGGCACAGACTTAAGGTTTTGGGCAAGAGGTGCAGGGGAGATGTGAGGAAGAACTTTATTTATGCAGCAAATGGTGATGACCTGGAATTCGTTATCTACGAGGGTTGTGGAATTGGAGATGACGAACGATTTCAAAAGGAAATTGGATAGTTACTAGAGGGAAGTAAACTTACAGGCTTTGGTTAGAGCCAGGAAATGGGACTGATTGGCTTGCTCCACCGAGAACTGGCATAGACTCGATATGCTGAATGGCCTCCTTCTGTGTTGTAATGACTCCATGATTCTAGTTGTTCAAATATTTCCTGTACGAGTGTTGTAACTTGGCACATCATGAAATCAATTAGAGGTTAATTGCTGTTGCTCAGGGAAATCAGATATTGGGCTAAACTTTTTTTATTCATTCATGGGATGTGGGATCGCTGGCCAGGCCAGTATTTATTGCCCATCCCTAATTGCCCTTCAGAAGGTGGTAGTGAGCTGCCTTCTTGAACCGCTGCAGTCCATGTGGAGTAGATACACCCACAGTGCTGTTATGAAGGGAGTTCCAGGATTTTGACCCAGCGACAGTGAAGGAACGGCAATATAGTTCCAAGTCAGGATGGTGTGTGACTTGGAGGGGAACTTGCAGGTGGTGGTATTCCCATGCATTTGCTGCCCTTGTCCTTCTAGCTGGTAGAGCTTGCGGGTTTGAAAGGTGCTGTCTAAGGAGCCTTGGTGCGTTGCATTTTGTAGATGGTACACGCTGCTGCTACTGTGCGTCGGTGGTGGAGGGAGTGAATGTTTGTAGATGGGGTGCTAATCAAGCGGGCTGCTTTGTCCTGGATGGTGTCGAGCTTCTTGAGTGTTGTTGGAGCTGCACCTATCCAGGCAAGTGGAGAGTATTCCATCACACTCCTGACTTGTGCCTTGTAGATGGTGGACAGGCTTTGGAGAGTCAGGAGGTGAGTTACTTGCTGCAGGATTCCTAGCCTCTGACCTGCTCTTGTAGCCATGGTATTTAAATGGCTACTCCAGTTCAGTTTCTGATCAATGGTAGCCCCTAGGATGTTGATAGTGGGGGATTCAGTGATGGTAATGCCATTGAATGTCAAGGGGAGATGGTTAGATTCTCTCTTGTTGGAGATGGTCATTGCCTGGCACTTGTGTGGCGCAAATGTTACTTGTCACTTATCAGCCCAAGCCTGGATATTGTCCAAGTCTTGCTGCATTTCTACACGGACTGCTTCAGTATCTGAGGAGTCACGAATGGTGCTGAACATTGTGCAATCATTAGCGAGGATCAACACTTCTGACCTTATGATTGAAGGAAGGTCATTGATGAAGCAGCTGAAGATGGTTGGGCCTAGGACACTACCCTGAGGAACTCCTGCAGTGATGTCCTGGAACTCAGATGATTGACCTCCAACAACCACAATCATCTTCCTTTGCGCTAGGTATGACTCCAACCAGCGGAGGATTTTCCCCCGATTCCCATTGACCTCAGTTTTGCTAGGACTCCTTGATGCCATACTCGGGCAAATGCTGCCTTGATTTCAGGGGCAGTCACTCTCACCTCACCTTTAGAGAGAGTTTAGAGAGATACAGCACTGAAACAGGCCCTTCGGCCCACCGAGTCTGTGCCGACCATCAACCACCCAATTATTCTAATCCTACACTAATCCTATATTCCTACCAAACATCCCCACCTGTCCCTATATTTCCCTACCACCTACCTATACTAGTGGCAATTTATAATGGCCAATTTACCTACCAACCTGCAAGTCTTTTGGCTTGTGGGAGGAAACTGGAGCACCCGGAGGAAACCCACGCAGAGACAGGGAGAACTTGCAAACTCCACACAGGCAGTACCCAGAATTGAACCTGGGTCACTGGAGCTGTGAGGCTGCGGTGCTAACCACTGCGCCGCCCAACTCTGGAGTTCAGTTCTTTTGTCCATGTCTGAACCAAGGCTGTATTGAGGTCTGGAGCTGAGTGACCCTGGCGGAACCCAAACTGAGCATCACTGAGCAGGTTATTGCTAAGCAAGTGCCATTTGATGGCACTGTTGATGACACCTTCCATCACTTTACTGATGATTGAGAGTAGGCTGAAGGGGCAGTAATTGGCCGGGTTGGACTTGTCCTGCTTTTTGTGTACAGGACATACCTGGGCAATTTTCCACATTGCAGGGTAGGTGCCAGTGTTGTAGCTGTACTGCAACAGCTTGGCTAGGGGCGCGGCAAGTTCTGGAGCACAGGTCTTCAGTACTATTGCCGGAATGTTGTCAGGGCCCATAGTCTTTGCAGTATCCAGTGCCTTCAGTCGTTTCTTGATATCACACGGATTGAATCGAATTGGCTGAAGTCTGGCATCTGTGATGCTGGGGACTTCAGGAGGAGGCTGAAATGGACCATCAACTCAGCACTTCTGGCTGAAGATTGTTGCAAATGCTTCAGCCTTATCTTTCGCACTGATGTGCTGGGCTCCCCCATCATTGAGGATGGGGAAAATTTGTGAAGTCACCTCCTCCAGTTAGTTGTTTAATTGTCCACCACCATGCAAGATTGGGTGTGGCAGGACTGCAGAGCTTAGATCTGATCCGTTGGTTATCGGATCACTTAGCTGTCTATCGCATGCTGCTTACGCAGTTTGGCACGCAGATTGTCCTGTGTTGTAGCTTCACCAGGCTGACCCTCATTTTGAGGTATGCCTGGCGCTGCTCCTGACATGCCCTCCTGCACTCTTCATGGAACCAGGGTTGGTCTCCTAGCTTGATGGTAATGGTAGAGTGGGGGATATGCTGGGCCATGAGGTTGCAGATTGTGGTTGAGTACAATTCTGCTGCTGCTGATGGCCCACAGCGCCTTATGGATGCCCAATTTTGCATTGCTAGATCTGTTCCAAATCTATCCCATTTAGCACGGTGGTTGTGCCACACAACATGAAGAGTACCCTCAATGTGAAGATGGGACTTCATCTCCACAAGGACTGTGCGGTGGTCATTCCTACCAATACATTCATGGACAGATGCATCTGCGGCAGGCAGATTGGTGAGGACGAGGTCAAGTATGTTTTCTCCTCTTGTTGGTCCCCTCACCACCTGCCGCAGACCCAGTCTAGCAGCTATGTCCTTTAGGACTCGGCCAGCTCAGTCAGTAGTGGTGCTACCGAGCCACTCTTAGAGATGGACATTGAAGTCCCCCACCCGGAGTACATTCTGTGCCCTTGCCACCCTCAGTGCTTCCTCCAAGTACTGTTCAACATGGAGGAGTACTGACTCATCAGCTAAGGGAGGGCAGTAGGTGGTAATCAGTAGGATGTTTCCTTGCCCATGTTTGACCTGATGCCATGAGACTTCATGGGGTCCAGAGTCGATGTTCAGGACTCCCAGGGCAACTCCCTCCCTGTTGTATACCACTGTGCCACCACCTCTGCTTGGGCTGTCCTGCCGGTGGGACAGGACATACCCGGGGATGGTGATGGCCTGGGACATTGTCTGTCAGGTATGATTCCGTGAGTATGACTATGTCAGGCTATTGCTTGACTAGTCTGTGGGACAGCTCTCCCAACTTTGGCACAAGCCCCCAGATGTTAGTAAGGAGGACTTTGCAGGGTCGACAGGGCTGGGTTTGCCGTTGTCGTTTCCGGTGCCTAGGTCGATGTCGGGTGGTCCGTCCGGTTTCATTCTTTTGCTGAGAAAATAAAAGCATCCGATCAATGCATGTAGGTATTAATGTGCATATTTGCTAGCAACTTGTAGTGTGGAAGAGATACATCATGAACTGTGAATTGCCACAAACTGCTAGCTGATTTGCGCTGCTCTGCTGTTAGCTTTCTGAAATCTCACGCTTTAAGCCTCCTTCTGATTTTTAAGAAGATGTACAATTGCAACATTAATTGTCCATTAAACTTGCCACAGAAAGTTAAGTCTTGTAATTAACAATGCAAGTATCTTTTAAAGATGTGATTTTTGTTCATGACTGACAGTCAAACCTCTTTGCCCAGAATATCAACTGTGTAGTTTCATTCCTTTCAGTTATGAATTATTTTAGGAAATTTAATGTCAAATTTTAAATGTTTGTAATTTTACGCATTTTCCCTGACAGTTTCTTTTTCCTCTCCTAATCCAATGTTTCTTTCACAAATATAGGTAGGAAAGTAACTTGTGAAGGAGACATAAGGGGGCTACAAAGAGATATAGATAGGTTAAGTGAATAGGCAATGACCTGGCAAATGGGAGTATAATGCGGGAAAGTGTGAAATTGTCCACTTTGTCAAGAAGAATATAAAATAGCATATTTTCTAAATGGTAAGAGATTGCAGAGCTCTGAGGTGCAGAGGGATCTGTGTGTCCTCGTGCATGAATCGCAAAATGTTAATATGCAGGTACAGCACGTAATTAGAAAAGTTAATAGAATGTTATTGTTTATCGTGAGGGGAATAGAATACTAAAGTTAGGGAGGTTATCCTTCAGCTATAAAGGGCATTGGTGAGACCACATCTGGAATACTGCGTGCAGTATTGGTCTCCTTATTTAAGGAAGGATGTAAATGCTTTGGAGGTAGAACAGAGAAGGTTTACTAGACTAATACCTGGAATGGGCGGGCTATCTTATGAGGAAAGATTGTATCCGCTGGAATTTCGAAAAGTAAGAGGCGACTTGATTGAAACATGTAGGATCCTGAAGGGTCTTGACAGGGTGGATGTGGAAAGGATGTTTCCCCTTGTGGGAGAATCTAGAACTAGGGGTCACGGTTTAAAATAAGGGGTTGCCTATTTAAGACAGAGATGAGGAGAATTTTTTTCTCTCAGGAGGGATGTGAGTCTTTGGAACTCTCTTCCTCAAAAGGCAGTGGAAGCAGAGTCTTTGAATATTTTTAAGACAGAGGTCGATAGATTCCTGATAAGCAAAGGGGTGAAAGGTTATTGGGGTAAGTGGAAATGTGGAGTAATCGGTTCAGCTGTGAACTTATTGAATGACGGAGCATGCTCGAGGGGCCGAGTGACCTACTCCTGCTCTTAATTCGTATGCTCGTATGTTCCTATGTTCCCTTTATTACAATTTCTGTACCTAATTTAGCATTTAATTCATTCAGTCTAATTCACCATCCTTCTTTCTCCTTCCTGTTTATTTCTCAATCCTTAAGTCTTATTGATAGGAAATACACCATTTGTCCCATTGTTCACCAAGGTCCCAAGATACCTTGTTGACCTTGCCACTCCATTATCAGCTGACAGTTCCAAAACCTTTGTGGGCAAAACATTTTAAAACTTAAACATGCTCAAACAAATGTAACTAACAGGATATGCTGTGAGACACCCTACTCCAGCAAAATCTGACCCAATGTTTATTAGTAAGCTTCCAACCTATTCAGTTTCAATTTGTTGCTGTTTTTCACAACATTTAAACCAAAACAGATCCAAATATAGCACTTCCAAGCGTGACAAATGTGACACTTAGAGGTAAGATAGACATACGAGAAGCAAGATTTTTTTATTGTACGCACTCTGTTAGATATAGAAAGGATATCAAACAAACAATCTGAAACAATAGAGCCTGTTTAAAAAACAGATCAGAAACCTATTTTAGAAACCCATTGAATAATCACCAAAACATTGCCGCAAGTGTTACCAATAATCCTAAAACTGTAACTGGAAGTTTTTTCAGATCATAAGCTAATAACTTCAATTCCACAGGACTACAGGGAATGGGACTGATTGGATTGTTCTACAGATAGCCAGTATGGACTTGAGCGGCTGAATTGCCTCCTTCTGTGCCGTTATGACTCTATGATGCCTAACCGCAGCACCACCAACCCCTCATGCTGCTCAATGCACCAAATCCCCATCGCTTACACAGCAGCAATCCTGAGCAATCAGGGCACAGGCCTCACATTCAGATGCTCCATCTCATCCTCACACACTCACCAATGATACCAGCTTCACATCCATCTCTCGTAGCCTGCATATATGTCCAGCTACAGCTGGACACATTGCAACACACCGCTGACATTCCTCCCTCTTTCTTGCAGGTCAAGGTGTCCCATAACTGCAGGGAGCAGAGCAGAACTGCGAGGGACAGACGTGCCTGCTTGAGGAGACTGTGCTCAGCATTATGGGGTCTGCTGTGATGGAGGCCTTTTCTTCTAACACTGCTGAGAACATTAAGGAAAACGGTATGTTCCTGCCTCATAGCCCTTCTCAACTCCCATTCACCCTCAGCTTGCTATCTGGCATGAAGTGAAAGTTGCAGTTCATATGGCCATGGAGCTCTTGCTTTTCACTCCAACCCTCTCCTTCGGATTTTCTGATTTCCGATACCAAAGAACTACTGCCTAGCCAGGAACCGCAGCCACATTAGGAAGGGCGAGGAGCTGCTACAGACCTCTGAGGAAGAAGCACCGTCACTTGATCTGACACAGCCACCAGCTCAGATACTGCCACTCCGTGTATCTTAAAGGAGAGTATAGATTTGGGATTGGCATATGGTGAGTCACCAGGCAAGAGTGGGCTGCAGCCAGGCCAGGGGTATAGGGGAGTTCATTTGTCAGCTTCCCAGAGGGCAAGGTCACATACAAGTTTTGCTACAGGGGACTCAGATGTGGGCTTCAATGGAGCAGCTTACAGAAAAGTGCTGATTAGCATACACATTGAGATGGTTGGTGCATTGGCAGGCTTGCCAGACAGCATCTTTTCACTGTCAAGGAACCTGGAGGGGTCTGGCTCCAACGTGCGCAGGACACCATGCAGAACTTTCCAGCATGGAAGAGGTGGCCAGCTCCATGACAGTACTTGTAGACCCAGCCCTGATGCAGCAGCTGGTGGCTACTGTCTCAACTTCCACTGGAACACAGGTGGAAGCTACCAAACATCTCAGTGCTGCAGTGGAAGCTCAGACAGAGGTGATGATATCCATGCTTGCTGCCACGTAGGCTCAGACTGCTGCTGCCATCATGCCATGCAGACTCTGAGAACAGTTCAGCAATCTGTCCTTCAACTTTACTAGGATTACAGAGTGGTTGCCTTAGGGGAGTGCCAGTGGCTCCATGGAGCACAAACATTCAGTCCTCTCTCAGGATGACAGCATTCGTACTCCCACCACTGCCATTCTACCAGTGCCCTTGCTGTTGCCTCTCAGCCAGCCAGCCCAGACTGCTGCCACCCAGGCTGACGTCATGCGGTCTGAAGCCAGGACCTCAAGACCCAGAGCTGCTCGAGACTGCAAGGCCATCTACAATCTCCCCCACTGAAAGTCAGCAGCTTTCCACCAGTCATACTGCAGCACTGGGATAGCACTGCCTAGGCGTACTAGGCAAGGCAAAGGCAGCCATAAGACAGGCACTGAGGGGATGTACAAAGATGAATAATTCAGTTTGGTATGTATTATTGAACATGTTGTTCGATAACATTGTTTCAGCTTCTCTGCTCCCCACACTCAATCTAACCTATCTCTTTCTGAACTTGCAGCACTTATTTCTCTCAGGTCCAAGCCTAACATGTCATTAAACCTGCTGACAAGGATTCAGCTACTGTTGTTAGGTGGACTGACCTCTAATGAGTGAAGTCTGAACGCTAACTCTCTGACGCCTCCTCCTAACTCCCTGGACCATGACCCCACCACTAATACGCAAGCCATCATTTCCAAGGCTGTCACTGACCTCATCTCCTCTGGGGGTCTTCCCTACATGACCTCCAACCTCATAGTCCCCCAACCCCGAAACAGCCACTTCTACCTCCTTTCCGAGATCCATTTACAGGACCACCCTGGTAGACCCATCGTTTCAGCCTGAATTTGCACCACAGAGCTGATTTCTTCCTATCTCGACTATTTTTTGTCCCCAGTCCAGATGCTTCTGACCTACACTACTTTAACAGTTTTTAGCTTCCTGGCTTCTTCCCTTCCTCAACTTCTCTGTCTCCAATTCTGGGGTAGACCATCAACCAGTATCTACTATACGCCCACTGACTCCCATAGTTACCTTCATGACACTTCCTCCCACCCCGCTTCCTGTATGGACTCTATTTCATTCTCCCAGTTTCTCCGTCTTCATTGCATCTGTTCTGATGATGTCACCTTCCATACCACTGCTTGCAATATGCCTTCTTCTTTCCTCAACTGAGGATTCCTCACCACTGTGGTTGACAGGGCCTTCGACCATGTCCGTTCCGTTTCCTGCACTTCTGCTCTCACCCCTTCCCCTCCCTCCCAGAACCATGATAGGGTTCCCCTTGTGCTCACCTTCCACCCTACAAGCCTCCATATTCAACAGATTATCCTCTGACATTTCTGCCACCTCCAGCATGATGCCATCAGCCAAAGTATTTTCCCCTTTCAGCAATCCGAAGGGACCGTTCCCTCTGCAACACCCTGATCACTCATCAATCATCCTCTCCCTTTCCCACGGCACCTTCCCTTGCAAATGCAGGAGATGCAACACCTGCCCTTTTACCTCCTCCCTTCCCACCGTTCAGGGCCCTAAACACTCCTTCCAGGTAAAACAGCAATTTTACTTGTACTTCTTTTAATTTTGGTCTTCTGCTCACTTCCAGTCACCTCGCGATTTTAATTTCCTGCCCCACACCCAATCTGACTTTTCTGTTCTTGGCCTCCTATGTTGTTACAATGAAGCTCAGCGTAAGCTCGAGGAACACCACCTCAGCTTTCGATTAGGCATTTTACAGACTTCTATGCTCAACAATGAGTTCAAAAATTTCAGATCATACACGCTGCACCCATTTTATTGGACAGCAGCTGTTGCTGATGATTCTGCAATTCCCATTTACACCTCTAGTAGATCCATCTTTTTTTTCCTTGTCCAATTACCATCTCCTTTTGCCTTGCACCATCATCCCTTTTGTTCTTCAATCTCTCCTGCCTTCCACCCGATCACAGACCTTCCTTTTGTTCTATCCCCCTTTCCCTGCCTTGTAGACCCAGCCCTGATGCAGCACCTGGTGGCTACAGTCTCAACTTCCACTGGAGCACAGGAGCACTTTGTACTTCCAGTTCTGACAAAAGGTCATCAACCTGAAATGTTAACTCTTTCTCTCTCCACAGATGCTGTCTGATCTGCTGGATATTTCCAGCATTTTCTGTTTTTATTTATTCTCATCTCTCACTCGTGGAATCTCTGTTGTCTTCAAAATAGAATTTGTATTATGTGTTTTCAAAGATATTTGCATGTAAATAAAAGAGTCCACTTCTCTCTTTTTAACATTTATTATGAAGGCAATAATATACAAATACAGACAACAGTAAAGTAGTGCACATAGGAAGGGCGATATAGACATCCATGTATGGTGTTGAAATAGCTAAGAAATAGGTTAAAAGAAACCTCAACATGC
Source organism: Heterodontus francisci (assembly GCF_036365525.1). Taxonomy (NCBI): domain Eukaryota; kingdom Metazoa; phylum Chordata; class Chondrichthyes; order Heterodontiformes; family Heterodontidae; genus Heterodontus; species Heterodontus francisci. The sequence goes on along the minus strand of NC_090383.1, from coordinate 90,936,269 downwards.
AATATGTCCACTCAAAGCAGAGTAGCAGCAATCAACAAAGCCTAAAGAATAAACTACATAGTCAAAGCAGTAGAATACAAGTCAGAGGAAGTTGTGATCAAACTGTAAATACACTGGTCAGACTGTACCTTGAGTAGTGTCAAGTCCCGGTTGCCAAGGAACAGGGGAGATATTCAAGCACAAGAGACACTGCAGAGAACAGTCAATAGGTTGGTCCCTAGTGTCAGGAGTATGACTTTTTAGCCTGGGAATAATCCATGAGAAGTGATCTTATAGAGGTCGATAAGCTAGTAAATAGTAAGGAAACAGTTCATCTAGAATATTACTTTAAATTAGGCTGTGGGAATAGGATAAGGGGACATAGGTCCAAACTGGTACAAGATGATGTTAAGATTGATATCAGGAGGTTTTTCTTCACGCATACAGTGATCAATACATGAAATGAGAGGTGGAGGTGAAAACTCTGGAATTATTTAAGCAACGATTGGATGCAGCATACTAACCCATTGTTACTAAGTGCAGTAGAGTAACTCATTAGCCTTGCCTACATTACAACAGTCTCTATACTTCATCATTTATGAAGGGTTTTCAGGTATTTGAGAGATGTAATAAGGTACTGTATAAATACAAGCTTTTATCATATTTTTCTGATCTAGCAGAATTATTAATCATAAGCCATGATATAATTTTATGAATTTAAAAAAATGATTGGGGCTTTTGATCATTAAGGTGATTGATCTCTAAGCACACTTAACCCATCTTTCTAAGTGTACTTATTGAACGAAATTCATCACATGAAAGAACAACTAAGGATCTGTTACATTAGGAGCTGACTCATTGTGAGTCATACAGTTTGGTGGACCTTTTCAATTTATTTGATGCCTTGCAAAACAACTAGAACAGCATGTCTTTTTATGCACATGCACTATATGCAGAAAAAAACTTGGACTTGGAGCATGTACTGTGAAATAGGTACCAAATGTAAGCCAGATACATTTGCATGGCTACCATAACACTACAATTTAGATGTTTCCTAAATTTACAATACACCTGCATCCAGTAAAGGTTTCAAGTAACATGGAAAATGCACTTAACTAATGAAACACTGTATATTTTTAATGAGCTTAATGTCAAAGTGATTATCCACTCCAACAATCTGAACAAGATACTTGGGGCTGAATTTTTCCAGCCCCGTGATGGCAGTCTTGGTGATGTGATAGCCAGGAAAATAGGGAGAGCTGCATCAGGATGGCTCCCTGATGCATTCCCACTACCCGGGAAGTTTCCCAGGGGCAGGGTGAATATCGGATCGGCTGCCCGCTCCGAGGAAGCGGGCAGCCAATTATGCTGAATAACGCCCCAATTAGGGGCGATTTTGTTGCTGGCGGAGCGTTCCCCCCCGGCCCCACTCCGCCACATGCAGAGGCTGCCAGCTCAATGGAGACGGCAGGCAGTGGGGTCATAGGAGCCGGAGGCTCCATGCCCCATTGAATCATGGCCAATTTTGATCCAGAGGAGGGGTTTCCCCTCCATCTCGATGGACCTGCTGGCCTAGATTTTGTTCATTTCGTCACTGCTGTGCAGCTCAGCGAGGGTTCCTCCATGTTAAGGCACTCTCACAATTTGCAACCTGCCTCAGCAGCGCTCACCTCTCCTGGTGGGGCTGCCAGGGCTCCAAAGCTGTCGGCCCTCTGACTGGGCCTGCAACATCGACAGCCCACCCACCATCCTTAATAGGATGCCAGCACGGAAATGGCCAATTAGGCAGCTGCCTCCCGGAAGACTGGTGAGCCGGTCTTGCTACCTGCAAATGTGGGCTTGGGACCCCCATTTTATCCCAACATTGGGGTCCTGAAGCCTGCAGCAAACTCCAGTGCTAGGAGCTTTTTTGTGCCAGGTACTCAGGCAATACAGAAAAGTCTGTTATTTAAAAACCAGAACAAGCTTAAGTTTCAGGTAACCCTAAATCTAAAACTCTAATTAAAGCAAAAGCCTTGTCAAGATCCAGAAAACAACTTGCAGCTTACTTCCAATAACAAAATAAACAAACATTATACATATGGATGAAGATAATTTATGTTCACACATAGGAAAATAACTGAAAATCATATTTTCATTTATTCTTTCTATTTTTGAGATAATAAACTAACAAAATCTCAAGAATAAGCATTTTTGAGATGTGTGCCTCAAGAATGCAATTTCATTGGTTGTTAGCATTTTTAAACCACGAATTATGATGATCTTAAAACAATTGTCTGTTCAAGAATGTGAGAAGCAGTCCCTCCAAGCCACCCAAAACTTTTCCTACAAGTTTCATGCCTCAATCACAAATGGGTCATAATCTTATTTCAGCTGTATTTATCATAACACCAGGTGACTATACATATATATATATATAAATAATGTCAACAGTAAAAGTAATAGGTAATATAATGATTATTTTAAAAAATCATTTTTGGGATTGCTGGCAAGGCTGCCTTTATTGCCCATCACTAGTTGCCCTAAGAAGGTGATAGTGGGACTGTTTCTTGAACTGCTGAAGTCTTTATGATTCTTCTTATTCTTTATAGTACTTTGATACAACTAACTAATTTGCTTAGCCGTTTGAGAGAGCAGGTAAGAGTCAACAACATTGGTGTGAGGCTGGAATCAAATTTAAGTCAGACTGAGTAAGGATGGCAGGTTTCCTTCCCTAAAGGGCATTAGAAAATCAGTCAGGTTTTTTTTGAAAGTATCTGAAAACCATTAGTTTTAGTTTGGTTTGTCTTTTAGAATAGAATTAAATACTCTGTATGGCCTGAAGTATATAGTGTTAAAACGCAACATAACTTCTGTTTCAAGTATCGACGGATACTCTTTCCAGTGGCTCCTATTATTTTACCAATTAAGAAAATAACTTCTACAATCCATTAATACCGTTTCTGTTTATATTACGTGAAACAGTTTTCCGGTCTGGAACAAAATTGCAACCAACGCAAAATTCTGCAAATATTGGAGTGACTTTCGCAATCAGAAAAAAGTTTATTTCTTCAACAGAACAACAACTGGTTATCAGTTACATATTTTATCACCGTACTTTGGAGTATTCACTATTGCAACGAAGAGTAATTTTTTTTCATGAAAACCACTCCGAAAAAAAATCAATTTTGACACTAAACAAATAGCCGATCAATTCAATATAAATACCTCTTTATAACGGATCTGTTTTAAGACATCCCACTAAATATTTTGTTTACTGGGGAGAATGTTAACCGCGTATAAACTCCATTTAACGGCATTAAAACCGTATCCGCTGTATTTATCGGAACTCCCAAATTGTGCCTTAACCTCATCTTTTCCACCCTGTCAGTGAATGACATCAGATGCAAAAAATCCTGGAGGGGGAAAGTGCTGTACTCACTCTCCCTTCCACATCTCGGTTGCTGAGAAACGCTGGCAAAGCGCCTACCTGATTAAATGTGCCATTCCCTCCGTTAAACTAGCGAGACGAAACTGTGACAGAAAAAATCAAAGCGGGCACTGGACGACCTCCTGTCCTGCCTGCTGCTGCTGCTGCTGCTGCCGCCGCGCTCTCCATCATTGCCCTGCACCAGGAGATAACTTTCCCACACACGGCTGTCAGTGCGTTCGCAGCGTAACGGATCCACCTGGGCGGGAACAATCCGGCCGCACATTCTCTGATTGACGTTACGGCCGACCAATCGCGCGCGGCGGAAGGCCATCCGCACGGGCTTTCTTTTACGTGTTCTAATTAGCCAATAGCAGTTAAGTGGAGGCGGGGCGGAGGGTTCGGTCACAGAGGGAGGAGAAGAAACGGTTGAACGCGAAGGCGGAATTGACGTTTACGCCAATTGTCGCAAATGTGATAGTTTTTTCTTATGGTAGTGGTTGGAGAAGGGTTTTTGCAATGAAAGCACGTTCCTAAACGATGCTAGTAATACTGCTTTTAATTCTGAAACACAGAATAGGCCTGCTTGCGCACTGTTATCTTCCCCCTATTCATGAAGCTGCCATATTGTTGAAGTGACAGGACAACTTGAATTATTCCAAAGGAGCCATTCTTGACGCCTTCCTACCGGCGTTTTAAAATAACTTGGGTGGAGATGGTTCTGAAGAAGAAAACGGACATCGAAGTTGGTCGAATTGTTCTTGATGAGCATAAACTAGCGAGGTTGCGATGTGAGTAAACACGTGTCTGTTACAACAATGTTAAATCTAACAACAGTGTTAGGCAAGGTGACAATGGTAGAGAAACAATGTTCAAGCTTCTCCGTAGGCCGCATAGGTGCATACTGTGGAATCTAGAGCAATAAAGACGGTATGAACCCTTGTTCCCATCTATAGAGAGCAAGAGATCTTGGCGTTCTGATTAAGCCATCAAAAGAGTAGTAGCACTTTTCAAACCTCGAGATTTAAACCGAGCCAACGACCATGAAATCTAAGTGCATAAAGTACTGGTGCACCTGAGCTTCGAAGGCGACGTAAACGACCCTCATGTAGAGTTTGCCTGGAAATGTATTAAATGGGATAAAAATGAATTGTATCCTGAATCTATAACCACCAGGGGTTCAAGTGATATAGTCAAAACACTGGTATGGCCTCAACTGGAGTATTGTGTCCAATTCTGGGCACCACGCTTTAGGGAGGATGTGAAGGCATTAGAGAGGGTGCAGAAAAGATTTATGAGCATGGTTCCAGGGATGAGGGACTTCAGTTACGTGGATAAATATAGGGAGAGAGAAAGTATTAATGGGACTAGCATCCTTGGAAGTTGATAAATCACCAAGGCCAGATGAAATGTACCCTAGGCTGTTAACAGAAGCAAGAGAGGAAATAGCAGAAGGTCTGACCATCATTTTCCAGTCCTTACTGGATACAGGTGTGGTGCCAGAGGATTGGAGAACTACTAATGTTATACCTCTGTTTAAAAAGGGAGCGAAGGATAGACCAAATAATTGCAGGTCAGTCAGTCTAACCTCAGTAGTGGGCAAATTATTGGAATCTATTCTGAGAGACAGGATAAACTGTCACTTAGAAAAGCACAGGTTAATCAAGGATAGTCAGCATGGATTTGTTAAGGGAAGATCTTGTTTGACCAACTTGACTGAATTTTTTGAAGAAGTAACAAGGAAGATAGGTGACAGTAGTGAAGTTGATGTGGTCTACATGGATTTTAGCAAGGCTTTTGCCAAGGTCCCACATGGCAGACTGGTTAAAAAAATAAAATCCAATGGGATCCAGGGCAATGCAGCAAAGTGGATACAAAATTGGCTCAGTGGCAGGAAACAAAGGGTAATTGTTGATGGCTGTTTTAGCGACTGGAGGGCTGTTTCCAGTGGACTTCCGTAGGGCTCAGTACTGGGTCCCCTGCTTTTTATGGTATAAATTAACAATTTGGACGTAAATGTAGAGGGCAGATGACACAAAGATTGGCTGTGTGATAGCGAGGAGGATATTGTAGGCTGCAGGAAGATATTGATGGTCTGGTCAGATGGGCAGAAAAGTGGCAAATGGAATTCCACCTGGAGAAGTGTGAGGTGATGCCTTTGGGGAGGTCAAACAAGGCAAAGGAATACACAATAAATGGGAAAATACTGAGAACTGTAGAGGAAGTGAGGGACTTTGGAGTGAATGCCCACAGATCCCTGCAAGTAGCAGGACAGGTCGATAAGGTGGTTAAGAAGACATATGGAATCCTTTCCTTTATTAGCTGAGGTATAGAATACAAGAGCAGGGAGGTTATGCTGGAACAGTACAACTCACTGGTTAGGCCGCAACTAGAGTACTGTGTGTATTTCTGGTCACCTCATTGCAGAAAGGATGTAATTGCACTGGAGAGGGTACAGGGGAGATTTACGAGGACTGGAAAATGCAACTATGAGAAAAGATTGGATAGGCTGGGGTTGTTCTTCTTGGAATAGAGAAGGCTGAGGGGAGATTTGATTGAGACGTACAAAATTGCAGGAGGCCTGGATAGAGTGGAAGTGACCTTAGCAGAGAGGTCAGTGAAGAGGGGGCATAGATTTAAAGTGATTGCTAGAAGAATTAGAGGGGCGATGAGGAAGAACTTTTTCACCCAAAGGGTGGTGGGGGTCTGGAACTCACTGCCTGAAAGGGTAGTTGAGGCAGAGACCCTGAACTCATTCAAAAGGAGTCTGGATATGCACCTCAGGTGCCATAATCTGCAGGGCCAAATGCGGGAAGTTGGAATTAGAATAGGTGGATCGTTTCTCAGCCGGCACAGACATGATGGGCCAAATGGCCTCTTTCTGTGCCTTAAACATTCTATGATAAATTGGAGAAGCTGGGGCTGTTCTCCTTAGCGAAGAGATACTTGAGAGGAGATTTAATAGAGATGTTCAAAATTATGTGGGGATTAGATAGAATGGATAGGGAGCAACTATTCCCATTGGTGGAGGGATCGAACTCGAAGACACCAATTTATGGTGAATTGAAAAAGGCATGAGGAAAACCTTTATTGCACAGCGTGTGGTTAGGATCTGGAATACACTGCTTGAGAGGGTGGTGGAGGCATATTTAATCATGACTTTCAAAAGGGAATTGGGTAGTTATCTAGAAATAAAAAGTGTTGCAGGACTATGGGGAAAGGATGGGAGAGCGGGATTAGGTGAGTTGCTCTTGCAGAGAGCTGGCATGGACAAGCAGGGCCGAAGGGCTTTCTATGATTCTATAAACATCACTCCATAACTCTTTTGAGAAATGCTTACATCTATATGGTGCCTTATGATAGTGAATAATTTTAAAGTACAGTTACAATTATGGCAGCTGTTATGTGCATGGCAAGATTCCACAAAAAAGTAAAGGGATGAAGGACTCATTAACCTGTTTTTGTTGAAGGAATGTTGGCCAAGAATTCAGAAGTTTTTCATTGTGTCATGACATTTCAGATTCACCTGAAACTATTAGAACAGGCAGTTAGTTCAACATCTTATCCAAAGGGCAGCACCTCTAAAAGTAACAACCTGTCAGTACTCTGCAGGAATTCTGATTTAAATCATGTGTTCAAGCCTTGTTGTAGGTTTTGGACACATAGCATTGATAATAGATGAAGCGCCATTATAATTTTCTTAATTTGTCCAACAAAGCTACTTTCTTATCAGTTGACCTCTTTGTGCTGATCATGTGCCATAATGTTATATGCTTCAGGTCATTGCAAACCACTCGAGCTTTGTTTCTGGACTTTACGACATTGCAGACTCCTTGAAGATGTTATATGCACAAAACATTTATTCTTGTACAATCAGAACAGCTGAAATTACTTAACTCTGTAAATGCTACTATTGACTTTGTTGTTTATCTGTAATTACAATAGATCATTTTGAATAATGTACACACACTCTATTAACAAAATGCTGTTCAACAAGTAAACATGTAAAGTACATATACCTTCGCCCCCCCACTTCCCTTCACTATATTCTTGAAAAATTTGATTGTTCCCTTTTTCCCCTCAGGCATAGCAACTGATGAGGAGAATGGCCTTGCAATTCTTCTGCTGGAATGTGCAGAGCTCACTGATGGAATACAACAGTTGCATTTACTAAAGAAGGTAAAGTCTTACTCCCTGCTTCGTTCAGGCACCGTGACAACCTTTTTGCAGAGCAGCAGCAAGGGGCAATTATAGTGATGAGACTAAAGACTTCATTTATGTTTGCAGAAAGCAATGTTAACTCCTTTCCACCGTTTCAGTGATTGTACTTTAAGCAGTTGCTATTATTTTTAAAGTGCTAGAGGCCTTTCTTAAATCAAAACAAGTATTCCAGCTGCAACACTATTAAGTAATGTCTATGTAAATGCAAATCAGCCATTGCAAGTTTAGCTCAAAAATTCTTGGATTAAATAAAGGGCTTATAACAAACAGAATATCTCACAGAAGACATGAGGTCACCAAGGTGCTACTTGTAAAAAGTTTTATTACTTTGTCTGGGGTGGGGGAGGTTTCTGAACTTTAGGTCTTCAAGTCATTTCTGGAATGAGGAGCGAGTGTGTGTGTCAGGAGTTCTTCCTGGATTATATTAGAAGTTCTCAATTGACATCCAATTACTCATGGTTGTTGGGAATCTATTCCTGGGTGCTGATTTCATGGACTCTAATGACCAAGTACATATTTAGACACCATCTACTATTTCCATTACTTTCAGTACAATTATTTACACTACTAATATATGCTAACTAAGTCACTGTCCTTCCTCACCATATCTTATTTCTACCATACTATTAAGTATAATTTTCTTTTTTTTTTAACCCTACCTCCCCTTCTCGCTGGTAAACTTAAGAGGAATTGTTTTATATTCCATAATCATATTATATGGAATCACCATGAGAAAGGAATTTAAATCAATTAGCCGTTTCAGTCTTGGCTAACTGGGATTAAGGCCAGAATAAGTTAGCTAGAATCGCTTATTTCTCTTTGGGATTTGCAGGTTATGTGCCACGCAGCACTTTATTTTTGGAAAAGCCACAGAGTGACATTATGTCTCTTGCAATTTAAAAATTTGAATACATTTCAGTAACTTCTCACTTGTTAATTGAAACTGAGCCCAATTTGATTTGATTGCACTTGTCGGTGGTCTTTTTCTGTGCTGTTGAAGTTTCAATTGTTCTCGTAAAATCTGTAATTCCCACATAATGAATCAGTTTATTTGTTTTCTTCTGTAAATTTCAGATTGGCTCTTTAATACGCAAACTAGGCAGAGACTCTGTGCAGAATTCACAGATTAACGTCTGCTTGGAAATATTGGTCCGAATTTACTGGGGTGTGGAATCCAGAAGCCCCTTGAAAAGAGCAACAGCAAGGTAACCCACAGAATATTTGCGTCCTGTTTTCAGTGCATTTACAAGTGAACTAGTAACACTGCTGAGACCTGCTTAGTGCATTTATCAACTATCTAGTGTGATATGAACCATGGGAGGAAATCAGGATTTGTACATCTTTCTATTTCTGTGAAGTAATTTCATAGAATCTCTATACATTGTGCAGTCTGTAACATTGTGGAACCAAGTTCCCATTGATAGAGAGAGCCAACTGTGTAACAGCCCTGACAACCAATTTTATCTGCAGCACCTGTGGAAGAGTCTGTCACTCTAGAATTGGCCTTTATAGCCACTCCAGGCGCTGCTCCACAAACCACTGACCACCTCCAGGTGCTTACCCATTGTCTCTCGAGACAAGGAGGTCAAAGATTAGTTTATTTATACTTTCACTATTATTTATCCTATTTGCACAGACATTTGTACTGTTATTGGTCCAACTCAGGTGAAACCTGTCCAGTCTATAAAGCATCTCCCTTTTTGCCTAACTCGCATCAAGTCCTCTTAACCCATCGTGTTGTCCTCACTAGCCTGCATTGACTCTTGGCCCCCGAACGCCTCTATGGCCTCACCTCCTCCCTGTCTGTGTAACCTCCCCCAGCCGTACAACACTCTGAGAACTCTGCGTTCCTCCAACTCTGCTTATTGTCCACTCCCCCCATTCTTCACACCAGCATTACCTTCAACTGTCTAGATCTTAAGTTCTGGAATTCCCTCTTGTCACCTGTCCACCTTTCTACATCTCCCTCTTCCTTTAAGACCCTACCTGAAACCTACCTCTTTGACCAAGCTTTTGGCCACAATGTCTCCTTCATTGGCGCCGTGTCTGTTTTTGGCTGATTAAACTCTTGTGAAGCACCTTGGGATGGTGAAGATGCTACATAAATGCAAGTTATTATTGTACAAAAGATTGGTTCAGTATCATGTTTCAGGATATTTTGACCCCATTTTCCAAGAAAGAATTTTTTAAAATGCATACATTTAATGTTTTTTTAAAAATAAAGTTGATATTCACAAGTTTTTCTTTTTTTAAAAAAAGCTATCTGAATAAAGGATGGTTAATACGCTAAATGGAAGTTATTTACCATAACGGCTAAACAATAAGCAGTTTGACACCTTGTCTTGTAATTAAGAAAAACACTTTGCGTGTTATATTAGAAAGTCCTTTGACCCCTGTCTGTGGGCAAAAAAATGGAAGATCAAAAGATCGAGAGACTTGTAGCTCTATGACCTTTACAAATCACTGGTTTGGCTTCAGCTGGAATACTGTGTTCAGACAGACTTTTCGAAATAGGAAGCAAGGGCATTTAGGTTTTCAAACAGTTTTGAAAGCTTTAGCCAGGCTCAGTCAAATGCTGGAGATACAGTTAGGTGTATTTTTGAAGTGTGACATGTTCCTTATTTTGCATCATCATGCAAAGGTCAACTGCACTATTTGAATTATGTGCATCCTGTCATGACTGCCATTTTGAATGTTCAGTTTACTGTGAAATGATGTCCATCTTTAGTAGGAACACATGCGAACAATAAGAATATCTAGTCTAGATCATAAAAATATGCTATGTCATATCTCTGGGTTATTCTATTGTGCAAGAAGATATATAGCCATGGAAGTCAACTCCCTGAAAATTATTACTCTTGGTTCGCCTATGGGAGCAACTGACACCAGTGTATCTGAGGAAGTGTTTATGGCAGATCCGAAATTGTAACTGTTGTAATATTTGCATTATCTTAAGGAATGACTGTTAACTTGACACTCTTGCAACCATGTCAAGTTTGTCAGAAATTTTCAGCATTCATGTTGCGATTTTGAATCTTCAGTTGGGGGAAGTTCTACTTAAATTATATTTTAACCTTTTACAGTAGTATGCTAATGTTACTGCCATCAGTAAGTAATGTAATTTCATAATTACTCTGCCCAACCTAATTTACATTTACAGTTTCTGTTTTCTTTGGATTTTAACTGTTGGCATTTCTGTCCATAAGTTAGCTAGCTATTCATGCAGGATGTGATTCAACAGGGTACCATGTCTGTAATATCTTTTGAGCTGTCACCATCTGATACAATGTACATGTTCATCTTGCTTGTTAATATGGTGCAAATAATTTAATGCAAATCCCTTGTGTAACAACACTATGGCCGGAATTTTATGTTCGGCGGGAGGCCCTGCCCACCGGCGAAAAAGTTAGTGGCGAACCCACCTCTGGCAGGCCTGGGGAGCCAGGCTGGGATTTTTCACTGCCCAGGCCCTTAATTAGTTTTGGGCGGTGCGTTCACCTACTTAAGGCAGGAAGTACCAGCTAATGGAGCTACTGGCCTATCAGTGGGCTGGCATCCCTTAGTCCCAGCAGCGCCACAGAAAGCGGAAGCCACTGTTGGGACTGGACCCAACCATCAGAGGCAACAGGAAGAATGGCCTTGGAACTAGGGTAAGTTTTTAGGGACAAAAACAAGAAATGCTGGAATCACTCAGCAGGTCTGGCAGCATCTGTGGAAAGAGAAGCAGAGTTAACATTTCGGGTCACTGACCCGAAACGTTAACTCTGCTTCTCTTTCCACAGATGCTGCCAGACCTGCTGAGTGATTCCAGCATTTCTTGTTTTTGTTTCAGATTTCCAGCATCCGCAGTATTTTGCTTTTATGTAAGTTTTTAGGGTCTTGTCGGGGACAATTGGCCCCGGTGAGGCAACCGGGGGGAGGGGGAGAGTGTTGTGTGTTAGGGACGGTTGGGGCTTCGGGGGTGGCTCTCCGTGGGGCACAGGTTGCCTGATCAGGAGAGTCCCCCCGCCCCCCCCCCCCCCCGCCCCAGCCTACAAGAAGGCCGTCTGGTTTTACCAGGCAGGGTTATTGAGGCTTTTGCCGTTCGCCCGTCGAGGGTAGAATACCCTCGGCGGCAGCAGGAGGCCCTTAAGTGGCACTTAATTCACCACTTAAGGGCCTTGATTGGCCTGGGGTGGGAGGGCCATCTCTCGCCGCTGCTGCTGCCCCACGTAAATTTGCAGCGGGGGCGGGAGGGGGTTGGGAACGGACCCACCTGCCTCCCACTCGATTTTATGCCACTTCAGCCACCAGCTCGCTTGTTGGGGCCCTTAAAATTCCAGCCTATATATGAGGCCTACTGTGTTGTGTAATGGGGTTTATAACCATAAAGTGGGTTTTTACAGCATTTAAATATTCAAAAATGAAGCACACCCATACCAAGTTGCTGATTTTTAATACTTTCACACAAAAAGCTTCATTCAAACTCAACACTAACGTTGTTTTGCAGTGCACTGAGCAGCATTCCTGAAAACCTGAAGGAAGAAGTGGTTAGCTGTCTCATCAATTGCCTGAGAGAAGAACTGTTGAAAGTGGATAAATCCAATGTTAGGAAGGTGATTGATTCCATTGCAGCATGTATGGAGAATTTTAGCTTGGGTAGGTTTGATCAAATGTATGAGCTTGAATAGTTTTATATTCAGGACTTTCTACATGACGTTTTTAAAAGTTGATGTTCCTCCTCCATCTTGCATTTTTATTTGGCGGGTCTGCAGCTGGCTTGTGCATGGACTTAGAATGATAGAAGTTTACAGCCCAGAAGGAGGCTATTTAGCACATCATGTTTGTGTTGGCTTTTTGCTTAAAGCAAACCAAAACTAATTCTATATTCTCTCTGTAGTCCTGGATCTTCCCCGCTTCAAATAGTTATCCAATTTTTCATCACAAATGCAATGATCTCTGACTCAATCACTTGCTGTGATAAAGCAGCCCTCTGTGTAAATGAATTTCTCCTAGCCCCACTCCTTACTCTTTCTCTCTGTAATAATTTAAAATTGATTACCCTCATCACTTCCCAACCAGTGGAAATAGTCTTTCTTAGTTTTTCTATCATAAAGTAATTAAGATTTTCCAAGTTTGGATTTTAAAAACTTTAATGTTGTCAAAGGAAGGAAAGACTGATCTGAGGTCCTGGACAAGAATGAACAGGAAACTGCATGATAAGATTTGACAATTTTCATTTCTAATTGTGGTGCACTTTCAGTAAAGTAACTACTCTGATTTGGTTTTGTGCCTTACAGGTGAAAAGTGCATGCAGTATCTCTATCTGGAGGGTAGGTTGTTTTATTTTTTCGGTTTGGAAAGTTGTTCTCTTATGCATGCCCATTTTTTTTTCCCACTTCCCCTGAAGTCTGTACTTAGTCTTCACTCTCCATGCACAATGCAGTATGACTCTTGACTTCAATGTCAAACTGATTCATTTAAACAAATTTGCCAATGATTCAGTTAGCTAACCCTAATATTTGTGATCACCTATGGACAGTTGTTTAAAACTAAATGAAAAGAATTTTAGTTTGATTTTGTTACAAATTTGGGTCGGTCTGAGATATCTTTGTGGCATCAGTCGCTTGCTGAAGCAGTCTGAGCATTTTAATTTTATGGAAATTTTCTTGAACTGCCCTATTTCTACTTGTACCTTAACCACTTGTAATCTGAACTGGATATTAATGTGTTTTGCATACTTGTTTCTTCAATCTCTCTGAAAGATGACTGACTTGTTGCTAACTAAGGCAATGTTGGTTTGAATTTTAAGCTGCTTAATTCCATAGTAAGGTAAATGCACAGAGTAATAGATATGATCAGAGTTGCTTAGTTCAAACAATCCCACTTCTATCTGCATAATTATACAAAATAAAGAACGTGTGATTCTATCTCGACTTCAGTGATCATTTTCGTTAACTTAATCAGAATTATTCCTCTGTAGTCCAGGGCAGAAGCACTGTCTCTTGCCTTTTTGCCACTTGCAGCTACCCATCTCCAAAAGCCTGGTTGATTTTCTTGGTGCCTGTTTTTTGTTCTTAAAAGCAACTCACTATGTGTTAAGAAGCCTGTCTGTCTCAGACCGATCAAGCGGCTTTCAAACACAACGGTGATAAGTCTGTTTCTGAATCCTCAGCCAAATGAATTAATTATTTGTTGTTAAAACTCTGGTCGAAGTAACTTCCAATTAGCATACTAACCACCCTTTTTTTTAACAAACTTGAGAATACACATTACTTTTTTAAAAGAAAAGCATCAAAAGTAACTCACTCCAAATCCATTCTGTGGAAAAAATGGTCCAGAAATGTGACTAGTACAAATTAGCAGGTAATTTGTAAAATTGCTACTGTAACTATTTCTACTTTGCTTTGTAGTTCTTCAGTTTCTGCATATGGCATTGGTGGATTTTAAACTTCAAAATAAGTGAGTATTTCTAAAATTTAACTTTATTCAGGATTGCAAATAAAATGATTTCAAATGTGATGAGGTTTGGAATTTTGAGAGTTAAGCAAAAGTCACCTATGATTGTGATTCGGGATTGTAAAGTTACTGAATTTGGTTGCTAAACTACATTTCTTTTATGCTGCACTTGTATTAAGTTGCTTCAGGCATCCTTGACTCAGATGGGAGTGTTACACGATAAATGAGATGGTAAAGGTGCCTTGAGTGGGTTAGAGTCCCACTTCATGAGATGTTTTACCTGCACTGATAGCACATGTAAGTGGTTGGCTTGAGTAGCATAAACTGCTGCAGGACATCATTTTTCATGGCTGCAGCTGAACTAAATCTTCAGTTTTTACATTGTGTGTATGCAGTAACTTCCACTAATATTGGGAAAAGTCTATAGTCCGTAAATGATTACAGTTCATACTATCAGGTACAAGGTTGCACATTTGATTATTTTAGTGTTGCCATTGCTACTCAGTGAGTACAAACTAGGTGGCTACCCAAGCACCAGGAGTTGAAACTGAACTGCTTCTAGATGAAACAATTCTGTTCATTTGTGCAATGTAAATATGCCATTATAGTTGTTGTATGACCTTTGAGTTGCTTTGTATGTCTTTCACATACAAAAACCCTTGCCATTCAGTATAATCATATTTAAGGTCAAATCCTAAATGAGATTGTAAACCACTGTTATCTAGGTTTGTGGTCATTTAAGATCAAGTTTAATTTCTTCTACCACAATAAATTCTGATCCAAAACACAGCGAGAGGAGATTAGTCGGCTGCAAGGTTAGCATTTATGACTTTTTGGATTCATAAGACCATAAGACTTTTGCAGACTCACTATTAAACTGGATATTTGTTTTGCCAAAAATTATTGAAAATGATTTTTTGAGATTAAAGATGACTGATCTTTAATTTTGCTCTAGGAACCTTGGTGGGCAATACATTCTGCAAAACAAGCTGATGCATGATTTGCTGGTAGCCTTGAAAACTTCAATGGTTCTAGTTCAGAAAGTTCAAGAGAAATTACATGACATTTTCTGTAAAAATCCTGAGCCGCCTCTTTGGGAAGCTATGTGTGGGCTACTCACATGCTTTATTGAAATACTCCTAGATGGTAAGCTAATGGAAAGCTACTGTTAAATGAATATTCCTTACATGACAGTGGCCAGCAAATGCTTTTTCCTCTTAATCAAAAGTATAGCAGATCATTTATTATAGATATAAAAAACAAGTTACATGTTTTTGCTATTGTCCTGCCCTGTCCTTTTCTTCCCAATTTCTAAGAATGTCGATTTTTTTTTCTGCCATACAGTAGATTTCTTGCAAACTGTTCAGAGCACAGCAGGGATGGCTGCACTTCTGTTTATCAAGACTATTGTGGACTGTGATGAACTGTTATCAAAGTTGGTGAGTGGGTCTTCTTTGGAGAGATTGAAGTTAATTTTATTGTCTGCTGACATGAAGCATTGGAAAATGAACAGTGATCTGCCTCTTATCAGACTGCATTGAGAAGGGTGTGACCTAATAAAGCTCAAGTATTGCCAATTAAGTATTAAGAGTGACTGCAACATTTAATGCTTTGCTAAATAAACTGATCAAAATAGATTTTATCAAAAAAGAAAGATTTTTGCAGGATTTGAGAGCCTATTGAAAGTAGGATTTGATCATCAAACTAGCGATTTTGGACAGGATTTTCTCACAGGCTTTGGGACCCCGACATCGGGACTAAACAGACTGAGCCGGCACTTGCCTGGAGCTACTTTCCCAGAGGCGGCCTCCTAATTGGCTGCCTCCATGCTCGCCATCCCATTAAGATGGTGGGCTGCCTCACAATTCTGCCTTCCCAATCACAGGATAGGCAGCTCCAAAGATTTGGCAGCCCCACTGGGAGACGTGAGTGCTGCTGATGCAGGTAGAAGACTGGAGGGTGCCTCAAAATGGAGGTGCCCTCGAGCTATAAAAATAAATAATTATTTAAGTGGGGCAGTGTGAAAGAATTGGGCCCCCTCAGACAGAGGGAAAATCCATCCTGGATGTTTGGGGCCGTGGGGTGTCTTTTGATGACTGCGGGCCCCCTCTTTGGAGGATGAAGCCTTTGGCTCTGATGGCACCCACCACCCCCCCTCCCCCCCACCCTAGACTGCCACAGGGTGGCTGTCTCCATTAAGCTGGCAGTCTCTGCATGCAGCAAGGGGGCTGCTTCACCTCTGTCATAATGCCAGCGAGGCTGGAAAATTGACCCAAATTGGGACCCAGCTGATCAACATTCCTACGTGCCCCTGGGAAACTTTCCTCTATTTTCCCAGCACGTCCCTGCATCGCCTGCCTCCTTGCCCCCCCCTCCCCCGGCCAGCCTCTAAGCCCGCTACCATGGGACTGGGAGAATTCTGCCCTAAAACTTTATCTTAGGCTGAGCTTAATCATATCTTGCAGTGACGGGGACTAATTTTATAAATGAATTGAATGTAGTATTCTTGGAATCAAATCCTGCTTAAGTAGCTCCATTGTACTTGAACAGTTTGAATCAATATGTGGGATTCAGATGATTAGAAATGTACCATGGGAAGACTACGGATAAGTGGGCGAGTTGGACTGAAGGTATTCCTCCCTGAAACTGTGGTGGTAATTTTTACACTCCCCCACTCTTTTTCCCCTTCTCCCCCCCCCCCCCCCTGCCCCCACCTCATCTCCCAGAGCAGGTTGGGAGAGGGGGAGTTAATAAAAAAAATTGGGCAAGCCAACCTCTATCTGGCTCCAACCTGCTGTCAGGAGGTGGATTGGTAACTAAAATATTTTAAGACTTGCGAACTGAATAGATCTCCAGCTTTTTTGTAGATAATTTAGTTTTTTCTGATATATAAAACTAACATTGAAAGCAAAAAAAAACTAACATATAGCATCTTAATTATATTGTCAAAGCTTCTTGAAGCACTTCATGCAGTTAATTACTTTTCAAAGTACAGTGACTGCTACTTCATAAAGTATGAATTCTATGGCAAGTATGTCAGATCTATGATGTGACGTACCTTCGTAAATCTTAGTGAAAAGTAGATGTGAGGAAACGGTGAAACATTAGGAGAAAGCCCCAATGAACTATTAGTCCTTGTTCAATTCTGAATGCTGCTTCCTATAAAAACAGGAGTTAAAAATGAATGAAGACCAATTTAACTTAAGATCTTAGTTAAAGTTGGTTAAAGAGGAGTTTGTGGCATTCTGCAGCTGTAGAAAAGCATTATATTCCAGATTACACTTGACTCGAGTAAGGATAATGAAGATGAGGAGTTGTGAATAATGGGATAACAGTAAATGTGGGAGTTTTCTGACTGAAAACATGGGCACAGCAGCCATTGCTGGGCATATTATAATGCTGGAGGAGAGGCCATCAAAGTCATGAAACCCAGTAGGCATACTGATGCCTAGCTACTTGCGCATGACAAAATGAGCAGTGATTGAAGAACTCGGGCTCATCAGGTGGCCTTTGACTGAGGTGGGCGAGTTGGTTCATACAAACTTGTGGGGACATTTAATTCTGTATTTAAAAACAAGAAATGCTGGAACCACTCAGCAGGTCTGGCAGCATCTGTGGAAAGGGAAGCAGAGTTAATGTTTCGGGTCAGTGACCCTTCTTCGGAATTGGCCTCAATTTTTAGATATCTCAGGAGTTGGCCACTCTTTTGTGTATCACTCCATCAAGGAGGTAATAAAGCCACATGTGCTGCAATGATATCTGCAGGACAGCACAGTGGCGCAGTGGTTAGCACCGCAGCCTCACAGCTCCAGCGACCTGGGTTCGGTTCTGGGTACTGCCTGTGTGGAGTTTGCAAGTTCTCCCTGTGACCGTGTGGGTTTCCTCCGGGTGTTCCGTTTTCCTCCCACATGCCAAAGACTTGCGGGTTGATAGATAAATTGGACATTGTAAATTGCCCCTAGTGTAGGTAGGTGGTAGGAGAATTGAGGGAAGGTGGGGGTGGGAGAGGGAAATGGGATTAATGTAGGATTAGTATAAATGGGTGGTTGATGGTCGGCACGGACTCGGTGGGCCGAAGGGCCTGTTTCGGTGCTGTATCTCTCTATGACTAACAGCAAGCTGCAGCGTGAGAAGTGAACTCTCTGGCCACTATCATTTTCTTTTAAGCCTATTAATATATTCAAAATTAATGTTTGCTGTGCCACTTTCAGGCTAATTTTAAACAGTGCTGGTGAGCAGAGCTGAATGCCTGCCAAATGCAAGAGGAGCTGTTTCAGTAACCAGATTGGTACTAGCTGCAGTGTTAGGAAGGCAGAAAGACAGAAATCTTGCACTGTAAAGAAGGCTGTTAATGTTGAAATTAAAATTCCTAGTGAAAGAAGAAATTGTTTGGGACAGACCCAACTGCAAAAACAATTTTATCCTCTGCGACTCCATTTTTCCCACAATTGCCCCATGATTTTTGCTATTTCAAATCACTCCTTGTTCATAGTTATCCCCTTAAATTTAGCATTGCTGTACCCCTGCTTTTGGTTTTGGAGAGGGTAGATTGCACAGCAAACATATGGATGAAAATTTTGTGCTGAATCTTGTTGGAAAAATAACAATATGTTTATGACACATGCCATTACTAAAGCACAAAGGGGTCAGCAAATGCCAGGGATTAAGAGTTCCAAATCTCTGGAATTTGTTGGTCGGTTTACGCTTAACCATTTGCTTTGCACAATGGCATTTCTGGAGGATTTTCACATTAGTTACCATGTAACCTGCTGTAGAATGGTAGGGCTGGTGACTAAGACCGTAAGTCCTCTAACAACATGATAATGCCATGCCAATCAACCTATCTTCCCCAGAATTTGAAACAATTTAAAGCATTCAGTCTCTTTCCTGCATGTAGTAAATTGTGTCAGATTTTAAAGATGTCAAATTTAAAATTTCCACATGCTCTTAACTTTTCCTTTCTGTCCTATTTTGTTCTCTCTCTCAACCCACTCTTTATTTCTCTTTTTGAACCTGATTTGACTCTATATTCACCCACTCTAATTCACCCTCCTTCTCCATTGTTCCTGTTCCTTTCTCAACCCTTAAATATCATTAGTTAAGGAGAAACATTTTTGGTCTCGCCAGTCACCAATGTCCCAGATTCTTAATTACCATCGTCATGCCATTATCAGCTTGCATTTCCAGCAGGTAATGACGCAAAAAATTTTTGACCTGAGGGTGGAGGAAAGAATTTAACTAACAGCATATGCTGCGAGATGCCCTACTCTAGCAAGATTTGGCCTAATTTAAAAAAAATTATCTATTGATTTTTAATTGATATCTTAATTGGTTCACAGCTTTTCTCTTTTGTAGGTTCATGATCTACTTTTTAACTCCACGAAACGTGCTCATGATGTACCAGGATGGCTCATTCAGAGCTGCGAGCAACTTTACAGTGCTGTGCCTCCTGATGATGCAGTTCTTTTCCTAAGCCAGGGCTCACTGGCAATGTTGGACTGGAGAAGTGGAAGAATGAAAGATAGTGGTGAACAACTGCTATTAGACATATTGATTGTTCTTCTGTCACTTAACACACGGTAAGCAGCAGATCCAAGATAGATCACTTGTGTTCTAAAGTCAGCTACGATTCATGTGGGTTCCTGGATTTGCAAGTCTTGAATTTAATTTAGACCAATGTATTAGTGAAATTATATGTGTGCTACCTAATCTGTTTCTTCTTTAGCCTTGGCAAAGATTGATAACTGATAGAGACTTAAAAATGTCAAAATGCTGTGTTCTGCGCAATCACAAGGAATGCCTATTTCCACCTCTGTCACATAGCCTGACTCCACCACTGCCTCAGTTTACCTGCTACTGAAGTCCTCATTCATGCCTTTGTTCCTCTCAACTTGACTAAACACATGGCAGCCGTAGCTGAGTTGGTAACCTTCTCACCTCTGAGTGACAAGGTTCTGGGTTCAAGTTCCATTCCAGGGCTTGAGCACAAAAATCAAGGCTGACACTCCACTGCAGTACTGAGGGAATGCTGCACTGTCGGAGGTGCCATCTTTCGGATGAGACGTTAAACCGAGGCCCCATCTGCCTGCTCGGGTGGATGTAACAGATCCCATGGTACTATTTTGAAGAAGAGCAGGGGAGTTATCCCCGTGCCCTGGCCAATATTTATCCCAAAAATCAACATCACAAAAAATAGATTATCTGGTCATTATCATATTACTGTTTGTGGAAGTGTGCTGTGCGCAAAGTCGATGCTACGTTTCCTACATTGCTACAGTGACTACACTTCAGAAGTACTTAATTGGCTGTAAAGTGCTTTGAGACGTATGGTGGTGATGAAAAGTGCTATATAAATGCAAGTCTTTTTCACTCGAGGCCAGCTTTGCACTTTCTACCCTCCGTAAACTTGAGCTTATCCAGTACTCTGCTGCCTGTGTGTCCTAACTCGCAGCAAGTTCCATTCATCCATTATCCCCTACTCTGTGATCTACATTGGCTCCTGGTTAAGCAGCACCTCGATTTTTTTTTTTTTAAATTCTCATCTTTGTTTTCAAATTCTTCCTCACAAACCCCCTGAGATATGTTTGCTGCTCCACTTCTGACCTCCTGAGCATCCCTGGTTATAATCATGCTGCCATGGGCACTGTGCCTCCAGCTGCCAAAACCCTAAGCTCTGGAATTCCACGCCCCCCCCCCCCCCCCAACCCCCGGCAAAACCTCTCCACTCTCTACATCTCTTTCCTCCTTTTAAGACGCTCCTCAAAACCTTCCTCTTTGATCAAGGTTTTAGTCAGCTGCTCTAATAACCGGAGCAAAGTACTGCAGATGCTGGAACTGACATGAGAACAGAAAGTGCCGAAAATACTCAGCAGGTCTGGCAGCATCTTTGTAGAGAGAAATGGAGTTAACTTTTCGGGATTGTGACCTTTCATTACCTTTCTGCTGAGTATTTCCAGCACTTTCTGTTCTGCTCAGGTAACGTTATAGCTTGGTGTCAAATCTTATTTGATAACACTGCTGTGAAGCATTTTGGGATGTTTTACTATATTAGAAACTATGTAAATACAAATTGTTGTTTATAATGAAATATTGTTTGCATTAAAATAGCATGCTACGAGGGCTTTTGTTATATCGAAAGTAATATAGCTGTAGCTGTAATCATTGAAGTTGGTTACAATTTTTGTGATAACAGGCTTTCATCTGTCCTAGGTTCCATTTTGTACCATAATTGATTGTTAACTTCATTGAGAAGAAATTGTTTTCTGATCAGCTAGCAAGAACTAATGTAAATAAGCATTTCAAGTTAATTAAAATTGTGTTAGGCTAATATAAAGCAATGGACAATGTAATGGCAATATAGTCATGTTATTTAATTCCATTAGCTGTCTTTACATAGTCTGCAAAGTGCGCAGGCAGCTTGTATTGTTTTCTAAATTCTGTTTATCAAGTTTCTTGAATAATTGTTTGAAATACTTTCAGCTATTTTTCATTCCAGATTTAATGCAGTGCATTGTTATCCTACTTATTTTAAAATATGCCAAAGATACCATGGCAGTTCTAAATATGTGTGCTTGAACCTGTTTTTGAAGCCGAATTTTCCATAATTTGGCTAGAGCTGCTTAATAAATCCATAGTCCAATTTAAAGCCTTTTGAACATTTGATGTGAATTTATAGCTGGTTCATACAAAGTGATCTATTATAAGTCTCTCTAGGTTATTTTGATTTAAAATGAAACTACTCACTTTTCTCTCATATATAGGCAATTTATTTTGTTACTGTTCCCTACTTGCCCACAGCAACCATCCTGAATCCAAAGTTTAGGATAGCTAAGTCAACCAAAATCTGCACTGAACTTGTCACAGCTCATCTTTGACTGATGCACTAGGCATCCTACCTGAGAAATGTTCTGTGCCATTTCCAGTTTTTTTTTCCTGTTCTCCAGGTGATCCAGCTGAGATTTATGAAACTGAACCCTCCAATGAAAATCTAACTTTAAAAATCAGCCAGGATTGTGATTGGAATTCAGCTTTCCAATCAAAAGTTAAATCAGTAGTTTGATATCAAAGTTTATTTCAGCACCAAGTCTGGTTCAATTCTGCTTTATAGTATATATGCTCAAATATGCTTTTATTATTTTTCTCTCTCCCCATCCCAATTGAGAAGAAAAAAGTAGCGTGTGCATTAGCCTAGTTGTGCAAGTGTAGCTTCTGGAAGAATACATTCAGTTTGATATGTTTTTCAAACAGAATGCGATTTCTTTGCAAGAAAAACATGCAACAGAATCCTGACTGAGATGCATAAGTTATTGTCCTCTAGTTAGAGGGTATAAATCTGAATGAATGTGCATGTACACCAAACCTTTATAGTAAATTTTGCCTCGTTTTGTTAGATATCATGGAGCTGATTGTCATCTAGTGGTAAAAGTGAGGTTTAAATGTTTAAAAATGGGGTTTAACCCTGCCAGAGTCGTTAAGTACTAAGATTGCTGGGTTAGCCCACTTACATAATTATTCATCAATTCAGTTGCAGATGTGTACAAGTAAAATTTGGGAGGGGGTCTAGTAAAGAGAAATGCCACTAGAAGGGGTCAAAAAGCCCCAAGGGCTTTAAGAAAGGTTCAACTCCATCTATTAGCAGATTTTGCTTTGGGGGCAAGAGATTAAGAAGTGGGGGACAAAACTGAAGAGAAAGGAACTCTGTGTTCTGGCACCTGTCGGGACATCAGTTGCAGAGCAGTCCAGCACCCGACCCCTATTTGATAGCTGTTGAAGTGCTGCTTGAGCTGTTTGCCAAGTCTCTGCGTCTCTGTACAGCACCATCCCCATAAATCCACATTGCAATATACTTGGAACAAGACAGAGACAGGTTTTCAGCTGATGCATACTGTCATTGGCTGTGCCAGGCCTGAGATGTATGTTACCAGTAGGTAACATTTTGTCAGATGGCACAGCATTGCACCTGGCTTTCTGCAGGTCAGGACCATATGAAGACCATTCCTGTAGTTGTTGGCAGATAGATACAACATTACCAGGAATGTACAGTTGCCATCGCATGGAGCACCTCACGTGCAGCCTGACCTGTCAGATGTTCTTACAGTGGTCCTCCTTTTATCCCAAGCACCTAAGATGAGAAACTCCCATTGGAAAACCCATTACTGCCAGCAAGCATGTCAGCGCAAAAAAAAAAATACACTATAGGTATAAAGGCTTATAAGGAGTCAAGAGGGGAACAAAAGAAAAGCTGTCCAGAAATGGTGCCAAAACTGGTGCCATTCCTTTAAACTTACCTGCGTACTGTTCTGCACCTGAATGCGTGTTACATATGGGTTTTGTTTCAAAGTTATATAGACTTGGCAGAAAGACTGGGAAAAAATGTAGGTGGCATCATAATGGTGCTTCTGCATCATTTCCATATTATAATGAATCTCCTACCTGTTTCAAGCAGTTTTCTGTGTGCCATGTCAAAGGCTCATGTTGTACGCAAAAGAGGTGGACACCCAGCATTCTGCTTCTCATCCCTCTTTTTAGTCCATGAACTACCACACACTGGGTCTTAAGGACAGGAAAATAGGTCCCTTATTTGCAGAATTATTGGCTTTTTGCTGGCTTCAACAAACCTGGACATTAAGATTTCTTACAATGAATTGGATATAGCAAGTAGATTGCAATAGTTGTGTTGCTGTGCCATTAATTTATTCTTGTTTCAGTTTAAAGGAATCCAGTATGGCAATATCAGTTTCCAGGAATCTGAGTCTTTGGAGTACTTCTGCACTAGATGCTCTTCATTCAGACTCGTGCTCTCAGTATCTGAAAAATTCTCTGAATGGAAACTCTGAAGCTATTCAGAAGCTGCTGGAATACATATGGACGCATTGGGAACATCCTCTCGATGGTGTGAGATATCAGACTAAAACTATATTTAAAAACATTTTAAAAATTCACCAGAAGACCATTGATGGTTTCTGTGGAATGACAGATCCTTTCTTCTTAAATATGACAAAGAGCTTGTTGAGTCTGGAATGGCATATCAAAGGAAAATACATTTCACTCAGTTGTTTAGTGGAATATTTGGGTACTGAACATATACTAACTGTAGATGACTCCATTCCTAAACAAGTTCTACGGGTAATGCTTGAGCAGCCTCTAGTAACATCTGCAAGTGACTTATTGGAAAAAATGTTTGTGAGTCATAAGAATCAGTTAATGTCTTCATCCCAGTCCAGCAATTGGATTAAACAATGGCATGAAACTTGGGTATCTCCATTTCTTACAACACTGTGTGAGGAAAAGCCCAGCCGAACAACTTACATTATTGAATACTATCTTCCCAAACTATTGAAATGCAATCCTGACAGCCTGACCTATATGATCAAAGAGCTTCAGTCTTCTGACAAGGCCAGCAACATTGGTGAGTAGGAGAGAGGAACAACAGCAATGACATTTGCACTGGTTCAAGGATTCGCAATTGTTGTTTTCTATTATCCTACAGATTAACTGGTGAAGTTTTCAATGTATAAATATTTTTTAGAGGTGGTGAACTGCAACTTTTTAATGCTTTCCTCTTTACATTCACTGTTAGTGTGCCAAAACCTGAACAAACACTTTATTGAGAGGGAGAATGTACTCCTTTGTCCTTGGACAAATTTGGGTGGTTGTAATTCAAGAAATCTAATCCTTTTGTAAATCTATTTTGGTTCAACTTAAAATTTTCAAATTCAGCATTTGAATATTGTTTATTTTAACTAATATTACAATGGAGGAAATGCCAAGGCTACAATTGGCCTTTGATGAAAATATTATCTTTTAACTTTTGTATACAAACAGAAAATGTTGGAATTGCAAAATGGATGGTTTTCTCTTCTAGCCAGTGACCAATTAAAATTTTGAGTGTGGTTTCCACTGGAACTGGATCCTGTTTTTCTTTTTATAAAGTTGGCAATTTTATACTATCAAGCAATACAGAATAGTTCTTGTGTAGAGCAGTATTGATGGTTACATTGAAACATCAGGCTCCTAAATTGATGTTTTATAGTATAATTAACTTGATTTTCAGTTCAAATACAACTTGGATTTATATAGTGCCATCAATATAATAAAACATCCCAAGGAGCATTATAAAACAAAATTTGATACCGAGTCAGATAGAGAGATATTAGGGCAGATGACCAGAACCTTGGTCAAAGAGGTAGTTTATAAGCAGTGCCTTAAAAGAAAGATAGCAAGGTAGAGAGGCAGAGAAATCTAGGAAGGGAATTCCAGAGCTTAGGGCCTTGGCAGCTGAAGGTACAGTGACCAATGGTGGAGCAGTTAAAACCCAGAATGCTCAAGAGACCCGAATTAGAGGAGAATAGATGTCTCGAAGGGTTGTAAGGCTGGAGGCGATTACAGAGATAGGGAGCGGTGAGGACATGGAGGGGATTGAAAACAATAACGAGAATTTTAAAATCGAGGTGTTGCTTAAGGGAACAGATGAGCTGAGGCGGGGCAGAATGGAGTTGGAAATAAGCAGTCTTGGTGATGGCACAGATATTTGGTGGGAAGCTCACAATGAGGTCAGATATGACACCAAGGTTGCAAACAATCTGGTTCAGTTTCAGACAGTTGCCAGGGAGAGGGATGAAGTTGGTGGCTAGAGAGAGGATTTTGTGTCGGTGATGGGAGGTGGCTCTTCCCAATATTTAGTTGGAAGAAATTTCTACTCATCCGGTATTAGATGTCGGATAAGCAGTCTGACAGTTTAGAGACAGCAGAGGCATCGAGAGAGGTGGTCATGAGGTAGAGCTGTGTGTCGTCAGTGTGAATGTGGAAACTGATGCCGTGTTTCCAAGTGATGTTTCCAAAAGGCAACATGTAGATGAGAAATGAGAGGGGGCCAAGGATAGATCCTTACGGGACACCAGAGGTAAAGGTGCGGGAGTTCCCTGGTAGAGTGCAATACTGTTTTAGTTAGTATTTTTAGACGAGTAAAGCATGCACTAATAGCAGTGCACTGGGAATCGCTAAATAGGAGATGTACTTGGAATGGTGTGGTGCTGCTGTCTGTTTGTTTTTCACTTTCTCCTACTGTAACAGGCTAAGCAGAAAGATGGAAGGTAACACGTCACAGCACACAATATTTGTGGGTAAAATGGTTCCAAGTTCCTTTTGACTCTAAACTTTTAAAACTTTACATACACTCTTGGCTGAGAATTTCTATGTGTAAATGAACTGCTGAGGTGGTGCTGATTTGGTAATGCCTTGGCAAATGTTGGAGAGCATCCTCCCCTATGGCTTTGTTTGCACCTGTCTCTGATACCTGTTTCACTGTCATCTTTGTTCAATGGTAGCACACTTATCTCTGAGTTAGATGATTACGTTTCCACTCCAGAGACTTGAAAACATAATCTAGGTCAATGCTGCAGTGCAGTATCAACCTAGTGCTGCACTGTCAGGGTGCTGTTTTTCAGATGGGGTATAAAACTGAGGTACTGTCCGTCCCCCTCAAAAAAGATCCCATGGCACTACTCAGTGAATGGCAGGGGAGTTCTACCCAGTGTCATGACCAGTATTTATGTCTCAGCCTATATCACTGAAACAGATTGGTCATTTTGTGCTGTTTGTGGTACTTTGCTGTGTGCTGTCGTGCTTTCCTACATTACAGCAGTAACTGCACTTCAGAAGCCACTTAATTGGCTGTAAAGTGGTTTGGGATGTCCTGATGTCATGAAAAATGCTATATAAATGTCTTCTTTACTTGTTCCAGCCTGCACTGTTTGAGTCTCGACTGCTGTTTGTTTACTGCACCCCCTGCACCCTTTCCTTTCATCTGCTACACCATCCACAACAGCGCCTTCAGATACAGCTGCCCTCTTTGGAACTCCCTTTCTAAATCTGTCTGCTTTGCTTCACCTCTGTTTCAAAGGCTTCAAAACCTATGACCTTGACATTGCCTTTTCATCACCTCCCCTAACTCTCTTGCCAAATCATTGCTCCAGGTTCAATAGAATAGGATCATAGAATGGTTACAGCACAGAAGGAGGCCATTTAACACTTTTTCTCCTGAAAAGGCCTGGACTTCTGGCAATGTGAAAGGTATCTTGAGGGTATCTGTAGAGACTATTTTTTATCTAGTTACATCAGTGATACTGTGAAGAACAGCTCCTTGTCCATTTTTATTGATGATGTATGCTTGTTCACTTCCTCTGATAAAAGTACTGTTTAAATATATGTTGGACAAAATCTGCTTAATCACTGCAAAAATAATTTTATCTTGACGATCAGAGTATGGAATTAGATATGGAATTGATCAACCTTCCAATATTTAACTTTATGAAGATTTGAGTGTTAATGCAATACATTTTTTTAAGGTCTCATTGTTTAGGCTTAAAGAACCACCAGCTGATTAAATCTGGTTGATTGCAGAAATGTTGACATTTTTCAGGTTATGATAAGTAGGGTATGAAAGACAATATTTAATCGTTCAGAAGCTAAAATAATTGCTTTGTTGTTGCAATTGATAATAGGACTATTGGTATGAATTTTTTTCCTGTTTTCATGAATGTGCAGTTTGGTTTTCAAGATCTTATTCACACATTGGGAAATGAGCACAAGAAATTAATACAGAAATCTTTTTATAAAACAAATGACTCCCTAACTAGAGGTTAGTCTAGTTCCATATTCTGCAGATTGGTCCTTACTTGGTCTTCCCAATCCATTCTCTGTAAATTCCCTATTTAAGTGAGGCTGCCGATGTAACATTGGAGTGCCTTAATCTCTCCCTAAGAAATAGGGCATCAGCAGCACTGTGAAAACTAATTTGGAAAACTAGGCACAAGATAGGTCATTTAAAGAAAAAGTGTCAAACACTTAAAATAATAAATAATTAATATCAACGTATCATAGTGACTAAAGAATAATTGATTCCACACTGTTTAACATGGCAGCAGATAACGGTTGCTTGTCACACGTTCAAACTGCCCATTCAAAAAGTTGGATAGTTAGTGCACTAACAAACCTTGTCCATTCAGTGTGCTTGGGTGTCATATGTTGCTACTGATGCTTTTACATTTTTGGTTAGTTTTCTGCTTTTCTATCTTAAAATATGTATCTTTTTTTAAAAAAGGAATGGTATATTTTTTTTACTAAGATTTGTACTAATCGGTAAATGAAAGATTTCCATATGGTACATGAGGACTGTTCGTTATGCAACAATGGTCAATATTGAACTTATTCCTACAAATTTTATAACTTATTTATCCCATGTTTTGTTTTCTAGTCCCAAACAAAAATTGTCATTTTGTATGGAAGCAACAATTATTTAAATATTGCACTGTTAAATTAGTTTCCTCATTTTTTCATCCTGCACAGTCCTTGGGATAGGGCCATCATGCATATTGGGTAAGGAGGTATTAGTATATCTTTTTTTCTCCTCCCCAATATGAAATGTGTTATGATTTGTGCGCAATCCCTGATTGCAAGGAGTAACTGTTAATAAAAGCAAATTTTCTGCTACCACTGATGTGATTTGGAGAAATCTTTGATTCTGAAAAATAAAATCCCTGTTCTGCTTGCATTAGGTCCTTTCAACAGTAGAGGTGCACTTGGAGCACTGATGACCTGCTTGAGAGCAGCTAGAGCTCAAGGACTGTGGAGCACTGCTGAGGAATCTGCATGGGACCAACTGATACCTGTTAGCTTGATAAAGCAGGCTTTGGTTCACAAGCATGAGCAGGTATGTACAGCAATTTAAGAACCTATTTAATATTGAGGTCTGTGACCGCATGTTAAACTGTTGGTCTCTGCAGGTGATTCTGAACTTTCTGTGGATTTTTAATGATGTGCTGCTGAAATAGCTATTCATTATGGGAGAGAATGGGAACAGCCTTGCAGAGCAGTGCAAGGAACTTCAAACTGATATGGACATAATATAAGTTGTTCCCTTCAGGTCCCACAAAAAACTGTGCATATGCACTGTTGACTCTATTAACCTCCCCTGGATACCATCTCCAGCTAAGTCCAGAGGTGCAGAACCTTGGGATGCTGCTCGATTATTTCAAGCTTAACTTTTTTTTATTCTTTTATGGGATGTGGGCATTGCTGGCTAAGCCAGCATTTATTGCCCATCCCTAATTCCCCTTGTGAAGGTGGTGAGCCGCTGCCTTGAACCTCTGCAGTCCATCGTATAACTAGGGTTGTAGATAGGACTTTAAACTAATTAGTTGGGGGGAGGATTCAATTGAAGGGAAGTTTAAAAAATCAAAAAGAAACGAGAGAGCAGAGGTGCAGGGTAGCGAAGAGGCGAATGGTAATCAGAGTGTGACAGGAAGGGGCAGAAAATATAAGCAGAAGAATGCAGCAGAAATTAGAACCAGAATGAGTAATAATGGTAAAAAGTCAAAGCTTAAGGCTCTTTAACTGAATGCACGCAGCATTTGGAACAAAATAGATGAGTTGACGGCACAAATAGAAATAAATGAATATGACTTGATAGCTATTACAGAGACATGGTTGCAGGGTGACCAAGACTGGGAACTCAATACTTAAGGGTTTTCGACGTTACAGAAAAGTAGGCAAAAAGGAAAAGGAGGTGGGGTAGCTTTGTTAATAAAGGAAGGTATCAGTGCGGTGGTGAGTAGTGTATAGGTGCAATAGATCATGATGTGCAATCAGTTTGGGTGGAAATAACGAATAGCAAGGGGAAGAAGTCATGCGTGGGAGTCGTCTATAGGACCCGAAGAGTTGCCTCACTGTAGGACAAAGTATAAATCGGGAAATAATAGAACTGTGTAACAAGGGCGCTACAATTGTCATGGGTGATTTTAATCTGCATATTGACTGGACAAATCAGATTGGCAGAGGTAACATGGAAGACGAATTTGTAGAGTGCATCAGGGATTGTTACTTAGAGCAATACATTGCAGAACCTACCCGGGAACAGGCTATTTTAGATCTCGCAATGTGTAATGAGGTTGGATTAATAAGAGATAGCCGAGTTAAGGATCCTCTAGGCGGTAGCGATCACAGTATGGTAGAATTTCAAATTCAGTTTGAGGGTGAGCAACTCTGTTCTCAAACCAGCATCCTCAACTTGAAACAAGAGCAATTACAGAGGTATGAGGAAAGAGTTGTCTAAAGTGGGCTGGGAAAATAGATTAAGAGGAAGGTCAGTGGTTGAGCAGTAGCAGATATTTCATCATGCTCAGCAAAAATTTATCCTGGTCAAAAAGAAGAACTTGATGAGAAGGATGAGCCACCTATGGTTAACAAAGGCGGTTAAGGAGAGTATCCAATCAAAAACTAAAGCATACAAAGTGGCGAAAACGAGTGGTAGGCCAGAGGATTGGGAATTTTTTAGGAACCAGCAGCGGATGACTAAAAAGCTAATAAAGAGGGATGAGCTTGATTATGTAGTAAATTGGCAAGAAATATAAAAACAAACCGCAAGAGCTTCTACGGGTATATAAAAAGAAAGAGTAGCTAAAGTGAGCGTGGGATCCTTGGAGGATGCGACTGGAGAATTGATAACAGGGAAATGGCAGATAATTTCAACCAATATTTTGCATCAGTCTTTATGGTGGAGGACATTATAAACATCCCACAGGTATCAGATAGGCAAGGAGCTAATGGGAGGAAAGATCTTGTAACTATCTCTATCATGAGGGACAAAGTATTTGACAAGCTAATGGGACTAAAGGCAGACAAATCACCAGGACCTGATGGCCTGCAGCCAAGGGTTTTAAAGAAAGTGGCTGCAGAGATAGTGGAGGCATTGATCGAAATATTCCAGAACTCACTGGATTCCGGGAGGGTCCCAGTGGATTGGAAAACCGCTAATGCGATGCCCCTGTTCAAGAAGGGAGTGAGACAAGAAGCAGGAAACTATAGGCCAGTCAGCCTAACGTCGGTCGTTGGGAAAATGCTAGAGTCCTTTATGAAGGAAGAAATAGCAGGATATTTAGAAAAACTTAATGCAATCAGAGTCACCATGGTTTTGTGAAAGGGAAATCATGTTTGACAAATTTGCTAGACTTCTTTGAGGATAGAACAAGCAGAGTTGATAAAGGGGAACCAGTAGATGTAGTGTATTTACATTTCCAGAAGGCATTTGATAAGGTGCCACATGAAAGATTATTGCGCAAGATAGGAGCTCACGGTATTGGGGATAATGTATTAGCATGGATTGAGGATTGGTTAACTCACAGAAGACAGAGAGTCGGGATTAATGGGTCTTTTTCAGGTTGGAAAGAAATAACTAGTGGAGTGCCACAAGGATCAGTCCTAGGGCCTCAATTATTTACTATCTATATTGATGACTTGGAGGAGGGGGCAGAGTGTAATATATCCAAATTTGCTGACTATACAAAAATAGATGGGAGGGCATGTTGTGATGAGGACAGAAGGAATCTGCAAGGGGATATAGAGAGGTTGAGTGGGTAAAATCTTGGCAGATGGAGTTTAATGAAGGAAAGTGTGAGGTCATGCACTTTGTTAAGAAGAATTAAAAGGCAGACTATTATTTAAATGGAGAGAGAGACTCCAAAAAAGTGCAACACAGAGGGATCTGGGTATTCTTGTGCATGAAACACAAAAAGTTAGCATGCAGGTGCAGCAAGTAATTAAGAAGGCAAATGGAATTTTGGCCTTTATTGCTCGGGGATTGGAGTTTAAAAATAGGGAAGTCTTGTTACAACTGTACAGGTTGTTGGTGAGGCCACACCTGGAGTACTGTGTACAGTTTTGGTCCCCGTATTTAAGAAAGGCATTGGAGGCAGTTCAAAAAAGATTCACTTGGCTGATTCCTGGGATGAAGGGGTTGACTTATCAAGAATGGCTAAACAGGTTAGGCCTTTATTCATTAGAGTTTAGAAGAATGAGGGGTGATCTTATTGAAACGTACAAGATTCTGAGGGGGCTTGAAAGGGTAGTCTGAGAAGATGTTTCCACTCGTGGGGAATCTCAAACTAGGGGACACAGCTACAGAATAAGGGGACACTCATTTAAAACTGAGATGTGAAGGAATTTCTTATCTCAGAGGGTAGTGAGTGTCTGGAGTTTCCTACCCCAGAGAGTTGTGGAGACGAGATCACTGAAAGCATTTAAAGAGGAGGTGGATAGATTTTTGAAATATCGGGGAGTTGAGGGCTATGAGGAGCTTGCACGAAAGAGGATTTGAGGTCTGGGGCAGATCAGCCATGATCTTATTGAATGGCGGGGCAGGCTTGACAGACCGAATGGCCTACTCCTGCTCCTATTTCTTGTGTTATGTGCTGTAGGTACACCCACGGTGCTGTTAGGAAGGGAGATCCAGGATTTTGACCCAGCAGCAGTGAAGGAACGTCGATATAGTTCTAAGTCAGGAAGGTGTGTAGCTTGGAGGGGAGCTTGCAGGTGGTGGTGTTCCCATGCATTTGCTGCCCTTGGCTTTCTACGTGGTAGAGATTGTGGATTTGGAAGGTGCTGTCTAAGCAGCCTGCGTGAGTTGCTGCAGTGCATCTTGTAGATGGTACGTGCTGCTACCACTGTGCGTTGGTGGTGGAGGGAGTGAATGTTGAAGCTGGTGGATGGGGTACCAATCAAGTGGGCTGCTTTGTCCTGGATGGTGTCAAGCTTCTTAAGTGTTGTTGGAGCTGCACATCCAGGCAAGTGGAGAGTGTTCCATCACACTCCTGACTTGTGCTTTGTAGATGGTGGACAGGCTTTGGAGATTCAGGAGGTGAGTTGCTCACCACAGAATTCCCCGCTTCTGACTTGCTCATAGGCACAATATTTATATGGCTGCTCCAGTTTCTGGTCAATGGTAACCGCCAAGGTGTCAAGTGGGGGATTCAGTGATGGTAATGCCATTGAATGTCAAGGGAATGTGGTTGGATTTTCTCTTGTTGGAGATTGTCTGGCACTTGTGTGGCGCCAATGTAACGTGCCACTTATCAGCCCAAGCTTGAATGTTGTCCAGGTCTTGCTGCATATAGACACGGACTGCTTCAGTATCTGAGGAGTTGCGAATGGTGCTGAACATTGTACAATCTTCAGCGAACATCCCCACTTCTGGAAAAGACTAAAGCACTCTTTTATCAATTTTGGTCTTCAGGATAAAATTGTCATACACCAGGACATTAGGTACCAATATGAATCCCCCACAATTAAGACAGCTGTCTCTTGTATCCTCCAATTAACAGCTTCAATATCCCCTCTTGAGCAGTACAGTTACAATTCCAAACTTCAGGGTAGCCATTACCTTTTTCCAGAAGGTAAGCCCATCGCGCATGATGGTGAGCAGAGATGAAGCAGCCAATAAAATGTTTAGCACAGATATCCCAAGTCCATTCTGTCAATGATGGAGGGAAGGTCATTGATGAAGCAGCTGAAGATGGTTAGGCCTAGGACATTACCTTGAGGAACTCCTGCAGTGATGTCCTGGGACTGAGATGATTGACCTCCAACAACCACAACCATCTTCCATTGTGCTAGGTATGACTCCAACCAGTGGAGAGTTTTCTCCCATGCATCCCATCTATTACTAATGTCACATTCCACCAATGAAACGTTGCCCTATTTTTCATATTGAGCTGCTGAAATCCTAATCCATATCTTTGTCTTCTCTGCACAATTTTTCCCATGCTGTCCTAACTTTCCCCCATCCACAAACTAGAAATCATTTAGGGAACATAGCTCATATCCTTCCTTGTACAAGGACTACTCCTCTGCCCACTGCCCTATAAAGTATTCAGACATCACCCACTAAGTGAGAAGCAGTTTGGAGCTTCTCTTCTGAAACTGGTCAGTCGAATTCTATTAAATTGTTCAGTTGTGGTTCAGGTAACATTGACAGAATGGGCTTGGGGTATCTGTGCCAAGCATTTTATTGGCTGATTCATCTCTGCTCACCATCATAAGCGATGGGCTTGCCTTCTGGAAAAAGGTAGTGGGTACTAAAGGCATGCTCGGGTCTGCAAATGAGACCCGACCCAAGCCTGACAGAACCCCATCTGACCCGGCCTGAGCCCATCCATTTTTTCCCACGCCCGACCTGACCACCGGTTAACCTACCTTCCGTTTTTCACTTTGTTCCTCACCTGTACAAGCTTTGAGGTACCTAATAATGTCCTCGCAATCGTGAAGTGTTTTCCTTTTCTTGGTTACGGGCAGAATAACAAGGCATTGTATATTGGAAGCAGGGAAATTGTTGCAGGCTCATCTTTTTAAATTGCCATATACAGATGAACAACGAATAGTATAAATGTTGCCAGGACTACTCTGGCTATTCAATGAAATGCTCATTTTGAGAAGGGAAGCCATGTTAGGAATGGGTGAGTGCAGTGAAGAATTGGATCTAGGTTCTCATTACTGTTCTCAGTTGTTTTTTTGGGAACAGCAATACGTAGACGTGACGTGCTGGCCTAAATAGGACACTTGACAGTAGTAGATCTTTTCTAGTCAGTGATCACATGAGTATAGAAGGCACAGTATTCGGAGGAAGAGGGAAAAGTTTAAAATAACACAATTACAAAAATCTTTAATCTTTCTCATTACAGGTCCGTTTAGATGCCTTGGGTTTGGTATGTGAGACGCACCGCAGTACAGAAGCTCTATCCCAGCAAGAAATAGCTTTTATAAAATTTTTCCTTCCCTATAACCTGAACAGTCAGACTCCTGCGATGAGGCAGCAGATTGTGTGGTTAATGAGAAAGGTGCGTCAATATTTTTGAATCTCCTTTTGTATTTTTCCTTCTAGCAAGGTCCTTCCAATCAGTATACAGAATTTGGAAGCTTCAAATAATAATTAACAGTGTTTTTGATAATTGCACTATCTTTTTAATTTTCTATGTAGCTATTCTGTAGGCTGCGGGACAGTTCCCAAGTACTTTATAAACAAACTCAGATTGTTAATAGGCAGAAGAATACTCTGTATGAAGAAAAAACAAATTCTCAATATCCAGAAGTTCGGCTCCAACAGTACAAGGTACAAAATAATGATTTAATTTTAATACTTTGTGCGCACGTATATAAATAAATGACTAGTTTGCCTACAACTAAGATTGGATTAATACAATGCAATGATTTTACAGGTTTAAAAAAAAAAATCAATATTTTGGTTCTTTGAGACTGAATAAAATATATCCAGTAGAACTTATTTTTTTAATTTAAGGTCTATACTAAGTTTAAGGGTGAACATCCATCTGTGCCTTAGTAAAATCCTATGGAAAACTTCATCTTGGCTTCAGTTTATCAAAGCGAGGTTACATTCCCTTGTATAAAAGAAAAAATTTGAGGAATTTACCTGATACATATAACAAACTATATACAGACATAGGTCATGATGAAATCTCTATTATATAGAAGTAAATAGGAAAATGCATTCGATCTGCATGTTTTATGGCAGTGTTTCCAAGTATAATGAAGGCTGGGTCGTTATCCAGAAATAGATTAACGAAACAAGGAACAATTCCATGGATTGGTAAAGGAATGAATAAATAACTTCTTTTATTCATTCATGGTATTTGGTCATCACTGGCATGACCAGCATTTATTGCCCATCACTAATTGCCCTTGAGAAGGTGGTGGTGAGCTGCCTTCTTGAACCGTGTGGTGAAGATGCACCCACAGTGCTGTTAGGGAGGGAGTTCTATGATTTTGCTTCAGCGACAGTGAAGGAATGGTGATCTATTTCCAAGGCAGGATGTTGTGAGAGTTGGTGGGGAACTTGCAGGTTCTGGTGTCCCAATGTGCCTGCTGTCCTTGTTCTTCTGGATGGTCGCAGGTTTAGAAGGTGGTTGTAGATGGTATGCACTGCAGCACGGTGCACCTATGTTGGTGGGATTTAATGTGGATGCCAATCAAGCAGCTGGATGGTGTCAAGCTTCTTGAGTGTTGCTGGAGCTGCACCCATCTATACAAGTGGGAAATATTCCATCACACTCCTGACTTGTGCCTTGTCGATGGTGGACGGCTTTGGGGAGTCAGGAGGTGAGATACTCGCTGTGGAATTCCCAACCTCTGACCTGCTCTTGTAGTCACAAATTTATATGGCTGGTTTAGTTAAGTTTCTGGTAAATAGTAACCCCAGGATGTTGATGGTGGGGGATTGAACATTGGTAATGCTGTTGAATGTCAATAGAGATGGTTAGATTCTCTCTCGTTGAAGATTGTCATTTCCTGGCACTTGTGTGGCGTGAATGTTACTTGCCACTTTATCAGCCAAAGCCTGTATGTTGTGCAGGCACAGACTGCTTCATTATCTGAAGAATTGCATTGAAACTGAGAACTCTGCAATCATCAGCGAACATCTCCACTTCTAACCTTATGTTGGAAGGAAGATCGTTGATGAGGCAGTTGAAGGTGGTTGGGCCTAGGACACTGCCCTGATGAACCTCTGCAGCAATGTCTTGGGGCTGAGACTATCTAAATGAAATGGCACAGAGATTTCTTGTTTTTTGAATGGCTTCTCAAGGTCCCTCACTCTTATAGGAAGGTGGTCTACAACTCACCAAGACTTATAAGGACTTTCTCTCAATCCAGTTTTAGTTTAGCCACATTCAGCAGAAGGCTGAATTTGATGACTTGCAGAATAGATATAATATTGTTAGTGAAAAATTGATGCTTTATTTAAAATTGAGACAAACTATAGTTGTTGCAACTGAAATGTAGGAGCAGCAATTCAGTATTTCTGTATAGACGTTTGGTTTTTATCTTCCAGGATTTTATGATCTGGCTGTGTGACAGGCTATTCGAATCTCTGTTTCCAGGTGCTTCATTTCCAAGGAGATTCATTGTCTTGAGTCTCTTGGGAATAATTGCTGAAGTTTTTGAAAACTTGGAGGGTAAGTTAGATGGAATGTGATTGTATGCTGTGCTTGTGGGGCTTTGCTACTATGTCCCGAGTCCCTGGTTAAAAACTCTCTTTCATGCCACTTACAGCTGCACTTTCTAAAACAAAATTGCCTAGCCTTTAGCACCCCCATTTGCCACAGCCATCAATCAGCTTACATATGCTCATGTCCTCAAGAAATATTTTCACACTCCCATCCTGGTTGTTCATCCCATCTTTGTTCCTTCAAGTCTAAGAAGACTTGAGAGTATCTGGCACACAATTGTTAGCCATCGATTGCCAGATCTGGCTGGACCAAATCAAGTGCTGTTGTAGTACTTCACTCTCCTGGAGTGAATATCATCCTGGAGAGCAAAGATAAACCCTTGTTTCTTTTCCCTGCCACCATATTCTCCTTACGCTCCTTTCCTCTGCCTGCTGTACCTTAATCTCCAACAACAAGTGAGAGGAACTTATGAACATCTTTGTCCTAATTTGAGACAACTGGTTCAGCAGCCTCTCTTGCTTCCCCCGCTTCCTCTTGTCACACAAACCATTCTACCTGCCCTAGCTCTGCACCCATGTTTTTCTCAACTTCCTGTTCTATCTTCCTTCATTTGCTCTCTCAGCTCATTTTGTCAATGAGACCGACTTCTTACACTCTCAGCCTATTCCCACTATGCTAGTAACGACCCAACTTCTCCTCTTGGCTTCTATGAAAGCAGATATTGCAAATGGTTCCCTCATTTCAGATACTGTCTCTCTTGATTTCAAAACTACTGTTAACCCTGCCCTCTTCAAAGAAAACCCACCTTCAACCCTTCTATCTATTCACATGACCACTCTATCTTCAACATCCCTTGCCTCTCCAAAGTCATTGAATGTGTTTAACCTTTCATGGAAGTATTATAATACAATTTCAGTACAGTGGGATGTGTTTAGCATATTGGGAAACAAAATTATCCACACAGTATTCTGAAGTTTGTAAATTTTTTTAACAAATAAATCAGTGTTGTCTGTCCTGATAATGGATTTAGTGGATTTGTACTTTGTTTCAAACTGCTTTTCTACAGGTCAGACTTACAGAGTGATGCAAATGACTGATGTTTTGCAGCCAGCCTATGCTGATGCTTTACTAGGGTGTTTGAACAGCACCTTTGAAGAATTGAAGTTATTAGCCTATGATCTTTTGAAGAAGCTTCCAGCTACAGTTTTAGGATTACAGGTAACGCACTTAACGGCAATGATTTGGTGATTGTTCAGTAGGTTTCTAATCTTTTTTAAAGCAGGCTGTATGGATTCAGATTGTTTGCTATCCTTTATATAGCTAATGAAGTACATAAAATAAATAGTTTTGCTTCTACTATGTCTATCTCACCTCAAAGTGTCACATTTGTCATGCTTGGAAGTGTTGCATTTGGATCTGTTTTGGTTTAATTGTTGTGTAAAACAGCAGCAAATTGAAACTGAGTCGGTTGGAAGCTTACCAATAAACATTGGGTCAGATTTTGCTGGAGTGTTTGGGCATGTTTAAGTTTTAAAATGTTTTACCCACAAAGTTGTTGGAACTGTAAGCTGATAATGGCGTGGCAAGGGCAGAAGGGTATCTTGGGACCTTGGTGAACATTCGGACAAATAGTGTATCTCCCATCAATAAGATTTAAGGATTGAGAAATAAACAGGAAAGACAGAGAAGGAGGGTGAATTAAATTGGGTGAATTAAATGCCAAGTCAGGTACAGAGAGAAATAAAGGGAAAGAAACATTGGATTAGGAGAAGAGAAAAGAGACAAAGGGCAAATAAGAGTCAAAATTACAAACATTTAAAATTTTACATTAAGTGTTCTGAGATAATTCATAACTTGTAGGACTGAGATGATACACTTGACTGTTTGATTTCTGGGTAAGAGAGGTTGATTGTCAGATATTAATAAAATTCACAGTGTTAAAAGGTACTTGCGCTGTTAATTATAAGACTTAACTTTCTGTGACGCGTTTAATGGACAATTAATGTACAGTTGCAACATCTGCATGAAAATCATGGGGAGATTATGCATGAAATTTCACAAAGCTAACGGCGGAGCAGAGTAAATCAGCTTGCAGTTTCTGTTGATGCACACAGTTCATGACATATCTCTTTCATGCAACAAGTTGCTAGCCAGTTTGCATGTTAATACCTACATACATTGATCAGTTGCCATTATTTTCTTTGCAAAATTCTTTGCCCGGTACTTTAGTTCCCCAAGCAACAGCAATTAACCTCTAATTGATTTCAGGTTATGCCTATTTACAGCACTTCTCTACAGGAAGTATTTGAACAATGAGAAGATCATAGAGTAAAAATTCAAAACAGGCAAACAGGGTGTGCAGGAAACAATGCCTGCATCTGAGTGAATAGTCCCAATGTGTACATAATGTTGCACCTCATTTTCATCTAACCAGCGAACTGTGGACACTTAATGGGCATCCTCAGGCAGCTTTCTGGAGAAGAGGCCTTGAAAATTGGGTTGCCCTGTCACCAGCAGCAGCCGCAGATAAGTCCTTAAAGAGGACTAGAAGTGGGAGCGGGGTTGTGGGTAATGGGTTGGGGTTTGGGACGGGGGGGGCGGCAGGTTATCAGGAGAAGATGCAAATTTCTAAACCTATATTTTGTGCTCTGGTTCAGTTAGACATTGTGGCTTTAAAAGAGCAGACCAGACACCACCTAGAATGCAGTGTATATCATATATTTAATGCTGCTGTCATTATAAAACAGCATATTTTCAGACTTGTCATCAGCAGTGAATGTGATCCATTCATATTCTATATTTAGATTTTGAAGTAAAATGGAGCCAAAAATAAATTTGGTAATATTGTTGAATATACTTTCTTTATTTTTAAACTGAACCTTCACGTATCATCTTAT
Organism: Heterodontus francisci; assembly: GCF_036365525.1. NCBI lineage: Eukaryota > Metazoa > Chordata > Chondrichthyes > Heterodontiformes > Heterodontidae > Heterodontus > Heterodontus francisci. Next base: position 90,896,535 of record NC_090383.1, on the reverse strand, counting down.
ACTTCTCCAAGCAGAATGGGAAAGGTTCCTGAGTCAGTGTGGAAGAAATGAAAATGTGGGGTCACTGCCAAGGCAGGACATGGCTTGTATTTGGGCACTGTACGTGAAGCCCAATGAATTGAAAGACTGAATGACTTTTTCTCATTCTACTTTGTACTCTTAATTTTCTAGCATGCTATGTTATTCATTTCCCTGCTAAATTTAATTTGCGTAGAGGTGCTTTCTATCCAATAAATAATCCTCAATTCATCAAATGCATTAATACCAGGATAGTTCCTTTTCCCCTCAGAGAACTTTGTTCTACTTTGGATATTGGGCTAATATTTCCTTCAAATATTTATTCAATTTCCTTTAGAAGAAGTGTTCTGATAAACAGGGACAGAGTAAGAATGTAATTGGCTTAAGTTTCATTACACCAAATGGGAAATTTCAAGTTTTGGCTCAAAACCCTTCTTACAAAAATAGGTTGAAAACAAAACCTTTGCTTACACATATGACAATATTGGGGTGAAATCAAATGTTGTTTTTGCCCCTAGTTCTCAATGGGCCATGTGCATTCTGTTGCAGAGAAGGCAAAAAGGAGAGCAAGTTGCTTGCTGTTATGCCTTTATCGATAGTGCCTGCACGAGCCACATGCACATACTATAGCAAACATCTCTCCCTCCAGTTTTCCTGTTGTTCTGTACTTGACATACAGCTTGGTGGCATGCTGGATTGAACCTGTGCTCTCTGCAACTGTTGTGCTGAGTGTCAGAGCTTCACATTGTTCTACTTATCATTTTAAATGAGTACTGTGCAGTATTTCACAGAATCATTGAATGATACAGCACAGAAGGCAGCCATCGGCTCAGCATGCATGTGCTGGCTGTTTGGTAGAGCTACCCAACTAGTTCTGCTGCTCCGCTCTTTCCCCATAGCCCTGCAATTTTTTTTCCTTCAAATATTTATTCAATTCCCTTTTGAAGGTTACTATTGAATCTGCTTCAATCACCCTTTCAAACAGTTGCTTATGTTGTCATTATCTTGAAAATACTGTTTAAATAGGTCTCTTAGGAATGCACAGTATGGGCTGGATTTAATAGGCTAGGAGATTGGGGGCGGGGGGGTGGCGCGGGTGCCATAGAATTACGACAGAAGGCAGGGAGCGGAGGTCCTGTTGCAGTGCGATTATGTCGGGGGCGGGAAAGGCCAATGACAGCCCTCCTGCCTAGAGGCCAGTTGAGGCCCTTAAGTGGTCAATTATTAGCCACTTAGGGCCTTTTCTTGCCGCCACTGGAATTAAACCAGCAGTGAGAGGGGCCTTCGCAACTGGCGAGCTTGCCCAGTCAAACTTGTGGGCTTTTGCAGGAGGTCTCCTCCCTGGGCAATCTGTGACCCACGGAGGGGCCCCTGGCAGCAAACAACCCACTTCCCGTAGCACACATCCCCTGCACTCGCGCCCACCCTCCCCCCTATCGCTGGGGTCTGCCGGACTGGCCCCAGCACTCCTGACTCACTCACGTTTCGGCCTGGTCCCAGGCCTCCTGTAGTACCGGCAGTGGCCACTGCTCCCAGTGGCACTGCCAGCACTAATCCTGAGCTGCCGGCTCTCTGCTTGGCTGGCAGCTCGTGGAGAGAGGATCCATGTCTTTCAAGGGACCGGGATCCCAGCACTATGCACTTAAGTGCCTGAATGCCGTAGAATTGCGCCAGGGTGGTGGGGGGCTCCAAAAGGCCAAAGTGAGGTTCCCACTGTCCTTTTGGCCCAGAGCTAGGAGAAATCCAGCCCTCTGTGTATGTCTTGAAGAAAATGAGTTCCCTGTTTGCAAGCTAATTCAAACAAGGGTTGGACTTCCTTCACTTAGTACATATATATATATATATATATATGTGTATGCAAGTTGAAAATATTTCTTGGACTCTTAATTCTCTTGTCATTTACAAGTTATGTGGAAAGATCAGTGTCATAACCCCATTCTGTGGTTCCAACTCTAAGAACATAGTATTGTGACTCGCCTTCTATTGATGAATAAACAAAATGTAAGTTTACTATACTGTTGACTATCTTCTGTTTTTCAGTTTAGTAAACCTTCAGTCTTGTTGGTAGAGCTGTTTTTTTAGATCCGTTAAATATTTTTTACCCCTTGACAAATGGTTCAGCGAACCACATACAATAAATACCATACATGAATATGTCTTGTTGCAGTTATGCATTCATTCTATCTTTTGAATTCATTCACATATTCCAGGTTTTTAGACATATGACAGAGATTACCTTATTATTATTCTTCTTCTTTGGCCTACTTGTCTCGGGAGACAATGGGTAAGCGCCTGGAGGTGGTCAGTGGTTTGTGGAGCAGCGCCTGGAGTGGCTATAAAGGCCAATACTAGAGTGACAGACTCTTCCACAGGTGCTGCAGAAAAAATTGGTTGTCGGGGCTGTTACACAGTTGGCTCTCCCCTTGCGCTTCTGTCTTTTTTCCTGCCAACTGCTAAGTCTCTTCGACTCGCCAGACTTTAGCCCCGCCTTTATGGCTGCCCGCCAGCTCTGGCGATTATTGTAGTATTGCAAATTCTGTTCACAAGGTCTGCCAAAGAACTTCATTATTTGACTCCCGATTCAGGTCTTTGGTGATGCCAGTTTCGGGAATTTCCACTGACTCTCCCTGATTTTCTTCAGGTCTGTGCTGATCCCATCATGGTACCTTGGAGTATTTAGTTATGTGGAAAGACCAGTGCCATAAAGGTTACATACAGGAACCTGTATTTGATTACCTTGTCAGAAACATTTACGCTCAAGAACATGTTTAAAGTACGTTGTGTATTTTTGGATTGATGTCATGGCTGTTTCTTTTGCCTGGAACTGTTTGTTAAATGTTACTCATTCCACCCCACCTTACAGGACAGTGAGAAATTGCAAACACTTTTGCAGACAGCTTTGGACCTTTCAACGAGTACCAAACCTTATGACTGCATCACTGCTTCATACCTACTGGCTCTTCTGGTACAACAAGAAGGCTTACTGCCAGCTTTACATGCTTGTTCTTTGAAACAACAAACCAGCTACCAGTTTGATGACCTCAGCAAAGTTCATAGAAAGCGATCTGCAGATAAGGAAGTTCTGGAAACCAATACTTTGGCAGGTTAGTGTTGATCTACAATTCTACATATTGTTACTGGTAAAAATCAGACGCTGTCTGTCTTAGTTACTGCTCCTCTTCCTGAAACTTGATCTTATGAGTCTAAAAGAACTATGTTTACATCAAAGCTAGTTTTGTTGCTGTTTTATGAAGAAAATGCTGCAGTTATTTGTCAATTTAATTCATAAGTAGACATATGGTTTAATGCTTCATGGGGCGGGGAGAAATAGCATAGTGGTAATGTTACTGGACTGGTAATCCAGAGGCCTGGACTAATGCTCCGGAGATGTGAGTTCAAATCCCACCATGGCATCTGGGGAATTTAAATTGAATTAACGAATAAATCTGGAAGCACTGACGGTAGCAATGGCACAGAATGTATTCTGGGTGGGGGACTTCAAAATCTATCACCAAGAATGGCTCGGTAGCACCACTTCTGACCGAGCTGGCAGAGCCCTAAAGGACATATTTGACAGACTGGGCCTGTGGCAGGTGGTCAGAGAACTAACAAGAGGGTGAAACCTACTTGAGCTTGTCCTCATCAGTCTACCTGTCAGAGATGCATCTGTCCATGACGGTAGGAGTGACCACTGCACTGTCCTTTAGCATTACCACCATGCTAAATGGGATAGACTCAGAAGAAATCTAGCAGCTCAAAACTGGGCACCCATTAGTTCCTTTGAGCCATCAGCAGCAGCAGCAGATTTGTATTCAGCCACATTCTGTAATTTCATGACCCGGGATATCCCTCATTCTCCAACTACCATCAAGCCAGGCGACCGACCCTGATTCATTCAGGAGTGTAGAAGAGCATGCCAGGAACAGCAGCAGGCATACCTAAAAATGAGGCGCCAACCTGGCGAAGCTACAATACAGGACTATATGCATGCTAAACTGTGGAAGCAGTATGCTATAAACAGAACTATGCGATTCCACAGCCAACTGATCAGATCATGGACACACAGGGCTTCAGAAGGCCAATACAACCAATATAAGATAACCAAGACCCCTCAAGCCAACCTGCTAGTGCATAGAAGAAGGAAGGGGAAGGTAACACAAACTCTAAGTGGTAGGTTTTACAAACTCTAACCACACGCGCAACAACTTTTTTTAAAAAACAGTCTTGCTACCCTATGCTGCTCAAACATAGTAACAGTTAATGGTGAGGTGTAGCGTGTACTGCCAATGTGGGATGAAGCTAACAAGGACTCTGAAGTGCTGAAGTGTTTTGCCGCCTTACCTCAGGATCTGGTTCTTCCACACAAAGAGGGTTGGGAATTACCTGGTGCGTAAGATGCCTCTACGGGGTCGCATTGGAGCCAGAGCCGCAGTGCCAGGACCCCCCGACCCTCTCCCCACCTCGCACCACATCCCCCCCTTTCTCCCCGCGCGCCCCCCCCTTTCTCCCCGAAATTGCACAGTTTCCTTGTTGGGGCCCTTGCTCAGGGATAGGAGCTAACAACCCCACTGCCTTGTGGGCGTTTCGGTAGAGAGCAAGGCTAAGGTAGTAAACCCTGATAGAAAACCCGGAGCAGATCTCCTAAGGTGGTCATGTGTCACCTTTGTCATGTTTCCGGCAGTTCCTGCGGCCATACTGGTGCCAAACGACGTGCTCTGCACTCTTTTGGACCCCACTAGGAAGGCCAAGAGGGGGAATTTGACACTTGAGCAACTCACAGCCACCATGCTTTCCACCCAGGCATGCGCCATGGAGAAGTCACTCCATAGTTGCCCCGACAACATTGGAAGGCAGCAGTTACGGGTTATAAGTCCAGCTCAATTGGCGTAGAGATTGGGCGCCACGGCTTGCCTTTGTCGGTGGGAGAGGTCATCGCATCTCACTGGACAGCTACTGCCTGCCTCAAACTGGGCAGCCCCCGGTCAGAAAGGTTTTGTCCCGCCACAGTTCACCTGCTTCAATGGGTGCTTGGAGCTCAGGATCATTGCCCGACAAGTGGACTGTAATACCGCACCAAACAGCACGATCAAAAAAGGAAAGGTACCAGCCCTTCGTTTTGCAAGCTGCAACGTCAGAACTATGTGTCCTGGTCTGTTGGAAGGCCTTGCACAAATCAACGACTCTCGGAAGACCGCCATCATTAACAACGAGCTCAGTAGACTCAATGTGGACATTGCAGCACTTCAGATGACACACCACCCTGCGAGCGGATCTCTAAGAGAGCAGCACTACACCTACCAGGGTAGGGATCCTGAAGAACCAAGACAGCATGGAGTGGGCTTCGCCCTCAGAAACTCTTTGCTCAGCATGATAGAGCCATCTTCAAATGGCTCAGAACGCATATCGTCCACCCGACTGCTCACTTTCTCTGGCCCAGTACATCTACTCAGCATCTATGCTCCAACACTCTGCTCCCCACCTAAAGTTAAAGACCAGTTCTACGAGGAACTCCATAATATCATTAGTAGCATTCCAAATACCAAACATTTGTACCTGCTGGGGGACTTTAACGCCAGGGTTGGGGCCAGCCATGACTCATGGCCCTCCTGCCTTAGGCACTAAGGCATAGGAAGGATGAATGAAAATGGATAGAGACTGCTGGAGTTGTGTACCTATCACAACCTCTGCATCACCAACTTGTTCTTTCATACAATACCCTGTCATCAGGTTTCATGGAGACACCCAAGATCACGTCGTTGGCGCCAGATGGACCTCATCGTCACAAGGTGAGCCTCTCTAAGCAGTGTTCAAATCACATGCAGCTTCCACAGTGCGGACTGTGACACCGGCCACTCCCTGGTGTGCAGCAAAGTTAGACTCAAACCAAAGAAGCTACATCACTCCAAGCAGAAGGGCCGCCCCCGCATCAACACTAACAGAATTTCTTATCCACAGCTGTTACATAAGTTTCTAAATTCACTTGAAAAAGCCCTTCAAAACACTCCTGCAGGGGATGCAGAGACGAAGTGGGCCCACATCAGAGATGCCATCTATGACTCAGCAATGACCACCTTTGGCAAACGTGAGAAGCAGAATGCAGACTGGTTTCAATCTCACTTTGAATAGCTGGAACCTATCATAGCACTAAGCGCACTGCACTGTTGAACTACAAGAAAGCCCCCAGCGAGTTAACATCGTAGCACTTAAAGTAGCCAGAAGCGCTGCACAAATAACAGCCAGGGGCTGTGCAAATGACTACTGGCAACACCTATGCAGTCGTATTCAGCTGGCCACCGACACCGGAAACATCAGAGGAATGTATGATGGCATTAAGAGATCTTTTGGGTCAACCATCAAGAAAATCGCCGCCCCCCCCACCCCCCAAGTCTAAATCAGGGGAAACGATCACTGACCAACGCAAGCAATTGGACCGCTGGGTGGAGCACTACCTAGAACTGTACTCCAGGGAAAATGTTGTCTCTGATAATGCCCTCAATGCAGCTCAGTCTCTGCCAGTCATCGATGAGTTGGACGAACAGCCAACAAAATTGGAACTCAGTGATGTCATTGATTCTCTTTCCAGTGGAAAAGCCCCTGGGAAGGACGGCATTACCCCTGAAATAATCAAGAATGCCAAGCCTGCTATACTCTGAGCACTCCATGAACTGCTTTGCCTCTGCTGGGATGAGGGAGCAGTACCACAGGACATGCACGATGCCAATATCATCACCCTCTACAAGAACAAAGGTGACTGCAACAACTACCGTGGAATCTCCCTGCTCAGCATAGTGGGGAAAGTCGTCACTTGAGTCGTTTTAAACAGACTCCAGAAGCTGGCTGAGCGTGTCTACCCTGAGGCACAGGCTTTCGAGCAGAGAGATCCACCATTGACATGCTGTTCTCCCTTCGTCAGCTACAGGAGAAATGTCGCGAACAACAGATGCCCCTCTACATTGCTTTCATAGATCTCACCAAAGCCTTTGACCTCGTCAGCAGACATGGTCTCTTCAGACCACTAGCAAAGATCAGATGTCTACCAAAGCTACTAAGTACCATCACCTCGTTCCATGACAATATGAAAGGCACAATTCAGCATAGCGGTGCCTCATCAGACCCGTTTCCTATCCTGAGTGGCGTGAAACAGGGCTGTGTTCTCGCACCTACACTGTTTGGGATATTCTTCTCCCTGCTGCTCTCACATGCGTTCAAGTCTTCCGAAGGAATTTTCTTCCACACAAGATCAGATGGCAGGTTATTCAACCTTGCCCACATTAGAACAAAGACCAAAATATGGAAAGTCCTCATCAGGGAACTCCTCTTTGCTGACGATGCTGCATTAACATCTCACACAGAAAAGTGTCTGCAGAGACTCATTGACAGGATTGCAGCTGCCTGCAATGAATTTGGCCTAACCATCAGCCTCAAGAAAACAAACATCATGGGAGAGGACATCAGAAATGCTCCATCCATCAATATCGGCGACCATGCTCTGGAAGTGGTTCAAGAGTTCACCCACCTAGGCTCAACTATCACCAGTAACCTGTCTCTCGATGCAGAAATCAACAAGCGCATGGGAAAGGCGTCCGTTGCTATGTCCAGACTGGCCAAGAGGGTGTGGGAAAATGGCATACTGACACGGAACACAAAAGTCCGAGTGTTTCAAGTCTGTATCCTCAGTACCTTGCGCTTCGGCAGCGAGGCCTGGTCAACGTATGTCAGCCAAGAGTAAAGTCTCAACTTATTCCAACTTCGCTGCCTCCAAAGAATCCTTGGCATCAGGTGGCAGGACCGTATCTCCAATGCAGAAGTCCTCGAGGCGGCTAACATTCCCAGCATATGCACCCTACTGAGCCAGTGGTGCTTGAGATGGCTTGGCCATGTGAGCTGCATGGAAGTTGGCAGGATCCCCAAGGAGGTATTGTACAGCGAGCTCATCACTAGGTATCAGACCCACCGGCTGTCCATGACTCCGCTTTAAAGACGTCTGCAAACACGACATGAAGTCTTGTGACATTGATCACAAGTCGTGGGAGTCAGTTGCCAGTGATCGCCAGAGCTGGCGGACAGCCATAAAAAGGGGCTAAAGAGTGGCGAGTGGAAGAGACTTGGCAGTTGGCAGGAAAAAAGACAGAAGTGCAAGGGGAGAGCCAACTGTGTAACAGCCCCGACAACCAATTTTATCTGCATTGCCTGTGGAAGAGTCTGTCACTCTAGAATTGACCTTTATAGCCACTCTGGGCGCTGCTCCACAAACCACTGACCACCTCTAGGCACCTACCCATCGTCTCTCAAGACAAGGAGGCCAAAGAAGAACAGTTATTGAAATCAAAGTACCTGAGACTCTATATCATGCAGGAAATGATGGATGGAGGCCACTACCTGTCTAGTTACTCAGTGAACATGACCATGTATAGGACTGGAGATAGGAAATGGCTATCTCCATGCATCTACGTGCTTTTGACGGAAATTATGCTTCAGGAAACAGATTAGAAGTTGAAGGGATATTGGGTGAGAGGAAGGCGGGAACAAAGCTTAATGGTATTAGGGAAAACGTTTGCACAGTAAAGGAATATGCAAAAGGGGTGACACGTTTAGTTTAGAGATACAGCACTGAAACAGGCCCTTCGGCCCACCGAGTCTGTGCCGACCATCAACCACCCATTTATACTAATCCTACACTAATTCCATATTCCTACCACATCCCCACCCCTCCCTATATTTCCCTTACACCTACCTATACTAGGGGCAATTTTATAATGGCCAATTAACCCATCAACCAGCAAGTCTTTGGCATGTGGGAGGGAACCGGAGCACCCGGAGGAAACCCACGCAGACACAGGGAGAACTTGCAAACTCCACACAGGCAGTACCCAGAATTGAACCCGGGTCGCTGGAGCTGTGAGGCTGCGGTGCTAACCACTGCGCCACTGTGCTGCCCCTGTCAAAGTGTGGAGGAAAGCAACATTTGGAAGCCTACAACAAACATGAATGCACTCAACTTATGGAAAGTACCCATGGCAAACCATGTACAGCAATGGGCACAACCAGGTCTGTGCACACAGAGGACAACAGTTGAATCCCTGTCATGGCTGAACCCAAAACTACCACCCTGAAAGCTAAGTGCCTAAGTCACTAATTGATGAAAGAAAATCCTGATCTCTTCAAAAAGGAGCAATCAAACATGGCATTTCTGCAGGAGACCCACCATTTGACCTAATGGTGGCAGCTGTCAATTCAAGAGAAGAGGAATGGTCATACTGATTCATGAGCATCTTCCCTTCACACTGGAGACAACTATCCCTGGAGCAGACAATCATTCTATCTTGATAAAAGGTTGAACAATGCGACCACATATAGAAATAGTCAATGTATATGTCCCAAAAATGGACTTGCCACATTTTCCGCCTCACCTTTACTCTCACTTACCTTCGACAAACAAAGCATGCTAATCATGGGAAAACTAGTAGTTGTGTCTTCCTCCCTCAGCTAGACAGTGAGCACACATAGGGCTCCCAAGGCAAGCTGAAGAGACACGAACTGGCAGATTCACCATTCCGAGCATGTACCTGTGCCTATCTTCTCTAGAAATGGTTCTGGTTGATAGAAAGGTTGGCCATTCAGAGAATGCCAGGACTTGCTTTCCTAACCTTGAATTTCTCCTGTACACTGGTGTATCAGTGGAAAATTACTAAAAATTAAAATCTCTGTGTAGTTTTTGGAACAATGACAGTGACTGGAATGTATTTTTGTTTGCATAAAATATCAAAGGCAAAGTAAAACAGGAGCCATGACTATTTTTCTATTGGAGAGAAAAATATAAGCATTTTATTCAAGGAGTTGATTACAGAATGTTACTTGTGTCAAGATATTTTAAATCGTGCCACATTTTAAAATGGAATTTTTTTAATCATGTATTCAAAATGTCAAATATTTTGTCTGCTTATGATCCTATGAAGTGTCTTGGGATGTTTTGCCATGTTAAAATGTGGTAAATAAATGTAAATTATTGTAAATGGCTATAGCAGCTGTTGCCTTTGTTTATACTGGTAACTCGCCAAATAATAATTGCGCATCTAGGTGAGTTGCAACTCCTGGAGGGATGTACTGTTACTCAAGTTTAGAAGGAGGCTCTGAATAAAAGTGCTACATTTATCAAAAGATTCTGCTTATATACATTAAGATATTTGTTTAAATTAAGTTGAAGTTTTGTATACATATTGGCCTTTATATATGCATGTATCTGTGTAGGGGAGAGACGGTGGCATAGTGGTAATGTCACTGGACTAGTAAGCCAGAGGCCCAGGCCTAATGCCCCGGGGCAGAGATTCAAATCCCACTGTGGCAGCTGGTGGAATTTAAATTCAGTTAATTAAAAATCTGGAATTGAAAGCTAATCTGTCATGGTGCCATGAAACTATCATTGTTGTAAAAACCCATCTGGTTCATTAATGTCCTTAACAAAATCTGCCGTCCTTACCTGGTCTGGCCTACATGTGACTCCAGATCCACAACAATGTGGTTGACTCTTAACTGTCCTCTGAAATGGCCTAGCAAGCCACTCAGTTCAAGTGCAATTAGCAATGTGCAACAAATGCTAGCCTTGCCAGCGATGCCCACATCCCATGAAAGAATAAAAAAAAATTATATGTACACACCATGTTAGATAGCCAGTAAATAGTGGTTCCCTCATATTACATGCTGAGACTTATTGATGTATTTGTAACATTTATATACCCGCAAGGGAAAAGGAAAACACTTTTGTTTCCAATGCCTGGACAGATCTCTTATACATTCTTCCAGATTAATTGGAAATAGTCATTTGGTAGTACATAAGTCAGGAGCGTGATGGAATACTTGCCTGGATGGGTGCAGTTCCAACAACACTCAAGAAACTCGACACCATCCAGGACAAAGCAGCCTGCTTGATTGGCACCCCATCCACCAGCTTCAACATTCACTCCCTTCACCACCGATGCACAGTGGCAGCAGTGTGTACCATCTACAAAATGCACTGCAGCAGCTCACCAAGGCTCCTTCGACAGAACCTTCCAAACCCGCGACCTCTACCACCTAGGAAGCCAAGGGCAACAGATGCATGGGCACACCACCACCTGCAAATTCACCTCCAAGCAAAACACCATCCTGACTTGGCACTATATCACTGTTCCTTCACAGTCGCTGGGTCAAAATCCTGGAACTGCCTTCCTAACAGCACTGTTGGACTGCGGTGGTTCAAGAAGGTGGCTCACCACCACCTTCTCGAGGGCAATTGGGGATGGGCTCTGCCAGCGATGCCCAAATCCCAAGACCGAATAAAAAAACAAAACCACACTTGGGCAAATGCTACCTGGATGTCAAGGGCACTCACTCTCACCACACCTCTGGAATTAAGCTCTTTTGTCCATGTTTGGAGCAGGGCTGGAACGAGCCAAGTGGTCCTGGAGGAACCCAAACTGAGCATTGGTGAACAGGTTATTGTTGAGCAAGTACTGCTTGCTAGCACTATTGATGACCCCTTCCATCACTGCTGAGTGAGAGTGGACTGATAGGGGGAGTGGGGTAATTGGCTGGATTGAATTTGACCTGTCCAATTGTCCAGGTAGATGCCAGGATTGTAGCTGTACTGGAAAAGCTTGGCTAGGGGCATGGCTAGTTCTGGAGCACAAGTCTTCAACGCTATAGCTGAGATGTTGTCGGGGTCCATAGCCTTTGCTGTATCCAGTGAGCTCAGCCATTTCTTGATATCAAGTGGAATGAATCGAATTTGCTGAAGACTGGTATGTTTGATGGTAGGTCCTCAGGAGACTGAGGTGGATCATCCACTCGGCACTTCTAGCCAAAGATGATTGCAAACACTTCAGCCTAGTCATTTGCACTGACGTGCTGGCTGCTACACCCACTGAGAATGGAAATGTTCATGGAGTCTCCTTCTCCTATTAGTTGTTTAATTGTCCACCACCATTCACAACAGGATTTAGAAGGACTGCAGAACTTTGTTCTGATCCATTGGTTGTGGGATCACTTAGCTCTGTCTAGAGCGTGCTGTGTCCGCTGCGAAGCATTCATATGGTCCTGTGTGGCAGCTTCACAAGGCTGATACCTAATTTTTAGATACACCTAATGCAGCTCCTGGCATGCTCTTCTACATTCCTCATTGAATCAGGGTTGGACCCTGGCTTGATAATGTTAGAAAAAGGGATATACTGGGCCATGTGGTTACAGAACGTGGTTCAATACAATTCTGCTGCTGCTGATGGCCCACAGCATCTCATGGATGCCCACTGTTGAGCTGCTGGATCTGTTCTGAGACTACCGCATTTACCACGGTGGTAGTACCACGCAACACAATGGAGGATATCCTCCATGTGAAGATGGGACTTTGTCTCCACAAGGACTGCATGATGGCTACTCCTATCAATACTGTTAAGGACAGATGCATCTGCAACAGATGGATTAATGACGATCTGGTTAATTAGGTTAGTCCCTTGTGTTGGTTCTCACCATTTGCCACAGGCCCAGTCTGGCAGCTATGTCCTTCAGGACTCAGCAGCTCGGTCAGTACTGGTGCAACCGAGCCACTCTTGGTGACGGACATGCAAGTTCGCCCACTCAGAGTACATCCTGTGTACATTATCTTGGCCAGACTGCTGCACTGAGACTGATTAGCTCTGATTTCTGAAGTTCAGTTACAGTACAGAAACTCAGTTGAAGCTTCCTTTTCGTGGAGGCAAGATCTATAAATAGAGTGATGGAAAACAGAACCCAACAGTACGGATTTATAAATAGTTATTTTAATCTTCTGGGAAAATGGGTTTTCTGTGGATAATTTGTGAAATGTTATAAGCTCAAAATCAGAAACTGTTTATTTAGGTGAATGTTCTTCCTTTTGCATGTATTACAGTGGAATGTGGCTGCACATTTTTGGCAGCAGTTGGCTTCTTGTTAATAACTAAAAAGAATTCTTTGCAGAATCTTGGCACAGATAAATGTGCAATGTACAAAAGTATTTCAGAAATGTGAGGTCAATTTCATGAAAAGAGAGCGCTATAAAACTTAATCCATTGTAGGACCTTAATGGGTGCCTTAAAATCCCGTTACCCTAATTACAGAAACAGTTAGGGACTTGTATGTTATGCAGAAGACTCCGTGGAGAAATATAAAGATTACTTATTGACTCTGTGTTTATTTTCATTTAATCTGTATTTACTTTCCCACTACCTTTTTAGTTATTAAATGCCTACTGACCTGTCTGTCAGATGAGATCAGACAGGCTGAAAGATCTCTGGTGCACACTGCAGCTTCCAATCCCTTATATGGAAGAGTTCATTGCATCATTGGAGCTCTGCAACAATTGTCTCTAAAGTAAGTGATCTTACTTATTAATGCCAACTGGGTTGCAACATTCCATGGCCAAATATATAGAAAATACCTACGCTGGTCCTTGTCCTTGGGTAAACTCATTTTGGAAATGTCAGGATTTACCTCCAGTACATGTTAGGCCTGTAGGTGGTGCTATGATTACATGTATAATTTGAAACACTTAAAATCATGCAATTTTTGCTCCAATCTCAGTGCTGTCACTCCTCTCTCCCTTAAAGTCAGCATCCATATTAGCATGTAGATCATTACAGTTCCACCCGTCTCCTCCATTTGCCTCATCGAAAAAAATGTATCTTCAAAAATTCCATCCTCATAAATAAGTGGCCCCGATACTATGATGTATTTTGCGTGGCATAAAATAGCTTATCCTCTGACTCACTGCTCAACACCACTATTACATTGAGAAAGATACATCAACTTGGTTTTATTACACTTCATAGTCAGACATGACACTCTTGCATGCTAATATTTTGTATCCCTAAAATTGGGAATTTATTTATGAACACGACAAGCAATTTTCTCAGTTACCGTTTCCAGCAGTTGGGTTTTTTGGTCTTAAAGGGACAGCTGCACTTCTACAGCCACGCTGTGTGTTTCATGAAACAGTGCTCCTGTTTTATACAAAAATGGTATCATCCAATTTGAAATGAGAAGTGCCACGAAAGAACCACCAGTAATGTATAAAAATGCTTACCATTCATGTAATGTATGTTTTGATTTATAATTTAATTCAATGCAAATTTTGCAGAGAGCCCAAGCTAGTATTTAAATTCACCAATACATCAAAGTGCACTTGTTGAAGAGAGCTGATGGCTTTCTTACGCACCGAACATTATTGGGTGACTGAATCCTTAAAATAGACTTGCATGTTTAATGTAATAATTAATAATAGCCGGATTGTTTACACGGCCTGTGTTACTGTTCATATTAACAATGCTTTTAATGTCTTTTTTAGGTCAGTATCAAAAATAGCAGACTGGAGGGAGACTGTAGCAGAGCTAATTTTAATGGCCTACGATCTGTCTGCAGTTGTCTCTCCTATTTGCCAAAGTTCCTCACCGGAAGGCCTAATTCCAATGGATACAGACCTCGGTAAGGCACTGCACTTCAAATAACAGATATCAGAGCAAAATTTATTAGAATGATGTTACCAGGGTTGAAGTTTCATTGAGACCAGAGTTGCTTTACCTCTTCTTTGTCCCCTCTTATTTTTTTCTCTTCCATATGGGTAACCATGTGCAGGTTCTGTAATCTTTGTAAAATAACCACTTTTTTCCATCACTGCTGTTTGAGGTCTCAACGAAAGGGTTTAAATTGGAAATTTGACACGTGAGGAATCGCGAATACTTTATCACATTCTTAATCTGCTTTCTTCCTGTTTTACTCTTTCCTTTTTGCTTGTTTTCTGTTTTAACGTGCAGTTCAACTTGGAATTATTCCATCACTCATGAACACTGCAACCTGTTGTCAGAAAAATATATCCCTTGCTTTTTACTTTAGTTCGGACAAGACAACCAGTTTGGTGAGACGGGGATAACAGCCAAAGTATAGTCAATCAACCAGAGTTTATTAAGGTATGCTTAACAATTGGCAATGAGCAACGACTGTCCATGGGTCCTTGCTTTCCCGAAACTGTCAGACTCTAGATGACATTCTCCCCCCGTTCCTATTTTTCTGGTCTTTAGCAGTAGTGAGAGTACCTTGGACAGGCTCCAGGGATTTTTATACAGTTCTAATCATGTATTCTGGTGGTTCAGTCCCTGGTTTCATACATTCCTTTTTTGGTCTTAGGTTCATTAGTTGCTTTCTCATTGTTTATGAATTATTAGTTTTCTTGTTAATGATGAAGCCTTTCCCCAATCTACATTTTCAGTTGGGTCCAGCTGTCTGGTTAATTACATTATTCATCACATTCATACACAGGGAATACATTCCACTCTTCATTTTACACCTTGTCCTAACCCATGCCGTCTGGCTTCTCTGTTTATTCACACTGTCTGATCATGTAACACTTTCGACCCTTGCTTTAAGCAAGCTGTGATTTCCCAATACTTGCAACTGTCTGAAGTTATAGTTATTTTCATACACATTTAATCATACAAAAGCATAAGGTTTGCCACAGTATAAGAACGACGGTGCACTGTCTTATAGAGCAGTAGTATTTGGTTGGCAAGCATTATAATAGGTGCTTCAGCTTAAACAACGCCCACCAGATTCATGATTTTCTCCTACCGTATTTGGTAAAGGTAACCAAATCCTTCCATTCATATGGTTAATATTATCAGTAGCTTATTTACAGAGTTATGTCAGCAGACTATTACACATAATTGTGGCCATCTCCTGGATTGCAACACACGAAGTTGGCATATGTGGCCAGTTTAACCATTCAATGCAAACAGCTCTTCACAAACCAGCGGTTAACGCTTTGCTTACCAAAAGCTCACATAAACATTTATAAAGTACAGTACTTAAAATTCATGGTACAAGGAAAAATATATGAAACCTGATATTTCTTACACTTCTGAACCTATAATATTGTCCCAGGCCTCCAATTGTGTTTCATTATTTTTTGGATTCGCTGTCATGTCTGAATATGGTACTTTTGAGACTCTTGATGAGTATTGTGGATGCATTTAATATTGTAGCAGTCAGTGCAGAAATAGAATCAATCAGTTATGCAGACAGGAAGAGGCTGTGCATTCGATGCCCGCCACACATTACAGCAGCTCAGTGCCATACAGGACAAAGCAGTCCACTTTATCACTGCACCATCCACCAGCTTAAACATCCACTCCCTCTATCAACGGCATGTTGTGGTTGCACTGTGTACCATCTCCAACAGGGTTGTCCAACAAACGGCCCGCGAGCCAGGATCCGGCTCGCCAAAGGTTTCCATCCAGTCCATGGGTATAAACTGTACCCGGGGCCCGTACCTCATCCTCCCCAGGGGTCCAAGAATGGAGTTGAGAAATTCCGCATTGTCAGACTGACTTTTTAAAAAGATTGCAAGTCTGTTTCACAGCTGACAGAGCCTGACATCGGGAAAGTAGTTTCTGAACTTTGGGCAGATTCGGGGTTTCCCGGTGGCCTTTTTAAAAAAAAAAAAAAAAAATTTCTGAGCCAGTCCGAAGTTCAGAAACTGCTGTTCCCGATATCAGGATCAGTCAGCTGTGAAACTGACTTGAGATTTTTAAAAAACTGATCAACCATCTGCTGAGCTCTCCTGTTCCCTACAACTGTCAGAGAGAGAGAGATATTGGGGGGGGGCAGGAACAGTGCGAGAGAGGAGGAGGGGGGGGCGGAGCGAGAGAGGAGGAGGGGGGGGCGGAGCGAGAGAGGAGGAGGGGGGGGCGGAGCGAGAGAGGAGGAGGGGGGGCGGAGCGAGAGAGGAGGGGGGGGGCGGAGCGAGAGAGGAGGAGGGGGGGCGGAGCGAGAGAGGAGGAGGGGGGGCGGAGCGAGAGAGGAGGAGGGGGGGGCGGAGCGAGAGAGGAGGAGGGGGGGGCGGAGCGAGAGAGGAGGAGGGGGGGGCGGAGCGAGAGAGGAGGAGGGGGGGCGGAGCGAGAGAGGAGGAGGGGGGGCGGAGCGAGAGAGGAGGGGGGGGGCGGAGCGAGAGGAGGAGGGGGGGGCGGAGCGAGAGAGGAGGAGGAGGGGGGGGCGGAGCGAGAGAGGAGGAGGGGGGGGCGGAGCGAGAGAGGAGGAGGGGGGGGCGGAGCGAGAGAGGAGGAGGGGGGGGCGGAGCGAGAGAGGAGGAGGGGGGGCGGAGCGAGAGAGGAGGAGGAGGGGGGGCGGAGCGAGAGAGGAGGAGGAGGGGGGGCGGAGCGAGAGAGGAGGAGGAGGGGGGGCGGAGCGAGAGAGGAGGAGGGGGGGCGGAGCGAGAGAGGAGGAGGAGGGGGGGCGGAGCGAGAGAGGAGGAGGGGGGGCGGAGCGAGAGAGGAGGAGGAGGGGGGGGGGCGGAGCGAGAGAGGAGGAGGGGGGGGCGGAGCGAGAGAGGAGGAGGGGGTGGGGCGGAGCGAGAGAGGAGGAGTGGGGGGCGGAGCGAGAGAGGAGGGGGGGGCGGAGCGAGAGAGGAGGGGGGGGGGGACAGACCGAGAGTGAGAGGGGGAACGGGGGACAGAGAGGGAGGGGGAACGGGGGACAGAGAGGGAGGGGGAACGGGGGACAGAGAGGGAGGGAATGGGGGCAGGAACAGTGCGAGAGAGAGGAGGAAGGGGGGGCGGAGCGAGAGAGGGAGGGGGAAAGGGGTACAGTGAGAGAGAGGGGGAAAGGGGTACAGTGAGAGAGAGGGGGAAAGGGGTACAGTGAGAGAGAGGGGGAAAGGGGTACAGTGAGAGAGAGGGGGAAAGGGGTACAGTGAGAGAGAGAGAGAGGGGGAAAGGGGTACAGTGAGAGAGAGAGAGGGGGAAAGGGGTACAGTGAGAGAGAGAGAGGGGGAAAGGGGTACAGTGAGAGAGAGAGAGGGGGAAAGGGGTACAGTGAGAGAGAGAGAGGGGGAAAGGGGTACAGTGAGAGAGGGGGGGAAAGGGGTACAGTGAGAGGGGGAGAAAGGGGTACAGTGAGAGAGAGGGGGAAAAGGGGTACAGTGAGAGAGAGGGGGGAAAGGGGTACAGTGAGAGAGAGGGGGGAAAGGGGTACAGTGAGAGAGAGGGGGAAAAGGGGTACAGTGAGAGAGAGGGGGGAAAGGGGTACAGTGAGAGAGAGGGGGAAAAGGGGTACAGTGAGAGAGAGGGGAAAAGGGGTACAGTGAGAGAGAGGGGGAAAGGGGTACAGTGAGAGAGAGGGGGAAAAGGGGTACAGTGAGAGAGAGGGGAAAAGGGGTACAGTGAGAGAGAGGGGGGAAAGGGGTACAGTGAGAGAGAGGGGGGAAAGGGGTACAGTGAGAGAGAGGGGGAAAAGGGGTACAGTGAGAGAGAGGGGGAAAAGGGGTACAGTGAGAGAGGGGGGGAAAAGGGGTACAGTGAGAGAGAGGGGGAAAAGGGGTACAGTGAGAGAGAGGGGGGAAAAGGGGTACAGTGAGAGAGAGGGGGGAAAAGGGGTACAGTGAGAGAGAGGGGGGAAAAGGGGTACAGTGAGAGAGAGGGGGGAAAAGGGGTACAGTGAGAGAGAGGGGGGAAAAGGGGTACAGTGAGAGAGAGGGGGAAAAGGGGTACAGTGAGAGAGAGGGGGAAAAGGGGTACAGTGAGAGAGAGGGGGAAAAGGGGTACAGTGAGAGAGAGGGGGAAAAGGGGTACAGTGAGAGAGAGGGGGAAAGGGGTACAGTGAGAGAGAGGGGGGAAAAGGGGTACAGTGAGAGAGAGGGGGGAAAAGGGGTACAGTGAGAGAGAGGGGGGAAAAGGGGTACAGTGAGAGAGAGGGGGAAAAGGGGTACAGTGAGAGAGAGGGGGAAAAGGGGTACAGTGAGAGAGAGGGGGAAAAGGGGTACAGTGAGAGAGAGGGGGAAAGGGGTACAGAGAGAGAGAGAGCAGGAAAGGGGGACGGAAAGGGGGCAGAGAGAGGGGGGGGAAAGGGGCGCAAAGAGAGAGAGGGAAAGGGAGGACTGAGCGAGAGGGAGGTAGAAAAGGGGGACAGAGAAAGAGGGTGTGGGGCAAAGGGGGACAGACAGAGAGAGAGGGAGGGGATACGGGGACAGAGAGGATGGGGAATTTTGCCAAAATTCCAACTGCCCATTCTGCTGGCCTGTCTATGTCCTGTTGCAGTTTATTGGTGGTATCCTCACTGTCTGCCACACCTCCAAGTTTGGTATCACTGGCAAATTTTGAAATTTTTCTTTATCAAAAATGGCAGCGGTCCTAGCGCTGAACCTTGGGTAACACCAGTGTCTACCACATTCCAGTCTGAAAAACAACTATTTGCCACTATTCGCTGTTTTCGGTACTTAAGCCAATTTTTTTTTATCCAAGCTAGCACTGACCCTTCTATTCCATGAGCCTTAATTTTGTTAACCAGCCTTTTATGTACTTTGTCAAAGGATTTCTTAAAATCCATGTAGACAACATCCATTGCTTTCCCTTCATCAACTTTGTCTGTTACCTCATCAAAAAACATTATATTAGTCAAGAACAATCTGCTTTTTACAAGGCATGTGGCTGAGCATACTCCAGCTGCCCATTTGTCATACCTCCATCTTTTGGCATGAAGAACAAAATATTGAGATAGAGAGATGCATAGGATGGAAATCCAGAAAAAAAACTTACACAGGAGCACAGATAGAGAAAATAAACTGCAAAATCAAAAGAATAAAAAATGCAAATACTTCAAATTGCAGTGCCTGTAGAAATTCTCTGCTGATATAGTTGAATTTATTGCTTTGGGTAACTTTTAGAGTCATAGAGTTTTACAGCGCAGAAACAGGCCATCAAGCCTATCTATTCTAATCCCATTTTCCAGCACTTGGCCCGTAACCTTGTATGCTGTTGTGTTTCAAGTGCTCATCTAAATATTGTCCTATTGTGTAACTTTTTAATGAAGCTAATTCTCCCAACTAAATGTAAACCATCTTTTTTATAGTTTTTAAAAATTCTGGGAACAAAAGAAGAAAGCTATTAAGATGCATGATTGAGTATTTTGTGGTAGTGTTTTACTATGAGAAGTCATAAGGAGAGCTAGTGTGAAAATAGAAATGGCACACAAGTGCTCTTCAAAAGTGGTGATTAAAGCACATTATTGAGGCTGATATAATGCGACTTCAATCCAAAACCTAATTCCACGAGATAACTGGCCTGAGCAGGCTTAATGATAGCAGTCGATTCAAAAGTATTCCATTTACCAGTGCTTATTTCTTTGTTTTGTGCACATCATTCCACTTCGGTAAAATAAAAAGTCGTGTTAACATTTTAACAGAGACTGCTGAAAATTTACAGAAGATTCTAAATGAAATAAAGCCATGGGACACAAATGATTATTTTGCACAAGTAAAACTGCTGAAAAGTGATGAAGACCATGAGTCGAACAAAAATCTCTTTGAAGGTTGCAAACCTTCTGAAAATTTGAGCATGGCAATGACAGGTAACAGTCAAATATTCGTATAAGCATTTGTACATTAAGGATAACTTCAAGTTTCAAAAATAAAAACAAGAAATGCTGGAATCACTCAGCAGGTCTGGCAGCATCTGTGAAAAGAGAAGCAGAGTTAACGTTTCGGGTCAGTGACCCTTCTTCGGAACTGACAAATATTAGAAAAGTCACAGGTTATAAGCAAGTGAGGTGGGGCAAGATAACAAAGGAGAAGGTGTAGATTGGACCAGGCCACATAGCTGACCAAAAGGTCATGGAGCAAAGGCAAACAATATGTTAATGGTGTGTTGAAAGACAAAGCATTAGTACAGATTAGGTGTTAATGCACTGAATATTGAACAGCAGCAAGTGCAAACCTGAAAAAAAAACAGTGGGTAAGCAAACTGAACAAACTAAGATGAAATGAAATAAATGTGAAAAAAAGATTGTAAAAAATGTGATTTGATTTGAGTGAAGGGGAAAATAAAATGAGAATAGTCCACAGATGATTGCTACCCAAAAATCGGTTCTGTTGTCATACGTAGTGAACAGTCGTGAGCAGATTAGACATTATATAGCTACTTCAAAAAAGCACTTCTGCATAAATGAGATGTTAGCAATTGAAATATCATTATAACAGCCATTTTTTGACAGTTAAGCTATATCTGTTGCTGGTGCAAAGTGTGTTGGCCATCTTATTGACCATAGAGCGATCTTTTCTTTTTTTCTTTTGGGCCTCCTTATCTCGAGAGACAATGGATATGCGCCTGGAGGTGGTCAATGGTTTGTGAAGCAGCGCCTGGAGTGGCTATAAAGGCCAATTCTAGAGTGACAGGCTCTTCCACAGGTGCTGCAGTGAAATTTGTTTGTCGGGGCTGTTGCACAGTTGGCTCTCCCCTTGCGCCTCTGTCTTTTTTCCTGCCAACTACTAAGTCTCTTCGACTCGCCACATTTTAGCCCTGTCTTTATGGCTGCCCGCCAGCTCTGGCGAACGCTGGCAACTGACTCCCACGACTTGTGATCAATGTCACAGGACTTCATGTCGCGTTTGCAGACTTCTTTGAAGCGGAGACATGGATGGCCGGTGGGTCTGATACCAGCGGCGAGCTCGCTGTACAATGTGTCTTTGGGGATTGTGCCATTTTCCATGCGGCTCACATGGCCAAGCCATCTCAAGCGCCACTGACTCAGTAGTGTGTACAAGCTGGGGATGTTGGCCGCCTCGAGGACTTCTGTGTTGGAGATACAGTCCTGCCACCTGATGCCAAGTATTCTCCGGAGGCAGCGAAGATGGAATGAATTGAGACGTCGCTCTTGGCTGACATACGTTGTCCAGGCCTCGCTGCCGTAGAGCAAGGTACTGAGGACACAGGCTTGATACACTCGGACTTTTGTGTTCCGTGTCAGTGCGCCATTTTCCCACACTCTCTTGGCCAGTCTGGACATAGCAGTGGAAGCCTTTCCCATGCGCTTGTTGATTTCTGCATCTAGAGACAGGTTACTGGTGATAGTTGAGCCTAGGTAGGTGAACTCTTGAACCACTTCCAGAGCGTGGTCGCCAATACTGATGGATGGAGCATTTCTGACGTCCTGCCCCATGATGTTCATTTTCTTGAGGCTGATGGTTAGGCCAAATTCATTGCAGGCAGCCACAAACCTGTTGATGAGACTCTGCAGGCACTCTTCAGTGTGAGATGTTAAAGCAGCATCGTCAGCAAAGAGGAGTTCCCTGATGAGGACTTTCTGTACTTTGGACTTTGCTCTTAGACGGGCAAGGTTGAACAACCTGCCCCCTGATCTTGTGTGGAGGAAAATTCCTTCTTCAGAGGACTTGAACGCATGTGAAAGCAGCAGGGTTTATAACTGAGTTTATAACCTACTGAATAGGGAAAGCTTACTGTGTTTACATTTTTTTCCCATCTTGAATCATCCTTCACATTTCATCATAGGTACATTAGGCAACTCTGCATAGGAGTTGCCCAAAACTGCAGGAGTACCTAGGCTTTTTTATAAATGTTGTTGTGTTCCAAATGACCTGTTGACTCTCTGCTCTCCCCCTATCCTGAAGGCAGTGATTTACACTAGTGCCCATTTCATGAACAATAGCAATTATCTGCCTGTCACCCAAAAGGCCTTTTGTAATTTACGATAGTTGGTGAACTATTCAGCAGTGGGAGTGGATCAAAGCCTTTGGTGGGAGTGGGAGGGAGGGGGCGTTCCTCATGTCAAGGATTTTACTGAGAAAATAGGAGTGCGTGCAAATCGGGGATCTTGATTTTCACTCATTACATTTTTTTTAAAAATGAGCAGCACAAAGACTTCACTTGATGTCAATGTCTGCATAAATTCAGAGGCTAGATTTTCCTGCAATGGTGAGATTAGTCATATACACTGTAAATTTAGCTAGGAGCTTAAATTTGGTTAGAAGCTAGGAATTGTTGAGAAACAGAGCGATTTAGGGGCCCATGTACAGGAATCGCTAAAAACTAGTGGACAGGAACAAAAAATAATTTGAAAGGCTAATGGAATGTTAGCTTTCATCTCAAGGGATCTGGAATACAAGGGGATGAAAGTTATGCTTCAGTTGGATAGAGCTTTCCTTAGACTGCAGCTGAGCACTGTGTTCATTTCTGGGCACTGCACCTCAGGAAGGGTATATTGGCCTTAGAGGAGATGCAGTGCAGATTCACCAGAATGGTACCGGGCTAAAAGCTAAATAATGACAACAGGTTGCATAGACTAGCCTATTATTCTCTTGAGTATATGAGGGACAATCTATTTGAGGTATTTAAGATGATTAGAGAGTTGATTGGGTAGATAGTGAGAAACTATTTCCTCTGGTGGAGAAGTCCAGAACAAGGGGCATAACTGTAAAATTAGAGCTCGGCCATTCAGGGATGATGTCGGAAATCATTTCACACAAAGGGTAGTTATTGAGACATGGCCAATTGAAAATTAAAAACCAAGATTTTTGTTAAATAAGGCTATTAAGGGATATGGAACAAAGGCAGGTAAATTAAGTTGAAGTATAGATCAATCATCTTCTAATTGAATATTGAACAGGGTGAAGGGGCTGAAAGGAACAGGAGTAAGCCAATGCCGTCATCTAGTGTGATGATCTTGCTGCTGTTAACTTCGTCCATATTATCTTGGATTTTTAATTAGTATATCCTGCAGTGAGAATGGTGGTGAAATGGAAGTAGTGCAGGCACTGGCCAGTAATCTGCCCCAAAGCCCAGACTCATCCCAATGCATAGAGTACGATTTGATTTTATGGTAGCTGTACTAGATGGCTCATTGGAGATTTTGTGGTGCATTTAAAGAATGACTTTAGTGGAGGATCATGCAGAGGGAGGCAAAGAAGGAAGGTGGGCATCGGGAGAAGGTTGAAAATAAGAGCACAACATTTTAATAAGACTAACCTTCAGACACTTCTGGATGAATGCAGCAAAGACAGTTGAGTCCACATGAGGAAACTTGAGAAAAGTATATTGCATGATATGTTGGGGGGGGTGGGGGGTGGTAGTGAAGCTGAGTACCACCTCTCTCATCCGCAGAACTGCATTCCAGTGCTGAACACCATTCAATGGTCTGATGAGGGCAGGCAAGATAAGAGACTGGCTGCTTCCTTTCCATTCTTGGGCAGGCCTTACTGTTAACCCTCTAAAATGATTAGCTCTATGCCAGCCTTCACACAGCATCGTGGGTAAGGGGAAGTGGCAGATAATTTGGTAATTTGCAACATTTGTTGCTATTTCCACTATCTCGTCAGGCATAATGGTTATGTTACTGGATTGGTAATCCAGAGATAAAAACAGAAAATGCTGGAAATACACAGCAGGTCTGGCAGTGTCTGTGGAGAGAGAAACAAAGTTAACGTTTCAGGTGTATGACCTTTCATAAAGCATCATTCATTAGTGATCCAGAGGCCTGAACTACTGATCCAAAGACATGACTTCAAATCCCACCATGGCAGTTGGGGAATTCATGTTGAATTAATTCAATAAATCTGGAATAAAAAGCTAATATCAGTAAAGATGACCATAAAACTACCAGATAGTTGTAAAAACTCATCTGGTTCACTAATGTCCTTTAGGGAAGGAAGTCTGCCATACTTACTTGGCCTGGCCTATATTTGATTATAGAACCACAACAATGTGATTGACTCTTAATGGCCCTCTGAAATGGCCTGACAAACCACTCGGTTGTATCACACCGCAATGAAAAGTCTAAGAATAATAAAGCCGGACGGACCACCTGGCATTGACCAAGGCACCGGACGCAACAAAGACACAGCCAGCACAGTCAACCCGACAAAGTCTTCCTCGTGAGCATCTGGGGACTTTTGCCAAGCAACAGTTTGACAGACTCTCGAAATCCTACCTTTCAGCCAATGTACCAGACTCCTCCATCACCTTCTCTGGGTATGTCCTGTCCCATCGGTGGCTGCACAGTGGTATACAGTCAGGAGGAAGTGGCCCTGGGAGTCCTCAACATTGATTCAGGACCCAATGAAGTCTCATGGCATTAGGTCAAACCTGGGCAAGGAAACTAAAGCTGATTGCCACCTACTACCCTCCCTCAGCTGATGAATCTGTGCTCCTCTTTGTTGAGCACAACTTGCAAAAAGCAGTGAAGTTAGCAAGGGTACAGAATGTACTCTGTGTTGGGACTTCACTGTCCATCAAGAGTGGCTTGGTAGCACCAGTACTGACTGAGCTGCCAGACTGGGCCTGTGGCATGTGGTGAGAGAACCAACTTGAGGGAGAAACCTACTGAGTTCACCCTCACCAAGTTGCAGATGCATCTATCAGTGACACTGTTGGTCAGCGTGCCTACCACACAGTCCCTGTGGAGTCCCATCTTCACACTGAGGACACCCTCCTTTATGTTGTGTGGCACTACCACCATGCCAACTGGGATAGATTGAGAAGAGATCTAGCAGCTTAAAAATGGGTATCCGATTCAATGAGGAGTGTAGGAGAGTATGCCAGGAGTAGCAGTAGCAGCAGCTGTACCTAGAAATGAAATGCCAACCTGGTGAAGCTGCAATGCAGGACTACCTGCGTGCTAAGCAGCAGAAGTTGTAGGCTAGAGATAGAACCAAGTGCTCCCACAACCAGTGAATCAGATCAAAGGTCTGCATTCCTGCCACATCCAGTCATGAATGGTGGTGGAAAATTAAATGCTCCAGGAACGCCCCATTCACAAGCATGGCAGAGGCTAGCATGTGAGTGCAAAAGACAAGGCTGTAGTGCTTGCAACCAGCTTCAGTCAGAAGTGCCGAATGGATGTCTCGGTCTCCTCCTGATGCCAGTCTTCAGCCAATTCGATTCACTCCAGGTGATATCAAGAAATGGCTAAGTGCACTGGGTACAGCAAAGGCTATGGGCCCCGACAACATCCTGACAGCCATGCTTAAGACTTGTGCTCCAGACCTAGCCATGCCTCTAGCCTAGCTGTTCCGTACAGCTGCAACACTGGTATCTACCTGACAATATGGAAATTTGCCCAGGTATGCCCTGTCCACAAAGAAAGGACAAATCCAATCCAGCCAATTATTGCTGCATCAGTCTATTCTCAGTCATAGGCAAAGTGATGGAAGGGGTTGTCGACAGTGCTATCAAGTGGCACTTGAGATCAAGACAGCATTTGAATGAGTGTGGCATCAAGGAGCTCTAGAAAAGTTGAACTCAGTGGGAATCGGGATAAACTCCACTGGCTGGAGTCATAGCTAGCCAGGGGCACAGATAGGCGCTTCTGTGGACGTGAAAGACTGCAGGATGGTATGTTGCCTCCCTGGTGCCAGGGTCAAGGATGATTCTGAAGGGGGAGGGTGAACAGCCAGAGGTTGTGGTACACATCGGTACCAATGACACAGGCAGGAAGAGTGAGGCCTTGCTGGGGCCTTGACAGAAATCTTTGCAGCCTCTTTGGCTACAGGTGAGGTCCCAGAGGACTGGAGAATAGCCAATGTTGTTCCTTTGTTTAAGAAGGGTGGCAAGGATAATCCAGGAAATTATAGGCCGGTGAGCCTTACGTCTGTGGTAGGGAAACTATTAGAGAGGATTATTCGGGACAGGATTTACTCCCATTTGGAAACAAATGAACTTATTAGCGAAAGACAGTATGGTTTTGTGAAGGGGAGGTCTTATCTTACTAATTTGATTGAGTTTTTTGAGGAAGTGACAAAGATGATTGATGAAGGAAGGGCAGTGGATGTTATCTATATGGACTTTAGTAAAGCCTTTGACAAGGTCCCGCATGGCAGACTGGTACAAAAGGTGAAGTCACACGGGATCAGAGGTGAGCTGGCAAGATGGATACAGAACTGGCTCTGTCATAGAAGACAGAGGGTATCAGTGGATGGGTGTTTTTCTGAATGGAGGGATGTGACGAGTGGTGTTCCGCAGGGATCAGTGCTGGGACCTTTGCTGCTTGTAGTATATATAAATGATTTTGAGGAAAATGTAGCTGTTCTGATTAGTAAGTTTGCGGATGACACAAAGGTTGGTGGAGTTGCGGATAGATTAGAGATACAGCACTGAAACAGGCCCTTCGGCCCACCGAGTCTGTGCCGACCATCAACCACCCATTTATACTAATCCTACACTAATCCCATATTCCTACCAAACATCCCCACCTGTCCCTATATTTCCCTCCCACCTACCTATACTAGTGACAATTTATAATGGCCAATTTACCTATCAACCTGCAAGCCTTTTGGCTTGTGGGAGGAAACCGGAGCACCCGGAGAAAACCCACGCAGACACAGGGAGAACTTGCAAACTTCACACAGGCAGTACCCAGAATCGAACCCGGGTCCCTGGAGCTGTGAGGCTGCAGTGCTAACCACTGCGCCACTGTGCCGCCCTTATTTTTGAGGATTGTCAGAGGATACAGCAGGATATAGATCGGTTGGAGACTTGGGCGGAGAAATGGCAGATGGAGTTTAATCCGGACAAAGGTGAGGTAATGCATTTTGGAAGATCTAATGCAGGTGAGAGGTATACAGTAAATGGCAGAACCCTTAGGGGTATTGACAGGCAGAGAGATCTGGCCATACAGGTCCACAGGTCACTGAAAGTGGCAACGCAGGTGGATAAGGTAGTCAAGAAGGCATTCGGCATGCTTGCCTTCCTCGGTCATAGTGTATAAAAATTGGCAGGTCATGTTGCAGCCGTACAGAACCTTAGTTAGGCCACACTTAGAATATTGCGCTGCAATTCTGGTCGCCACACTACCAGAAGGACGTGGAGGCTTTGGAGAGGGTACAGAGGAGGTTTACCAGGATGTTGCCTGGTCTGGAGGGCATTAGCTATGAGGAGAGGTTGGAAAAACTCGGATTGTTTTCACTGGAACGACGGAGGTGGAGGGGCGACATGATAGAGGTTTACAAAGTTATGAGCGGCATGGACAGAGTGGATAGTCAGAAGCTTTTTCCCAGGGTGGAAGAGTCAGTTACTAGGGGACATAGGTTTAAGGTGAGAGGGGCAAAGTTTAGAGGGGATGTGCGAGGCAAGTTCTTTACACAGAGGGTGGTGAGTGCCTGGAACTTGCTGCGAGGGGAGGTGGTGGAAGCAGATACGATAGCGACGTTTAAGAGACATCTTGACAAATACATGAATAGGAAGGGAATAGAGGGATATGGGCCCCGGAAGTGCAGAAGGTGTTAGTTTAGGCAGGCATCAAGATCGGCGCAGGCTTGGAGGGCAGAATGGCCTGTTCCTGTGCTGTACTGTTCTTTGTTCTTGTTCTTTGTTCTAGCACAAAGGAAGATGGTTGTGATTTTCTGAGGCTGATCATCTCAGCCCCAGGACATTGCTGCAGGAGTTCCTCGAGGCAGTGCCCTAGGCCCACCCATCTTCAGTGCTTGAGCAATGACCTTCCCTTTATCATAAAATCAGAAGTGTAGATGTTTGCTGTTGATCGCACAGTGTTCAGTTCCATTTGTCATTTCTTAGATAATGCTGCACGCAGGCATGGACTTCTTCAAGACCTGGACAGCATTCAGGCTTGAACTGACAACTAACCTGTGCCCAATGAGCATGAAATGCAGAGGACCTGAACATTGGAGAGCTGGCCCCCTACAAGGAGCAGAGCATTGAGCTGCTTGCAAGACACTCTGTTCCAGCTCTGAGCGATGTTAAGATCGGTGGGACAATGCAGGCAGCATGTTGATGGCTACAGTGTTGTACAACTGCTGTAGCATCTCCGTGGAGCAGCAGACTGCAAGAAGTCTTTTCATCCTTCAGTTTCTGATTTGAGAGAATCAGCAGGATTTTATTATTAAAATATATATATATTTTTGTTTGTCCCTGTATACTCACAACTCCTTCCCAATAAAAGGAAATTCTAAGTGAATGGAATGGCCCTGCAGCAATAGTTACCTTCTGATCGACTGTGATGAAGCCCCATTTATTTCTGGGTGATGATGCTCCATCTGGTGGCACATTTACGAATTAATATGAAAATACTCAAAACTTAAAATTGATGCCATAAATTCCAGCGCCCATCCATTTGTGTCTACCTTATTGCTTCAGGAATATGCTGCTTTATGCGAAAAGCATCTATTCTTTGGCGTATGTGATCCATTCATCAACATAACATTTTGCTCACTTTTCAGGTTGCCATTTAAAAGTTAAAATAATACCTAGCTTAGTTTAATTCTGTACTTGAACCACTTGGTGGTGCTGTAACACAGTTAAGTGCCAGGTATTTTTTGTGGTCCCTCATAATGCACAAGCCGAATTTGTGAACAATTTTCTAGTTGTACTCATTACAGTTGTGGAAAACAAGCTAATTGAATTATCTACATTCCAGTGTAATAAATCCACCAACTAATGACCTATTTACTTGGCGGATGTTTAGGGAAGGACTCGAGTTGGATAATTTCGACAACATTGCCTAATTTCTGCAACTCAATTTATTTTTTAACAAAATCATCTTGATAGAATTGATTACTGAAAATAAGGGGACAAATGTGTTTGTGTTTAAAGATACATATTTTGGATGACATTCTGTTTGAGCGCAAATGTCTTAGGAGAAAATAATTAGATGACCAGGAGCAGGGCGGCGCAGTGGTTAGCACCATAGCCTCACAGCTCCAGCGACCCGGGTTCAGTTCTGGGTATTGCCTATGCTGAGTTTGCAAGTTCTCCCTGTGACCGCGTGGGTTTCCGCCGGGTGCTCAGGTTTCCTCCCACAGCCAAAGACTTGCAGGTTGATAGGTAAATTGGCCATTGTAAATTGCCCCTAGTGTAGGGAGGTGGTAGGAGAATGGTGGGGATGTGGTAGGGAATATGGGATTAACGTAGGATTAGTATAAAATGGGTGGTTGTTGGTCAACACAGACTCAGTGGGCCGAAGGGCCTGTTTCAGTGCTGTATCTCTCTATGTCTATGTCTCTATATCTATGACATAAGGTTATCGCGGTTGGACAGATTTCTGAAATTGTCAAATGATTATGAACCTGTTTTGTGGCAAAAGCATTGCTTTGTATAATTTCTCTGTTAACTTTGTTTCTATGTACAGTGGTAAGTGTGTTGTCTGGGGGCCGTGCAGTGGTGCTATGTGTTGGGTGCCTTCATGTTTTGTGTCCAGTGTGGCCTGATATGACTTTGGGCTCACAGGATGCCTGATGTTATGTTCCTGAACATCCTGTTGAGGAGATGCATGAAGGAGGGAGATAAAAAATTGAGACCGAGTTACTCTCAGTACCTTGTGATGGGAGACTCGAGCAGTATTGGCTGAGCCCTGTTTCTTTTTCTGGGTTGGGAGTGTGCACGATATTGAGCATCCAAGTAATAATAAAGCCAAAATACATTGAAGATGGGGATTTATAATTGACGATCACACATGTTGCTCAATGTTATTTTCAAAAAAAGAAACAGATGCCTTAAATGTCTCATAGGGCTGTTAGAAAATAAATGGAGGATGTCAGCCCTGCACGTTGTTATATTGGCAAGTTAAGTAATGTTTAATTTTATATTCCTATCTTTGTTTACCAATGCAGATCAGGCAGGCCAGTCCTGCCAGGTTACTGCCCAGATGGTTCTTGTATGTTGCTGGCGAAGTATGAAGGAAATCTCCTTGCTTTTAGGATTACTGTGTCAAAATTTGCCTCTTCAGTCAACAGCTGACTCAAAGGATGGACTACTGATGCTCCACCAGGTATCATTCAAATCCCTTTTTAAATAAGACATTGTTTCATGTAACTTTTGTGTACAGAAATCTTTGAAGGTGACAGGGCGAGTTGAGAAGGCTGTTAAGAAAGCGCATAGAATTTTTGGTTTTATAAATAAATGCATAAAAATACAAAAGCAAGGAAGTTATGCTAAATCTTTATAAATTACTGGTTAGTCTCAGCTGGAGTATTAAGCCCAATTCTGGGCACCACACTTTAGGAAGGATGTCAAGGCCTTAGAGAGGGTGCAAAGGAAATTTACTGGAATGATACCAGGGATGAGGGAGTTAAGTTAAGTGGAGAGACTAGAGAAGCTACGTAAGTGGAAGTTACTAATATTTGTCTGTTATGTAAAACCAACCTATTTGCATCAAGTTATATAAATGTATTAATTAAGAAAATAATTGCTATGCTTCCATTGGCATAAGCCAAAGCACCTGCCATGTAACTATATCCATGGAAGCAGGGCTCAAGGGCATCAAATGCAATGCAAAATTCCAACAACGGTAAGAGGTGCAACAAGATAATTGAACTAAAATGTTGGAGGTTTCCAATCTGAAACTGAAATGGCATGGAGAACTGACAAGGAAGCGTGTAGGTGGTACCAGACTGCTGTAAAGGTTATCGTCAAATTTTGGAGAGATATCTTGTAATGCAAATATACATAAACTGCACTAAATAATACACTATTTGAATCAGAATAAATATTAAAAAATGTATACCTTTACAATGTTTGAAATTAGGTTATTTGTTTACTATTATAAAAATGTGAAAAAGCGCAAAATAAAGGCTGCTGTTTAGAGAATGTGATGAATTCTGTGCTACTAAATTCTAAAATCACCTTTAATTTACTGATGCCCGGTAGTGAAATTTTGCTAGAAACTCTCATTTGAAGGATCCTCTATAGGGCTACATTCTGTATGTGTTGGCCCATCTGCCATTGAAAAAAACTTGCTCTTGATGCCACACTCCTGGCATACTGGGCTTTAAAGGAACTCCGAGAATTCTGAACAGCTATAACCTAGAGCTGTGACGAAGAGGCCTGCTCTGTTTCAATAACAACAACATTTTGTATTTATTTAGCACTTTTATTGTAACAAAACATCCCAAGGCACTTCACAGGAGCGTTATAAAGTAAAATCCGATACCGAGCCACATAAGGCAATATTGGGGCAGATGGCCAAAAGCTTCGTCAATGAGGTAGGTTTTAAGGAACATCTTAAACGAGGAAAGAGAGGTAGAGAAATTTAGGAAGGGAATTCCAAACGGGCGGCACAGTGGCGCAGTGGTTAGCACCGCAGCCTCACAGCTCCAGCGACCCAGGTTCAATTCTGGGTACTGTCTGTGTGGAGTTTGCAAGTTCTCCCTGTGTCTGCGTGGGTTTCCTCTGGGTGCTCCGGTTTCCTCCCACATGCCAAAGACTTGCAGGTTGATAGGTAAATTGGCCATTAGCAACTGCCCCTAGTATAGGTAGGTGGTAGGGAAATATAGGGACAGGTGGGGATGTGGTAGGAATATGGAATTAGTGTGGGATTAGTATAAATGGGTGGTTGATGGTCGGCACAGACTCGGTGGGCCGAAGGGCCTGTTTCAGTGCTGTATCTCTAAACTAAACTAAACTAAACTTAGAGCCTCAGCAATTTAAGTCACTAATTACCACTAATGCTACAGCAATTAAAATCAGGGATGCACAAGCAGCCAAAATTAGAGGAGCACAGATATCTTGAAAGGTTGTGGGGCTGGAGGAGATTACAGAGATCGGGAGGGGCAAAGCCATGGATGGATTTGAAAACGAGGAGGAGAATTTTTAAATCGAGGTGTTGCTTAACTAGGAACCAACGTAGGCCACCGAGCACATTGGGTGCTGGGTGAATGGAGCTTGGTGCTAGAAAGGACATGCGCGGAGTTTTGGATCACCTCAAGTGTACGGAGGGTAGAATGTGGGAGGGCAGCCAGGAGTGCGTTAGAATAGTCAAGTCTAGAGGTAGCAAAGGCATGGATGAGGGTTTCAGCAGCAGATGAGCAGAGGCAGAGTCGGACAATATTACATAGGTGGAAATGAGCAGTCTTAGTGATGGCATGGATGTGTGGTCAGGAGCTCATCTCTGGGTCATATATAACACCAAGGTTCTGAGCAGTCTGGTTCAGCCTCAGACTGTTGCCAGGGAGAGGGATGGAGTCAGTAACTGGGGAGCAGAGTTTGTAGTGGGGACCAAAGACAATGACTTTGGTTCTCCCAATGTTTAATTGGAGGAATTTCTGTTCATCACTATATGTCTGACAATTTAGCGTTAATTTAGCGACAGTGGAGGAGTTGAGAAAGGTGATGGTGAGGTAGAACTGTGTGTCATCAGCATATATGAAAACTGACTGTGCATTTTCAGATGATGTCACCAAGGGCAGCATATAGATGAGAAATAGGAGCGGCCGAAGGATAGATCCTTGGGGGCACGAGCGATAATGTTGCGGGAGCAGGAAGAGAAGCCAGGTGATGATTAGACTCTGGCTATGATTAGACAGATAAAAATTGAAGCAGGCAAGAGCAGTCCCATCTAGATGAGTGACAGTGAAGAGGCATTGGAGGAGGATGTTGTGATCAACCGTGTTAAAGGCTGCAGACTGGTCAAGAAGGATGAAATGGGATAGTTTACTTTTGTCACACTCAAATAGGATGTCATTTATGACTTTGATATGGGTTGTTTTAGTACTGTGGTGGGCGTTGGAAATATGATTGGAGGGATTCAAACATGGAGTTCTGGGAAAAATGGGCATGGATTTGGGAGTTGACAGCACGTTCAAGGACTCTGAAGAGGAAAGTCATGTTGGAGACAGAGCGGTAGTTTGCAGGGAGGGAGGAGTCAAAAGATTTTATTTTTGAGGAGAGGCATGATGAAGGCAGATTAAAGGAGACAGTACCTGAAGACTATGATCAATACCAGCTAATGTGTTATAAACATGTTAACTGTGTTGCAAATCTGCCTTGCCAACCTTTATTATAATAACATTGTGTAACGAGTTTATCTAGTTGTTACCAGACTGCAGAATTGCATGGCGTAATGCAGTAGGTCAATGGTCTCCTCTAGCAGGATCTGTACGATTGGTGAGATGTTGAGCCTTCATCTACCCACTGTGGCTGCTAAGTTCTCTGGTTTCTTGTGGTAGATTCTCCACTTTGCTTGGTGCATTCGAGAACTGGTGATCTGGAGAATCCTTTCACAGATGGAATTC
The DNA here is from genome assembly GCF_036365525.1 of Heterodontus francisci. Lineage (NCBI taxonomy): Eukaryota > Metazoa > Chordata > Chondrichthyes > Heterodontiformes > Heterodontidae > Heterodontus > Heterodontus francisci. The sequence goes on along the minus strand of NC_090383.1, from coordinate 90,862,733 downwards.
TCATGCTGATAGCATGGTGTATGGACTACATGTTTTCTGGGGATATGGTGTGCTCTGCCTTGCCACACATACATACGATCACTTTTTTAAAAAGTTTTGGATATGACTGAGGATGTGAGAAAATCATTGGTGTTATAAAAATAATTTTAATTGAGTTTTGACTGTGCAAACTACACATGCAGACCAATCCTGGAGACTCAACTGATAAATTAATGTACTTCAGTAGCAGCGAACAAGTATGGACATTATGTATGATTTGTAATACTGCACCAAATATCATTGGCAGGCCTACTGCATAGGATGTTATGAACATTTTTGTGAGATTCTCATTGATTGGCTGTAAAAAGAGTTGTAAATGCCTGAATTGGAAGACTCCGAACCAGTTTGATTTGCTGCCAAAATACAGTGTTTGCAGTTGATATGTTATTCTGCTAATGCAAACAATCCATTTTTACTAAACTTGGATGCCTGTTTTACTTCTCCTTTACCATTTTTCATCCTTTTTGCTGCATCCATTGTAATAGATTATGCTTATTTGCGTGGGTCTGGTGGTTGATTACAACTTTTGCACTAATTCAATTTGAATAATTTTAAGTGATATTTAATTGTATGTGTTAACCTGCTACCATAATCATTTAAGTTGCAGAGGATCCGCACAAACAGCTGAGAGGTTAATATACTCAGCCAAAGGTGTCTGCAATTTATGATTTGAAAATGAGCCAAATGTTTCACTGTAATTTGGGCCCTTTTAGCTTTTTGGCAATCAAAGTATGTCAGCAACTTGGGCGACTGTCACTGTCCAAGAACCCGTGGCCTTCGTTGTACCCGTATGATTATAAATTGCTGAGACTTGCATGATTGTACATGCTGAAAAGATAATTTCTGTTAATGCTCATTTGAACATTCAAAACCATCAAAATCCTGCATGAAGTGTATTTCTCTGAATATTGTATTGAATTATGGAATTTGTCCACCCAGCTGTTTTAATTGAAGAACCTAGGATTAGTACAAGTTTTAAAGGATATCTGTTTTATACGTATGCATCTTGGAGAATACTTTATTTTTTACTAAGTGTTGAACTGGGCGACCAGTGCTGTCCATGAGCTATCACTTCTACTTTTGTTCATTGGTGAACTGACTTAATTTGTAGATTATCATTTTTGAGGTTTTTTAAAATTTAGTTAAGGATTGCCATACATAGGTTAGTTGAAATATTTAAGCTCTCTTTCTAATAATTACTAAGGCCAGTGAATAAAGCATTTTTGCAGTCTTTCAATACCTTGGACTCACTACAAAAGTGACTTGGCCTCCATTTTTATAGTGTAACTGAAAGTTCAATATTTAAAAGGAATGTGAGATTTCATGAGGATCGACTGTGCAGAGCTATGCAATCTTCAGTTATACAAAGTTCAGAAAGTTATTTCAAGGGAATTTTTTTTCATTCTAAGTGTGTAGTCCCTTGATTTCGTAACTTGTTGTGAAACCATTTGGCTAACCCTCAGTCAGCTATTTATGGTCCTTTTGCTAATGTCCTTGCGACACTGCTTCCAACTGTCATTAACCTTCATAACACTGCCTCAGTAGCCCTTGCTGTAAACTTCCTTTTTTAAACTGAAAATATTGATAATCGTATTTTAGCTGAAATAAATAATGTAAATGGATACAGAACTATAATTACTTACAAAATTCAGTTTTGAGCATTAGTAACCAAATTGCATTAGGTTCAGGCAGTGAAGAAATAAACAAATCATTTGCTTGAAGGAATAAACAAATCATTTGCCCCTTTTTAATGATGAATTGAAAAAAGAAGGGAAAGTTCTGATCAGGTTCATAGCTCTTGATATAACCAGAACTTCCAAGGTGAGTACAGCTTCTGGAAATCGTTTTTAGCTTTCCATCAATATTCTCCTCATCTCTTTTGAAGGTTTCTGGCTAGGTTTCAGCTTTATGGGTACCTAACCTAGCTTGCAAGCCTCCCAGGTTTGTGCCCTGATCGATCATGTAGGCATCTTGGCTAGCCCCATTCTATCCTCACCTGCGTGTCCAAATGTCAATTTACAGCAGGTAGCCATTGTTAACTCGAACTTTAATCTTGACTGATTTCCCACCCCATCCCCCTCCCCCTCCCTGCCCCCCCCACCCCCCCATCCACTAATCTAAGGACCCACGTGTATTGTATTTTCAGCCTGACAGAGATCAGCCAATTCAGCGCAAACTCAGATTGAATCTGGGACCTTCCTAGTTACTTTTAGGGCTGCCTTAGTTACAAACTATGATGATTCTGATTTGAAAGCAGATTGTAAGATATTAAGCCATTTTATATATTTTTTTTACATGGTATTGGTGTGTCTGAAAGTTCAATTTTCCACACTTAGATTGCAAATTGTGACAGATAATTGAAAAAAAGGTGCTTATGTGGGATAATTAAATTATGTGGCAATTTCCGTAATGTTCTTAAATTATTGAAAGAAAAGACGTAAATAACTTTAGTTCATGAAGCTGAGAAACCAAGCAGTTAAAAGCCAATTATTGAAGTGCTTAGAGTGCAGGCATCAAAATTGCCTTTCCCTTTTGTGGATGTTTGTCTGGCATTCTAAATGTTCTTGTCAAACTTTAATTCTTGCTATTAGCAGAAAGTGAATTAATGTACTGTGTAAACTGTTAAGGCAGGAGAATTTCCACACCATTCAGTGATTTTTGTTTTTAGTAAGCACTCTTTGATTAAATTGTGTTAGCAGGCATAAGATCTCATATGAAGAGTGTTTCAGAAGTAAACTAGATAATGCCCAGCAACAAATCACTTGATCACTTGAAGTGCAACAACTGCACTTGAGAAGCCCATTGTCTAACCCAAACCACTGTTTATACTGTGGTCATTTGTGGGTTTTTCTGTAAGATTATTACAATGTAAAGCTTTGTAACTGGGCTTTGATGTAAGTTGAGTGGTTTCTTAAAACATATAATATTTCAGTGCACAGGTGGGTGATGGCATGGCTGGTTTCCACTATTCACCTCCCAACTGACCACAGACAGTGTTTTTGCATTACTCAGTTTCAAGGCCTGTGCTTTACTTGCCAAATAAACAGTGGCAGGTTTTCTTCTAGGTTCAAAACAGAAGATTAACTATTGATTAAACAATATTCATTCCCTGAAATGTTTGCATCATCACTCATGCACACATGCACTCTTAAGAGAAGATAGATAGAAGGTAAAGGGTAAGAGTTCAAGGTGTAAAAATCTGTCATTTCAAGGAAGACCTTTAGGATCCTCTTGGCAGGTGAACTTTACAGTTGCAGGCCTGATTGCTGGTTATCTTGTAATTGTTGGACTGTTGCAGCCTTCTGGCAGTCCACTTCGGGTTGAAGATGGTGCTGATGGCTTAGTTCAAGAGTAGTTTTTACAAAGTCACTCTCTTGTCTCTGCTGTAGCTGACTTCCAACTTGTCTCAGCAGGGATCAGTGCTGTTCGCTGGAACTGACTCTCTCTCCCTCTGTCTCTATCGCCCAGCCTTGCAAGAATTCAAGATGGCTTTAGATGTTTTCTGTGTCTGAGGAGAGACCAGCCTGATCTTGATGATTAAAGTTCTGTACTGGCAAGGACTCCCCGGCCCCCCTTTGTTCTTCAAAACGATTACCTTTTAAGGTAAACTTACAAGCGTGCGTTAGTTCTGCCCATATGACTTTAGGTTTCAGTTCTTGCTGGATTGCACAATGGCCTTTTCATGGCTGCATTTTTAGGATATGAGGGCTGTTCACATCCCTTTGTAGAGAAGTTTAGTTGGAAAAGAAAGATCTGGGGTTAGTTGGCGGACAAAAGTCTGGGAAAGGTCTTTATATTGGTTTGTTTGAGTATAGCTCACATCCATTTGTGATTATCTTATTTCCATGCGGATGGAGTTGATTGGTTTTTAGTCTTAATAGACAATGGATGTGGATTACAATGCAGGAGGTGGTATGAGTCATGACGTCTTCCATTTTGTTGACAGCCATTGTCCCAATTTTAAAAATTTGTTCCAGGTTTCATAACTTTTCAGTTTCTTACAGTATGTTCATCGCTACACTTCTCGTGAGCATGGTCCCTGTTTTTTTACTTGCAATTGCCTTTTGCCTTTTCAAATTTGCTTAACGCAAGAACACAAGAAATAGGAGCAGGAGTAGACCCTATGGCCCATCTGCCATTCAATAGGCTTCGACTCCACTTTCTCGCCTGCTCACCATATCCCTTTCCTGAGATATTCCTGATTTCCTGAGAGGCCAAAAATCTGTCTATCCCAGCCTTAAATGTATTCGACAATGGAGCATCCACAACCCTCTGGGGTGGAGAATTCCAAAGATTCACAACCCTTTGAGTGTAGTAATTTCTCCTCATCTCAGTCCTAAATGATCAGCCCCTTATCTTGAGACTGTGTCCCCGTGTTTTAGATTCCTTGACCAGCAGAAACAATGTCTCTGTCTACGCTATCCAGCCCCTTCAAAATCGTGTATGCTTCAATGAGATCGCCTCTCATTCTTCTAAATTCCAGAGAGTATATGCCCACTTTACTCAGCCTCTCATCATATGACAACCCCTTCATACCAGGGACCAATCCAGTGAAACTTCACTGCACTGCCTCCAATGCAAGTATATCCTTTCTTAAATGTGGAGACCAAAACTACACACCGTATTCCAGGTGTGGTCTCACCTTTCTAAAGCCCTGTATAATTTTAGTAAGACTTCTTTATTCCAGTACTCCAATCCCCTTGCAATAAAGGTCAACATGCCATTTGCCTACCTAATAGCCTGCTGCACCTGCATGTTAACTTTGTGCGTTCTTTGTATGAGTACCCCCAAATCTTTGAACATCAACACTTACCAGTTTCACACCTTTGAAAAAATATTCTGCTTTTCCATTCTTACGACCAAAGTGCATAACTTCACACGTCCCTACATTATACTCCATCTGCCATCATGTTGACCACTCACTTAACCTGTCTGTATCTCTTTACAGCTTCTCTGTGTCCTCCTCACAGCTTACCTTTCCACCTACCTTTGTATCATCAGCAAACTTAGATACATTACTTTCTGTCTCTTCATCTAAGTCATTAATATAGATTGTACATAGCTGAGGCCCCAGCAGTGGTCCTTGTGGCACTCCACTATTCACTGCCTGCCAACTTGCAAACGCCCTGTTTATGTCCACTGTTTGCTTCCTGTTCGTTAACCAATCCTCTATCTACACTAATACATTACACCCAACTCCACGAGTCCTTATCTTACCTATTTTTGTGTGGCACCTTATTAAATGCCTTTTGGAAATCCAGGTACACTACATCTGCTGGTTCCCCTTGATCTACCCTACTAGTTACATCCTCAAAAACTCTAATAAATTTGTCAAACAGGATTTCCCTTTAGTAAAGCCATGTTGACTTGTTCTAATCTTGTGCATTGTTAAGACTTCCTTAATAATAGATTCCAGCATTTTCCCAGTGACTGATATTGGGCTAACTGGCCTGTAGTTTACTGTTTACTCTCCCTCCTTGAAATGCAGTGCAACATTTGCTAACTTTCAGTCTGTTGGACCATTCCCGAATCTAAGGAATTTTGGAAAATCATAGCCAGCACATCCATCATCTCTGCAGCTATCTCTTTTAGAGCCCGAAGGTGTAGGCTATCATATCCCGGGGATTTGTCACATTTCAGTCCCTTAAGTTTCTCCAACACTTTTTCTTTGCTGATATTAATTTCCTCACTCCTTTTAGCCCTGAGGTTACTGTCTATATTTGGTATGTAACTTATGTCTTCTATTGTGAAGACAAGACACAAAATATTTGTTCAGTGCCTCTGCCATTTCCTCATTCCCCATGATAATTTCTCCTGCCTCTGCTTCTAAGGGACCAACGTTTACTTTAGCTACTCTCTTTTTATATACCTATAAAAGCTCTTAGAATCTGTTTTCATATTACTGGCTAGTTTACTCTCATCCTATTTTTTTCCTTTTTTAATCAACTTTTTGGTAGCCCTTTGCTGGTTTCCAAAACACTCCCAATCCTCAGACTTGCTACTCTTTTGCAAATTGTAAGCCTTTTTTAATCTAATACTATCCTTAACTTCCTGAGTGAGTCCCGGAGGGGTCTTTCTTGCTGAGTTTCTGTTTTTCAATGGAATGTATTTTTGTTGAACATTTTGAATTGTTTCTTTAAAGGTTAAAAATCCAGGGACAAGGCATCGAGAGGAAGAAGAGGTGTTCTTTCTTGAACAGTTTCTCCTTGGGAAACTAATGTTTACAAAATAATACTATATTAAACAATATTTTAACAGATAAAAATAAGTGCTTCATCGATAGTGGTCATTATATTTCTTATTACTGGAAAGCTACTTTTAAAATTTCACTTTCCAGCAATATATGGACTGAAATTTGGAGGTCTGAGAACAGCTGCTGTTCTTGGGTGATTGAAGTTTCTACATTTTTAAAAAAAAAAGAAAAGACCACATCATAACTTGACTACTGATGATGCAAGTTTTGTGTAGCTTTCTCAAAATCCATTTCTTTGGTCGAACTTTTAGTATCCTTCCTAATCTCTCCTTATTTTCCTTATGTCTATCTGTGAAGCACCTTAGAATTCTTATTATGTTAAAGATGTCATATAAATAAATTGCTATTGTTGTAACTATTTTCAGTGAAAGTTTTGAATCAAAGTATTTTACTCAGTTCGTGCTTTGAAGTCCATAAAACTAGGGATAACATTGCTGTCTCTCCCCTCTTAATTTCTTTCACTGTCATGCAAAGTATGTAGATGTGCTCATATTCTTGAATTGTGGGTGAGATTTAAAATTTTGTGGAAATTGTTGCCAATCAATACGTAGCCATTAACATGAACCCATTTCTGCTAATATCGCTGATTTTAGAATGAAACGTTTATTTAAAAACAATCCGGGTTTGAGAAACTAGATATTGTATTTGTGATGCCTTTTCTGATTATGTGACCCATCTTTTTCAGGTTTAATATTTCCTTTTCCAGATAATGTCTCATGTCATGCACAAAGACCTCAGATACTACAGTTTGTAGTTATTATGTATTTGAAACCACATGGATTTATTTATTTTTATTTTATTTACTTATTTAGAGATACAGCACTGAAACAGGCCCTTCGGCCCACCGGGTCTGTGCCGACCAACAACCACCCATTTATACTAACCCTACAGTAATCCCATATTCCCTACCACCTACCTACACTAGGGGCAATTTACAATGTCCAATTTACCGATCACCTGCAAGTCTTTGGCTGTGGGAGGAAACCGGAGCACCCGGCGAAAACCCACGCGGTCACAGGGAGAACATGCAAACTCCGCGCAGGCAGTACCCAGAATCGAACCCAGGTCGCTGGAGCTGTGAGGCTGCAGTGCTAACCACTGCGCCACTGTGCCTCCCAAGGTCATAAGATGAGAATGAGAATCTGTATTGTACAATGTTACTACTTTTTTGTTTCCATATTTAGTGACCCATGATGGAAATGTACATTGTGACATTGTGAAAGTAAATGTTGTGGTTTGTGAATAAATCCACTTTTAACAGTTAAGTCTATATATGCATATTTGAGGGGTTCAGTAATGCAAGCATTGCAAAACACATTTTCTTTGGCCTCCTTATCTCGAGAGACATTGGGTAAGCACCTGGAGGTGGTCAGTGGTGTGTGGAGCAGCGCCTGGAGTGGCTATAAAGGCCAATTCTAGAGTGACAGGCTCTTCCACAGGTGCTGCAGAAAAATTTGTTTGTCGGGGCTATTACACAGTTGGCTCTCCCCTTGCACTTCTGTCTTTTTTCCTGCCAACTGCGAAGTCTCTTCGACTCGCCACACTTTAGCCCCGCCTTTATGGCTGCCCGCCAGCTCTGGCGAACGCTGGCAACTGACTCCCACGACTTGTGATCAATGTCACAGGACTTCATGTCGCGTTTGCAGACGTCTTTAAAGCGGAGACATGGTCGGCCGGTGGGTCTGATACCAGTGGCGAGCTCGTTATACAATGTGCCTTTGGGGATCCTGCCATCTTCCATGTGGCTCACATGGCCAAGCCATCTCAAGCACCGCTGACTCAGTAGTGTGTATAAGCTGGGGATGTTGGCCGCCTCGAGGACTTCTGTGTTGGAGATGCGGTCCTGCCACCTGATGCCAAGTATTCTCCGGAGGCAGCGAAGATGGAATGAATTGAGACGTCGCTCTTGGCTGACATACGTTGTCCAAGCCTCGCTGCCATAGAGCAAGGTACTGAGGACAGAGGCTTGATACACTCGGACTTTTGTGTTCCGTGTCAGTGCGCCATTTTCGCACACTCTCTTGGCCAGTCTGGACATAGCAGTGGAAGTCTTTCCCATGCGCTTGTTGATTTCTGCATCTAGAGACAGGTTACTGGTGATAGTTGAGCCTAGGTAGGTGAACTCTTGAACCACTTCCAGAGCGTGGTCGCCAATATTGATGGATGGAGCATTTCTGACGTCCTGTCCTATGATCGTTTTCTTGAGTCTGATGGTTAGGCCAAATTCGTTGCAGGCAGCCGCAAACCTGTCGATGAGACTCTGCAGACACTCTTCAGTGTGAGATGTTAAAGCAGCATCGTCAGCAAAGAGGAGTTCCCTGATGAGGACTTTCCGTACTTTGGACTTCGCTCTTAGACGGGCAAGGTTGAACAACCTGCCCCCTGATCTTGTGTGGAGGAAAATTCCTTCTTCTGAAGACTTGAACGCACGTGAGAGCAGCAGGGAGAAAAAAATCCCAAAAAGTGCTCGTGTCGCTTTAAACAGGCTCCAGAAGCTGGCTGAGCACGTCTACCCTGAGGCACAGTGTGGCTTTCGTGCAGAGAGATCGACCATTGACATGCTGTTCTCCCTTCGTCAGATACAGGAGAAATGCCGCGAACAACAGATCCCCCTCTACATTGCTTTCATTGATCTCACCAAAGCCTTTGACCTCGTCAGCAGACGTGGTCTCTTCAGACTACTAGAAAAGATTGGATGTCCACCAAAGCTACAAAGTATCATCACCTCATTCCATGACAATATGAAAGGCACCTCATCAGACCCCTTTCCTATCCTGAGTGCTGTGAAACAGGGCTGTGTTCTCGCACCCACACTTTTTGGGAAAACACATTTCATAGAGTCTTATTGCCGTAATTTAACATTTAGCAGCAGTATTAGGGTTTTGGTTTCTACCTTGAGCAAATTTTTGAGTTTTTTTTTAAACAAAGTGTCAGTTCACAACTTTTGTCCTTTTATTTAATAAATAAATTGAAAGGCTCCTTGTAAGAACTTTATAAGGTCAAATGACAATGTCTTTTTGTGCTGTAGACCAATATACCAGTGGCGCGGTACCTGGAAACTGACACGGAACACAAAAGTCCGAGTGTATCAGGCCTGTGTCCTCAGTACCTTGCTCTATGGCAGCGAGGCCTGGACAACGTATGTCAGCCAAGAGCGACGTCTCAATTCATTCCATCTTCGCTGCCTCCGGAGAATACTTGGCATCAGGTGGCAGGACCGTATCTCCAACACAGAAGTCCTTGAGGCGGCCAACATCCCCAGCTTGTACACACTACTGAGTCAGCGGCGCTTGAGATGGCTTGGCCATGTGAGCCGCATGGAAGATGGCAGGATCCCCAAAGACACATTGTACAGCGAGCTCGCCACTGGTATCAGACCCACCGGCCGTCCATGTCTCCGCTATAAAGACGTCTGCAAACGCGACATGAAATCCTGTGACATTGATCACAAGTCGTGGGAGTCAGTTGCCAGCGTTCGCCAGAGCTGGCGGGCAGCCATAAAGGCGGGGCTAAAATGTGGCGAGTCGAAGAGACTTAGTAGTTGGCAGGAAAAAAGACAGAGGCACAAGGGGAGAGCCAACTGTGCAACAGCCCCGACAAACAAATTTCTCTGCAGCGCCTGTGGAAAAGCCTGTCACTCTAGAATTGGCCTTTATAGCCACTCCAGGCGCTGCTTCACAAACCACTGACCACCTCCAGGCGCGTATCCATTGTCTCTCGAGATAAGGCGGCCCAAAAGAAAGAAAGACCAATATAGATAGGTTGAGTGAGTGGGCAAAAATCTGGCAAATGGAGTATAATGTGGGAAAATGTGAAGTTTTTCACTTTGGCAGGAAGAATCAAAAAGCAGAGTATTACTTAAATGGAGAACGACTGCAGAATTCTGAGGTGCAGAGGGATCTAGGTGTTCTAGTGCATCAGTCACAAAATGTTCGTATGCAGGTACAAGCAAGTCATAAAGAAGGCTAATGGAATGCTATACTTTATTACGAGAGGAATTTAAATTTAAAGTAAGGATGTTATGCTTCAGTTATATAGGCCATTGGTGAGACCACATCTCGAATACTGTGTGCAGTTTTGGTCTCATTTAAGGAAGGATGTAAATGCGTTGGAGGAGGTTCAGAGAGATTGATACCTGGAATGAGTGGGTTGTTTTATGAGGACAGGTTGGACAGACTGGGCTTGTTTTCACTGGAGTTTAGAAGAGTGAGGGGAGACTTGATTGAAGTTTATAAGATCCTGAACGGTCTTGACAAGGTGAATGTTTCCTCTTGTGGGTGAGTCCAGAACTAGGGGCCATTGTTTTAAAATTAAGGGTCGCCCTTTTAGGACAGAGATGAGGAAAAATCTTTTTCCCTGAGGTTTGTTCGACTTTGGAATTCTGCCTCAGAAGGTGGTGGAGGCGGGGTCATAGAGTCATAGAGAGATACAGCACTGAAACAGGCCCTTCAGCCCACCGAGTCTGTGCCGACCAACAACCACCCAGTTATACTTATCCTACATTAATCCCATATTCCCTACCACCTACCTACACTAGGGGCAATTTATAATGGCCAAATTACCTATCAACCTGCAAGTCTTTGGCTGTGGGAGGAAACCGGAGCACCCGGTGGAAACCTACGCGGGCACAGTGAGAACTTGCAAACTCCACACAGACAGTACCCAGAATTGAACCCGGGTCGCTGGAGCTGTGAGGCTGCGGTGCTAACCACTGCGCCACTGTGCCGCCGGTCATTGAATATTTTTAAGGTGGAGGTAGATAGATGCTTGTTGGGCAAGGGAATCAAAGGTTATCGGGGTAGATGGGAGTGTGGAAGTCGAGATACAAACAGATCAGCCATGATCATTGAATGGCGGAGCAGGCTTGAGGGACCGAATGGCCTATTTATGCTCCTAATTCGTATGTTCGTATACACAGCCTAAACTACTCCTACATCTCTTTAGCCACCCAAGAGGAAGAAGTTTGAATTTTATTTATTTTGGGTAGGTTCAACTACAAAGCACAGGGACTGAATACTTTTGTCCCACTTCACCAGAATGGGGTTTATCAGAATAAAATGGCCATACTTTGCATTATTAAATTTTATCACAATTTTAATTTGTGAACTTTTCTCTCTCATTACATAGGTTGGAGAAATTGGAGAATACTTTAAATGCCAGCTGCTACAATCTAGGCATAGAGGTGCATTTGAGTTGGCATATGTTGGATTTGTAAAGCTTACCAAAATGCTTACCAGGTAAGTGGCAGCTAAGCTGTGTTTTTTTTAAATTCAGTGTTCTTCTTTATATGATCATTGCAGTCAATGGCAGTTTGATTATTGAGTGTTGGCTGATTGAACCTTTTGAATAATGGAATACTTCACAAACTGTCTTTATATTACAAATTTGGGTCTTGGGAGAGTGAGCTTACTGAACCTCTCTTTCACATTAATATTTGTAAATGTGCAGGCGCAGACAGTAACATTTTGGCCAGTTTGCACATGCAAGCCCTGATTTTAATCTTTGCCAGTTTGGCAGGAGCGGTGTGGGTAGGGGTTAAAATGGCACTGAACGCTACCTGCTTCCTCCCTGAAATGTTGCTGCTCACACCACCCCTCCACCCCCAATCACTATCACTCAGTCATTTAACTCCTGAGCTTTTTGGAGTGTTGCAGCTTCCTGCAGCAGACAAGCTGGAACCTCTAATATGCAAATATCAGAGCCCAACCATGTCATTCAGGCCCCTATGTTATTAACTGGGGATTAAGGCTGTACTGAACAATGTTGAAGCCTCCAGGGAAAGCTGGAGCAAACAGGATCCAGGGCCTGAAGACGCCCAAGTAAGAGATTGTTTCCATGTTTTAAGCATTTCCTTCTGGGCCGGTTCTTCTTGACCCCAGAAGGAAACCTTGGACCTCCTCTGACCAGGCTTCGTTTACTCCACCATCAATCTCCCTCCCCCACCCCCACAATTCCCATTGAATGTCATCCCAAGCTATTTACCTTATTGATGGAGATCATTCCCTCTGATCCGTGGTGCTGATCTGCTGCTGCCCAAAATTCTGCTCCCATTTGCCACATTATCCTTGCTGGTTTAACAGAGGGGTCAGGTTGGTGAGATTTAAATGAGGCCAGGGAGTTAAAATTGCCCACATCTTTCACTGGTGCCATCTTAAGTATATTTCCCTTCCTGTCCTGGGCTCTGCACACCACACTTCCCCACCAGGTTAAAATCGGGGCTGCAGAGTAGAAACCTTGTGATTTTGCATCATGATGTCAGTAAAAGAGGGAGTAGCATCGTGCAAATTTCATTTAAATGGAAAAAAAGCTGGAATCAAGTTGACTTTTATATTACTGCTTATCAGTTCATGTTTTCAATTGATTTTAATAAACCTGCATACATCACTACCTTTTTTGAGGAATATTCATAGTAAATTATTTTGTCAATAATTTCTTTCCACCCACTTGGATTGGTTCCTTCTTTCACCCTAGTCATGCACCATTCTCTACCTAAGTATCCAGATTGATATTCAAATGCCTCCTTAAACTGGTAGGTGCAAATCAATGGATCTTGCCAGCAGTTGTCACTCAACCCTCAAACAGTTCTTTCATGTCTGGAATATAATCTTGAAATTTATTTGGTGTAGCTAAATTGTTTTCTCTCTTTCTGTTGTTTAATGTCCGATGTGCACTGCATTATCTAATTTCTCTTCTCTTTCTTTGGCAAGATGCTTGACCTCCACCCTGTTCCTTTTCCCAATGATCCAGCCAAAATCAGGAACTTTTGGTGTAGGAAATTGAGTGTGCAGCTCATTAATAATGCCTCTTAATGAACCTGCTGTGTGAATTTGAACACCTTGGAATGTAATTTTAAATTTTTTAGATTGGTATTGTTCGCCTTCAGAATTATCTAATAGCTGTTGTGCCACTGATTTTGTGATGGGACTTGGAACTGATAAAAGCACAAGGTAACAGTGGAGTGCTTTTATCAGCTGTCTGCCCCATTCAGTATTGTGTTCTTTAGTGCACTTTAATCACAGTAATAAGTGTGAGAAGACTGTCAATGGTCGATCCTTCTTGGCTGTACGCAATACTTTTTTTTAATGAATCTGCTTTCTTGTAAATTCCATTTTCCATTCTCTTTCTTACGTACCCCACAACCCCCACTCATGTATTACTCAAGTCAGTACTCATACATTTTCATTGAATTTTTATCAAAACATTTTTTCCTTTTTAATATCTCAGCTGTTCTGCCTCTGCATGACATTTTACAGCTGTATATCAAAGGATTGAAACTTTTTCACGGTAGGATAGGGGTCCTGACAATGAACTGTTTTGGTTGAGCATTTCATCCTCTGGTCAGACCAAAAACTAGCATAGAAGATGGCTGAGACTTGACTTTGGGCTCATCATTTTTTTCAGGGGAGAAACTACTATGCTGCAATTAGTTTTGGATAAAAATGTTTTGTATGCTCCAACATTGTTTAGTAGAGATTCACAGCCACAGTGTCATTTTATACAGGATACCCCTGCGCAGAACCTTTTTTTCTAGTTCCTGTCTATGAGAAAGAACTTTACAGTTCTTCATTGGTCTGAATAAAGACATTTGATAGTCAAACAACCACACTTGTGGGCTTTCATCCATGTTCTTCTCGAATTTTTAATAATTACCTTGGACTTTGGTACAGTTGAAAGAATTCAGATTTGGCTGCATGATCAAAAGTTTATGCCATTCATTGGGATTTGGTTACTCTTTTTAAATACATGGTTCAAAAGACCTGCCAAGAGTATATGCATGAAGAATCTTTCTAGTACTAAAGGCTGTGATACCTAGATTCAGTCTGCTTTCTACTGTTTAATGACAAAGTATAATGGTCACTACCCACATTGAGAAGCGATTTCAGTCTATGTTGTGATGGCTGCAACTGTCAATGGAAAAATGGAATTGTCATCCACTGTCCTCCTAAAACTGTCGTCCTCATTTCCAAAAGACTGCCTCATCTGGGAGGAAAGTCACATTCTGCTCGTCACAACCACTAAAGATCAATCAGGGAATATAAAATTTCCTCACTTAAGATTTGTAATACGACCAGGTGCCAGGTAGTAAGAACAGTCTGCAGCATTTGAATAACTGTTGTCATGAACTTGTAATTATTTTTTTCCTCTGTAAAAACAGTGTGTGCCTTTAAGACTCTTAAAAACAGTGCCCCTTTAAGGGAGAGAACGTTCTGGAATTGCTAAGGCACAGTGTGCCAGCAGCTGCATTATTGTTACCTAGGCGACAGCAGGAGAGAAAGAGGTCACATGGTACAATGTTTCCACTTAACTGTGGGTAAAACTGGCAAAAACCGGTCTGAACGAGTTAGCTTTGAGAGACTCTCCAATGAGGCATGCAACTGAAGAGAAGAAAGCTGTCTATTTTCTCTCAGCAAAAGTTCTACAGGGCCGAGTTAATTGTCTAAAGAAGGAAAGTCTTTTTTCAAGAAACCATTTGTATTGCTGAAGGAACTGCTGATGCCTACTGCAACCAAAGAGTTTGAATGCCTATTAAGAACAGACTACGGCATCAAATCCATGTGAAGACTTCGCGTGGCCTTTGACTATTTCCACATCAGAATACCTCATCCATCAGGAAGGTAATAGATATAAACGGGTAGGATATGATCGGGATTATGGAGACAGGTCTGCAAGGTGACCAGGGATGGAAAATGAACATCCAGGGGTATTCAGTATTTAGAGAAAGGACAGACAAAAAGCAAAATGAGGTGGAGTTGCATTGCTGGTTAAAGAGGAAATTAACGCAATAGTGAGGAAAGATATTAGCTCTGATGATGTGGAATCTGTATGGGTAGAGCTGAGAAACACGAAGGAGCAAAAAACATTAGTGGGGGTTGTATATAGACCCACAGACTGTAGTGGTGATGTTGGAAATGGCATTAAACAGGAAATTAGAGACGCATGCGATAAAGGAACATCTGTAATTATGGGTGACTTTAATCTGCATATAGATTGGGCAAATCAAATTAGTCTCAATACCGCAGAGGAGGAATTTTTAGAGTGTATAGGGGATGTTTTCTGGACCAATACATTGAGGAACCGACTAGAGAACAGGCCATCCTAGACTGGGTATTGTGTAATGAGAGAGGAATAATTGACAATCTAGTGGTGCGAGATCCCTTGGGGATGAGCGACCATAATAAGATAGAATTCTTCATCAAGGTGGGGAGTGATGTAGTTGATTCTGAGACTAGGGTCCTGAATCTTAGTAAAGGAAACTGAAGGTATGAGGCGCGAGTTGGCTATGACGGATTGAGAAACGTTATGTAAAGGGATGACAGAGGATAGGCAATGGCAAACATTTAAAGAACGCATAGATGCACTGCAACAATTGTTTATCCCTGTCTGGCCCAAAAGTCAAACGGGAAAGGTAGCCAAACCATGGCTTAACAAGGGAAATTAGAGATAGCATTAGATCCAAGGAAGAGGCATATAAATTCGCCAGAAAAAACAACAGACCTGAGGATTGGGAGCAGTTTAGAATTCAGCAAAGGAGGACCAAGGGATTGATTAAGAAGGTGAAAATAGAGTACGAGAGCAAGCTTGCGGGGAACGTAAAAACTGACTGTAAAAGTTTCTATAGGTATGTGAAGAGAAAAAGATTGGTGAAGACAAATGTAGGTCCCTTACAGTCAGAAACAGGGGAATTGATTATGGGGAACAAAGAAATGGCTGACCAATAAATGCATACTTTGGTTCTGTCTTCACAAAGGAGGTCACAAATATCATACCAGAAATGTTGGGGAACACCACCGGGCTTAGTGAGAGAGAGCAACTGAAGGAAATCAGTATTAGTGGAGAAATGGTGTTGGGGAAATTGATGGGATTGAAGGCTGATAAATCCCCAGGGCCTGGATGGTATGCACTCCAGAGTACTTAAGGAAGTGGCCCTAGAAATAGTGGACGCATTGGTGGTCATCTTCCAAGATTCTATGGACTCGAACAGTTCCTCCAAATTGGAGAGTAGCTAATGAACCCCACTATTTAAAAAGGGAGGTAGAGAGAAAGCAGGAAATTATAGACCAGTCAGCCTGACGTCAGTAGTGGGGAAACTTCTACAGTCCAATATCAAATACTTTATAGCAGAGCACTTGGAGAACAGTGGTAGAGTCAGCATGGATTTACGAAAGGGAATTCGTGCTTGACAAATCTACTAGAGTTCTTCGAGAATTTAACGAGTAGAGTTGATGAGGGGGAGCCAGTGGATGTGGTTTATTTGGACTTTCAGAAAGCTTTCGACTAAGTCCTACATAAGAGATTAGCATGTAAAATTAAAGCGTATGGGATTGGGAGTAATGTATTGTGATGGATAGAAAATTGGTAGGCAGATAGGAAACAAAGAGTAGGGATAAATGGGTCTTTTTCCGAATGGCAGGCAGTGTCTAGTGGGGTAGCGCAGGGATCGGTGCTAGGACCCCAGCTATTCACAATATATGTTAATGATTTAGATGAGGGAACTATATGTAATATCTCCAAATTTGCAGATCACACAAAACTGGGTGAGCGGATGAGTTGTGAGGAGGAAGCAGAGAGGCTTCAGAGTGATTTGGACAAGTTGAGCGAGTGGGCTAATGTATGGCAGATGCAGTATAATGTGGATAAATGTGAGATTATCCACTTTGGTAGCAAAAACAGGAAGGCAGATTGTTATCTGAACAGCTATAAGCTGAGAGAGGGGAATATGCAGCGAGATCTGGATGTTCTCGTACACCGGTCACTGAAGGTAAGCATGCAGGTGCAACAGGCGGTAAAAAAGGCAAATGGTATGTTGGCCTTCATAGCGAGAGGATTCGAGTACAGGAGCAGGGATGTCTTGCTGCAATTATACAGGGCCTTGGTGAGGCCACACCTGGAATATTGTGTGCAGTTTTGGTCTCCTTATCTGATGAAGGATGTTCTTGCTATGCAAGGACTGCAGCAAAGGTTTACCAGACTGATTCCTGGGATGGCGGGACTGACGAATAAGGAGAGATTGAGTCAGTTAGGATTATATTCGCTGGAGTTCAGAAGAGTGAGGGGGGATCTCATAGAAACCTATAAAATTCTAACAGGACTTGACAGGGTAGATGCAGGAAGGATATTCCCGATGGTGGGGGAGTCCAGAACCAGGGGTCATAGGTTTACCCCGTATCCTTAGACTTTCAGGACTGAGATGAGAAATTTCTTCACCCAGAGAGTGGTGAGCCTGTGGAATTTGCTACCACAGAAAGCAGTTGAGGCCAAAACATTGTATGTTTTCAAGAAGGAGTTAGATATAGCTCTTGGGTCTAAAGGGATCAAAGGGTATGGGGCGGAAGTAGGAATAGGTTATTGAGTTGGATGATCAGCCATGATCATAATGAATGGAGGAGCAGGCTCGAAGGGCTGAATGGTTTACTCCTGCTCCTATTTTCTATGTAACCCACAAAGACTTACTTGTTTATTTATTCTTAAGAAACAGCTAATTCTTTAAAAACACCACTTTTAAAACCAGTTAACTACTGTTATTTTTGAATGTATGTGTGTGAATGGGGGAGTTAGATTAAAAATATAAGGTCTTTAGACATAGGTATATCTTAATAGTGTTTAAGATTTAGTTTTTAATAAATAGTTAATTTATTGTTGTTTAAAGATACCTGGTTTAGTCTTTTTCATTCTGGGGTTACTAGAGGGTTTAACTTAGCTGTTTTCCGGTTGGGTGGAAAATTTTAAATAATATGCTGCGACCTGTGGAGTGACGGGACTGAATTGACATTGCGTTGCTTCTGCCACGGTCGTAACACTGTTGAAAATTGCTTGATATTGTTCTTCATCTCTTGGTCCTGCATGCACAATGTGTCTTTTTACTTGCAAGTCTCTGCCTCAAAACCTTCAAGCTGGTGCGCGTTACTTTATTCTGGTGGAATCCGTTATAACTATGGAACCATTGTCTCATTTTCACAAGCTCAGGCTAAATGTTCTTAAATGGGAAATTCTGGCAGAGATGGCAGAAATGAGCAACTCTAGGGTTGCTGGATCAAATAACCTGCGTACCTGAGTATTGTCTGTTCAGATGCTTTTCAGAACGGGTGTATGCCTTAAGTATCTTTAACATTATTGAAGAACTTGAAGGAGTCTGGATCACATAAAATTAGAAGCTTGGTGGAGAATTGATAAAAGATAATATTGTGGTTGCAGCTTGTAGAGGTACTTGTTGGAGCACAGATAGCTTCTGCCCTCCAAAATGAAACCAACAGTACCAAAGTAAAGACATTCTTATGCATACAAAGTAAGCATGATTGTAACACAACAAATAGCTTTCACAACAAAAACAAGAAGTGCTGGAAATATTTAGCAGGTCTGGCAGCATCTGTGGAAAGAGAAGCAAAGTCTGTGTCCTTTCATTAGAATTGACAAAGGTGAGAAAAGAATTAGGTTTTAAGCAAGTGAAAGGGAGGGGCATGGGGGAGAGAACAAAGGGGAAGGTGTTTGATAGGGCAGGTTAAATAACAAAGCTATCCTGGGACAAAGGCAAAGCATGTGTTAATGCTTGTGGTGAAAGACAAAGCATTAATCCAGAGAGACTGTTAATAGTGGAATAATGAGCAGCTCTGACTACATGAAAAGCAGGCACATGGTTAAAAAATAAAATATTGAAAAAGGCCAGTCATGCTTTGATGTTATTGAACTCGATGTTCAGTCTGCAAAGCTGTAGAGTGCCTAATCAAACAACCAGGTGCTGCTCCTCCAGCTTGCGTTGATGTTCACTGGAACACTGGAACAGGCCAAAGACAGAAATGTTGGTATGAGAGCAGGGGGAAGTGTTGAAATGGCAAGCAAGCAGAAGCTCAGGGTCATGCTTTCTGATTGAGCGGAGGTGTTCCGCAAAGCGGTCACCCAATCTGCGTTTGGTGTCTCCACTGTAGAGGA
This sequence comes from Heterodontus francisci, assembly GCF_036365525.1. NCBI lineage: Eukaryota > Metazoa > Chordata > Chondrichthyes > Heterodontiformes > Heterodontidae > Heterodontus > Heterodontus francisci. Next base: position 90,843,517 of record NC_090383.1, on the reverse strand, counting down.
GACCACATTGAGAGCAGTGAATACAGTATAAAAAATTGAAAGATGTACAAGTAAATTGCTGCTTCGCCTGAACGGAGTGTTTGGGGCCTTGGACAGTGAGGAGAGAGGAGGTAAAAGGGCAAGGATTACACCTCCTGTGATTGCATGGGAAGGTGCTGTGAGAAGGGGGTAATGGAGGAGTGGACCAGGGTGCCGCGGAGGGAATAATCCCTTTGGAATGCTGACAGGAGGGGGAGGGGAAGATGCGTTCGTTAGTGGCATCGTTAGTGGCGGAAATGGTGGAGGATGATCCTCTGAATGTGGAGGCTGGTGGGGTAGGAAGTGAGGACAAAGGGAACCCTGTCGCAATTCCAGGGGGGAGGGGAAGGCATGAGGGCAGAAGTGCGGGAAATGGGCCGGACACGGTTGAGGGCCCTGTCAACCACAGTGGGGAGGAATCCTCGGTTGAGGAAAAAGGAAGACATATCGGGCGCTGTTGTGGAAGGTTGCATCATCAGAGGAGATGCGTCGGAGACCGAGAAACTGAGAGAATGGAATGGAGTCCTTACATGAGGCAGGGTGTGAAGAAGTGTAGTCGAGGTAGCTGTGGGAGTCGGTAGGCTTATAATGAATATTAGTAGACAGCCTATCCCCAGAGATGGAGACAGAGAAGTCAAAGAAGGGAAGTGTCGGAGATGGACCATGTGAAGGTGAGAGCAGGGTGCATATTGGAAGCAAAGTTGATAAAGTTTTCCAATTCGGAGCGGGAGCAGGAAATGGCACCGATACAGTCATCAATGTACTGGAAAAAGAGTTGGGAGAGGGGGCCTGAGTAGGACTGGAACAAGGAATGTTTGACATATCCCACAAAAAGACAGGCATAACTAGGACGCATGTGGGTACCCATAGCAACACCTTTTACTTGAAGGAAGTGGCTGGAGTTGAAGGAGAAGTTGTTCAATGTGAGAGCAAGTTCAGCCAGATGGAGTAGGGTGGTGGTGGATGGGGATTGGTTGGGCCTCTGTTCAAAGAAGAAGCGGAGAGCCCTCAAACCAAGCGGGTGGGGGATGGAGGTGTAGAGAGATTGGACGTTCATTGTGAAGAGGCGGTTAGAACCAAGAAACTGGAAATTGTCAAAATGACATAGGGCATCAGAAGAGTCACGGATGTAGGTGGGAAGAGACTGGACCAGCGGAGAAAAGATAGAGTCAAGATAGGAAGAAATAGGTTCAGTAGGGCAGGAACAGGCTGAAACAATGGATCTGCCAGGACAGTCCTGTTTGTGGATTTTAGGAAGGAGGTAGAAGCGGGCTGTCCGGGGTTGTGGAACTATGAGGTTGGAAGCTGTAGAGGGAAGATCTCCGGAGGAGATGAGGTCGCTGACAGTCCTGTGGACAGTAGCTTGATGTTTGGTGGTGGGGTCATGGTTCAGTGGGAGGTAGGAAGAAGTGTCTGAGAGTTGGCGCGCAGCCTCTGCAAGTTAGAGGTCAGTACTGAAAGTCCTGAAAGACATAAGTAATATTTGAGATTTATTGCATATATTAGGTGATTTTCATGTGGTTCCATTGATTTTTTTTTCAATATTCTATTAAAACATTGACTCTGACAGTGCTTTCTGAGGCTCACCTAATAGAACACTATTCTGTATAATTACCAGTAAGGCTGTATGTTGTAAAATAACTTTTTATACGCCCTTTATATACCTGTTACCTACACATCAAATAAATGGATACCGTCAAGTTAGAGATGACTATTAAAAGTACTGTTGACAAATCCCCAAGGGGATGGCGAATGACAGAGAAAGTAAGTCACTGCATCTGCACTTGGCTGTCCAACTACCCCATTTAACTGCAGGCAAATAAGTGCTGTATTTTGATTGACTCATCAAAGTATATGATGAAGATGAGTAAACTTGCATTTCCAGATCAAACTGACGGTGTTTTGTTCTTGGCCTTCTTGGTTGTAGAGATCACAGGAAGAGAGGGGCATGCTGTCAAAATAAGCTTGGCGATTTGCTGCAGTGCATCCTGAAAGAAATGCAAAAGAGCTTTCCAAATCTGAACTTTCTTCAGGAAGTAGTTTCAATTTTTTTTGTAAAGTGGTTAAATCAAAACATTCTATATTAAAAAAAAATCTGTTGGCTTATGATGCTCTGAATCATTTCTACCTTCTACCTATCTCAAGTCCAAGGTTTCAGTCCATGACCAGAACCTGTCAGCAGTGGATAAGTTCACTTATCTCAGCAGCACATTCTCTTGAGCTGTCTGTATCGATGACGAGACACATGCAAGAATTTCCAAAGTAAGTGTAGCCTTCAGCAGACTTTGAACATCATTCTGGGAATGAAGAGGAGTAAGTCTGCATACCAAACTGAAAGTCTATAGAGCAATAGTCCTGACTGCTCTGCTCTGCTCTACGCGTGTGAGACTTTGTCGGTGTATCAGTGTCATGCTGAGATGCTCCACCACTTTCACTTGAGCTGCCCTCAGAAACTTCTAAAGATCAGATGGCAAAAATCTAGACTCGAGCAGGAATGCCAAGCATCCACACCATATTGAGACTGTCACAACTGAGTTGGGATGGTCATGTCGCCAGATTGGCTGATACTTGCTTGCCAAAGCGAATCTTCTATGGAGAGCTCCCATGACGGTTAAAGGAAGCGGTACAAGGACAGTCAGAAGGTTTAACTTAGGAGTTTTGATATCGACCCCGAGTCCTGGGAGAAGCTCGCCCAGGATTGCTGTACCTGGCGCAACCAAATAAAAAAGGGTGCGACCTGCTTCAAAAGCAAGTGCATATCACAGAGACAAAATGTAAGGAGAGGAAATCCCGAGCCAGCAACTTGTCCAAAACTCAATTATCTGTGGTATCCTGCCCTATTTGCAGCAGACTGTTCCGGGCGCAGATCTACATACCCACTGGAACCCTACCAAACACCTAGATGGTGGACATTGTCATGTTTGCCTCGAAGGACGAACAACACACCTTTGGCAGTTCAAAGTTGACACTGCTGAAAACAGAAAACACTGGAAATATACAAGTCAGAGAAGAGATGGGTTGAATATTTCAAGTGCTGTTAAAACCTCTTCCCAGCTGTTTTTTTTATTCATCTCTAGATAGCAGTTTCCACAAATAGACTTAGGCCTGGAGGTTTTATCACTCTGCGCCCATTTTGGGCGTCTAAGTCTCTAGCATGGTGGGCAGGAAATGACACTTGCTTGAAGCAGGAAGTGCACACCTGCTATACTGGATTGGGTTTCTCCATAGGAATCCAGAGCACATGCCAGATCTATTGAAAATACTGAATAACTTACTCGTATTAGGGCCCTAATATAGTAAGCTGCGTCAGCTTGAAGATGATAGCATGAATGTAAGGGTGGCTTTGTAGGGGGAGAGTAATAGCAACCAAAACTGAATTTGCTAAGCTGTTGCCTTTTTCTCTATTTCTAGTTGTAATAATACTGCTCTGCAGAAATTACCTCAGCAGTGGCTAGAAGACGTTCTACAGGAAGTTAAATCCAGTGCCCCTGCTTCCAAACTGTGTGCTACCCGACGTAGTGCTGGAATCCCATTTTACGTGCAGGTAATGGAGGGGTGGGGTTCGTTGGTTGAGTTAATGTTCTGTTGCCTTCTATGAATCAGTGCAGGATTTCTCTTGCTGAGGTGCATGGATCGTGTATCATTAGAGGTGTGAGGATCTGAATGTGTTTTTTATTTTAAAGTAATGCAAAAGTGACAAAATAGCTAACCTCTAAGTTTTGTTAAGTTCACTTAGAGCAGTATAAATTTATGTAACATGTTAAAATGTAGATAATAGATCAACAGCCTTAATAATACATTCTTTACACTTCTGTTTTGGCTCAGGTGTCAGTAAAACAAGGTGGGAAGCTGCTCATCTAAGGATACTTCTTGAAGGATGCTGTGCTATGAAAAGACATCAATTTCAGGATGTTCCATAAAATAGCATTTTACTTTGATAAATGTAGAGCAGTCTGCAGCATACTTTTCAATTGCTATACTAAGAAAGGCAGAGAAATGTCTGTGCAGAGGAAGGCGGGAGAACTAAATGATAGGTGGAAACCAAAACTGGTTAAGTCAAATATAACAAAGAAAAAGCATCCCATTCATGCTATAAGGATAACGAGGTCTTTATAATTGATCGTACATTTTCTTTCTTTCCACCCCCCTTGCAGGCCTTGGTGTCTTCTGAACCGAGGGGATCCAACTTGGGTCTTCTGAAACTGACAATGAAGGAACTGATCTCACTTGCAATACCATTAGCCATGTGCCAGGAGGAACATGCCACCATTCCACAGGTAGCAAAGAGACAAGAGCTGTAGACTGTGCCACGTTGGATTATATTTTAACATTGGAACTCATTAGCGTTGTATTCTGATTTGTCCTTGTTAATGGGTTATTTAATGTAAGTAGATACTCTGTAATGCAATAGAAAAACTACTGAATTACAAATACTCAAAATAATTTCTCACTGCAGTACAATTGTTGCTATTCCCTGACACAGATAAGGATCGATACAATTACTTTTCTTTGTGGTGTGGAGCAGATTTTGATACTTCAGGTTGCATTTCTTGTATCCCTTGATAACTTCTCTTCTTCATAGAAAATTTCACAAGGGTGCTGATTTTTTTTTATCATTATTCACGTCCACTGTCTTCCTAGACTCTGTGTTCCACAGTCAGCATCCCTGATCCTTTTCCTGTGTAGCAATCTACTGCCATTTATTCCTGCTGTTTGTTCCTTTTTCCTGGTCTCATCACCTTGCATTTATCTAATTAAATGACATCTTCCACTTGTCCCTCCAATTTTCCAATCTGTTCAGATTGTTCTGGATTTGGTTTGCTGTCCCTTGTTATTTCCAGTACTCCCCACCCCCCTGCCCCCGCCCAACCTTTCTTCCTTGTATTAGCTTTGTTTCTATCCTCATTTCCAAGTCATTAATATGCAAACAGCAATAGCCCTAATGTTAACCCTTGAGGCTGGCTGTTGATCATTTTTCTTTCTGATTCAGCTATGCTTTGCTTTGTATGACTGAAACAATTCCTGATTCACTCCAGAAGCTCTTCCTGTCACTATTCTGTACCTTCTGATTTCATGGATCAATTTTCTGTGCAGCAAATTGCTTTTACCATTCAAGTTACCAACATGGCTTCTCTGGTTGCTGAATACTGGGCAGACTTGAAGTTGCAGGTTACTGTGACTTGCAAAAACAGACAAAAATGTGAGGTGATGCAATCTGGTAAAAAAAAGAAAGCAACAGTAATTATACTCTGAATAGAAGTAGGCTCAGTGCTATGTAAGAGCAGATGGACTTGCGGTGCAGGTTCACAGGACATTAAAGCTTGCACCTCAGGTTGATAAGGCTATGAGAAAAGCTAATAGAATTCTAAGTTTAATCTTGAGAGCCATAGAATATTAAAGGCAAGAAATAATCATGAATCTGTATAAAACCTTAAGACCTCAGTTAGAGTGCTGTGTGCGCTGTAGGAAGGGGATTGAGGCTTTAGAGACAGTACAATGCAGTTTCAGTAGCATGTTGCCTGGTAGGAGAGAATACAGATATGAAGAAAGACTTGTAAAATTGCCTCTTGTTTTAGTGAGGCAGATTATGGGATGATTTAATACCAATGTTTAAAATTATGAAGAGATCGGACAGAGTAAATAGTAACAGAGTTAAGGGGTCAAGAACAAAAAGCCATAGATGTAGGATTAAATCCAAGAGATTTATAACAGAATGCAGGAGAAATATCTTCACATCGTGTTATGAATTCCCTTCCAGGCTTATTGGTTGAGGTCAAAACTGTCAATTTGTTAATTATGTGTCAATTACTCAATTATATGCAGGTGGAGGGTGTTAATTGGTGTCTGTCTTGTGCACTGAGAAGCAGACACTTACTGAGACTGGTGAAGGGTTTGAGTGAGGAGCTACAGGTTTGTAATCCTTTTACTCTGTACAATAAATGTGAAACTGAGTAAAGGTAAGCTCCAACATCATTCCACAACAAGCTTTCTGGGATTTATCATGGTAGCAGAGGATGGGTGCCTAAAGCTGACGGCTGGAAGCTAGGATTTTAAATTAAAAAACTAAAATCTCACTGGCTATTGTGGAAAATATGGCACAAAACAAGTGTAAATTGTCAGAGTATGATTACCCTCCGATGTTCTGAGTCTGAATCATATGACCAGTGAAAGAATGAAGTGGGTATATGTACATGGGTTACGTCCCTACCAAAGAGGAAACACGGTATGGCCTTGGCTTTGTCACTTCCTACCAAAAGTAAAATCAGAAATGATTGGTAGAAGGATTAGAGGGGACATGAGGAAAAACTTCTTCACCCAGAGGGTGATGGGCGCCTGGAATTCACTGCCTGGATCGGTGGTGGAGGAAGAAACCCTCAATTAATTTAAAGGATACCCGGACTTACACCTGAAGTGCTATATAACCTGCAAGGTTACGGACCAGGTGCTGGAAGGTGGGATTAGAATGGGCGGTGCAGACACGATGGGCTGAATGGTCTCTTTCTGTGCCATAACTTTTCTATGGTTCTAAGTAAAGTGTTTTGTAAACTGGATGCTTTTCAGTTGGATACTGATGAAGTGTTGGATCTTCTGTTAGAATCCTTGGATGAAATTTATAAGGACAATGACCTATTGAATGCGAATGAGACATGGTCAGATTTTGATAGATTTCGGAAAACAGATGGTTATTCAATGGAGGAATACATCATGGACTTTAACAGACTGTATAGAAGATTGAGGAAATTTGATTTGGAGATCCCTGGTTCAGTGCTGGCATTTAAGTTGCTAGATTGTGTAAGGGTGTCGCATATGGACAGGCTGCTGGTTCTAACTAGGGTTTGTTTCTTGGAAAAAGACTCCCTGTTAGTTGTCTGCTGCCTTAAATAAATTCCTGGGGAAACAGTCATTTCCTGCAGCCTTGGTAGAACAAATAAGGAATCTTGCAGTGACACAAAAAATGGAGGACTCCTATTTATTTATTTATTTAGAGATACAGCACTGAAACAGGCCCTCCGGCCCACCGAGTCTGTGCCGACCAACAACCACCCATTTTATACTAATCCTATATTAACCCCATATTCCATAACACATAACCACCATTCACATGTTTACTGGATTTTGAGATGGTCCAGATACTGGACGCTGGCAGAAGTACAATGGAAGAGTTAAGGACAGGAGGAATGAGGATGAAAGCACCTTTAGCAGATCTGACTATTACAGCGAAAAACAGAATTGGAACAGCAATCATAGGCAAATGAATCCCAGGAATGCCCAAGGAACAGTTAATAGGTGCTTCAGGTTTTGACTCAAAGTATCATGATACAATGAATTGCCCAAAGCAGAGGGACAGAGTCCTCGAAATAACACCTGACACAGAAAATTCTAAGGCAGAAGAGGAAGAGAATGATGAATATGAATGATTTGTACTAGTCACGTGATGTATGTGAGAGTTGTGGATTTGTTCAACTGTGCTGTATTAGTGCTTGCACATCGACAGTATGTGGAATTGATTGGTTACAATGTTATTTGGATTCATTCAGTAGCGAGGGTCGACGCAAAGTTAAAGAGTGTAAAAATACTACCAGCTTTAGGTTTGATTATGATTACACATTGAAGTCATTGAAGAGAGTGGTAATTCCACGTAAAATAGCTGGAGTAAGCCACTTTATCAGTACTGATGTAATCTCGAGTGAGATGTCTTTACTGTTGAGTAAACCTTCAATGAAAAAGGCACTAATGAAACTTGATATGGTGCATGATGACAATGTTGAAAATGCTGGTCCCTTTAATTAACCAGGACTTACTTCAGAGTTAATAGAGAGCAGGTGATACTCATTGCAGCTTGTATTTAAGGGCTGGGGTTTTCCTCAGTCAGGGGAGTTACTTCTGGACAGGGAATGAGTCCAGAAGAGAAGAGTGGAAACTGGTATTTGTACTGAACTGTGGTTTGAGAATAAAACAGTTGTGGATCATAGACTGTTTCCTGCTTCCTGATTTGGCGAATGGACATCTGCCAATCGAACACATGATAATGCAATTGTTTTTGAAAAGTCAGTGAATTTGCAGTTTACCTCGTCAGGGCATTATTGTGTCCCCTTAACAAAACCTGAAGTTTCTAGTTAGTGTTAGAGAAGTATTAATGGCATCAGATGATAAGAATCAGATAAAAAGCAAATTGTCTTAAGGTTACACAGACAATTTGCTCACCCTTGTCAGAGATTAAAAACCCTGCTAAAAGATGCAGGTATGAATGATGAAGACTTTACAAGGATAATAGAAGAGATTATTGAAAAGTCTGAAATCTGTAAAAAGTATCGGAGGACACACCATTACGTCCTATTGTAAGCCTTCCATTGACCTGTGACTTTAATGAAGTAGTTGCCATGGATTTAAAAATATGGGACAAAGACAGGAATATTTTCATTCTGCGTTTTATAGACTTAGCAACTAGATTTAGTCTTTCTACAATAATAAATAGCAAGGATAAAAGGGTGATTGTAGATAAAATTATGGAGAAATAGATAGGGACTGGAATTGGGGCACCAGCTAAGTTTCTGACTGATAATGGAGGGGAATTTGCCAATGATGAGTTCAGAGACATGTGTAAAAACATGAACATTATGGTTATGAATACTGCAGCTGAAAGTCCTTTCAGCAATGGGCTCTGTGAAAGGAATCATGCAGTGATTGATGAAATACTGCATAAAATCTTAGCTGACCAACCAAACTGCAAGTTGACAATTGTCCTGGCATGGGCAGTTCATGCAAAGAATTCACTTCTGATGGTTGGAGGATATAGTCCCTATCAATTGGTCTATGGATGAAATCTCAGATTACCTTCTCTACTGTGCAACTGTCCTGCTCTAGAAGGTACTATTAGTTCCATTTTTTTCTGCACATTTGAATGCTTTACTTGCAGGGAGATGGGCTTTATCAAGGCTGGGGTATCTGAGAAAATTTGGAGAGCTCTGAGCCATAGCATTAGGCCATCTGAGTCGGGAGATTTGGTGTACTATAAAAGAGAGGGTCATAGGGAATAGAAGGGCCCTGGTAAGGTAATTGGTCATGATGGTAAGACAGTAGTTATTAAGCATGAAAATCAAACTGTTAAGGTGCATTCCTCGTGATTAATTGGGGTTGATTACAAAATCTCAGAAACTGAGCAGCTGATAGAGGGAAACGAGGCACATTGTGCAAAAAATTCTTGTGTTTAGTGATGAAGGTCCCGAGGAACAGAATATTCTAGATCAAGGGTTGGATAGTAATGTGAGTGGTCATGATGCTCGGGAAAGAGCTATTGCATCTAAAGGCCAATTGCTCAGAGTAGGTACTCGGGTGACATATTCCAGAGGGGGCGAATAAATTGAGGGATGAAACAATTGTGGGATGTGCAGGAAAATTTAATGATGGTCAAGAAGCAAGGTTCATGGACTGGCAGAATGGGGTGAAAGAGTGGAGAGTAACGAAGCGCAGTGCAAGTTCTAATAGTGGGACTGGAAGTGACTCTTGCATCAGGAAGTGATCACATACTGAAGAAAGAGCTTCTGATCGTGTTCGAGGGAGATCTTATAGCAGTAGTCCCGAAAGACAAGAAAGTGCGAAAGAGGCCGTAGTTTGAACAGATTCCACAATGAAACAAAGGCTAGAGAGCCGTCGTGGAATAGAACTAGGAACATAAGTCCTCATGACCGTGAAGTTTTAGTGGCTGCCAGTAAACTTGAGGATAAACTAAGGGAAGCAAAACATAAGGAGTTGGAGAGGGTTTTGTGTTTGTTCTGAAGTACCAGATAGGGGACAGCCAGCCTTGTCACATGGATGGTTTTGTACTGAAGAGGTCCTTCCCGATGGGACTTGTAAAGCTAAAGCGAGGCTATTGGCGAGGGGTTTTGAAGGGTTTTGGGTGATACTGATAGAGTGGACTCTTCCACAGCTGGAGAGGTAATCTCGAAAATCATTTTAGCTCTTTTGGCCACATATACATGGGAGTGTAGATCCATTGACATCAAAGTCACATTTCTGCAGGATGGTACTTTTCAGAAACGTGTTTCTAAAACCACCCAAAGAGGCAGCAGATGCAGAAGGAAAACTTTGGAAACTGAACAGATGCATCTACGGCCTTTAATGATGCTTCCAGGGTGTGGTATTTCTCGGTGAGATCTGTTTTGTTCAAAATTGGTTGTGTTCAACTAAAAGCAGATCATGCCATGTTTTATTGGGGAACTTTCAGGCATCTTCACGATGCATGTTGATTTCTTATGGACTTTTACTGCAGATTTTGAGAATTATGTTATGAATGAGATTAGGGTAGAATTTAAGATTGGGAGTCAGGGTTGTGGGGCCTTTAAATATGTTGGTCCAGATATTAAGCAGATTTAGTCTGAAATAACTTTAAATCAGTGATCGTATTTAGAGTGTTACTCCCATCCTGGTTAACCATGCTAGGTCATTGCAGAAAGATGATATATCTAAAGCAGAGACTGAGCAATTGCAAAGCTTGGTTACTCAATTAAACTGGTTTTGATATGCTGGAGATGAGTACTATGATGAAACAACCGAAAGTTGAGAATGTTTTAAGGGCAAATAAAACATTAAAAATTAAATCTAGAGAAATGTGTACTGAAGTTCCCATCCTTGGGTGACCCAAAGACCATGAAGCTGGTCATTTTTAGTGATGCTTCACATGCTAATCTTCCTGATGGGTATTGAAGTGCAGTGATTTCATAGTATTTCTGATGGGTGAAAATGGAATATGTTGCCCTTTAGCTTGGGAAGCTAAGAAAATAAAATGGTTCGTTAAAAGCACTTTAGCTGCAGAAACACGGGCTTGTGAAGGCAGTGGATATGGGGTTCTGTTTGTCAAATATTTTGGGTGAACCTCTGAACAACGGTCTTACTGAAGATAGGATACCCATTGAATGTTATGTGAATAATTCTTTGTGGGACACTACACGCTACAAAAAGTGTGAGTAAGAAAAGACTACATATTGACCTTGCTGAATTGAAACAAATGCTGGAGAGAAAGGAAATCTCCAAACTTAAATGGGTAGATGCAAGTTTTTTTATTTATTCATTCGGGAGATGTGGGCTTTGCTGCCTATGTCAGCATTTATTACCCATCCCTAATTGCCCTCGAGAAGGTCGTGGTGAGCTGCCTTCTTGAACCGCTGCAGTCCTTGGGGTCTAGGTGCACCAACAGTGCTGTTAGGAAGGTCCAGGATTTTGACCCAGCGACAGTGAAGGAATGATATAGTTCCAAGTCAGGATGGTGTGTGACTTGGAGGGGAACTTTCAGGTGGTGGTGTTCCCATGTATCTGCTGCCCTTGTTCTTCCAAGTTAGTAGAGGTCGCTGGTTTGGAAGGTGCTGTCGAAGGAGCCTTCATCAGCTATCCTATTATTTCACAAAAAGAAATGTAGTACTAAGAAATTGTTAGTGGTGCTGGAAGATTTTGTTTGAGCATGTTGGTTTAAGTTTTATTATAAAAGAAAGAATGGAATCTGTTAATTGTGTGTAAGTTGTTTAACTATATGCAGGTGGAGGGCGTTATTTGGGGTCTTACTTGAGCATTTCCAAGCAGATACTTACTGAGACTGGTGAAGTGTTTGAATGAGAAGCTACATGATTGTAATCCTTTTACTCTGTACAATAAATGTGAAACTGAGTAAAGATAGGCTCCAGCACCATCCTTTCACAACAAGCTTTCTGGAATTTGACAAAAACTATGTCGACATTGTTACAAAAGTGCCTCTGTGTTTTGTTAAATATATTTTTTGAAGATTCATTTTTGAAAGGTTTGAAGAAATGTTAAACTTTGGGGTTTTCAAAGGGGTCATGTATAGGCCACTTGACTTTGGAAAACAGTCCCTGGAAATCATTTTTAAAAGGGGCACTGAGAGGTCTTGTGAGGAAATCAAGCCTTTCCAGGAAACCATCTGACTTCCAGCTCAATAAACAAGAGAACTTTGGACACCTTTTTTCATTCATGGGATGTGGGCATCGCTGGCTAGGACAGCATTTATTGTGGTGGTGAGCTGCCTTCTTGAACCGCTGCAGTCCATGTGAGATAGGTATGTCCACACTGCTGAAAGGAAGGAAGTTCCAGGATTTTGATGCAGCGGCAGTGAAGGAACGGCATTATGGTTCTAAGTCAGGATGTTGTGTAGCTTGGAGAGGAACTTGCAGGTGGTGGTGTTCCCACGCAACTGCTGCCCTTGTCCTTGTGGGTTGTAGAGGTTGCAGGTTTGAAAGGTGCTGTTGAAGGAGCCTTGGTGAGTTTCTGCAGTGCATCTTGTAGATAGTACACACTGCTGCCACTGTGCGTCAGTGGTATTTTGTAATGAGGCAGGCTGTGCTCCAAAACACACTGCATTTGCACTATTGTATTTGTGTAGCTTGTAGTGAAACTCTTCTTTGGTCTCCTTATCTCGAGAGACAATGGGTAAGCGCCTGGAGATGGTCAGTGGTGTGTGGAGCAGCGCCTGGAGTGGCTATAAAGGCCAATTCTAGAGTGACAGGCTCTTCCACAGGTGCCGCAGAAAAATTTGTTTGTCGGGGCTGTTACACAGTTGGCTGTCCCCTTGCGCTTTTGTCTTTTTTCCTGCCACCTGCTAAGTCTCTTCGACGCGCCACACTTTAGCCCCGCCTTTATGGCTGCCCGCCAGCTCTGGCGAACGCTGGCAACTGACTCCCACGACTTGTGATCAATGTCACAGGACTTCATGTCGCGTTTGCAGACGTCTTTGAAGCGGAGACATGGACGGCCGGTGGGTCTGATACCAGTGGCGAACTCGCTGTACAATGTGTCTTTGGGGATCCTGCCATTTTCCATGCGGCTCACATAGCCAAGCCATCTCAAGCGCTGCTGACTCAGTAGTGTGTATAGGCTGGGGATGTTGGCCGCCTCGAGGACTTCTGTGTTGGAGATACGGTCCTGCCACCTGATGCCAAGTATTCTCCGGAGGCAGTGAAGATGGAATGAATTAAGACGTCACTCTTGGCTGACATACATTGTCCAGGCCTCGCTGCCATGGAGCAAGGTACTGAGGACACAGGCCTAATACACTCGGACTTTTGTGTTCCGTGTCAGTGCGCCATTTTCCCACACTCTCTTGGCCAGTCTGGACATAGCAGTGGAAGCCTTTCCCATGCGCTTGTTGATTTCTGCATCTAGAGACAGGTTACTGGTGATAGTTGAGCCTCGGTAGGTGAACTCTTGAACCACTTCCAGAGCATGGTCGCCAATATTGATGGATGGAGCATTTCTGACGTCCTGCCCCATGATCGTTTTCTTGAGGATGATGGTTCGGCCAAATTCATTGCAGGCAGCTGTAAACCTGTCGATGAGACTCTGCAGGCACTCTTCAGTGTGAGATGTTAAAGCAGCATCGTCAGCAAAGAGGAGTTCCCTGATGAGGACTTTCCGTATTTTGGACTTCGCTCTTAGACGGGCAAGGTTGAACAACCTGCCACCTGATCTTGTGTGGAGGAAAATTCCTTCTTCAGAGGACTTGAACGCATGTGAAAGCAGCAGGGAGAAGAAAATCCCAAAAAATGTGGGTGCAAGAACACAGCCCTGTTTCACGCCACTCAGGATAGGAAAGGGGTCTGATGAGGTGCTGCCATGTTGAATTGTGCCTTTCATATTGTCATGGAATGAGGTGATGATACTTCGTAGCTTTGGTGGACATCCAATCTTTTCTAGTAGTCTGAAGAGACCACGTCTGCTGACGAGGTCAAAGGCTTTGGTGAGATCAATGAAAGCAATGTAGAGGGGCATCTGTTGTACGCGGCATTTCTCCTGTATCTGACGAAGGGAGAACAGCATGTCAACGGTCGATCTCTCTGCACGAAAGCCACACTGTGCATCAGGGTGGACGCGCTCGGCCAGCTTCTGGAGCCTGTTTAGAGCGACTCGAGCAAAGACTTTCCCCACTATGCTGCGCAGGGAGATTCCACGGTAGTTGTTGCAGTCACCGCGGCCACCCTTGTTCTTATAGTGGGTGATGGTATTGGCATCGCGCATGTCCTGAGGTACTGCTTCCTCGTCCCAGCACAGGCATAGCAGTTCATGTAGTGCTGAGAGTTTAGCAGTCTTGGCTCTTGATTATTTCAGGGGTAATGCTGTCCTTCCCAGGGGCTTTTTCGCTGGCTGGAGAATCAGTGGCATCACTGAGTTCCGATTTTGTTGGCTGTATGTCCAGCTCATCCATGACTGGTAGAGGCTGGGCTGCATTGAGAGCAGTCTCAGTGACATCATTCTCCCTGGAGTACAGTTCTAGGTAGTGCTCAACCCAGCGGTCCATTTGTTTGCGTTGGTCAGTGATTATGTCCCCTGATTTAGATTTGAGGGGGACGATCTTCTTGATGGTTGGCCCAAAAGCTCTCTTAATGCCATCATACATTCCTTTGATGTTTCCGGTGTCTGAGGCCAGCTGAATATGACTGTATAGGTGTTACCAGTAGTCATTTGCGCAGCACCTCGCTGTTCTTCGTGCAGTGCCTCTGGCTGCTTAAAGTGCTACGGATGTTAACTCGCTGGGGGCTTTCTTGTAGTTGCAAACTCCGCACAGGCAGTACCCAGAATTGAACCCAGGTCGCTGGAGCTGTGAGCCTGTGGTGCTAACCACTGCGCCACTGTGCCGCCACTGTTGAAGAAGCCTTGGTGATTTGTTGCAGTGCGTCTTGTAGACGGTACACACTGTTGCCATGGTGCGCTGGTGGTGAAGGGAGTGAATGTTTAAGGTGGTGGATGGGGTGCTGACTCAGGAAGTGAGACACTCCCCATTGAATACACAGGCTCTGACCTGCTTTTGTCGTCATAGTACTTATGTGGCTGGCCTAATTATGTTTCTGGTCAATAGTGAGCCCCCAGGATGTTGATGGGTATTTGACAATGGTAATGCGGCTGAATGTCAAGGAGAGTTGGTTAAACGTTCTCTTGGAGGTGGTCATTGATTAGCACTTGTGTGGTGCAAATGTTACTTGCCACTTATCAGCCCAAGCCTGGATGCTGTCCAAGTCCTGCTACATATGGGCACGGACTGCTTCATTATCTGAGGAATTGCCAGTGAAAATGATCACTGTGCAATCATTAGCAAACATTCCCACTTCTGAACTTATGATGGAGGGAAGGTCATTGATGAAGCAGTTGAAGATGGTTGGACTGAGGACATTGTCCTGAGGAACCCCTTTGCAATATCCTGGGACTGAGCTGATTGGCCTCTAATAACTACAACTGTCTTGTATTTTGCTAGGTATGACTTCAACCAGTGGAGCTTTTTCCCCCTGATTCCCATCAACTTCAGTTTTGCTAGGGCTTCTTGATGGCATACTCCATTAAATGCTGTCTTGATGTCAAGGGCAGTCAGCTTTTGGTTGAACAATGAGCATTGATAACATAGTTGCAGCGAGCAGCCTTGGAGATGTTTCGGTGCTCAACAGTGTGAAGGAACTGAATTAAAATGCACAAATTAATTGACAGATTATAGTAGTTGTGGTAACAAGCCATTGCTCTGCTGATGTGTACCTTCTATCTGTGAAGTTCAGTAACTCCTGCCAGTTACTTTGCTCAATTATGTCATCAAACCTCATTAAACAAAAGTTCTCAGAAAATCAATAACTCTCAATAGAAAGGGGGGTTAAAAAGATTCTAAGCTTAGTGCTTTATAACTGACTTTTACAATGGAACCAAAAGTTGAGGAGAGAAGCTGTTGAGTGCATTTTTTTTGAAGGCGGACTTGTTCTGCAACTCCTGTTTTAATGTCTAATGCTGAATGTTTTAATGCATGAGCTGAGAAACTGAGCATAACTTCACTTTGGTCACAGCACTCTGAATAAACTGAAGGATAATAAGCTAAATATAGAATTCTGTATTATTGAGAGTGAATAAGTAACGAGGCTGTAATTTAATCTCATGGTTCAATTGACACCACAAACCACTTGAGCTTCACTTCAGTAGCTCACAATGCCATCCAAAATTCGCTACAGTAAATTACAGCCTTTTAAACTCTTTCTTCCTGTTTGCTTGCTCTCTGTCTATGTCGCTCTCTCTCTTTTTGATATGACATATGCTGTTGTCTCAAAATACAAATAATGCTGAGTTAAAAACAACTGTTGACATTACAGGGACGATTCTGATGTCATCACTGCAGATTATTGCCCATGATTCATAGCTGGCTGCAATATTGTTCTAAAGCAGAAATATATACATTATTCGTGTATTCCAAACATCCCAACTTTTTATGTTTTATACTTTAGAAGAGCTGTCTTGATGTCAAGGGCAGTCACCTAACGTCTGGAATTCAGTTCTTTGGTCCACATTTGGACCAAGGCTGTAATAAGGTCTGGAGCAGAGTGGATTTGAGAATACTCTACAGATGATTTAATTAAGCTTTGAACATCTTTAAAATATTTTGAAAGGATGTTGATCAAGATACTGTTTGAAAAATGAATTATCACAAAGAATCATAATCTCCACATTTTTGATTTATCTGTTTGCCTTTTTCATGTTCTTTTAGTTGAACAATGAGCATTGATAACGTAGTTGCAGTGAACTGCCTTGGAGATGTTTCTGTGCTCAACAGTGTGAAGGAACTGAATTAAAATGCACAAATTAATTAACACTTATGATTGATGTAGTTGTGAAAGCAAGCCATTGCTCTGCTGATGTGTACCTTCTAGAAGACAGCAGCCGTACCTGAAACTGAGGTGCCACCTTGGTGAAGCTACAACACAGGACTTTGCATGCGATGGAAAGACCTAGGTAATCCCACAACCAATGGATCAGGTCAAAGCTCTGCAACCCTTTTGGCATCCAGTTGTGAATGGTGGACAATTTAACAATTAATGGGAGAAGTAGACTCCATGAACATTCCCAGTCTCAATGATGGCAGAGCTCAGCACGTGAGTGCAAAAGACTAGCCGGTAGCATTTGCAAGTATCTTAAATTAGAAGTCCGAGTGCATGATCCTTTTTGGCCCTCCTCTTGAGGTCCTGACCATCACAGACACAATCTTAATAACCAATTCAATTCACTCCACATGACATAAGAAACAGTTGCATACACTGGATATAGCAGACAGTGGGCCCTGACAGCATCCAGCCATTGGGCTGAAGCCCAGTGCTCCAGAACTAGCCACACCCCGAGCAAAACTATTCCAGTGCAGCTATAGCACTGACATCTATCTGACAACGCAGCAAATTCCCTTTGTATATCCTGTCTAATTACTAGCCAGTTATTACCCTATCAGCTTACTGCCAATTAGCAAAGTGATGGAAGAAGTTATTAACAGTGCTATTGGGTGACATTTGCACACCAGTTACCTGCTCAGCGATGCTCAGTTTGAGTTGCACCACTCAGCTCCAAAGCTCATTACGTCCTTTGTCCAAGTAAGGATGTGAGCTAAATTCCAGAAGTGAGAGTGTTGGCCGTTGAAATCAAGGAAGCATTCAATAGAGTGTGGCACCAAGCAGCCCTAGTGAAACTCAAGTTGATGGGGATTGAGGTAAAACTTAACCGTTTCCTACCTGGCACAAAGGTAAATGGTTGAAGGCCAATCAACTCAGCCCCAGGACATTACTGCAGATGTTCCTTAGGGCAGCGTCCGAGGCCCAAGTATCTTCAGCTGTTTCATGCAAGATCTTTCCTTCGTCGTAAGGCTAGAAGTAGGGCTGTTTACTGAAGACTGCACAGCGTTCAGCTTTATTTACAATTGCGCAGATAATGAAGCAGTCCATGCCTACGTGCAGCAAGGCATGGATAATATCCAGGCTTGGGCTGATAAACGGCAGCATTTTTACATCACACAAATGCCAGGCAATGACAATCTTCAACAAGGGAGAGCCTAATCACTCCCCCATGACATTCAATTGTACTACCATCACAGAGTCCCCCACCATCAATATCCTGAAGGTTACCATTGACCAGAAGCTCATGTGGGCCAATGACATAAATGCGATGGCTACTACAAGAGAAGTCAGAAGCTGGGTATTCTTTGACAAATGGCTCACCTGACTCCCCAAAGCCTTTCCACCACATTAAAGGCGCATCAGGAATGTGATGGAATATTCTTCACTTGCCTGGGATGGTGCAGGTGCAACAACACTCAAGAAGCTTGACCTTATCCAGGACAAAGTGATCTGTTGATAGACACCTCATCTGCCCTGTCCATCACCAGCATACCGTGTCGTATCTACAGGACCTCCTGATCCTTTCCTTGTTTCAATGCTCACTGACATTGTTAATGGCCTCCTTCGTCGTGGCACAATTCTTTTCCCCTTCAAGACTTGATTAATCACCCGCCTCCTTAAAAAGCCCTCCGTTCTCTCCAACTTCAGATTGCTTACCTGATCATCAAATTGTTGATCAGCTAGAATTGCCTTCAGTAGAACATTACGTTCTACTTTCTGGAGCTTCCTCCCTAAATCCTTCTGCTTTGCTATCTTCTTACTTTCAGACATTTGTTTGAAACCTATTTATTTTACTATGGCTTTTGGTCGTCTTTCTTACTACTGTAGAAGGGGCATGGTGTTTTTTTAGAGTGGGAAGCCTGTTGCACAACAGGCCCCGCATTGTCTTGGCAGGGCATTGTCTGGTTTCAGTGATCAGGCGAGTCTGTATAATTTTGGACAAGGCCCTGCTGCAACCTTTCGTCTGCCTTCACAGCCATCAGCCGATCCATCATTGAAGGATTTTGTTGTGGTCGGACTTATTAAATGGTGGCTTTTGCCCGCCATGTCACAGGGTGCTGTAAGGTAGGTTTATGGGGTTTTTGAATGATGTTCCTCGACATCATCTACTACTGCCTCGTGTCCAATTCTCGTCTATGACCTGTATAACATGTTTTCTAAGGTACAAATGCAAGAGGTTTTTCTGTCTTGCAGTTTTTTGGAGGGTGAGGGAGAGGAGATGCAAAAAGTGGTCATTTTGCAAAAAAAGTTTCTTGCACTTCATGCTGTTCTTCACAAATAACTCCTTATGTACATATTTTTGTTTCTGTTAGGTACATGCTCTGAACATCTTGCGAGCTCTGTTTAGAGACACCAAATTAGGTGAAAATGTCATTCCATATGTGGCAGATGGAATACAAGCAGCCATCCTTGGTTTTACATCTCCTGTGTGGGCAGTAAGTCATAACCTTTTAACATTCTTTGAAACTCTGGTAACTGGATCGCTTCTAAAATTAATGTGATCAAAACCAAAAAAAAGACAAGTGAAACCAAAATATGAAGAAAAGCCCTTAATGTAAAGTGTGTAGGCTCCTGCATTCTAAATGTGTTTTTTTAATGGAAATTCTTCACCATATAATCAAAATGTCTCATCTGTTGAGCAGAGCAGCAATCCTCTGACCTGATGTAGGAAAGATGAGCTGTGTAATGTTGATGTAAGCTCTTGTAAAGGATATTCCAATCATAATGTGATGTGATTTATTGCTAAATGTACATTTGTATTGTTTATACAATCCTTGGGAGGTTCATTTGATATCACTAAAACTGAATGTTGCATGTTTAAAAATAACAATCCTCAGATACTGAAACAGTCCGTGTAGAAATGCAGCAAGACTTGAACAATATCCAGGCTTGGACTGATAAGTGGCAAGTAACATTCGCGCCACACAAGTTCCAGGCAACAACATCTCCAACAGGAGAGAATCTAACCATCTCCCCTTGACATTCAATGGCATTACCATTGCTGAATCCCCCACTATCAACATCCTAGGGGCTACCATTGACCAGAAACTGATCTGGAGTAGCCATATAAATACCGTGTCTACAAGAGCAGGTCAGAGGCTAGGAATCCTGCGGCGAGTAACGCACCTCCTGACTCCCCAAAGCCTGTCTACCATCTACAAGGCACAAGTCAGGAGTATGATGGAATACTCTCCACTTGCCTGGATGGGTGCAGTTCGAACAACACTCAAGAAGCTCGACACCATCCAGGCCAAAGCAGCCCTCTTGATTGGCACCCCATCCACAAATATTCATTCCCTCCACCACCGACGCACATTGGCAGCAGTGTGTACCATCTACAAGATGCACTGCAGCAATGCACCAAGGCTCCTTCGACAGCACCGTCCAAACCCGCGACCTCTAGCAACTAGAAGGACAAGGGCAGCAAATGCATGGGAACACCACCACCTGCAAGTTCCCCTCCAAGTCACACACCATCCTGACTTGGAACTATACCGCTGTTCCTTCGCTGTCGCTGGGTCAAAATCCTGGAACTCCCTTCCTAACAGCACAGTGGGTGTACCTACCCCACATGGACTGCAGCAGTTCAAGAAGGCAGCTCACCACCACCTTCTCGAGGGCAATTGGGGATGGGCAATAAATGCTGGCCTAGCCAGTGACGCCCACATCCCATGAATGAATAAAAAAATCTGTCGTCCCCTGGCAAAGACACTACAGGACTGGTTAGCTCAATGTTGGAGTTTTACATCATTTCTCCCAATTAATCCCTATTTCAGCAACTTTATTACTTCACAATTAGGTAAAGAATCACTGAAGGCACTAAAATAGAGATTAAACAAAGTTCTGATGTAAAGATCCAATGTTTTGCTTGCTATTTTACCAGGCCACATGTTATAACATTTGACTGTCTACATGGTTAGATTTTGAATCACTTGTTGTCACAAACAGCAAGTGGTAAATTAGTTCACCTTATTACAGATTGAATTTTAATTGACTAAAATTGTACTTTGGGAGAGACTAGGGAAATGGTTGATTTATATTGAGCCTTTGTAATGTTCAAGTTGCAGTAATATTACCAGTGTGTATGTTTTCTCTTCTGTACCCATTTGGTTGTATAAGTGTTCTTCAAACCTAGGAATTGCATATAGAAAACAGAATTAGTAATATCAGAGTTGGGCCTTTGTTGCCAATAATATGGAAATTGATATAGCAATTAGTGTTTATATGCATTTTACAAAATATCTTGGTATTGATAACACTGATTTCAAAATTTGAAGCATGAAGTGTAATTGAAAGAGTTTGTAGTTGGCTATTTTAATTAGAACATTTTGTTGACTCTCAGCAGTCTGATGGAAAATTCACCAAAAGTCCTGCAACACAGATTTCTCAGCTGAAACAAACGTCAAATTGCGGGATAAGAGATTCTTTTTTAAAAAGTCTGGCTGTTCTTTAGTGGAGTCAGATATTTGCGGAAATGGCTTTGCATTACCAACCAAATCAAACAAACCTACTCTAAAATAAATACCCGAAGTTGCCAAAGCACAAAGTATAATCCAAAAGTCTCCAAAAGACATGTTGGTTGTGGATGTTATCTTCCTTCATTTGTTTACCAAAGAAAAAAGACCTGTTTATTTCAATCTTTAATTATCGGGTTAAGGAAAAACGGCATGTTAATTGTGGTTTTCGCATGGTTCACAAGTTTTCGCTGCACAAAAGTGGTGTTATATTGCATTTAGTGAGTAAAGGCTAAAGCTGCAGGAACAGAGATTTTTAACCTCTGTCATTCAGTATTCTTTTTAGTGGTCCTTACTGTAGGTTTAGGTCCTGATTACATTTATTGACTGACTTTGGACTGGCTTCTCAGATCTGAGGCAAGACTTATGTACACAGTTTTATTTCCAGTAAACTGATCTGGACTTTTTTTTGATATTAGCTAGCAAAACAACAAGGTGCAGCCAGAATCAACAGTACTGAAAACCAAAGTCTCTCAAATTTAGACCTGGTGGTTGTTTATAGCTGGGAGACGGACACAGTAGGTCATGCAGAGCCATTTCACTTCTGAATTTAAATTCAGTCTCTCCTCTGCCAACTGCAAAGAGTTCTATGTGAAATGATTTTTGGGAAGTCAGTCCAATTCCTAAATAGCAGGGAATCACAGCATAAAAATATCCCTAATTTGGCAAAAATTGCCACTAAAACTGGAAATTTTACTTGGCTCAGTGGTGGTACTTGTCATATATGAGTCAGAAGGTTAAGGGTTCAAATTCCAGTCCAGAGACTTGAGCACACAATCCAGGCTGACGCTTCAGGGCAGTATTGAGGGAGTGCTGCACAGTCAGAGGTGACTTCCTTTGGACGAGACATGAGACCAAGGTCCCATCTGCCTTCTTAGGTGGATTAAAAAAAGATGCATTAACTCACCTCCCTCATTCCTTTTGACTGTTGTAAATCTTATCAACCATTTTCTCAGAAGCTTCAAATCTCTAAAACCAACACTGAAACATATTAACAAAAAAGTAATTACTGTTAGAATTGTTGGTAACTATTTATAGTAATGGTAAACACGCAACCTTAAATATCTTGCATAACTGTACAAATCAGCGATATAGAAATCTCATGCATGAAAAAGAAAACCAAGCTTCTAGGAGGCAGCTTTGATAATGCAAAGTTGTATTTGAGGTCACAGAAGGTGATAATGGTTTGTCCATCATTGTCAATGACGACAGCCTATGAGTCTCTTTCAATTTACTACATGTTGTGCATTCTCATGTGACTTTAAAGTCCAATTTTCCCAAGGAATATTTTCTCCCGCACAGGACATTGGGTCATAACGTATAGACTTCCATTATCTAAACTACTTTCAGATCTCTGAAATGCTGATTTGTTTTTCCTCTTCAAGTATAATCGAGTTTGAAACAGGAGTGCAGTGAAAATGCAGAGGCAAATTTTATTTAAAAAGTACATGGAAAGCTATCTACAGGCCATAACATTTTCTTGCTTTTGATCACCAGGTACGAAATTCTTCCACTTTGTTGTTTAGTGCGCTGATTACCAGGATATTTGGAGTCAAAAGAGGAAAAGATGAGCATTCCAAGAAAAACAGGTAAAATTTCTTTGATATTTGGTTGTTATTGTGAAAGGAAAATAATGATTATGCCAAAGAAACTTTGGTCCCTGATTTCAGCTGTATGCCAAGATTGCACATTTGAAATTTGGTGGCACCATACTGGTTTTTCTTAAGCATGCAATATGGCAGGCTATGTGCACACATTTTACACCAGAAGTGTGCTACCTGCTTTATTGGTAAAGACTCCTGAATAGGTGTCCAGGACTCACGCCCGAGACAGACTGTGCATGCTGCGGTCAATAATCTTAAGCGCTTGGCAGCTCACAGCTGGCTAGTAGTAAAAGGAACCGGTGGACTGATTTTGCATGATTCTGCCACCTTGCATCATCTAGTTTTTCAACACAAAGATTGTGATCTGAAAGTGGTTTAGATAATGGAGGAGTCCATTTGATAGTTTGATATGCAATATCCTGTGTGGGGGGAAAATTGGACATTTATGAGCATGCAAAATGTGTAGTAAATTGGAGGAGACACATTAGCTGTCGTCATCGACAATGAGGGACAAACCATCTGTGACCTCAAATTAACATTCGCAATTGCATTATCAGATCTGCTTCCAAGAAGCTTGGTTTTCGTTTTCATATATTAGACTTCTGCACTGCTGTTGTATTTGGATAAATTCTAATATGTATATTGCACTCCTGATAAGTGATAAAAATTCTTTCTAATTTCACCTTTACACTATCTCTGTCCTGTATCCACCCTCCCTGGACTACCTGTCCTGCCTCCTCCTCACTCACCCTCTGTCCTTGTTTTTCTCCCCGTCTTTCTCGCATTATCTCTCTCACTCTCTCTCTCTGTCTCGCGCGCGCGTTTTCCATCAAGAGCTCTCGAGTGGCACTCTCTCTCTCTCTTGCGGCCGCACGCTCTGTCCCCCATTGCGCTCGATCGTTCTCCCCCATTGCGCTCGATCGTTCTCCCCCATTGCGCGCGCTGTCTCTCCCCCATTGCGCGCGCGCTCTCTGGCAGCCCCCTCTCCCGCACGTGCTTTGGCAGCCCAGCCTCTGCACGCACTCTTGCCCTCACCCCGCGCCCCCCCCCCCCCCCCCCCCCGCCTGCACGTTCTCGCTCTTCCCCTCCTCTTTCTTGTTCCCTCTCTCCCTCCCCCCTCCCCCTGTCTTCGCGGTGCTCTCTTCCCACTCCTTGTTGTAAAGACTATTCTTATAACACATTCATTCCTGAAAACTTTCATCATATCCTGTCAGTCTTCCAGCTTTTAAAGCCAAGGTTTGTTGTCACTTCTTGCTGAGCTACCTCATCTATTTTTCACTCTCCAGTTTTGGAAATGGTTTTGCTATTGGCCTTATTCTTTACTTTTATTTCAATAAAATTTAAATCATTAAAAATAATTTAAAAAAAAACACAATTCTGAGAGATTCTATATAGTTTTAATGTACTTCAAATATACTGCAAAGCACACACATATTACACTTGTAGTTTAAGAAAAATCTTGGGCAGAATTCTACCAGCCCTCCGATATTGGGGGCCCTGGGGAGGGGGTGGGGT
Organism: Heterodontus francisci; assembly: GCF_036365525.1. NCBI lineage: Eukaryota > Metazoa > Chordata > Chondrichthyes > Heterodontiformes > Heterodontidae > Heterodontus > Heterodontus francisci. Next base: position 90,819,181 of record NC_090383.1, on the reverse strand, counting down.
CCCAGAAAATTCTTCTGGGAGAGGGCCGCCACGACCCCTGGCGCCGCGAAAGTCCCACTGCATTTTACTGGTGGCAGTGAGGCCTTGGTGCACCTCCTCCCCGCCCCCCCGGCAATTCGGTGGCAGATCCTTCATTTTAATATTAAAATCAATTGGAATAACTTCAAATTAACTCATCTTGACCCAATGGCCATCCCACGCCGATATTCTACTCCATGTCCACTTCTCTTGTTTAGTAGCTAGGACGTTAACCTGTTACATTCAACACATGAAAGCATTTGGGGATTGCATCATCAATGTACTGCAGAAATGTGTTCGAATCACACTGTCAAACAGCATCTGTATTTACAAATACACATCGATGTTGGTAGAAACTAGATGGAGTAGCACTCCCAACAATTGTTTTGGTAAAAACTGAATAAGGGTCACAATGATTGTGGTCTTACTCCTATCTGTATGATGCAAATAAAGGGACTATGGTAAGCATAATGATGACATAGCAGTCCAATGTTAGGATTTTTGCTGGTGGGCCATAATGTGTGAGCACAGATCAAGCAGATTTTCTCTCATCCCACAATATTGACTAGTTCCATCATTACAGTTTAATGAAATTTGTCAGGCTAGGGAAGGACAAAGTAATTGGAATTCAAGGCATATGGGCCTATTAAATTCTGAACATAATCTGCCTTCTTGATTAATGATAACTATCTATTGATTATCCTTTGTGCCAAGTGATTGGCACATTGGGAGGTATCCTGTTGTTACTGGAGAGTAGATCTGCCTTTAATGCAACAAATGTGAGTAAGGAAGCATGTAAAATGATGCAGTAGCAGGTATTTACCATCAGGTGGTTCTGTAAGTGCACTTTTGCGAAGCTCTGTCACTGGGGAAGAACAAAATAATCAAATTGACTGTCAAGATGTGTTAAACTTGACAACTGTAAAAGTTTTCATGGATACATTTATTTGTTGCACCTCTATTTTTTTTTCTCCCCTTCTTCTCCATTACCCTTGATTGGCTTCTGATTTTCACTGCTCTGAACCTCTGAAATTTTCCTAATCTCTAACTCCAGGTTTGCCAATGGGCACTTGTATAGAATATTGTATAAGTAAAATTTTCTTAACCAACTGACTGTTCTGCCTGTAATTGTTATGCATAAAAATTGTACCAACAGAACTGGAGAGAATCAATAGTTTTAGAATTTGTGCTTTTTTCAAATGGCTTTCTATTCACACGATAAAAAGAAAAGTCAAGCAGTCCTCCTTAGCTCATTTATCCAGTTTTTAAATGAATCCAAATGGACCTTGATTGAATATGTTCCTGCAGTACCCAACTTGGAAAACCGTTCCACGTGTTGGCCACTTTCATGAACAGGTCCTTCCTGATGTCAGTCCAAACTAGGCATTTTGAAATAATCCTCTCGATGTACTTATTTTGCCCAATTTAATATCTTGTATACTTCAATAATGTTCACTCTTAGTAACTCCTTTTCAACATAAAGAATCTTAGATTTCTCTGGCTTTTCCTCATACGTATTTTTCTAAAATCTTAACTCCAAACAGACGTGAAGAAGCAGTGACTGTGCTACTGGAGGGTTGAGTTGCATAGTTTGCTTCTAAATTCTCCTAATGCCCTGTTAGCTTACTGCCAGGAGACAAGCTACTACTCAGTTGTGTGTCCACTCTTAACTTTCCTTTCCTCTGAAAGGCAATACAGCAATGTCCCCTTGCCATTCTTCTGCTCAGGGTAACTAGGAGTGGAACTGAACGGCATGGAGGAATCAGACCCATCTCTTCTCACTCTGAAGCTATTAGAGCTGCAGCGTTCAGCACCAGTGGGGTGTTGCCCCCATAGTTATTTTGATATTCTTAAATATTACTTCTCAAAACTATAAGCACTTCAGAAAAATACTAGGATAAGCTATTTACCATTTGAAAACAATTTAATTTTCAGGAACAATGAAATTTGACATATGAAATGCCAGCTCTACACTAAGTACTTTTATCATTTCTAAACAATTTGCTGTCTTCAATGTTGTCAGAAGAGTGTGAACTTTATTTTTGGAACATTAGTTCTTCCAGTTAAAATGATAAATGTTTGCACTAAGTATCTTTTGATTTGGAGGATTGTTTGAAATTTTCTGCATGTGTTCGTGAATTCAAGATAATGTCACGCATTTCAGAGGTGAGATGATACAACATTCACGGAGTAACTCTGAAGAGTTGTGAAAAAATGGACTGGCTTTAAAAAAATGAACCTTTAATTTTTAAAAAGTGAACAATGGTCCAAAGTAGCCACCGAAAAGAACGGGGTTAACCTTTTGTATATTCAAATAGTCTGTCAAAGACAAAGGACAAATCTTCAAAGCCAAAAGGTGATAACGAAGCCCATCTCACACCTATCATAGAAACATTCCAGAATTGAATGTCGTCTTCTAAAACAAAGGAGGTCTGAAGTAGCCACGTCCTGGGCCTCTGTGTGATCACCGTGGGTAGGAAACCAGAATGTCAACCGAACAGGAGGTGAAAATGATAATTTTGCCTTTTTAAAAAAAGATAGCCAGAAAGAGAGACTGACTGACCCAGAAGGTGAAGCTACTTGTAACTGCTGGCATTCCTGGAAGCACATGCTCTGCTGGAAAAAATCAGACATCTACATCATACAACCAAGAGTGAAAGCTAGAAGTGACCATCTTCAACAGAACCTTCAATCAAGAGAGAAGTCTACAATCGTCACAGGCCTGCAGCCCTCTATAACTCAAGTTTCAGAATTCAACAGGTTTATCGTAACCCTTCTCCCCCCACTAAAACCCACATACCTCTTTCCCTTTTCTATCTGTTTCTTTGTGTGTCTGTGTGTGTGAGCAAGCAAATGTGTGAGTGAATGAGGTTTTGACAATTTGGGAATAAGATGTATTAATAAGTAAACAATTGACTTACTGTTTTTAAAAACCTACAAGAAAACCAGTTGCTGTCTGTTTATTTGAAAATTAAAACACAAAGGGGCTAAACTCTTAATAAAATACACTTGCAGTCAGGTGAGGGAATTGAACAGTGGAACTACCCACATCACACCACGTAGCCGTAACAAAATGTCTCAATTATCTTCTTTCTTTACCCTTATTAAAAAGCACTTTATCATCACATCCCACAAATGGATTTCTCAAAGATATGTATCCGTTCACTTCTTCCTTCAAACAAAAACAACAAAGTAGACATTGATACAACCCTCTTCGAAGGCGATCGCTCATCAACACCATCAGTCTCATCACCATTCTTTCTCCAGCTAAGTGCACAGAAATGGGCAATTTACCTACTTGTTGATAGTTGTATTTGTTTTTTCATATTAAATCAAAATATAAATGTATTATGTCAGACTTCCAAACCAGAGGAGTCCACTATCCGGTTAATTTTTTTTTTTACTCAAATGGACATAAAATAATTTGACCAGTGAACTTAACTCTGTGTCTGCAGTAGTTTTTAAGATACAATGATTTGAAGTGACTGAGACCATCTTATTTTGATATAGTACAATGTCAGTTGGGCCTTGGTAGATTATTGACTGAGCTGTTGTTTTGAGAGGGGGTACAAGTTGTGGGTAGGAAGAGTGTACAAAAAGTTAAATTTAAAAATCATTCCCCAGTAGTAAATTTGCAAATTTTGTTGATGTCTCCTGTTGAAATGCTTTGTACAAGAGAACTGCAAAATTCTGTGTTCAGTTTTGCAGGAGGAGAGAAAAGCTTCAATTATTAGGTCGTTAGGTGACAATCAGTTTGTCTAATTTCTTCTCTATTCTCAATTGAAAATGACAGGCCAATGAGTGCACGCGAGAATAACATTCTGTTTGGGACTATGTGTATTTAATTTCCATATTAGACATTGCAAGAATGGGATATTAATCCCTTAACTTTATTTTCACTCATGATTATACTAGAACATTTTAGACAAAACTGTTAATGTGTCATTTTTGCAATATTTAATAAGGATAAAAATCTTGATAGTTCATTCAGATATACTGGAGAGTTATCAGAACAACACAATAGTCTACTTAACTAGTAAAAACACAATTTAGGAAAATTTTTATTTTGCAGAACTTTTTAACGTGAAGGTAGATCCGCAGCTGTTGAGGCAGGCATGAGCTTATTTGCATTCCTACCAGTAACTAATTGAGAAATTTAGAAGAGTTACAGCTAAAATATTAATCTATCTTTCCTTTTGATATCAGCTGTTTCTACTGCTGTGAATTTCCAGCATCTTTTTTAACAGATTTTAAACAACTGTGAATTTTTTGCCGTATATATTTTGAGTAAGCGGGTTTGATTGTTTTTTAATTAGAGACTCATAGCAAGGCACAAAGTTCTTCTTGTATCGGTTGACCGTGAGACTGTCAATAGCTACGCAGTATAAGTCTCTGAATGTTGGATATGTCCTATGATCAATCGCTCTATTAAGCAAAATATTGTCAAGTATTGCAGACTGACCAGTTCCTGAAAAAATCCTCCTTTTGCATCGTGGTGTGATGTGGGTGGCACCCACTGTTCAAAGGCGCACCTGACACCAGCAAGTGTATTTGTATTAGCGTTTAACTCCTTGGTGTTTTATTTTTCAAATAACCAGACAGCAACAGGTTTTCTTGTAGCTTTAAAAAACAGAAAGTCATTGTTTATTGATTAATACGCCATATCCTGTCGCAACCTCATTCACTCAAGCATTCGCTCGCACGCACACACAAACACACAAGAAACAGATAGAGAATGGAAAGAGGCAGGTGGGTTTTAGTGGGGGAGAAAGGTTATGATGAACCTGTTGAATTCTCTCGAGACTCAATTTCTAGATAGTTGTAGGCCTGAGATGATTGTAGATTTCTCTCTTGATTGCTGGCTGGCTGGAATGCCAGCTGTTACTAGTAGCTTCATCTTCTGGGTCTGTGTGTGTCTCTCTCTGTCTGTCTCTCTCTCTGTGCCTATCTCTCTTTCTTTGTCTCTGTCTCTGTTTCTCTCTCTCTCTAGTTCTCTCTCTGTGTCTCTGTTTCTCTCTCTCTGTCTGTGTGTGTGTGTCTCTCTCTGTCTCTCATTTAAGGTAAAACTGTGTCACCTCTTACCTCCTGTTAGGAAACACACTGGTTTCTATCCTGTTGTGATCGCATAATGTCCCAAGGATTGACTACTTCACACCTCCTTTGTTTTAGAAGAAGACATTCAATTGTGGAATGTTTTTAGGATAGGTGTAAATTGGGTTTCAATAATGCTTTTTGGCATTGAAGATTTGTCCTTTAGTTTAGTTTAGAGATACAGCACTGAAACAGGCCCTTCGGCCCACCGAGTCTGTGCCAACCATCTACCACCCATTTTATACTAATCCTACACTAATCCCATATTCCTACCACATCCCCACCTGTCCCTATATTTCCCTACCACCTACCTATACTAGGGGCAATTTATAATGGCCAATTAACCTATCAACCTGCAAGTCTTTGGCATGTGGGAGGAAACCGGAGCACCCGGAGGAAACCCACGCAGACACAGGGAGAACTTGCAAACTCCACACAGGCAGTACCCAGAATTGAACCCGGGTCGCTGGAGCTGTGAGGCTGCGGTGCTAACCACTGCGCCACTTTGTCTTTGTCAGACTGTCAGGATACACAAAAGGCTAATCCTTTTTCCTTTGGTGGCCATTTTGGACCATTGCTCACTTTTAAAAATAAACGTTCAGTTTTTAAAGACAAAGTTTGTTTTTTTCAAACTCTGCAGAATTAGTCCATGAATGTTGTATCATCGCTGTTCCAATGTGCGTGACAATTCCTTGCCTTTCATTTTTATGTTATTTGTTGGATTTTTTGGGGTTTAGGAAGAGGGTAAAAAGAAACAGTAAAACAGTTTAGTATCAAACCACGTTACATTCATTCCTCAGGCTTCCAGTCTATGCTTTTCATCATCCTTCCTTCGGCTGAGGTACCATCAGAAAATTGCATTTCTTTTGGTTACGTGTTGTCAAATGGGGGTTGTAGTTTCTCTCTCACTAGTTTGTACTGGTTTAGGAATGTTGATTACTAGGGCCATGTGATTGTTGGTGAATCTTGTAGTATGCAAATTTCTGTTACTGCTTGTGACAAGGTCTCTGTTTGCACAAGCTTTAACCCCTGGATTACTGCTTCCACAATACATGGCATTAACCATTTAGGCTCTGGTACATTAATAGTTCCTAGTTCTAGGGTGATGCATTGTATTTTAGCCCCGACAAGGCATCTGGAATTTCTTCATGCCCCTTTTTATGGCTGGGTTCTGACTCCAAATAGCTGGATTTGATTAGTTTTGGGTTTGAAACTTGATTGTGTGATTCTTCAGTGGGTAGATCCATGCTGACCTCACTTTTAATTCTCGTGATTTTCACGAGTGTAGTTCACTTTAGGGTATTTTACCTTCCCTTTTCCTTTCACTTCAGAGAAAGCTTGTTCCCTAATCTGTCCCATGTCCTCTGCGACACTACTGCTCACAGATGGTTGTCCAGCTTCCACTGCATTCTCCTGTGGCACTTCGACTAGGTGAGACATGTCCCTCACTCCTGGTTTTCCTGTTTGGGAACTTTTCTTGCCCCGATTTAAATCTTTTTTTTAAAAAATGGTTTCAGCTAACCATATCTCGGTTGCTTTTTGCTCAGTTTTTTTAAGCTTTTATCATAACTTCTTTAAATCCTTTGCCTCTGTCTGGGCCCTTTTAAATTCTGTGGGATTTTTGGGACTTCCCCAGCCCTCTGCAGTTGTACAGAGTATTGTTTTCTCCCCTCAGTTTCTCCAGTCTCCTTGGACTGCTCTGGACCCTCTGGGTAAAGGTCCGCAAAGGAAACCCGACCCAAGCCCGCATGCTGGACCCAGAAGTGCGACCCGACCCGAACCTGACGCATGTCGGCGGGTCCCGTCGGGGCCGGGTAGCAGGCCTTTACCTCTGCGTACAATACTGTGCTTCCTGCCAAGTCATTGCTCAGCAATAGGTCTACTTCCTGCATTGGTAAGCTTGGAATGATTCCGACTGTCACTACCCCAGTGACCAACTTTGTAGGTAAATTTTAATTAAGGGAAACTTCAAGCATTTGCCAGTAAGCCCTTTTACTAATATTTGGTACTTGTTCCGCTTTCCGGTGGCATTTCTGTCAGTTTGGCTACCAGTAGGGTTTGAAAAAACTGGTATCCTTGACGCTGGTTATCTCCTTGTCTGGCGCCTGGGACACAAAAGGAGTTATTTTTTTCCTTTGTGCAAAAAGTTCTGATACGTGCTCTGCTCTTTTGTTATAATAGAATACAGGCTTCTAACATTCAATGCCACAGACACAGGCTTGACTGCAGCGCCTCCTGCTGTTTTTTTGGCATATTAAAAATTGGCCTGGACATGGCCAGATTTTCCAAACTGGAAACATGTCAGGCAGACCCCTGGGTTCCTTCTTTTAAAAGTTGGAGACTGATCGGGTTTCCTTCCCTGCTCTCCTTTTCTCTTGAGCTCATTTCTGCTTCCTTTACATCCCTGCAAAGTCTCCCTAGTTTATACAAGTGACTAGACCCAAATTTATTTGGAGTTAGGGATTTAGGTATTAATTCATAGTTGTCGGCCATTTTTGCAACTTCCCTTACTCTTGTAACTCTCTGTTCTTCGCTGTGGGTCCTTATGCTACTTGGAATGCTATTTTTAAACTCTTACAGCAACATCACTTCTCTGAAATTTTCATGAGGTTTCTAGCTTGAGAGACCTTTAGAACTGGAGCCTAATCGTTACACACTCTCTAAGGTGTCATTTCCAAATATATGTATTACAAACATGCACTTCCAAACCCAACAACCACAGTGTAAGTTTGTTCTTAAATATAGCAGCACAAGTGAATCCCCAGTTAATGCTCACCACCTGAATTCAATTAGATATTCAATTACTATACAATTAAAGACTCCTCTCTCTCTCTCCAAGTAAAAAACAGTTAATATGCACAACCAAAAATTTCAGAAAATTACATCTAAAAACTTTCATATTTTGTTCAAAGCATTACGTTGCAAGACGCCCCTCCTCTAGGGCACCTAACAGTTTCTTCATACATGCATTTCTTATAGTGAACAAGGTGGGTCGATGAGGGTCATGCATTTGATGTTGTCTATATGGATTTTAGCAAGGCTTTTGATAAGGTCCCACATGGAAGACCAATTGCGAAAGTTAAAGCCCAGGGGATCCAAGGCAAAGTGGTAAGTTGGATCCAAAATTGGCTCAGAGGCAGGAAGCAAAGGGTAATGGTCGATGTGTGTTTTTCTGGCTGGAAGGCTGTTTCCCAAGCAATTCTACAGGGCTCAGTACTAGATACCTTGCTTTTTGTGGTATATATCAATGATTTCAGGGGTGAAGAACTTCAGTTACATAGAAAGTTTGGAGAAGCTGGATCTGCTCTCCTTGGAGAGGAGAAGGTTGATGTGCATATTAAGGCTGTTAATGTGACTAGTGGTATCTCTGGATGCTTGAGGAAAATAAAGCATTCTATGGCTGTTTTGGTTATTGGTGATTTTGTGGTTATATTTGTGATTATTTAGGATTTAGTGTAGTTACTTCAAGAATGTAAGCTGGGCATATCAGATGTATAGTGCTGAGGACATCATTATGCTGGGATAACGTGCACTCCTTCAATTCCTGTAAAAATATCCATCCGGATTTTGTGGTCAGTGGCGAAGAAGCAACATTCATCGCTGACTGCACAGGGAAATACAAACTTACCTGGTTCATTGGCTGCAGCGAGAATTTCCACTTCTTGCTGCAAAATGGTCCACTGACAAAACGATCTGCGAGGCCTAGCAGCGTGGTGCATTGCCGGTGAAGTCACACCCACTAGTGATGCCACGAGCTGAACACACGTCCCTTGAGGTCAGTCTTCAGCTCAGTGGCATGTGGTGAAAGAGGCTTTGTCCATGCTGTTACACAAAACATCAAGATAATGCTTCACAATGATTTTATTTATATTGGATAATTCTGTGATACAATCTATTGTTGCCACTGACCGGTCTGATAGGATATACACTTGAAGGAAGAATCATCAGACAATGGGATTATACATGTACAGTCAGCCCAGTCGAAAATCACCTGAAGTGCTTGCTGCAGTGAGCATTTAAAAAAAAAATGTTTAACCTTGTCCTTGATTGATATCCTTTCCTGCACCCCCACTTTTACATTGCTCTACTTTAACCGTAAAGGTAGGACTGTCTGGTTTGTGGACCTGGTGGTCATTTTGAATGCAGTTTTTGATGAGTCAACTGGAGGCCAGTGCAAGTTATGCCGCTCATTCCTTCCCATATTCCCAGCCTCCTGTTAAATTACTGCAAGATTATCTATCTAGCAACCTGGACAGCAGAATCAATAAAATTCAATTAAAAAATAAGTAAAATAGGTGTTAAAATGCAGATTTCCAAGTTCCGTACCTTAAAAGCTTGTGCTCTACCACAAAGGCCGCTGAGCCGCGTGAAAGCTTCAGTGCTTATTAATCTTGAAAAGAGAAACAACATAATTATTTCCACTTTAAGGGCAGATTTTTTTCTCTCCCATTTACAGTCGCGAAAGAGAATTTCAGGCACATGTAATTTACTTCCTCCCACCATACCACTGTTTTATTTCAATTCGGCCACTCTGTATCATGTGTTCAAATTCATGAGAGGTCTGGACAGAGTAGATAGGGAGAAACAGTTTCCATTGGCCGAAGGATCCAGAACCAGAGGACACCGATTTAGTGATTGACAAAAGAAGCAACAGTTACATGAGGAAAAGCTTTTTAACACAGCATGTGGTGAGGATCTGGAATGCACTGCCCAAGTGTGTGGTGGAGGCAGATTCAATAAAGGTCTTCAAAAGAGAACTGGATAACTATCTGTACTGAAAAAGGCAGGGCAGTGGGACTAGGTGAGTTGCTCTTGTAGAGAGCCGGCACTGACGTGACCGGCCAAATGGCCTCCTGTGCTGTAACCATTCTGTGATTCTATGTTTTGGACTTTAATGTAAGGGGTATGATTAAAAAGTTTGTGGATGTAACAAAAATTGGCCATGTGGTTGATAAGAAGAAAATTGTAGATTGGAGGAAGATATTAATGGACTAGTCAGGTGGAAGGAACAGTGGCAAATGGATTTCAATCCTGAGAAGTGTGAGGTAATGTATTTGGTAAAAGCTAGCAAGGCAAGACAATACACAGTAAATGGTAGGATACTGAGAAGTGTAATGGATCAGAGGGAACTGAAGGTGATCAAGAATACATATGGGATACTTGCCTTTGTTAGCCGAAGCATGGAATATAAGAGCTGGGAGGTTATGTTGGAACCATATAAAACACTAGTTAGGCCACAGCTGGAGTACTACATGCAGTTCTGGTCACTGTCCTATAGGAAAGATGTGATTGCACTAGAGCAAGTACAAAGGAGATTTGCAAGGATGTTGCCTTGACTGGAGAAGTTTAGTTAGCAAAGATTGGATAGGCTTAGGGTTGTTTTCTTTGGAACAGAGGAGGCTGAGGGGAGACTAATTGAAGTGTATAAAATTATGAGGGGTCTAGATAGGAGTCTTACAAGTAAGGCAGATGAATTGAGGGCGTTGATTAACACATGAGAATGTGATATTGCTATCACAGAGACATGGTTGAGGGGCAGGACTGGCAGCTTAATATTCTAGGGTACAGAATCTTCAGGCGTTAGAGGGGGTGGGGTGTAAAGAAGGAGGTGGCATTGCACTATTGATCAAGGAGTCAATTACTGCAGTAAGGAGCTAACCGGCCTTTATTTAATTATCTAATCTATTCAAGCTACGACCTCTACTTTGACTTTTATCTGTGAGATCTCCCTTTTGTTCTTCCTCCGGTATGTGATCATTTTCTGACACAGACGTCACTTCCAGACTCAATATCTCTACTCGTGCTGCACTCTCTTACTTTCCATCCTTTTACCCCATTCTTCCAGTCCATGGACCTCTCTTCTGGGCCATCATCCTGAACATTCAGCCAATATTTAAACTTACCAGTAGTTTTTCCTGCACGTCCACAACCATCCATTCATTTGACTACTCTGGACTATATGTCACCCGTGTACCCACTCTAGGTAATTGGCCTGTGGTTGTGAAAGCTCTGTCCTTTGTGTCCTGATCACTCACATTACCACGATCCAACCTTTGATCTACTGCATTCATAGAATGATTACAGCAGAGAAGGCTTTCTACAATTTATCTAGTCCCACTCCCCTGCCCATTCCCCTTAGCCCTGCAAATTTTTTATCTTCAATTGCTTATCCAGTTCCCATTTGAAAACCACAATTGAATTTGCCTGCACCATGCTCTTGGACAATGCATTCCATATCCTAACCACTCGCTGCGTAAAAAAGTTTTTCCTCATGTTGCCTTTGATTCTTTTGCCAATCACCTTAAATCGGTGTCGTCTGGTTCTTGATGCTTCTGCCAATAGGAGCAGTCCTCTCAACACCTCTATCAAATTTCTTCTCTACCTTCTCTAAGAAGAACAGCCCCAACTTCTCCAATCTATCCACGTAATCAAAGCGCCTCATCCCTGTGACTGTTCTCAAATCTTTTCTGCATCCTCTCTAATACTTTCACATTCTTTCTAAAGTGTTGTGCCTAGATTGGGACACAGCACTCCAGATCAGGCTGCAGCAGAGTTTTATAAAGGTTTATCATAACTTCCCTGCTTTTGTACTCTCTTCTGTTGCTCCCAACCCTCATAAAACATGTGAGCATTTGAAGTACAAGATGCCTCATTTATTTCTATCAGCTTCTCAGAGACTGAGATTTTGTCATTAAATTAGATTAATTGTGAGGAATGAATCTCAACAGTTTGCTTGTTATTACTTTATCAGGGCCATTCCATTCCCTATGCCCCTTTCTTAGAGTATACTAAATTTCCTGAATTGAAATCTGTCTCAGGTGGTCTAATACAGTGCCTCAGTACTCTATAAATTTTCTCTGAGACTTCAGTAAAAGCCTATCTCCCTGAATGCAAAGCATTCAAATGTGCAGAAAAAATTGAATTAATTATAGTACCTTCTAGAGCAGGAGAAGAACCGAGGGCAATTTGGGATCTCACCCATAGACTAATTGATGAGCTCTATATTCTCCAACCATCTGGAGAGAATGTTTGCATGGATGTCTGTGCCTGGACGGCTGTTTGTTTACCGTCTGATTGATCAGCTAAAATTCTATGCACCATTTCATAAATCACAGCATAATTCCTTTCACAAAGACCATTGCTAAAAGAACTCTCAGCTGCTGTATTCATGACCATGAAATTCATGTTTTCGCATATATTTCTGAATCTACTATTAGCAAATTCAGCTCCATTATCATTCAGAAACTTTGCTAGTGTCCCAAATCCAGTTCCTATCCATTTCTCCATAATTTTGTCTATAACCCTCTTGTCCTTGTTGTCAATTAGTGTAGAAATGCTAAATCTGGTAGCCAAGTAGTATGAAATTATTTCTGTCTTTGTCCCATACCTTTAGATCAATGGCAACTACCTCATTAAAATCACACGGCAATGGAAGGCTTACAGTAGGATATTGCGGCTGCCTTCGATACTTTGTGCAGCTATCTCAATTCTCACTAATCTTTTATATTAGCCTCGTTTACTCCCCATCAACTGCACCTGCATTTTTAGCAGATTTTTTAAAACATTGATGAGTAAGGTGAGCAAATTATCTATATAACTTTAAGATAATTTTTTTCCCTCTCTCATTCTTATCACCTGATGCCATTCATTCTTGTCCAACACTGATGGGAAACAGCAGATTTTCTTAAAGGGTACAATAACGTCCTGATTGGCTAAACTGCAGATCAACCGATTTTCCAAAAATAATTGCCTTATTGTGCTCCATGTCAAGTTTCATTTGTGCCATTTTCATAGGAGGTTTACTCAACAGCATAGGTATTGAGACTATAATCAATACTTATAAAATGGCTTACTCCAGCTATCTTGCATGGAATTACAACTCTCTTTAGTGATCTCAAGATGTTGTCTTCACCAAACCTAAAGCAAGTAGTACTTTCATATTCCTTAACCTTTCGTCAATCCTCACTATTTAGTGAATCAAGACAACATTTTAGCCAGTCTGTTATACGTACTGTTGAAATACAAGCACTATCTAATACTACACAATTAAAGGAGACCACAACGAACACATTCATCACAGGAGTAAAACTCCTTGTGACCAGTTTAATTTGCTCAGATTCATAATTATCTTCATTCTTTTCCTCAGAATTCTTAGTCATGAGTTACTTCAAGGACTCTGCCTCCTCGCTTTGGGGAGTTCACACCAAATGATACTTCTGAGTCACACCTGAAGCACCTATTAACTGTTCTTTGGGCATTCCTGAGATCCATTCTTCCATTATTGTTTCTATTTTGTCTTCTGCTATAATAGCCAGATTTGGTAAAGGCACTTTCATCCTCATTCAGCCTGTTTTTAATCCTTCCTTTATATTGATTCCTGCATCTGATATCTGGACTGTTTCGAAATCTGGTAATAGTTGAATCTGCTACACTTTGTGTCACAGCAGAATGTCTCATTTGTTCCATGAAGGCTGAAGGAAATGACTGTATCCCCAGGATTTTTTTTTTTTAAGTCAACCAACATCTAATCTAACAGAGTCGCTTTCTCTGAGAACCGAACACCGGTTAGAACCAGTTGCCTGTCGATATGAGACTGCCTAGCACAATCCAGTAACTTAAATGCTAGTACCGATCTAGGAATTCCCAAATTGAACTGTGTATTGAAGGAGGTGGCTGTAGAGATAGTGGTTGCTTTGGTGGTCATCTGTCAAAATTCTGTAGATTCTGGAAAGGTACCTGCAGACTGGAAGTAGCAAATGTAACCCCACTATTTAAGAAAGGCGGGAGTGAGAAAACGGGCAACTACAGACCTGTTAGTTTGATGTCAGTAGTAGGGAAAATGTTAAAATCTATTATAAAGGATGTGATAATTAGACACTTAGAAAATAATATGATTGGGCAGAGTCAACATAAATTTATGAAAGGGAAATTATGTTTGACAAACCTGTTGGAGTTTTTTTGAGGATGTTACTTGTAGCATAGATAAAGGAGAACCAGTGGATATGGTGTATTAGGATTTTCATAAGGTATTTGATAAGATCCCACACAGGAGGTTAGTAAACAAAATTAGAGCACATGGGATCGGGGATAATATACTGCTATTGATTGAGAATTGGTTATCAGACAGAAAACAGAGAGTAGGAATAAATGGGTCATTCTCAGGATGGGAGGCTGTTACTAGTAGGGTACTGTAATGATTAGTGCTGGAGCCACAGCTGTCACAATCTATGTAAAAGGTTTGGATGTGGGGGCCAAATGTAATATTTCCAAATTTGCGGATGACACAAAACTAGATGGAAATGTAAGTTATGAGGAGGATGCAAGGAGGCTTCAAGGGGCAGGCTACGTGAATGGGCAAGAGCATAGCAGATGGGATATAATATGAATGTGTGAAGTTATCCACTTTGGTAGACAAAACAGAAAGACAGATTATTTCTTACATGGTGAGAGGTTGGGAAGTGTTGATGTCCAAAGGGACCTGTGTGTCCTTGTTCATGTGTCACTAAAAACTAACATGCAAGTACAGAAAGCAATTAGGAAGGTCCATAGTATGTTGGCCTTCATTGCAAGGGATTTTGAGTACAGGAGTAAAGAAGTCTTTCTGCAATTGTACAGCACCTTGGTGAGACTGCACCTGGAGTATTGTTTTTTTTAATTCATTCATGGGATGTGGGTGTCGCTGGCTAGGCCAGCATTTATTGCCCATCCCTAATTGCCCTTGAGCTGCCTTCTTGAACCGCTGCAGTCCATGTGGGGTAGGTACACCCACAGTGCTGTTAAGAAGGGAGTTCCAGGATTGTGACCCAGCGACAGTGAAGGAACGGTGATATAGTTCCAAGTCAGGATGGTGTGTGACTTGGAGGGGAACTTGCAGGTGGTGATGTTCCCATGAATTTGCTGCCCTTGTCCTTCTAGAGGTGGAGGGTTTGGACGGTGCTGTCGAAGGAGCCTTGGTGCGTTGCTGTGTTGCTGCAGTGCATCTTGTAGATGGTACACACTGCTGCCACTGTGGGTTGGTGGTGGAGGGAGTGAATGTTTGTGGATGGTGTGCCAATCAAGTGGGCTGCTTTGTCCTGGATGGTGTCAAGCTTCTTGAGTGTTGTTGGAGCTGCACCCATCCAGGCAAGTGGAGAGTATTCCATCACACTCCTGACTTGTACCTTGTAGATGGTGGACAGGCTTTGGGGAGTCGAGAGATGAGTTACTCGCTACAGGATTCCTAGCCTCTGACCTGTTCTTTTCGTCACGGTATTTACATGGTTACTCCAGATCAGTTTCCGGTCAACGGTAGCCCCTAGGATGTTGATAGTGGGGGATTCAGCGATTGTAATGCCATTGAATGTCAAGGGGAGATGGTTCGATTCTCTCTTGTTAGAGATGGTCATTGCCTGGCATTTGTGTGGCGCGAATGTTATTTGTCACTTATTAGCCAAGCCTGGATATTGTCCAGGATTTGCTGCATTTCTACACGGACTGCTTCAGTATCTGAGGGGTCGCGAATGGTGCTGGACATTGTGCAATCATCAGCGAACATCCCCACTTCTGACCTTATGATTGAAGGAAGGTCATTGATGAAGCAGCTGAAGATGGTTGGGCCTACGACACAGTTTTGGTCTCCTCATCTAAGGGAGGATATACTTGTCATAGAGGGAGTGCAATGGAGGTTCACCAGTCTAATCCTTGGAATGGTGGAATTGTCTTATGAGGAGAGATTGAGGAAACTGGGCCTGTATTTGCTAGAGTTTCGAAGAGTGAGAGGTTAGCTCATTGAAACTTAAAAAATTCTGATAGGGCATGACAGGATGGATGTAGATGGGGTGTTTCCCCTGGTTGGTGAGTCTAGAACCAGGAGACATAGTCTCAGAATAAGGGGTAGGCCATTTAAGACTGAGATGAGGCTGAATTTCTACATTCAGAGGGTGGTGAATCTCTGGATTTCTCTCCCCTAGAGGGTTGTGGAAGCTCAGTCATTGATATCTGGATACTAAAGACATCAAGGGATATGGGGATAGCGCGGGAAAGTGGCGTTACGGTGGATAATCAACCATGATCTAATTGAATGGCAGAGCAGGCTTAATGGGCTGAATGGCCTACTCCTGCTCCTACCTTCGTAACTTTGTCAACCTTTTATACAATCTGTTAAAGCCCATGATGCATTATTCCATGGAATGACAACCTGTTTTCTGAAATCTATCAAATTCCGGCTGTGCCTCACAGGCACTTAACAGATCATCTTTCTTGTAGATTTCATCCAGGCACTCTATTAGAAGGTCCAAACCTCCTTCACTATCCAGCTGACCGGCATCCATCTCACAAAATACTTGACTTCTGATTTTATTTATTGTAGGAAGTGACCGTGCCAAGGCCATGCCTTGTTTTCTTTTCGGTAGAGTTGTCACCCGTACCCACTTATCCACTTCTTTCTTCCTGTGATCATATGGTTCAGACTCCAAGAATATTGGAGGGTAACCATATCCTGACATTTTAAAGTTACTTTCTGCCATTTTCCACAATGACCATTAGGATTTTCTTAGTTTTTAACCTTCACCTTTCGGCAACCATCCTCTGCTACCATATTCTAGTCCAGAAAGCCAGGTGGTGAAGGGTAGAACTGGAGCCTAATCCTGACACACTTTATAAGCTTTTATTTACAGAGATATGCATTACAAACATGCACCTCCAAACCCAGCAACCACAGCTTCAGGCTGCTCCTATATATAGGAGCACAGGTGACCCCCCAGTTAATGCTTACAAGCTTAATGCAATTAAATACTCACTCACTGTATAAATAAGAGGGCATGTCTCCTACTCTACCTTAACTGTTAAGTTAGAGCATTAACCCTAGTTCAATGAGGAACGTAGAAGAGTATGTCAGGACCGGCACCAGTCATATATAAAAGTGAGGTGCCAAACTGCTGAAGCTACAACGCAAGACTATATGCATGCTAAACAGTGGAAACAGCATGCTGCAGACAGAGCTAAGCGATCCCACAACCAACAGGTCAGATCAAAACTCTGCAATCCTGCCATGTTCAATCATGGATGGTGTTACGCCAGAGGCGGGAGGAGTGCACTGGTTTTCCAGTTCCACTTCACAGGTCACAACATATATTTAAAGTTTTTCCCAGTTACCGATACGGTCAATCATAGACCCTATTTTTATCCCAGAATGAAATACACCAAGCAGGTTTCTTAAATAAACAACAAAATTATCAGTTTATTAATAAACAAGTCTTAACTAGTACCGATGCAAAGCATTAACACACATTGAAATATGAAAGTTCCCTTTTTCCCTTAGCCCCTAACACATACATACACCAATTAAACAAAGAAAATAAGGAGTTTACTCTTTATAGCGCTATTACCAAAAAAAAACAGACAAAAAGAATACTTTGGCCAAGTATTTTCTAATTCTTGAAAAAAAGATATTGAAAGATGTCAGATGTCCTTTGTTTTGCTTTGGCGTCCCAAATTCGCGTAGACAGCTGTCACTGGGATCTTCCTAGAATAGTTCTTGTCAGCTGATAAAGATCAGTTTGGGCAGACTTTCCAGGAAAAATGCAGCAACAGGGGTTTCGGGCAGTATCTTACACTTGCTTCTCAGAGCTTCTCAAAGAGATGGAAAAAGTGGCAGGCTTTTCAAAGGAACAGGCTGAGTTGGGGCTTGTCCTTGGCAGGTTGATTCTTAAACTCCTTTTCAAGCCATTGTCCATATCCCAACAGCCTGCCCAAAGCAAAACCCAAAACATCTCAGGAGTCAAGTTTCTTGACCCTTATAGATCCTTGACCTGTCACTTCTTTGTAAACATCTTTCCCCAAGTAAAAAAAAATCCCTACTGGGTAATTATCTGAAGACGGGTGACTTCCAGTATAGGCTTGTTTTTAGCACTTGTCATGCAGGCCCCCACCTGCTGAGAATGAGACACATTAATTTTGCCACATGAACATTGATTTTTAAACCGTTTCTGGAGCAAAGAAAGAACTTGCTTTTTAAATAAACACCAGACCCTTGACTGGAAAGATATTTGCATATTTACAGACAATGCTTAAAAGGGACAAAAGACCATGTCCTGACACATTCAATCCATAATAGACTTTTGATTACCAGACATTGAAGGTGGAGGAGCTAGCATTCCAGGTTGACTGCTAAGATACTCCCAATACCACAAAAGATACCTGGTCAAATCAGTTAGTCATGTGACCACCTGCTGGCCAACTAGGAGTTTTAAATTGGAGAAACATTGTTTGAAGAGATAAAGCTGTTTGCTGCTGGACTGAAAAGACCTCTCATGGCTGGCTTGTCGCAGCTTCTCCTGTCTTCTCTCGTCTGTTACCAGCTTCGGAATCCATTGAAGACATATGAATCCCGAGAGAGCAAAGTCACCTACAGTGAACAAGGTTTGAGAAGAAGACTGGGCCCCAACGAAAAGCAAGATCTACCTACAAGCATGGACTACAGCGAGCTCGAAGCACAGTAACAAAAACCCCTCTTCAGAGATTGCCTCAAACCTCTCCACTATTTTTTTCTTTTTTGTCTCTATCTGCATGTGCGTATCGCGTATGCATGCTGGCATGGGGCGTGGCGTGTATCCGTAGGCGTTAACCGAATTAGAGTTTAAGTTTTAATAAATTTCACTTTTCTCCTTTAAACCTAAGAAAGCCTGTTTGTGCTCATTTCTTTGCCTTATAATTGGAAAGTGGTGAACAAGGATTCATCAAAGGGGGAGCTCAAAACACAGTGTGTTTGGAAAAACAAAACCCTGTTACAGTAAGACCAAGTGAAGGCTGAAAGGGAACCCCTAGACCTCTTTCTCACCTGGTCTTCCAATAACTTGATTCTTCCAGTAACTCTTGTTTACCAGCTCAGTCCAACAGACCTTCATAGAATCATAGAAAAATAAGAGCAGGAGGAGGCCATTCGGTCCTTCGAGCCTGCTCCGCCATTCAATACGATCACGGCTGATCATCCAAACTCAGTAACCTGTTCCTGCTTTCTCCTTATATCCCTTGGTCTCATTAACCCTAAGAACTATATCTTACTCTTTCTTGAATATATTTAATGATTTGGCCACAACTGCTTTCTGTAGTAGAGAATTCCACAGGTTCACCACTCTCTGGGTGAAGAAGAAGAAGAAGATGATGACCTCCAATTTAAAAAAAACACGAAGTTCCAGCATCTATGGAATCTTTTTTCAGTTTTAAAACACACATCCTCATAATTTCACAAAAAAAGGAAGCACTTGTAACAATGGTGTTGGAAAGTTTAAAAATAAGAGGCTCCATGAATATCTGCATCCTCAATGATGGCAGAGTCTAGCACGTGAATACAAAAGACAAGGTTGAAGTGTTTGCAACCATCTTCAGCCAGAAGTGCTGAGTAGATGATCCATCTCAGCCGCCTCCTGAGGTCCCCACTCTCTTTATGGTCTTTAGCCAATGCAATTCACTTTGCCATATCAAGAAATGGCTGAGTGCACTGGGTGCAGCAAAGGCTGTGGGCCACGTCAACACCCTGTCTGTTGTCTAGAAGACTTGTGCTCCAGAGCTAGCTGTACCTCTAGCCATGCTGTTCCAGTACAGCTTCAACACAGGCACCTACCTGACAGTGGAAAATTGCCCAGGTATGTCCTTTCCACAAAAAGCAGGAGAAATCCAATCCGACCAGTTACCGCCCCATGAGCCTGTTGTCAATTATCAGCAAAATAATGGAATGGGTTGTCGACAGTATTATCAAGTGACAATTACTTACCCATGACCTGCTCACTGATGCTCAGTTTGGGCTCTGTCAGGACCACTTGGCTCCAGACCTCATTCCCACCTTGGTTCAAACATGGACAAAAGAGCTGAATTTCTGAGGTGAGGTGAGAGTGACTGCCCTGGACATCAAGGCATCATTTGATTAAGTGTAGAATCAAGGAGCCCTAGTAAAATTGAAGTCAATGGAAATGGGGAGGTTGGGGCGGGGGCGGTAATCTCTCACTGGCTGAAGTTGTACCTAGCAGAAATCAAGATGGTTGTGGTTGTTGAAGGCCAATCATCTGATTGCTGCATGCGTTCCTCAGGGTAGTGTCCTAGGCCCAAAAGTCTTCAGCTGCTTCATCAATGACTTTTCCTCCATTGTATTTTCAGAAGTGAGTTGTTCATTGATGGTTACAGTGTTCAGTTCCATTCGCAACTCCTCAGATAATAAAGCTCTCTGTGCCTGCATGCAGCAAGACCTGGACAACATTCACGTTTGGGTTGGTAGATGGCAAGTAACATTCAAGCTACAGAAGTACTAGCCAATGACCAACTCCCAACAAGAGGATGCCTAGACACCTCCCTTTGACATGCAGTGACATTGCTATCGTCAAATCCCCCACCATCAATATCCTTGGGGTAACAGTTGATTAGAAACTTAACTGGATCAGCCACATAAAAACTGTGGCTAGAAGAGGTCAGAGGCAGAGTATTCTGCAGCAAGTGATTCAGCTCCTTACTCCCCAAAGCCTTTCCATCATCTACAAGGCACAAGTTAGGAGTGTGATGGAATACTCTATGTGCCTGGATGAGTGCATCTCCAACAGCACACAAGAACCTCAACACCATCCAGGAAACAACAGCCTATTTTGGCACTCCATCTACCACTTTAAACATTCACTCCCTCCACCACTGGTGCACCATGTCTGCAGTATATACCATCTACAAGATGCACTGCAGCAATTCGCCATGGCCTCTTTGACAGTACCTCCCAAACTCGCAACCTCTACCATCTAGAAGGGCAAGGACAGCAGGTGCATGGGAATACTACCAACTGCAAGATCCCCTCCAAGTCACGCACCGTTCTGAGTTGGAAATATGTCGCCATTTCTCCATTGTCACTGGTTCTAAATCCTGGAACTCCTCAGCGGTATTGTGGGAGTACGTTCACCACATGGACTATAGAGGTTCAAGAATGTGGCTTAGCACCACCTTTTCAGGGACAGTTAGCAATGGGCAATAAATGCTAGCCTTGCCAGTGACGCCCACATCCCATGAATGAATAAGAAAATAGAGTAGGTAATGTAAATTGTCATGCTGGATCCCCCACTTGCCAAGAATGAGACACATTAATTTTGTCATGAACATTGATTTTAAACTGTTACTGGAGTGAGGGGAGCACTTGTGGAACAGATCAGTCGTGGCTGGAAAAGATATTTGCATATTAACAGATGGTGTTTGGAAAGATAAAGCAACCATTCCCTGACATTCAATCCACAATGACCTTTTGATCACCAGACATTGAAGGTGGGGGAGCTCACATTCCAGGTTTACTGCTAAGATGGCCAAATACACAAACAGACATGGTCAAACCAGCTAGTCACATGACTAACTTGCTGGGCAATCTGCGTTTTTTGAATTTGTACAATTAGTTTGGGCAGAAAGCTGTTTGCTCCTGGGCTGAGAAGATCTCTCTCCTGTCTGCTCCCTTCTCTTTCTCACAAATCTCCGAAACCACTGAAGACACATGAACCCCAAGAGAGAAGAGTCTCCTACAGCAAACAAGGTTTAAGAAGAATACTGGGCCCCAATGAAAAGCAAGATCTACCTACAATCAAGGACTGTACAGTGAGCTCGAAGAACCGTAACAAAAACTCTTCAGATATTACCTCAAACCTTTCCACTTTATTTTTCTTCTCTTTTCTGTCTCTATTTGCATATGTGTATCGCATATGCATGCTAGCATGGGGTGCGGCGTGTATCCGTAGATGTTAACCGAATTAGAGTTTAAGTTTAATAAATGTCAACTTTTCTTCTTTAAACCTAAGAAAGTCTGTTTGTGCTGGTTTCTTTGCCTTATAATTGGAAAGCGATGAACAAGGATTCACCAAGGGGGAGCTAAAAACAGTGTGTTTAAAAATAAAACGCTGTTGCAGTAAGACCAGGTGAAGGCTGAAAGGGAACCCTAGACCTCTTTCTCACATGATCATAACAAAATCTAGAACTTTAAGTTAAATATTTACTGCAGAACAAAGGAACCCAGGTATAAATTGGTTAAAGGTAATTCAGTAATATCAGGAAGCAGTTTTTTACACAAACAGCTGATACCTTGCAAGAGTTTTTTAGTAGACTAATGGAGGTGAAAACTCTGAAATTACTTAAGAGACAATTTACAGCTTAGAAGGCCATCACGTCTGTACCCACTGTTTGTCAGAACAATCCAAAAACTAATCCCACTGCCCACTATCCCCCAAAAGCCCTGTAGTTTCCTTTACTTCAAAGATGTGTCCACATTTTTCTTACAAGGTATGATGGTTTCTGCCTCAACTGGTTCATCTGAACCACTCCTCTGCACCTTTAAAATTAATTTTAGAAAGCTTGCATTTTCTGAATTTGTTGCAGTGCAGCATTTATTTAAAATGAATTCTTATTTCTGTACCTTTTCTACTGATTCCACATAACTGCAGTTCTGTGAGACTGATTATGGTCTAAGTAATTCTACTTGAACTGAATGAGTGGCCATAATTATGGGTAACTTTTAAAAATGAATTATATTATTTGTGGGGCTTTTTGTTTGGTTGAGCTTCTGGAGTTCGAAATTGTTACAAATTTAAAACCAGTAAAAATTGACAAAGACTTGAACTCAGTTAGCAAATACAATTATATTTGCACTACAACATCCACGGCATGCATACGCACAAACTCTAAATATCCACTACATCCAGTAACGTACTTCATTATACATAATTACATGCACCCTGCTGCTGAGAATTCAAACTCATTTTTTGTGCTAAGAAAACTTGAATTATCCCCTAATTTGAATTAAGCAAAGTAAATGATAATGGCAAAGTGGGAATTTGGTGCTAAAAATTTAAATTAAGAAAATTTGAATTAATTTGAATGATATTCCACAAGCCAACATTGTGCAAATAACACGAATATAAAACAGAATACATAATTTCCAATATAGCTTTTATTTTGTCTTCGAATTATGTGTATTGCTATGTACACATAATCTCCTGTGGTGCTACATGGATTCGTGGCCAAATGCAATATTCAGGTCAAGTAGAGTTACAGGAGGGAGAGGGTGATAACTGCTTCCCAACAGAACGTGAATCGGGAGAAGGTGGGATTGTTGATGGGGATAATGGTGTATGGGGAGAGGAAGACCACCGTAGGGAGATAGGAAGGAGAGAAGATGGAGGACAAGGGGGTGGGGGAAGGAGGCCATAGAGTACATTTGGGTTATTACTAGTCATAAGGAACAGTTATTCCTGCATTGTGAGGTTATGATGGCATGAGGAACAGGACTGTAACACAATAAGGGAGTGGGGAGGTGTGGCTGGTTGGAGAGGATGTTCTCTAAGGTTGAATGGATGAGTAAGCAGGAAGTGTAATGGTGCTCTTTGTGGGCTGGAGGGATGAGTTGCATTGTAAATTAATTATGAGTGGCATGGAGAAAGACAAATGATGTATTTAGGGAGACGGGTGTTGTAGGAAGGTTATGGTATTCAGTGGAGGGAAGAAACATTAAAGTAGGGCAAGTATAGTTAGCATCTTCATAGATATGGATGTAGAGATATATAATGAATAGAAAAAGAAGGACTAAATAGCCATAAAATAGGCTGTGAACTATGTCTCGGTACTCTGGTTCAATTATCCCTGGCCTCTAACCCCATTTCAGGTGTCGGTCTCAGCTCAGCAGTAGTACTCTTGCTTCTGAGTCAGAAGATTATAAATACAAGCCCCACTTCAGAGACTTAGGCATACATTCTAGGTTGATGAATCATATAGCATGATTTGAAGAAGAGCAGAGGAGTTCACCCAGCAGCACAACCTATAGCTTATAGAAGATCCATAGTGTTAATGTGAGATGTCCTTGCTAATGAATTAATGACTGCCGGATCACAATTTTATCAGTAAATATTGATATTTGATTCCTGGAAATAAGTTATTGTATAGAAATATAGGAACAGAAGTGGGCCACACAGACTCCTTGAGCCTGTTCCAGCATTCAGTTAGATCTGTATCTTAAAGCTATCTACCTGCCTTGGTTCTGTAACCCTTAATGCTCTTGCCTAACAAAAGCCTATCGATCTTAATTTTGAAATTTTCAATTGACCTAACATTAACAGATGTTACAGATTTCCACTACCCACTGTGAAAAGTGCTTCCTGACATCACCCTTGAATTGTCTAGCTGTAATTTTAATATTATGCTCCCCTGTTTTGTACTCGCCTACCAAACAAAATAGGCTCTATCTATCCTATCAAAATCCTCAAACGCCTTAATTAGATCACTCCTAATCCTCCATACTCAAAGGAATGCAAACCTAGTCTATGCAGTCCTGTCGTCGTAATTTAACCCTTCTAGCCCCGGTATCATTTTGATGTTTAGAGAGCTGTTACTGATTTATTGAAAAATTGTGAAGAGACTGTTATGAAAAGAAGCAAATATCCACTGTCCAGTATGCCAAATTGTTAATCAGCAAAATGAGAGACATTTGTATGATGGTTTTACTGAAATTACACAATACAGTCTGCTTAATATCATTAATTAAAAACTTGATTGAAATTCAAGTTGCCTCAGCTTCGTTTTGTGACAAATGGCAATTTTTAAATGTTGTGTAGGTAAATGGAGACTCAGTAAATGTAGGTTTGAAAGCACATTGACATCTTGTCAGTTGAAAGTTTTATTATCCTTGAAAGCAATACACCTTGAAGTCCTTCATCCTGAAACACATACACATTTACTAATCATAAACAGATGTAAACTAGTAATGTCGCAAGGAAATGATGAACTTGATATTTACTTACAGCTAACATGGGGCTGGGAAATGAATGGATATGGTGAAATGTAAGCACACTATTACATTAGCAGACATAATACCCATAGTAGTTGAGGGGTAGGCAATATATAAAGGTGGAACAATTGGTACAGGAAATATGAACCTGGAGTTTGAGTTTTAAAAACAATTACTCAACACAAGTGGAGTTCTATTTAGATTCATCATTTTTAAGTTACATGTTAAAACAGTAAAGCAAAAATACTCCTAAGAAAATGACTTCTGTATTAGCTGGAATGCAGAACTTAAGATGCAGGAATGGTTTAGAAATGTATATGTGGTAAACTTAATGTTTTTTGGGATTATGGCAAAATGCATATATTCAATCTGCATGTTAGGAGCTTCGTTATTTATCATCCACATAACCGTTGAAAATGATCTAACTACCATGCATACAATGGCTACATAAATGATTTTGGGGCCTCTCAGCTAATATAAACCAGGTTGGGAGTTAGGACACAAAGAATATCAACCATATGTTTATTTACAGTAATCAAGCAACATCTTTGAACAGTGTAATAACTCAGCTGCCTGTTGTCAACATAAAGCAGAAATTTGATTTGAAACTTCTCATTTTGGCATAGAATTTGAAACATGATGTTTATCCGATCAGTGATATCTAAATATCATTTAAATCTTTCATCCCAAAAAGCAAATCAAGAGTTTCATGAAACTATTACTGTATTTAAAATTATTTGTACACTGTAAACCAAGTCAGTTAAGATGTTTTTAGTGGATTTAAAGTTGACTCTGCTGAGAAGAAGAAAATGTATATTTGTATTCCTATTTAAAAACTTATTTCTCAGAAATGCTGTTGTGCTTTTGGATGTCACTACCACAACATGCATTTATATAGTGCCTTTAATGTATGAAACAATTCCTAGGTGCTTCAGAGATGTGTAATTAGACAAATTGACACTGAGCCAAAGAGGGAGCTGTTAGGGGAGACTAACAGTTTGATCAAAGAAATAGGTTTTAAGGAAAGCCGTCCTGGAGGATAAAGAGGTGGAGAGGCAGAGGTTTAGGGAAGGAGTTCCAAAACTTAGAGTCTATATACTTGAAACCAAAGCTGCTAGTGTTGGAGGAGTGCAGAGTTCACAGAGGATTATAGGTCTGGAGGGGATAAAAACAAGAAATGCTGGAAATACTCAGCAGGTCTGGCAGCATCTGTGGAGAGAGAAGCAGAGTTAACGTTTCAGGTCAGTGACCCTTCTTCAGATCCAGCCAGATCTCAATGGATGGCTAAACCAGTTGTGCGTAAGCTGATGTTAAGCACTTCAAAGGGTAGTGGAAATCTGGAACTCTCCATCAAAAAAATGAGGTTGGTCAAATAGAAAATTCAAAACTGAGATAGCTAAATTTTTGTTAGGTAAGGGTATTAAGGGCTATGAAGCAAAGGCAGGTAAATGGAGTTGCGGTACAGACCAGCCATGATCTAATTGAATGGTGGAACTAACTCAAGCGGCTGAATGGCCTACTCCTCTTCCGATATGATAAGTTTAGAATTGCTAATGTTGTCCCCTTGTTTAAGAAGGGTAGCAGGGATAATCCAGGTAATTATAGACCGGTGAGCCTGACGTCAGTGGTAGGGAAGCTGCTGGAGAAGATACTGAGGGATAGGATCTATTCCCATTTGGAAGAAAATGGGCTCATCAGTGATAGGCAACATGGTTTTGTGCAGGGAAGGTCATGTCTTACCAACTTAATAGAATTCTTTGAGGAAGTGACAAAGTTGATTGATGAGGGAAGGGCTGTCGATGTCATATACATGGACTTCAGTAAGGCGTTTGATAAGGTTCCCCATGGCAGGCTGATGGAGAAAGTGAAGGCGCTTGGGGTCCAAGGTGTACTAGCTAGATGGATAAAGAACTGGCTGGGCAACAGGAGACAGAGAGTAGCAGTAGAAGGGAGTTTTTCAAAATGGAGACGTGTGACCAGTGGTGTTCCACAGGGATCCGTGCTGGGACCACTGTTGTTTGTGATATACATTAATGATTTGGAGGAAAGTATAGGTGGACTGATTAGCAAATTTGCAGACGACACTAAGATTGGTGGAGTAGCAGATAGTGAAGGGGACTGTCAGAGAATACAGCAGAATATAGATAGATTGGAGAGTTGGGCAGAGAAATGGCAGATGGAGTTCAATCAGGGCAAATGCGAGGTGATGCATTTTGGAAGATCCAATTCAAGAGTGAACTATACAGTAAATGGAAAAGTCCTGGGGAAAATTGATGTCCAGAGAGATTTGGGTGTTCAGGTCCACTGTTCCCTGAAGGTGGCAACGCAGGTCAATAGAGTGGTCAAGAAGGCATACGGCATGCTTTCCTTCATCGGACGGGGCATTGAGTACAAGAGTTGGCAGGTCATGTTACAGTTGTATAGGACTTTGGTTCGGCCACATTTGGAATACTGCGTACAGTTCTGGTCGCCACATTATCAAAAGGATGTGGATGCTTTGGAGAGGGTGCAGAGGAGGTTCACCAGGATGTTGCCTGGTATGGAGGGCGCTAGCTATGAAGAGAGGTTGAGCAGATTAGGATTATTTTCATTAGAAAGACGGAGGTTGAGGGGGGACCTGATTGAGGTGTACAAAATCATGAGAGGTATAGACAGGGTGGATAGCAAGAGGCTTTTTCCCAGAGTGGGGGTTTCAATTACTAGAGGACACGAGTTCAAAGTGAAAGGGGAAAAGTTTAGGGGGGATATGCGTGGAAAGTTCTTTACGCAGAGGGTGGTGGGCACCTGGAACGCATTGCCAGCGGAGGTGGTAGATGCGGGCACGATGGAGTCTTTTAAGATGTATCTAGACAGATACATGAATGGGCAGGAAGAAAAGAGATACAGAACCTTAGAAAATAGGCGACATGTTTAGAGAGAGGATCTGGATCGGCGCAGGCTTGGAGGGCCGAAGGGCCTGTTCCTGTGCTGTAATTATCTTTGTTCTTTGTTTTGTTCTTTAAGTCTGTTGTTCTGCTCAGTTTTAGCCTCCTCAACCACTTCGTAAATGGATCTTGTGTCTCCTACGATCAAAAGCATGCCTGAACCTGCCCAGTAGCTTGGTAAAAAGGAAAAACCCTCAGTTTAAAACCCCTAGCCATTATTTACTAGCTTACTGGAATCTACCAGTTTCCACTACGTGATTCCCCTCCCTTTTTTTTTGTTGCAGGCATTTAATGTGCATTCAGCCAGCTCATGATTGGGGCTATCAAACAGCAGATATACTTAAAATGGAAGGTGTAATTGAACAGTATTTATTTTTCTTTGTTCTTGGGATGTGAGCATCACTGACGAGGCCAGCATTTATTGGCCATCCTTAATGCTCTTGAGCAGTTGATGGTGAGCTGCCTTCTTTAACCATTGCAATCCATGTCATGTAGGTACATCAACAATGTATTGTTAGGAATGGAGTTCTGGGATTGTGACCCAGCGACAGTGAAGCAGCAACGATATAGTTCCAGGTCAGTATGGTATGTGACTTAGAGGGGAACTTGCAAGTGGCGGTGTTTCTATGGCATCTCCTCCCTTATTCTTCTAGTTGGTAGAGGTTGTGGGTTTGGAAGGTACTGTGGAAGGAGCCTTGGCGAATTGCTGCTGTGTTTCTTGTAGATGATACACACTGCTGCCACTGTGCCCCATTAGTGGAGGGAGTGAATATTTAAGTTAGTAGATGGGGTGCCGATCAAGCAGGCTGCTTTGGCTTGGATGGCATTGAGCTTCTTGAGTGTTGGAGCTGCACTCATCCAGGCAAGTGGAGAGTGTTCCATCACACGCTTGACCTGTGCCTTGTAGATCAGGGACAAGCTTTGGGGAGTCAGGAGATGAGTTACGTGCTGCAGAATTCCCAGCCTCTGACTTGCTCTTGTAGCCACAGTATTTATTTGGCTGGTCCAGTTCAGTTTCTCGTCAGCGGTAACGTTCAGGATGTTGATGATGGGGGGTTCAGCAATGGTAATGCCATTGAATGCCATGGGGAGGTGGTTAGATTCTCTCTTGTTGGAGATGGTCATTGCTTATCACTTGCATGGTGCAAATCTTACTCGCCACTTATCAGCCAAAGTCTGAATGTTGTCCAGGTCTTGCTGCATGCAAATATGGACTGCTTCATTATCTGAGAAGTTGCGAATAGTACTGAACACTGTGATCTTCAGCGAATGGCCTCACTTCAGCTCTTATGGTGGAGGGAAGGTCATTGATGAAGCAACCGCAGATCATTGGCCTAGGACACTATCCTGAGGAACTCCTGCAGCGATACCCTGGGGCTGTGATGATTGGCCTCCTAACAACCACAGCCATTTTTCTTTGTGCTAGATATGACTCCAACCAATGGCACGTTTTCTTCCGATTCCCATTGAGTTCAGTTTTGGTAAGGCTCCTTGATGCCACACTCGGTCAAATGCTGTCTTGATGTCAAGGGTAGTCACTCTCACCTCACCTCTGGAATTCAGCTTGTTTGCCAATGTTTGGACCAAGGTTGTGATGAGGCCTAGAGCTGAGTGGCCCTGGTGGAACACAAACTGAGCATCAGTGAGTAGGTTATTGCTGAGTAAGTGCTGCCTGATAGCACTGCTGAAGACCCCTTCCATTACTTTGCTGATGATTGAGAATAGACTGAATGGGGGGTAATTGGCCGGGTTGGATTTGTCCTGCTTTTGGTGGACAGGATTTATTTAGGCGATTTTCCACATTGTCGGGTAGATGCCAGTGTTGTAGCTGTACTGGAACGGCTTGGCTACGGGAACGGTTAGTTCTGGAATGGGTCTTTAGTTAACAACCGAGATGTTGTCAGGCCCCATAATCTTTGCAGTATCCAGTGCCTTCAGCCGTATCTTGATATCAAGAGGAATGAATCAAATTGACTGAACACTGACTTCTGTTATGGTGGGGACCTCAGGGCGAGACCGAGATAGATCATCCACTCAACACTTCTGGCTGAAGATGATTGAAAACACTTCAGCCGTGTATTGTGCACTGACGTGCTGCGCTTCACCATCATTGAGCATGGGGATACTTCTGGAGCCTCCGCCTCCACATTAGTTAGTTAATTGTCCACCACCATTCATGACTGGATGTGGCAGGACTACAGAGCTTTGATCTGATCTCTTGGTTGTGGGATCACTAAGCTCTGTCTATAGCATGCTGCTTCTGCTGTTTAGCATTCATAGAGTCTGTGTTGTAGCTTCATCAGGTTAGCACCTCATTTTTAGGTATGCCTAGTTCTGCTCCTGGCATGCTCTTGTACACTCCTCATTGAAGCAGTGTTTGTCCCCTGGCTTGATGGTAATGGCAGAGAGGGGTATATGCTGGATCGTGAGGTTACAAATTGTGGTTGAATACAGCTCTGCTGCTGCTGATGGCTGACAGCACCTCATGGATGCCCAGTTTTAAGCTGCTGGATTTGTTCTGAGTCTGTCCCACTTAGCACAGTGGCGGTGCCATAAATGATGGAGTGCGTCCTCAGTGTGAAGACAGGACTTTGTCACCACAAGGACTGTGTGGTGGTCACTCCTACCAATACTGTCATGAACAGATACATCTGCAACAGGTAGATTGGCAAGGACAAGGTCAAGCGGGCGGCACAGTGGCGCAGTGGTTAGCACCGCAGCCTCATAGCTCCAGCGACCCGGGTTCAATTCTGGGTACTGCCTCTGTGGAGTTTGCAAGTTCTCCCTGTGTCTGCGTGGGTTTCCTCCGGGTGCTCTGGTTTCCTCCCACAGCCAAAAGACTTGCAGTTTGATAGGT
The DNA here is from genome assembly GCF_036365525.1 of Heterodontus francisci. NCBI lineage: Eukaryota > Metazoa > Chordata > Chondrichthyes > Heterodontiformes > Heterodontidae > Heterodontus > Heterodontus francisci. The sequence goes on along the minus strand of NC_090383.1, from coordinate 90,788,529 downwards.
AAATTGGCCTTTATAAATTGCCCCTAGTATAGGTAGGTGGTAGGGGAATATAGGGACAGGTGAGGATGTGGTAGGAATATGGGATTAGTGTAGGATTAGTATAAATGGGTGGTTAATGGTCGGCACAGACTCGGTGGGCTGAAGGGCCTGTTTCAGTGCTGTATCTCTAAATCTAAATCTAAAAAGAAAAGTAGGCTTTTCCCCTCGTGTTGGTGTTCGCACCTCCTGCTGCAGACCCAGTCTGCCTGATATGTTCTTCAGTACTTGACCAGCTCAGTCAGTAGAGGTGCTACTGAGCCAATCTTGTTGATGGACATTGAAGTTCCTCCACCTAGAGTACATTTTGTGCCCCTACTACCCCCAGTGCTGCTTCGAAGTGGTGCTCAACAAGAAAGAGTATGAATTTGTCAACTTAGGGAGGGTGGTAAGTGGTAGTCAGCAGGAGATTTCCTTGCCTGTGTTTAACCTGATGCTGTGAGACTTCAGGGGACCTGGAGTCAGTGTTGAGAACTCCCAGCACCATTCCCTCCTGACTATATCTCTAGTGATTAAGTCGTCTGGGACATTGGCTGTAAGATATGATTTGTTGAGTATGACTTTGTCAGGCTTTTCTTGACTAGTCTGTGGGACACCTCGCCCAGTTTTTGCACACGTCCCCAGATGTTAATGAGGAGAATTTTGCAGGGTCAACTGGACAGGGCGTGCCTTTGTTGTTTTCAGTGCCTAGGTCGATGCCAGTGGTCTGTCCAATTTTATTCTCACTTAACTTTTCTGTAGTGGAGTGGCTTTCCAGGCTATTTCGGAGGATAGTTAAGAGTCGACCACATTGCTGTGGGTCTGGAGTTGCTTGCAGGCCAGACCAAGTAAGGAGGGCAGTTTTCCTCCCGTGAAGGGCATTCATGAACTAGGTGGTTTTTTTATGACAATCTGATATTTTCATGATTATTATTAATGAGACTAGCATTTTTATTCCAGATTTTATTAATGGAATTTAAATTTCCCCTGCTGCTGTGGTGGGATTTGAACTCATGTCACCGGAGCATTAGTCCAGGTCTCTGGATTACTAGTCCAGTAACATTACCATTCTGCCACCATCCCACTTGATTCAATGCAGTATAGTATATTTGCATTAATTTGTAAACTCTGTGAATCTTCATGATGCATGTGAAAAGCAAAAATGGCTCCTCTCCCTTTACTATCCCTCAGCATACATTGGTTGCAGTCTGCAGGCAGATTTATGTGCCAAGGTCATCCACAGAGTATCATTTCAAGTTCTTTTGAAGGTGTACTGGATGAAATGTTAAACTGAGGCCCTGTCTATCCCCTCTGATGGATGTAAAAATAATCCCATGGTACTATTTCAAAGAAAAGTAGGGGAACCTCCAAGGGTTAAATTACAAGGAGAGATTAAAAAAAAAAAGACTTGCATTTTATAAAGTGTCTTTCATGGCCACCAGACATCCCAAAGCATTTTACAGTCAATGAAGTACTTTTAAAGTGTAGTCACTGTTGTAATGTAGGAAACATGGCAGCAAGATTTGTACACAGCAAGCTCCCACAAACAGCACTGTGATAATGACCAGATAATCTGTTTTTGTGATGCTGATTGAGGGATCAATATTGGCTAGGGCACCAGGGATAACTCCTGCTATTCGAAATAGTGCCGTGGGATCTTTTACATCCATCTGAATTGGCAGATGGGGCTTTGGATTAAAGTCTCATCCGAAAGACACAAACATAGTGTCACGTTTCCTGGAATTTAGATGGTTAAGAGGTGATTTGATTGAAGTTTTCAGGATGGTTAGGGGAACACATAGGGTAGATAGAGCGAAACTGTATCCACCGGTCGCGGAGTCAAGGCCTAGGGGCATTCTCGAAAAATTGGAGGTAAACCTTTCAGGAGTGAAATTAGGAAACACTTTTACACACAAAGGGTGGTAGAAGTTTGAAACTTTCTTCTGCAAATGGCAATTAATGCTAGATCAGTTGCAAAGTTTAAATCTTGGATTGGTAGATTTTAGTTATCTAAAGGTATTAAGGGATATGGAGCATTGGTGAGTATATGGAATTAGGTCACAGATCAGTCATGATCTTATTGAATGGCAGAACAGGCTTGAGGTGAGCGTGCAAAGTGTGATTGGCAAGGGGAGGAAGCGGTGGGGGTTGTGAGCGGCGAGCAGTCGGGGACGGGAGAGAACGGCGGGATTGAACGTGGAGCAGGCAGGTGCAGGAGGAAGAGGTGAACGTGGGAGGGAGCGGGAAACTGAATGCGGCAATTGAGGCGGCAATCGCGGGAGGGAGCAGGGAAGAGAAGCAGCGATCACGAGAACGAATGGGAAGCTGCTGGGGGGAGATTTTGAGAGAGCAGTTGTAGCCATTGAGGCATGAGGCAATGCTGGCACATCATTATGTGGTGACGTTGGCGCGCGCATGTGCGAATTCATACCGGCAATGTTTGGATGTGCTGATTATGTTGGCAGTTGTTCTGCGCATGCTCTGCGTTGTCAGGAGACACTTCGTTGTCAAATACATAAGATGTTTGTTCTTAGTTTAAAATACCTGTGATAGTTGGAACTTAACATTCCACCCATCGAGCTTTCTTCGGTTACCAGAAGATATCAAAGCCTCTGCATTCAATCACCATTATCCTGCAAAATACAATTTTTTGATAGAAGCCCAGACTAAGATGCTTTATCTTCAACTGCCTGAAAGCTACATGTTTCTATGCATTATAAAAAAAGCCATATTTGATTAGATTAGATTAGAGATACAGCACTGAAACAGGCCCTTCGGCCCACCGAGTCTGTGCCGAACATCAACCACCCATTTATACTAATCCTACACTAATCCCATATTCCTACCAAACATCCCCACCTGTCCCTATATTTCCCTACCACCTACCTATACTAGTGACAATTTATAATGGCCAATTTACCTATCAACCTGCAAGTCTTTTGGCTTGTGGGAGGAAACCGGAGCACCCGGAGAAAACCCAGGCAGACACAGGCAGTACCCGGAATCGAACCCGGGTCCCTGGAGCTGTGAGGCTGCGGTGCTAACCACTGCGCCACTGTGCCGCCCTATTTAACCTACTGTTAATGGTAATAAGTAATTGAAATCAATAATCGACCAAACAAATTTTTGTCGCAAGAAGACACAGCCTGTGAATTAGAGCTAATGTCAAGCAACAGTGTTGTTTGAGACCAAATATGGTGGTACTTCCTGAAAATCATAGGAAAAAGAAGAGAGAAAGACTTGCATCTATGTAGCACTTTTCATGACCATCGGACGCCTCAAAGCGCTTTACAGCCAATGAAGTACTTTTGAAGTGTAGTCAGTGTTGTAATGCAGGAAATGTGGCAGCCAATTTTGCACACAGCCAACTTCCACAAACAGCAATCTGATAATGACCAGATAATCTGTTTTTTGTGATATTGTTTGAAGGACAAATATTGGCCAGGATACTGGTGATGACTGCCCTGCTCTTCAAAATAGTGCCATGGGATCTTTACATCCCCAGAGCTGGCAGATGAGGGCTCGGCTTAATGTCTCGTCCAAGATGACACCTCCCACAATGCAGCACACCCTAGGTTCTTCACTAGAGTGTCAATCTTGATTTTTTTTGTGCTCAAGTCCTATAAGTAAAGGAGTTAACAGATTGGCTCTTGAAACTAGTATAAACCAAACCTGTTTTGCTGATGTGATTGCAGATCGTTTTCTGGGAAGTGAAGTATAAATATGTTATAAAAGTTCACTTGCCAGTGTTTAAATGCAGTATATTTTAACAAATATATTTTCAAAAGGCATTCAATAAGTTGCCACACAAATGGTTGTTGCATAAGATAAGGGCTCATGGGATTGGCCTTAATATATTAGTCTGGATAGAGGATTGGTCAATGGCCAGAAGACAGAGAGTAGGAATAAACAAGTCATTTTCAGGTTTGCAGGATATTACTAGTGGAATGCCGCAAGGGTCACTGCTGGGCCCTTGATGATCTACAATTTGTATCAATGGCTTAGATGAAGGGACCAAGTATAATGTACCCAAGTTTGCTGACAATACAATTAAAGGTGGGAAAATAAGCTGTGAAGAGGACACAAAGGGCCCGATTTTAACTCTAAGTGAGTGACTTTTGTGAGAGTTAAAATCTCATCCTAAGAATCTGCAAAGGGATTTGGAAAGGTGAAGTGGATGGGCAAGAAGGTGACGGATGGAGTATAATGTCGGGAAATGTGAGGGTATTATTTATTTTGGTAGGGAGAATACCAAAACAATATTTTTTTAAATGGTGAGGAACTATTAACTGTTGTTCAGAGGGATTTGTACATGAAACACAATGTTGACATGCAGGCAAAGCAAGCAATTAGGAAAGCAAATGGTATGTTGGTCTTTTTGCAAGGGGGTTGAAGCACTAGAGTAAGGAAGTCTTGCTGCAGTTGCCAGTGCTTTCGTGAGACAGAACCTGGAGTATTGTGTACAGTTTTGGTTTCTGTTCCTAAGAAATTATTTACTTGCCTAGAGGGGGTGCATTGAAGTTTCACGAGATTGATTCCTGGGATGAGAGGGTTGTTCTATGAGGAGAGTTTGGATAGAATGGGCCTATACTCTTGTTCAGTAGAATGAGAGGTGATCTCATTGAAACATATAAGATTCTGAGAGGGCTAAATGGGTTAGATGCTGAAGGGCTATTTCCTGTGGCTGGAGAGTCTAGAACTAGGGGATATTGTCTCAGGATAAGAGGGTTGGCTATTTAGGATTGAGATGAGGAGAGGTTTCTTCACTTAGAGGGTTGTGAATCTTTGGAATTCTCTATTCCTGAGAGCTGTGGATGCTCAGTCGTTTGAATATATTCAAGGCTGAGGTTGATAGATTTTTGAAATCAAGGAACATGGGAATTTGGCAGGAAAGTGGAGTTGAGGTCGAAAATCAGCCACGATCTTAGTGAATGACAGAGCAGGCTTGAGGGGCCATATGACCTCCTACTCATTTTATGTTCTTCAATAAAAGATGTAGAGTTCAAATGGAGGTTTGTTCAAAACATGCAGCTGGTGAATTTCCCTCCCACATAATTACTCTGATCAGTTTTCTTGAAATTTTAAGCAATATTTTTAGAAAAGCAATAATTGCTCACTCTCCTGTGCTATCATCCTTGGTGTAAGCAATTAGATATTTTTAAGAACACAAAAATTTCTAAGTTCACTTGAAAAAGCCCTTCAAAACACTCCCACAGGGGATGCAGAGACCAAGTGGGCCCACATCAGAGACGCCATCTATGAGTCAGCCATGACCACCTATGGTAAACGTGAGAAGTGGAATGCAGACTGGTTTCAATCTCATTTTGAAGAGCTGGAACCTGTCATAGCCGCTAAGCGCATTGCACTGCTGAACTACAAAAAAGCCCCCAGCGAGTTAACATCTGTAGCACTTAAAACAGCCAGGCGCTGCGTAAATGACTACTGGCAACACCTATGCAGTCATATTCAGCTGGCCTCAGACACCGGAAACATCAGAGGAATGTATAATGGCATTAAGAGAGCTTTTGGGCCAACCATCAAGAAGATCGCCCCCCCCTCAAATTTAAATCAGGGGACACAATCTCTGACCAACGCAAGCAAATGGACCGCTGGGTTGAACACTACCTAGAACTGTACTCCAGGGAGAATGTTGTCACTGAGACTGCCCTCAATGCAGCTCAGCCTCTGCCAGTCATGGACGAACTGGACGAACAGCCAACAAAATCGGAACTCAGTGATGCCATTGATTCTCTAGCCAGCGGAAAAGCCCCTGGGAAGGACGGCATTACCCCTGAAATAATCAAGAGTGCTAAGCCTGCTATACTCTCAGCACTCTATGAACTGCTTTGCCTGTGCTGGGACGAGGGAGCAGTACCACAGGACATGCGCGTTGCCAATATCATCACCCTCTATAAAAACAAGTGTGACCGCGGTGACTGCAACAACTACCGTGGAATCTCCCTGCTTAGCATAGTGGGGAAAGTCTTCGCTCGAGTCGCTCTAAACAGTCTCCAGAGCTGGCCCAGCGTGTCTACCCTGAGGCACAGTGTGGCTTTTGAGCAGAGAGATCGACCATTGACATGCTGTTCTCCCTTCGCCAGCTACAGGAGAAATGCCGCTAACAACAGATGCCCCTTTCATTGATCTCACCAAAGCCTTTGACCTCGTCAGCAGACGTACTGAGTCAGCAGCGCTTGAGATGGCTTGGCCATGTGAGCCGCATGGAAAATGGCAGGATCCCCAAAGACACATTGTACAGCGAGCTCGCCACTGGTATCAGACCCACCGGCCGTCCATGTCTCCGCTTCAAAGACGTCTGCAAACGCGACATGAAGTCCTGTGACATTGATCACAAGTCATGGGAGTCAGTTGCCAGTGTTCGCCAGAGCTGGCGGGCAACCATAAAGGCAGGGCTAAAGTGTGGCGCGTCGAAGAGACTTAGCAGTTGGCAGGAAAAAAGACAGAAGGGCAAGGGGAGAGCCAACTGTGTAACAGCCCCGACAACCAATTTTTTCTGCAGCACCTGTGGAAGAGTCTGTCACTCTAGTATTGGCCGTTATAGCCACTCCAGGCGCTGCTTCACAAACCACTGACCACCTCCAGGCACTTACCCATTGTCTCCCGAGACAAGGAGGCCAAAGAAGAAGAAGAAATGTATTAATCACTCAAATGCAGAAAAATAGCTAACAACAGTAGAAAAGATGAGCAATCTGTGCCCCCTGCCTCCCATAAATAAATGAAGCTCAGATATGCGGCCAGCATCTCCCCACAATTGGAAAGAAATCAAGATCTTATTTCGCGTTTCCTCTGTAGTTGCCCACAGCTTGTGACCACTACATTTACTCATTTTGGGCTATAATTACTTTGCCTCACTCACTAATTAGGGTGCACAAAATCATCAATAGCCATGCTTTACATATGTATGAAAGAAAACATAAAAATTATTGATGCTACCGAACAGTTCAAGACTCCATTATAGGACGGATGTTACTGACGATAATGGGTTAATGTTATGAAGACAAATTAGAGCTTTCTTAGTTCATGGGAGCTGAACTAAGTCTTCTGTGGATGATCATTCTAGATTGTTCCACTGCTGGTTGAGATGGCAGAAGAGGAAAGAAATTTAAACTAATCTCAAAATGATGTGAAAGGAATGTTTAAAAAAATCTTTGCACAGATGGCAATTAGAATGTGTAATATTCTGCTACAAAGCATTGTTGAAGCAGCGTCTACAGAATCTTTTAAAAGATTTGTACCGTATGAAAAGGAGAAATATCAAAGGGGATTTGGAATGCACAAGAGAAGGGATTGGACTAGGTGGCTCTTGGAGAGATACTAATGTAGATCCGATGGTGGGAATTAGCTGTTTCTAGGTTGTAACATTCTGATTCTGTAATCAGTCCTGTGATCAGAATTGGCTTATTGGCATTTTATGACATTTAGGCTTACTTCACACTTTTTTTTTAGAGATACAGCACTGAAACAGGCCCTTTGGCCCACCGAGTCTGTGCCGACCATCAACCACCCATTTATACTAATCCTACACTAATTCCATATTCCTACCACATCCCCACCTGTCCCTATATTTCACTACCACCTACCTATACTAGGGGCAATTTATAATGGCCAATTTACCTACCAACCTGCAAGTCTTTTGGCTTGTGGGAGGAAACCGGAGCACCCGGAGAAAACCCACGCAGACACAGGGAGAACTTGCAAACTCCACACAGGCAGTACCCGGAATCGAACCCGGGTCCCTGGAGCTGTGAGGCTGCGGTGCTAACCACTGCGCCACTGTGCCGCCCTCTTCTTTCTTCGATGTGGTGTAGAACCAATTTTATTGGTTTTCTAGTTTTTTCACAAATAAGATGAATGTAAGATATAGTGCTACTAATACTAGTACAGGGATTGCATGTCCAACCAATCCAGGTTTGCATCAGGACTGGGAATACACTCTGTTGCTTCCACAGCTGTACTCTATGACATTTTGTTGTACATCGGTTGTATTGAAAAAATAATTATACCAACTTTTAAAGCCAGATACCATAAATCAGCAGAGACTATTTCAGCAGTTGGTCCCAGGCCTCTGCCCTAGACACATTATAATCTATTCAGAAATATGTAAGAAGCATGTAAGAAATATGTAAGGGGCGGCACAGTGGCGCAGTGGTTAGCACCGCAGCCTCACAGCTCCAGGGACCCGGGTTCGAATCTGGGTACTGCCTGTGCGGAGTTTGCAAGTTCTCCCTGTGTCTGCGTGGGTTTCCTCCCACATGCCAAAGACTTGCAGGTTGATAGGTTAATTGGCCATTATAAAAAAAAAAAAATTGCCCCTGGTATAGGTAGGTGGTAGGGAAATATATAGGGACAGGTGGGGATGTGGTAGGAATATGGGATTAGTGTAGGATTAGTATAAATGGGTGGTTGATGGTCGGCACAGACTCGGTGGGCCGAAGGGCCTGTTTCAGTGCTGTATCTCTAAAACTAAAAGCACTTCTGGATTTTTCACACTCTGCTTCTAATTTCCCCACACCCCAACCCTGTGCTTGTGCCTAGCCATCAGAACCTCCACTTCCCCCACCAAACCCTCACGATATAACCAAGGTTAGGAGTAAGCAGTTTGTGGAATCAAGTTATGTGTCAGTGTCACAGTGCTGTGTGAACTTCATTGTGCTTGGCCATGACATTGTGTGTGATGTGCATATTAAGGCTGTTAATCTGACTAGTGGTATATCTGGATGCTTGAGGAAAATAAAGCCTTCTATTGCTGTTTTGGTTATTTATAATTTTGTGATTATTATTGTTGTGATTACTTATGATCTTGTGTAGTTACTTTAAGAATGTAAGCTGGGCATATCAGATGTATCGTGCTGAGTTCATGTAAAAAATATCCATCCGGATTTTGCGGTCAGCAGAAGAAGTAACATTCATCGCTGACTGAACAGGGAAATACAAACTTAACTGGTTCATTGGCTGCAGCGAGAATTTCCACTTCCTGCTGCAAAATGGTCCATCGACAAAATGATCTGTGAGGCCTAGTGGCATGGTGCATTGCCAGCGAAGTTACACCCCCAAGTGATGCCACGAGCTGAACACATGCCCCTTGAGGTCAGTCTTCAGCTCAGTGGCATGTGGTGAAAGAGGCTTTGTCCACACTGTTACACAAAACATTAAGATAATGCTTCACAATGATTTTATTTATATTGGATAATTCTAAAATGCAATCTATTGTCACAACTGACTGGTCTGATAGGATCCACACTTGAGGGAAGAATCATCAAACAATAGGATTATACATGTACAGTAAGCCCAGTCGAAGATTACCTGAAGTGCTTGCTGCAGTGAGCATTTGCGAAGAAAGTTATTTAACCTTGTCCTTGATTGATATCCTTTCCTGCACCCCCACTTTTACATTGCTCTTCTTTAATCGTAAAGGTAGGACTGTCTGGTTTGTGGACCTTGTAGTCATTTTGAATGCAGCTTTTGATGAGTCGAACTGGATGCCAGTGCAAGTTTGCCTCTCATTCTTTCCCATATTGCCAGCCTCTTGTTACATTACTACAAGATTATCTATCTAGCTACCTGGACAACAGAATTAATAAAACTCAATAAAAAAAATAAGTAAAATTGGTGTTAAAATGCAGACTTCCAAGTTCCCTACCTTAAAAGCTTGTGCTCTACCACAAAGGCTGCTGAGCCACGTGAAAGCATCAGTGCTTATTAATCTTGAAAGGAGAAACAACATAATTATTTCCACTTTAAGGGAAGATTTTTTTCTCTCCCATTTACAGTCGCGAAAGAGAATTTCAGGCACATGTAATTTACTTCCTCCCACCATACCACTGTTTTATTTCAATTCAGACACTCTGTAACCTGTGTTCAAATTCATGAGAGGTCTGGACAGAGTAGATAGGGAGAAACAGTTTCCATTGGCCGAAGGATCCAGAACCAGAGGACACCGATTTAAAGTGATTGGCAAAAGAAGCAACAGTGACACGAGGAAAAGCTATTTTACGCAGCATGTGGTGAGATTCTGGAATGCACTGCCTAAGCATGTGGCAGAGGCAGATTCAATAAAGGTCTTCAGAAGAGAACTGGATAACTATATCTGTATGGAAAAAGGCAGGGCAGTGGGACTAGATGAGTGTCGGGAGCCGGCACTGACACGACGGGCTGAGTGGCCACCTTCTGTGCTGTAACCATTCTGCGATTCTGTGTATCTGAGGAGAAAAGCAATGGCCTTTCCCTAGGCTCTTCTTTATCCCAGTGGTAACCATGTATGTGGAGGTCCACAAACATGATGGTGTTCAGTTTGGTTTCCCATTTTTCAGCCTCCCTATGGCAAAGTACCTTACCGTCCCTTATTGCCTCTTTCCAGTGCTGCTGTGACTTCTTGGTCAGGCTTAATTAATAGTAAAATCTTTCATGTTGCTTAATAGCTTATTAACAAAACTAGAGGTGCACTCTCCACTTTCATGTTGTGATTTTATTTCCAATGCAGATCGGAGAACAGTTGATCTTAAATTAACAAGTAGATAGGTAGTACAGCACTGATTTATGCATCTTTGCAATCAGAAGTTCACATAATCATTTTGCACATTTAAATGTATTTGTGGAGAGGTGCTTTAGATTAATGGGCTCATTACTTTATAGTGTGAAATCTCGCGAGCAGGCTCGGTGCCTGCTAACATAGGTTTAAAAAAGAAATACTTGAAAATCATAGTAACGTGTGGGCAATCTGCCCAAATTGTCAAATTACAGGTCCCTTCCACTTAGAGTGCATCTGCAGGACCGTCATTGTATGCTCCTCTTTTCTGGACCCCATTGAGGCGCACTGTGACTTCTGGTATTCAGTGCAAGTATGTATGCCGGAAGTTGCGGTGCCGTTGCGGCCCTCAATAGTGATGAAGCATTCGCTGCTATTAGGACCGCAAAATCCAGGCCTGTATCTTCATGGATTGTAAGTAGAAAGCTAATGGTGAATCAATGGATGGAATTTTACGTATAAAAATTGGGCCCCCTCGGAGGCAGCTGGAGCGTAAAATAGCGGGTGATGACATTGGATCAGGTCCCAACATCATGACGCCAGAACGCCATTTTACAGTCGGCGGACGGCAGGCGAGATGGAAACTCCACTTGCCATCCGACTGAAGCCAATTAAAGGCCAATTCAGGTAATTAACGAGACAATAGACTTCAATTTTATGTCCCTGTGCCATTTTACGGTATGCGCATGGGCCACATGGTTGGGGGGTGCTGGTGGTGTTGCAGACTTGGCAGCTTTAAATGAGCATCAACGGATCTCAAAATGAACGCATTTGAGGAACTGGATTTTTGGTGTTTTACCTGTGCTGTAACCATTCTGTGATTCTGTGTCTTTGAGGTAAGATCGAATTTAAAGCTCTGGGCTGATATTGCTGGCTCACCAGGGCTCGCTTGAGTGAATGATATTCCTGGCAAGGCCATAGCTGTTGAGATTTCTATGGCAATGGAGAGGGTGTGGTGGGGGGAGTGCGTTTCCTCACAGCAAGCAAAATAAAACTCTCCCCATTACATTTTTGGGACACTGCTGTCATGGGGATTGTCCATTCTGGAGTAGTCTCCTCCAGCGAGGAAGAGAACCTGAGAAGTAGGGACAGGCGGGCAAGTGGCCAAGGATATCAGTGACCTGCTGGTCACCTGCAGGTGCAGCCTGGTGATGGGAGAAGGGCAGAAGGCCACAGAGTGGACTGGGTGCAAAGACCTGCGAGAGGACAAGGCTACCTAGTAGACAGGGTATACCAGCAGTGGTCGAGCTTCCTACAGATGTCTAAGCGCAAGTGTCTTAGACCACGCCTGTCTCGAGAGAAAGACTGTGACATCTCTGTGTGAGATGATGGCTGCAGAGGTCAGCTCCAACTGCTTGGGTGGCCATCCAATGCCAGCGGCTCTCAAAGTCACCGTCGCATTTAATTTCTACGGATAAGACTCATTCCAGGCTGCCACAGGAGACATGTGGCATCTCGCAATCATCTGCACATCTCTGCATAAAGGTTGTAACTGATGCCATATTCAGGAAGGCCATCAAGTTTAAAACTGATGCGGACAGTCAGGCCGCGAGAGCCAGAGGCTTCGGTGTCATTGCTCGGTTCCCCATGGTCCAAGGAGTCAGTGACTGTACGCATGTGGCCATCAGAGCTCCTCCAGGCCAACCAGGGGCCTTAATTTATTTATTTAATGAATGCAAACCCCCGAGCCAAGCCGATAACCTCCTCATTTGCTGACTTTAAGGTGATTAGTCCGCCACTTAGTCTGTAGCGGGGACGCTTCTCAGTAATGTGCAGCATTGTTTGTGTCTCTCCACAAATGCATAGGGGGTTTGTCCTGAGGCCCCAGGGGTGTAGGTTAGCTGTACAGGGACCCTGGCTTGTCCTGACCCTGTTAGCAAGGACCACACTCACTGTGGTAGTTCAAAGCCTGCCATTCGACAAATGGGGTTTGTCACAAGGAACTTTGTAATGACTTCCTGTATTTCCCATTCCTTGATCCAAAGGATGTCTGCTAGTAGATCTTGCTCAGGAAGGTTTATTCCTATGGGGCGCTGAGATGGAAAGCGGGCAGTAGGTGGATTGAACATGTCATTATGGAATGGTAAGTGAGGTGCAGTAATGATGGTTGCAACCAGCTTGTGGGTTTTTATCAGTCAGTGGACGTGTGGGGGAAGTGATGTTTGCGAGGACAGGAAGCCAGGGGAGGGGTGTTGAGCAGATGGTTCCAGTTATGATGCGCATTGTTGTATTCAGTTGAGTATCAACAAGATGTGTGTTGACCTATGCTAGACAGGTGCACAGTACTCGACTGCTGAGTACGATGGGGCATGTGTTGTGGTCTGGGGTGTTGTGGCAGCAGCACCCCACATAGATCCAGCAAGTTTGGTTAATAGGTTGTTTCTGGTTTTGACCTTTGCTGTTTTCTTCAGATGCTTCTGGAAGAACAAAGTCCTATCCAGAGTCACTCCCAAATATGTTGCCTTGGGATCATGGTTTCGTCTCTGACCATCCGTGTAGATAGGCAATTCTTTTTGGGCACTGGCACTGTGGAGGTAGAATACACTGGACATGGTTTTAGAGGGATTCAATGCGCGATGCCATGTGCTGCAGTTGTCAGTCAACTTTGTAACATCGTTCAGGATCTGGTCCAGGGTGCAGAAGGATGGAGCTTGGGTGGCACAACAGATGTCATCAGCATAGATGAACTTTCGAGATGTGGTGGTTAGTAGGTCATTTGTATATATGTTGAACAGTGTTCGTGCTAGCACTGAGCCCTTTGGTAGTCCGTTGGCCAGACTTCTCCATGCATATCTTCCTTGTCCAAGGTGGACTCTAAATAGTCTCTTGCAAAGGCGTGTTTCAACAACTGTCCCAATCCAAGTTGGAAACATTCTGGACAGCTTTAGGAGCTGGCCAATGTGCCACACTGTATCACAGGCAGCTGTGAAGTCCAGTAGCACTGTGCCTGTCTTCCGGAAGCCATTTTTGATGTGGGTGGTGAGTGTCGGAACTGGATCACACGTGCTGCACCCCTTATAGAAACAAGCTTGGTCAATATTTAGGATCGTCTCTACTTCTCGAGATATGTGTTGCAGGATAAGACGCTCAACGATCTTAAAGCATACAGAAAGTAGTGAAATTGGTCGATAGCTGGCCGCTTATGTGCGATCTTTTCGGGTTTTGGAATGGCAATGAGTGAGTTTGAGCTGGTGATTCTTGTATAGAACGGCCAGACACGAGCATGGGGGCCAAGTTGTTTCAAGAATTCTGGTGCAATGTTGTCATATCCTGCTACTTTGCCACATTTCAGGCCCCTTATTGCTTTCTCCAGTTCTGTGATCTTGAAGGGATGAGGACTGTCATGTCCTGCATGTTGCTGGCATTGTTTTTCAGTTCATTACAGATGATGTGTTTCTTTTCTTTTCCAACAGTGTCCTCACTACATGGAGCAGATGACTAGCAACTTGGTGGCTGATGGGCGATTTAGTACAGGTGAATTTTGGGCTGCTCTAAGGCGGTGAATCAGGCTCCAGCACTTCCAACTGGAATGATCTGGTGACCCTGATATAGCAGACCACGTCATTGAGTGTCTGAATGCTGTAAGCCACGCCAGATGGCAAGAAACAACAGCAGAGGCCTTCATTAACCGGGATTTCACTCAATGAATGTATATTGCAGGTGTGTGCTCACTATCCTAGCAGCAGTCATGATGCATTCATTCTCTGGCACTCCCAGGTCCCATCGCTTTTCAATCCCCCTGAGTGCCTGCAAAGATGGATACATGGCAACAACGGGTTAGCCACTGAAGAGATGGCTGATGACAATTGTGAGGAACCCAAGGAATGAGGCTGAGGAATGCTACAATTTGAACCTTGCAACAACCAGAGCCACCATTGAGCAGACCATTGTTCTGCTTAAGATGAGATTTAGGTGCCTGGACCGCTCAGGTGGCACTGTTCAGCATGCATCAGCAAGGGTATCTCAGATTGTGGTTGTCTGCTGCGTCTTACTTAACCTGACACTGCAGAGCGGGGAGGCCCTGGCAGCTGAAGACATGTGCTGCATGAGGCATCCTCAGATGAGGAGGGTGGTGTTTGACAAAGAGGAGGTGCAGCCATCTGGACGGCCTGGGGGAGCACTTGGAGGTTGTCAGGAGTTGGGTGCCCGGGAGGCTCTAATACTCAGGTATCTCTCCTGACCTGAAGTTTGAGCCATGTAGTCTGGCAATGATGGACATGTAATTCTCACTGCAGGCATTCAGGTCTGCTGGAACCCCAAAAGCACTCACTTATCAGCGCTTATTGCATTGGCAATTGTCCGTCTTTTCATGTTACACATCATGGCCCACTGGTGCAACTCCCCCAAGTCTCCATAACACGCAAAAACATTTTGCTGTGCACATCATCACTTAATTGAGACATTCATAAACAAAAAGAGTAATTTAATCAAGCTTGTGTGAGGTTGTACATATATTAACATTGATCTAAATCACACCAGTGGAACCAAAGTGCAGTTACAGTGATTTCTTAAATCTTTTCTGAGTGCTGTTACATGTCGATCCCCTTCACTGCCAGCTGAGGCAGGTGGCTGATCAGGCTGCCCTGTGGCTTGGGATGACCTTGGCGGCCGTCCTCTGGCTGCCTGAGGCCATGAGGGCCCTGGCATATTGAGGTGAACCTGAGGAGTCTCAGGAGCACCTTCTGTCATCATGGCAATTTGAGGTGCTGGTGTCACTGGCAGAGGGGCCGAGGAGCTGCTGTCTGCATGAGGAGCCCCCAGATGCAGACTGCTGCTGCTCCACTGCTGTCATGCGACACATTTGGGCCTCCCTGCTGACCTGAGAGGAATGAGCACTTGGAAGAGACCCCAGGTGCCTCATCCCTCTCGTGCATTGACGCTGATGCAGGGCACTTACTGACTAAGTGTTGGTGTGCAGGTGTGCGCGAATTTCTGACAGCCACAAGTTGCTGTCCATAACAGTCACCAGCCTCTCAATGAAGGAAGTGAATTGCACAGATGAGAGGGACATGGCAGCACTCATGGCCTGGATGGACTCCTACGCCTCCGGTCCAGAGCACACATACCCTCTGGTAACTCCGCCAGATCTTCACGCACCTTAGGCTGCACCTGCAGCATCTGCCGCCTAACAGATGACTTCAGAGCCTTGTCATCAGCCTGAAGCTCAGCACTGGCCTAATCTTCGACAGTCCTCCGAGTATCAGAGGCCTCAGCCAAAACTGGCTCCGGCATCTGGTCTGGCACTTATGCAGTGCAATTTGCCCAACCATGGTGACTATATCTGAGCTGGTGATCAGTGCGGGGCAAGGATGTGTCACTGCACCCTCTGAGGTCCCCTCCTCCTCCTTCTGAGAGGTGGTCGGATGTTTCCCAGAGTTGTTGCCTAGCAATTGGGCGGCGCAGTGGTTAGCACCGCAGCCTCACAGCTCCAGCGACCCGGGTTCAATTCTGGGTACTGCCTGTGTGGAGTTTGCAAGTTCTCCCTGTGTCTGCGTGGGTTTCCTCCGGGTGCTCCGGTTTCCTCCCACATGCCAAAGACTTGCAGGTTGATAGGTTAATTGGCCATTATAAATTGCCCCTAGTATAGGTAACTGGTAGGGAAATATAGGGACAGGTGGGGATGTGGTAGGGATATGGGATTAGTGTAGGATTAGTATAAATGGGTGGTTGATGGTCGGCACAGACTCGGTGGGCCGAAGGGCCTGTTTCAGTGCTGTATCTCTAAACTAAAAAAAACTAAACTAAATAGCTGGGATTCACCTACAGTGTGACGCTCTGAACTGAAGGACATGTCTTTGGCTGCAGTTTGGCCACATGTCTGCGACTTTGAACGTGCGACAAACTTTCATAGTTTGGAGCTAAACCCCCACCTGTGCCTGTAATCTGGGGAACTCGCTCTCCTAGCCAAGTTCTCCGGCCTCACCATCTGCGACTGACTGGCCTCTGTCCTCACCAGCCAGTAGCATTGCCTCCTCCTCCACAGCTGTATGAATGGCCAGAATTGGAATGCTGCCACTGGTCCGTGCCCTTTCACAGGCATTCTGGGCTGCCTTCTCCTGCAGAGACACATGAGAAACATTTCAGTTGCTTGACCTGAAAGACCACTCGCTCATCGCTCTTGCTGCATACTGCTTCTGGGACCATTGCCATGCTAGTGAGAGACTGGGACACATCTGCATGCTTGTGTGAGTCAGATGTGCCAGACATATGTCCCGTGACAGAGCAGCAGCCATTCACTCCAGATGGAGGGCCTCTAATTTCCAACATCAACACCTGGATACCCACCCATCTGAGTACAAAGCAATGAGGACTGAGGTTTGCCATTCACCCTGGCAGAAGATCGTTGACCCGCTTGCGGCACTGCATTCAGGTTCTTCTCACAACCCCACGGCTGCTGATCTCCTTTGCAACCTCCATCCAGGCCTGCTTGGTGATTTGGGGAGGTCTGCTGCTTCTGTCCTGTGAGAAGACCTCCCGTCTTGCTCCAGGCGCCTGGAGGAGGACATGCGGGAGGTCCTCCATGAACCATGAGGCCACCTGGGTTGTTCTCTGTCATTGCCACAAGCGAGTACTGGTCCTCCAAAGGGGTCACGGCGGGATGCCTAATGGTCTGGTGGGTCACCCATATGGTCAGAAGCAAGTTCGTTGTTCCAATCAGCCTGGTTCACAGTGTCCTTACCTTAGCTTCCTGTTCCTCTTATTTTCCTCTGAGGAGCTTGCTGCATCCTCAGAATCACTGAAGGTGCTGGCAGCCCTTTAAACTAGCTGTCAACACCACTTTCTGGCTCTTGCCTTGCCCCTGCTCACGCTGACCTTGCTGCCCACACACGCCTTTTTTTTTTCCATACGTCTGCCAGCGGGTCGCTAATTGGACAGTTAGTGCTCAATTGCAGTGGCAGCTGAGGTTAGAGCGGGAGCGCCTTTGTCACCCGCTTCCCGGACCATGGCCCCGCTGGGTCCTGTAAAATTCCAGCCAGTGAATAGCTATAATGCTTAATGCTCTTTTTAATTGATGTAAAACTAATTTCATTCATGTTTCCCTCCCTTCTTCTGCAATTTTAGTTGTTTGGTGTAGTTGTGTTATTGTTATCTGCCTGTTAACTCTGAATTTCAAACCTATCAGCAGATCACCCATGACATTTTTCACAAAAAATGGGATGATTTTTATATTCACAAGTACTATGTTGTGGAATGACTGTTTTTGCTGCTAAGACTGTCGTAAGTTAAGAGAGCCTGTGAGTAAGCACATCCTTGGGTCATTTATAAGTTTGTTGTTGTTGATGAGGGAAGCTTGTCGATTGACAAGTGCTTATAAATTCCTTGCTGTTCCCTAAGAAAAAAGGCACGAAATGACTGCCTTTCCCTTTTTTGTATATTTTTGACACTTTTCAGTGCAAAATCTGTGTGTACCCGTCACCATAGTTTTCATCAGATTGGTCTGATGAGCAGGCCAGGCTTTTCGATTTTCTACAAATACAGCAGAATGAAAAGTTTATGAAAAATACAAGAAAGAAAATGGAAGGGAAGAAAATCTAAACAAGTAATTGAGTTATATTATTTAAAAAGCTGTCTTGTTTTAAAATCACTAAATTACGATATGCCCTGACCAGGCTCTCAACAGAAAGTACTGGAATAGCATATCACCATACCCTCCGCTACCACTAACAGCAAAATCAGGCAGATACAGCATTTCACAACCTTTCAACAGGTATGGTAATGTTTCAACAATCGGAAAAATATTTTCTTTGATTTTGATGATGCAAATCTTTACACACTTTATTTTCACACATTAAAAATCGACCACAACTTCAGATGAGCACATGTGAAACGGTCCTCTTTAATTACATAGTTGATATGACCAAAGATCAATGTTTGCTTGGTCATAACAGATGACATTACTTTTTTGTGTGTGGTCTGAGTTATGTCCCCATAAGTTAAATGAATCATTAATGTTTCAGTAACTCAGTGAAGGTTCTTTTCCAAAATAGTTTGTTATACTGGTTTTGCCTGGTATCAACTTTGTTTTCAGTTTACATTTTATCAAAGTATGACACATTAGTTTGGATTGAGTCCAAGGGCATTTACCTCCTATTCTGAGTGCTCCAATCAAATTAAAAGTTGGAATAATGCCAGGGATAATTTATTGGGCTCCGACAAAAGGATGATAAACCGTGGTAACAAGTAAACTGAATTTCTGAAACTATTCTGTACAGTAATCTCACAAGGACTAGCTGGTACACTTTGACAATAATGTAAATCAGTGGGTTCATTGCCTATTGTAAAAAACTTATGAGAATTTGAGTGCCCCTGATAGTAATTTAAAAATTTTTCATTTGTTGAATTTTGAGGAGTTGGACACAGTTGTAGCTTAAGCTGGCAAAATAGATGTGTTTATGAAAGGTCATTGCTGATGAGAATTATTTTCTTCCAGAACAAAATCTGGTTCCAAGATTCTTCTTAGATGATAATTATGAAGAAAAGAAATTTTATGATTTTAAGATCAGTGCCATAACATAAGCTCTAGTTTCTGGTATCTTTCCACTGGTTCGTGACTTATTTCCAAAAAGGCTGCAGTGACTGGAAGGATTAACTTGGCTTTTGAATTATTGAGAATTTTTTTTCAATTAGAAAATGTTAGTTGACAAAATGTTTGGGAGTGAGGACATAAAAGCTGTTTAATATGATGAAAACTAAAGTTATGTTATGAAAGAGTTGAAGCCAAATTTAATTTAAGATCATTTGATTTTAGAGTGCAATTTTCAAAGAGAGGAGATAAAACATTTGGTCTAGACTGAAAAGATTGAGACTAACCAGAAATCAGAATATTTGTAATTCTTGCAGCTAAAATCTTTGAACTGATGTTGGCTGCAAATGTTCTGTAGCCTGCTGCACTTTTTAATATTTTTATTATAATCAGGAAGTACTTTGAGTGCATTGAAAGATAAACTGGAAGTATACTTTTCACATATGGTTAATGATGACTTAAGTTTTTTTTAAAGGCTAAACTCTGATGCTTTTGCTGTATAAACTACAGATGTATTTAAACTGAGTTTGACAAGGAGGGAGAGGTCATGATCATGGTTAGGACATTTGATTTTGCTGAAAATGAATATTTTGTAGTTAGTGAAGTACCAGAAGCTTTTTACTACAGCATCAGAGAAATTCTTTAGTGTTGTGCCAAAAGATTATTTTATCAACTTGTTCACCAACCTGTTTTTTATTCAGTCTTGATGGCATGCAAATGTTTAATAGCTAACCATTAAGAGTAGGTCTGCAGTTTGAGATTGTAGTTCAGGAACTCATGTTGATGACATTTGTGTAGCTTGATGTACAGATTTGGTGTGCTGTGGAAAGTACCAGACAGAGCTTAAAACAATTTTAGTATCTGCCATTTGGAATTGTAGGTAGCATTGCATGGTGAAATTAATTTGTTAGCTTTTGCACAAAATATCTCTGGAATACCTCCTGCTTTTGGCAAGTAATGATAAGAGCTTCACCTAGAGACCAATGAGTTTCAGGGACCACTCCTCCTGCCTTTTCTGCTTGTTCTAAGCTTCTTGCCAAGGAATAACATCAGCATCTATATCAAAATTCTAACATTAATTTTAGAAGGATTGCATCTAGTGCTCATTTCCCATTTGATGCACTTAATTCCTATGTCACAATTTTGTTGCTCCTGGGTATCATGTGGGTGTAAGGCCTTGGAATTACTTTTAACTAAGTGTATACTTACTTTTCAGTACCCCTAGCACCAGGTGGCATTGCTGATCTTTCAATCTCCATCTTCTCGGTAAGGAAAGCAAGAGGGAGGGGTAAGGAAGGCTGCTGCGGAGGACTAGAGGCTGCATTTTTGCCACCTATAGAAAAAGTGATCTGTAGCCATTGGCAGTTCTCTCTTTCCTGCCACACCACTCTTCCCGAAAGAAAAGTGGAAAGGAACAGATAAATGCAGTGAAGATAAGCTGTGAAGAGAGAAAGTCAAGGAGAGAGACAAAGAGAAATAACTTAATGAAATCTGACAGATAAGAGAGACACTATATTCTTGGACTTAATGTGTGCATTGATGCAGGCGATCCATTAAGGATGCTCTAAAATGTTTGAATTTAGCATGTGCTATTTATTATGCTTGGGTATTAATTTTTAAATGTTTGGTTGTATTACTTAACAAGACACTTGGTTTCCAGACCTTCTATTACCAGCTGATGCTGCTGAATCTCCAAATTTCATTTCCCTTCACTCTCAGTTTAGGCAACTTTTTTGATTTTAGCTTGACTTTTTCTAAAAAAAAAATTCTTCTTTTCCCCATCTTGGACCTTTTCTTTCCCCACTGCTTTCTCTGCCTTTTCTGTCTATGGTGCCATGGATTCCCACTTCGTTGCGAGCTGAGCCGACTGCCTACTTTTCATTGTTCACCCAGCCCTACTGACACCCTCCCACCCCCAAACCCACCTCCCATCCTGCCTATGTATACTGGCTTGGCTTGGCTGCTCCCAGATCTGCTGGCCATTATTGACTAGTTCACAGAGTTCAATACCAGAAAACAGGAAACCACTGAACAATAGGGCGTGGAGCTTCTGTTAAAAGGCTTTGGGGAGTATGAAGTTTAGGTGGTATGGGGGAGGGCCAAAGAACTTTAGGGCAAGAGTATGAAAGTGCAATGCAGTTGGGGAGAAAGAGGGGGAGCAAACAAGAGATTAATTAATGAAAGAGGATGGAGAGGTTTTGAGGCCAGAGGAAAGGGGGAATAAAAATTGAAGGGTAGGGGAAGCAAAAGAAAGAGGAGAAAGCAAGAGGGGAAAATTACAAGGCACGAGATGGAAGGAATGATGAAATGCAGTAAAGGGGTACTGTGTAACAGCACGGAGATAGCGCAGAGAAGTAAGAGAAGAACATGGGATCAAAGTGGTGCGTCAGGAGTGTGATGAAATACTCTCCACTTGCCTGGATGGGTGCAGCTCCAACAACACTCAAGAAGCTCGACACCATCCAGGACAAAGCAGCCCACTTGATTGGCACCCCATCCACAAACATTCACTCCCTCCACCATCGATGCACAGTGGCAGCAGTGTATACCATCTACAAGATGCACTGCAGCAATGCACCAAGGCTTCTTAGACAGCACCGTCCAAACCTGCGACCTCTACTAACTAGAAGGACAAGGGCAATAAATGCATGGGAACACCACTACATGCAAGTTCCCCTCCAAGTCACACACCATCCTGACTTGGAACTATATCACCATTCCTTCACTGTCGCTCGATCAAAATCCTGGAATTCCCTTCCTCACAGCACTGTGGGTGTATCTACCTCAAATGGACTGCAGCGGTTCAAGAAGACAGCTCACCATCACCTTCTCAAGGGCAATTAGGGATGGGCAATAATTGTTGGCCTGGCCAGCGATGCCCACATCCCATGAATGAATTTAAAAAAAGATGTGGAGTGGCAGGTGAAGACTTGGGCAGAGGGTATGTGACAAGATATGCAACTGGTAGTGCAAGGTGATTAGAGGGACCATCCCTTTAATGTGGCTTTCTGTTGCCTTCATATACTGGTCAAACCCTCTTCACCTTTCCATCAAATCTGCAACTCCATTTGTGGATCATCACCCCCATCACCCAGCCACAGTCCATACCTACCACTAACCAACAGTTACACCTCCCTCCAATGCAACAAAGGAAAATAGCAGAAAGTGGAAAAGCATACAAGAAAGGACAGGCCAAACAACACAACAGAGATAGAGGCATGAAAGACAGAGAAACAAAAGGCCACAAAGAGGCCATGAAAAAACTACAGAAATAAACATAATGAAAATGAGCCACACACCAAGCAAATCAAAGAAAATAATGACAATTGAGGTAAACAACATATTCTGACACTTACCATAAGAAATGTCACTGAAAGTTCACTGATAATTAAAAGGGGAAAAATGAAAAAAAAAATTAAAAAGGTTTGTAGTGCCCTTGTTTTATGGTTTAAAACCATAGCACTCATTTTGGTGGATAGACCAGAATAATTGTTGCAGTTTAAAACTTGTTAATCTAGCTGAAATCCATTCTGTGAACCAATATTATCATAATCAGTATATTACACTGCTCCAAACCCCAGTCGTTGTCAAAAGTTGGGGTACTGTCTGTTTTTAGACTATTGAATTTTATGTATGATTAAGTTAGACAAGTACATTTATTCAGTAACTTTTTTTCTAGTAAAACAAATACTAGACTATTGAAATAAAATACAAAAAATGGAGACAAATAACTTTAAGGCATGCTGAATATTTCTATGCCAGAATTTTAGACTGTTTGGGAGATACTGATCTTTTTTGGCTGGGGCAAAAGTTCCATCTTCAGAGCTAAGCAGTGTTGTTAATTTAATAATGCTACCTATTCAGTCATAGAGTTATACAGCACAGAAACAGGCCCATCGTGTCTGTGCCGGCCATCAAGCACCTAACTATTCTAATCCCATTTTCCAGCACTTGGCCCGTAGCCTTGTATGCTATGACGTTTCAAGTGCTCAGCTAAATACTTCTTAAATTTTGTGAGGGTTCCTGCCTCTACCACCCCTTCAGGTAGTGCGTTCCAGATTCCAGCTACCCTCTGGGTGAAATTTCTTTTCCTCAAATCCCCTCTAAACCTCCTGCCCCTTACCTTAAATCTGTGCCCCCTAGTTATTGACCCCTCCGCTAAGGGAAAAAGTCTCTTCCTATCTAACCTATCAATGCCCCTCATAATTTTGTATACCTCAATCATGTCACCCGTCAGCCTTCTCTGATCTAAGGAAAACAGCCCTCGCCTTTTCAATCTCTCTTCATAGCTGAAATGCTCCAGCCCAGGCAACATCCTGGTGAATCTCTTCTGCACCCTCTCCAGTGCAATCACATCCTTCCTATAGTGTGGTGCCCAGAACTGTACACAGTACTCGAGCTGTGGCCTAACTAGCATTTTATACGCTCCATCATAACCTCCCTGCTCTTATATTCTATGCCTTGGCTAATAAAGGCAAGTATCCCATATGCCTTCCTAACCACCTTATCTACCTGTGCTGCTGCCTTCAGTGATCTGTGGACAAGTACACCAAGGTCCCTTTGACCCTCTATACTTTCTAGGGACCTACCATCCATTGTATATTCCCTTGCCTTGTTAGTCCTCCCAGAATGCATCACCTCACACTTCTCAGGATTAAATTCCATTTGCCACAGCTCCACCCATCTTA
Organism: Heterodontus francisci; assembly: GCF_036365525.1. Classification (NCBI taxonomy): domain Eukaryota; kingdom Metazoa; phylum Chordata; class Chondrichthyes; order Heterodontiformes; family Heterodontidae; genus Heterodontus; species Heterodontus francisci. The sequence continues at coordinate 90,764,756 of NC_090383.1, read as the reverse complement.
CCAGCCCATCTATCTAAATCAGTCTCACTGGTTTATTCAATATTTCTATCATAACAAGTAAAGAAACCCAAGTTGATTCATGGTGATTACTCTTTATTTTTTAAATTTAAAAATCATCGGTTGGGCTGTCAAATGCATGAATGTTTGACACTCTGGTTCAAAATGCCCAGTGGGCTTTGTGTTTCTGCACCATTGAACAACAAAATGCTCTTAAAGGAATGAGTTCAACAGACATGTTTTGGTATGCTGAGGGAGGACAAATTACATTTTAGATTTTTTTCAGTTTCTTCCATTGTGTTAATAGCTTTCATTTAAGGTGCATAATTGAAAGCTGCATACTTGTTTTTTAAGAATCAGTTTGCAAGATTCTCAAAGTACGACATGGTCTGCTTCCTTTAAATTGCTTTACCTATGAAGTATTTTTCAATTGGCTTTTCTTCACTGTTATTTATGGTCTTGTGTACTTGCAGTTTCTGCTTCCATGAATCACAAGTTAAGGAAAATTGTTACAAATTTCAGTAGGAAACAAAGCAAATGTGGGTGTGCCAGTGTTGTCTTGTCTCTAAAACTCTGGTAATTACAAAAACATTTTTGTTTAATTGTTGAAACCCTGAATGGTCACCAAATGGGGAAAAAGCTAAACTCATTCATTCACTTATGTTTTATTCAGTAACTTTATGCATCATTGCTCTTCAGTGAGATTTGTCCAGCATTGTTTGCCTTGGCAGATCCCTGTGCGTGTTGCCATTTTAAGTAAAGTTGCAATTAATGAATTGAAAGGTGGAATGTTTTTGTTCTCTGAACCATTCAGTGAGCTTCCTTGTGTTTATATCTGACTTTTATCCTTCTTAGTACCTTGCTCTTGTTATAACTGGACATTTCATACAATAAGATTTAGATTTCATGTGCAATTTTTCACATGAAATAGCAGAACTTTGCCAGTTTCTTTGACAATTTTCTTCCCTCTTAAAGACTGTGACACTTGCTGTGGTACAGCCCCACGTGTGTTAGCAACTCTCCAGTGCTTAATCGAAATGGCCATTTCTATCTTTGAGGGGCTGAATTTTACCAGCCCCTCGATGCTGCAGATCACGGCGCAGGGGCCGGTAAAATGCTGCGGGGAGAGGCCCACCACGACCCGCGTCATCAAGATAGGCCCACCGCATTTTACTGGCGGGGGCGGGACCTCAGTGATTACTTACCTATGCTGATTATGCAGCCCGCCACCTTCCACCAACACTGCCGGATTTTTCGATGAACAGGCGGCCGTCACATGCTGTCCCATTCACGATCTGAAAAGCCGGCAGGTCCTCACTCTGCATTACGGAAGGGAGGGCGGATACACAGGGGTCTAACTCTGCATTCTTAAAGGGAGGGGTGGTGGGGGGGGAGACATGCAGGGGTCTAACTCTGCATTCCTAAAGGAGGGAGGGAGGGGGGATATGCAGGGGTCTAATTCTGCATTCTGGAATGGAGAAGGGTATGCAAGGGTCTAACTCTGCATTCCTGCAGGGAGGGGGGATACACAGGGGTCGCACTCTGCATTCTGGAAGAGAGGGAGTCTGGGATTACTGGAGGGAAAGCTGTGCTGGTATGAAGGGAGGTGTACGCTCTGTCTTTGTGAGGAGGCAATGGGGCAATGGCACACGGCGCCCTGTGTGTGGGGAGGGTGCCAGAAAGGGCAGGAGCATTAAGGTTTTATGGATGATGGGGGCAATCGATTCAGCTGGTAGGATCTTGATGTGTCATGTGCCACTGAGGGTTGGCCAAGATGGGCAATGCCATGGCACGCCACATAGTTGATCTAGGAAAGCAGCTGATGTACCCGTCAACACCAATCCCTGCCCTGTTAGGAACCTTCGAATACATGCAGAGTTCAGCTTTATTTATCACATAAAAATAGGTATGGCTCATCCTGTGTTGTGTGATCCCCTGCACCTGAGGATCTATGTGCACTTGAGGCAATATCAATAGACAGGTGTGATCCACGTAGAGGCCCCCGTCGTGAGCAGCAACCCCCAAGGGGAGCCCGCCATTAGGGTTGCCTTGCGTCTACAGGTCCCACATGACATGCCATCGGATGTCAGAGCACCAGTGTCAGAGGAGATTGCGCATGTAGAGAGGGTGGTGACAGGTCTCTGTGCCCTGCTCAAGGATGACATGGGCTCCGGTGGACATCCCATGCCTTTGTTCCTCATAGTGGCAGCAGTTCTCAAGCCTGACACCTCTGCAGCCTTTTAGGGGCCCACCAAAGACCTTAGTGGGGTCACACAGTCAGCAGTGCACCGCTGCATCACTGAGGTCACCAATGTCCTGCACCAGAGCACCAGTGAGTATGTCCGTTTCAGGACGGACTCTCTCAGCCAGGCCCAGAGGGCCATTGGTTCTGGCACCATTGCCGGAGAACCATAGGTTGTGATGTTCATAGACTGCACTCATGTGGCCATCAGGCCTACTGCCAAGGTACCACTTGCAGACGTCACCATTAAAGGAGCCCTCTCAATCTAGATGAAGCTGGTATGTGAACACCGCAGATGCTTGCAGCCAATCTGTGACCACTTCTCAGGCAGCTGCCATGACACCTGGGTCTTGCAGCAGTCCTGGCTGCCACAGCTGTTCACTTTGACAAGGTCCTGCATGGCAGACTGGTGCAAAAGGTGAAGTTACACGGGATCAGAGGTGAGCTGGCAAGATGGATACAAAACTGGCTCAGTCACAGAAGACAGAGGGTAACAGTGGATGGGTGTTTTTCTGAATGGAGGGATATGACTAGTGGTGTTCCGCAGGGATCAGTGCTGGGACCTTTGCTCTTTGTAATATATAGAAATGATTTGGAGGAAAATGTAGCTGGTCTGATTAGTAAGTTTGCGGACGACACAAAGGTTGGTGGAGTTGTGGATAATGATGAGGATTGTCAGAGGATACAGCAGGATATAGATCAGTTGGAGACTTGGGCGGAGAAATGGCAGATGGAGTTTAATCCGGACAAATGTGAGGTAATGCATTTTGGAAGATCTAATGCAGGTGGGAGGTATACAGTAAATGGCAGAACCCTTAGGAGTATTGACAGGCAGAGAGATCTGGGTGTACAGGTCCACAGGTCACTGAAAGTGGCAACGCAGGTGGATAAGGTAGTCTTAAGAAGGCATACGGCATGCTTGCCTTCATCGGTCGGGGCACAGAGTATAAAAATTGGCAAGTCATGTTGCAGCTGTACAGAACCTTAGTTAGGCCACACTTAGAATATTGCGTGCAATTCTGGTCGCCACACTACCAGAAGGATGTGGAGGCTTTGGAGAGGGTACAGAGGAGGTTTACCAGGATGTTGCCTGGTCTGGAGGGCATTAGCTATGAGGAGAGGTTGGAAAAACTCGGATTGTTTTCACTGGAACGACGGAGGTGGAGGGGCGACATGATAGAGGTTTACAAAGTTATGAGTGGCATGGACAGAGTGGATAGTCAGAAGCTTTTTCCCAGGGTGGAAGAGTCAGTTAATAGGGGACATAGGTTTAAGGTGCGAGGGGCAAAGCTTAGAGGGGATGTGTGAGACAAGTTTATTTTACACAGAGGGTGGTGAGTGCCTGGAACTTGCTGCCAGGGAAGGTGGTGGAAGCTGATACGATAGCGACGTTTAAGAGACATCTTGACAAATATATGAATAGGAAGGGAATAGAGGGATATGGTCACCGGAAGTGCAGAAGGTTTTAGTTTAGGCAGTCATCAAGATCGGTGCAGGCTTGGAGGGCCAAATGGCCTGTTCCTGTACTGTTCTGTTCTTTGTTCTTTGAACTGGCTCAGATGGAGGGATGGCTTCTTGGAGATAAGGAATATCCTTTGCAGACATGGCTCCTGACACCAGTGAGAGACTCCACCACTGCTCCAAAGGAGAGATACGACGCCAGCCACTGAACTACATGAGCTACCATCGAGCAGGAGATCGATGCTGAAAGAGCGCCTCCAATGCCTGTATGGTTAGGGTGATTCCCTATACTACAGGCCAAAAAGGCCAGCTCCTTTCTTTGCTGCTCTGCACAACTACGCAACCAATAGGCCTGGCATGATGAAGAGATACACTAACAGGATTCCTCCTCGGGCTATGAGGACGCTGAGGACCTACAATATGAAAGACGCATGGGAGGGCAGATGGCACCCAGGCTCTGCACGCAGGGCTAGCAGTGGGGTAGGGATGTACGGATGTGGCTTCTCAGACAAAGGCTGTCTGCTCCATAGGAACTGACGTGCTCTGCAAGCCACACATCACCCCTGCTCATCTGCTGTGCACCAGTCCACATCTGCAGCATCCCTGTGTAAACCATTTGAGGCAGCAGCTGACTGAGCCAATGTCCATGTCACTGCATCCGTGGAGACGTTCATGCGTAATGGTGGCATGGCAATAATATTGCATACATTGGCTCTTCTGAAGGGCCAACGGTGCAAAGGGATGTGACATTGGCGCTACATGCTGGCACACATCATTCGCACAGAGAAAAGGACACACATGTTGGTGAGGAACATTTAGTGAAAGACGTAGTTACATTGTTGTGACATCCGTGAATTCCCATTTGTGTCAGTGTGTTCTCTGTAAATCTCTAATACCTTTTATGGTCTATTTAAATCTCACATCCTGGAATGTGCAAATTTAAGATTATTCACCAGGTGCGGCACGCCTACAAGAAGGAATGTTACACTTGAGTGGAAGACGAGGATCGCAATTTCACAGGATACAGGGACACAACAAGGTAAGTATGTGGCAGCAAAGCGGAAAGTGCTGCGGTAACTCAGCAGGTCAGGCAGCATCTGTGGAGAGAGAAGCAGAGTTAACTTTCAGGTCTGTGACCTTGGACAAGTTAACTCTGCTTTTGTCTCCACAGATGCTGCCTGAACCTGCTGGAGTTCTGCAGCACATTCTGCTTTGCTGCCAGATTGACAGCAGCTCCACTCTTCAGCAGTCAGGTTAGAATTCTTTGACACCTGTCAGGAAGCAGGTGCTGGGGCACTTAAAATAGGGCCCCAACACCTGCTGCACAACTGTCAAAAGGTTCCTCACTATGCCGAATGTCCCGCCTCTCCCAACGTAATATTGGGGGGGGAGGCTCGGCACAGTGATGCTAATGAGCCCCCGCACATAATGTCGCGGGGGCTCTGCGGCGGCTGCCGCCAATTAAAATCAGCCCTAGGTATAAGGCTATGCAGTTGCAAAGGGCATAATAGCCAAGCGCAACCGCAACTCTGCTGATATATGTTCACTTTACAGCTTGATAGACTGGTTCCCAATCTAGTATAGGATTCCCAGATTATTGTTGCACTCCTGCCTAACCCAGGGGTGCTGAAGCTAATTGTAGAGACCCAGTTGCTGCAGTGGCCAAAATCAGCTGATTCAGCACAGACCAGAAATCCAGGACCCTTGGGTCTGTGTGGCTTAATGCTGCAGTGCTGAATGGTGTTTTTCCTTACTGGGCCATTGGCCTTTTATTCCACTGTGCTTTCTTTCTATTTTTCCTAGAGGAGTCGAAAGGGAAAAAGGGCCGATTGTAGGTGATTGGAGACAATGATCAGGGAGGACTGGTCAAGTTTGCAATTATGTGTGGGGTGGGGTTCGAGGCCTCGGGTGCGGGAGAGTTGAGCAGTGGCCTGCGGTTTGAATGTGGAAGTGCTTGCTCCTGGCTCCACATTAAAGAAAATATATTTTAAATATTTCAAGAACTTATCTTTCTGGTAGTGCCTTGCAGCAGTCCCTTTGAGAACCATTGGTTAGGCTGTATGTAGATCTGGTTTCCCTAAAGGCAGCCTGCCTGTGATCAGCTGTGTTCTGGGTGACCTACTATGACACTGGGCCTCAGACAGGTATTAACCTCTTTTTTGCATATGCAAAAGACCAAATGCATATTTCAGGTGTGGGCCTTGGATGCCTTTTTTTTAGTTATGCCAGTGTGTACTTCTGACTCAATGATCTCGTGTTTCCTGCCTGCTATTTATTGGTGGTTTAGCACCTTTAGCACCCAAAAAATGATTGTGCCAGTAAAGGCCTGCTGGGGTCTGCAAAAACAAAAACCGAGCTTGACAGATCCACATCCAACCCCGAGCCCGACCCGGCCCGAGTCCTTCCATTTTTTTCCCACACCCAACCCGACCATCAGTTAACTTACCTTCCGTTTTTCACTTTGTTGCTGATCTGCACAAGCTTAAAATAACTGTAACAAAACCACCTTTCTAGTCCAAAAATTAAATTAACATTGGAGCCATTTACCTGTGATAGAGCGTGTCCGACCCGAGCCTGAATGCAGGACCCGGAAGTGCAACCCGATCTGACCCGAATCCGACATGTTTTCGGGTCCCGTCTGGTTCGGGTTGGGTGGCAGGCCTTTATGTGGCATCATTGGATTTCTAGGCTATGGTCTTTGCCTAGCAATCCTGTCTTTGATCACTCGATGTCTCTATACAGATTTAAGGATAAATGCATTTCTATTTCAAAACATTTTTTTTTTTACAGAGCTGCCAACTCTGGTTGGAGTTCACCTTGGATCTATGATCACATGACATCTGAAAATGTTATTACGTTTACCTTATGAAGGTTAGATCTCATGTTGTGCATCTTTGTTCATAGTTTTGTACTGGCAGCTGTTGTGTGACAGGTTCCGGGAATCAGGAGGCCACCATAAGTCAGCAAAGAAGGGAAACTGAGGGTGAGGTGGAAGGGGAAAATCAAGGGTGGGAGGAATTTTGATTCCACCAGTAATACCATAGTAACTCACTGAAATTATACTAATAACAAATGGTAATAGTGGTAACCACTTAGTATTGCCAACTCTCCAGAACTGCCCTAAAGTTTCCAGGAATTGAAGATTAGTCTCCTGGACACTGTTTTGAGCAAACTCGGAGAAAAATCAAAGGGCATTCTGAATTATTGTATTTTTTTTATTTTCTTTGAACACTTAAGTTTATTGCAAAAACATTGGAGATGTGGAAGAAAGGTTATTTAACTGATCCGGACAGTTGGAGATGGGAGCTCATGTGATGAAATCTCTAGGAATACATCCAACTCGAGTTGGCAATCTTAGTGCACATATTGTGCTCATAACCAATAGTAATGCAATAACTTACTGATAGAATTGCTGCCAGTTACATATAAACTATCTGTAATTAGTAATAAACCTATAACCTCCTCCAGTCCTACAACCCTCAGGCAAGTCTGCATTCCTAAAATTCTGGCATCTTTACATCCCCAATTTCCTTTGCCCCCCCACTCCTGCCAAGTTTTCAGCTGCCTAGGCCTCAACTCTTCAATGTCTTCCCTAAACCTCTCTGCACCTCTACCCCGCTCTCCTCCTTTAAGACGCTTCTTATAAGCTACCTTTTTGTCCAAGCTTTTGGTCACCTGTCCTAATATCTTCCCACGTGGCTAGGTGTTAACTTTTGCCTAATGCTCCTATGTAGCATCTTGGGATGTTCTACTTAAAAGGTGCTATATAAATACAAATTGTGGTTGATATTCACCCCATAAATACTAACAGAATCCGCCTGCTCTGCACAATGAGAGATCAGGCTCCCCAGTCCATGCAACTTTTAATAGCTCCCATCTCTCTCGCTCTCTCTTTGGACTCAGATTCTGTATAAAGGTGACAGCTCTGAACTGGGAGCCAATCTGTACTTGGACATCACATGTCAAAACTGGCTCAGACTAACTTGAGCAAGATGAAAGATTATAGCAGGATCAGTGTTTGGGAAACTTCTCACAGGACATTTTTTTTCCTGAACTCAACTCACCACCAACATTTCTAAACCATTTCCTGGGCTTGAATTCAGTAAAGGAGAGTTTTCATAGATGATGGAAATTACAAACGATAGGAGGCCATTTGGTGCCCAGTGCCTGCTAGCGTTCTCCCCTGATCTTTTCACATTCCTCCTTTGCAAATACTTTAACCTATTTCCTTTTAAATTATGTTCTAGTCACTGCCTTAATAGCCAATTGTGGTGAAGTATCCTGTGGTCTAATAGCCTTCAGGGCCAAAATCTTCATTTTCACTTGGTTCTTTCAGTTAGAATACTCAGCCTCCATCCCCCATTCGCCCAGCAGTGGAAACAATCTTCCACTGTTCACCCACAGTAAAGTTGCCAGGTTTCACTCACCTCTTTACTGGCATCTTCTCTCACCACGTTGCTGCTGCTCCTCCTGGCTGTGTAGGAAATGTCATAGGCTTTCATTGGCTCTTTTTCCTTGGCACACTTCCGTTTTGTTTTGCACGTAGGGCATTGGGTAGTCACATCTGAAAATTGTGCTGACATACCAGGCCAGAACAAGGCATCTCTTGTGAACCTGTAGGATTTTTCAATTCCTTGGTGTCTTTGATGTGCTTTTACCAACATAAGTTGGCTTGTGAGGATAAGCCCTCTTCAGTAGCTACTTCATCTCACAAGTCCTAATACTATTGTGTCTCAGGACGAACTTCAGATTTTGCGATTAAAAATCCTTCAGTGACCAGAATATTCAACTTTAATGATTAATCTTTCTCAATTTTTGATACTGTCTCACCTTGGCTTGATTGCAACATCAGGCTACCATGCCAACAGTTACATATCAGTTGTGCAAAATAAGGCACGCAGGGACAAGTCAATGCATCAGTTACTTTAGTTCTGTTCAGATTTGAAGTTGTAATTAGAATACGATATCTGGAGATATAAAATAATAGATTTATGATTCAAAATACATTTTTCTTGTGTAAATTGCTTCTAATATTGTGCAGATAAGATTCATGTCCTCTTTCTTGAACAAAGGACCTTCAGAAAAGAATATCCTCTCAGTCTTAAAACAGTGTCTAGTCATCAATTGGGAATCCATGGAGCAAAGCCATCCTTAAATTAGCTATTCACTGGTATTAATTTGAGAATCATGCTCGCAAGGGACACATGGCTGAAGAGCACTTGTTTCAGCATTTGGTAGGTTTGAGACATGGACACGGTGTTACAAAGAATCCAGTGCTCCTGGTAATAAGATTAGAATGATTAGATACACCAAACTAGTATGAACAGTTACGTAGTACTCATTTTGATGTGCACCGATGCCCAAGGTGATTTAAATAATATATTGCGACTGCGTGCAGCAGTCTAAAAGAACCATAAATAATACTGGAAAATTTATACTAATAGTTCCTTTGTCTACATCTACCCAACAGTGACCCAAAGTCATATCTACATTCTATTTTTCCCATTCCAGTTGTGAAAAACAAATAATAGGGAACAATAGTGATGCAATTAAATAAGGAGCAATCATGCCCTGAAAGTGTAATCTTGCTTTTTTTCTCTCCACAAAAAAATATAAATTTAGTAATGCAAATATTATGGAGAGTAAAATATTTTTCAGTATCTCTTGTGCTTTTGGTTAGGAATTCTGAGTACATATCATGGTCATTTTAGAAACTGACGTTTACTTTCCTGCAAAGCAAGTTTACAGGTGGATTAGTTTGCCACTGTCACTGTGCTAAGGGGAATAACATAGTTGGGATGAGGGAAACCGAATTAGGATCTGATGTCTTTGTGCAGAACTGGCCTCGTGTCTTGGGGAAAGCCTATAAGGGTAGCAAAATAATCTTTTCTCTGCTCACTCTTTTATTATTTTGTTATGTGATCTCTTTTCAAATATTTTGCAAGCTTATTTCTGCTTCTCAATCAGCATTTGAAATGCGATGAAAGTTAATTTTGTAGTTGAATAATAGAACCTGTGTATTCTGAAAGCTGCAAAGAAAATTCATCACTGAATGGGTTTACAATAAAGTGGAAAAGACTGAGGAATGGAAAGGCAAACGGTTGGTGATGTCTGTAATGGGCGGCTGATCCACTATGGAAGAACTCTGATGCTTGCTGTCATTTTTTTCTAGCAATCACATCACTTGTATTACTGTCTTATAGTAACACTCCCTAGACATTTATTATCCTCGATCTGTCGAGTGTAGTTTGGGTAGTGCGTCTGCTGGAAAGGAACAGGAGTAGGCTATTCAAAACCTCAAGCCTGTACTGCCATGGCTGAGCTTTATCTTAATTTCATATGAGCCTTGGTTCCTTAACCTTTAATACCTATACCTAACAAAAATCTATCAATCCCAGTCTGGCAACTTTCAATTGACCTAGCCTGAACAGCTTTTTGGAGGAGAGAGTTCCCGATTTCCAGTTCCCTATCTATGAAGTGCTTCCTGACCTGAATGGCCACCCCAAATGGCCTAGCTCTAATTTTAAGGTTATACCCCTTTGTTCAGAGGAAATAGTTTCTATCTACCTATGAACTCCTTTAAACACCACAGTTAGATCAGCCCTTAATTTTCTGTACTCAAAGAAATGTGTGTGTATGCCACCTATCCTCATAATTTAACCTGTTTAGCTGCCATATCATTCTGATAAATCTATGCTTTAAGTCCATTGTAACCCTTCAAAAGCTAACTGGCCTATAGTGCCCTGTTTTCTGTTTACCTCCTTTCTTGAACAGCTGGGTTACATTTGCTACCTTCTAATCGATGGGGACTGTTCTAGAATCTAGGGAAATCCAGAAGATCAAAACTCGAAAGCATCCATTATCTCTAGCCACGTCTTTTGAAACCCTAGGATATAGGCCATCAGTTCCAGGTGATTTTTTGGTGTTCAATCCCTAAATTTCTCCAGTATTATTTCTTTACTAATATTAACATCCTAAGTCCTTCATTTTCATTTGATCCTTGGCTCCCCATTACTTCTGGAATAAAGGCTGGTCTTGCCAGCGACAACAGCCTACCACTGAGAAGAACAAAAGCAGCCAATGCATGGGAACACCACCACTTGCAAGTTCCCCTCCAAGCCACACACCCTGGACTTGGAACTATATTGCTGTTCATTCACTGTCATTGGGTCAAAATTCTGGACCACCCTCCCAAATAGCACTGTGGGTGTATCAACATCACATGGATTGCAGGAGTTCAAGAAGGTGGCTCACCACAACCTTCTCACGGGCAATTAGGAATGGAAGTAAATGCTGGCCTTGCCAGCAACACGCACATCCTATGAACAAATAAAACAAAAATCCTGTTAATTTAACAAAAGCTAAAATTCATATGCAAAATGTTAGGGTAGTTGCCAACAAGTATTTCCATTTACAGAGAATCATTGCTGTTTTGGAAAGACAACCTGAAGGTGTGGTGAATGGATTCATTGCAGTCCTTGAAAACGTTGCTCAACTTGTTGAGTAAAGTGTTTGTTTCTAGTTATAGAGGGTAATTTGCTAGCTAGCTGTGATTATAAGCATTTACAACAGTGGTCTTCTGGAACATTACTTAATTGCCTTTTGGAATTGGATAGGAATTTTCCAGTGATTTCCCTAAATGGACTGCAGTTTTTTTCTGTTTTCTTTTGGCCCTTCTAGGAGATTGTGTGGTTAGGAAGTGAGTCATTGTAAGTGGTTACATTGGAGGGAATTTTAACCAGGAGAAGCACATGCGGTTTAAGTGCAGTTGGAGAGGTTAAAGTGGCCGAAAATAAGAGCGTCAGGAAGCCAGTTCGAATGCGCCAACTTCTGCCTTTAATTCTGGTGCATTGTGCTGGTTGTGCTTAAACTCCTTGGGAGAGCCAGGATAGTGATTTAAATATCATAATCACTCAACTGCAGTGTTATTTCAACACAGTTTCAAACTTAACTGCACAATTACGGGTTTCCTGGGCTTCCTGAAACTCGCCATTGAAACCAAGGCGTGAACACTGAGAGGTTACTTCCTACATATCAGGAGTTCCTCAAAATCAAAATAGGATGAGTGGCTCTTTGGCTGTCTTAGATTGAACCACGGATATGACCATCAGTAGTATCAACAGCCTGCAGCTGGACAGCAGAGCAACAGAGAGGTGGAGCTCACTGGAGGCACTACTCACGCTATAGGGTTTACAGGCAGAAGCTGAGCTTCCTTGATCTGTTGGAAGATCAGTGATTCCAGAGGCTCAGGGTGTTGTGTCAGGGGGTGGCAGACATCTGCAGCCTACTAGAAGAAAACCTGCTCCTAGCTGGACCTGGTGGCCATGCACTGCAAGTGGCTGTCAAGGTCACCACCGCCCTCAACTTGTTAATTTCCGGATCCTTCAAGGGCTGTGTAGGAGACGTATGCAGGATCACCCAGTCAACGTCTCACAAATGCATAAAACAGATGACCGGTGTAGTGTTTGCCAGGACCGGTGATTGAGAACTTCGCCTGTGATGATGCTAGTCTGATGAGCAGGCGCTCAGGTTTGTATCTCTGGCTGGCTTTCCACAGTCATTGACTGTATACAAGTGGCAATCTGCGCACCCCAGAACAGCCAGGAGTATTCGTGAACTGGAAGGGGTTGCATTCCATCTATGTGCAGCTGGTGTGCAAATGCAAAAAAAAGTGCAAAATGCAGGTTCCTGGGGAGTTGCCATGATGCTTTCATCCTGCGGCAGTTCAAGCTTCCTGACACCTTTGGATCTGGAAACATACTTAAAGGGCGACTGTCTGGAGACAAGGGATACCGCTTTCAAAGCTGGCTTATGACACCCGTGAGACACCCAACCAATGAAGTCCAAGAGTGGTGTAGTAAAAACCATATGACCACAGATGTGTCATTGAACAGGTGATTGGTATGCTCAGGATGCACTTCAGTGCCTGGATAGATCTGGAGGCGTAAGTCAGTATTTGCCAGTGAGGGTCTCCAGAATGATCATGGTGTGTTGTGCTCTGCCTAATATTATGGAGCAGTGAGGATGAGAGCTGGAGGAGGAACAAGGGGCAGAGCGCACATCAGAACAATCCGAGGAGGAAGAGGATGAAGATGCCAGTACAGCACTAGGCTCTCTCATTGCTGCTAGGGTGGCCCATATTAATGTCAAGCTTAGTACCACCTCAGGATGAATGTAAGAACCACAGCCTGCACCCACTCTTTCCCTGTCACCCCCTTACCCCGTCCCCCTCCCCCAGCAATGCAACTGACACAAAGAAATCCTGCAAATAGCTAACCACCCATTGCACATTCTCCCATCGATCCCTGTCCATTTATGTCTTCCCATTCATCAAGTAACTGAAAAGATGACTTGCTACCCAGCAACCAAGAATGTGAAACACAGGAAAGTGGTGTAAAGTAATAAATTTTGTGATTCTCTGAAAGAACTGAAACTTCACAATATGACATTTTTGCATATACCCATGTGCATACCCTTGTGTAACTACAAAGCTTTACTCTTCCTTTTCCTTGCACTTATACATGATGCAACCCCTGTGGTTTCAGCAGAGGTAGAGGCAGGTTGTTCAGAATACTGCAGATGCTCAAAATCTGAAATAAAAACAGAAGATGCTTTATATACTCAGCAATTCTGGTAGCTTCTATAGAGAGAGAAACAGAGTTAACGTTTCAGATGGATGACCTTTCATCATAACGATTCTGGGTGCACTTGCAAGGTAAATGGGCGTGAGGAGTAATTTGATGGAATAGGCTTGACAAGGCAGTGAGGGTGGTGGGCGATGCGCACAGCAGGATGTAAGTGAATGTGCGGCTGTACTCAATCTTTCTTGACCTGGTTAGGTCATTAAAGCGCTTCTTGCACTGAAGCCAGGAACAAGTAACAATGCTCCTGGCTGCTGACCTCCTCGACCACCTCCAGCCACTCCTTTTCTGTAGTTGGACCAGATTTCTTCTTCCCGTCGCTGGGGAAGAATATCTCTCTGCAGCTCCTCATCCGCCACCCCACTCCAACAAATCAAGGGAAGCGCAATTAAAACAGGGCACAGCCTTTGACTCTCCTGAATCCATTCTGAAAGTTTTGCCTTTCTTGCTTCCAACTCCAAATTCCATCTTTGGATTGGTCTTTGAAATACTGGAGTTGAGATCATGGGCTGAATTTTACCAGCCTCTCTCTGTGTGGGGGGGCGGGGGGCCTGTAAAATTCTGCTGGGAGAGGCCCGCCTTGACCCCTGACCCGAGAAGGGCCCGCCGCATATTACCGGCGGCGGGGGGTCCTTGATGCAGCCCACCCCGCCACTCGGCGGCGGCACCCCAATTACCATATGTAAAGCACTACTTACCTCTCCTGATTATCTACCCCACCACCTCTCGCTCCATACTTCTGCATTTAATGTTGAACAGGCGGCCGTTACTTGCTGTCCAGTTCACGAACAGCAAAGTCGACGGGACATCAGAAGCAGGAGGACTCGACAGTGAAGGTAAATCCAGATATACAGGGGTCTCAACTCTGCAGACTGGAAGGGAGGTGGGTTGGGCGGGGGGTGGGGGGGGGGGAATGGGATTACAGGGGCCACGTCTGCAGACATATAGGGAGACACTGAGATTCTGCCCTCCGTAAAGGTTGTCAGCTCTGTGCCATTGATTGCTTCTGTCAGTGAAGGAGCAATGGCACTCGAGTCACCCTGTATGTGGGGAGAGTGCCAGAAACGGTAGGCGTGTGAAGCTTATATGTCTGGTGGGCCAATCAGGCAGCTTGTAAAATCTTTGTGGTCATGCGGTCCCACTCTTAGTGGGAGCTAAGGCGGGCCATGCCATACCACATAGCTGCTGCATGAAAGCACCTGATGTGCCACTCAACATCAATCTCTGCCTTCTCAGGAACCTTCGAAGAAGTGAAGGAACCGAGTTGAATTGCAACTTGGAGATGGGGATGGGTTCACCTTGTATTAATTGATGCGCTTGTGAGGATCCATATGTGCCGCAGGCAAAACCAACAGGCAGTTGCAGCCCACATAGAGGTCCCCGGTCGTGAGCAGCAGCACCCAAGGAGAGCTTGCCACTATAGATCGCCGTGCATCTGCAAGATCCGTGTGACATACCTGCAGATGTCAGAATGCCAGTGTCAGAGGTGACTGTGGAGAGAGGCGGTGACACATCTCTGTGCCCTGCTGAATGATGACCTTCAGCTCAGGGGCTTCGGGGGACATCCTATGCCCTCAAAGTGACAGCAGCTCTCCATTTTTACGCTTCTGTATAGTTTCAGAGGCCCACCGGAGACCTTTGTGGCGTCACACAGTCAGCAGTGCACTGCTGCATCAGGGAGGTCGCCAGTGCCCTGTTCCGGAGGGCTGGTGACTACATCCGCTTTACGACCGACCCTGAAAGCCAGGCCCACCGGTTTCTGCTCCATCGCGGGATTCCCACCGGTGCAAGGGGTCATAGATTGCACCCATGTGGCAATCAAAGCTCCCACCGGGCAACCAGCTGAACACGTAAACCGTAAGGGCTTCTGCACAATCAATCTGCAGCTCGTATGTGATCACTAGAAACAATTCATGCAAATCTGTGCCCGTTTTCCGGGCAGCTGCCATGATGCCGTCATCCTGCGCCAGTCCCAGCTGCCGTTGCTGTTCACTGAAATGGCTCATATGGAGGGGTCGCTTCTTTGAGACAAGGGCTACCCCTTGCATATATGACTCCTGACATCAGTGAGACACCCCATCACTGCTGCAGAAGAGAGATACGACACCAGCCATGGAGCTACAAGAGCCACCATTGAGCAGGCAATTGGCTTGCTGAAAATGCGATTCTGCTACCTGAATAGATCGGGTGGTGCCCTGCGGCACGAGCCGGAAAGGGTAGCTCGCATCGTTGCTGTCTGCTGTGCTCTGCAAAACTACACACTCGATAGGGGGGAGGCCTTTCAGGATCAGGCAAGACATGAGCAGGTCTCATCCTCGGATGATGAGGACGCTGAGGACTTACAGCAGGAAAGGCACATGGAGGACAGAGAGCATCCAGGCACTGTATGCAGGACGAGCAGCAAGCTAGGGATGCACGGCAGCGCCTCATTGATAAAATATTCTGCACGCCATAGGAACCACCATGGGCTCTGCAAGCCACACAGCAGCCTCGTTCACCTGTTCTGCAGCAGTCCACATCTGCAACATCTTTGCATCCACCATTACTGGCAGCAGCAGACTGAGACATTGTCCATGTTACTGCATCCGTGGAGATGCAAATGAATGGTACTAGCATGGCAATGATATTATTCCATACACTTCTGGTTTTTCATCTATTACACATAAACACATGTTCATGAACACTTTGCTTCTGCAGCAGCTGATCACAATTATTGGTGTAATATTTCTAGTTGGCAATGCAGCACGAATATGAACATATTTTCCTGTTTTTTTTACAATGATCGTTTAATCGCAGTTACATGTCTTTTCACATAACAGTTAGCAGAGAAATGAATACAGATTCCAAATGCATATTAGTCTGCAGCTTTTCACAGTCAGATGATTAGAAGCCCGTAGTATGTACATATTCTTCAATTATGGTTTTATTTCTGTTGTGTATTTGCCTTCGTTGGTACATTTAAGTCTCATATCTTGGAATGTGCAAAATTAAGATTATTCACCCAGGTGCGGCACACCTACAAGAAGGAATGTTGCACTTGAGTGGAAGAAAAGGATCACAACTTCACCGGACACTGGGACATAACAGGGTAGGTATGTGGCAGCAAAGCAGAAAATGCTGGGGAAACTCTGCAGGTCAGGCAGCATCTGTGGAGAGAGAAGCAGAGTTAACTTTCAGATCTGTGAATGTTGGTCACAGACCTGAAAATTAACTCTGCTTCTCTCTCCACAGATGCTGCCTGACCTGCTGATTTTCTCCAGCACTTTCTGCTTGGCTGCCAGATTGACAACAGCCCCACGTTTCAGCAGTGAGGTAAGTATTTCTTTGGCAGCTGTCAGAAAGCAGTTGCTGGGGCGCTTTAAATAGGGCCCCAGCACCTGTTGCACAGCTGACAAAAGGTCCCTCACTGCGCTGGATGTCCCTTCTCTCACCACATAATATGACGGGGGCAGTGCGTCGCAGTGATGCAAATGAGCCGCCGCGCATAATATCGGGTGGGCTCGGCAGTGGCCGTCGAGTTCAAAGCACGCTGTCATGAAGTACATGCAATCCACATTGCTTATGTCTCCCTTTTTCTCTCTTCTTTCCTCCAACCCCCTCGAAATAATTAAGATTGATTGAAATTTCATTTGATTTGATTTGAAAAAACTGTATACTACAGACTTGGTTTTCCTTTGAAGAGTTAATTACAGACTTTGATTTTAGCTTTAGCTCATGGCAAAATGATTGAATACTTCGTAATCCTTTGAAGGGCAAGAGTGACTACTGAGGCAGCTTTTGGAAGCTGGATCTGGTTAATCCATTGAAAATGGAAATGCTTTTTAGATTTTTAATCTAAATAAAAGGAAATAATTGTGGAATGTAAGTGCATAAAATCATTTTAACAGTAAACTTCAAATTTTGACAGGGCAACCTGCCCCAGATCCTCCAACAGATGCATCACAAGTTAGCTGGGGGTCGTGGGGGCTGAAAAGGGCAGCATCTTTGAACTGGGATAATACAGTGCTCAATAAGACTGTGTTTGAACACCCTATTTACTGTTGGACATTTTTTTTTAAACTTGATTTTTTTTTTCTCCCAATACTCGATTATCTGCTACTACTGATAGAAAAGACTTTTTAAGAAATTAAAACAAATCATTTTCAAAATATCAGAGTAGTCCTTTCAATTTTAATGCAAAAAAAAATGCAATTCATTGCAAAATCTGAAATACTGAAAAACACAACAAATCAAGCGTCAAAAAGTGGAGAGAGGAGGTGACACATGACCTCAGCTGCCACCCCTCCTTGGGAAAATAAATTATGCAGCTTTCAACACTTGCATCTGCCTTTAGGCTTTCATGTACTGATGTTTTCTCCTCTCCAATACAAGTGAAGGATTATTTGGGATATCGACAGCTTAAATTGCAAACTTATGTCACACTGCGCTTTGTGTGTTTACCTGTTTTTGTATGTTATATTGTATTGAGGCTTCAGTTGTCTGACATTTGTGAAGCTGTTGATCAACATGTATTGATAATGGAAACAGAAAATTTACAGCACAGAAGGAAGCCATTCGGCCCATCATATCTGTGCATTTGGCATATTTGAGCATTGTGAATAAACATATTTGATTATCTTCGTCGGTTGGGTCCTCAACATTTGAGTTATATTATCTTCCATATGTTAAGTTCCCACCTTACTGTATCTGGTGGTATTTGTGGAAATGATCCTTCTCAAGTGGAGAAGACTGGTTATATGAAGATACGAATTAGGAGCAGGAGTCGGCCACTCGGCCCCTCGAGCCTACTCCGGCATTCAATAAGTTCATGGCTGAACTGATTTCTCCACATTACCACCTACCCCCGATAACCCCTCTCCCCCTTGCTTACCAAGAATCTATCTACCTCTGCCTTAAAAATATTCAAAGACTCTGTTTCCACTGCCTTTTGAGGAAGAGAGTTCCAAAGACTCATGACCCACAGAGAAAAAAATTCTCCTCATCTCTGTCTTAAATGGTCGACCGCTTATTTTTAAAGAGTGACCCCTAATTCTAGATTCTCCCACAAGAGGAAACATCCTTTCCACATCCACCCTGTCAAGGTCTCTTAGGATCATATATGTTTCAATCAAGTCGCCTCTTACTCTTCTAAATTCCAGTGGATACGAGCCTAGCCTGTCTAATTTTTCCTCATAAGATAGCCCGCCCATTCCAGGTATCAGTCTAGTAAACCTTCTTTGAAATGCTTACAATGCATTTACATCCTTCCTTAAATAAGGGGACTAATACTGTACACAGTACTCCAGATGTGGCCTCACCAATGCCCTATATAGCTGAAGCATAACCTCCCTACCTTTGTATTCAATCCCTCTCGCGATAAATTATAACATTCTATTATCTTTCCTAATTACGTGCTGTACCTGCATACTAACCTTTTATAACTCAATATAACTCAAATGTTGAGGCCCCAGCACAGATCCCTGTGGCACACCACTCATTACATTTTGCCAACCAGAAAATGACCCATTTATGCCTACTCTCTGTTTCCTGTTAGCTAGCCAATCTGCTATCCATGCCAGTATGTTATCCCTTACACCATGAGCTTTTATTTTTTGCAATAACCATTGATGTGGCACCTTATCAAATGCCTTCTGGAAATCCAAGTCCAATACATCCACCGGTTCTCCTTCATCCACAGTTAATGTATCTCCCTCAAAGAACTCCAATAAATTGGTTATATATGATTTCCCTTTAACAAAACCATGTCGATTCTGCCTGATTACCTTGAATTTTTCTAAGTGCCCTGCTATAATGTCTTTAATAATAGCTTCTAACATTTTCCCTAAGACAGATGTTAAGCTAACTGGCCTGTAGTTTCCTGCTTTCTGTCTCCCTTTTTGAATAAAGGAGTTACATTTGCTATTTTCCAGTCTAGCGGAACCTTCCCTGAATCTAGGGTATTTTGAAAAATTAAAACTAACGCATCAACTATTTCATTAGCCATTTCTTTTAACACCCTAGGATCAAATCCATCAGGACCCGGGGACTTGTCAGCCCACAGCTCCCACAATTTGTTCACTATCATTAGCGATAGTCAGCACGGTTTTGTGACGGGTAGGTCGTACCTCACAAACCTTATTGAGTTTTTCGAGAAGGTGACCAAACAGGTGGATGAGGGTAAAGCAGTGGATGTGGTGTATATGGATTTCAGTAAGGCGTTTGATAAGGTTCCCCACGGTAGGCTATTGCAGAAAATACGGAAGTATGGGGTTGAAGGTGATTTAGAGCTTTGGATCAGAAATTGGCTAGCTGAAAGAAGACAGAGGGTGGTGGTTGATGGCAAATGTTCATCCTGGAGTTTAGTTACTAGTGGTGTACCGCAAGGATCTGTTTTGGGGCCACTGCTGTTTGTCATTTTTATAAATGACCTGGAAGAGGGTGTAGAAGGGTGGGTTAGTAAATTTGCGGATGACACTAAGGTCGGTGGAGTTGTGGATAGTGCCGAAGGATGTTGTAGGGTACAGAGGGACATAGATAGGCTGCAGAGCTGGGCTGAGAGATGGCAAATGGAGTTTAATGCGGAGAAGTGTGAGGTGATTCACTTTGGAAGGAGTAACAGGAATGCAGAGTACTGGGCTAATGGGAAGTTTCTTGGTAGTGTAGATGAACAGAGAGATCTTGGTGTCCAGGTGCATAAATCCCTGAAGGTTGCTACCCAGGTTAATAGGGCTGTTAAGAAGGCATATGGTGTGTTAGCTTTTATTAGTAGGGGGATCGAGTTTCGGAGCCACGAGGTCATGCTGCAGCTGTACAAAACTCTGGTGAGACCGCACCTGGAGTATTGCGTGCAGTTCTGGTCACCGCATTATAGGAAGGATGTGGAAGCTATGGAAAGGGTGCAGAGGAGATTTACTAGGATGTTGCCTGGTATGGAGGGAAGGTCTTACGAGGAAAGGCTGAGGGACTTGAGGTTGTTTTCGTTGGAGAGAAGGAGGAGGAGAGGGACTTAATAGAGACATATAAGATAATCAGAGGGTTAGATAGGGTGGATAGTGAGAGTCGTTTTCCTCGGATGGTGATGGCAAACACGAGGGGACATAGCTTTAAGTTGAGGGGTGATAGATATAGGACAGATGTCAGAGGTAGTTTCTTTACGCAGAGAGTAGTAGGGGCGTGGAACGCCCTGCCTGCAATAGTAGTAGACTCGCCAACTTTAAGGGCATTTAAGTGGTCATTGGATAGTCATATGGATGAAAATGGAATAGTGTAGGTCAGATGGTTTCACAGGTCGGCGCAACATCGAGGGCCGAAGGGCCTGTACTGCGCTGTAATGTTCTAATTCTAATTCTATCACTTCCCTGGTGATTATAATTTTCTTGAGTTCCTCCCTCCCTTCCATTTCCTGACTTACAGCTAATTCTGGGATGTTACTTGTATCCTCTATAATGAAGACCGATGCAAAATACCTGTTCAGTTCATTTGCCATCTCCTTATTATCCATTATTAATTTCCCCAGACTCACTTTATATAGGACCAACATTCACTTTGTTAACTCTTCTTTTAAAAATATCTATAGAAACACTATCTGTCTTTATATTTCTTGCTTTCTCTTACTCTAATTTTACTTTCCTTATCAATCTTTTAGTCAATCTGTGCTGTTTTTTATATTCTGTCCAATCTTCTGAGCTGCCACCCATCTTTGCGCAATTATATGCTTTTTCAAGTTTGATACTATCTTTAACTGTTTTAGTTAACCATGGATGGTAGGTCCCCCCTTGGAAGTTTTCTTTTATCTATGTGTAATTTGAAATATCCCCTTAAATATCTGCCACTGCATCTCTATTGACCTATCCCTTAAACTAATTTGCCAGTTAACTTTAGCTAGCTCTGCATTCATACCCTCATAATTGCCCTTATTTAAGTTTAAAATACTGGTCTTTGACCCACTCTTTTCTCCCTCAAACTGAATGTAAAATTCAGTCATATTATGATCGCTGCTACCTAACTATGCCTTAACTATGAGGTCATTAGTTTATCCTATCTCGTTGCACAATACCAGGTCTAGTGTAGCCTGCTTTCTGGTTGGCTGCAGAACGTATTGTTCCAAGAAATTATCCCGGAAGCATTCTGTGTACTCTTCATCTAGGCTACCTCTGCCCATCTGATTTTTCCAGTCTATATGTAGGTTAAAATCCCCCATGATCAAGCTGTCATTATTTCTTCCTTTATACCCCGTCCTACAGTGTGGTTAATGTTAGGTGGTCTGTACATCACTCCCACAAGTGACTTCTTGCCTTTATGATTTCTCATCTCTACCCAAACTGCTTCTACATCCTGGTTTCCTGAACATAGGTCATTCCTCTCTATTGTGCTAATACCATCATTAATTAACAGAATCACTCCTCCACCTTTTCCTAGCTTTCTGGCCTTCCTTAATGCCATGTATCCTTCAATATTCAGGTCCCAATCCATGTCATCCTGCAGCCATGTTTCTGTAATGGCTATCAGATCATACTTATTTATTTCTATCTGCGCTCTCAGTTCATCTGTTTTGTTTCGAATATTACGTGCATTCAGATACAGAGCCTTTAGTTTTGTCCTTTTTTATTATTTTTGTAACCTCTAGCCTTATCTGTTGATTTATTCTTAGATTTGTACGCTCTGTCCCTTCCTTTCATAGTCTTTTGATCATTTTCCATATTAATACCTTCTTCTCTGCCTTGTCTCTACTCCTTGATTTACCATATCTTCTCACATTTGATCCCTTGCCCCCACCGTTCAGTTTAAAACCCTCTCCACTTCCCTAGTTATGCGGCTCGCTAGAACACCGGCCCCAGCACGGATCAGGTGTAGACCGTTCCAACGGTACAGCCACCACTTTCCCCAGTACTGATGCCGGTGCTCCACGAACTAGAACCCACTTAGAGTCATAGAGAGATGCAGCACTGAAACAGGCCCTTCAGCCCACCGAGTCTGTGCGACCATCAACCACCCATTTATACTAATCCTAAATTAATCCCATATTCCTTACCACATCCCCACCTTCCCTCAATTCTCCTACCACCTACTTACACTAGGGGCAATTTACAATGGCCAATTCACCTATCAACCTGCAAGTCTTTGGCTGTGGAAGGAAACCGGAGCACCTGGCGGAAACCCACGTGGTCACAGGGAGAACTTGCAAACTCCGCACAGGCAGTACCCAGAACCGAACCCAGGTTGCTGGAGCTGTGAGGCTGCGGTGCTAACCACTGTGCCGCCCACTTCTACCACACCAGTCTTTGAGCCTTGCATTAATTTCTTTAATCTTGTTTGCCCTATGCCAATTTGCACGTGGTTTAGGTAATAATCTCTGGATTATTACCTTTGAGATTCTGTTTCTTAATTTAGTGCCTAATTCCTCATACTATGCAGAACCTCTTTCCTTTTCCTGCCTATGTCATTGGTATCTACATGGACCACAACGACTAGATCCTCCCCCTCCCACTGCAAGTTCCTCTGCAGCCCTGAGCAGATGTCCTGAACCCTGGCACCTGGCAGGCAACACAGCTGTCTGGACTCTTGCTGTTTGCTGCAGAGAATAGTGTCAATCCCCCTAACTATACTGTCCCCTACTGCCACTACATTCCTTTTTTCTTCCTCCACTTTAATAGCTTCCTTTATCATGGTGCCATGGTCAGGTTGTTCGTCCACCCTGCAGCTCCCACTCTCATCTAAACAAGCTGAAAGAACCTCAGACCTGTTGGACAATTGCAAAGGCTGAGGCTACTGCTCTCTGGGACCCCTTACCTGCCTCAGCTGCAGCCACACTCTCCTGTCCCTGACCACTGACGAAATCAGAAGACCCTATCCTAAGTGGTGTGACCAGCTCCTGGTACAAAGTGTCCAGGTAACTTTTCCCCCTCCCTGATGTGTTGCATTGTCTGCAGCTCGGCCTCCAGTTCAATGACTCTGAGCCGAAGCTCTTTGAGCCGCAAATACTTACTGCAGACGTGTTTGCCCTGGATCGCACTGGCATCCAGGAGCTTCCACGTGCTGCAGCCATGACACATCACCTGTCCTGCCGTCCTTAATGTGTTTCAATTAACTACTTAATTATTTTATTCAATTATTTTTTCCTTTTTTGTATATTTTATTAAGCTTACCACTCGTTCCTTTATTTTAAACGTTAGGATTAGAATAGACCTTAACCACTTACCAGATACTCACCATACAGCTAGCTTCTTCCACAACCAATCACCTACCTGCTCACCTGTGATGTCACACTTGATTTTCTTTGAAGGGCTCGTTCCACTAAACAGGATAGGATAGAGAATTTGGCTAGCCTCTTCCAGCACTCCGCGCTCTTTTCAGTGAAGCCATTGCCCCGCTCTCCATGCTCTTTTTGAACTGAAGGCTCTCCCGCTCTCTGTGCTGTTTTTGAAGTGAAGGCTCTCCGCGCTCTTTTTGAAATATAATTTGATTATCGTCTCTATGGGTTAAACTAAAACTAAGCTCAAGTTGTGGTTTTATACATAAGGCTTTTAGCAGCGCTACTAAGGCCAGCTTGATGCATTCTTGCACACGAAACACCACTGGCTGCTGCCTGTGCAGCATAACTGAACTGGAGTGGCGCACAGAGATGCATCAACTGTGTGTGCCTAACGACGTTGCAAGTGTGTTATCATGGTGTCATTGACATGAACAGGCTGATGCAACGCAAGGATACCAGGATTGGTAAACAGATGTGCAGGCAACACCTGCCTTATTCAGTCCAAAAACAACAATAGTTATGAAGCAAGATGGCCCTGTCGAGTGGCCTACTCCTGCTCCCAATTTGTATGTTCGTATATCTGGGGCTATTTAATGGGCTACTCAACAAGTTGCAGTTGACGTGCTTTTAACTGATTTGTCATGAGGCAAAGTTTGTGGAAGCACTACGGTGAGTTACTGAAGCAGTTTGGAGATATTTGCTGCACACAGTGAGGAAAGACCAGAGCCTTACAGAGGTATGGGGACAGTTGTTGCAGTACCTCTTGGTCTGTAACTTAACCAGGCCATGGAGAGGAGAAGGCAGGAAGTAGACCACATGCATCCCTTGCAACTGAGCACAGAGAAAAGGGACTTGAGGCTTTCCTTCAGTTAAAAGGAACTTCCCCACCCCAAAGTGGACCCATTATTCCCAAACCCCATACAACAAATTGATATATATCCATGCAACACACTACATCACAAAATCCTCTTGGTAACCATCCATCAATCAAGGTAAAAATCAAAAGCTTTATCCAGCAATACAAAAACAAACAGAACATATTACCCTGTGTATTCCCTTAGTGCCTGTCTTGCGGGTACCCCTGCCTGTACCAGCGCTCCTACGCATGCTACCCCTTGCAGAAAATCCTCTAGCAGCTCTGCCTTGAGGGCCCATTTTCAGATTGCACCACCTCAGTCTGGATGGCAGCAGCCTGGGCTGGTGGCTGAGGGGCAACAGCAAGGGCACCGACAGAGTGGCAGTGGTGGGAGTACGAATGCTGCCATCCTCAGAGGACAGCAGGGTCATGTTCCATGGTGCCACTGCCACTCCCACAGGGCAGCACCTCCGTAATCTTCAGAATCAGTTGGAGCACACATTGCTGAGAGAGCCTTTGTGCCCATTGAGCACTGAGATCTGCATATACGAT
The DNA here is from genome assembly GCF_036365525.1 of Heterodontus francisci. NCBI lineage: Eukaryota > Metazoa > Chordata > Chondrichthyes > Heterodontiformes > Heterodontidae > Heterodontus > Heterodontus francisci. The sequence goes on along the minus strand of NC_090383.1, from coordinate 90,739,776 downwards.
GGCAGCAGTTTGAGACTGGATGGCAGTAGCCAGGAGCCTCATGACCTCCGTCTGAGCTTTTGAAACATTGAGGCAATGGGAAGCCTCTGCCTGTGCCGAAGTAGAAGCTGAGACAGCGTTCAGTAGATGTTCTGTCATGGGCACCATTTCCACGGTGAAAAGGATGGGCTCCAAGCTCTGCGCAATGCCCTGTGCCAAGACTCCCTTTCATGTTGTTAACCAGTGACTGGAGGCTAGTTGGCAGACCAATGCGCCAAATGTCTGTGTTCATTGTCATCAGCATTTTCCTGTAGTCTGCCCTAACGAGATCCTCATCCTTTCCTTCCGAACCGGTATATGACCTCACCCTTCTGGGACTTTGCACATGAACTGACCTATCGCCCTGCCCTTGTTGCAGCCGATGGCTCAGCACCTGCAGATCCAGACTCTAAACTAGCCTCTAAGGCACACGAAGTGCTTGTATCTTAACTGGTGGCTGAGGGTGTAAGGTCAAGAGACAGTGCTTCATCCTTAGAGGTCTGCTTTTCCTCTTACTCTTCCATCTGAAGCTGCAGTGGCAAATCTTGACTACCTGAAGCACAAAAGCATGAGGGGAGGGTGAGGGAAGGGCAGATGGGAAGGAAGGAGGAGGTCCATGGTCACTCCATCTGCATTCCATTTCATGGCACCTTTCGGGATAAGTGCGAGGAGTGAATGGAGAAGGTGCGTAATGCAGCAACTTATCAGCCTGGATGGCCTCAGCACCACCGGGTGCCCGTAAACCTAAGCATTATCTCCTCCAGGATGCTGAGCAGATGAAGCCATGCTGGTCCTCCACTGGTCATTTAGGTTGTCTCCTGTTGAAAGCCACCTTCTCCTGCAAGAGAGATGGCAGAATGTGTCACTGTAGTTGGGTGATGTGCCTGCCACAGGCAGTTCAATGAATTGCAGCTCCCTGTCCAAATAGTGGGTCAAATTAATTTCTAACCCTACATTCTTCTAATATTCATTTGCTATTGATGACATGGTTTAAGTTCACTTTTGTTGGAGAAATAAGATCTTCCTAAGATGTGTAAACTGTGTTGTATGTTTGATGGAACGTTTAGACTATTTGGCTACTTATATTTTTTGATGCATTGAATTTTTTAAAAGTACTTGGCATAACTCCCCCATGATGATTGCAGCATATTTTTAGCCTTCACGGTTGATATCAAAAATGTCAGGCTTTAGAAGATTTTTACTCCTCAGGAGATTGGTAGCCTGCAATTGCCACTAATGGATGTTGCAATACTTTGAAAAACTTAGTGTATTCACTGTTTCATTTTATATCATTTTTTTCCCCCATATAGGATGACAGGTAGAGAATTCTTTACTCGTTTTCCAACACTTTACCCCTTCCTCCTTCAACAACTGGAGATGGTAGCAAACACAATGGACAGGTAAGCAACCAGTGTGTTCAAAGTTGACTGTTGGTGAAAAACTGGCTTAGAACTGTTCTAAAACCAGCTTATATTTGCAAAATCCATTTTTTATCATAGAACATGGATGTTAGAGCACAGAAGGTGACCCCATTCTGTCTGTGGTGGCTCTTTGCAGGAACATTACAAAACTAATCCTACTGCCCTGCTCTCTCTCCATAAATTTTGAGAGCACTTGAGGAACAGCAATTGTAGTTTTGTGAAGATTATTTGTTGCAGTTTGTGCAAGCACAGCAGAAACTAATTTGCTAAATTGCACTTCCATTTCTTTCTGCTACAGGCTGCCATCCTCTTGTATAGCTTAAGAACATTTGAAAACATACGAACACATGAATTAGGAGCAGATATAAGCCATTTGGCCCCTCGAGCCTGCTCCACCATTCAATAAGATCATGGCTGATCTATTTGTGTCTCAAGTTCCACACTCACATCTACCCCTGATAACCTTTGATTCCCTTTCCTAACAAGAATCTATCTACCTCCGCCTTAAAAATATTCAATGACCCCCAACTCCACCACCTTCTGAGGCTGGAAGTTCCAAAGTCTCACAACCCTCAGAGAAATAAATTCTCTTCATCTCTGCCCTAAAAGGGCGAACCCCAAATTTTAAAACAGTGCCCCCTAGTTCTGGACTTACCTACAAGAGGAAACATCCTTTCCACATCCACCTTGTCAAGACCGTTCAGGATCTTATAAACTTCAATCAAGTCTCCCCTCACTCTTCTAAACTCCAGTGAAAACAAGCCCAGTTTGTCCAACCTTTCCTCATAAGACAACCCGCTTATTCCAGGTATCAATCTAGTAAACCTCCTGTGAGCCACCTCCAACATATTTACATCCTTCCTTAAATAAGGAGACCAAAACTGCACACAATATTTGAGATGTGGTCTCACCAATGCCCTGTATAACTGAAGCATGACATCCTTTTATTTTCAATTCCTCTCGTAATAAAGTATAGCATTCCATTAGCCTTCTTTATGACTTGCTGTACCTGTATACTAACTTTTTGTGATTCATGCACTGGAACACCTAGATCCCTCTGCACCTCAGAATTCTGCAGTCGTTCTCCGTTTAGGTAATACTCTGCTTTTTGATTCTTCCTGCCAAAGTAAACAACTTCACATTTTCCCACATTACACTCCATCTGCCAGATTTTTGCCCAGTCACTCAACCTATCTATATCGGTCTGCAGCCTTCTTATGTCCTCTTCACAACATACTTTCCTACCTATCTTTGTGTCACCTGCAAATTTAGCTACCATGCCATCGCTCCTCCTCATCTAAGTCATTGATGTAAATTGTAAAAAGTTGATGCCCCAGCCCAGATCCCTGTGAGACTCCACATGTCACATCCTGCCAACCAGAAAAGGACCTATTTATGCATACTCTCTGTTTTCTGCTAGTCAGCCAATCTTCTATCCATGCTAATATGTTACCCCCTACATCATGAGCTCCTACTTTGCGCAATAACCCTTTATGTGGCACCTTGTCTCATGCCTTCTGGAAATTCAAGTACAGTACGTTAACAGGCTCCCCTTTATCCACAGCCCATGTCACTCATAGAAACATAAGAGCAGGAGTCGGCCATTTGGCCCTTCGAGCCTGCTCCGCCATTCGTTATGATCAGAGCTGATCATCCAACTCTGTAGCCTGTTCCAGCTTTCGCCCCATACCCTTTGATCCCTTTAGACCCAAGAGCTATATCTAACTCCTTTTTGAAAACATCCAATGTTTTGGCCTCAATTGCTTTCTGTGGTAGCAAATTCCACAGGCTCACCACTCTGGGTGAAGAAATTTCGCCTCATCTCAGTCCTGAAAGGTTTACCCTGTATCCTTAGACTATGACCTTGGTTCTGGACTCCCCCACCATCGGGAACATCCTTCCTGCATCTACCCTGTCAAGTCCCGTTAGAATTTTATAGGTTTCAATGAGATCCCCCCTCACTCTTCTGAACTCCAGCGAATATAATCCTAACCGACTCAATCTCTCCTTATATGTCAGTCCCGCCATCCCAGGAATCAGTCTGGTAAACCTTCGCTGCACTCCCTCTATAGCAAGAGCATCCTTCCTCAGATAAGGAGGCCAAAACTGCATACAATATTCCAGGTGTGGCCTCACCAAGGCCCTGTATAATTGCAGCAAGACATCCCTTCTTCTGTACTCGAATCCTCTCGCTATGAAGGCCAACATACCATTTGCCGTTTTTACCGCTTGTTGTCCCTGCATGCTTACCTTCAGCGACTGGTGTACGAGAACATCCAAGTCTCACTGCATATTCCCCTCTCTCAGTTTATAGCCATTCAGATAATCTGCCTTCCTATTTTAGCTACCAAAGTGGATAACCTCACATTTATCCACATTATACTGCATCTGCCATGCATTAGCCCACTCACTCAACTTGTCCAAATCACCCTGAAGCCACTCTGCATCCTCCTCACAACTCACCACCCCCCCCCCGCACCCAGTTTTGTGTCATCTGCAAATTTGGAGATATTACATTTAGTTCCCTCATTTAAATCATTAATGTATATTGTGAATAGCTAGGGTCCTAGCACCGATCCCTGCGCTACCCCACTAGTCACTGCCTGCCATTTGGAAAAAGACCCATTTATCCCTACTGTTAGTTTCCGTTCGCCAACCAATTTTCTATCCATATATATCCTTCAAAGAACTCCAAAAAATTTGTTAAACATGATTTCCCTTTCACAAAACCATGCCGACTATTCCCGATTACCTTGAGTTTTCTAAGTGCCCAGCTACAACCTCCTTAATGATCGATTCGAACACCTTCCCCATGGCAGACGTCAAGCTAAATGGCCTATAGATACTTGTTTTCTACCTTTCCCCGCACCCACCCCCCCCCCCCCCCCCCACCACTTCTTGAATAGAGGGATTATATTTGCTACTTTCCAGTCTGCATCTACTACCTCATTAGCCACCTCTTTTAAGACCCTAGGATGACGCCCATCAGGACCCAGGGACTTGTCAGCTGCAGCTCCATCAATTTGGTCAGTACCACTTCCCTGGTGATTGTAATTTCACCAACTTCCTCTCTTCCTTCCACCTCCTGATTTACAACTATTGCCAGAGTGTTTTTTGTATCCTCTATAGTGAAGACAGAAGCAAAATATTTGTTTACTGCATCCATCATCTAGTATTATCTACTATTAGTTCCCCATTCTCGCTTTCCAGAGGGCCAACACTCACTTTACTTACTTTTTAAATACCTGTAAGAAGCTCTTGCTATCTGTTTTCACATTTCTAGCTAGCACTTTAGCTCTTAAAGAATAGATGGTAAAATTAAGCATTTCATTAATAAAACAGCAATGCCTTGCACTTACAAAGCACCTTTTTACATAGAAATCACAAGGTGCTTCTTAGTGTCATAATCAGAAAAATTAATGCTGAGTCCAAGAAGGAGGTATTAGAAGGTCAAAGCTTAGTTTTAGAGAAGTTTGGAAGTTTTGGGTAGAGTATAGGATGTAGATGGCAGAAGGCATGGCTGCTAATGGTGGGGCAATGGGAATGGAATGTGGAATTTCCAGGGTTGGAAGAATGGAGAGTTCAAGGGGTGTCGAGGTGGTTGTAGAACAGGCAGCTGTTACAGAGATGGGATGGGGCTTTAATATGAGGATAAGTATTTTAAATTGGGTGTATTGGTGATTTGGAGACATCGGAGATCAGCAAGTGGAACTTGATGTGGGATAGAATGTGGATATTAGTGTTCTGAATGAGTTGAATATTGTGGAGGGTGGTTGCCTGACCAGGTTAGTTTAGATTTGTCAAATTTGGAGTTGACAAAGGCATGTATGAAGCAGATGGACTGAGGCAGCCGATGTCACAGAGATGGAAGTAGGCAATCTTTGTAATGGAGAGGATATGGGGTCAGCAGCTCAGCTTACTGGTCAAATAGGACACAGGTGGTCTGGTTCCACCTGCTGAAATAGGTCGCAAGTTTATGAAGTTTGCGGCAGGGTTGAGGACAGTGGCTTCAGTCGTCTTAATGTTTTACTGATGCTGTCGTTAGAGAAGATTTCATAGTTAGGGGGACAGACAGCCATTTCTGTAATTGTCATCGTGATACCCATATGGTGTGTTGCCACTCTGGTGCTAGGGTAAAGGTGGCGGTGTGCGGTCTTCTTGAATTGCTGCAATCCATCTGGTGCAGGTGCACCCACAGTGCAGTTAGGGAGGGAGTTCCAGGATTTTGATCCAGTGCCAGTGAAGAAACGGTGATATATTTCCAAGTCGGGATGGTATATGGCTTGGAGGGGAACTTGCAAGTGGTGGTGTTCCCACCTGTCTGCTGCCCTTGTTCTTCTTGGTGGAAGAGGTCGTGGGTTTGGAAGGTGCTGTCGAAGGAGGCGTGGTGAGTTGCTGCATTGCATCTTGTATATGGTACACACTACTGCCACTCTGCGTCGGTGGGGAAGGGAGTGAATGTTTAGGAGGTGGATGTGGTGAGAATCAAGCGGGCTGCTATGTCCTGGATGATGTCAAGCTTCTTGAGTGTTGTTGGAGCCGCGCTCATCCAGGCAAGTGGAGAGTATTCCATCACAGTCCTGTCTTGTGCCTTATAGATGAGGGACAGGCTTTGGGGAGTCAGGAGGTGGGTTATTTGCTGCAGAATTCCCAGCCTCTGACCCACTTTTGTAGCCACAGTAATTATGTGGTTGCTGCAGTTTACTTCTGGTCAATAGTAACTTCCAGGATGTTGAGAGTGGGGGATTCAGCGATGGCAATGCCAGTGAATATCATAGGGAGATGGTTAGATTCTCTATTGCTTGGCACGAATGTTACCTGCCACTTATGTACCCAAGCCTGAATGTTGTCCAGGTCTTGCTGCATATGGACACGGTTTGCTTCAGTATCTGAGGAGTTGTGAGTGGTACTGAACATTGTACAAAAATCAGCGAACATCCCCACTTCTGACCATATGCTGGAGGGAAGGCCATTGATGAAGCAGCTGAAGATGGTTGGGCCTAGGACACTACCTTGAGGAAGTCCTACAGCAACGTCTTAGGGCCAAGATGATTGGCCTCCATCAACCATAACCATCTTCCTTTGTGCTAGGTATGACTCCAACAAGTGGAGAATTTTCCCCCGATTTCCATTGATTTCAATTTGGCTAGGGTTCCTTAATGCCACAGTAGGTCAAATGCTGCCTTGATATCAAGGACAATCACTCTCACCTCACTTCTTGAGTTTAGTTCTTTCGTCCATGTTTGGACAAAGGCTGTAATGAGGGCAGGAGCCAAGTGGCCCTGGTGGAACCCAAACTGAGCAAAGGAGATTGAGGGGAGATTTGATAGAGGTGTACTGGATTCTAACAGGTTTAGATGGGGTAGACGAAGAAAAGCTGTTCCCATTAGCTGATGGTACAAGGACTAGGGGACAGAGATTTAAGGTTTTGGGCAGGAGATGCATGGGGGGTTGTGAGCAAGAACTTTTTTATGCAGTGAGTGGTAATGACCTGGAACTTGCTGCCGATAAGCATGGTGGAAGTGGCGATGCTGAATGATTTCAAAAGGAAATTGGATGGGCATTTGAGGGAAATAAACTTTTAGGGCTACGGGGATAGGGTGGGAGAATAGAACTGATTGGAATGCTCTGCAGAGAGCTGGCATGGCCTCAATGGGCTGAGTGGCCTCCTTCTGTGCTGTTATAACTGTATAACTGTGTCAGACAGGATGTCTAAGAATATAGATGCAATGGAGGGGTTGAGAGAGATTGTGGAAAGATGGAAGTGACCGTCATGAGCACCCATGTGGAAGCTGACTCCAACTCTTTGTTAATGTTGCCAAGGGGCAACATGTAAATGAGGAAAAGGAGAAGATCAAGGAAATACTCTTGGGGGACCAGAGGTAAAAAAAATGCAGAGATGGGAAGAGAAGCCATTGCTGGAGGTGCTATAGCCATGATTGGATAAGATAGAGTGGCACCAAGGGAGTACAGTCCCACTGAACTGGAGAATGGAGGAAAGAGGTTGGAAGAAGATGTTGTGGTTGACCTTGTCAAATGCTGCAGAGCGATCATCTTAGCAATGACGTGGTGCCTTTCACACTCATGGAATATTCCAAAGCTCTCCTCAGCCAATAAATTACTTTTGGACTGTAATCAGTTATGTAGGCTTACATCGCAGCTAATTTGCATGCAGCAAGTAATGAGATGAAAGATCAGATAATCAGTTTTGGTGTTGGTGAAAGGATAAATGTTAGCCAAAATATTCCTGCTCTTCTTTAAATAGAGCCAAGGGGTCTTTTAGAGCCACTTGTATGTATTCACGTCTTTCTGAAAGATGACAATTTAGCAGGCACAAAATGTCAACATTTTCGCAGTTCCATCACCTGGGTGTTTCATGGATTTCATCCCTCATATGTTAAATTTAACCAATATCTACATCTTAATATGAATTAACCAAAATGCCTCCTTGATCAAAAGTCAAAAATCCCAATCCTTGACAGTGTAATTATAATAGATGTATAGTTGATCACTGTAGATCAGTGTTCTGGTAGAATAAAATTATGGTGAAACACAAAATTTTATTTAATTTTAGATGGTGTTGAGATAGGGTGATGTAAAACATCTGCTTACTCATGACAGAAAACAGCATGTTTTATCTTGGGTACTTAGTTTGCATGTGACTGTAAGATTGATTTTCTATTCATTTATTCCACTCATAATGATTAAAGATTTTCCTTCTTGCTCTGTTATCCCCATATATATAGTGATTCTGGTGTGCTGAAGCTCCACCCTAGCCTGTTCTTGTTGCTGCTTGTTCTGGGTCGGTTATATCCATCCCCCTTGGATGGCACATGCTCAGCTCTCAGTCTGGCACCCTTTGTGCCCTTCATCATAAGGTAAGGTATCTCTCATAATTTGGGTTTTGAATGACAAAAATGCATTCTGGTATTGACACGCTGTGAAATGTGCTTTTAGATCTTGTAATCTGAATGTATATGCTTTTACCGAGATTTTATTCATTTCTCTTACAAGATGCAAACACAAACTATTATGTCCCTTTATTTATTACTATTGTCTATGCTGCAGATCAATAAGTAGTCCTAATTGTTATAATTAACATAGAGCTGGCTGAATGTTAAGTCCCAAATGCAAAAAATGCTACTGTGCTAATCCACATTGCTTAGAAACGCAATGGATATGTCACTACTCATCTGGGCTATGTATTGATAGAATGTCTTGTGTCCTAACAGTATGCCATCAAGTCCTGCAATGACATACACTGTGGTATGTAGGTTACGCAGACCTTAAATGTTTGATTAAGAGAAAGATCTAATACATTATGTACATAAGGGCATTAAATCCTTCCAATTGAGTTAACATAAATGAGGTTTCTTGAACCTAATCAACTAATTTTGAAATACTTCAATGAATAAGATTAAATAATATTCAATGAAAGACATCAATGAATAAGATTAAATATTAATATTCAATACTATCCTCTAATGCATCTTAAGAAAGTGTTATACTTGTAACTTTGTGTATGTTATAAACAGTTGAAAGATAAATATTGGCATAATACTATTTTTAATGAATAATTAAATTAGCACACTTCATTGAACTATTCACATTCAAAAGCTGTTCCCCATTTTGAGTAATGAAATAATATCTTTGGAAATTATGCTATGGAATCTCGAGTCTCATTACCACTAATTCTAATCATTAACATGACTCATTCATTTCATTTGCTTGAGCTACAAATCTTCAGCTGTCCTAAAGTTAGCTGAACTAGCTTTGATAATTGCCAAGAAAGCCTACAGCTGATTTTGTTCTTTTGTAAATTTCATTTCTTTTTGGTTTAAAAATCCAACATAAGTAATAGTTTGATTTTCTTTTAACTAAAATTGGAAAAAATCAGCAATTATACAGTAAAATGTATATCTTTTCACTGTCAAATTCCTGTTTTCAGGAAAAGAAAACTTGCATTATATTTGAATCTATTAGTGATGTATCTGAATGTTGCAGTTCCTTGTTAAGTATCCAAAGTACACTGTTATCTCATCTCAGTAAATCTGAACTTATAGAGAGGTTCACAAGCCCCCAGTGAGTGCTGTTTGAAGAAAAGTATTTCAGTGATTAAGGTCATCTTCCCAAGACTGATTGCATCAGAGGCTAATTTGGCAAAGTGGTGCTATTTACATTATTTCTGGATACGTTTATGTCCTTGGAAAGCAAAATACATACAATAAAACAAGAATGTAAGTAACTGAGATTGAGTAAGTAAAGAAATAAAATATACTGTACTGTTAGTATTTATAAAGATGTTTTTTTGAAGTGTTATAAGTTGTAAAATACAGCCTTTGTGTATGACTCAGCAAACGTGTGGTTTTCTGTGTGAATTGTCAGTATGTAACCTTATTGGTTATGGCATGAATTGGTACTTGTACCATAAATTGAATTTCACCATGAACCAAATTCATCTGTGATGGAGTGGTTTAGATTCCTGATAGACACTTTATTTCTGCCGAAAATTCAGCAGAGGTGTCTGTCGACATCAAATCCAAAAATTAACTTATATTCACATATAGAGATGGACATTCTGAAGTGGTAAACAGATGCTCATTGATACAAGCAGGAAAGCTACAACAGAACTGTATTTGTACTGTGTGGATAGTGTTACAGAGGAGTGTCAGGTCAAAATGTATGTCACATTCCCTCTGGGAACACTCAAAAGGCTGTCTTGTATTCCTTCAAGTACAGTAGGAGAAGGAGTGATTGAAGAATTTAGGTTTCTGTTACATAAGCCGACACTATGGGTAAACCAATCAAATAGCCAGTAAATAGGGCAGTTTAAATTACCAGCTTTAAAAAATCCAAACATATGGAGGAAGGGGGATTGGAAAAAATGTATTTATCTGTAAATTTTGCATGAAGAGAGCATTTACTCTTTCTATTTCATCACAGTTCATTTCATAACCTCATACCAATGCTTTAGCTTAGTTCAACAAAGGTAAATTGCAGATATTGTTTTTTATATCTTTATTCTTGTTGCATTACCCTTGCTGAGCAGTTTCTAACCACCAAATTTGGCTGCTTCTTTAGTTCTTGTCTCCTGTCAGTAAGAGTTCTTGACTCTTAGAGGTGTCTGTACCACAACCTAAAGTTCTGGCTCTGTTTCAAACCATTTACTTCCATAACAGTCACTGCACTCCAAAAGTAATTAATTGTATGAAGTACTTGTAAAAGCTTGCTCACTGCTCCTCACATTTCTATTTTTTCAGTTTATTTATTGTTTTGGCAGTTCTGTGGATAATAAAATTTGAAATTTGCTTTAAAATTTCTACAGTTCGCCATTGGACCTTCCCATCTTTTTATTAGTTGGCTAAGGTGCTTTCCACTTGATGTACAATCTCATTACACAATATTACATTATATAGTATTTACAAAACAGAAACAGACCAATCAGCCCAACTGGTGTTAATACTCTACAGGAGCCTCCTCCCACCTTATTTCATCTAGACCATGAGAAATAGGAGCTGCACTAAGCCATTTGACCCTTTGAGCCTGCTCTGCCATTCAAATTTCACCCCATCAACATATCCTTCTATTCCTTTTCTCCTTCCTCAAGTACTTATCTAGCTTCCCTTTAAATGCAGCAATAGATAAGTGGGAATTCCCGCTAATCTCCCTCCTCCCAATCCTAGGACATAAATGATGCTTGCAGCATTCTAACTGCTCTCCACAGCAGATTAATTAACTCAATACAATCTGGTTTATCAAATGTGAAACCTTCTAGTTTGTCTGAGGGTGTATCATACAAAATTATTCTTAGGAAGCATGACTCAGGGCCTCAGTCAATGGGTTTTTAACTAGATATTTCTCATTCTATCTTTTTCTGGAGAGTAACTACCTACACATTGTATAAAATAAGAGCCCCATATTTTCTGGAGACTTGTGCCTTTGAATTACGTTACTGTGGCATTGGGTTAATTTTTATGCTGTAAATGTTGACAGGAGATTATGGCATGAGTTACGTCATTATACATAATTTCCTGGAACTTTTGCATTGCTCCATCAGTAGTCTTGGCAAAACCATGCAAAACTGATTGTTTAAGCTCTGCCCCCAGTCAAGTCAATAGCGATTGTAAATTTCGTGGATTTTGCTTCACTATTTTTGCCACAGCCACTTCAACTGAAGTATAATGGCTCAGGTGAATGTATCTAATTTCATAAGTTCATGAAATCAAGTTAATTAATTAAAATGAAATCTCTGATCTTTCGTAATGGTTTTAATTTTAAGCTAAAACCAATCAAACCACTTTTTTTTTGTAATTTTGTGTTAGGTTTACAGATTGTAGTTACTCCAGACATCTTTCAACATGACTTAATAAAACATCATCTCTAGAGCTGGACAAACATTTTCTTATTTATTCTTGGGCTGTGGATGACACAGGCAAGGCTATGTTCATTGACCATTCCTAGTTACACTGAGTGTTGGTGTTCTTTCTTAAACCACTGCAAACTTTGCAGTGGTAGTGTTCCTACAATGGTGCTAGGTAGGGCATTCCAAGATTCTGATGAAGGAATGGAAATCTATGTCCAGATCAGGGTGGAATGTGACTTGCAGGGAAACTTGGAGGTGATGGTGTTCCCATAACAATGCCGCTCTTGTTCTTCTTGGTGGTAGATGTCGTAGTGGTGGATACAGATTCAGTAGTAGCCTTCAAATGGACATTGGATAAATTCTTGAAGGAGAAAAATTGCAGGGACATGATGCCTCCTTCTGTGCTGTACTCATAACTCATACATTTCACATTTATTTTTTGCAATTTGGAGGTTTCTGTTCTTCAAATAGAGTCTGACATCTTGGGCTTGTGTGCAAATACCCTTTTAGGGACTGATGTTTTTCAGTTTTAACCTGATCTTCTGTGTGGAAAAGACTTTACACACATATAAAATTCTATTTACAAAGTTCTGCATTCTTCAATTGCTGAAATTTGATGTTACAGTCGACTTTTACCCCTGCCGTCACCACGAGGATTCTTCAACCAGTAATTTAGCAGTGGTAGATCATCTTCAGTATCAGGATACTATGGGTTATACCTAATTTGGCAACTGACTAGCCCAGTCAGTCACCCTTAGTGTAAGATTCAGGCATTTCTCAATAGACCCTGTAACAGTTAATATTCAATTCAATAATCCTTCAGAACACTGCTGTCTGTTAAAGTTTGTCAAGATGAGTAATCAATAATTAAGACCTTTCCGGTCATGAACCCAAAATAATGTTTTACTCAAAGGATTCCATCCAGTAGGTTGTCCTCTCCATCCTTTTTACTTCCATAAGCCAACCTTTTACTGCAGATAGATCCTTTTGTGGCTGTATGCTCCTGGAAAAATTTTGGTTGAAAGAATTCAGCGCTCCCTCAGGAAACTGGAACATATGGGGACCTAACTAAAGGTTGTTTTCTGAATCTTCAGCCACTTCCTATTTCCAAAAATAGATGCCAGATGACCTACTGTAGTTAACTGCATAAATAGTACAATATTTGAAGAATGATGGAGGAGGGAGTGGGGTTGGGGGACCAAGGAAGGGAAGAGAAAAAAAATTCCCTGCATTATCCAGACATGGTCATGACTGATGCCGTCATTTCCTCTCTTTTTTGGCCCTTAAAAGGTGTACAGGATCAACTTGATGGTAATCTCCATTGCTCCGAGGCCATTATTTTCAGACCTCACCACCACCCGTATTGTCTGTTGGAGAGATGATGTGTGTCCATGCAGCTTCAAGCAATGGCTTGGCTTCAGTAGGGCTAAAGTAAAGTATGTCTACATTGAAACCTCCAGCACAGATTGTTCACAGCTGTAATTGGAAGAAATTTTGCCTCTGGTGCCAAAATCATGAAGAGGATTCTCTGTCATCTGGCAATCCATTATATTGTGCCAGGAACTGAACCAAAGCCAGTTCAGTAACAGTGCACACAGCGCATATTTTTCCTGTTTGTTTCATATACCAGAGATTATAATCTGTAATCTACGGGTGCAAAACCACTCAAACACTTTCTGGGAATCAACAATTGGATTTTTTAAAGTGCTTACTGTGCATGACTGACTCTAAGTAACATATACCACATCGCTATTTCTTACCAAACCTTCTGCTGGAGAGTTTATATTAATCCAGATTGAATGACAATTACTATTTTATCTTAAATGTTCTAGTTAGTAGTCTTTTTTATTTTAGATATCAGACTTGATTAGTATTGTTTTATTTTTCTAATTAGAGTATTAAGCTATTTTTCAATCTGGTGTGTCACCCATGTACTTAGTAAGCCTTGAAACATTTTAGCCAGAGCTTCCCTTACGTTTTCACTGATTTCCTTAAAAAATCCTTGATCTATTTCATGGATCTCTTGCCACAAAATATCAAAGCATTATTTCATGACTGGTTCATATTTTTCCCATGGATCTTCTATCTCTCTAACTCCAGGAAAGGGTATATGACAATTATGTATGATGATGTAACTGATGCAGTAGTCAGTACTAGTCCCATCTACCTTTACTAACGTGCAGGAACTTGTTCAGTTTCTTTTTGAAAGCCTGTAGTGAATCGGTACTCACTATATGTTCTGGCAATCTATTCTAGGTCATAGATTCTCTGTGGAGAGAAATGGACTTCCTGGTGTGTAACCTGGTGCTGTTTTTGTATCTTGTGCTGGTGGCTCTAGTCTAGCCCTCTTTATATAGCTCAAATCATCTATCCATCGAAACTGAACCTATTTTGTTTGCTATTTTAACACAAACTATATATATATATATATATATATATATATTGTCATGAACACGTGCTATGCCAAATGATGATTTTTTTTAATCCATCAGCTGGAAACTTGAATTAAACTTTAAAAAGAAAGTAGGAGATAAACAACTGATAAAAGGATCACTGCTAGCAGTGGCCACTTCAATTTGCATCTCAATACCTGGCATACCAATGTTTTCAGGTGGAGACAAAGGTCTGGTAAAATCTCCAACCAGAACAATGGCTTGAGCAATTTGAATGAGCTACCTGCCTTGCCTTCATTAACAGGACATTCAAAGTGGAGGTGAACCTCTCAAAGGGTAAACACTGAAACAGTGGGACCCGAGAGAGATTGGAATTCTTAGACTTGATCTAATTAAAGTGCAAAAGAGAGAATGTACTGGGCCATCATGTGACCGACCCTCCATCTCGGTGAAAATTTCTTTACCGCAGACAAGCTCCTGAGTTTGACCAGTGCAGGACCCAAGTGGGGATCTGTCTCTGAATCTCTTTCTGTCTGTCTGTCTGTCTCTCTCTCTCTCTGTCTGTTTGTCTCTCTCTCTGTCTCTGCCTCTCTCTCTCTCGCTCTCTCTCCAGGCCACCCTACAAGTCTGAACCTTGCCTGCTGGCTGCAAAACATCCAAGTCCATCATTGCTGCAGCCAGAGACCCTGGGAAGAAAACTATCTGCATTACTGTCTCCAAGAAAATCCTGAACCAGTTGGCCACCTCTACCAGCCAGAAACCTCAGGACCACGAGTTCAGCTGGAAGACAGCTAATTACCAGACTTCACAGACTATATATTCTTTGTTATTGTTCCAGACTCTAATCCGGTCAATCTATTCTTCTTCACTCTGCAACCTAATTGTGTGTGTGTGTGAAAGTTGGCGTGTAGTTTATTATTTTACTTAGATCGGGTTTTGATCTTAAGTATAGTAAACTAATCTCTCTCTTGTTTAAACTCAAGAAAACCTGTCCGATTGGTCCTTTTATGATCATAGCACATAGAGGGTTAAACACTCACTGAATTGGTAAGCATATCCACTGTTTAAAAGAAATAAATCCTGTTGTGGTCAAACAAGCATCGGGACAAGAGGGGAGCCTTTTGACCCCTCCTCACCTGATCGTAACAATTTTTTTATTATACTGCATTCATGGGATGTGGGTGCACTGGCAAGACCAGCACTTACTGCTTATCTCTTGGAAGTAGACCTCTCTGTAGAAACAAGTCCCAATTCCTTGAACTTATTCTGATATTTATCTCCTTGGATTTATCATGGTTGTCGTCTAGACCTTCTCCAGGTCCTTACTATCCCTCACAACATAAGGCTACCAAAACTGAGCATGATATTAAAGATGAGATTGTTATGGACAGGTGGTAAGTTGTGTGGGTGGCTTCCACTTTTCACCTCCCAACTGACCACAGTCGTGTTTTGTTAAAAATGGTGCGTTAGTCCCCCAGTGTTTTAGGGTCATATACACAGAGAAAAGTCAGGTTTTCTTGCGGGTTAAATAACGAAGATAACTATTTATTTTAAACAATTCCCAAAAATGCCACAACCTTCACCCACTCATGCATTCACACACACATGCATACACAAGAATAGATAGAGAGAAAAGGGTGGGATGCAATTAAAGTCCAAGGTGATATTAGAGTTTGTTGTTTACAGAAGACTGTTGAAACTCGGGAGGAATGTTTTTTCAAAGGTGCCGGCCTGGTTGTTTGCAGTGTTGAATTTAGAGTTATTGTAGAGTTCCAGTGTTTAAAACTCAGCCCAAAGTAGGTGGTGTCAATTTGGTTTGCCTTCACAGATGGAGAATCTCAAAGTCACATGATCATTTCTCTGCTATAATGATTTGTTCCAGCAGTTGTTCAGGGTTTTCCTGTTTAGCTGGATCTCTGTCTCAGCCTCAGGCTGGAAAACCGACTGTGATCTTGGCTTGATGTTCCCCCCCCTCTCTCTCGCTGTCTCTCTGTCTCCAGAGGGCTACCTTTTAAGGTAAAGATCCATCATGTTTGAGTTTCTGTCAGGTAACACATGGCCCTCTCCCCTGGTGTGACCTTACAATGGTCAAGGATATGGAAACTATGGCGATCTATTGATGTCTGAATGGGGCCTATTCTGTTTATAATGGTCCTACTTCAAACCTATTGTCATCCGAGGCCTCCACCTGCCAAGAGTGAGACACATCAATTTAGTCATGAACATTGATTTTTAACTGTTGGAGCGAGGAAATGACTTGTTAAACAGATCAGCCGTGGCTGGAAAAAACATTTGGGCGGCGCAGTGGTTAGCACCGCAGCCTCACAGCTCGAGCGACCCGGGTTCAATTCTGGGTACTGCCTGTGCGGAGTTTGCAAGTTCTCCCTGTGTCTTCGCCGGGGTGCTCCGGTTTCCTCCCACATCCAAAGACTTGCAGGTGATAGGTAAATTGGCCATTGTAAATTGCCCCTAGTGTAGGTAGGTGATGGGGAATATGGGATTACTGCAGGGTTAGTATAAATGGGTGGTTGTTGGTTGGCACAGACTCGGTGTGCCGAAGGGCCTGTTTCAGTGCTAATCTCTCTAAATATCTAAAACATACTAGCAGACATCAAAGGTGAGGAAGTACATTCCAGGGCTAGCTAAGCAGGAGACAATTCACAAGGGCCAGGACTGGTTAGACCAGCTGGTCACATGACTATCTGGCTGCTCCAGGGTTTTCTTTTGAACTGGCCACAGAGTTGGAAGCCATAAAGTCTATTTGCTCCTGGACTGAGAAGATCTCTCTCCTGTCTGCTCTTACCTCTTTCTCACAAGCCTCTGAATCCACTGAAAACACACGAACCCCAAGAGAGAACAGTCTCCTAAAGCGAACACGGTTTAAGAAGAATACTGGGCCCCAAAGAAAAGCAAGATCTACCTACAATCAAGGACTCTATAGTAAGCCCGATGGTACAGTATACAGTGGTGCTCCTTTCAATTTTTGTGTTCTCCACAGAGCTATTTCAGATGGGGTTTAACGAGTTTCGTCCTCTCAGATAGAGGTGTATATTTCTAGTACAGGAAGGGTCACCTGACTCCATTTTGGCTGTGGTACAAGTGTCCATGTTCAGTTCAAATTAACAATTGACTTTTTATTTTCATAATTCCTCCAATTCATTGTTTATTTCATCACAGCACCTTTTTGAGCATGACAAGATCATGCCAGTGTCTTGTATTGTATATCTAATTTTGTATTTCACTGTGCTTTCTGTATATCCCGATACCCTACTCGTCTTCTCTGCAGTCTCGTGACCAGGGATAGGCACCAACATGTTGCACCATGGACATTTGACAAAATTATTGACTCAGCCACGAACATTGGAGGATATTTGCAAAACCCAAGCCCATTCCCCCAATTTATCTACATCAGCCTGAAATCTATTTTTAAGTCCTATCTCCTGTGCACACCTTTGTGTCATCAACAAACCTAAGGATCATAGTACCAATTCCTTCATCCAAGTATTAATAAAGGTGGTGAAGATCCATGGTTCGAACATTGATCCCTGTGGGACTGCACCAGTGATTGAACGCCATGAAGAGCTGCGACAAATGCTGCTACCTCTGCCTACGCGAATGTACCAAATTTGGCAATCTAGCATAAAATATGACACCAGTTGCAAAGGACTCAACCTTGCTTAACCGCCTTCTTAGAATTAGAATATTACAGTGCAGTACAGGCCCTTCGGCCCTCGATGTTGCGCCGACCTGTGAAACCATCTGACCTACACTATTCCATTTTCATCCATATGACTATCCAATGACCACTTAAATGCCCTTAAAGTTGGCGAGTCTACTACTGTTGCAGGCAGGGCGTTCCACGCCCCTACTACTCTCAGTAAAGAAACTACCTCTAACATCTGTCCTATATCTATCACCCCTCAACTTAAAGCTATGTCCCCTCGTGTTTGCCATCACCATCCGAGGAAAAAGACTCTCACTATCCACCCTATCTAACCCTCTGATTATCTTATATGTCTCTATTAAGTCACCTCTCCTCCTTCTCTCCAACGAAAACAACCTCAAGTCCCTCAGCCTTTCCTCGTAAGACCTTCCCTCCATACCAGGCAACATCCTAGTAAATCTCCTCTGCACCCTTTCCAAAGCTTCCACATCCTTCCTATAATGCGGTGACCAGAACTGCACGCAATACTCCAGGTGCGGTCTCACCAGAGTTTTGTACAGCTGCAGCATGACCTCGTGGCTCCGAAACTCGATCCCCCTACTAATAAAAGCTAACACACCATATGCCTTCTTAACAGCCCTATTAACCTGGGTAGCAACTTTATCAAAAGCTTTTTGAAAAAACCCAGATGCATTCAATTTACGAGGCTACCATCATCCACCAGTTTTTTTGATCTTGTCACAAAGTTTGACCAAGTTGCTGAGGTAGGACATTCGTTTCCAAAAGCGATGCTGAGTTCTTTTTTTAAAAAAGGGCAATTTTGTCCATCATCTAGCTGCCTTTTGTTTCTCTATGACTGCTTAATTCCATAAAGGATTTTAAATATTATGGGCTAGTTCTAGTGCTTGCCCAGTGTCATAGAGTTATACAGCACAGAAATGGGCCTTTTTGCCCATCATGTCTGTGCCGGCCATCAAGCACCTAACTATTCTAATCCCATTTTCTAGCACTTTGCCCGTAGCCTTGTATGCTATGGCGTTTCAAGTGCTCATCTAAATACTTCTTAAATGTTGTGAGGGTTCCTGCCTCTACCACCTCTTCAGGCAGTGCGTTCCAAATTCCAACCACTCTCTGGGGTGAAAAATGTTTTCCTCAAATCCCCTCTAAACCTTCTGCACCTTACCTTAAATCTATGCCCACTGGTTATTGATTCCTCCACTAAGGGAAAAAGTCTCTTCCTATCTAACCTATTAATGCCCCTCATAATTTTATATGCCTCAATCGTATCTCCCCTCAGCCTTCTCTGCTCTAAGGAAAACAACCCTAGCCTTTTCAGCCTCTCTTCATAGCTGAAACGCTCCAGCCCAGGCAACATCCTGGTGAATCTCCTCTGCACCCTCGCCAGTGCAATCACATCCTTCCTATAGTGTGGTGCCCAGAACTGTACACAGTACTCCAGCTGTGGCCTAACTTGCGTTTTATACAGCTCCATCATAACCTCCCTGCTCTTATATTCTATGCCTCGGCTAATAAAGGCAAGTGTCCCATATGCTTTCCTAACCACCTTATCTACCTGTGCTGCTGCTTTCAGTGATCTATGGACAAGTACACCAAGGTCCCTCTGATCCTCTGTACTTCCTAGGGTCCTACCATCCATTGTATATTCCCTTGCCTTGTTAGTCCTCCCAAAATGCGTCACCTCACACTTCTCAGGATTAAATTCCATTTGCCACACCTCCATCCATCTTACCAGCCCATCTATATCGTCCTGTAATCTAAGGCTTTCCTCCTCACTATTTATGACACCACCAATTTTCGTGTCATCTGCGAACTTACTGATCATACCTCCTATGTTCACGTCTAAATCATTAATGTATAGTACAAACAGCAAGGGTTCCCAGCACTGATCCCTGCGGTACACCACTGGCTTCCACTCGCAAAAACACCCTCGACCATTACCCTCTGCCTCCTCCTGCCACTAAGCCAATTTTTGATCAAATTTGCCAAACTGGATCGCATGGGCTCTTACCTTCTTAACCAATCTCCCCATGCGGGACCTTATCAAAAGCCTTACTAAAGTCCATATAGACTACATCACCTGCTTTACCCTCATCTACACATTTCATCACCGCCTCACAAAATTCAATCAAGTTAGTCAGACAGGATCTCCCCCCGACAAAGCCATGCTGACTATCCCTGAGTAATCCCTGCTTCTCCAAGTGGAGATTAATCCTGTCCCTCAGACTTTTTTCCAGTTTTTTCCCTACTACTGATGTTAGACTCACCGGCCTGTAATTACCTGGTTTATCCCTGCCAGCTTTCTTAAATAATGGTACCATATTTGCTGTCCTCCAATCCTCTGTTACCACTCCTATGAACAGAGAGGATTTGAAAATTTGTGTAAGAGGCCTTGCAATCTCCTCTCTTGCCTCACCTAACAGCCTGGGATATATCTCATCTGGGCCTGGGGATTTATCCACTTTTAAGCCCGCTAAAACAGCTAATACTTCCTCCCTTTCAATGCTAATATGTTCAAGTATATCACAATCCCCCTCCCTGATCTCTACACCTACATTGTCCTTCTCCATAGTGAACACAGATGAAAAGTAATCGTTTAAAACTTCACCTATGTCCTCCGGCTCCACACACAGATTGCCACTTTGGTCCCTAATGGGCCCTACTCTTCCCCAGGTTATCCTCTTGCCCTTAATATGCCTATGAAACACCTTAGGATTTTCCTTTATCTTGCCCGCCAGTGTTTTTTCATGTCTCCTCTTCGCTCTCCTAATTACTTTTTTAAGTACCCTCCTACACTTTCTATACTCCGCTCGTGCCTCCACTGTTTTCAGCACTCTGAATCTGCCATAAGCCTCCTGTTTTTTTTTTTACTGATCCAATCCTCTATCTCCCTTGACATCCAGGGTTCCCTGGACTTATTGGTCCTCCCCTTCACCTTAATGGGTACATGTTGGCTCTGAACTCTCACTATTTCTCATTGAATGACTCCCACTGATCTGATGTCGACTCTCCTACAAGTAGCTGCTCCGAGTCCACTTTGGCCAGATCCTGTTTTATCATCTTAAAATCGGCCTCCCCCAATTCAGTACCTTTATTTTCGGTCCATCTTTGTCCTTTTCCATAACTACCTTAAATCTTACAGAATAATAGTCACTATTCCCGAAATGTTCCCCCACTGACACTTCTACCACTTGTCCGGCTTCATTCCCGAGGATTAGGTCTAGTACTGCCCCTTCTCTTGTAGGACTTTCTACGTACTGGCTCAAAAAGCTCTCCCGTATGCATTTTAAGAATTCCGCCCGCTTTAAGCCTTTTGCGCTAAGACTATCCCAGTTGATATTGGGGAAATTGAAATGCCCTACTATTATTACCCTATTATTTTTACACCTCTCTGAGATTTGCCTACATATCTGCTCCTCTATCTCTCCCTGACTGTTTGGCGGCCTGTTGTACACTCCCAGCCAAGTGATTGCCCCCTTTTTGTTTTTAATATCTACCCATATGGCCCCATTTGAGGAACCTTCTAAGATAATCATCCCTCCTTACTGCAGTAATTGACTCCTTGATCAACAGTGCAATGCCACCACCTCTTTTAGCCCCTCCCCTATCATGCCTGAAGATTCTATATCCTGGAATATTGAGATGCCAGTCGTGCCCCTCCCTCAACCATGTCTCTGTGATAGCAGTAATATCATAATGCCATGTGCTAATCAATGCCTTCAATTCTTCTGCCTTACTAGTAAGACTCCTTGCATTAAAATAGATGCAATCCAACATTGCATTTTTCACTTGCGCCTTAACAGGTCTATATTTGCTCTGCCTTCCAGACTGACTCATTTTCTCCTCTATATTTGACTGTGCATCACCCCCTACTGTAACTCCACTCTGTATCACTTCCCCCTGCCAAATTAGTTTAAACTAGTGTCTGGTCACGATAGCTGCTTAAGATGCCCATGATTATATTTCAGTTCAAACTATGTCATCACTGAGTTGCTTGGTCGGTGCCTGAAACAAACATGTAAAATACAAGAGGGCGATCATTAAACATAAAATGACAGACAGTGAGGAGGATTAATATTAGTTGGTGCTGTATAGACCTCTCAGAAGCACTGTTCATCGATAAAGACATTGGACCAGATTTTGCCAAAAAATAATGTTGTCTGCACGACACGCACCGTTATTAATGTGCAAATCGGCCAGCAACTTCTAGCGAGGAAGAGATGTCCCTCGAATTGTGAATTGCCACAAGCTGCTGGCATATTTGTGTTGCTGCACCATTAACAGTGCAGTACCTGCACTGTGTGTCCACCTACATCACATTGCCTGCAGCGATTTTAAAAAGGTGGCTCACCACCACCTTCTCGAGGGCAATTAGAGATGAGCAATAAATGCTGGCCTTGTCAGCATTACTCACATACCATGAATGAATAAAGAAGAAACAGCATCACATGTTGCTGCATTCACGCATTAATTGCTTGTTAAGCTCGCCATAGAAAGTTAAGTCTAGTTTTTAAGCAGTGTAAGCACCCTTTTAATGATGTGATAGTTGTTAATGACTGCCAATCAATGTTGGGTCTCATTCTTTCACGGTGAATTGTTTAGGAGATCTTAAAAAAAAAATTTAATTTTTGTTTTCCTTTCTGTCTCTTTCCTCTCAACCAAAACTTTATTTTCTTCTCTCTATTTCTCTTTCTGTACAATATTTAACAATGAGTTCACCTACTTTGATTTACTCTCTTTCTCAGTCATTCCTCTGTTTATTTCTCATCCTTAAATCTCATTGCTTAAAGAGATACCTTTGTCCCGTTGTTCACCAAGGTCCCAGCTACCTTGCTGCATTATCAGCCAGCAGCTCCAACAACTCTTAGGCAAATTTTTTAAAAACTTACTTAGACTTGTTTGTGCATATTCAATAGGTTGTGCTGCAAGATGCCCCACTCCAAAATCTAACCCACAGACTACAATAGTCAGCACAATCAGTATCTAAGTGGCAATAGCGAATGATTAATTGGTCAGACGAAGAGAATAAGTAGAATATTTCAGCTACAAATCTTGTTTTACCAGTTCAGTACACAATTGGCATTAGTCCAACCATTTTGGTGTGCTGAGCTTTGCTTTGGGTTGCAATCTGACTGATCCTTAGCATTGTCACAAGATTCACTTTGTTTTTCTACTGCTGACTTTCCACTTTTAATTGGTGGGGTACAGTTCTACAGGACCAGGCCTTGCCTTGCCTCTGCCCTCACTCAAATTTGCAAACTTTGACAACAGCATACATCAAGAGTTGAATCCTATTTTATCCTCAGAAGTAGAATAGCCTAAGTGATTTCCCCTTCTTACCCCTCTCCAATGTCGCTACTGCAGTTCTGGCTGAGGTCAAATAACTCAAAACACTGGGGATCAAAGGATTCAGTTATTTAATTATCCAGTTTGTTGTGACATTTATAGGAACGTAGGTACTGGAGTAGGCAATTTAGCCCTCAAGCCTATTCTGCCATTCAATGCAATCATATCTATTTGGTATGGGGATGATACTCAAACAAATAGTTCTAACTCCAACCAAATAGAACATTTTCCATTGAGTTTCTAAACCACTCGAGGACCTTTTTTTAAAATATATTTTCCCTGTAATAGATTTCTCTAATTTTTCAAATGTAGGTGAAATTCAGGTAGGCAGCCATTCCTTGTGGGCTCTCGTTGCTTTGTCACTGGGGGTGCTTTCGATCCCCACCTTGCAAAGTGGGTCTTGCTGTTTCCACTAGTTTGTAGTACTACATTGTCTCTGAAAGCAGGGCTGTAACTAAATGCTGAATTAGACGAGACTTTAAAAATTGTTTAGGTCCTAGCTGCCTCCAGCCACTGTCTGATCACTAACTTGAAAATAAGCTGAAAGTTAGAGCAATGACTTGCATTAATATATTCTTTTTGTTATAGAAAAAAATCACATTGTGCTTCACGGGGGCATATCGAAAAAGAGGTGCCAAGTCAAAGGTGGAAATACTGGGGAAATTAACCAAAGGCTTGCTCAAAGAAGTGGGATTTACAAAGCGTTTTAAAGAGGTGGAGGGGCTTGGGGAGAAATTCTAGATATTGAATGCTAGGCAGCTGAAAGCACAGCTGTCTATGCTGGGACGATGGAACAGGTGATACATGAGATTGGAGTCGAAGGAACAGAATTCAGAGTGTAGGGCTGGAGGAGGAAATTATTTGGTAAAGTGTCAACAGGTTGTCAGCAAATGTTGAAGCCCGTAAAAAGGACAGTGGCAGCATGGATACGAAGTTGGCTGAGAGACAGGAAACAGAGAGTAGTGATGAACGGTTGTTTTTCGGACTGAAGGAAGGTATATAGTGGGGTTCCCCATGGGGTCAGTATTAGGACCACTGTGTTTCTTAATCTATATTCATGACCTAGACTTGGGTATGTAGGGCATAGTTTCAAAATTTGTAGTTGGCACAAAACTTGGAAGTATTATGAACTGTGAAGAGGATAGTGATAGACTTCAAGAGGACATAGACAGGCTGGTGGAATGGACAGACACATAGTAGTTGAAATTTAATGCAGATCAGTGTGAAGTAATACATTTTGGTCGGAAGAATGAGGAAAGGCAATGTAAACCAAAGGATACAATTCTAAAGGGGGTGCAGGAGCAGAGGAATCTTGGGGAGAAATGTGCACAAATCATTTAAGGTGGCAGGACAGTTTGTGAAAGTGGTTAAGAAGGTAACAGGATCCTGGACTTTATAAATAGAAGCATAGTATACAAAAGCAAAGATGTTATGTTGAACCTTTATTAATCACTGGTTCAGCCTCAACTGGAGTATTGTGTCCAATTTTGAGCAGCACATTTTAGGAAGGATGTGAAGGCATTGGAGAAGATGCAGTAAAGATTTATGAGAATGGTTCCAGGGTGGTTCCAGCTACAAGGATAGATTGGCAAAGCTGGGGCTGTTCTCTTTGGAGAAGAGAAGATCAAGAGGATCTGAATGTGGCTGGTAGCCAGTTGAGCCACTTAAAGGCTTATTAAGGCCTATTGTTGGAGGCTGACCAGAATTTTCCAGTTGGCCTCCAGGTCCTCGCAGGCGTCAGGAATAGTGTCGCTGCCTGGAGGTTCCTCCCTCCCTACTTGCCTGGCTTCTGCTGCAGCTGCAGGCCGGGTTCTCCCCCCTTTCCCCTGTCCACCACCAACAATGCTGGCCCGCCTGCTGAGGCCATGTTTTAACTTAAAGTTAAAAAGTTGGAGAGAGGAGCCTCCATCTAGGAGCCACTAATTGGAGAGTTTGGGAAAATGAACATCCGAATTACTGTTCCCCACATAGTTCAGGCTTCTGCCCCCCATTTGAGCCTGACGGCGGGGTCCTGAAGCCCTCAGGGAAATTCCTTCCCTCTGTCCAGAAGGTAACCTCCCTCCAAATGCTAACTAAGCTGCTGTGTATTTCCAGAAAATTAGTTGTTAATTTCGAATTCCAGCATTTGAGAGCAATTTACTTTTCATCTTTATAATAACTCATATCCAGGTTAAGGTACACAGAACTAATTTTTCTTTTTTCAATCTTGCAAGAATACAGTTTGTATTAATATAATAGCTTTTAGTTTGACTTCAGTACTTACAGTACTTGTGGAAAAGATAAAATTGCTCAAGTCAAGAGGTCGAGCTTTCAAGCTGTTTAATCTTTTGAGTAGGGCATTAGTTTGAACTAGTTGGAATGTTTTTTTAAAATCAGAAACTTATAGTGTACAAAATGGAGAATACTCTTGTAATATGAGTACAGTCGAGCTAGGTCCTTAAGCAGAAAATGGCAGATATACTGCTGTTCCTGTTTGCAGGGCTGGTTTGGGCTTAACCCATTTCTTTTATAGTTTTTCCCCTTTAAACTATTGAATATAGTCTGAATTTGGGACTTGATGTTTACATTCAAAATCTTTAATATATGGAATATATTTTGCACAGAACATTGGCTTGCTGACATTTTTCTCTTTGCATGCCTTTTTCTAATCTTTAAGTATTTCCTCTAATCTCCTTATAGTTACTTGTGTTCATCTTTAGCATTGCTTATCATCTGTCCTTTATCACATCTCTGCTGAATACCTTTGTGTTCATTGTTTAGAGTTCTCCCTTTTTACTACAAATGCATTTTTCTAATATATTTAATTAATATCAGATAGAATGTGTATGTTTTATTCTTGTACACCTGTGTTAAATCTCCCCTCAATCTCCTTTGTTCTGAGAATAACCCCAGCTTTTCCAACCTAACCTTTGTAACTAAAATCCCCCATCCCTGGAACCATTCTGATAAATCTCCTCTGCACCCTCTTAAGGACCCTCACATCCTTCCTAAAGTGTGGGGACCAGAACTGGATGCAGTACTCCAGTTGGGGCCTAACCAGAGCTTTATAAAGGTTAGCATAACTTTTCTGTTTTTGTACTCAATGCCTCTGTTTATGAAGCCCAAGATCCCATATGCTTTACTAATCACTCTCTCAATATGTCCTGCCATCTTCAAAGTTCGATGCACATGCACTCCAGGTTCTTCTGTCCCTGTGCAATCTTTAGAACTGTCCCATTAAGCATATATTGCCTCTCCATATTCCTTCTGCCAAAATGCATCACCTCAAACTTGTATTAAATTCCATCTGCCGCCTGTCTGCCCATACTGCCCTTAACTATGTCCTGTTGCAGGCAGCTCATACCATCCTCGCTGTTTACCACATCTCCAAGTTTGGTGTCATCAGCAAATTCTGAGATTCTACTCTGTATTCCAAGATCCAAGTCATTTATATATTGCAAAAAAAGCAGTGGTCCCAGTACTGACCCTTGGGGAACACCACTGTCAACCATCCTCCAGTCTGAAAACAATCATGTACTATAACTCACTGTTTTCTGTCCTTAAGCCAATTTTTTATTCAATTGGACACTGAATCTCCTATTCCATGAGCCTCAATTTGTTAAGCAGTCTTTTATGTGGTCCTTTACCAAACGCCCTCTTAAAATCCATATCAACAACATCCAGTGTGTTTCCTTCATCAACCTTCTCTGTTTCTTCATCGAAAAATTCAATTAAGTTAATCAAGCACAATCTGCCTTTAACAAATCTGTGCTGGCTATCCTTAATTAACTCGAGCCTCTCCATGTGTCTGTTGATATTATTGTTTCTAAAACCTTACCCACTGCAGATGTTAAACTAACTGGCCTGTAGTTGCTAGGACTGTCATTACACCCTTTCTTGAATAAGGGTGTCGCATTTGCCACTCTCCAATCCTCTTTCACCTCCTTTCCTTAGCCAAGGAAGATTATGGCAAGCCCTTTTGCCATCTCCATCCCCACTTGCTTTAGCAACCTGGGATGTAAGTCATCTGGACTAGGTGACTTATCTACCCTAAACATAGACAGTCTTTTTAGTACCTCCCCCCTCTCAATTTTTACCCAGAATCATAAAATGGTTACAGCACAGAACGAGGCCATTCGGCCTGTTATGTTTGTGCCTATCCATTGCCTTTTATCAGCTCCACTTCTACCGATATTTTGTCAGATTCCACTTCCTTAGTGAACACTGATACAAAGTATTCATTAAGTATATTAGCCTTGCCCTGCACCTCTAAGCATATATTGCCCTTGGATCTTGATGGGATTTGGCAGTATTGAAGCGTGCAGCTTGTGGCAGCCTTGAGAGGCGTACCGGAGATTGAGGCTTAAACTACCCTTGACACCAATCAGTCCATCAGTCAGTCCCTCACCGTGCTCTCCTGCCTGTCATTCTTTTCCCCAACCCATCTACAATTCCTTTTGGGTCATTAGCTGCATCCCTCTAATGCTTTCCCAGTTGCTCACCAGTTCATGCCTTTAAATTATTCCTTTAAAACATAAATTTTCATAAACAAAGTTATCGAATAATATACTTTCCTTCACTTTAATTCATACAATCCCCTCCATTTTCAGTTCTGGTTGGCTCAAGGTAATATAGTCAATCAAGAAAATGTGACCAGGAATTATTGCCGGAAGTAAGAGACACTTTCAGGAAACGTGTGTTATGTCACATATTTTTAATATGTTAGTTACTTGTGTAGACAGATATAACTGTTGAGCTGTATAGGTTTTTTAAAAAAATCCATTCACTGGATTTTGGACAAGCATGAATAAAATTAAAACCATATCTTAGTGACAAGTAAGCAAGTTGGGCAGTAAAATCAAAAAGGACCCAGACCTGTAAAGTAAAAAGGACTAATCAGAAAAATTGTTCAAATGTGAAGGATTTCAAGTAACTGCCCTAGACTTCAATATCATTGAAATTGTTACATTTTTCCTAACAAATGTAATCGTCATGGTGTAGTATTTTACCAAATGTCAAATCTTGTGCTTCTCAAAATTTTTGGATCATTTGAAAGTATACTATGTTAATGTTCAGCAATTTCTTTATCTTCAAAGTTTTTTTATTATCATTTTCAGGTGATTATATGTTATAAAGTGCAATTGAAGAAATGTGCAAAATATGTCTCAGTTCATAGAGCATTTCTGGTTACTTTTTACATTTTATGCAAGAACCTTCCAAGCATTAATATAAACCTGGAAAGAATAAATAATTTTATGATTCATTCGTACTGCTTGTACATTGACTAAAGTACTTGGGTAGAACAAATTTGCCACACGGTAGAGGAATTGTTCAGAATAATAAGTTTACTCAAATAGTAGTAGCGTGGGTAAAGTTTTGCTTTGCTTTTCTGTCTTTGGTTGGTTGGCTGGAATGTGCTGAGGCTTAAGATGGTTCTACATCAGCAAAAGTGGAATTTTCCATCAAGTGGGAGTTCAAATTAGAATTAGACTGTGATGAAACATGTTGCATAACCTTACTGAGTTAGCATCTGTTACGACTGAGGCAGGAGGAGTGCACTGTCTTTTCTAGTTCCACTTCTCCACAGGTCACAACATATATTTTTTTAAATGTCTACCCAGTTACTGATACAGTCAATCATATACTCTACTCTTTATCCCAGAATAAAATACACCACGCCAGCCAGGTTTCTTTCATAAACATCAACATTATCAGTTTATTATAAAACAAGACTTAACCAGTAATGAAGCAAAGCATTATCACACAGATGGAAATTTGAAAGTTCCCCTTTTTAAATTCCCCACACACAAACTTGCACATACACTGAAAAAAATACAGAAATTTTCTCTGCAGAGGTCTGTTACAACAAGAATACTTTGGCCAAATACTTGCTAATTCTTGAAGAAAAAAGAGAAGATATGGAAAGATGTCAGTTGTCCCATTTTGGTCTGGCCTCCCAAATACACAGAGACGGCTATCACTGGGATCTTTCTAGAGCAGTTCTTTTCAAGCGACGTTGAGGATCAGTTTGGCAAGCTTTCCAGGAGAAATTGGCATCAGGAGTTTCTGGCAGGCTTTTCAAGAGAAATACAGCATCAGTTTCTCTATTTCTTACATTTGATTCTCAGGAAGTTCTCAAAAGAGATGGAAGAGGGTGAGCTGATGGTGGCTACTCTCTTGGCTGGTTTTCTCCAACTGTCTTCAAAACAGTTCACATCCCAACATACTGTCTAAAGCGAAACCAAAAACAATATCTCAAGAGTCAAGCCTCCTGTCCCCTATAAATCTTGACCTGTCATTTCTCTGTAAACATCTTCCCCAGGTCACCAAGATTTCTGTTGTTTATTGCTTAAAGCACATGACTTCCAGCAAGGCTGTTTTTAAACAACATCTCCGTATCCTTTCAATGAACTGTCAACAACAAAGCAAAGTCCAACTTCTTTGAAATCTTCAGGCTTCCAATGAATCCATCTTCACAATTTACTTGTAAGTCCTCAGAAACATATATTTAACAAAAAATATAGAAGCACTTTCATAACACATCTCAAAGACAGATTCCATCCCTCAATAATGTGCGCTTTCACCTCACTTTGTGTGTTTATTTTTTTAATTAAGATGAACTACCTGTAATTGTTTTGGTTAGGAAAGGGCATAGTTTTATCTTAAGTTTACACAGTAAATGTTGGAACTCGAGTTCACTGAGGTCCTGATCATAAAGATGTCTTTCAAAATGTTAAAACATTTGTCTCCCTGCTCCCACCGCACCACGCACCCCCCCCCCCCCCCCCCCGAAAAAACACCTTTTCCAAAAAAAATCCAGGCTCATTGTCATCTGTTATTACAAGAATCACTATCCAAATTGAACACAGCAATGTAGGGGTAGTCATATGTGTGGCACACTAAGTAAACATATGCTGTAAGTTATAATTCAAAATGATTTGCTAATGCTGTCTGCAGAGAACAGTGAGATTCTCTGTGTTCTCTACAAAAATAATACTACAATATACTGCACATTTGTGGCATTAAATGTTATTGAGAAATTATTCAGCTCCTTCTCTTTCACTTGCTTTATTGTTGCAATAGAATTAGAATATTCTTGAAAATATACTTGGTTGAACTACCAGCGATTATGGTGATTGCTAAACTTAATAGGTATTCTTGACAGTGAGATGACAGTTGTGATCCTAGTGATCGGGTCTGACGTAGTCTGTATAATTAAATCCCACAAATTGAGAACAGACTAGTCGTCCCAGAATACAGTTTTAATACTCTGGGCTGGTAAAATTGACCGTGGGTCATGGTGGGGGGGCTGGTAAAATTCAGTGGGAAGAGGTCCGCTTCGACCCCTGACGTCGCGAAGGGCACGCTACATATTACCGCTGGCGGGGGCACCTCGGTGCGGCAACCAGCTGCCTGGCGGCAGGGCCTTCATCTAAATATTCAAATGAACAATAATGAGATTTAAATTAACTTACCTGCAGGCGGCGGCCGTCCCACGCCAATTTTACGCTGCCGAACGCAGCTCACGCGCCTTCGGAACTCAGTATGGAGTTCCGAGGCAAGAACCTGGTGGGGAAGGAATAAAATTTTGAGGGCGGGGGGGTGGGGGAGCGGAGAAAATAATTTTTATTGGCTGTGGGGATGGTGGGAAGTGGTTGAGGGTCAAAGGGAACAAATTTCAGGGGGGAAAGTTTGGGATATTAATAAAAGTTTATTATGGGGGAAGAGGGCAATTTATATATAAATCACCCAATGCGGGGAGTAGAAGATGTGATTTAGAGATGAAATAAAATTTTATTTTTATTTCCTGGAGATCGGGACTTTTAAATTTTAAAATATTACTGAAGGGCTTGAAGCCCTTTAACAATGGAGCCTGTGAATAGGCGCCGGACACCGTTACCAGGGACACGGTGGCGGACCCTGTACGTCATCGAGGGCAGCCACTCCGCCCCTCTATTTAAATCAGCCCCCGCGCGTAATATTGCGGAGACTGTGCGGCGGCACTTCCATGTCGGACGGCCGCCGCTCTCACAGCGCGCCACGGCAGAGCACGGCTGCTAATAAAATCCAGCCCTCTTGTTCAGAATACCGTAGATTGCGGTGTATAAGACGACCTTTGAAGCCTCCAAATATCGTCCCAAAAATGGGGGTTGACTTATACACTGAGAATAAAATGTGATCTGTTGATGTGGGTGGTCGCCGTTTTGAAATGTGAAAAAAAACACTGGTAAATCATTTTAAATCAATGTGGCATGGTTTATTGAATAAATTAATTCTACAAAGATACCTTTAACCACAATTAAGGTGTTTTAATACCCATCAAATTCATTGGCTTCAGCATCCGATGCAAAGAGTTCATCAAATTCATTGAGTCGCTTTGGCTATGGCATCATCGTAAGGATTCTACTCTGGATTAGCTGTGGTGCTTTCAGCTTCACATTCATCCCTCCACAGCAAATCATATTCCTCTCCATTCATTGATGAGGATATTCTGCATTTTTAAAATTATCTGATGACAGTTTGTGCACTGATAGCATCCCACAATTTGATGACGAAATATCAAGCGGGGCAGCATGCATATTTCCACTCTTGATGTAGATTTTTTCTCCGTTAATCATCCACCTATTCCATTTGGAGCCAACATGATCCTCGACTGGCTTGTTGAGGCACATATCCACAAGTTGAACTGTGGATGTTAGACCCCCTGGTATAACTGCATGTGGATGTTATTTCTTCGCAGGCACTTCTTGATCTCATTGGTTATATGGGATCTGAACATGTCCCACACTAAAAAGCTGCATTCTTTACGTAGGCCACCAGGATGCCTATGCCACACATTATCGATCCGTAACTTCACTCCATCCTCACCCATCCAGCCATTGTCAAGGACATGCACTAACTCCTGCAGGAAACTTAATCTACAGCGTGGTTTTATGTTTGAAATTTATCATAGGCTTTAATTTTGTTCCATCGATGATTCAGGCTAGTACCACTGTGAATCTTGTCTTCTCATATCCTGTAGCTTTCACTAGAACTGTTTTTGAACCTTTCCACTCCACAGTAAAGGCCTGCTCAGGTCAGGAAAAAAAAACCTGACAGAACCACATTGGACCCGGCCCGAGTCCTTCCATTTTTTCCCGCGCCCAACCCGACCTGAGCCCGACCCGTCCACCGGAATGTTCACTTTACCTACCTTCTGATTCCAAATCAGTTTTCACTTTTTCAGTTTGTGCAGATAAGCAACAAACGAATCGCTCACTGCGCAGACTCAGAGTCTCCCTCCTTGACGTCCGGGACTCCCAGTTCATGCAGGCTTTTCAACTTTTGACACTTACTAAACTCAACTTCCCAGCCGAGCAAAAGGTAATACTGTGGGACTGCGTCCAACTTGGCCCGACCCGACCTGACCTGAGCCCGGAAGTGCGACACATCATCGGGTCCCGTCGGGTTCGGGTTGGGTAGCAGGCCTTTACTCCACAGTTCAGTTGCTGGGCATATTGAAATTCATGGGCATTTCATCCATGTTGCCAATGTGGCATAATGTGTACTCGCATTTTTACCACTGTCTGACGATGAATGGCTAGAAACTGGTAATTTTGGCATTGAGGTCTTTTGGTCCTCTCTGAGCAATCTTGGTCTTCTGCTGCAACACTGAATATTTTCATTCCATAAAGCGGCTACACCAACTAGCTGTTGCTCTGAAATCTGTGCTGGACTCAGGGTTTGATTTGGCCCACTTAAGTGTGTATATACACATTGCATTTCTGGTGACGATGTAACCATTTTGACAGTTTTCAAGGACCCATTCCTATACATGCTTCTCAAGATCAGGCCTGTGACTGGTCCCTGTTCTCATGGCGCATTTGGTCTTGGGCATCTTCTTCAGGGCGGATTCCTCCTCCTTCCATTCTTGCACCAGTTTTTCACAAACACCGAATTCCCTCACTGCAGCACAGTTGTCTGACGAGTTAGCAAATGGCTTGAAACTAGTTTCTACTTCATTCGTTTTGCTGGAAGATTCGTTACTCTCCATCGTTCGTCACACAGAGTCTGCTCTGTGTGGACGTGTCTTAAACTCGTGTACATCTTCACAACACAGTCTGTATCATCTGCTTGATCCCTTGTGCCCACTTGTAAGTAAAACATGCATTTATGGGGCAAAATATTGAGGCTGATTACTAATGTGAGTAGAGCATGTCCTAGTTGAAAAGGGGGGTCCACTTATACACCGAGTACAAGCAAAAACATGATTTTTGAGGCAGGAAAAATGGGGTCGTCTTATACTCCGGGTTAACTTAATATGCCACGATCTGTGGTATGTTTCCACTATATATGAATTAAATATTTAATTGGGTTTGATTTTTTTTTTCTTTGGGAATGTCATGGGGTCTTTCTATATTGAGGCTCTTTTCTCCCCAACTATCTGCCCCAGTCTTCTAGGCCATGTGTCCACTGTGGATGAACTCTTCCATGCTTCTAGTAATACTGCTCTCACCAGCTGCAAGGAAGTACATACGAGTAACCTGATGGTGAGCTACAGCGGCAACTCTTTGACAGAGCATGGGCACAAAATTGTGTTATTGCTGGTGGGCAATGCCACCACATCACCAACAAGGCTCACTGGGCCACAGCAACACCATTTCAGACATGTTAAATTTTGGAAGAAATTGCTCGACTGGATAGTTTCATATTGCTGTAATCAGATCATGCACAGTAAAGTTAATCTGTCGGCAGATCACAGAAAAATCAACACTGTGATCCCTCTGGTTCTTGTCTGGAAGTATGATATTGAAAACTGAAGACAGCCTTCTTATTTAAGTCTAAGTAACCTTATTGTGCCAATGTAGAGGCTAAAGTGATTAAACTGATTGAAATTATGCCCAATCTGACAGTAAGTCTCTTTGAAGAATGAGTAACTCTTTCACTGGCTACTCTAAAGAATTGAAGTAAATGTACATACAATCCACCTTAAAATACTTTTTTTTAAATAATGTTGTTGCTTCATTTTGCACACTGTCTACTTTTTTTGAGCAAATGGACCTTGTCTGCCATATGCCTAACAGGGTTACTGATGGGTATCATTTCAAAACTGAAAAGAAAATCCATGGCTGGAAAATATTAAAATTGATCTCTTTAGAATAAGGCTATGTGAAAAACAGCATCAGCTCTCTTTATGTCGTACTTTCAGTTTGGAATATCTGAGTGCCTTTTCACTAAGGAATGGTTTGAATTTCCAGATGTTTCTTCAAAATACAACAGTTGCTTTTGATATCAAAATAAAGTATTATCTATAATAGTTGTCTCCATATTGTCTTTATTTCTTTCTTCTTCTTCCCCACTCCCCATCTGCCCATCACCATTGCCCTGGATGATATACTAAATAATTGTTCTTATTTCTCCAAATGCACCATGCTAAATTATTCTCGTAATGATGTATGAAATGAGGAGCTCTGGTTGGAGCATTTGGGGCTCTTTATAAATTTCCAGTGACACCCACATGTTCTCTGTTGTTTTTGTTAAAAGCTATGACATGATTTTTAAAAAATGGAAAGGCTTTTGAGTGAAATTTTATCAGAAAGCATATTTTCTTAGTCCAGATGCAAAATGCCAGTATCACTTTGGACTGTGATACTGTGATGTTTCAAAAATAATGAGGCAATAGTTAAATGCTGTGTTAACCCAGAAACCCAATACTCTGGGAGGGATAATGGCAAATCCTTATTTCATCTCAAACATTTTCTAGCAAGGCAAACTGTATTTATTATTAGCGATTGCATTTTCTAAAAAGTAATCTTACTTGCATTGATATGAACAGAATGGGAAAAGTTTGCGTATCTCTCTATTCTCCTTGGAATGAACCTGGTGTTCATCCAACTCCCCCACACTCCATGTTGGAATCTGCTGAGTAAAACATTTGTTTTTTCACCTGCTTTCAATAACTGTAATAACTGGTTTTCATTTCTGTGCCCCAGGCTTAAAACCAACCTTTTAACATCGCTCAACAGGACATCCAGTATTCTAAGCCTCGTGTCACTCAGCACTTTTGCAGTAGTGATTCAACTTGCATTATTAGAATGGGTCATAATAATGAACCAAAAATATATTTCTTATTGCGTATGCTTTCTGCGTGAGAAAAAATTTAAGGAGGGAAAAGATTACCATCTAAAGATAACATACCATACCATTGATGAACTTCTAAAAATGAAACACTTTAAAGTTGAAAATCAGGCTACTTTAAAAAAAAAATTAGTTATTTGAATATGCACCTAATAAATATTGGTTCCTGATATTAAATCTTATATAACATATTACAGAAGTTATATATTTTGAGTTAGATAAGGCAGTGTTTGACAACTGGTAAATCATTGGTAAACCTTTTTTATGATCCATTATTGTTTGTAGAGATGTGGGAATAATGGACACATGACTTTAATATTGCGTACTCATATATACAGAACCTAAGTTACTGTGATCTGTTATATTTGTGAGCAATAAATAAAAAAAGCTAAAGTCATAAATATCTACCTGGCTTTGAGTTCTAGTTGGATTTTGTATTTTAAAAAATTAAGTAAGGCAAATGACAGTACCGCTAGTTTACTGGAGTTTGAATCTCATTCTCAACTGATCACATTTTTGCTTCCCCAGAAGGACAATTGTTTACAAGTTCCAGCTGAGTTGTCTTGAGAGCAGAATGATCCTCACATGGCATTTCAATCTGTGGTTGAGCCAAGAGTGGGATTAGTTGCTTTCACTTAGACAATTGGAGGTTGAACCATCCTTTGTACTATCCCCATAATAATAGTGCTAGTTTGGATGAGATAAAATGAGGAGGGAGAATTACAATACAACAGTAGAAAAACTAGATAATCCATGGTTTTTATAAGATATATATTTATATACAAAAGTTTACTATGTGGCTGTTGCTGCACTACAATTTTGCCTTGATCAGCCACAGGGTAAATAAATATTGAAATGAACATTGAGTTCAATAATTTCAGAGGATTACGGGCCTCCCATTTTACTTTTATTTTTAGTTATTTTTTCTTTTTTTACATTTTTTACATTTTTTTTTGTATGTTTATTTCATTTCATCTTAATTTGTTCAGTTTGCTTACCCACTTTTTTTTTCATGTTTGTACTTGCTGCTGTTCAATCTTCAGTCCGTTAACACCCTATCTGTACGAATGCTTTGTCTTTCAACACACCATTAACATATTGTTTGCCTTTGCTCCATGACCTTTTGGTAAACTATGTGGCCTTGTCCAATCAACACCTTCTCCTTTGTTATCTCTTGCCCCACCCCCGCCTCACTTGCTTATAACCTTTGACATTTCTAATATTTGTCAGTTCCGAAGAAGGGTCACTGACCCGAAACGTTAACTCTGCTTCTCTTTCCACAGATGCTGCCAGACCTGCTGAGTATTTCCAGCATTTCTTGTTTTTATTTCAGATTTCCAGCATCTGCAGTATTTTGCTTTTATTGAATAAATATATTTGTTGGTTTGATGATGTAAAATCTTGTGTAACACTAATGACTCTGCCATTTGTTTGTGAAAAAAAAACATTACATTATACGATAAAGAAAGAAAGACACATTTTGGTGTACATTCACATCTTCCCAAATAAAGGATATCTAATGTGAGAGTTATACCTCCAATGTAAATAAAACAGATCTATAGCCTTGTGGTGAAGCTGATCTCCATTGCTGCTGATAGAAATGCATAACGTCCTTAGACTAGAGGAAGGAAAGATTAGTCAGGGGTTCCTGTTGTTATCTGGTAATTTTTACTGTGTGTGGATAGACCGCATTAAGCTCAGCTGTGATGTTGTCATTCATGTATCTTCACATTCTTCTTTCTGAGAATAGTGTGAAGAAGTGAAAGAATACTCATGGTTGACAATCTGACGGGCCATGATGTGAACATTCCTCCCACATCCTTGACCATCTTTATGCCAGCCAATGGAGTGGTGAGTCCTATATGGCTGGAGGATCATGGGTTCCCACAATTCAGACAATGTGAGGGGGCGGTACCCACACCCACACCTATTGTACGCGAGTATCTCACTGGACCCTACTTGCCAGGATTCTCTGGAGTGAGGTTCAAATTCTCTAACTTTTGACTCCAGGCAGGAATGCTACCACTCAGCCAAAAGCCTGTTCCCTAGCTCAGCTGTGATGCTCACCACCGTCCAATAGCCTGTTGGCATACTATCCAAGTTCACACACAAAATGTACCTTTAAGAGAGTTCAAGGGGGAATTCTGTAAGTACTTTTTTCTTCACTGGTAAATTGCCTGTGCCATTGCGAAGGTTACGTTGGAGAATTAGGTTCTTCTTACCAGTCTGTGCTGTCTTTATGCATTATTATTCAATTTTTTCACACTCTTTCTTCCCCCACTTT
Source organism: Heterodontus francisci (assembly GCF_036365525.1). Lineage (NCBI taxonomy): Eukaryota > Metazoa > Chordata > Chondrichthyes > Heterodontiformes > Heterodontidae > Heterodontus > Heterodontus francisci. The sequence goes on along the minus strand of NC_090383.1, from coordinate 90,702,173 downwards.
GCTCCACCTTAACTTCTGTTTTCCTGTCCTCTTCTACTTCTGTTTGGATTTTTTTCCCCTTCCCTTTTGGGTAGTAGATGATGCAAGCATGGTATAACAGGACAAGGGGCTGGTGAGATCTGTAGGTTAAATTTCCTGGTAAAATTGTGGTTCTCATCATCTTCCTGTCCATCCCTTCGCTTCAGCCCACCACTGCACGCAATTTTGCATGCTGCTGTACTCCTATGATCTCATTGCTTGCCCACTACTTCATCCCCTCCTACCATTCCTTCATTTCAGTTCCTACTGTATCTCTTCCCCTTTGAACTACGTGCATATCCTCCTTTCTTTCTTGCTTAGCTATCAAACATTAAAACAGTGTTCCATCTTCTTGTATGTTTCTGTAATTCTGAGCTGTTACATTGTTGGATTTTTAATTCCATTATTAGACAGGGAGGGAGAGACAGCGATATAGTCTGTACCTTTCTAATGTATCCAAATAGTTTCATTGAAAACTTTGAAATTTCCAATTAAATTGGAAGGTGCGTTTTTTTTTTTACATGAGCTACCAGAATCCAGATTTGTAGAGAGAAGCACTACTGGGACCAAACCTACCAGAGAGATAGGCCCTGAAAATTTAAGTTTACAAGTGGAGAGTCTCATTCCTGCCGATTTTAATGATCGTTGGAGATTTCTTTAAAAACTTTTTTTTTTCTGTCCCTTTTTATCTCTCTCTTAACCTCATATTTTTGCCTTTCTCTTTATTTTCCTCTTTGTGCATGATTTTACTTTGAACTATATAATTTAACCTGTATTTCCTTGTCTGGACACCATGCCTCAGTAAGGATTCATCAGTCTGGTTGAAGAGGCACACTGTTATTGTCCTGTTTAAACAGGTCTCAGATTTCCTTTAGAGGGTGCTGTGTTATATCAGAGTCCTATAAAACCCCCGGCAGCTGTGAGCACAATGAGTGGTGAGTGCTACTCCTTTGCTGCTGACTGCAAAATCCAGGTCACTGCCTCAGATAGACTTCGTTACAAAAGGGGAGATGAGTTTTAGTCATATGACATGCTTTAGTTTCCTGTCAGGAAAAAGTTAAGTAATGGCAGGGCAGCTTGGCCAAGTGGGAAGTCATGAATGTGCCATGTGACCTTGGCGAACATGTCTGCAGAAAGTGTCTCCGGTTGCAGAAGCTTGAGCTTCGGGTATCGGAGCTTGAGTGGTGGCTGGAGTCACTGTGGTGCATCTGTGAGGTGGAGGACTACGTGGATGGCATGTTTCAGGAGGTAGTCAAGCCGGTGCCTCGGCAAGCACGGGCGGGGGGGGTGGGTGCTGGGTGGCAGCCGGATGGACAAAGAATTCAGGGCAGGTAGTGCAGGAGTTCCCAGAGAATATCCCACTTTCTAACTGGTATTCAGTTCTGAGTACCGATGGGAAAGGGGTTCCTCTGGAGAAAGCACCAAGAGGCACAGTGGCGCAGTGGTTAGCACCGCAGCCTCACAGCTCCAGCGACCCGGGTTCAATTCTGGGTACTACCTGTGCGGGGCTTGCAAGTTCTCCCTGTGTCTGGGTTTTCGCCGGGGTGCTCCGGTTTCCTCCCACATCCAAAGACTTGCAGGTGATAGGTAAATTGGCCATTGTAAATTGCCCCTAGTGTAGGTAAGTGATGGGGAATATGGGATTACTGTAGGGTTAGTATAAATGGGTGGTTGTTGGTCGGCACAGACTCGGTGGGCCGAAGGGCCTGTTTCAGTGCTAATCTCTCTAAATATCTAAAACAGTAACCGGAACATCATGGGTGACTCAGCTGTGCTGGGATGGAGAAAAATGGACAAGAGGGAAATAGTTGTAGGGGATTCTACGGTTAGAGGAACAGACAGGTGTTTCTGTGGTCACAGACATGATTCCAGGATGGTATGTTGCCTCCCTGGTGCAAGGGTCATGGATATCACAAAGCGGTTACAAAGTATCTTGGAGGGTGAGGGTGCACAGCCAGAGGTCGTGGTCCACAATGGTACCAATGACATAGGTAGAAAGAGGGATGAGGTTCTGCAAAAAGAATTTAAGGAGCTAGGTAGCTGATCAAAAAGTAGGACCTTAAAGATTGTAATCTCTGGGTTTCTTCCGGTGCCACGGGTTAGTAAGTATATGAATAGGAGGTTAGAGCAGATGAATGCATAGCTGACAAGATGGTACAGACTTTAGTTTCCTGGATCACTGGGCCTGTTTCTGGCGAAGGTGGGATCTGTATAAGTTGGACGGGTTGCACCTGAACCGGAACGAGATCAACATCCTTGCTGGGAGGTTTGCTAGTGCTGTTGGGGGGGGTTTAAACTAATTTGGCAGGGGGATAAGATACAGAGTGGAAGGACAGTAGGTGGTGATGTACAATCAAATATAAAAGAGAAGCTAAGTCAGTCTGGAGGGCAGAGTACATTAGACCTGTTAAGGCTCAAGTGAATAATGCAAGGCTGGATTGTATCTATTTTAATGCAAGGAGTCTTACTAGTAAGGCAGATGAATTGAGGGCATTGATTAACACAGGGGAATATATTATTGCTGTCACTGAGACATGGTTGAGGGGAGGGCAAGACTGGTAGCTCAATATCCCAGGGTATAGAATCTTCAGATGCGATAGGGGAGGGGGTAAAAGAGGAGGTGGCGTTGCACTGTTGATCAAGGAGTCAATTACTGCAGTAAGGAGGGATGATTTTTTTTTTTGAGATACAGCACTGAAACAGGCCCTTCGGCTCACCGAGTCTGTGCCGACCATCAACCACCCATTTATACTAATCCTATACTAATTACATATTCCTACCACATCCCCACCTGTCCCTATATTTCCCTACCACCTACCTATCCTAGGGGTAATTTACAATGGCCAATTTACCTATCAACCTGCAAGTCTTTGGCATGTGGGAGGAAACCGGAGCACCCGGAGGAAACCCACGCAGACACAGGGAGAACTTGCAAACTCCACACAGACAGTACCCAGAATTGAACCCGGGTCGCTGGAGCTGTGAGGCTGCGGTGCTAACCACTGCGCCACTGTGCCGCCCTTAGAAGGTTCTTCTAATGAGGCCTATGGGTAGAACTTAAAAACAAAAAGGGGGCAATCACTAAGCTGGGAATGTACTACAGGCCTCCAAACAGTCAGGGAGAGATAGAGGAGCAGATATGTAGGCAAATCTCAGAGGTGTAAAAATAATAGGGTAATAATAGTAGGGGATTTCAACTTCCCCTAAAGTAGAGGGGATAGTATCAGTGCAAAAGGCTTAAAGAGGGCAGAATTCTTCAAGTGCATTCAGGAGAGTTTTTTGAGCCAGCACGTAGAGAGTCCTACAAGAGGAGGAGCGGTACTAGACTTAATCCCAGGCAATGATGCCGGACAAGTGATAGAAGTGGCAGTGGGGGAGCATTTCGGGGATAGCGACCATAACTCTAAGATTTAAGGTAGTTATGGAAAATGACATAGAGGGACCGGAAATAAAAGTACTGAATTGGGGGAAGGGCGATGTCAATATGATAAAACAGGATCTGGCCAAAGTGGACTGGGAGCAGCTTCTTGTAGGAAAGTCTTCATCAGACCAGTGGGAGTCATTCAGAAAGGAAATATTGAGGGTTCAGGTCCAACATGTTCCTGTAAAGGTGAAGAGTATAACCAACAAGCCAAGGGAACCCTGGATGTCAAGGGATATAGAGGATTGGATAAGGGGAAAAAAAGGAGGCTTATGGCAGACTCAGAGCAATGAAAACAGCGGAGGCCCTAGAGGAGTATAGAAAGTGTAGGGGGGTACTTACAAAAAAGTAATTAGGAGAGCGAAGAGGGGGCATAAAAAAACACTGGCAGACAAGATAAAGGAAAATCCCAAGGCGTTTCGTAAGTATATTAAGGGTAAGAGGATAACCAGGGAAAGAGTGGAGCCCATTAGGGATCAAAGAGGCAATGTGTGTGTGGAGCCAGAGGACATAGGTGAAGTTTTAAATGATTACTTTTCATCTGTGTTCACTATGGAGAGGGACGATGTAGGTGTAGTGATCAGGGAGGGGCATTCTGATATACTTGAACAAATTAGCATTGAAAAAGAGGAAGTATTAGCTGTTTTAGCGTGCTTAAAGGTGGATAAATCCCCAGGCCCAGATGAGATGTATCCCAGGCTGCTGTGTGAGGCAAGGGAGGAGATAGCAGAGGCTCTGGCACAAATTTTCAAATTTTCTCTGGCCACAGGAGAGGTACCAGAGGACTGGAGGACAGCGAATGTGGTACCATTATTCAAGAAGGGTAGCAGGGATAAACCAGGTAGTTATAGGCAGGTGAGTCAAACGTCAGTGGTAGGGAAAATATTGGAAAAAATTCTGAGACAGGACTAATCTCCACTTGGAGAGGCACGGATTAATCAGGGATAGTCAGCATGGCTTTGTCAGGGGGAGATCGTGTCTAACAAATTTGATTGAATTTTTCGAGTAAGTGACTACTAGATGTGTAGATGAGGGTAAAGCAGTTGATGTAGTCTACATGGACTTCAGTAAGGCTTTTGATAAGGTCCCGCATGGGAGATTGGTTAAGAAGGTAAGAGCCCATGGGATCCAGGTAATTCGGCAAATTGGATCCAAAATTGGCTTAGTGGAAGGAGGCAGAGGGTGATGGTCGAGGGTTGTTTTTGCGAATGGAGGCCTGTGACCAGTGGTGTACCGCAGGGATCGGTGCTGGGACCTTTACTGTTTGTAGTGTACATTAATGTTTTAGAGGTGAATATCGGAGGTATGATCAGTAGGTTCGCAGATGACATGAAAATTGGTAGTGTAGTATATAGTAAGGAGGAAAGCCTTAGATTACAGGGCGATATAGATGGGATGGTAAGATGGGCAGAGCAGTGGCAAATGGAATTTAATCCTGAGCTAATGCACTTTGGGAGGACTAACAAGGCAAGGGAATATACAGTGGATGGTAGGACCTGAGGGAGTACAGAGGATCAGAGGGACCTTGGGGTGCTTGTCCATAGGTCACGGAAGGCATATGGGATACTTGCCTTTATTAGCCGAGGCAGAGAATATAAGAGCAGGGAGGTTATGTTAGAGCTGTATAAAATGCTAGTTAGGCCACAGCTGGAGTACTGTGTACAGTTCTGGTCACCACACTATCGGAAGAATGTGATTGCAATGGAGAGGATGCAGAGGAGATTCACCAGGATGTTGCCTGGGCTGGATCATTTCAGCTATGAAGCGAGACTGGATAGGCTGGGTTTGTTTTCCTTAGAGCAGAGAAGGCTGAGGGGGGACGTGATTGAGGTATACAAAATTATGAAGGGCATTGATAGGATAGATAGGAAGAAACTTTTTCCCTTAGCGGAGAAGTCGATAACCAGGGGGCATAGATTTAAGGTAAGGGGCAGGAGGTTTAGAGGGGAGTTGAGGAAAGATTTTTCACCCAGAGGTTGGTTGGAATCTGGAACCCACTACCTGAAGGGGTGGTAGAGGCAGGAACCTTCACAACATTTAAGAAGTATTTAGATGAGCACTTGAAACGCCATAGCATATAAGGCTACAGGCCAAGTACGGGAAATGGGATTAGGTTGGATGGGTGTTTGATGGTCGGCGCAGAAGCGTTGGGCTGAAGGGCCTGTTCCTGTGCTGTATAACTCTGTGACTCTACGAGATGTCTCTAACTGAATTTCTCAGGCATGCGGTGACTGTTAGGCAGATGGAGCTTGTTTCAGAAGGAAACCCCCCTTGTCCTCGAAGATAGTTTGCATTGTTTTCTTCAAGGAAAACCTGTATGTCATTCACCTTTTCTGAAAATGGCTGATTTTTTCCAAACTATAACTAATATACTTTTTATAGTCAATTATTAGTTTTCATCATTCTTCTCCAGGATATTATCAAAGGATGGCATTCTCTTTGATAATTTTGGTAACATTTTTGACTTCCAACTTGGACAGCACTTTTTGAATTTGTGTTACCAAATATAACACAGTTTTTGAAATAGCAGTTGATGATGATGACTCATCGGGTTACTCACTATAGTTTTCTCCACAATAATCTTAGTAAGATTTTAATTCTGGGCCAGTCTTTGTAATTAATCAAGCATAAAATCTCCCCACCCTACATCATTTGAGCATCAGCTATTATAGATTGCTGAATGACACACCTCCAGTTTGGCCTGTAGGGCTACGTAGAGATACCGGTGCTAATAATATATCTGGGTAGTAATAGTCTAATGTCACCTTGGTGGAATTAGGTCATTGTAAAATGAAATTGAAATAGAAGGTAAGAGTTGTCCCATTATGAAATTGCTTTGAAACAAGCCAACTCTAGTATCCAGTGCAGCTCAGGAATTTGACATTTGAGTCATCTATGAAGTTTTCTCCCTGCTAACTAGTTTCAATATTTGTTATGAACTGTAAATGTTGGAAGATAATTTTACTGTATGATAGCCTGAATGCTGACACCCTCTGAGCATTTGCTTCTAGAATCCATACCTTTTACAGCATAGTAATGTGGTGGAGATATCTAACAGTGCGTTTATAGAAATACAAGGGTGCTTGAACAAACCTATGAAAGAATACCAGTCGAGTGGTGATAATTCTACTCCATCTGACATTGATACCATAATACTGTTGCAAACCATAGCTGCTACAAATAAACTGCAGTGAATGCTTTATTGTAGCTTCTTAAACACTAATAAAAAAAAGTTCCAAAAATCTAAATTGCAAGTAACTATTGACTTCTTTATAGTTATATACTCTATTGCACTGTACTTTTTTGACTATCTGTTACTGTAGTGCCCTTAATAATTATCTGTTTTAATAGCTTGAGATTGATTTACTTTATGTAATCAGTGAGTCAGGCATGGAGACTTGACTTTTCAGTGGTACTGTTTGTGACACTCCTGATAACAATGTTGGAAGTAAAACAATGCTGCGAAATGAGATCCAATAAAATCTTTTACAGTGCAATACTATGCATAATTGATTGCCTTATTTTTACATAATATTTACCATGCAGAAATGGGGCAAGGCCATGGAGGGATTTGAAAACAAGGATGAGAATTTTAAAATTGCAGCATTGCCGTACCAGGAGACAAGTTTATGTAAGGTGGGAGGCCAGCCAGGAGACCATTGGTTTTGTCAAGTCTAGAAGTAGTAAAGGCAAGGATGAGGGTCTCAGCAGGGGCAGAATCGATGATATTTCAAAGTGGAAGTGGCAGCCTTAGTGATGGCATGGACATGTGGTCGGAAGCTCATTTCGGTGTCTAATACAACATAAAGATTCTGAATGGTCTGGTTCAGTCTCACAGTTTTCAGGAGAGGGATGGAGTTGATGGCTAGGGAGTGAAGTTTGAAGCGGGAACAGCAGATAATGTTTTAATCGAATAGAATCATAGACTGGTTACAGCCCAGAAAGAGGCTATTTGGCCTATCGAGTCCATGCTAGCTCTCTGCAAGAGCACTTTAACTAGTCTCACTTCCTGGTCCTTTCCCCATCGTCCTGCGAAATATTTCCCTTCATGTGCTTATCCAATTCCCTTTTGAAAGCCACGATTGAATCTGCCTCCACCACCCTTTCAGGTAGTTCATTCCAGATCCTAACCACTTGCTGTATAAAATAGTTTCTTCTCATGTCTTCATTGGTTCTTTTGCCAGTCACTCTATGTCAATGTCCTCTGGCTCTTGACCGTTCTGCCAATGGGAACAATTTTTCCCTATCTACTCTCTGTAGACCCCTCATCAGTTTGAACACCTCTCTCAAATCTCATATCAACCTTCTGTAAGGATAACCACCCCTGCTTTTCCAATCTATCTACGTAACTGAAGTCCCTCATCCTTGGAACCATTCTTGTAAACCTTTTTTGTACCGTCTCGAAAGCCTTTGCATCCTTCCTAGGATGCGGTGCCCAGATTGCACGGGATGCTCCAGTTGAGGCAGAACCAGTGATTAATAAAGGTTCATCATAACTTCCTTGCTTTTGTACTCTATACCTCCTTTTATAGTGCTCAGGATCCTGAATGCCTTTCTCAACCACTTTCTAAACTTGCCCTGCCACCTTCAATGATTTGTGCACATATCCCCCAGATCTTTCTGTTCCTGCATGGACTGCAGTGGTTCAAGAAGACAGCTTACCGCCACCTTCTCAAGGGCAATTAAGGATGGACAGTAAATGCTGGCCTTGCCAGTGACACTCACATCCCAAGAACAAATTTAAAAAAACTTTAGAATTGTACCCTTTAGTTTATATTACCTCTCCTCATTCTTCCTACCAAAATGTATTTCATTGAAGTAAATCTGTTTCGTACCTTCTCCACTGCCTCTATATCCTTTTTATAATATGGAGACCAGAACTGTGCACAGCACTCCAAATGTGTTCCAACCAAAGTTCAATACAAGTTTAAAATAAGTACTCTGCTTTACAATTCTATTCCTCTTGAAATGAACCCCAGTGCTTTGTTTACTTTTTTTATAGCCTTATTAACCTGCGTCGCTACTTGTAGTGATTTGTGCCCCCAGATGCCTCTGCACCTTCTCTACCCCATTTTGGCACATTTTCCAAGGAGATTGTGGCCTCCTTCTTCCTACCAAAATGCACCACCTCACTCTTACTGATACTGAAATTCATTTGCCAATTACACACCCATTCTGCCTGTATTCATCCTATATTTTGTTGCATCCTCCTCTGTATTAATTACACATCCCAATTAGATGTCATTCACAAATTTTGAAATCATATTTCCGATTCCTAGGTCCAACTGTTTATGTAAATGATGAAACAACAGTCAGCACCAATCCTTGCGGAACACCACTTCCCATCTTTTGCCAAGTAAATGTTTTACTAACTCTTGCAGTTGCAATATAAACATTACTTTGTTCTCAGACGTGTGTGTGTGACCTTTTCAAAAAATTATAGAGAGCTAAAGTTATTGCAATATTTTTGGGAGAAGAAACAATTTGTGCCTAATGTTTTCAGAAAAGCTTGGTTCATTTCCTTTCAGTGGTAAAGTACTTAAAAAGGTAATTGTGAATTGCAACTGTTGGAAATTAATTTGGCTAGGAATCATTTGGTTATTAGTTTACCAGTTGGTTGCAATTGTTTTTCCCAAGTCTTAAGTATCTTCAAACCAGGAGCTACAAATAGTTCAACAGCTGCTGACAATACTACCCCATAACTGTTTGACCTGTTTCGTGTTTATAAACACTGAGGTGAGCGATGTTAGATTTTCCCATTTTCAATAATTTTATACCATTTGTTACAATTTTTAAAATTATGTATGTCTGTAGCAAGGTCTCTGTTATTTCTTCTTCTTTCTGTTCTCTTTAAGTCTCAACTTTCAGGTTGCCTTTCTAGCTCTCTCCTCTCCCTGTTTTTCTTTCTTTCTGATTCTATGTTGATGTGCACGGTTGACTTTAGTCAGCATGGTTATTTCTGATTAACCTATGCATGTACATTGTAGATAAAACCTCAGGTGGGACGAGCTTCTACATTGGTATTACACCAGTTTTCTTATCTCTTCATTTTCGTGCTTGAGGCAGCAAAGATTTTTTTTTCACTTGTATGGCACCCAGAATCAGCAACAAGCACGCCCAGATTGGGTATTGTGAGGGTCAGATGAAAGGTTAACTCACTCTAAACTTCCCTAGCAACATTTCTTAACCCAGCTTCAGAAGGGAGTGCTCTACTGCATTAGTTTGACATTTCCATCTCACACACCCTTTTTATCTTTCTGATTGAGGTTACCCATTTAGTGCTTTAAAAAATGAGCTGTTTGTGCAAAACACGTGCTTCTGTAAAAATAAATTTAATTTGACAAACTACAGTCTGTGTGGCTGAAAACCCAAGCCCCAAAGTGTCCTGAGTTGTTTTTTAAAAAATGTAGAAATTGGCTTGTCACCTGTTGATGTGTATGCTGTATTTTGTGTTATTTAAAGTAAACACCTGAAAGAAAAAAAATTGTTCTATGTTTTTGATGGCGGACTCTCTCTTGTTTTGATGAGAAAACTGTAAAAATTGAGGGCAGTTTTCAGTGGTTGCATGTGGTGGATTCAATCAAGCTACAGTTAGACATGTATATATCTCTCTTTCACTAATATGCTCTGTATTACGGTAAAAAGAAATGACTCGAGCATTTTGGAAAGTATCCTCCTGCTGAGTGTTTTGGATCAAGTGCATTTGGCTGCATTCCCATTTTCCATTATTTATTAAGCACCCTTTGGGAAACCGTACACCAGTAAAGGTCGCAGAGCATTCTGGCCATTCCTGAATAAGTTGTTGGTTTTTATTTTAATGCTGAATGCTACAGAAGTCGTCAGTTAAACAAGAATGTAGCAACAGTTGGATGAAGTGCTTGCTAAATGGAAAATATCATAGTGCTTGTGATGTGGGATTTACCCTTTATGAACGACATTGCATGTTGTTGATCCAACAAAATGCATGCCAGTACTTTGTAAATTAGCTTTGGTGAACTTAAAATAAAACCTGCATTTTTTGTAATAGATACTCACTCAGAGGTGGGACTGAATGGATAATCAACACAATATAATTTGGGTCACTTCAATTTTTCTGCTGAAAAATTGCTGATTTTGTTTTACTATAGATTTATCTGACTTCTAACGTGAACTTTTGTGCTAATTGAGATGAGCAATGTTCATGCTGGGAATGGAACACTTTTATTATCCAGCATCTATCTCCCAGATCCGGTATTGTGTGATGAGTTGGAGAGTAACGTTTCTACAATAACGATATGTCTCAGCTCCATGAAACCTCAGAAGATTGCATCTTATTAGATATTTCCACACCATCACCAATCCCCAATAATTTTTTTAAATTGGCAAGTAGATGGCTGCAGTTGTTAGCATGAAAACATTTAAAGTTCTTTCTCTTTCTTCCTCCTCCTTCCCATGCCATTACTACTGTATTTTATAATTTCAGACACCTGCTGCTTGTCCACCAAACCTATTACATGCTGGAAATCTGAAACAAAAACCTTTTTAACCTTTTCAGTTACCTCTTCTGACACTCCCTGCACTACTCGGCATTTCTTCCCTTTATGTATTTCATTTATTAATTCCCTCCCCCCACTTTGTAAAGTACCTTGGGGCATTTTCTTACATTAATGAATTCAAGTTATTTTTGCCACAATGCTTATTCTTCTCTCCACATTGCCCTGTATGACTGTTTGAAAGGTTTGCCAGTATCTAAAACGTTAACGCGTATATGTTCTAAAAAGTAGTAAATGAATCATTCAAAATGTTATGAAATAAAATAATGAATTGTTGAATAATTTTTAACGCTGTTAAAATTTCCCTGGAAGTGTTTTTGTTTGTATAATGAATGTGAGTTCATACTAAAACTGTTTGCTTTTTACTTGATTGCAATTTAAGTTTATCTGTTGTACAATTTATATCTGCCAAACCTATGTGATCATAACTGTAAAATTATGTGCAACTTAGTGAATGGTGTGCTTCTGTGCAATGGCACTGATCCTTTTTCCTCTTCTCTCTCTAATCACACCCTGCTGCCACCACACCCAGCCAAAATGGCCCATCTTTCAGGAATAGCTTATTTTAAGAGCCTGGCCAAGAGCTCAAACAAAGAGAATGGTATCCAAGCCTGAGCTCCAGCTGATGATCAGATTTAAATCTTTGATTCTCTGGACTGTAGCTTCCTGGCTACTGAGTCGTCAGAACACAAATATTTTGGTGGGCTGGTGACCAAAGGTTTTCTAATTATTCTGCCTTAAATCACACTTTCATCGGGTGCACAAATATATATAATGCATCCAGAACACAACATATACTCATTTACGTAATGCTTCAGTTAGTCCAGTTTAATACATCTAGGAAATCAATTGCTTCTTTAGGGTTTCATTTCAAGAACACAATGAATTAAAGGTTTTTTGAGGCTTTGCATTTCCATTATTCTATTTAACTTCAACTTTAGGGGTTGATAAAAAGTTATGTTTTGAACACAGCCAACTAGCTGATTATTTTCCATTTTTTTAAAGTAACGAGTGAGTCACTTGAACTGTTTATTGGTATTGAATTGCTTGAAATTCCCCTAAAAGCTTTTGCATTAGTAACAAAAGCTGGCTCTGTGCTTCTAAAAGTTTTAAATTATCTCCGTTTCAATTTAAATTAATTTGTTGAACAATTTGTACCGGAAAAATCTCCAGGATCTTAACAGGAAAATTATTTAAAATTTTAGTAATTGTGAAATTGTTAAACAGAGATCCAGAGAAGGCCAAGGCTAATAGGGCAGGACACACCAAGTTGGGAAAGAGTAGGAGGTAAATCAAGAAGCTTATGTATGCCAAACTTGGATCTTGAAAGCCAGTAGACTTTACAAAGAAGGGAAGACTGGGAGGGGTAAGAGGGAAAAAATGAGTTAGATTGACAGGTAATGTGATGAATCTTAATTTCCCTACAGGAAGGAACAAGAATGTGCTGAATGATGATTTAGAGCTTAAGAAAATTCAGAGCAAAGGCTAGAGCAGGAAGCATAAAACAAACTATTCACTGGTTCAGAGGTCATATTTGGGGCGGCACAGTGGTGCAGTGGTTAGCACCGCAGCCTCACAGCTCCAACGACCCGGGTTCAATTCTGGGTACTGCCTGTGTGGAGTTTGCAAGTTCTCCCTGTGTCTGCGTGGGTTTCCTCCGGGTGCTCCGGTTTTCTCCCACAAGCCAAAGACTTGCAGGTTGATAGGTAAATTGGCCATTAGCAATTGCCCCTAGTATAGGTAGGTGGTAGGGAAATCTAGACAGGTGGGGATGTGGTAGGAATATGGAATTAGTGTAGGATTAGTATAAATGGGTGGTTGATGGTTGGCACAAACTCGGTGGGCCGAAGGGCCTGTTTCAGTGCTGTATCTCTCTCTAATCTATATACAATTCCTTTTAATTGATACGCTATGCAGTCACTTTAAAAAATGTTGATCTTAGAGATTTTTGTGTTACCTTATTACCTTTTTCCATGCTTAAAAAAAAAATTCTGTTCTAGTGATGTGTTAATTACATTACTTGGTTGATTAGATTGATAGGACTGGAAGAGAATGCAGTAGGTTGCTGTTAGGACGACGTGGCATTGATTTTAATAGCTCTCAGATTGTGGTAGAACATCATCCTTTAAACAGTTGGAAAGGAATCATCTCTATAGTTTGATAAAATGGGAATGATTAGGGAGTTTAGTTTGTGGAAGAGGAGGGGCAAGCCATGTCGTACACAATGGTAAATTACCTTCCCTTACATCCACCGTGTGATCAGGAAACTGAATGTACAATTCTTGCACAGTACACAAGACATGACTGCAGAGTATACCAACCTGGTACCATATGGATCAGCCAATATAGAATCCAGTGGACAATTTATAGGTGTAAACATGTAGTTCTCTGGATTACAGAACCAAAGCATGTAACAAACAAGTAGCTAGGCAATTTAATGAATTAAATGTATATGTTTATTTCATGTTTGTGATGGGCAATATTTTTTGCACGAGGCAAACCTTAGTGTGCTCAAAAACAAATGCACACCTTTGTTTTGTAATTAGATTATAGATCTGTGTATTTTTGTTGAGAGTTGTTCTGCATTGTTGCAAAGTCAATTAACATTTCTGCGCGTGAATGAAATTCTGTATATTAGTGGTGAGGTATTCATCATTCCATAGCCAATCAGATGACCCTAACTACAGAGCGCAAGTTGAAATAAATTCCAAAAATCACTTTATTTTTAAAAAATCTACACTTCTAATGGTAACCATTCCCAAGTTTTGTGGCAAGTTTACCAGCATTTTATATCTAGCATTCAACTGTGTTTGTACCCAAATGGTCCCAAGTATTCCAGACACCCCCCCCCATTCATTGCCACTTGGTTTAAGATGAGAACAAATGTCTGTACGTCTCAGTCAAGTCTACAAAACATTCTGTTTCTTGCAGGTGTGGTCACTCGCCTGTGCACCGATCCCGTGAGATGGCAGCTCGTGCCCTGGTTCCTTTTGTCGCAGTGGATCGTATTCTTCCTATGGTACAGTCCTTGCTGGAAGCCTTACCTGCTCCCACAGACCTATGCATACGACAGAACCACATCCACGGGACACTGCTGCAGGTAGAGTCCAAACATTAAATATGAGGGTCTGAAAGAAGCTTTCATTTGTTGGCTAAATAAATAAGTGGCCTGTGGTAACCAAACACCAGCTCGTTTCCTCAAGAAGTAAACCCAGTATATAAGTTGTACATGTATTCATCTAAATTAAGAAGTAGAGGCAATTTGAACCCTCACGGTCATCAAGAACTCCCCAGTTACATTGCCAACTGAATGTTCTGCTCAATCTATAGTGTTTGCTATCTGATCCATCATTCAGTACTTCTAAATTTCAATGGGAAATAGTTCACTGTGGTTATTACATTCAAAATCATGAGGGATCTAGACAGAGTAGATAAAGAGAAATTGTTCCCATTGGCGGAATGGTCGAAAACTAAAGGACACAAATTTAAGGTAATTGGCAGACGAATCAAAGGCAGTATGAGGCAAAACATTTTTACACAGCGAATGGTTGCAATCTGAAATGCACTGCCTGAAAGGCAGATTCAATCATGGCTTTCAAAAGGGAACTAGGTAAGCATCTGAAGGGTGATGGGGAAAGGACGGGAGTGGGACTAGCTAAATTGCTTTTGCAGAGAGCTGGCATGGGCCAAATGGTCTTCTGTGCTGCAACTATTCTGTGATTCTATACTGTGATTATAAATTAATAGCTCTTGTCTGTGAATGGCAACGTTTTGTAATTTTTCTTTTGTGATGCCAAGAATACTCCTTGTAACTTTGACACATTTTGTAGTATCATCAAAATTGATTTCTATAAAATGATTGTGAAATGCCTCCTAGAGGTGGTAAAAAGGTGCTGTGTTGAATAATATCATGCTGCTTAATTCGGTCTCATGACCCAACTGGTTCTTTTGTGTAATAAAAGCAAAATACTGCAGATGCTGGAAATCTGAAATAAAAACAAGAAATGTTGGAACCACTCAGCAGGTCTGGCAACATCTGTGGAAAGAGAAGCAGAGTTAACGGGTCAGTGACCCTTCTTCGGAACTAGCAAATATTAGAAATGTCAAAGGTTAGAAGCAAATGAGCTGGGGGTGGGGCAAGAGATAACAAAGGAGAAGGTGTAGATTGGACAAGGCCACATAGCTGACCAAAAGGTCATGGAGCAAAGGCAAACAATATGTGTTGAAAGACAAAGCATTAGTACAGATAGGGTGTTAACGAACTGAGGATTGAACAGCAGCAAGTATAAACATGAAAAAAAACAGTGGGTAAGCAAACTGAACAACCTACAATGAAATGAAATTAACAAAAGAAAAAAAAATTGTAAAAAATGTAAAAAAGAAAAAATAACTAAATAAAAGTAAAATGGGGGGCCCGTCATGCTCTGAAATTATTGAACTCAATGTTCAGTCCGGCAGGTACTAATCCGGCAGGCCTAATCGGTAAATGAGATGCTGTTCCTCGAGCTTGCGTTGATGTTCACTGGAACACTGCAGCAATCCCAGGATAGAGATGTGAGCATGAGAGCAGGGGGGAGTGTTGAAATGGCAAGCAACCGGAAGCTCGGGGTCCTGCTTGCGGACTGAGCGGAGGTGTTCCGCAAAGCGGTCACCCAGTCTGCGTTTGGTCTCCCCAATGTAGAGGAGACCCCATTGTGAGCAGCGAATACAGTATACTACATTGAAAGAAGTACAAGTAAATCGCTGCTTCACCTGAAAGGAGTGTTTGGGGCCTGGAATAGTGAGGAGAGAGGAGGTAAATGGGCAGGTATTACATATCCTGCGATTGCAGGGGAAGGTGCCATGGGACGGGGACGAGGTGGTGGGGGTAATGGAGGAGTGGACCAGGGTGTCGCGGAGGGAACGATCCCTTCAGAATGCTGACTGGAAGGGGGGGGAAGATTCGTTTGGTAGTGGCATCACGCTGGAGGTGGCGGAAATGGCGGAGGATGATCCTTTGGATATGGAGGCTGATGGGGTGGAAAGTGAGGACAAGGGGAACCCTGTCACAGTTCTGGGAGGGAGGGGAAGGGGTGAGGGTAGAGGTGCGGGAAATGGGCCGGACATGATTGAGGGCCCTGTCAACAACAGTGGGGGGGATTCCTCGGTTGAGGAAAAAGGAGGTCATATCAGAAGCACCGTCATGGAAGGTGGCATCATCAGAGCAGATGCGTCGGAGACAGAGAAACTGGGAGAATGGAATGGAGTCGTTACAGAAGGTAGGGTGTGAAGAAGTGTAGTCGAGGTAGCTGTGGGAGTCGGTGGGCTTATAATGGATATTAGTAGACAACCTATCCCCAGAGATGGAGATAGAGAAGTCGAGGAAGGGAAGGGAGGTGTCAGAGATGGACCATGTACAGGTGAGAGAAGGGTGGAGACTGGAAGCAAAGTTGATATGGTTCTTTTGTGTAATTGACTTAAACTTTATACAATACAGTGTAATTCTAACAATATAAAGTTGGATCCGAGATATGTGTAAGATTGGGTATGACTGAAGAAATCCTGATAGTTATGTGCAATATAAATATATATAGGAGTTTTACCATCTGTTTCAATGCAGTGCAGATAAGGTTAGAGCAAGCCTATTTTCGCCTAAATGAGTAATTTGTTGCTATCCCAAATGAGGGCTGTGCTGTACTGAAGTATTGTTCGGACTTATTCAACAGAACCAAAACACATTTTTTTTAAAGTTGAAGAAATAAATATCATCAAATCAGAAATAATATATAACAAAACCAAAAGTAACAATTCTTTTCAAGGGTGCCAAAAAAACTCCTGTTGGATTTTTTTAAAACTCAATGGCAACTTAGTCCTTTTTTAGATAAAACCACAATCAGTTATTTCGAAAGTAAAAGTGTTGCAAGTTTGTCAAGTTTGTCAAGTTTTTCTTTCTTTTTATCATCTGGGAGAACAGACTTGTCCGTGGCTGCCATCCATGCGACTCCATAAAAGGGCAACAGGAGGTGAGCTTAGAGTGGGGAATGATCTTGTTTGTAGACCCTCCCAAACGATTAAATGGTGCTTCATCTACTAACATGAATGAAATAAATAATACACGCACCAAAGCAATAAACAACTCTGAAAACCTACCTCCATTTTTAAAGGGCAGCCAGCCCTACCGGTCAATTTGAATTTTTAAAGCAGTATACCCCTAAAATTTATCAAATAAATTGCAAATGCCCCTTTCTCACCCCCCTATAACAATTACCTTAAGTATTTGCCCTACCCCCACCTCCCGAAACAGTTACCTTTTAAATCTGACCTCCCCCACCCCCCCAACAGACGGTACAAAGTTTAAAGTTCACCCCTTCCCACCATCCTCTACACCCATTTGACCACCTGACCACACTGAAAATCTGAACTCCTCCCCCATCTCCACCATTGTTACGCTGGCTTTCCCCAGACGGGAAATTGACGGCGCGGGAGTGCCGGCCGCTGCGCTGAAGATCGCAGTAAGCCCGCAAGATCGAAGGTCAGTTTATTTAAATTTATGCATGTCATTAATTTAAATATTTAAACCCAGTCCCATCGCCCAGCTGCAGGGGGCCGCCACGGAGCCTCGTCGCCGCTGGGAGGATTGGGCCGGGCCCTCCTGGCGTTGGCCTCCGTGGCAGACCACTGCTGGCACCATCTTCTGCCACCACCCCCACCCCCGGCATGGAGCTCGACGTCGTGGGCTTGATAAAATCCAGCCCGGTATTTGCATCTTGTTCAATGACCTCTCAAACACATAACCAGCAAGATTGGATGGAGTTTTTGTCACTTTGCTTCAATCACTTCACTCTTAACTCGACAATTCTATAATGAATAGCAGCCCAAGAGCATGCACACTGGATTTGCTCCTGCCTCTCCTTATCTGATTGACCATGGAACACTAGGTTCATCCTTGCCTCGAAGTCAGAAGGTTGTGAGTCCCATGCCAGAGACTTCACATAATAAGGTCTGGCATTTCAGTGCGGTGCTCAATGGCTATAAAGCACTTTGGGATATCTTGAGATCATAAAAGGTGCTATGTAAATGCAATTCTTTATTTGCAGTTACATATACTGTATGTTCTAGATTCATTTGAATTAATCTGGTATGCATATTGTCCATTGTCTATTATGTACTGTCAGTAGCATGCTTCCCATGGCTTTTTTTTCATTTAGATAAATAGTGGGTATAGTTTTATGCTTATCTTTTTCATCTTTTGAGTTCTTTGAGCTAGTTGCACATATTTTCAAAAAGGATGTCCGTCTTGCCATTGGGTCTTTACACAGATGACAGCTGAATGGTATTTTCAACTGGAAATACAGCTGAAATCTATACTTTATATCTGCCTCTTATAATGGCACACAGTACTTCTGCCAATGGCAGGTATTTAACTTGTAGCTCGGTCTTCCCACAACTAATTATTCATAGTGTATTCATCCACTAAGATGTACGTGTTTCCTCAATAGTGGTAGTATGCTTATGTGTGCTTTTGTGATTTCTTTTTGACAAGCAAGTCTATATACTAAATGTTCTAGAAATGTGATGAACAAGGGTCTATTTGATACCATTCCAAATGGAGCCATGTTCTTCTAATTTCAGTCTGCCCTGCAAATTAAATGCTTCGTTAATATTATCTCATGCACATTTGCAGGTCAGCTTCTATCTGCCCTTTACTAAAACAATGTTAAAATTAGGCACAGCTGATATCCCTACCATCCTGATTCTCAGTTGGCTGACTTCACAGATTCATTGATCATGGTGGTAGGTCCCACCATTGGTACTCAGAAAGGAGAGTGGGTGTCACAAATCTTTCAACAACACCCTGCAGCTACATTGAAAAGCTTACACCGGCTAGAATATTATCTTTTCATAGATTTTCTAATGTTGCTTTATAATAATTCACATTATAAATACATACAAGAAAGAAAGAGCTTGCATTAACATAGTGCCTTTCAGATCCTCAGGGCAGCCCAAAGTTCTTCATAACCAATGTAGTCACTGTTAACAAACACAACTAATTGGTTCACAGCCAGGCTTTGCAAACAGCAATTAGATAAATGACCAGTTAAATCTGTTTTGTTGATGGTTGAGGGCTAAATATTGACCAAGATGCCAAAAAGCTCCTGCTCTTTTTCAAATGATCCATGGGATTTTTTTAAACCCACCTGAACAGGAAAAGGCACCTTAGTTTAACTTCTCCTCCAAAAAATTACATCTCTGAAACTGCAGCCCTCTCTCAATGCTGTATTGCATTGTCAGCCTAGATTTGGCAGATATGTAATGGAAACGGTGTGCGTTTTGAAAAGGGCCAAAAACTATCCACACACAAAGAATGAAATTAAGTGTTGAAGTGTAAGCAATGACGTCCTTCATTTTCCCTCACTTGTTAAAACAAATGAAGCATGTTTTTACACTTTGTACTAAGAACAAATGTACTTTGTGACTAAATATCTGTTAAACAAAGGCTGGGTGTGCCTGTGATCCAGGTTGGAGGAGCCTTTTAAAAGATTCACAATTCTCTGAAAATAATTAAATATTTAGCATACACATATATACAACAGTTAATTTTAAAAATGCACCAGTGTATGTTAGAATAGTTCCTTTCTATTACATGATGAAGTAAAATCAACATTGATGGTGAAATCCGTTTTGCCAGCATCCTATCTAGCTAACCACAGGACAAAGCCACATAGTATCCGGTTCAATTTCATTTCTGTGGTGGATCACCCAATCTCAACTGGCTTATGGGAAGGGGGAAAGAATATCCACTTCTGATCCACTGTTGATTCCTCAGTGGATGTCTGATTTACCGAGGTGCTTATTTTTCATGTCGTTGATAATCTCCGTTAACAAACATTTTGATCTCGAATTCATTACAGTTGGACCCAATTCTGTGATGGCAAACATTCGCGCATGCATACTTTCTAGTGAGAACAGTAGCAAGGCGCAGGAATAATTTATAGATTTAAAAAATATCAACATATAGACAACATCACTATGGAGAGCCAAAGACAGCAACCATGTCTTGGGTTCTGATATTTGAACAGTTACACACCATCCAAACTTGGACATATATTGATATTCCTTCATTATGACTGTTTCAATATCCAGGAATTTCCTACCTAATACCATCATTGGGGAACCATTGCCATAAGGACTGCAGCGGTTCAAGAATAATGCTCACCACCTTTAGGCAACTAAGGATGGGTAGTAAGTGCAGACTGGTCAGAGTTGCCCACATCCCAAGAATGAACAGAAATAAACTTGGTTGTATCAATGTAATTCCTCCAGAATCCTCATGCTAGTATCTATTATACTCCATGTTATTAATTTCATTGCATCTGAGGTTGTTAACATTGATAGTCAAGAATGATTTGTCCTTTTACTTTAAACATATATTGAGTTGAAGCAAACTAAATCCATCATTTTGGATTTAAGGACCAATAGCCCAAAATTACTTTTTAATTTAAGGACCAGTTACCCACAATTACATTTTAGTTTGACTATTGCATTTTTTTAAATGACTGAACAGTATGGACTCATACCATCAAACGTGATGATTTTTTGGACCAATACGTTGAGGAACCAACTAGAGAACAGGCCGTCCTAGACTGGATATTGTGTAATGAGAAAGGATTAGTTAACAGTCTTGTTGTGCGGGGTCCCTTGGGGAAGAGCGACCATAACATGATAGAATTCTTCATTAAGATGGAAAGTGAAAGAGTTGATTCCGAGACTAGGGTCCTGAATCTAGATAAAGGTAACGATGAAGGTATGAGGCGCGAGTTGGCTATGATAGATTGGGGAACGTTACTTAAAGGGTTGACAGTGGATAGACAATGGCTAGCATTTAAAGAGCGCATGGATAAATTACAACAATTGTTCATTCCTGTCTGGCACAAAAATAAAACAGGGAGAGTGGCTCAACCGTGGATTACAAAAGAAGTTAGGGATAGTATTAGATCCAAAGAGGAGAAATATAAAATGGCCAGAACAAGCAGCAAACCTGAGGATTGGGAGCAGTTTAGAATTCACCAAAGGAGGACAAAGGGATTGATTAAGAAGGGGAAAATAGAGCAGAGAACAAAAAACTGACTGTAAATGCTTCTATCGATACGTGAAGAGAAAAAGATTAGTGAAGACAAATGTGGGTCCCTTACAGTCAGAAACGGGGGAATTTATAATGGGGAACAAAGAAATGGCAGAACAATTAAATACATACTTTGGTCCTGTCTTCACAAAGGAAGACACAAATTACCTTCCAGCAATGTTGGGGAACATAGGGTCTAGTGAGAAGGAGGAACTGTATGAAATCAGTATTAGTAGGGAAATGGTGTTAGGGAAATTGATGGGATTGAAGGCAGCTAGATCCCCAGGGCCTGATCATCTACATCCCAGAGTACTTAAGGAAGTGGCCCTAGAAATAGATGCATTGCTGGTCATTTTTCAAAATTCGATGGACTCTGGAACAGTTCCAACGGATTGGAGAGTAGCTAATGTAACCCCACTATTTAAAAAAGGAGGTAGAAAGAAAACAGAATTATAGACCAGTTAGCCTGACATCAGCAGTGGGGAAAATGCCGGAGTCCATTATAAAAGATGTAATAGCAGAGCACTTGGAAAACAATGACAGGATCAGACAAAGTCAACATGGATTTACGAAAGGGAAATCATGCTTGACAAATCTGCTGGAATTTTTTGAGGATGTAACTAGTAGAATAGATAAGGGAGTACCAGTGGATGTGGTGTATTTGGACTTTCAGAAGGCTTTTGATAAGGTCCCACATAAGAGACTAGCGTGCAAAATTAAAGCACATGGGATTGGGGGTAAGGTACTGACATGGATAGAGAACTGGTTGGCAGACGGGAAACATAGGGTCAGAATAAACGGGTCTTTTTCCGAGTGGCAGGCAGTGACTAGTGGGCTCCCGCAGGGATCAGTGCTAGGACCCCAGCTATTCACAATATATATTAATGATATAGATGAGGGAATTAAATGTAATATATCCAGGTTTGCAGACGACACAAAGCTGGGTGGGAGGGTGAGCTGTGAGGAGGATGCAGAGAAGCTCCAGTGTGATTTGGACAAGTTGAGTGAGTGGGCAAATACATGGCAAATGCAGTATAATGTGGATAAATGTGAGGTTATCCACTTTGGTGTCAAAAACAGAACTTCAGTTTATTATCTGAATGGTGATAGATTGGGAAAGGGGGAGGTGCAGTGAGACCTGATTGTCCTTGTGCACCAGTCGCTGAAAGTAAGCATTCAGGTGCAGCAGGCAGTTAAGAAGGCAAATGGTATGTTGGCCATTAATAGCGAGAGGATTTGAGTACAGGAGCAAGAGCAAGGATGTCGTGCTGCAATTATACAAGGCCATGGTGAGACCACATCTGGAATATCGTGTGCAGTTTTGGTCTCCTTATCTGAGGAAGAATGTTCTTGCTATGGAGGGAGTGCAGTGAAGGTTCACCAGACTGATTCCTGGGATGGCAGGACTGACGTATGAAGATAAATTGGGTCGATTAGGCTTGTATTCGCTAGAGTTTAGAAGAATGAGAGGGGATCTCATAGAAACCTACAAAATTCTAACAGGACTGGACAGACTAGATGCAGGAAGGATGTTCCCGATGGCGGGAGAGTCCAGGACCAGGGTTTACAGTCTAAGGATAAGGGGTAAGCCATTTAGGACTGAGATGAGGAGAGATTTCTTCACCCAGAGAGTGGTGAACCTGTGGAATTCTCTACCACGGAAAGCAGTTGAGGCCAAATCATTAAATATATTCAAGAAAGAGTTAGATATAGTTCTTGGGGCTAATGGGATCAAGAGATACGGGAGAAAGCGGGAACAGGTTACTGAGTTTGGATGATCAGCCATGATCGTATTGAATGGTGGAGCAGGCTCGAAGGGCCGAAAGGCCTATTCTTGCTCCTATTTTTCTATGTTTTTATGTTCCTATTAGTTATGGGAACAGACAAGCATTTCTGCGGCAGTAAATGTGACTCCAGGATGGTGTGTTGCCTCCCTGGTACCAGGGTCAAGGATGTCACGGAGCTTCTGCAGGGCATTCTTCTGGGGGAGGGTGAACATCCAGAGGTCGTGGTCCACATTGGTACCAATGACATAGGTAAGAAGGGGGATGAGGTCCTGAAAGCAGATTTTAGGGAGCGAGGAAGGAGATTAAAAAGCAGGACCTCAAAAGCAGTATCTCAGGATTACTACTAGTCCCACGTGCAAGTGAGAATAGGAGAATTGAGCAATTCAACACGTGGTTGGAGGGAGGGCATCAGATTTCTGAGACATTGGGACCGGTTCTGGGGCAGGTGGGACCTGTACAAGATGGACGGGTTGCTTTTTAGCAGGACTGGGACGAAGATCGTCGCAGGGAGATTGGGCTAGTGCTGTTGGGGAGGGTTTAAACTAAATTGTCAGGGGATTGGAACCTGAGAGGGAGCTCAGATTGGAGGGAAGCAACACTGGTAACTTGTCAGGGGTGTGGAAACCAGGAATAAGTATCAGAGAGGAATACCAAGATGCACAATAAGTTATTTGGTGGGGTCAGAGTAAGGAAGTAGTTAATAAAGTCTGAATCAAGGTTAATATGCATGTATGTGAATGCACAGAGTGTGTTTAATAAGACTGGTGAGGTACAGGCTCAGATTGCTACGTGGAAACATGATGTTGTGGCTATAACAGAGACCTGGCTCAAAGAAGGGCAGGACTGAGTGTTAAATATTCCTGGATTCAAGGTGTTCAGGAAAGATAGGAAAGGGGAAAAAAGGGGGTGGGGTGGCAGTATTGATTAAGGAGAGCATTGCAGTGCTGGAGAAAAAGGATGTCCCAGAGGAGTCGAGGACAGAATTAATTTGGCTGGAGCTAAGGAACAAAAAAGGTGCGATTACATTGCTTTGTGTTGTTTATAGGCCACCAGCTAGTGGGAAGGACGTGGAGGAACAAATTTGCAAGGAAATTACAGAGAGATGCAAAAATTATAGGGTAGTTATAATGAGGGATTTTAATTATCCAAACATAGACTGGGATAATAGTAGTGTAAAAGGCAGTGATGGGCAAGAGTTCCTAGAGTGTGTTCAGGAAAATTTTCTACAACAGTATGTTGCTAGTCCAACGAGAAAGGAGGCACTGCTTGACTTGGTTCTTGGGAATGAGGTGAGCCAAGTGAATCGTGTATCAGTCGGAGAGCATTTAGGGGATAGTGATCATTGTATCATTAGGCTGACTATGAAAAAGGACAAAGAGCAATCCAGGGTAATAATAATTAACTGGGAGAAGGCCAACTTCAATGGGGTAAGAATGGAGCTGGGGCAAATAAATTGGAGTCAAAAGCTAGCAGGAAAACCAGTAAAAGAGCAATGGGCTAGCTTCAAAGAAGAGATAGATAGGGCACAATCAAGATATGTTCCCTCGAAGGGGGAAAGTAGGGCAAACAAATCCGGAGCTCCCTGGATGACAAAAGAGGTAGATAGAGATTAAGATAAAGAAGAAAATGTGTGCTTATGACAGATGCCAGGTTGAAAATAATATTGAGGACCAGGCCGAATATCGAAGGTGCAAAGGGGAAGTGAAAAAGCAAATAAGAGAAGCAAAGAGAGCATGAAAAGAGCAGCTAGCATTAAAGGAAATCCCAAAGTTTCCAATCGGCATATAAATAGTAAAAGGGTGGTAAAAGGAGGAGTGGGCCATTTAGGGACCAGAAAGGGGGTTTACACATGGAGGCAGAGGGCATAGCTGAGGTATTAAATGAATACTTTGCATCTGTCTTTACCAAGGAAGACGATGCAACCCAGGCAATGTTGAAAAAGGAGGTAAGTTCAAAAACTAGAGGGTTTTAAAATTGATAAAGAAGAAGTATTAGATAGGCTGATAAAGCACCAGGACCAGATGAGATGCATCCAAGGATGCTGAGGGAAGTGAGGGTGGAAATTGCAGAGGCATTGGCCATAATTTATCAGTCCTCCTTAGAATCGGGGGTGGACTGGAGAATTGCACACGTTACACTCTTGTTCAAACCCTTGTTAATGGATGTTTTTTGGGCTGGTGGAAGGTTTGTAATGGAGTTCCCCAGTGATCAGTGTTGGGACTCTTGCTTTTCCTGATGTATTTTAATGACCTAGACCTTGGTATACAGGGCACAATTTCAGAGTTTGCAGATGATATTAAACTTGGAAGCATTGTGAACTGTGAGGAGGATAGTGTAGAACTTCAAAAGGACATAGACAAGTTGGTGGAATGGGCAGACAGGTGGCAGATGAAGTTCATTGCAGAGAAATGTGAAGTGATTCGTTTTGGTACGAAGAACATGGAGAGACAATACAAAATAAAGGGTTCAATTCTAAAGGGGTGCAGGAGCAGAGGGACCTACGTGTATATGTGCATAAGTCATTAAAAGTGGTAGGACAGGTTGAGAGCGGTTAATAAAGCATACAGTATCTTGGGGTTTATTAATAGGGGCATCGAGTACAAGACCAAGGAAGTTATGTTGAACTTGTACAAGACACTAATTCGGCCTCAGCTGGCACATTGCATCCAGTTCTGGGCGCCGCACTTTAAGAAAGACATGAGGGCATTGGAGAGAGTACAGAAAAGATTGACGAGAATGGTTCCGGTGATGAGGAATTTCAGTTATGAAGATAGATTGGAGAAGTTAGGACTGTTTTCCTTTGAGAAGAGGAGGCTGAGAGGTGATTTGATAGAGGTATTCAAAATCATGAAGGGTCTGGACAGAGTAGAGAGAAACTGTTCCCACTTGTGAAAGAATCGAGAACGAGGGGGCACCGATTTAAAGTATTTGGTAAGAGAAGCAAAAGTGACATGAGGAAAAACTTTTTCACGCAGCGAGTGGTTAAGGTCTGGAATGCGCTGCCTGAGAACGTGGTGAAGACAGATTCAATTGAAGCATTCAGAAGGGAATTAGACAGTTATATGAAAAGGAATAATTTGCAGGGTTCTGGGGAGAAGGCAGGGGAATGGAACTGAGGGAATTCCTCTTTCAGAGAGCCGGTGCGGACACAATTGGCCGAATGGCCTCCTCCTGCACTGTAACGATTCTGTAACTTTAGAGGCGTTTACACTCGTCACTGTTATTTACTAGGTTACTATAACGAGATTCTGTGAAATTCCAAGAGTTGATAGTTTCAGCCTTCCTCAGTTATGTCAGTTTGAGTGTATGTTGAATGTTATATTTTACTGAGTTAGCTAGCAGTATTGTATTTTTAGGTGAGTTATTTGACCATCCTGCACTTTGAATAATTGTTCATTGAAAATGTTATTTTCCCCTTAATTGAGACTTCATGGGTTCGTTTTTAATGTATAAGTTATGCAGTAGCAATTAACCTAATTTTGTTTTTTAGATTGCTAAGTCTCTTGAAGCATATTCTACCCAAATTAAAGTTTCAGTGCTTTTTTGCCTATTGGGGTATAATTGCACAGAAGATAATGCAGTAAAGATGTTAATTATATGGACAATAATGGATGGTTGATATGTGTAGTTTTATTTCTCAAGCCCCATTTTTTTTCTGCTTCTCTGCTGAAGGCACTTACTGTTGCTGGCATATACTTTCATGGGCACCAACAGCCCACAGTCTCCTCCAATTAGTCCTCCTTCGTGTGATGACAGACTACTTGACTGTGTAAAACAACACAACCAGGCCATGTTCCGACCTTGCACAACCATTTTCTTTTATCTGTAAAATATTACCACCTCCTGCCCCACCTCTTCCCCATCACTGTAGAAGTGCTAGTAGATGCCCTCATTTCCTCAAATTCTGATTCATCACATGATTTCCTTGTCAACCTCTCTGCCTCCACTTACTACAAACTGTTGTTCCCGGTGGCACTGCTGGGACTAAGAGCTGCCTGCGCACTGATTGGCCAGCAGCTCAATGAGGCGGGACTTCCTCTCTCAAGCGGGTGGAAGTCCCGCCTCGGAACAGTTACAGCATGTGGACCCGTAAAATACGGAACAGATCCCCAGGTGAGGCAGAAGTAGGTTCGCCACCGACTTTTACATCGGAGGCCGGCTCCTGTCCACTCACTGTAAAATTCCTGCCAGCATGTCTCTTTAACCATGCAGATTGAAGATTTCTCACTGAGACATCAGGGGGGAATTTTATGCGCCCTGCAAGAATGGCTTTGGTAGCTTGCGGGGTGATTTAATTAGGCGTGAGTTGTTTTTTTGGACTTCTGACAGCCGGTTTTTGTATTGCAATTAAGTCAGTGGCGAGTTTGTGGCGGTCCAGGCCTCTCCCCGCACAGTGGTGGATTGCAGCTTTGCATGCATTTGCATACCATGAATACTCATTACCCTACACTTATTTCAAATTAAGTCCTCCCTGCCAGGTTAACTTAGTGGCAAATGGTATTCCCATGCCACCCACTTCACGTTCGTTTAAACATGGCATACACCTGTCAGCTTTGTGCACTTGCGTCTGAGGTCAGTGGTTTCAAGTCTTGAACTCATTGGCATAAGGAAGGCCAACATTGGAATGGATGTTTGGCTGTAGGCTCGGCACCAGCAAGGGCGAATCTTCTCAGTCAATGGTGGGGAAGGCATGGGGGTGTTCGGGTGCATGGAGGAACTATATTAGCTATAAAGTCCTTGACTTGACGTTTCCGCTGTGTGTACAATTTGCCCAAAGTCAGCCAAACTAGCGCAAAAGATCAAGGAATTTTGGGAGCAAATTGCGTTGAAAGCCAGCCCTGCCCACAAAACTGCCCACACTCCAAGATTGAATTGATCACTGTGCCGAGTTTCTGCTAATTGTGCCTGTTTGCAGGCCTTTGCAGCAGCTCTTAAAATTAAACTTTTTCTTACATGCAAGGTCATAATAGCCACCTTTTTAAAACTTTTTTTATTTACTAAGATACTGACTAATCTATGCCAGTGCAGCTAGTAGATTGTTCTGTTGTGTTCTTTTTTGAGTAATTTCCAGTGATTTTAAAATCGGTTAATCACAGGTGATAGACTGGAATCTCTGATTAAAAAAGCTTCTTTTTTGTGATAAACCCATTTTCAGCTGTATTAAAACTGCACTAGTCACCACTCTGAAATATATTACAGAATATTTTTTGATGCAATTCTTTTTTGAAAATAAATTCTATAATACTACTTGTTTGCGTTCGGTCATGGTAGATTTTACGTTCGGTGAAACGCAAATGAGTTTAAAGTGGAATCTTGAGCAAAAAATTTCACATTACAAAGCTAACAGTTTTGAATGCATCTTCCCGAACCTGGATAACAGATTACACCCAAAGCAGAAACTCTTGCCGCTTGTATTTTTCCTGTTTCCACACCTCATTTTCCTACCTCCCAACCCCAACACTACTGAAATCACCAGTTATACTTTCTGCTGCTCAGAATGGGCTATTTCTCATTCTCAGATTCTTTATTATTGCATATTCCTTCAGTCACTCTACCCCTATTGTTTGGAACTCCTTTCCAAAATTTGTCCACCTTGTGACTTTCCTTCCTGCTTTTAAAAGCCTCCTTAATGCCCTTCTGTTTGACCATGCCTTTCCTACTCCCTGTGCTAATATTGCTAAAGCTATCTCTTATCTCAACGACAGAATCGTAAATCATAATAACAGAATTTTACCCACTATGCCTCTCTTTGTCCAATGACATGTTTTATGTTTATAGTGTCTCCAAGGACTTAATGTTCTATCGGGCTTTGTTTTTTTTAATTCTTTCTGATTTAAATTTGTCTTATCAGTAACAATATCAAATTTGCTGATTCTGTGAAGTTACTTAAGGTAAAAGAGGTAACTTCCCAAACAAAACAAACATCAGAGAGATAAGCATCAAAACAGTATTGATGAAACAAGCTTTTGAATAAATTGAACTGCGCTCGTTACAGTGACCTCTAACATGCTTGTAATTATGTGTTTGAAAATTATAAGAGAGGGGGATCAGGAGAAAGGATTTGTGTGGTGTACAATTTGTTCCATGCTTTATGAAAACTTAAAATCTGTTATAGTAAAATCACACCTTAATTATTAAAGGAGAAAAGTAGTTCATAGAGAAGTTCCTATTGAACCAAGGGAATATACTAAATTCTTACTTTGTCATGAAGTGGTCCTCTGTAACATGACTGCCTTAAAGGGGAAGATGAAATTATACTTCAGCTACAGCCTGATCTGAGTGTTTTCAAGTATTTTTCTTTTTTTATATTTAAAATTACAGATCTCTTGTCCCAGGGTAAAAAAGTTACTCTACCCCACATGTAAACAGAAAGCTAAGAAAATGATGCTGGGAATTTGGTCACATTTCCCAAACAAACTTGGCTGTGCAAAGCAGATTCTGCACGAGGTGAATTTTAGCACTTCAAATCCAGAGCATGCATTCATGTAGTTTTTGTGAATGGAATGAATTTAGGCCGCTACTGGGAAATAGGGCCACACAGCCACTGTACTTACCAGCCCCAATGGGTACAGCATGGCAATAATGAGCATACAACCATAGAAAATGAACAAAAGAAGGAAGAAAAGCTGCTGTGAAGGGAAAGGAACATCCAGAAGTACTCACGATTATTGTAATTTTTGAAGAGAGCAGTGCATGCACCATGCCGTAGGTAGAGAAGTGCAGGAGATACCAGGCCTGGGAGTCATTCTTCCATCCCAGAGTTTCTATGCATTGCCCGTGGTGTTGTTTCCTGAGAATGAAAAAAATCACCTGGCTCTGTGAAGATTATCAGAAATTAAATCTCTGACAGAAGCTGACATGCACCATATTCCCTTTGTGGATGAGATTGTGGAAAAGCTAGGAACTCTGATGACTGTAGCTAGACCTTGCAAAAGGTTAATGGAAGCTGCCACTAAGTACAGGGACCCTGTTTCTGTATTAGCAACACCATCAGAGCTGTAAGATTTCATAAGCATGCCTTTCAGAATGAAAAATGCACCTGTCACTTTATCACAGCTAATGGATTCCTATCTGATTGGCTAGTAATTGCGCCCTGATATACATTTGCATCCAGAAATGGGATGAATATTTCACCCACATCACTGACATGTTAACCTTGTTGAGTAAAGCAGGTTTGACTATTAAGGCCAAAAAGTGCTATATTTGTATGACTGAATTATTGTACTCAGATCACCATGTTGGACAGAGGGGGAGGAGAAGAGAGAGAGACAGACACGATCAGAGTATTACTCTCTATTGCAATTACTGTCAAGAGGTGTTTTGTGTTACCTCTACAGTTTATGTTTTTTACTATTTCACAAATTTGTTTAGCAGTTAAAGTCTAAGGAAAAGTCTAGTGAAGCATTATTCTATCACCTTCTGAAATCACAGGATATAACCAGTAGCTGAATAATCTGAAAAAGGTTCTCTGTTTATCACCTGGTCATGCTGTGGATATCACCAAAATATTCAGGCCAATGAGAGCCTACTCTAAGATTATAGGCAGTTGGGACTCACCTGCATAAGTAGTTAGAAACTGCAGAAACCAAAAAAAAAATCATATTTACATTAAAAAGAAACACAAAGCATTGCACAAATATTAAGAGAGTGGTTAAGAGTTAACCGTGTTACTGTGGGACTGCAGTCACATTTAGGTCAGACCGAGTAAGAACAGCAGGTTTCCTTCCCTAAAGGACAGGAGTGAACCAGTTGGGTTTTAAGACAATCTAACAGCTTCACTGTCACTTGTCCTGATACCAGCTTATCTCCAGTTTTTTTTTCAACTGCATTCAAATTATTAATTTGCCATGGTGGAATTTGAACACTTCCTTTCAGTGTAATTAGTCCAAGCCTTTGAATTACTGGTCCACTAATATAACCATTACACAATGATAAATATATGGCCATGTGAGCCGCATGGAAGATGGCAGGATCCCCAAAGACACATTGTACAGCGAGCTCGCCACTGGTATCAGACCCACCGGCCGTCCATGTCTCCGCTTTAAAGACGTCTGCAAACGCGACATGAAATCCTGTGACATTGGTCACAAGTCGTGGGAGTCAGTTGCCAGCGTTCGCCAGAGCTGGCCGGCAGCCATAAAGACGGGGCTAAAGTGTGGCGAGTCGAAGAGACTTAGTAGTTGGCAGGAAAAAAGACAGAGGCGCAAGGGGAGAGCCAACTGTGTAACAGCCCCGACAAACAAATTTCTCTGCAGCACCTGTGGAAGAGCCTGTCACTCTAGAATTGGCCTTTATAGCCACTCCAGGCGCTGCTTCACAAACCACTGACCACCTCCAGGCGCGTATCCATTGTCTCTCGAGATAAGGAGGCCAAAGAAGAATATATGCAGTACATCAGGTTCCATATCTTATACATACAGGGTTGTCAGTGAAGTATCCTAAAATCAACTGGAAAAAATGAATATATTGATGAAAGTGAGGAATATTGGATACTGCTGGAACTTGGAACTGCAATTGCAAGATGTTGATCTGTCATTGTAACCAGATATATAAATAATTCTAGCTTTTGGCTCAAATTTTGTGCTCATAAAACAGTAAAATCACAGCTGAATAGGTAAGGAATGTATAATTAAAGCATGAGGAAAATGGGTAGAAAATTAATTAAGGATATATGAGAGCAGTAAATCAAGTTTAAGTAATCATCAAAGTTAGTAAAGGTTGGCAACACATTGTCCTTTTCATTAAAGAATGGTACATTTCCCAGGGAGACTTGGGAAAGGAAAGAGAATAATGTACCCAAACACTCAGGCAACAGAAATTCTGATGTTGAAATAGTCTTTTTGTAGAAATTGAAATGTTCTTGAAGTTAAATAAAAAAATTCCTCCTTGAATAATCAAGATATTGTTTCAGACAGTAATCCACCCAGAGGTCATTTACTAATGAAATCAAGCCAGTAAGTGGTCAAATGTAAACCTTACTAGGGTCAGAAAACACTTCCTCTGCAACTTCTGCAAAGAACTCACTGGAGATTGTGATCATGATTTTGCTTGGACCAGCTCATTAAGTCACCTCTTGCACAATGCATTACAAAGTTTTTCCACACTTGTCTTTTAGTAATGCTATGCAACAGTTTATCTTCCTACTTCATGCCAACGTTACTGATTCAAAATTATTCACTTAAGAATGTTTAATAGTTGTCATGCAGGCCCACACCTGCCAAGACTGAGGCACACATTATTTCGCCACATGAACATTAAAACTTAAAATTGTGGCTGGGAAGAGAAGGGAGCCTACCACAAGGAATTGCCAAGCCCCTGGCTGGAAAGACATTTGCATGCTGGCAGACAGTGTTGGAACAAAGGACCCAGTCCCTGCTTCTCCAATACAGAAAAGACCTATCAGGCCAGTTTAGTCACATGACTAACTTTTTTTTAAACTTGCCACAGCATGTTTGAAAGGCGGAAAGCTGTTCGCTCCTGGTCTGGAAAATACCTCTCTCCTGTCTGCTCTCATCTCGTTCTCACCAGCTTCGGAAACCATTTAAGACATGTAAACTCAAAGAGAGAAAAGTCTCCTACGTGAACAAGGTTTAAGAAGAATACTGGGCCCCAACAAAAAGTAAGAGCTATCTACATTCAAAGACTCTACAGCGAGCTGGAAACACAGAAATAGTAACAAGAAAACCCCTTCAGAGACTGCCTCAAACCTCTCTATTCTACTTTTCTTCTCTTTTCTGTCCCTATTTGCATTGTATATCGCGTGGGCATGTTGTATATCCGTAGGCGTTAACCGAATTAGAGTTTAAGTTTTAATAAATCTCACTTTTCTTCTTTAAACCTTAGAAAACCTGGTATGCTCATTTCTTTGCCTTATAATTGGCAAGTGGTGAACAAGGACTCACCAAGAGGGGAGCTCGAAATACAGTGTGTTTAAAAAATCAAACCCTGTTACAATAAGACCAGGTGAAGATTGTGAAAGACCCCTAGACACCTTTCTCACCTGGTCATAACAGAAATTTGGGTGCTAGTGTCTGGAATTTTACCACAGACAAAGGAGAGAAATTGGAAGTGGGAAGCCAAATTGTTCCCAATCAAAAAAAAGCAAGATCAATACAGGTTTTCTTGTGGTTGTGTGTGATTGAATACTAACATGTCTGCAACTGAAGCGAGTAGCTCTCGAAACCAGGGTGAAGTAACTTGGGATAAGTTAAAAGCACTTTCTATGGAGGAGTTGAGAAAATGGCTAAGCAGTGTGGGATCACTGTAAGTGGCAAGGCTAGGAAGTCTGAACTCCGAAAGCTAGGGGCCAACCATTTTTCTCTTGAATCTGAAGAAGCAGACGCAAAGAGGGTACTGCTGGCAAAGTTACAATTGGAACAAAGGAAACCTGAATTAGAGGAAAAAGATAAAGGCAGGAGATGAGAAAGAAAGGGCCTTCCAGAAGGAACGTGAAGAAACAGAAAGACAGGAGAAGGAACGAGAGAGAGAGAAAGAATATTACAGAAAGAATCCGAAGAGAAAGAGCTGAAGCAGCTTGAGTTAACTAGGGGGCAACAGAGTAACCTCAGTGAAAGCATGGCCAATATGGAGGAGCAGAATTCAAGGCTGGGTACGATTGCTAAAACTCGCTCAGTTAATTCCAAAATTCAATGAGGAAGATGTGGAAGCGTTTTTTGTATCTTTTGAGAAACTGGCAAGGCAGCTAAAATGGCCAGCTAAGACCTGGTCTCTCTTATTGCAAAGTAAACTAACCAGAAAAGCCCATGAGGTTTATTCCTTGTTGCCAGATAAGAGTTCATCAAATTATGAACTGACCAAAAATGCTATCCTATGCATATGAATTAGTACCCAAAACCTACTGCCAAAAGTTTAGAACCCTCAAAAAGCAAGCTAACCAAACTTATCTGGAGTTTGAAAGAAGTAAGCAGCTGGCTTTTGACCAGTGGCTGAGGGCTCTTAAAATACAGCTCAGTTATGAGACTCTCAGAAAAGTAGTTCTGTTAGAGGAATTTAAAAACACTCTCCCATTTTCAATAAAGACCCATGTAGAGAAACAGCAGGTTCAGGGAGCCCAGCAAGCGGCCGTTCTGGCCAATGAGTTTGCTTTAATTTATAAGTTAGTTTCCCAGAGGAGAACCTTTCCTAATCACTTCCATAAATCCGAAAAGGACAAATGGTGGGAAGGTGATAGGAGCCCAGGCAGTCCTGGGAGAGAAAGGAAAGCAGGAGACACAGGGGACCCTCCTCCAGCCAAAAAGGAAGGTGCTGTGAGCAAGAGCGAGACCCGGAGACCTGTATGCTTCCATTGTAATAAAGCAGGGTATTTAAAAGCTGACTGCTGAAAACTAAAGGGGAAACCGGTAGGGTTAATCAGGGCACACCCGCTCAGTGAAGACGGGATCCTGATGGAAATCAGAGAATGAGCTGTGGCTTTAATTGCACTAAGAGTGCAACCCAGGAAGCTTACTACGGCCAGTGCAGGAAAAGTTAATAGGATTCCGGAAGGTTATCAGGGTTTTGTGTCTGAAGGGAAAATAACCCCATACCCCACAAGTGGGGCAAGCAAGCACGTAGTGATTCTCAGGGACACAGGGGCGACTAGATCCCTTGTACTGGGAAAAGGCCTGACTTTTCCCCCAGAGAGTGCAGTGAACACCAAAATGATGGTGAATGGTATTGGAGGGCAGTGTATGCCTGTGCCTCTACACTGGGTGCACCTGGAGTGCGACCTAGTTTCGGAACCAGTGACGTTAGGGATTGTCCCTAGTTTGCCTGTGGACGGGGTTGACCTGCTCCTCAGTAATGATCTGATGGGGATGAATGTGGTAGCCCCCCAAGTAGTGAAAGAAAGACTGCAGGAGGTCAGAGAGACAGGGCAGTGGCAGGAGACGGTCCCCTGCAGTGCCCCCGAATGTATAGTGGGTCAGGCCATGATCAAACCAGCTCCCCCAGAGGAGACTGCATTGGCATGACCATGAGGTCTGCCTGTCCGAGACTTTCTTTGGAAAGTTAGGAGACCTAGGGAATGAATTAAATGGATTTTCCCTAGTTGAGGGGAATCTCAAACCTTGTAATGAAATGCACCATTTTTTTCAAATCGCATTTCATTCCCCTGGATGTGGAGGTGTCATGCAGGCCCCCACCTGTCCCAACTGAGCCACACGTTATTTTGCCACATGACCTACCTGACATCTGGGACAGCGGCGGACCTGAAAGGGGGCTGAAAACCTATAAATAAAGAGCGGGGCTCGAGGCCCTTCACCTACCTGATGTCCGGGGCAGCGCAAGCTCTCTGTATGTTTCTGAGCGCTCTGTTTGGATTTAGTGTAAGTAAACGAATAGTGACATAACGGAAGTTCTGTGCGCTGATTGGTCGGTGGGTGGTAGCTGTTATTGTCTAGGGATAATTGAGATTGATTGGAGTTAACAATAAGATTCCTTTTAAATTAAAGTCCTAGGATAGCTACCTGTAATTTTTTAGTACTTACTGGCTATACCAGTGCTGTTTGCATGGAGTGAGGCTGTAAGTTAAATGTGGGTATTTTCGTTGGCTGGGGGCAGTGGAAGGTGCTCTTTGGTCTTTTTCTTTATCAGCCTCAAAGGTACAGGGGATAAAAGTTGATTGTAAATAGCTGGTAAGTTATTACACTAGCAAGTTTTTTTTTCATTGTAAAAGTAAGTAATGGCGGGGCAGCTTGGCCAAGCGGAATGTACCTCCTGTGCAATGTGGGAAGTCACGGACGTGCCATGTGACCTTGGCGAACATGTCTGCAGAAAGTGTCTTCGGTTGCAGAAGCTTGAGCTTCGGGTATTGGAGCTCGGGCGGCGGCTGGAGTCACTGTGACGCATCCGCGAGGTGGAGGACTATGTGGATGGCACGTTTCAGGAGGTAGTCAAGCCAGTGCCTAGGCTGGCACAGTCGGGGGTGGCTGCTGGACGGACAGAGAAGTCAGGGCAGGTAGTGCAGGAGTCCCCAGAGGATATCCCACTTTCTAACCGGTATTCAGTTCTGAGTACCGATGAGACAGAGGGTTCCTCTGGAGAATGCATCGAGAGTCATGACCAGAATGTCATGGGTGACTCAGCTGTGCTGGGATGGAGAAAAAGGGACAAGAGGGCAATAGTGGTAGGGAATTCTATGGTTAGAGGAACAGATAGGCGTTTCTGTGGTCGCAGCTGTGATTCCAGGATGGTATGTTGCCTCCCTGGTGCAAGGGTCTTGGATATCACCGAGGGGCTACAAAGTATTCTGGAGGGGGAGGGTGCACAGCCGGAGGTCGTGGTCCATGTTGGTACCAATGACGTAGGTAGAAAGAGGGATGAGGTCCTGCAAAAAGAATTTAGGGAGCTAGGCAGCAGATTAAAAAGTAGGACCTCATAGGTTGTAATCTCTGGGTTCCTTCCGGTGCCACAGGCTAGTGAGTAGCGATATAGGTTAGAGCAGATGAATGCATGGTTGGGGAGATGGTGCAGGAGGGAGGTCTTTAGATTCTTGGATCACTGGGGCTGTTTCTGGCGAAGGTGGGATCTGTATAAGATGGACGGGCTGCACCTGAACCAGAACGGGACCGGCATCCTTGCTGGGAAGTTTGCTAGTGCTGTTGGGAGGGGTTTAAACTAATTTGGCAGGGGCTTGGGATACTAAGTGGAAGCACAGCAGGGTGTGAAGCTAAGTCAGTCCGGAGGACAGAGTTAAGGCTCAGGTAAATAATGCAAGGCTGGATTGTATCTATTTTAATGCAAGGAGTCTTACCAGTAAGGCAGATGAATTGAGAGCATTGATTAACTCATGGGAATATATTATTTCTGTCAGTGAGACATGGTTGAGGGAAGGGCAGGACTGGCAGCTTAATATCCCAGGATATAGAATCTTCAGATGTGGTAGGGGAGGGGGTAAAAGAGGAGGTGGCATTGCACTGTTGATTAAAGAGACAATTACTGCAGTAAGGAGGGATGATATCTTAGAAGGTTACTCTAATGAGGCCATATGGGTAGAACTTAAACAAAAAGGGGGCTATTACTTGGCTGGGAGTGTACTACAGGCCTCCAAACAGTCAGGCAGTGGTAGAGGAGCAGATATGTAGGCAAATCTCAGAGGTGCAAAAATAATAGGGTAATACTATTAGGGGATTTCAACTTCCCCTATATTAGAGGGGATAGTATTAGTGCAAAAAGCTTAAAGGGGGCGGAATTCTTCATGTACATTCAGGAGAGCCACAGGAGAGGTACCAGAGGATTGGAGGACAGCGAATGTGGTACCATTATTAAAGAAGGGTTGCAGGGATAAACAAGGTAATTGCAGGCCGGTGTGTCTAACATCAGTGATAGGGAAATAATTGGAAAAAATTCTGAGAGACAGGATTAATCTGCACTTGGAGAGGCAGGGATTAAACAGGGATAGTCAGCATGGCTTTGTCAGGGGGAAATCGTGTCTAACAAATTTGACTGAATTTTTCGAGGAGGTGACGAGAGGTATAGATAGATGAGGGTAAAGCAGTTGATGTAGTCTACATGGACTTCAGTAAGGCTTTTGATAAGGTCCTGCATAGGAGATTGGTTAAGAAAGTAAATGCCCATGGGATCCAGAGTAATTTGGCAAATTGGATTCAAAATTGGCTTAGTGGAAGGAGGCAGAGGGTGATGGTCGAGGGTTGTTTTTGTGAATGGAGGCCTGAGACCAGTGGGGTACCGCAGGGTTCGGTGCTGGGACCCTTACTGTTTGTAGTGTACATTAATGATTTAGACGTGAATATAGGAGGTATGATCAGTAAGTTCGCAGATGACACGAATATTGGTGGTGTCGTAAATAGTGAGGAGGAAAGTATTAGACGATGGGATGGTAAGATGGGCGGAGCTGTGGCAAATGGAGTTTAATCCTGAGAAGTGTGAGGTGATGCACTTTGGGAGGTCTAACAAGGCAATGGAACATACAATGGATGGTAGGACCCTAGGGAGTACAAAGGGTCAGAGGGACCTTGGGGTGCTAATCCATAGATCACTGAAGGCAGCAGCACAGGTAGATAGGAAGGCATAAGGGATACTTGCCTTTATTAGCTGAGGCAGAGAATATAAGAGCAGGGAGGTTACAATGGAGCTGTATAAAATGCTGGTTAGGCTACAGCTGGAGTACTGTGTATAGTTCTGGTCACCACACTATAGGAAGGATGTGATTGCAATGGAGAGGGTGCAGAGGAGATTCACCAGGATGTTTCCTGGGCTGGAGCATTTCAGTTATGAAGACAGACTGAATAGGCTGAGGTTGTTTTTCTTGAAGCAGAGAAGGCTGAGGGGGGACCTGATTGAGGTATACATAATTATGAGGGGCATTGATAGGATAGATAGAAAGAAAGTTTGTCCCTTAGCGGGGAGGTCAATAACTAGGGGGGCATAGATTTAAGGTAAGTGGCAGGAGGTTTAGAGGGGAGTTAGGGAAGGATTTTTTCACCCAGAGGGTGGTTGGAATCTGGAACACACTGCCTGAAGGGGTGGTACAGGCAGGAACACTCACGACATTCAAGAAGTATTTCGATGAGCACTTGAAACGCCATAACATACAAGGCTACGGGCCAAGTGCGGGGAAATGGGATTTGTTAGGATGGGTGCTTGATGGTCAGCGCAGGCGCGTTGGGCCAAAGCTCCTGTTTCTTTGCTGTAAAACTCTGACTCTGTAACATTAAAACTTAAAATTGTGGCTGGGAAGAAAAGAGAGCCTACCACAAGGAATTGCCAAGCCCCTGACTGGAAAGTCATTTGCATGCTGGCAGACAGTATTGGAACAAAGGACCCAGTCCCTGTTTCTCCAATACACAGAAGACCTGGTCAGGCCAGTTTAGTCACATGACTAACTTTTTTTTTTAACTTGCCACAGCATGTTTGAAAGGCAGAAAGCTGTTCTCTCCTGGACTGGAAAAGTCCTCTCTCCTGTCTGCTCTCATCTCATTCTCACCAGCTTCGGAAACCATTTAAGACACGTAAACTCAAAGAGAGAAAAGTCTCCTACGTCACCAAGGTTTAAGAAGAATACTGGGCCCCAACAAAAAGTAAGAGCTATCTACATTCAAAGACTCTACAGCGAGCTGGAAACACAAACAGTAACAAGAAACCCCCTTCAGAGACTGCCTCAAACCTCTCTACTTTATTTGCATGTGTGTATCTCGTGTGCATGCTATCCTGGGCGTGTCATATATCCGTAGGTGTTAACCGAATTAGAGTTTAAGTTTTAATAAATCTCACTTTTCTTTTTTAAACCTAAGATGGCCTGTTTGTGCTAATTTCTTTGCCTTATAATTGGAAAGTGCTGAACAAGGATTCACCAAGGGGGGAGCTCAAAATACAGTGTGTTTAAAAAATCAAACCCTGTTACAATAAGACCAGGTAAAGACTGTAAAAGACTCCTAGACACCTTTCGCACCTGGTCGTAACATAGTGAAGAAGTTTTAAAATGAAGCAATGGAGTTATCGCATCCCCAATTTTCAAAATTGATCTATTTAATTGAAGGTTTAAGAAGGTGCCCCACAAAACATGGAGGACTATAAACATTTATTTACCATTTTACAACCCAGCCCCCTTGGGAGAAAACATTTAAATCTAGTTATATGCAGACTTGCCAAGTGTTAATCATTAGGATTGGCAATGTTTCATTTTGATTTTAAAATGTAGCCTATTTTGATTCCTATCATTCATTAAAGTATATTCCAAATGTTTACACAGGTTTGCAGTATGTGTCACTTTTAATGACCATAATGCATACATGCCAATCTTAAAAATCTCACATGAGCTAATAGTTTCAGTAAAGCTGACCCATCTCCAAAAAAGCCAACAGCTTAAAAATAGAGTTGACTTTTATGCCTATAACATGTAGTTACACTGAGTGCAATGGGTAATTTTAGCTGCAGGAATATCCAGTAGATGCTTACAAAATTCATAAGAAGTAAAAATGCTTTTGGAATCTTTTTCTAGCCAGTAAAAAGATAGAAATATATTTTTTGTTCCAGTAATATTATTGGCCCAGAGTTTGCAGTCCCCCCTCGCCACTGACCTCAAAGAAAGCTGTCAACAAAAATTGATCAATGTCTGTGGTGTAGATTTCCCTTTCCTGACATAAATTTGAATTTGGCACTAAGTCAAGAGGACCTCCAGGCAGTTAGCAACGGTGAGGTCATCAAGCAGGGTAAGCAGCCACTCACATTGAAGTATTCTCATTGACAGCAAAACAGGAAGTAAAATGCACTGATAATCCTTCATTTTTTCATGTCATTTTACAGAGTGAAGTAAAGATTGGGACATACACATGGGATTAAGTTAGAAACTGAAATATCATAAACTTAAAAACAAATTAAAAATGTGGATTTTTATCTTCACAGAAACAATTAAAATTCAACAAATATAAAATTAATTATTCAGGGTCAGAGAGGGTTTTCAGAAGTAATTATGAACTTAGTATGCCATTAAAAACTCAGTTGCAGCTCATTCAACAAGGTGCAACTTCTTTAAGGGTTTTTACAGCGAGGCTAATAGCATAAAAGGGCAATTTCTTAACTGTTGAGTTTTTTCTAATTGATTGCAGTCTGGGAAGAAGGGTAGAACCACTGGCAGAAACTTCTGGATTTCCGCCTTGAACTCTGCATGTGTGGACTGCAAAAATTGCTGTCAGTTTCAAAGAAGTATAGCAGCGAACGCTGACAGTTTCACAGTCATTACTACCACAAAATGTGGGCCAACATTTGTGAAAAAGGAAAGAATAATCATGGCTATGTATGTCCTCACCAAGTCCAATGCAAGGACATGAAAGGTCCTGTGTAAATGACTTTCTTTTTAATAGGATGACCATTTTATACCTTGTAACATCTTAACTTAATGGTCAAGAAATTTCTGTTTGAAATTGAAAGGCCTCATTGTACTGTTGTATTTTTGTGACTGAATACTTTTAGATTTGCTTATTCAATTAGATAGCAAGATTTAAATACACCCACTTCCAGATCAAGTTGCTCCAGGGTCTAAGTACTTTGGTTCTTATCTCTTGGCTGGAACCTTTTGTATAGGTTACAGAGAACAAAGGAGTATTTTTAAAATAGATTTTAAAAACTATTTTGATGCTTGTTTTTATTTTTCTAAAGAATGAAGGACACTTGGTTAACATTTTATGAAATTTATTTTCTGCTTACCACATTTATTAATTTACTCTGAGTGTAGTGAGTGAATGTTTTTCATGTTCAGTGCATCCACTTGGTTTCTAACACATTCCTTCAGTTGTTATTAACAAGTGGGAAGCTGTCAAGTGACGCTGTGAGTTGTTATTTGACATTGGCGCCTGTTGCCAAGCTGCTGCAGCAACTGGCCATTGTGATAGCGCACAGCAGTCCACTGGATGTGTCGCCATTTCCCTCTTTCGTCAGCTAGTGACTCCCCGGTGTGAATCGACATTTAGGACCTTCATGTCACCATTGCAAGCATCCTTGAAGTGGAGCTTTGGGCACCCCACTGGTCATCTGGCCCCGGCTACCTCACCATACAGTCCTTGTGTATGCAGCTGTCTTCCATCCTGAAGACATGTCTGATCCACCTTTCGAAGTCAGAGCTCCCAAGTGTGTTGTACGTAGTGTATAGTTATTATTTGAAATGTTAATTTTTTACTTGCTGTGATTTGGAGGG
This sequence comes from Heterodontus francisci, assembly GCF_036365525.1. Lineage (NCBI taxonomy): Eukaryota > Metazoa > Chordata > Chondrichthyes > Heterodontiformes > Heterodontidae > Heterodontus > Heterodontus francisci. The sequence continues at coordinate 90,660,661 of NC_090383.1, read as the reverse complement.
CATGGTTGAGGTGTATTGCAGGTGAATGGCAATGAAAGCTGATCGTCTGTGGTTAAGCAACGCCTTGATTTTAAAATTTGCATCCTTGTTTTTAAATTCCATCATTGCCTATCTCTCCTGGCCGATCTCCAGTCTTACAGTGCCCCACGATCTCTACAGTACACTAATTCTGGCCTCTTGAGCATTTCCAATTTTAACGCTCCACCATTGGTGGCCATTCCTTCAGCTACCAAGACCCTAAGCTCTGGGTTTAGCAAGAATGAGGAACTTGAAGAAACCAGTATAAGTAAAGAAATAGCATTGGAGATTTTAATGGGACTCAGTAGGGACAAATCTGCTGGACCTGATGACCTACATCCTGGGGAAGCTGCAGAGACAGTGGATGCATATAATTTGATCTTCCAGAATTCCTTAGATTCTAGAATAGTTCCCCATGACTGGAAGGTAACAAATATAACCCCACTACTTAAGAAAGGGGGAAGATTTTTTTAAAAGTGCATTATATGCCAGTTACTTTAACATCAGTAGTAGGCAAAATGCTAAAATCTGTTAACGTACTTTGATGATGGCAAATTTGTTAAGGGCAAATCATAGAGTCATAGAGTTATACAGCACAGAAACAGGCCCTTTGGCCCATCGTGTCTCTGCCGGCCTTCAAGCACGTATCTGTTCTGATCCCATTTTCCAGCACTTGGCCCGTAGCCTTGTATGCAATGGCATTTCAAGTGCTCATCTAAAGACTTCTTAAATGTTGTGAAGGTTCCTGCCTCTATTACCCCTTCAGGCAGTGCATTCCAGATTCTAATCACCCTCTGGGTGAAAAAATTTTTCTTCAAATTCCCTCTAAACCTCCTGCCCCTTACCTTAAATCTATGTCCCCTGGTTATTGATCCCGCCACTAAGGGAAAAACTTTCTTCCTATCTAACCTATCAATGCCCCTCATAATTTTGCATACCTCAATCAGGTCCCCCCTCAGCCTTCTCTGCTCTAAGGAAAACAACCCTAGCCTTTTCAGTCTCTCTTCATAGCTGAAATGCTCCATCCCAGGCAACATCTTGGTGAATCTCCTCTGCACCCTCTCCAGTGCAATCACATCCTTCCTATAGTGTGCTGCCCATAACTGTACACAGTACTCCAGCTGTGGCCTAACTAGCGTTTTATACAGCTCCATCATAACCTCCCTGCTCTTATATTCTATGCCTCGGCTAATAAAGGCACGTATCCCATATGCCTTCCTAACCACCTTATCTACCTGTGCTACTGCCTTCAGTGATCAGTGGACAAGTATACCAAGGTCCCTCTGTACTTCCTGGGGTCCTACCATCTATTGTATATTCCCTTGCCTTGTTAGTCCTCCCAAAATGCATCACCTCACACTTCTCAGGATTAAATTCCATTTGCCACTGCTCCGCCCATCTTACCAGCCCATCTATATCGTCCTGAAATCTAAGGCTTTCCTCCTCACTATTTACGACACCACCAATTTTCATGTCATCTGCGAACTTACTGATCATACCTCCTATATTCACGTCTAAATCATTAATGTACACTACAAACAGCAAGGGTCCCTGCGGTACACCACTGGTCTCAGGCTTCCACTCGCAAAAACAACCCTCGACCATCACCCTCTGCCTCCTGCCACTAAGCCAGTTTTGGATCCAATTTGCCAAATTACCCTGGATCCCATGGGCTCTTACCTTCTTAACCAATCTCCCATGCGGGACCTTATCAAAAGCCTTACTGAAGTCCATGTAGACTACATCAACTGCTTTACCCTCATCTACACATCTAGTCACCACATCAAAAAATTCAATCAAGTTTGTCAGACACGATCTCCCTTTGACAAAGCCATGCTGACTATCCCTGATTAATCCCTGCCTCTCCAAGTGGAGATTAATCCTGTTCCTCAGAATTTTTTCCAATAGTTTCCTTACCACTGATAGACTCACCTGCCTGTAATGACCTTGTTTATCCCTGATACCTTTCTTGAATAATGGTCCCACATTCGCTGTCCTCCAGTCCTCTGGTACCTCCTGTGGCCAGAGAGGATTTGAAAATTTGTGCCAGAGCCCCTGCTATCACCTCCCTTGCCTCTCAACAGCCTGGGATACATGTCATCTGTTTAACTTGATTGAGTTTTTTGATGAAGTAACAGAGAGGGTTGATGAAGGTAATGAGGTTGTACATGGACTTCCAAAGATGTTTGATAAAGTGCCACATAACAGGCTTGTCAGCAAAGTTAAATCCCATGGAATGAAAGGGACAGTAACGGCATGTACATGAAGTTGGCTGACTGACAGGAAACAGAGTAGTTGTGAACAGTTGTTTTTCGAACTGGGGGAAGGTATAGAGTACAGTTCCCAGGGGTCAGTATTGGGACCACTGCTTTTCTTGATCTATATTAATGACTTAGACTTGGGTGTGCAGGCACAATTTCAAAATTTGCAAATGTCACAAAAATGGGAGGAGGATAGTGATACACATCAAGAGGACGTAGACAAGCTGGTGGAATGGGCGGACTCGTGGCAGATGAAATTTAATGCAGAGAAGTGTGAAGTGATTCATTTTGATAGGAAGAATGAGGAAAGGCAATATTAAATAGAGGGTACAATTTTAAAGGGGTTACAGGAACAGAGGGACCTGGGGATATATGTGCACAACTCATTGGAGGTGGCAGGGCTGGTTGAGAAAGCAGTTAATGAAGCATGTGGGATCCTGGGCTGTATAAATAGGGGACATGGAGTACAAATGCAAGGAAGTTATGGTGAACCTTTATAAAACACTAATTTGCCCTCAACTGGAGTAATGTGTGTAATTCTGAGCACCAGAAGGAACGATGTGAAGGCATTAGAGAGGATGCAGCAAAGATTTACATGAATGGTTCCGGGGATGAGAAACTTAAGTTAGGTGGATAAATTGGAGAAGCTAGAACTTTTCTCCTTGGAGAGCTGTGGCTGTTCTCCTTGGAGAAGAGAAGAATAAGACGAAATTTGATAGAGGTGTTCAAAATCATGAGGGATCTATACAGACTTTTTTTTATTCATTCATGGGCGTCACTGGCCAGGCCAGCATTTATTGCCATCCCTAATTGCCCTTGAGAAGGTGGTGATGAGCTGCCTTCTTGAACCGCTGCAGTCCATGTGAGGACTAGAGACTAGATAAGGAGAAACTTTTAGGTTGGCAGAAAGGCTGAGAACCAGAGGATACTGATTTAAGGTGATTGGCAAAAGAAGTAACGGTGATATGAGGGAAAATATCTTCACGCATTGAGTGGTTAGGATTTGGAACGAGGCTTCCAAACGAGAATTGGATAGTTATCTGAAGAGAAAAAATAAGCAGGGCTGCGGGGAAAAGGCGGTGGAGTGGGACTAGGTGAATTGCTCTTGCAGAGAATCGGCACAGACACGACAGGCTGAATGGCCTCCTTCTGTGCTGTAACCATTCTATGATTAAGCAAAGTCAACATGGATTTATGAAAGAGAAATCGTGTTTGACAAATCTGTTGAGAGTTTTCTGAGGGTGTAACTAGTAAGATGGATAAGGGGGAACTAGTGGATGTAGTGTATTTGGATTTTTAAAATAGTTCAATAAGGTGCCACACACAAGAGGTTACTATTACACAAAATTAGAACTCATAGGATTAGGATAATATATTGGCATGGATTGAGGATTGGTTAATCAAATCATAGAATGGTTACAGCACAGAGGCGGCCATTCAGTCCATCATGTCCATGCCAGCTCTCTGCAAGACCAACTCAGTTAGTCCCACTCTCCTGCCTTTTCCCTGTAGCCCTGCAAATTCTTCCTTTTGAAGTGCTGATTCAGTTCCCTTTTGAAAGCCACAATTGAATCTGCCTCCACCACATTCTCAGGCGGTGCATTCCAGATCGTAACCACACTCCGAGAAAAGAAGTTTTTTCTCATGTCGCCGTTGGTTCTTTTGCCAGTCACCTTAAATCAGTGTCCTCTGGTTCTTGACTTTTCCTCCAATGGGAATAGTTTCTCTCTATCTACTCTGTCTGAAGCCCTCATGATTTTGAACACCTTTATCAAATCTGGACAGAAAACAGAGTAAGAAAAAACAGGATAGTTTCAGTGTTTGCTGTAACTAGTGGGGCACCCCAACATCATGACTTGGGTCTCAGCTATTTACAATCTATATTAATGGCTTATATGAGAAGACTGAGTGTCATGCATCAAAGTTTGCTGACGAATCAAAATTAGGTGGAAAGTAAGCTGCGAGGAGGACGCAAAGAGGCTGCTGAGGGCAATGGACTAGTTTGATGAGCGGGCAAGAACATAGCAGATGGAATACAATGTGGCAAAGTGTGAAGTTATCCACTCTAGTAGGGGGAAAAAAAGCAGATTTTGTTTGAATTGCGAGAGACTGGGAAATGTGTGCATACAGGGGGACCTGGGTGTCCTTGTACATGAATCACAGAAAGTTATCATGCAGATATAGCAAGCAATTAGGAAGACAACTGGCATGGTAGCCTCTATTATAAAGGGATTAGAGTACAAGAGTAAAGAAGTCTTACTACAATTATATACTGGGCAGTGGTGAGACCCCATCTGGAGTACTGTGTGCAGTTTTGGTCTCCTTGCCTAAGGACAGTTAACTTGCTGTAGAGGGAGTTCAGCAAAGGTTCACTAGACTAATGTCTGGAATGAGGGGATTGTCCTACGAGGAGATTTCTTCACTCAAAGGGTTGCGAATCTTCAGAATTTTCTACTTCAGAGAGCTGTGAATGCTCAGTTGTTCAGTATATTCAATTCAGAGGTTGATAGTTTATTTTGGTACTAAGGGAATTAAGGGATTTGGGAATAGTGCAGGAAGGTGGAGTTGAGGTCGAAGATCAGCCAAGATCACATTGAATGGTGAAGCAGGCTTGAAGGGTCAGGTGGCTTACTCCAGCTGCTATACCTCGTGTTAATTTGCTCCCTAAATCTCTTTGGCTCTCTACTTCTCTTTCTTCCTTTAAGATGCTCCTTAAAACCCATTTCTTTGACCAAGCTTTTGGTCATCTGGCCTAATATTTCCTTATATGGCTTGGTGTCAAATTGTGTTCTACAAAGCCCCTAGAGACATTTTATGATATAAATGCAATTAGCTGTTCGTGTTCAAAAGCTGCGACAGCATGTGGGGCAGTAGCGCTTTTTGTGCAAATACCTAGAAGAATGTAATTGATTATTTGAGTTGACATATGTCGTAACTCTAGCTTTTATTATACTTTTCAAGGTATTATTGTTTCTTGAGACGAGGAGGTGATGCTCTTTGACAGTCCTCTCAGTAAATCAGCAACATTGGGTCACCTGATAGTAATATGTCAATGGCATTTTGTCCTGTTTCCTTCTCAAATTTCCTGAATACCTGGATACCATTATTGAATGGAAATGTTGAAAATTATTCCCCGCCCCCAACAAAGGGGAAGATAAGTACTCACCATTTTATTGTAATGAAAGGATATACCTTCCCAAAAGTATTTTAACAGCTATCAAATCTTTACCCCAAAGTAATAGAAAAGGGAAAAATAGAACCCGGCTAAGTCAGGTCTCCTCAAGTCATGGGCTGCATATTCTGATTGATTTGGGATCCAATCTGAGGCTATCTGACTTCACGAAACCACGCTGGTTATCTGCATTCAAAAAATAACACCAAAAATTATTTTTATGGAGGTACAGTTTTTCAAAATAAATTGGAATACTTTCAAAAAAATAAAGGTACTTCATACACTTTCCTTTTACCCTTGAGGTTTAAATTTTGTTGCACAGTTTTATTCATCGCATCTCATTAACCTTTAGCAAATCAACTAAAAATAAATAAAAAACCAAGCATGTCACTGTACTTTGCCTGTGTAGCAAGCAGTGGTACATAGTGCGCTTTTAGAACTGGAGTTCATGCAATTATTGATTTAGGAAAAAATAAACTAACGTGCTTTGGGTTTTATCAGTGGTGGTTTATTTTTCAGCTGGAACTACTTTTCTTTAAAGCTTGTTCACACATTTGATAATGCAAGATACCAATGTGGAGCCCTGCTCCTGTCTAATGCACTCCATTTGCACATCAAACGTTTTAAACACACGCATACAGACACACAGAGTTAACTGCTAAAGAATAAGTATTTTACTGAAATGACTACCTCTCTTTTTTTCCAGTTTTTGCCTTTCATTGATAGGAACAGTGGCTGGAACAGATATGCAACCCAAGCTTTCATAAGGATGGTTCAAATTACCAGAGCACTGATTATCCTTCCTTCATAATCCATAAAGAATTTGATATATGGTATAGATAACATTTGTCACCTGGGTTGTAAAGAACATCATCAAGAAGATGACACAATAATTCCAAAGAATTGCAGGTGTCACAAAGTTTATTTCCTGATAAGCCACCACACCCTGTCATGATCTTTACAGATTACAGGAAATTGTTTGCTTCCAGTTTTGTCCAGGGTAGCCTTCTCTGGAGCAATAATACTTGCAGATCTGCGGAGCGATTTTGTTTGTGCAATTGTGTTAGCACGTGCATTGACACATTGTATTGTATTACCACAGCACTTTCAGTGGTAAAAAGCAGGAAACTGCATAAAGAGTGTATTTTCTTCTCTCGGTTGTAACATCTCAGGATTGGAAGAATACCTCAAACACCACCTCATCACTGCTGGACCAGAGTTAAGTGTGACATGGAATGCCTGCAGCTGATATATTGCAGAGGTGTTGAATTGACTGGAGTTGAAGGATGTGGGCATACTATAGCTTTTGTTCATGCCTTTTTCAATTTACTTACCTCACAATCTTCTGTTCACTTACATGGAGAAGTCTGCTTTTAAATCTGTATTCTGCTGATTTTGCCTCAATGTGCAATTCTTAATCTCGCAGTAAAGATTTCCTCCCATTTGGTCTGTATTTCACTATGTTCTGTTTGTGGCTTTAGCTCACTCACAAGGGCTTATCCTATTTCTGTTCCATTCTAAGAACTTTTGTAGTTTGGTATTAAATGTAATAAAAGTAATTGATCATATATATAAAAGTGGATATTTCAGCTGTACAGCTGAAGATTGGCTATGGAATGGGTCCCAGCTGGGAAAAGTCTATGTGAAAAACCAAAAATGAAATGATGCAGCAGTATATGGGGAGGACTTGAATAGTAGTGCCACAATGATGGGTAACTTTATGATCTGGCAGAAGAGGTGGTGTAATGGTGAAATCTTTTTAGTGTCAAATAATGATTCAACTGATGTTATATAATAAATATCAAGACAGGTGTACATCATGAAGCCAATCTGAAAGAATGGGAAGATACCAACAAACCTTAAACAAATCCCACTGATTAGAATCCACTAGGAGCATAACAGTCCATTTCCTGCCTTCTGATTTAAGAAGCTCTCAGAAACGTACTTGCATAGAATATATAGCACGAAGGCCATTCGGCCTAACTAGTCTATGCTAGTGTTTATACTCCATACAAGTCTCCTCCCATTCCATCTACCTCATCTCAGCCTTTCCACTTATCTTTCTATTCCCTTTTCTCTCATGTACTTGTCTACTTTCCTTTTGAAAGCATCTAAGCTATGTCCAAGGTTAGTTTACGGTAACTCTATGCTCTTCTTAGAGGAATGTCCGGATTTTTACCAGTGTCTTGTGTGTTGTGTTCTGCAGTTCCATCTGTGAATAATCAAGCCTGTTGGATATGGCGATTGAGTAAATGAAATTCTGTCTTTATAACTTACATTTTCTGGATTTTTTAGTGATTGGTTTTGGGATTGTGTTTGGTGATTATGTTCACTTTTCCATGATACCTGGAAAATAGTGGATTTAACAAAAGTAGTTCTTTTCCCATGGCACAATGTCCAGTCAACCATTCTTATGTGAATGGAGGAAATGCAGAGAAAGTCACTTAGTTATAAGTCTGCTACCATTATGCACAAAATTCTACATTTGATTACTGATTCCCACCCGGATTCATCAGATTCAAGACTCTTTAGTGTTTCTTTTGCCAGTGAATTCTTCCAGGATTCTCCAAAATCTTTCTATCCAAGAACAATTACCCCTCCACATAATATAGGACAGAATTCTATCTTGCTACCTGAACACCTCTGACAATGTGGCAGGGAGCTTCACTCTTGTACCATTGTTCTGTTTGCGAACAATGATTTCAGCTGCTCTAATCGATGCTAAAATATCCAAAGCATTAGTATCAGGTTTGACCAGATAGTTTTCTATGATGTTTGATTTTTTGAATGCCTATTTCTAGCTCCTAGGTCTTCTGGATTTTCTCCAAATCTATGTTTCCAACTGAAAAGAATAAGTTACCGAGGAAAAATGAGTGGCAGCATTTTAAAAAAAATTACTTCATGGAACAATACACCACCTCCCTCCCATTTCTATCTGGTTGATTTCCCACGAAATGTCTAACTTTGAGAGTAAATAAAATGCCCTTATTCTGAGGCTTTGGCCTGTGGAAAAAAAAACGTCCTTCTACAACTGAAATCTTGATGCATTCTAGCTTACAACAATGCAAGCCGTCTTCTTAGACCCCTCTCCCTGTCTCCTCCGCCCTCGCCTTCAATGACAAGTGTGAGGAGCTCATGGATTTCTTCGTCACAAAGATTGAGACCATCCAATCAGCTGCATCTGTCACTTCCCTTCACTGGGCCAAACTTCCTATTCGGCTCCCCCGCCCTAGCGATGAATTTGTTTCCTTCTCTAGTTTCTCTTTTATCTCCCCTCATGTCCTCAGCTCATCTCATCCGTGAGCCCGCCTCCTGCCCTTGTGACCCTATTCCCACTAAACTACTGACAACCCAACCTCCTGACTGCTATGTTAGCTGACATTGTTAATGGTTCATTCTCTTCAGGTTCTGTCCCTCTTCTTCAAATCTGCTGTCATCACCCCCTCAAAAAAAAAACTTTTGACCCCACTGTCTTTGCACACTGTCATCCCATCTCCAATCTTCCTTTCCTCTCCAAAGTCCTTGAACATGTGGTCCCCTTCCAAATTTATGCCCATCTTTCCTGGAACTCTAAGTTTGAATCCCTCCAATCAGGTTTCCGACCTGCCACAGTACCAAAATAGCTCTTATTAAAAGCACAAATGACATCCTGTGTGACTGTGTCAAAGGCAAACAATCCCTCCTCGTTCTTCTCGACCTGTTTGCAGCCTTTGACACAGTTGATCACATCATACTCCTCCAATGCCTCTCCTCTGTTGGCTAGCTGAGTGGGACTGTTCTCACCTGGTTCCATTCTTACCTATCTAATCATAGCCAAAGAATCGCCTTCTCTTCCCATTCCTGCACAGTTACCTCTGGTGTCCCACAAGGATCAATCCTTGGATCCCTCCTAGTTCTCATCTACACACTGCTGCTTGGCAACATCATCCAAACACACAATATCAGTTTCCACATGTACGCCAATGACACCCAGCTCTACCTCACTGTCACCTTTTTGACCCGTCCACTGTCTCTAAATTGCCAGACTGCTTATCCGACATCCAGTACTGGAGGAGCAGAAATTTCCTCCAATTGTGTATTGGGAAGACTGAAGCCATTGGCTTTGGTCTCCAGCACAAACTTCACTCCCTCGCCACCGATTCCAGCCCTCTCCCTGGCAACCATCTGAGGCTGAATCAGACTGTTCACAATCTTGGTATCATATTTGACCCTGAGATAAGCTTTCAATCATGTATCCGTGCCGTCGCTAAGAGCACCCATTTCGACCTCCATAACATCGCTCCTCTCCACGGCTGCTTCAGCTGTTCTGCTGAAACCCTCACCAATGCCATTGTTACCTCCAGATGACCAATCTAATGCACTCTTGGCTGGCCTCCCACAATCTACCATCAGTAAACTTGAGGTCATCCAAAACTTCCCCATGTCCCAACTCGTCCCTCTTGCTGCTCACCCATTGCCCCTGTGCTCGCTGACCTAACACTGGCTCCTGGTTAAACAACACCGTGATTTTAAAATTCTTACATAAACCAGAAAGTACTGGAAATACTCAGCAGGTCAGGCAGCATCTGTGGAGAGAGAAGCAGAGTTAACATTTCAGGTCTGTGGCCCTTCATCAGAAATTCTCATCCTTGTTTTCAAGTCCCTCCAGGGCCTGACTTCTCTCTCTAATCTTCCCCAGCCACACAACCTTCCAAGATATCTGCGCTTCTCTAATTACGTCCTCGTGGCCATCCCCAATTTTAATCAGTCCACCATTGGTGGCCATGCCTTCAATTGTCTAGGCTCTAAGCTCTGGAAGTTCCCTTCTTTCCACCTCTCTACCTAGCTTTCCTCCTTTAAGACACTCCTTAAAACCTACCTCTTTGACTAAGCTTTAGGTTATCTGTCCTAATATCTCCTTATGTGGCTCGGTGTCATAGTTTGTTTTATAATGCCTCCGTGAAGCAGTTTGGGATGTTTCATTTTGTTAAAGGTGCTATGTAAATACAAGTTGTTGCTGTTGGCTGTCCTGCTTCCTGCCAGGTCTGCTGGTTGTTGTGTACATTACAACTCTGTTCTTCCATCACCAAATTCCTTTACAATGAATATTTACTGCCTTACTTAGCTGAGAAATCATTTCCATAATTTTTTTATGAATAAGGTTGAAGCTCATTAGAAGTAAGATTGTCTCAAACTAAAAGAAAATCGAAATACTGCAGATGCTGGAAATCTAAAATAAAAACAGAAAATGCTGGAAAAACTCAGCAGGCCAGGCAACATCAGTGGAGCGAGAAACAGTTAACATTTCAGTAATGGCCTTTCATCAGAACTGGAAGAAGTTATTGATTTAATAGTGTAAGTGTGGAAGCAGGAAAAAGCTGGGTGGCAGTGGGGAGAGTGAGTGGTAGAGGAAAGAATATAGGGGAATATCTGTGATAGGTTGGAAGGCAGGATTGACCAACTGAGAAAAGAGATGATGGTGCAAGGCAGAAGGAATGGTAAAAGGACAAGAAAAGAAACAAAAGATGGGTCCAGAGTGAGTGTACATGGTTGTAGCATTTTAGTTTTTATTGTCTCAAACTACCTGCTATGGATGAAGTGACTGATTCCAGACTAACAACCCTAAAAAGCACAAAAGAAAAAGGGTCAGACCCAGAATTATGAAAATATTTTCATGCCATATTAAATGGGCTTGGAAGCTGTGCATTCAATCTATAGAAACTATTAGGCAGATTTTCCCATGCTACTTATAGGAGATTAGTGTTTGTTCAGAAAGGTGAGAGTTAACTACTTTTATGGCTGAAAGTGCTTTGATAGTTGATTGTTGAATTATAGAAATGACCTTCAAACGTTGCTTGGAAAATATTGCCCAAAGTCAGATGTACAATGTATTTGTGTAGCAACACATAAGGAAATCCCTTTTCAAATTGTGGAGGAGTGAAATCAAATAGGAAATTAGGAAAGCAAAGAGAGGTAAAGGCCAGCTCGGATCTGCAAATGAAACCCGACCCGAGCCCGACAGAACCACATCCAACAACAAGCCCAACCCAGCCAGAGTCCTTTCACTTTTTCCCACGCCCGACCTGACTTGACCATCAGTAAAGCTACGTTCCGTTTTTCACTTTGTTGGCTTATCTGCACAAGCTTAAAAAAACTGTAACAGAACCACCGTTCAGGCCCAGAAAGTACATTAACATTGGAGCTACCTACCTTAAGTGGTGATAGAGTGTGTCCAACCCGACCTGACCCGATCCAACCCGACCCCGACACGTCGTGTCTAAAGAGAGAGCATGAAAAAATATTGATAAGCAAAATCAAAGTGAACCCAAAGATGTTTTAGCAATACATTAAGTGTAAGAGATAACTAAGGAGAGAGTAGAGCCTATAAAAGACCAAAAAGGTAACCTATGTGTAGGGGTAGAAGATGTTGGTATTGTTCGTAATGAATACTTTGTGTCTGTCTTCACAAGAGGGGGACGATGCAGATATTGTAGTTAAGGAAGGAGGAGTGTAAAGTATTGGATGTGATAAACATAGGGAGAGAGGAATTATAAATGGGATTAACATCCTTGAAAGTTAATAAATCATCAAGGCTGGATGATCAAGGGTGTTAAAAGAAGCAAGAGAGGAAATAGCGGAAGGTCTGACCATCAATTTCCAGTCCTCACTGGATACAGGTGTGGTGCTGAAGGACTGGAGAACTGCTAACGATGTACCTCTGTTTAAAAAGGGAGCGAGCGATAGACCGAATAATTATAGGCCAGTCAGTCTAACTTCAATTATTGGAATCCATTCTGAGAGACAGGATAAACTGTCACTTAGAAAGGCACAGGGTAATCAAGGTCACTAAACCCCAGTCTCTGATCCAGTGAACTCCTTTGCTATCTGAAGTGCTAATTGATACAGTATATACAATAAATATAATGCTTAAACTATTTTCATAATTCTGGGTTTGACCCTTTTTCTTTTGTGTTTTTTAGGGTTGTTAATCTGGAATCAGTCACTTCAACCATAACTGGCAGTTTGAGACAATAAAAACAAAAATGCTACAACTATTTACACCCACTCTGGACCCATCTTTTGTTTTTTTTTTCTTGTCCTTTTACCATTCCTCCTGCCTTGCACCATCATCCCTTTTCTCAGTTGGTCAATCCTGCCTTCTATCCTATCACAGATATTCTCCTTTGTTCTTTCCTCTATCACTCACTCTCCCCACCGCCACCCAACCTTTGCATGCTTCCACACTTAAATCGATAACTTCTTCCAGTTCTGATGAAAGGTCATCACCTGAAATGTTAACTGTTTCTCGCTCCACAGTCAGCATGGATTTGTTAAGGGAAGATCTCGTTTGACCCACTTGATTGCATTTTTTGAAGAAGTAACAAGGAAGATAGATGAGGGTAGTGCAGTTGATGTAGTCTACATGGATTTTAGCAAGGCTTTTGACAAGTCCCACATGGCAGACTAGTTAAAAAAAAATAAATTCCCATGGGATCCAGGGAAATGCAGCAAGGTGGATACAAAATTGGCTCAGTGGCAGGAAACAAAATGTAATTGTTGACGGGTGTTTTTGCGACTGGAGGGCTGTTTCCAGTGGCGTTCCGCAGGCCTCAGTACTGGCTCCCCTGCTTTTTGGGGTATACACAATTTGGGCGTAAATGTGGAGGGCATGATCAAGAATTTTGCAGGCGACACAAAGATTGACCGTGTGGTAGATAACGAGGAGGATAGCTGTAGGAAGATATTGATGGTCTGGTCAGATAGGCAGAAAAGTGGCAAATGGGAATTCAACATAGAGAAGTGTGAGGTGATGCATTTGGAGAGGTCAGACACGGCAAAGGAAAACACGATTAATGGGAAAATACTGAGAAATGTAGAGGAAGTGAGGGACCTTGGAGTGAATGTCCATAGATCCCTGAAGGTAGCAGGCCAGGTCGATAGGTGGTTAAGAAGGCATATAGAATCCTTTCCTTTATTAGCCAATGTATAGAATATAAGAGCAGGGAGGTTATGTTGGAACTTTATAACTCATTGGTTAGGCCACAACTTGAGTACTGTGCAGTTCTGGTCACCTCATTACAGAAAGGTTGCAATTGCACTAGTGAGGGTGGAGAGGAGATTTACGAGGATGTTGCCAGGACTGGAAAAATGGAGCTATGAGGAAAGATTGGATAGGCTGGGATTGCTGTTCTTGGAACAGAAAAGGCTGAGGAGAGATCTGATTGAAATGTACAAAATTTTGAGGGGCCGATTCACCTTAGCAGAGAGGTCAATGACGAGGGGCCATTGATTTAAAGTGATTGTTAGAAAAATTAGAGGGGAGATGAGGAAAAAACCTTTCCACCCAGAGGGTGCTGGTGGTCTGGAACTCTCTGCCTGAAGGGGTAGCTGAGGCAGAAACCCACAACTCATTCAAAAGGAGTCTGGATATGCACCTCAAGTGCTGTAATCTTCAGGGCTACAGACCAAAAGCTGGAAGGTGGGATTAGAATGGGTGGATTGTTTTTCAGCCAGCACAGACACAATGGGCCAAGTGGCCTCTTTCTGTGCCATAAACTTTCTATGATTGTGAACTTTGCTTAGAACCCTGTAAAATGAAATGGAAAGTCACTGCAGTGTTTTCCTTCCATTTTTACTCTCAAAAATGTCTATTCACAATTTGAAATTTTGCTTGTGACTCGTATTTGTGAGATTCTGATAGTATAATTATGCAATGTTTTGTATGTTTTCAGTTCAGTCCTGTGACATTGGTAAATTATTTGAGCTGATACCTCGCCTACAATTTTCTAAGTGTCAAGATCCTTTAATTTATTCCAAATCTTGAGTCAAAATAATAAATAGATTTATTAACATGCCTACAGCTCTGTGTTTGCTTTAATTTTATGTACACTATAAATATTCACATTCCTGCGTGCTAAATTAGAACAACCCATGGACTGTTCTACTCTGACCCTTAGAAGCATTCTGACATCACTGTAGATTGTACCTACCCCTGTGATCATTTATAGAATTCACTGAGGGGGCATGGGCATTTTGAAATTGCAATAAAGAGCTCCAGTGTGCAAAATGACCACATTTACAAGAATATAAAAATAGGCACTTGTATGCAACTCCAGCAATTAAAATGATCGGTGTAGTTTTTTACATTGCCTGTTACCATTTATGCTTAACTCTGCATGTTGTAATTTACATTATAAAGTTTTTTTTTGCTTTTAAGAAAACAAGGAGTCAATTTCTAGAAAGGGGGAGCAGCAGTTAGCTGTTTCAACAGACTTTGAAAATTGCCTCCCAATACAAGCAGCCTATTAATTCTCGTGAAATGAAAAGCTTAGAAAAATAAATGAATTCAAATTGCAATTTAAGTCAACAAAACCAGTAAAGGCAGTGTTGCCCACAGTGCAATGTGTTGCTAAATGTGTTTCAGCTGTAGCCCATCTGTCAAGGTGCTTGGAGTGGAGCTCATACAGTGTGCACTCAGAAAGCCATTGGCAGTTATATATACTGAGATTTACATCGGCTTGTCAGTACTAATTCCAGAAACTCTGGGGTCACTCTACATTCGTATACAGAGTCCAAATAAAATATCAGTTATTGCTAAGCTGAATCATTGGAATGCATGTGGGAAGCAAGTGGTGTATTTTTTAAACAGAGAGCTCACTAAAGCCTCAGCTGGAAGCATGACATTAAAATCCAATAGCAACATAAACTAATCCCACTGGGTAACTTTATTTGAATTGGAGTTTTGTTCCTGCTCCCTCGCCATAGTTGAGAATGGGCATGCAGGGAATGGCAACCCCAGTATGTTATATGATTAAAGGGATCTGTGGGAGTTTTGTTGAAATACTGAGTAGATGTTATTTAGGATATACATAGCAAACATCTGCAATTATCAGTGACAGTGCTATGTAAAGGGTCTGTCCTGAACTGACTTGGAAGTTAAAACACATGCTTACCCTGTCATTTTTTAAATCAGCATACAGTAATTTTTATAGCATTATGCAGAAGAGTTAATCAGACAAATAAGAGATTGGAATGCAGAGCTCTTCATGGTGGATGCTAATATGCAGCACTATGTCCACTTTAGTTGAAGATTAACTGCATGTGTACCTTCTTCTGAAGAGCAAATTTAGTTAAATTAGGTAAGCAAAGATGAACTGGCTGATACTTAAAAGTTGTTGGACCAGCATATGCCAATTTGCCAAGTTACCACCAACCCAAGTTCTCTCATTATCATATGTTACAGACTATGAATGTGACATACACTGATGTATTGCAACAAAATTAGTTAAAAGTTACCAAGCTGCTGGACAGTATGCTTTAGAATAGGTTGTGTTTTTGTTGTTCTGATCCATTCATCGACATGATGTATTGTGCATGATCACACATGAACTACACATTAAGAACCTTTGCGGTTCCTTTACCTCTCCCCATTGACATCCATGCAGTCGGTGGCACCTCAAACCATTGGAAATCCTACTATTCTGGCAAAACCAAGTGCCCAGTCATCCTGTACCCCCTGCAGTGGGAGATAACAATGCAGTTAGCTCTCCTGGCATAGATGGCCTCTGTCATGTCCTGGATGCATCAATGGACAGGGTACTGGGAGATGTTGGAAATTGTGTGTGTTATGACCTGGTGAGAAAGAGGTCTAGGGTTCCCTTTCAGCCTTTACCTGGTCTTACTGTAACAGGGTTTTATTTTTAAACACTGTTTTTAGCTTCCCCTTGGTGAATCCTTGTTCACTGCTTTCCAATTATAAGGCAAAGAAACCACCACAAACAGGCTTTCTTAGGTTTAAAGAAAAAAAGTTGAAATTTATTAAACTTAAACGCTAATTCAATTAACGCCTACTGATACACGGCGTTCCCTCGCTAGCATGCACACGCGATACACACATGCAAATAGTGACAGAACAGAGCAGAAGAAATAAAGTGGAAAAGTTTGAGGCAATATCAAGAGTTTTTGTTACAGTTCTTCGAGCTCACCGTAGAGTCCTTGATTTTAGGTAGTTTAGTTTAGTTTAGAGATACAGCACTGAAACAGGCCCTTCGGCCCACCGAGTCTGTGCCGACCATCAACCACCCATTTTATACTAATCCTACACTAATTCCACATTACTACCACATCCCCACCTGTCCCTATATTTCCCTACCACCTACCTATACTAGGGGCAATTTATAAAGGCCAATTAACCTAACAACCAGCAAGTCTTTGGCATGTGGGAGGAAACCGGAGCACCCGGAGGAAACCCACGCAGACACAGGGAGAACTTGCAAACTCCACACAGGCAGTACCTGGAATTGAACTCGGGTCGCTGGAGCTGTGAGGCTGCGGTGCTAACCACTGCGCCACTGTGCCACTTTTCGTTGGGGCCCAGTATTCTTCTTAAACCTTGTTCGCTGTAGGAGACTTTTCTCTCTTGGGGTTCATGTGGATTCAGAGGCTTGTGAGAAAGAGATGGGAGCAGACAGGAGAGATCTTCTCAGTCCAGGAGCAAACAGACTTTGAGTTCAAACTGTACAAATTCAGAAAACCCCAGATTGCTAAGCAGGTCAGTCATGTGACTAACTGGTCTGACCACATCTTGGATTGTATCACCTTAGCAGTCTCTGGAATGCTCCTTTTGCACACAGTACTTGGTGATCAAGGTCCATTGTGGGTTGAATGTGTCAGAGAATTGTCCTTTGTCCTTCCAATCACCATCTGTTAATATGCAAATGTTTTTTCCAGCCACAGCTGATCTGTTTAACAAGTCCTTTCTTCACTCCAGTAACAGTTTAAATTCAATGTTCATGACTCATTCTTGGCAGGTGGAGGCCTAGCATGATAGCATGCTCATACCTAGAAAGATCTGACTCTCAAAATTTGAATACTACTGTGACCTTTACAGCTACTGGCAGCGCCATACTTGCCTTGGAACAAGGCTCCAGGTTGGTTTGAAGGAGGTGGCACTGCTCCCTGACCACCTCCATTTGAACTTAAGTCACCTCAGGCATTTCTCCTGAGTGAGGTGGAGGTACAAGAAGTGCTCTTGAGAAACCTGTGGAGGGTAGGGCCTTCTGTGAAGAGCCCTCTTCCCAAAGCTTCTCCTCTCTGTAGACATCATTCATTTGCTGGTCATTTTGCAGACTCATAGCCCCCATACCTCATACAGAGTTGGGTCACCAAATCCTGCTACCTCCCCGAATGTATGCAGCAGCTCTCCAAGTTACCTTCAAACAATCCAGAGTACTTCACTAACTTTGCGATGGCAGAAGTAAGTTAAAAGCACCTGACCTGCAATTTGGTGGCTGCCCTTCTAAACAATGCTAATGGTGGGTCTCCTGTCCTGCTGAATGCCAGTTCAGCTGTGAATGATTAGCACAGGTGTTAAGTGCATTTGCGCAGACCAAATTCATGAAATGAGCATTAAATCAGCTAGAACAGCTGTTTGACCTCCAGATAGAAATTCATCTGATGCTTTGGCACACACATGCATACCCGCGCTAGTGCCTTCACAGCATGGAGTGCCACAGTGGAAGTGGGCAACAGCCCGGCCAGCAGTGCAACCAGTGCCATTTTAGGCCTTTGGCCCTTCTGTGGTGCTGGCACCAGCAGCACTACAGTGCCCAAATTCGTGGCCGATGTACCTTGCTTGACTCTGTACTGCTGCTTATTTTTATTCCTAATTGATCTACCTCTGGTATGACTTAATCAGAGAGCCATAGCACACTATATTTACACTGTATTGAAAAGATATAAAGATTTTTGTTTAGTTTTTAATGGAATTTTGCTGTTGCTGTAGTGATATTGCACATACATAACGCAGGATCATGGCCAGGAGTCCTCCCCCAGCACAAAGCTGTCATGAAGGATTTGGCCTATTTGAATTCTGATGTTGATGATGTCTATTCCCTTAAAAGTTATTCATTTGGAGGCTAAAGCCTGGAATTTTGGATTGGATTTTAAATGGGTTACCACCATCTTTAATCCAGCATCAATCAGAAAATCTGGATTTAACATTCATGTTTATAAAAGGGAAACTGAAATATTTGAAACATAAAAGGCCTGGCTTGGTTCAAGGTTTATCTGCCAGTTGGGTTGCAGTTTGTATAAATGCAGTGGACAACTTTCATTATCAGCCACTATGGCTGCCAGATGGTAGTAAGGATGAACTGTTCTCTGACAAGGATTCCATTGTGCTCCATCCAGGAAAGCGAAGTGTCTCATGACTATTATTTAACAGTATAGGTGTGGTTCAATGCTTTGACTTGTGTGCACCTTAACTTTGGATTCCTTCTCCCAAATAACATTGAATTGGTTCCAGCTTGGTAATGTGAGTGATTTTATTTTTCTCCAAGGTCCTGCATTTAAAAAAAAATTACAAGTTCAGTAATTCCTGAGATAGGTGTTCCTTTTATCTTTCATTTTCAAATCCATGTAACGTTAGATTCTGTTAATTTTATTTAAACTCATGTAATCTGATATTCTGCAAGGTTCACTAAGTTTGTGCCAGCAGTGATGTGATCCTGTAGAACTAGAACACACGAACAAATTAACAAAGACCACCTTACAATACTGCATGAACTAACAAAGTATTGCTGTGCCAACAGAAACCTCATAAACCACTTTTTTAACCTTTTCTGTGCCTAATACAATCCTCTCAGGAAGGCACTGGTTTTTGCTGGGATGTGGTTCCATGGGCAGCAGGAAATCTCCAGTACTTTGCCTCGCTGGCTATGGCAAAATAGGGAGTTTTCTGCATTTCTTTTATATAGTCAGATAGGGTAAAGCTAATTTGAAAAATCTGCTTCAGCCAGCTGTGTATCTGGAAAATGAAGCAGAATGGAACTTCTCATCCATCATACAGACATTTGACACCTAATGTAAAAGAATAAAAAAACTTGCATTTATTTACAGTTCACAACCTCAGAACATCTCAAAGTGCTTCACAGCCAATGAAGTACTTTTAAAGTGTAATCAGTGTTGTAAATGTAAGCGACCAATTTGTGCACAGCAAAGTCCCACAAACATCAGTGAGTTAAATAACTAGATAGTCTGTTTTTAATTATGCTAGTTGAGGAAAAATTATTGATCACCGAATGCCCTTCAATTAGTTCCATGAGATCATTCACGCTCACTTGAGAGGACAGATGAGGCTTCGGTTTAACATTTCATCCGAAAGATGGCACCTCAGACAGTGCTACAGCCTCTTGGTACTGCACGAAATGTCCGCCTAGATTATGTTAAGAAGTTTGTGGAGTGGGGCTTGAAATCAAGACCTACTGACTCAGAGGCAAGAGTGATACTACTGTGCCTAGACTATTGAGAGCTATTAAAATCTCTTCTTTTTGCATCAAGGAAATAGCTGAACCATGAACATGAACTATAGCAACAATTACAATTCTGGTTGCTCAGGACTAGGCCCAGCAAGAAATCCAAACTTTGTATATAATCCAGGTTTTGCATCATCCACATACATCATTGTATCTAAAAATCTGCCAAGGGACAACCCTGATTCTTTCTTTCAAAAGTCCTGTCACTTAGTGGACTTAACGAAATAGGTTCCACAAAAGCTATATATGCGCATACGAATTAGGAGCAGAAGTAGGCCATTCGGCCCCTCGAGCCTGCTCCACCATTCAATACGATCATGGCTGATCTGTTTGTGACTCGAATTCCACACTCCCATCTAACCCCGATAACCTTTGATTCCCTTGCCTAACAAGAATCTATCTACCTCCGCCTTACAAATATTCAATGACCCCGCCTCCACCATTTTCTGAGGCAGAGACTTCCAAAGTCGCATAACGCTCTGAGAGAAAAAAAATTCTCCTTACTTCTGTCCTAAAAGGGTGACCCCTAATTTTAAGACAGTGCCCACTTGTTTTGGACTAACCCACAAGAGGTAACATCCTCTCCACATCCACCTTGTCAAGACCATTCAGGATCTTATAAGCTTCAATCAAGTCTTCCCTCACTCTTCTAAACTCCAGTGAAAACAAGCCGAGTCTGTCCAACCTTACCTCATAAGATAACCTGCTCGTTCCAGGTATCAATGTAGTAAACATCCTCTGAGCTGCGTCCAATGCATTCACATCCTTCCTTAAATAAGGAGACCAAAACTGCATACAGTATTTGAGATGTGGTCTCACAAATGCCCTGTATAACTGAAGGATAACATCCTTACTTTTGTTTTCAATTCCTCTCGTAATAAAGGATAGCATTCCATTAGCCTTCTTTATTACCTGCTGTACCTGCATACTAACTTTTTGTGACCCCTGCACTAGGACACCTAGATCCCTCTGCACCTCGGAAGTCTGCAGTCATTCTCTGTTTAAGTAATACTCTGCTTTTTTATTCTTCCTGCCAAAGTGAACAACTTCACATTTTCCCACATTATTCTCAGTCTGCCAGATTTTTGCCCACTCACACAACCTATCTATATTGGTCTGAAATCTCCTTATGTCCTCTTCACAACATACTTTCCAACCTATATTTGTGTCATCTGCAAATTTAGCGATCATACCATTGCTCCCTTCATCTAAGTCATTGATATAAATTGTAAAAAATTAACGACCCAGCACAGTCCTCTGCGGGACTCCACTCGTCACATCCTGCCAATCGGAAAAGGACTCATTTATGCAAACTCTCTGTTTTCTGCCAGCCAATCTTCTATCCATGCTAATATGTTACCCCCTACACCGTGAGCTCCTACTTTGCGCAATAACCTTTTATGTGGCACCTTGTCAAATGCCTTCTGGAAATCCAAGTACATCAACAGGTTCCTCTTTATCCACAGCACATGGTACTCCTTCCGAGAACTCCAGTAAATTGGTTAAACATGATTTCCCTTTCACAAAACCATGATAAGATGCTAAATAAATGAAAGTCATTTTGCTCAATATTCTTTAATGACTATTATTATGCCACCCGGATTCATATTTGTGTACTCTGCCTGTGCTAATATTTGCTGAGTTTTAGAACTGGTCTATTAGCACTGGAAAAAATGAACATCTCTCAGGTGGAATTATTAAATTGGCGAGGAGTGACGTGGGCATGACAGATGCTTGAATAATCCAATATAATAAAAGCAAAATACTGCGGATGCTGGAAATCTGAAACAAAAACAAGAAATGCTGGATTCACTCAGCAGGTCTGGCAGCATCTGTGGAAAAAAGATAATAATCCAACCTTTTTCCCCTTTGTTAGCTGTCATTTACAGTTGGAGGATAAGTAAAATATTTGGGTTGGATAGAGTTTTTTGTGATTCTAAATTTAGATTTGAAACTGATCTAGATATCATTTGATGGACTCGCAATGTGATTGCGAGTTTGGTGTATTTTCGTTGTATTCCTATAAAGTTGCAGGGTTAAATGATATTGTGTTATTGCATTTGGATGACATATTTCAACAGATTGGGCTAGATTTTACGGTCAGCGACGAAGCAACAGCACTTGTGGCTGACCTCGAAGAAACTGTCCACAAAGATCTAGCAATTTTTTATACGTGACTTCCTCTTCCCTGGCATAATTTAAATCTGGCACCAAGTCAAGGGGATCTCCCGGCATTGAGCAACAGTGATATTAGCAGGCAGGGTAAGCAGCCAATCACATTGAGGTATTCTTGCAGACTGCAAACCAAGAAGTTAAAAGCACCGAATCCCTTTACTCTTAAATTTTCAGATAATTAAATAAATAATTAAATGATTGGATTAAGATAAAAGCTAAAATAAAGATAAGAAAATTTAAAGAGGAAATGAAAAGAGACTGGCAAACTAACATTACAGGGAATCCCAAAGTTTTTTATAGACATATAAATAGTGAAAAGGTGGTAAAAGGAGGAGTTGGGCTGATTAGGGACCATAAAGGGGATTTATGCATGGAGGCAGAGGGCATAGCTGAGGTGTTAAATGAATACTTTGCATCTGTCCTTACCAAAGAAGAAGATGCAACCCAGGAAATGGTGAAAGAGGAGGTAATTTAGACACTAGAGGGGTTTAAAATTGATCAGGAGGATGTATTTGATAGGCTGTCTGTACTTAAAGTGGATAAAGCACCAGGACCAGATGAGATGCATCCAAGAATACTGAGGGAAGTGAGGGTGGAAATTGCAGAGGCACTGACCATAATTTTTCGATCTTTCTTAGACTTGGGGATGGTGCAAGAGGGTTGGAGAATTGCAAATGTTACACCCTTGTTCAAAAAATGGGTGTAAAGATAAGCCCAGCAACTACAGGCCAGTCAGTTTAACTTCGATGGTGGTGAAACTTCTAGAAAGAATAATTTTGGGCAAAATTAATAGTCACATGGACAAATGCAAGTCAATTAAGGAAAGACAGCATGGATTTCTTAAGGGAAAATCATGTTTAACTATCTTGCTGGAGTTTTTTGAGGAGGTAATAAAGAGGGTTGATGAGGGCAATGCAGTTGATATGGTGTACATGAACTTTCAAAAGGCGTTTGATACAGTGCCACACAACAGACTTGTGAGCAACGTTATAGCTCATGGAATAAAAGGGACGCTAGCGACGTGGATACGGAATTGGCTGAGAAAACAAAGAGTAGTGGTTAATAGATGTTTTTCAGGCTGGAGGAAGGTTTGTAGTGGAGTTCCCCAGGGGTGAGTGTTGGGACCCTTGCATTTCCTGATATATATTAATGACCTTGATCTTGGTGTACAGGGCACAATTTCAAAGTTTGCAGATGATATGAAACTTGGAAGCATTGTGAACTGTGAGGAGGATTGTGTAGAACTGCAAAAGGACAGACAGGTTGTTGGAATGGGCGGATATGTGGCAGATGAAGTTCAATGCAGAGAAATGTGAAGTGATTCATTTTGGTAGGAAGAACATTGAGAGACAATATAAAATAAAGGGTACAATTCTAAAGGGGGTGCAGGAGCAGAGGAACCTGGGTATATATGTGCATAAGTCATTGAAGGTGGCAGGACAGGTTGAGAGAGCGGTTAATAAAGCATACAGTATCTTGGGGTTTATTAATAGGGGCATAGAGTACAAGAGCAAGGAAGTTATGTTGAACTTATATAAGACACTTGTTCGGCCTCAGCTGGAGTATTGCTTCCAGTTCTGGGCACCACACTTTAAGAAAGGTGTGAGGGCATTGGAGAGAGTACAGAAAAGATTTATGAGAATGGTTCGAGGGATGAAGAACTTCAGTTATGAAGATAGATTGGAGAAGTTAGGACTGTTTTCCTTTGAGAAGAGAAGGCTGAGAGGTGATTTGATAGAGGTATTCAAAATCATGAAGGGTCTGGACAAAGCAGATAGGGAGAAACTGTTCCCACTTGTGAAAGGATCAAGAACGAGAGGGCACAGACTTAAAGTAATGGGCAAGAGAAGCAAAAGCGACATGAGGAAAATCTTTTTCATGCAGCAAGTGGTTAAGCTCTGGAATGCACTGCTTGAGAGTGTGGTGGAGGCAGGTTCAATTAAAGCATTCAAAAGGGATTTAGAATGTTATATGAAAAGGAGGAATGTGCAGGGTTACGGGGAGAAGGTCAGGAAATGGCACTAGGTGAATAGCTTGTTCAGAGAGCTGGTGCAGATGTGATGGCCCGAATGGCAACCTTCTGCGCTGTAACAATACTGTGATTGTGTGAAAATTATTTTTAAAATGTGATTTTTTTTTGTCATAATGGAGAAACTCGACACTCCACAAATATAAAATAAAATTTTCAGGGCGACTGAGGATGTTTAGCAGTAATTATGAATTTAGTACACTGTTAAAAACCCAGTTTAACCTTATTCAACAAGATATAACTTTTTCAAGGGTTTTTGCACTGAGCATAAAAGTGGAAGGTTTTGTCTATTCAATGATTGCTTCAGGATTGCAATCTGGGGGGAGCTCAGCAGCACACCCTCTGGAAGAGCATAGAATCACTAACACCCACCTCCTCCTGGAATGTGTCTTCGCAAAGCAGGTGTGGAAAGAGATGCAGTGGTTTTTGTCGAGGTTCATCCCAAGCAGCTCTGTAACACAGGAGTCTGTGCTCTACGGGCTGTTCCCAGGGACACATACCGAGACAAACATCAACTGCTGCTGGAGGACTATCAATTCGGTGAAAGACGCCCTTTGGTCTGCCCGAAACTTGCTGGTCTTCCAGCGCAAAGAGTTGTCCACCACCGAATGTTGCAGACTGGCACATTCCAAGGTCCAGGACTACGTGCTAAGGGACGCACTAAAGCTTGGGGCAGCCACAGCAAAGCCTCAATGGGGAAAGACCACAGTGTAAGGTCCCCCCACCAAGCTGAACTGAGGGGCTGGATCTATGGGAAACCCCTCGAACTGTATCGTGAAAATTTTGTGTGCTGTAAATGTAAAAATGTATATGGCATGACAATGAAATGGAAGGGTTGTGAGGCAACTCATGATTGTATTGAAGGAAACTGATCATCTTTGCACTGTTGGTATTTTTTGACTTGATGCTGTTTTAAACTGTTTGGGAATGTAATTTTTACAGATTTTTATGAATAAAGTATATTTTGGAAATTTAAAAAAAATCACTAACAGCAACTTCTGGTTTTCTGTGTTATTCTGCTATGTGCAGACTCCCGAAGTTGCTGTCGCTTGCAGTAGAGTAACGACAGCAAACGTTGACTGTTTTGCCACCATTACTGCTGCAAAATCCGAGCCAATATGAGTACTGTGTGTAATTACATTGTTATGATCACAATGGCTAAAATGGTGTTCTTTCTTTTCTTTTGGGCCTCCTTATCTCGAGAGACAATGGATACGCGCCTGGAGGTGGTCAGTGGTTTGTGAAGCAGCGCCTGGAGTGGCTATAAAGGCCAATTCTGGAGTGACAGGCTCTTCCACAGGTGCTGCAGAGAAATTTGTTTGTTGGGGCTGTTGCACAGTTGGCTCTCCCCTTGCGCCTCTGTCTTTTTTCCTGCCAACTACTAAGTCTCTTCGACTCGCCACAATTTAGCCCTGTCTTTATGGCTGCCCGCCATCTCTGGCGAATGCTGGCAACTGACTCCCACGACTTGTGATCAATGTCACACGATTTCATGTCACGTTTGCAGACGTCTTTATAACGGAGACATGGACGGCCGGTGGGTCTGATACCAGTGGCGAGCTCGCTGTACAATGTGTCTTTGGGGATCCTGCCATCTTCCATGCGGCTCACATGGCCAAGCCATCTCAAGCGCCGCTGACTCAGTAGTGTGTATAAGCTGGGGGTGTTGGCCGCTTCAAGGACTTCTGTGTTGGAGATATAGTCCTGCCACCTGATGCCAAGTATTCTCCGAAGGCAGCGAAGATGGAATGAATTGAGACGTCGCTCTTGGCTGGCATACGTTGTCCAGGCCTCGCTGCCGTAGAGCAAGGTACTGAGGACACAGGCCTGATACACTCGGACTTTTGTGTTCCGTGTCAGTGCGCCATTTTCCCACACTCTCTTGGCCAGTCTGGACATAGCAGTGGAAGCCTTACCCATGCGCTTGTTGATTTCTGCATCGAGAGACAGGTTACTGGTGATAGTTGAGCCTAGGTAGGTGAACTCTTGAACCACTTCCAGAGCGTGGTCGCCAATATTGATGGATGGAGCATTTCTGACATCCTGCCCCATGATGTTCGTTTTCTTGAGGCTGATGGTTAGGCCAAATTCATTGCAGGCAGACGCAAACCTGTCGATGATACTCTGCAGGCATTCTTCAGTGTGAGATGTTAAAGCAGCATCGTCAGCAAAGAGGAGTTCTCTGATGAGGACTTTCCGTACTTTGGACTTCGCTCTTAGACGGGCAAGGTTGAACAACCTGCCCCCTGATCTTGTGTGGAGGAAAATTCCTTCTTTAGAGGATTTGAACGCATGTGAAAGCAGCAGGGAGAAGAAAATCCCAAAAAGTGTGGGTGCGAGAACACAGCCCTGTTTCACACCACTCAGGATAGGAAAGGGCTCTGATGAGGAGCCACCATGTTGAATTGTGCCTTTCATATTGTCATGGAATGAGGTGATGATACTTAGTAGCTTTGGTGGACATCCGATCTTTTCTAGTAGTCTGAAGAGACCACACGTCTGCTGACGAGGTCAAAGGCTTTGGTGAGATCAATGAAAGCAATGTAGAGGGGCATCTGTTGTTCACGGCATTTCTCCTGTATCTGACGAAGGGAGAACAGCATGTCAATAGTCGATCTCTCTGCACGAAAGCCACACTGTGCCTCAGGGTAGACGCGCTCGGCCAGCTTCTGGAGCCTGTTCAGAGCGACTCGAGCAAAGACTTTCCCCACTATGCTGAGCAGGGAGATTCCACGGTAGTTGTTGCAGTCACCGCGGTCACCTTTGTTTTTATAGAGGGTGATGATGTTGGCATCGCGCATGTCCTGGGGTACTGCTCCCTCGTCCCAGCACAGGCATAGCAGTTCATGTAGTGCTGAGAGTATAGCAGGCTTGGCACTCTTGATTATTTCAGGGGTAATGCTGTCCTTCCCAGGGGCTTTTCCGCTGGCTAGGGAATCAATGGCATCACTGAGTTCCGATTTGGTTGGCTGTATGTCCAGCTCATCCATGACTGGTAGAGGCTGGGCTGCATTGAGGGCAGTCTCAGTGACAGCATTCTCCCTGGAGTACAGTTCTAGGTAGTGCTCAACCCAGCGGTCCATCTGTTTGCGTTGGTCAGTGATTATGTCCCCCGATTTAGATTTGAGGGGGGTGATCTTCTTGATGGTTGGCCCAAGAGCTCTCTTCATGCCATCATACATTCCTCTGATGTTTCCGGTGTCTGAGGCCAGCTGAATATGACTGCATAGGTGTTGCCAGTAGTCGTTTGCGCAACGCCTAGCTGTTCTTTGTGCAGTACTTCTGGCTGCTTTAAGTGCTGCGGATGTTAAATCGCTGGGGGCTTTCTTGTTAAAATGTTATATTGTGGATAACAACCAGAAGTTAGGGCAATGTGCAAATCTGTCAACGAAGATGCAAATCCAAACTTTTATCTTCTTGCCAATTAATTACGGATTTCATCAAATCTCTTAATTCCACACATTCCAGAGATCAAGAAGGTATCAGTTCAGTGATCCAACAGATATTGTGCACTCTGAGATTCTGTTGCAAAACCACTTCACTGTGCCATCTTTCTCCCTATCTTTAAGGCCTTCTATAAACCTATCACTTTATTTGTGATGCCATCTTCTCTTTCTTTTCCTCCTCTCCACCAGATTTATTTTACATCGCATTAACCTGCCCAAAGATTGGTAAAACATAGGATATGTGGCATGAGATGTGTTCATTTCATAATACTTCACAAAATGTTTTTTTAAAGCAAGACCTCAGGTTGCAGTGGCTTCTTGATCAGATCTAACTTGTGTTCTTTGCTCGACAGGAATACTTGGTTCTACCACTCGGAGTAGATCAGTTGGGCTGGTTGGGGCATGGCAGGGAAAGTTGCCATTGGCCACCTTTATGATCAAAGCACCAGTCCTTAAAAGCAGAGGGGTAAAAACAAAAGGACTACAGCTTTTACTGAGTAATAAAGATTTATTTAGCTGGAGCTTTAACTTTAATCCGGCAACGGAATAAATTCAGTGTAAAGAACTTCCTCGTTTTAAATTCTGAAAACACCAATCAGGTTTTCAACATGGGCTGTCAAGTTCATATATTAATTAAAACTAACCAGTCAATTAACCAAACTTTTTGACAGCTTCTTGAGTGTTGTTCGAGCTGTACTCATCTTGGCAACTTGGGAGTATTCTATCACATTCCTGATTTGTGCCTTGTAGATGGTGGGGACAGGCTTTGGGGAGTCGGGGAGTGAGTTACTCAGAACAGAATTCCCAGCCTCTGTCCTGCTCTTGTAGCCACAGTATTCCACTCCAGGCGCTGCTTCATAAACCACTAACCACCTCCAGGCGCGTATCCATTGTCTCTCGAGATAAGGAGGCCAAAGAAGAAGATTTATGTGACTGGTCCAGTTCGGGTTCAGGTCAGTGGTAGCCCCAGGATATTGATGATAGGGGATTCGACTATGGTTATGTTGGTATATGGTAACATTGAATGCCAAGCACAAAAGAAAAAGGAAGACTTGCATTAATATAGTGCATTTCATGACCACTGGACATCTCAAAGTGCTTAACTGCCAATGAAGTATTTTTTGAAATTTAATCACTGTTGTAATGCAGGAAGCGCGGCAGCCAATACGCGCACAACAAACTCCCACAAACAGCAATGTGATAATGACTAAGTAATCTGTTTTTGTGATGTCGATTGAGGAATAAATGTTGGCCAGAACCCTGGGCATAACTCCCCTGCTATTCTTTGAAATAGTGCCATGGGATCCTTTACATCCACCCGAGCAAGAAGATGGGGCCTCAGTTTAACGTCTCATCCAAAAACAGCACCTCCAACATGTGCAGCACTCCTCAGTCTGGACTTGAGTGTTAGTCTTGATTTTTGTTCTCAAGTCCGGGAGTGGGACTTGAATCCGGAACCTTATGACTCAGAGGTGAGAGTGCTACCAACTGAGCCACAGCAGAGGTAATTAGATTCTCTCGATGTAGATGATCATTACCTGGCACTTCTGAGGTGCGAATGTTATTTCCACTTGTTAACCCAAGCCTGGATGTTGTTCAGGTCTTGCTGGATGTGGGCACGGACTGTGTCATTATCTGACGAGTTGGAAATGGAACTGAACACTGCGCAATCATCAGCAAACATCCCCACCTCTGACCTTATGAAGGGAAGGTCATTGATGAAGCAGCTGAACATGGCTGGGCCTAGGACACTGTCCTGAGGAATTTCTGTAACGATGTCCTGGGGTTGAGATGATTAGAGTCATAGAGTTATACAACACAGAAACATTGGTCTCCAACAACCACAACTTCTTCCTTTGTTTGTCTCCAGACAGTGGAGCATTTCCCCCTGATTCCCATTGACTTCAATTTTACTAGGGCTCGATCAAATGCTGCCTTGGGGTCCAGGGCAGTCACTCTCACCTCATCTCTGGAATTCAGCTCTTTTGGCCATGTTTGTACCAAGGCTGTAATGAGGCCTAGAGCCGAGTAGTCAAAGAACAAAGAAAATTACAGCACAGGAACAGGCCCTTCGGCCCTCCAAGCCTGCGCCAATCCAGATCCTCTATCTAAACATGTCGCCTATTTTCTAAGGGTCTGTATCTCTTTGCTTCCTGCCCATTCATGTATCTGTCTAGATACATCTTAAAAGACGCTATCGTGCCCGCGTCTACCACCTCCGCTGGCAACGCGTTCCAGGCACCCACCACCCTCTGCGTAAAGAACTTTCCACGCATATCCCCCCTAAACTTTTCCCCTCTCACTTTGAACTCGTGACCCCTAGTAATTGAATCCCCCACTCTGGGAAAAAGCTTCTTGCTATCCACCCTGTCTATACCTCTCATGCTTTTGTACACCTCAATCAGGTCCCCCCCTCAACCTCCGTCTTTCTAATGAAAATAATCCTAATGTACTCAACCTCTCTTCATAGCTAGCGCCCTCCATACCAGGCAACATCCTGGTGAACCTCCTCTGCATCCTCTCCAAAGCATCTACATCCTTTTGGTAATGTGGCGACCAGAACTGCACGCAGTATTCCAAATGTGGCCGAACCAAAGTCTTATACAACTGTAACATGACCTGCCAACTCTTGTACTCAATACCCCGTCCGATGAAGGAAAGCATGCCGTATGCCTTCTTGACCACTCTATTGACCTGCGTTGCCACCTTCAGGGAACAATGGACCTGAACATCCAAATCTCTCTGTACATCAATTTTCCCCAGGACTTTTCCATTTACTATATAGTTCACTCTTGAATTGGATCTTCCAAAATGCATCACCTCGCATTTGCCCTGATTGAACTCCATCTGCCATTTCTCTGCCCAACTCTCCAATCTATCTATATTCTGCTGTATTCTCTGACAGTCCCCTTCACTATCTGCTACTCCACCAATCTTAGTGTCGTCTGCAAACTTGCTAATCAGACCACCTATACTTTCCTCCAAATCATTTATGTATATCACAAACAACAGTGGTCCCAGCACGGATCCGTGTGGAACACCACTGGTCACACGTCTCCATTTTGAGAAACTCCCTTCCACTGCTACTCTCTGTCTCCTGTTGCCCAGCCAGTTCTTTATCCATCTAGCTAGTACACCCTGGACCCCATGCGACTTCACTTTCTCCATCAGCCTGCCATGGGGAACCTTATCAAACGCCTTACTGAAGTCCATGTATATAACATCTACAGCCCTTCCCTCATCAATCAACTTTGTCACTTCCTCAAAGAATTCTATTAAGTTGGTAAGACATGACCTTCCCTGCACAAAACCATGTTGCCTATCACTGATAAGCCCATTTCCTTCCAAATGGGAATGGATCCTATCCCTCAGTATCTTCTCCAGCAGCTTCCCTACCACTGACGTCAGGCTCACCGGTCTATAATTACCTGGATTTTCCCTGCTACCCTTCTTAAACAAGGAGACAACATTAGCAATTCCCCAGTCCTCCGGGACCTCACCCGTGTTTAAGGATGCTGCAAAGATATCTGTTAAGGCCCCAGCTATTTCCTCTCTCGCTTCCCTCAGTAACCTAGTCCTGGCACATCCCAAATTGAGCTTTGATGAGCAGATTATTGGTGAGTGAGTGCCACTTGATAGCACTGTCCACGACACCTTCCATCACTTTGCTGATGATAAAGCATAGACTGGGGTGGTAATTGGCCAGATTGGATTTGACCTGCTTTTTGTAGACAGGACATGCCTGGGAAATTTTCAACATTGTTGGATAGATTGCAAAGTTGTAGCTGTACTGGAATGGCTTGAGTAGGGGTGCAGCTAGTTCTGGATTACAAGTCTTCAGAACTGGAGCCGGGATGTTATCAGGGCCCATAGCCTTTGCAGTAACCAGTGCAGGCAGCCATTTCTTGATATTACGTGGTGAAGACTGGCACCTCTGATACTGGGGACCTCAGGAGGAGGTGCTCCAGCCTTGGCTTTGCACTGACATGCTGGGCTCCATCTTCATTGAGGATGGGGATGTTCGTGGAGCCTCCCTCCTGTTTGTTGTTTAGTTGTCCACCACCATTCACGACTGGATATGGCAGGACTGCAGAGCTTCGATCTGACCATTGGTTGTGGGATCGCCTAGCTCTGTCTGTAGCATGCTGCTACTGCTTTTTAGTGTGGTTATAGTCCTGTGTTGCTCCTGGCATGCTGCCCTACACTCAAGCAGGATTGATCCCCTGACGTGATGCTAATGGTAGACTGAGGGATATGCCGGGCCATGAGGTTACAGATTGTGGCTGAATACAGTTCTGCTCTTGCTGATGGTCCACAGTGCCACATGGATGCCCAGTTTTGAGCTGCTTGATCTGTTTTGAATCTATCCCATTTAGCACAGTGGTAGTGCCACACAACACAATGGAGGGTTGTCGCTCCTGCCTATACTGTCATGGACAGATGCAGCTGTGGCAGGTAGGTTGGTGAGGATGAGGTAAAGCGGGTTTTTCCTTGTGTTGGTTCTCTCACCACTTTCAGAACTCTGCCAGCTTAATCAGTAGTGGTGTTACCAGATCAGTCTTGGCGATGGACATTGAAGTCCCCCACCTAGAGTACATTCTGTGCCCTTGTGACCCTCAGTGATCCTTCCAACTGGTGTTCAACATGGCAGCTACTGATTCATCAGCTGAGGGAGGGCAGTAGGTGGTAATCAGCAGGAGGTTTCCTTGCCCATGTTTGACCTGATGCCATGAGACTTCATTGGATCCGAGTCAATGTTGAGGACTCCCAGGACAACTTCCTTCTAACTGTATACCACTGTGCCACCACCTCTGCTGGGTCTGAGCTCCCAGTGGGACGGGACGGGACAGGACAGACCCAAGGATGGTGATGGAGGAGACTTGGATGTTGGCTGAAAAGTATGATTCGGTGAGTATGATTATGCCAGGCTGTTGCTTGACTCGAATGTGGTTCAGCTCTCCTAACTTTGACACAAGTCCCCTGATGTTAGTGAGGATAACTTTGCAGGGTCGACTGGGTGGGGAGTGCTTCTGTCATATCTGGTGCCAAGATTAATGTCGTGTGGTCCATCCGGTTTTTATTTTACTTTTTCATAGCAATTTTATATAACTGAGTGGCTCGCTCGGCCATTTCAGAGGGCAGTTAAGAGTCAGTAAAGGAGGTAGAGAGAAAACAGGGAACTACAGGCCAGTTAGCTTATCATCAGTGTTGGGAAGATGCTGGAAACTTTTATTAAAGAAGTCTTAGCATTGCACTTGGAAAAGCATAGTATGATCAGAACAAGTCAGCATGGTTTTACTAACGAGAGATCCTGTTTGACAAATTTATTAGAATTTTTTGAGGATGTAACTGGTAAGGTAGATAAAGGGGAACCAGTAGATGTAGTATACCTGGATTTTCAAAAGGATTTTGATAAGGTGCCACATAAAAGAATAATAGGCAAGGGCTCATGGTGTTGGGCCTAATGTATTAGTGTAGATAGAGGATTGGTTAACAGACAGGAAGCAGAGAGTGGGCATAAATGGGGCATTTTCAAGTAGCAGGCAGTGAATAGTGGGGTGCCACAAGGATCAGTGCTGGGGCCTCAGCTATTTGCACTCTATATTAATGACTTGGATAAAGGGACAGAGAGTAATGTAAATAAGTTTGCTGAAGATACAAATGTCGGTGGAAAGGTAAGCTGTGGGGAGGGCATAGAGAGACTACAAAGAGATATAGACAGGTTAAGTGAGTGGGCAACAAGATGGCAAATCGAGTATAATACTGGGAAGTGTGAAGTTGTTCAGTTTGATCGTAAAAATAGAAAAGCGGAATATTTTTTAAAAGTTATGAAACTGGTAAGTGTTGATGTTCAGAGAGACTTGGGGGTACTCGTACAAGGAACGCATAAAGTTAACCTGCAGGTGCAGCAGGCTATTAGGAAGGCAAATGGCATGTTAGCCTTTATTGCAAGGTGATCGGAGTACAGGAATAAAGAAGTCTTACTAAAATTGTACAGGGTTTTGGTGAGACCGCACCTGGAATACTGTGTGCAGTTTTGGTCTCCATATTTAAGAAAGGATATACTTGCACTGAAGGCAGTGCAGCAAAGATTTACTAAATTGGTTCCTGGGTTGAGGGGGGTCGTCCTATGATGAGAGACTGAGTAAATTGGGCCTATATTCTCTGGAGTTTAGAAGAATGAGAGGCGATCTAATTGAGACATACAAGATTCTGAAAGGGTTTGATAGGCTAGAAGCTGAGAGATTGTTCCCACTGGGGTCAGGGAATCTAGAACATGAGGACACAGTCTCAGGATAAGGTGCCAATCATTCAGGACTGAGATGAGGAGAAATTACTACACTCAAAGGGTTGTGAATCTTTGGAATTCTCTACCCCAGAGGGTTGTGGATGCTGCATCGTTGAATACATTTTTGGCTGGGATAGATAAATTTTTGGTCTCGCAGGGAATCAGGGATATGGGGAGTGGGCAGGAAAGTGGAATTGAAGCCCAAGATCGGCCATGATCATATTGAATGGCGGAGCACACTCAATGGGCCAAATGGTCTACTTCTGCTCCTATTTCTTGTCTTCATCGCTGTGGGTCTAAAATCATATGTAGGCCAGGTAAGTATGGCAGATTTCCTTCCCTGAAGGACTTTCACAGTAATGTTGATTTGGAAATTAAAAGTTTTACATTAAAGGCCATCATGTTGCATTAAATCTCTGTGGAATTCATTAAAAATTGTAATTACCTTTAGCTGAAAACCTCACACTCTTTTGTGTGCCTTTTAAGTTAATTTCAAGCAATTTCCCAAGAGCTGTCATACATTTGTCTGTTGCCATGATTAGAATGGTGTTAGCACTACAGTCGATAACTTGTTGATTTGATTTCATTTATTCAGGCACTTCATTTACTGCAATCCTACTTTGACTCAAAACAAAGGACCAATTCAAGCCTTCACCAAGAGCTGCATGACATCATTGACTGCATCAGAGCCAAAATATGGTTGGCAACAAGGTAAGTTTGAATTTGCATCGAAGTCAGTACTAAATAAGCAGTAGTTGAACTATTTTTTCTAAAGTCAGAGGTATATTTAGATTCTCCTGTTAAAATTTAAAGATGTTTGCTTGTGTATTTTTGTAAATTCTTGTATGTCTATCTAAGTGTTGGCAGATTTAGTGGTACCATTTCTTTTTCCTTGCATGGCTTTTATAATAGTTGTCACAGTTCACACTCAAAATGGAAAGCTGTTTCTTTAGATCTTGAGTCTTGTGAAGTTCTTGGCAAAACTGCCTGGATATTATTGTTAAACTCCAGAAAGCTTGTTATGGAAGGATAACGCTGGAGCCTATCTTTATCAGTTTCACATGTATCGTACAGAGTAAAAGGATAACAGACATATAGCTCCTCACTCAAAACCCTTCACCAGTCTCAGTAAGTGTCTTATGAGTGCTCAAGTAAGATCCCAGTTAACACCCTCCACCTGCATATAATTAAACAATTGATACACAATGAACAAATTAACAGCTATTTTACTATTAAAGTAAAATAACCAAGTATTCTGTCTCTGCCAATTTAGTTACAATTCTTGAAGTAATTTTAAGAATCTTGAAGTTTCATTTTTTTTATTTCGATACCAACAACAAGTTGCATTTATATATCACCTCTAATGTAGTAAATCTTTCTAAGATATTTCACAGGAACAATTTTCAAATAAAATTTGACACAGACACATATGGAGATGGTAGGATAGATGAGCCAATACTTGGTCGAACAGGTAGGTTTTAAGGAGCCTCTTAAAGGAGGGGAAAGAGGCAGAGAAACAGATTTTAGGAGGAAATTCCAGACCTTAAGTCCCAGGCAGCTGAAGCATGGCTGCTAATGGTGGAGCGATGATAATCGGGGATGCACAAGAGGCTAGAATTGAGGAGCACACATATCTTGGAAGGTTGTATGGTTGGAGGAGGTTACAGAATTAGGGAGGGGTGAGGCCATGGAGGGATTTGAAAACAAGGATGAGAATTTTTAAATTGAGATATTGCTTAACTGAGAGCCAATGTAGGTCAGGAAGCACAAGGGTGATTCATGAACAAGGCTTGGTGTGTGGTAGGTTATGGGTAACTAGAGTTTTGGATTACCTTAGATTTGCAGAGGTGTAA
The DNA here is from genome assembly GCF_036365525.1 of Heterodontus francisci. Lineage (NCBI taxonomy): Eukaryota > Metazoa > Chordata > Chondrichthyes > Heterodontiformes > Heterodontidae > Heterodontus > Heterodontus francisci. The sequence goes on along the minus strand of NC_090383.1, from coordinate 90,625,124 downwards.
GGTCAGAGGCTGGCCAGAGCATTGGAATCGTGTCTAGAGGTTTTTAAAAAAAGCAATAGATGAGGGTTTCAGCAGCAGATAAACTGAGATAGGGCAGAGATGAGCAATTTAAATGTAAAAGTGTTTAATATTTTAATGAGACAATCTAGTTTTTCAATCTATCTACATTAAAAAATCCCAAATTATTTCTGAGGAAAACCTAAATAAGAATGAATAGTAAATCTGCAGTAAAGATTAAAACTATTTTTAGTGAGACACTTGAAGTTTATTGTACAAAAATTCTACAGTTGGCTTGGCTAAATTGAAATTATAGCTACCTGCTCTTGTTTGTTTTTATCTTTAATAGCAAGCAGCATGTATTTACAGACAGTGTTTTACTGATTTTCCTCAGCACACGTAGTTTTGCCACAGTAATGTAGATTTCACTATATTTTACTGTTTGAGCTATGTATTTTTTTGATAGTCACTTCTATATGTCAGATTTTTTTTGCTGTGGTGTGTCCCTATTATAGCTATTCAATGGCAGTGTTTTCATATTGCTGGGCATGTGCCAAGATACCGTGACCTGCACATGCTTTTGATGATAGCATGGCTGAAGTGAGCATCAATCAGGTGCAAAAAGGAATAAAAACAAGAAATGCTGGAAATACTCAGCAGGTCTGGCAGCATCTGTGGAGAGAGAAGCAGAGTTAACGTTTCAGGTCAGTGACCCTTCTTCAGAACTGACAAATATTAGAAATGTAAAAGGTTATAAGCAAGTAAAGTGGGGGTGGTGCAAGAGATAACAAAGGAGAAGGTGTAGATAGGACGAGGTCACAGAATAGCTGACCAGAAGGTCATGGAGCAAAGATATGTTAATGGTGTGTTGAAAGACAAAGCATTAGTACAGAAAGGGTGTTAACGGACTGAAAATTGAACAGCCGCAAGTACAAACATGAAAAAAACAGTGGGTAAGCAAACTGAACTAACTAAGATGAAATAAAATAAACACAAAAGACTATATATAAAAAAAGGAAAAAGAAAAAAATAACTAAAAATAAAAGTAAAATGGGGGGCCCGTCATGCTCTGAAATTATTGAACTCGATGTTCAGTCCGGCAGGCTGTAGTGTGCCTAATCAGTAAATGAGATGCTGTTCCTCGAGCTTGCGTTGATGTTCATTGGAACACTGCAGCAATCCCAGGACAGAGATGAGAGCAGGGGGGAGTGTTGAAATGGCAAGCAACCGGAAGCTCGGGGTCCAGCTTGCGGACTGAGCGGAGGTGTTCCGCAAAGCGGTCACCCAGTCTGCGTTTGGTCTCCCCAATGTAGAGGAGACCCCATTGTGTGCAGCGAATACAGTATACTACATTGAAAGAAGTACAAGTAAATCGCTGCTTCACCTGAAAGGAAAAAGGGAGGGGAAGATGCATTTGTTAGTGGCATCACGCAGGAGGTGGCGGAAATGGCGGAGGATGATCCTTTGGATATGGAGGCTGATGGCATGGAAAGTGAGGACAAGGGGAACCCTGTCACGGTTCTGGGAGGGAGGGGAAGGGGTGAGAGTAGAGGTGCGGGAAGTGGGCTGGACACCGTTGAGGGCCCTGTCAACCACAGTGGGGGGGAATCCGGTTGAGGAAAAAGGAAAACATATCAGAAGCACTGTCATGGAAGGTAGCATCATCAGAGCAGATGTGGCGGAATGGAATGGAGTCCTTACAGGAGGCAGGGTGTGAAGAAGTGTAGTCAAGGTAGCTGTGGGAGTCGGTGGGTTTATAATGGATATTAGTAGACAGCCTGGTTTCTCCATCTCCGCGTGATGCCACTACCAAATGCATCTTCCCCTCCCTTCCCCTGCCATCATTCTGAAGGGATCGTTCCCTCCGTGACACCCTGGTCCACTCCTCCATTACCCCCACCACCTCATCGCCTTCCCACCGCACCTTCCCCTGCCCATTTACCTCCTCTCTCCTCATTTACCTCCTCTCTCCTCACTATCCCAGGCCCCAAACACTCCTTTCAGGTGAAGCAGCGATTTACTTGTACTTCTTTCAATGTAGTATACTGTATTCGCTGCTCACAATGGGGTCTCCTCTACATTGGGGAGACCAAACGCAGACTGGGTGACCGCTTTGCGGAACACCTCCGCTCAGTCCGCAAGCAGGACCCCGAGCTTCCGGTTGCTTGCCATTTCAACATTCCCCCCTGCTTTCATGCTCACATCTCTGTCCTGGGATTGCTGCAGTGTTCCAGTGAACATCAACACAAGCTCGAGGAACAGCATCTCATTTACCGATTAGGCACACTACAGCCTGCCAGACTGAACATCGAGTTCAATAATTTCAGAGCATGACGGGACCCCCATTTTACTTTTATTTTTAGTTATTTTTTTCTCTTTCCTTTTTTTTATATATAGTCTTTTGTGTTTATTTTATTTCATCTTAGTTTGTTCAGTTTGCTTACCCACTGTTTTTTTCATGTTTGTACTTGCGGCTGTTCAATTTTCAGTCTGTTAACACTTTTTCTGTACTGATGCTTTGTCTTTCAACACACCATTAACATATCTTTGCTCTTCTTTGACCTTCTGGTCAACTATTCTGTGACCTTGTCCTATCTACACCTTCTCCTTTGTTATCTCTTGCCCCACCCCCACTTTACTTGCTTATAACCTTTTACATTTCTAATATTTGTCAGTTCTGAAGAAGGGTCACTGACTTGAAACATTAACTCGGCTTCTCTCTCCACAGATGCTGCCAGACCTGCTGAATATTTCCAGCATTTCTTGTTTTTATTTCAGATTTCCAGCATCTGCAGTATTTTGATTTTAATTTAGGTGCAAAAAGGAATTTGCTGAACATGATTCAGATCTTTAAAATTCTGAAAAATATGGATAAAGAGTTCCTGTAACTTTAACAGTGCTTCAGAATTAGAAGAAGTAAGTATAAACCTAGGAAGCTTCTGATAATATGACTATAAACAAAGAAGTGCTCCATACAATGTAATAGATGTAGAATAGACTCACAGGTTAATACTGAGTTGTCTAACCTTTCACTTGCATATGAACCTAGAAAACCAACACATAAAGCTAACACTTCAAAAACTACCCTGAATAAAACACAAGGACAAAGGGTCAGACTGCATTTGCAGCAGGGCACATGTCATAACTTAAGCTGCAGGTGCATCCAACATAGGATAACATACATTGAATCAGCAAAACATATAGTACAGCACAATTTATATCAGTGGTGAAGTTAGAAATTACTAAAGCGATATAAATGCATGAGATTTACATTAGAAAAGCTTGGGACATGCACACTCAGAAAATTTTGATTTTCCACATTGTCAGATAAGTGCCAGTGTGGTAGATTTACTGCAACAGCTTAACTGAAGTTGCAGCTAGTTTTGCCTGAGCACTCATTTGTTTCTTGATACCACATAGAATGAATCAAATTGGCTGAAGAGTGGCATTTATGATGGTGGGGACCACAGGAGGAGGCAGAGCAGGATCATGCTCGGCAGGCACTTCTGTGTTCAATCTGGCTTGCAATCTGTTTTACTGTTATTGATAATTAATGTAACTCTTCACAGTTCCTATGGATGTTGATTGCTGCATGGGCTTTCTCTCCATGATAACAAAGGAACATCCATCATAAGCACATGGACAAACTGAAAACAGCTTTCAAAGTCATAGAACATAACCAACGTTATAACTCACTCACATGTATGCTTTTAAAAGCAGCTGGATAAATACCTGTTTAGGAATGGAATTGAAGGCAATACGGATACTCACAGACAGATACAATCAAATACCAGATGGAACACAAAGGCTGGACCATGAGAATGTACTTTCCTGAACAGTGAAGAATATTTAATTTAAATAATGTTAAATTGGTAGTTCAGAGTTTTACTTGATCACATTGTGAACAATTAGTGTAGAAATTTTGGAGGCGTTTCCCAATGATTGTTAATTTCCTTTGAGAAGTTAAATAAATTTAGACAGTCCATGCTCCATTGATGTTAATGGACTTGATAGGCTGAATGGCCTTTTGACATGCGATGGCCAGGAATTTAAATGTACAAAAATGCAAAAACAGCTGTTTATTTTCTTTAAATTAGAGAGCTCAGATTTAGATTGTCCAAATTTGAACATTGTAAAACTGAAGTGTGAAATTATTAGAATGCACATTCCTAACTTTTATTTCCAAATTTCAAGTTTTTTCTCCATGCATCGCAAGTGACAACATATTAAATTATGTCACATGGAGCTTGTTTTAAAAAAGCAACCCCCAATCTAATTATTTTAACTGTAATTCTACTTAATTGTATAGTAGGAGCAATATTTTGAATCCAATTGCAAGAATTGCAAATATGCTACTAAGATAAATTCTAATATGGCTCTGTATTTAAAAAAAAGTCAATCTATGCCTTTTAAACTTCCAGTTATAGATCAAAGCTTATTCTCATTCTGAATACAAGTACAAATATGTTTCGTGGAATAGTTTGTGCCAGAAAGTTCAAAGTGTGACCCTAGTGCCATTTTAGCAACTGTGCAGATTCAGCTTCAGTTCAATGCAAATGCAAATAATTTGTTGGAAAACTGAAGGAAACATCTGTCTACTATCACTTGTATCCTTTGGCTCCTTCATGTATTATCTTTGGAAGCATGAATTCATGTTATCAAAGCTTATTTTGCACTGAAATATAATTCATATGAGTGTCCTGTGCTGGCCTTTCATATTTATCAAAAAAATAAGCCCAGCATCTTTAACTTTCTCTGAGAGCTTGGGATTTATCCACATGCAGATGGGACAAGCTGTGCATATGTTTACAAATCTGTTGCAAGTAGCTGAGTGAGGAAAATACTTACACAATGCAAGCTCATACTGCAAAAAGAAATTGGAAAAATAAATCTTAAACTTCCACTGCATCAGAACGCATTGTTAGAGAGAAAATATCTAGCTGGACAAGTATTTTTGGTCCAGACGAACAAAATTCAGTCCAAAGCTGCAACATTTTTTTTTTTACAAATTACTAACCCTATCCCCAATTCAGTGACTACAATGTTTATGCTCCAGTCAGTAGCCGTATAAACTGTCCCTGGAAGTGCTCCTATTGGCAAATTTAATTAGAGGAGCAAGCAAAATGTAATTTCTCCAAGGCTTTGCACAAGGGATCAATCTGGCAACACTCTCAATGGGAAGACACAGTATTACATAAAAACAGAAGAACAGAATGAGAAAAAAACCTTTTCAGCTCATTCCTTTCATGGACTCTAACCTTCCTGTTTAATCTCCTGAAGTAATATTCTGCATTGTTTTCTTTCATTTTGAAGGTACTTAAACAAAGTTCCAGAATATTTATGCATCTCAGGGTCATTCAATGTGTCTCTCCAAATAACTGGCCCCAGAAGACCATATTGTCTTTGTACCACATAGAAGGCGGCCATTTTTTCCACCATCTCTGTGCTGGCCCTTTAATAGAGCAAACAAAAATTAGCACTTCAGTCATTCTCTCCCCGTATCCTTATATTGCACTCGACTTTAAGTGTTTCCCTTTAAAGATGTATTGATCTCTGCTATAATCACTCCCTGTGGCAAAGCATTCAAAATTCCAACAACTATCTATAAATAAATTTCACCAAACCCGTCTCCTTACTCAGTAGTACTGGTGACAATTTTAAATTAATGACCTCCATCGTGGGCCAAAAGACCTAGTCTTTCCTTATTTATTTGATCTAAACCGTCATAGTTTTAAAAATCCTCCATTAAATTTCTCCTGAGCCTTCTCTGCTGCAGTAGAAATTGACCTAGGGCTGAATTTTGTGGGAATGTAGCGGGGATGAGAACGTGGGGGTATATAAAATCAGGATGGGACACATTGGACAGGAAGTCCGACATTATGACGTCCCATCCGATTTTACCAATGGCAAACATGAAGGATGGAGTTCCGATGGCGACACAACGAGCAGGTAATTAAAATCTTTAAGAGGCCAATTGAAAGTAATTTTATGGTCAGGATTGAACTTCATAAATGGCGCACAGATTTCACACGGCTTCAGAGGCTCACCTACTTTAAGTAGGCAAGAGAGCATGGCGAGCTGCTAGGGGAGACCATTGGGAGCGCAACCATTGACTGCCAGGCAGGGTGACGAAGGGATTGCGTGAGGAGTGAGGGGAATGGTGTCTGAGCTGCCGGGGTGAGTGCAGGGCAGGGCCATTGCAAGGGGGACAATGGGCAAATGCCATCTCGGTAAAACACACAAGTGGAGGCAAGAATGGGGAGGCCCCTGGCAGTGAAAGAGTAACATTTAGGGAGAGGTCACCTATCATGGGCCTCAATCATCTTGGCTTCGTTGAAGAGGAGGTACAGCAGAGCGGGAGGGAGGGCCAGGCACCGCAATGGCCTGCGAGTGCACAGGAGGATCAGCAGCGGCCTCCAGATGGTGGAAAAGGGCGCAGAGAAAAAAGAGAGGGGGCTCCCCCATGCAGAAGGAGGTACTCTCCACAAAGGGGCTACAGGTTGAGGCTCAACTACCTACAGATGTCCAAGTGGCAATGCCAATGAGGACTCTTTCCCTTCAGGGAGGCCATCATTGACCTGTGCACTATGATGCAGTGCCGCAGGGGGCTTGGTGGAAATCTAATGCCTGTGGTGCTGAACTTCTACACTTCTGGATCATTCCAGGGATCCACTGGGGACATGTGGCATCTCACATTCAGTGACCCATCAGCGCATCAAGGAGGTCATCAATGCCCTTTTCAGGAAGGCCGGTGACTATGTGCTTCCGCATGATCCCAACTCTCAAGCTGAGAGGACCATCGGGTTTGGGGCCATAGCTGGATTCCCCAGATGCCGGGTGTTAACGACTGCATGCATGTGGCCATCAAGTCTCCTGAACAGCAGCTAGTGCCATCATCAATGAGAAGGGCTTCCACTCCCTCAATGTACACCTGGTCTGTGACCACCGTGACATCCTGTGCACGCTTCCCGGTAAGATGCCACAAAGCCTACATTTGAGGCAATCCTAGGTGCCAGAGCTTTTCCAGCCTCCCACAGACCTTCAGGGACAGATCTTTGAAGATGAGGGCTACCCACTGAGGACATGGCTACTGATACCTCTGAGGAACCTATGCATAAATGCAGTGGAGAGATACAAAGTCTTTCATGGGATAATGCGTGTGACCATAGAACAGGCCATTGCTTTGCTCAAGATGCGATTCAGGTGCCTAGATCGGTCCAGTGGAGCCCTTCGGTATGCCCCAGCAAGGATATCATGTATCGTGGTGGTCTGCTGTGCACTACACAACCTGGCGCTGCAGAGGAGGGGAGCCGATGAGCAGCAAGGAAAGTGAGGAGTGGATTGCCTCTTCAGATGATGGGGATGCGGAGGGGAAGATGGGCAGGCTACGCCAGATGAAGGACCCCAGGGACAACAGAAGAATGGCCATGAGATAAATGCAAGGGAGGCTTGCAATGTCCTTATACATTTGCGTTTCCTTTGATCCTTATTATGAGTTGTAGCTGGACCAATAAAGACTTATATTTATGCAGCCATGTTTTTGCAGAGGCTGGGTTGCAGCAAAGGGCCAAAGACCTGACTGAAGAGGATGGAGTACGTCTATGATTGCCAGAAAAGATTTATTCACATTTACAACAGATGCTGTGCATGTAAAAGGCACAATGACCTGTGAGAACCCCATGATTCTGCGTGCAGTTCTTTATTCTCTTGCGTGAATCCCTAAGCGGTGCTCCCTGACCTTGCTGCCCCTTGGCTAGGGGCAACCTTGGCAGTCATCCTCTAGATGCCTTAAGCCTGGAGGGCCTCGGCATGCAAGGCCCAGGAAGATGGAGACATTAAGAAGTACTCACTTTCCAAGCCCAGAGGAGGCCATTGAGCCACTTGTGGCTCTGGTTCCATATCCAGGGCATTACCCCATGGCTGCTGACCTCCTCTGCTATCTGGAGCCAGGCCTGTTTTGTTAAACTGCCAGGTCTCTTCCTCCCATCCCGTGGGAACAGAATGTTTCTCTTCTCCTTTGCAGCCTATAGAAGCACCTGGAGGGAGGCATCAAGGAAGTGTGGGGCCACCCGGAGTCTACCCTCAGCCATCTGTATATATGGAGCGAAATATCCTGGCGTGGCTCCCCAGATCTGGCAAAGGCGTGCTCGCCACCAAATTTTCAGCCGGTGGGCAGGGCCTCCCACACAAGGTAAAATTCCAACCCTGGTGTTTTCCTTTTCCCTTTTAAATTATTATTACCCCACTTACAATTGCACATCATTGGCCTTGGGTTATCCCTCACAGAGTCCCCAATTATGTTACGACCGAGGCGGGAGGAGTGCACAGTCTTTTCTAGTTCCACTTCTCCACAACATATATTTTAAATGTTTACCCATTTACAGATACAGTCTATCCCAGAATAAAATACACCAACTAGTTTCTTTAACAAACAACAAAATTATCAGTTTATTTAAAACAAGATATGATATAACAAGCAAAGCATTAACACAGATTGAAATATGAAAGTTCCCTTTTTAAGTACCCCACACACTCATGGGGAAAAAAAATAAAGAAATACTCTCTGCAGTGGTCATTTACAAAAAAAACGACAAAAAAAGGAATACTTTAGCCAAATACTTGCTAATCTTTGAAGAAAGGAGAGAAGATATAGAAGGATGTCAGTTGTCCCTTTTGGTCTGGTGTCCAGATATACAGAGACAGGTCACTGGGATCTTTTCAGAAGCAGTTCGTTCTGGAGATGTCGAGAAATAGTAGGCTTTCCAGGAGAACTGTGGCATCAAGAGTTTGTTATCACACTGTGGATTCGCAGGGTTTTTCAAAGAGGTAGAGAAAGAGGAGCTGCACACTGAATTTCGCCAGGTCTCTTAGAGAGGTGCAGGAAAGATGAGCTGGGGGTTTCTTTTCAGCAGGCTACAAAACCAACTGCTTTTCAACACAGTCTACACCCCAACTGAGCCAAAACAAGAACAATATCTCAGAAATGAAAGCACCTCCTGACCCTCATGAATCTTGACATGTCACTTCTCCGTAAACATCTCCCCCAAGTCACCAAGGTTTCTGTTGTTTATTGAGCTTAAGGCATGTGATATCCAGTAAAGGTTGGTTTCAAACAAGACCTGCCAGTGTCCTTTCAGTGAACTTTGAACAGCAAAACAAAGTCCAGCATCTATGAAATCTTCTGTCTTCCAAAATAAATCCATTTCTACACTTTAAATATGAATCCTCAAAAAGTATTTAACAAAAAATGGAAGCAATTTCATAGCAATATATAGGAGTGACCTTTTTTAATTGATCCCCTTTAAACTGTAAGTGATGCAATAGAAGAATAACCCTAATACGGTGAATCTAAAATGCAGTTTGCAATATATTCCTTTGTGGTTGCTTTGACACTAGTAAAGGACAGTAGATTCCATTGATTTTCATTCCTGAATTGTTTCTAGTTATTTTTCTAGCATACTAGTTCCAGTCAGCAAATCTATTCAGTATTGTCACTTCCAGTTGACTTTTCCTATCTACTGTTTTCTTTACATGAAGCTTATGCGCATAAATAGCTTACTTGGCACATTGGCCAAAGTCACTCAGCATTCTGTGTGACTGCAACTGTGGTATGTTATCCTTTCTCCTCATCCCCAAAAAAATGTATAACTAAAGAAGAGCACAAAGATGAGGCATGAACATTACTGTAAATAGCAACACATTGCTGTGCAGAAAGGACGGTGGTTAAAAATCACTGGACACATACAGGCACTAGCAAGGATGTAGGAAATAGTCTAATTGTATTCTACAGGAAATGATGGGAGAGAATATACAGCAGAAAGGAATTATCATGTGCCAAATGCCATGTGTCAATCATCAATGCTCTTTTAAAACTGGCACATATCAGGAGAGTGCCAGAAGTTAGGGAACTCACTCTAATGGGGAAGCTGTCCTTTGGTTGCTTTGTTAGTGATTTTGTAAACATAGCATCAGACAGTAAGGAAAGGGCATATTAGTGGACATAGGAATGTTAGTCCTGTTTTTTTTAAAAAGTGTATCTTAATGGATTTATATGCACAGTGGCGCAGTGGTTAGCACCGCAGCCTCACAGCTCCAGGGACCCGGGTTCAATTCTGGGTACTGCCTGTGCGGAGTTTGCAAGTTCTCCCTGTGTCTGCGTGGGTTTTCGCCGGGTGCTCCGGTTTCCTCCCACCGCTAAAGACTTGCAGGTGATAGGTAAATTGGCCATTGTAAATTGCCCCTAGTGTAGGTAGGTGGTAGGGAATATGGGATTAAATGTAGGGTTAGTATAAATGGGTGGTTCTTGGTAGGCACAGACTCGGTGGGCCGTAGGGCCTGTTTCAGTGCTGTATCTCTAAATAAATAAAAATAAAAAGATGACACAAATTTTAAACAGTCAATCTATAAGACAATTTAGGTAAAATTTTTTCAGGACTTCTCCCATTCTGCTGCTATTACTTTGATGGAAGCCCTGTTTATGCATGTGAACGGCGGTGAAACAGAATAACTCACGAATTTCTGTGATGGTTGTGCAACTAATCATTTTGTCATCTAAGCTTATAGTGGTATATTCTGGAGTTGATATTCAGAAGAAACCAGTGTGAATTTCACTTATTGTGTTTTGTGCCCATGAATTGAAGAGGGATTGGTGCTTGGCAATAGAACATTTGCAACTTTTTGAACCCATCTGGCATTTCATATTGCCAGGTCATTATAACAGTTTTGGGATACAGACTAAAGCTCCCTCAGCATTACCTTAACAGTGGGTTTTAAGCCCAACACTCCCACTACACCAGCATGGCATTTTACATTTCCCATGCAAGCCATCCTTATAGTCTCTGAATGAGGTGGCTGAATCATCAGCAGTTTTGGCTCAGCAAAAGATTTATTCTCATTTCAAGCTAGATTGAAACTGGCCACACTTCTTTTACTTAGGACCTTCATAACCATCCATGAGAGATGAGGCTTTGGTCCTTTCAGTCTGAATTGGATTTTAACCTTAACTCTTAAAGGTGAAAGGAAAGTGTTATTGCTCACTCTGGTGCCCAGTCTCTACCAATGAGCATTCTAAATCTTTTATTATTTTAGCACATTGTGCATCAGTTCAGTCACAGATGTCAATGGGTCAGATGCCTGTTGGTGAAAAGTATTTAGCATCTAACACATTTTTTGTTAAATAATGAGATAAGACCCTACAGCCTAACTAAATTGCAACAGACTTTTTATTTTAAACGCATGCTAGACAGTTTCAACTGTAAATACTTTGGTGATCTTGGAGCAAAAAGTACATTGTTTCTTGTCAATGACTGGGGTTTGTCCTGAACACATGTGCTGTTAAGTTGTATCAGAAACAAAAATTAGCTATTTTTAAAGCCCACTTATAGTTTAAATGTGTTGCATTTCTTGACAAAAATACAAAGGCTAGGCATGTTTTCAGAATCGATCTGGCCAGAAGTATCAATCGGACCACACTTGAAAACAACCCAGTATGAAAACAAAATGCCAAAAATTGTAGTAAAATAATTTCTTAGTAAGTCAAGTTTATAACCCAGTTAATCGTTTGATCTGATTTAACTACATTTTTGTCATTTCACTTAACAAACTCTTTGAAGTAGAATTCTGTGTTCCACTGTTGATCTTATTCTTACTTGCCTTTCCCTAAAATATTTCCTTGTGGATCTCATACTTTCAGTTTATTATCTTCTCATTAGTTGCTTAATGGCTGGCTTTCATTGTCACCTTTACTAAAGGAGAAAAAATGAACTTTGGCCTGTAATTCATTTGCATCCTTGATTGTTTCTGATTTATTGTTTTGTAGGCAGAACGCTTGTTTGCTTACCAGAGCCGCTTTCCTTGATATCATCGATACCCTTTGCCATCATTTGGATAAGTCAACAACAACTGGTAAGATTTTACAGAATCAAATTTTGAATCGCTACACACAGTGTTTTCAGAGACTCCCAGCAGTACTGATTTCGTAACAGACTTGTACATATTTTCTACAAATTAAGACACTTTAACAATTGGTCTTGAGGGATCTTTAAGGCCCATCCAATTTACATACTACAGCTAACATATCAGACTGGTATTTGTAGAGTAAAATAAAAGCAAAATACTGTGGATGCTGAAAATCTGAAATAAAACAGAAAGTGCTGGAAATACTCAGCAGGTCTAGCAGTATCTGAGGAGAGAGAAACAGTTAATGTTTCAGGTCTGTGATCTTTCATCGATTCTGTCTGACAGAAATTACAGAAGAAACATGATGGGCCAAATGGCCTGATTCTATTCTTGATTTGTAGACTGTGAAGTTCAATGAGCAGACTCAAGCGACATTGCTGGCTGCACGTCACTGTGGATGATGCTGAGCTGAATAACAAAAGGGCATAGTACATTTGTTCTGCCTGACTGGGTGTAGATGTCATGAGACAACATTGGGAGTGTTGCTTCTCTTCAAAATCATTCAAATATAAGTTTGCAAAATTTCCAGGAGATCCTTTAAAATGTAGCTTTGCACTGAGCTGAAGTTATACTACATCTGATACAAAGCCCAGGTGATGTGAGACTGCCTACTAGAGATGATGGAGGAAATTTTAGCCCCAAAGAACGGAGGGGTTTAGGTTGGGTGGGAGGTTAAAATGTTAAAAATATGAATCCCAAACCCAGCCCGTCCACTTTGGGTTTTAATGGAGGTGGAATGCTGCATGGGCAGCCAACTCACTCCCAGGAGGCGGGTTAGCAATTTAAATATGATAATGACTCTGCGTGCCTAACTTTTATGCACCATTTTAAATGTAACATTGGAAAGCCACGTTTCCTGTGTCAGCTACAGAAAGGGGAGGACTATTGGATCCAGGTGGTACAACCCACCCACCGCCCCGCCCCCCCCACCAACCTTTACAACTGCCCCCCCCCCCCCACAAGGCTTCCAATTACCAGGCCTCATTTCCCTCCCTCCCCCAAGGCCGTTGATTTCCCCCCACCCCCATGATCCACATCCCCAACCCTGATATAGCAATTTTTGCTTTAGGATGCTGGTTTCCCATCATTCATCCTCTGTAAGCATCAACTCACTCGAAACTCTACTGCCCTTCATCAAGTCCTACTTGCCTGTCACTCTATCTTTGCTCACCTACATTAGCTGCCAGTCCCCCAAAGCCTAAAATTTAAAATTCTCATCACTGTGTTAAAGTCACTCCTTGATCTTTCTCTGTAATCTTCAGTGCTACAACTTCCCTCCCTCCTCCCAACCTCTTACTCTGACCTCTTGAATACTTCTTCCTTGGCTATGCCATTAGCCACCTGGACTCCACACTACACAATTCCATTCCTAAACCCATCCACTTGTCCACTTACCTCTTCTGGTCACTCCCTCCTAATATCCATTTTTTTCTTGCACCACTGTGCAATCCTTGGGATGTTTTTCTAAATTAAAGGGACTCTATAAATGGAAATTTTTTAATATAGTTATTATTGCAACCAGGAGTTAGACTTAGAGTGCAATTGCACACCTAAAACCACAACACATCAATACAAAAGTAGTAGTATAGCAGTTGCTTTAATGTTGGGTTTGCCTTGATGGTTTCTGCTTTGCTTCAGATAGTTTATCAGTGACCAAATGGAGCAAGTCATATCAGCCAAATTTTTACTTTGAACACCCTTTATTTTGCTCTCCCTTGTACCCTGTTTTCCATAATGTCCTTTTCTTTAACCTATTACTCAGATGTTTTGCTTAAACTGTAAAATTACTGGCCTCGTCTCCTCTGATAAACATCAATCAGCCTTTGGTTTGATTGATCTTAAACAAATTCCGAAGTACTGTCACTGGCTGCAGTGTTTTAATTGCTTTGAAGGAACAGCACTATTCAATTTTGCCTGACATTGGGCTTTAATAATAAATTCTTACATTTTAATCATTACTTTATGTTCTTTTCACTTTCTCAGATCTGTCCAGTCATCCATTAATCGTATAAGGATAACCCATGTCACCAGAAAACCTTATTTTATATCGTAATGAGTGGTTATGCAGCAAAAAGTAACTGCATTGTTGAACATGGGATCTTGGAATATTTCTCCCAGTGCTGTCTATTTTTAAATCAGCAACTCAAGTTGCTTATCAACATTACCATCATCAGTTGCCAACCTGAAACCTCTGGTACTTTACCCTGTTAAATAATGCAAAATGCTCACCCTAGGTACTTTTAGAAACTTTGTACAAAAATTGGCGATCATGCAATCTATAACTCGACCTCTGTTTTATAAAGTTAAATTTTTTGTATCAAAATTTTTCATGCTCACTATTACTCTGTAGCCAGCTGAGTTTCATCAACTCATAGGTAAATGGAGCATTCAAAGTGACATAAAACTATCTCCTCGAGGGAAGGGGTTAGAGTAGCACCACTCAGCTGCAGGAGAAGCTTGTCCTCTTTGGCTGATTGCACAACAGAAGTGCTGCTGTTTTAAAAAGGGAAGTGGATAATTATTTGAAAAAGGAAAAATTATATGGGTATGGGGAAAAGGTAGAAAAATTAGACTTAGAGAGCTGACACAGGCATAGTAGGCTGAATGGCTACTTCCTGTCATGTATGATTCTGTGATTTACTTAGTTTTAAGTTCCAAGATCATCTTTATTGCATTTCATCTGCTTGCTATCTTAGAGAACATAGAGAGAAAATAACAAGGGAAAGGATTATAATAATGACACAGCAGTAAATTGTTCCAATGGTCCAGAAATACAATAACTTCAAACTCTGCAGCACTTATTAATTTTGCTGAAATTGTATGGTATTAAAACTGGTAGTTGTACAGTATCATTACTGTAACTAAACAATATGCCATAATTGTAAAATTACATAGGAACTTTGCTTTACTACTTTGCAGCATGTTTCTTTTGGTCTAATCAATGTTTGTCTTACCCTAGGGCTGGTTGCTCTAGGTAGTTCTGGTAGTTCTAGGTGTTATTTTAGGATTTTAAGCTCTTAGAGCATTTATGCTGAGCTGATGAAATCAGTGAGACAAAGCAGCTCCTTGAGCTAGATACATAGGTTCAGTCAATTACTCAAAAAATTATTTGGAAATGTTTAAAGAATTCATGCAGGAAGTCTTGAGTTTTGTGTAAATTTCAGTACTTATTAAGGGTGACAGTATTGTAGCTCAAAACTAAGTCTAATTGAGGAAAATTTGTTGTGCAAACTTAAAATGCTTATCTTCAAGACTAACTCAGGAAAATTCCATTTTTACTTTTGAGAAAAATTGCTTTTTTTTAATTTCAAGAATGCATTTTCTTATAATGAGCAGTTACCCATTCAAAAAGTAGTCAGTGAGGATGTCAAGTAAAATTACTCAATTTAAAGCTGAGTAGTTGCCAGGTTTTGATGCAAAAGGTAAACAAACTTGTTTCCTTCACCAAAGTACTTTTATATATAGCATTGTGAATACAGACTGTTGAATTATCCTTACAACTGAATTGAAGGCAAAGTTATAGAAAGTTATCAAGAGACCTCATGCGTTGCATGTTTGGCTAACCAAGAGGAATTTTGTTAGTGCAGCTGTACTGTTGGATACAAACTGTACTGATAGACCTAGGTCACTGAAACATTTTACCCTAATTGCCTGGCTTTTTGATTTATTTTTATAACTACGTAGTGCAGGAAAACTTAAATATTTGGTTATTCTAATCTTTGAAATCATGCAGCTGTGGTTTTCCATTCCTTTTCTGCTGCAGGCTACGGTTGCACTGTGAAGTGTGATATATTTATGGGCATCGCTACAAAACTGAGGGAGGGAGCTTTCAGCCTATTATTCATTACTGATATTCATTTATTTGACAACCTGACTTTATCACTGTCCTATCTGTTCGTCTTTCCTGTAGGAATCATCCACTAAAATTAACCTCTTTTCCCCCCAACCTGAGCATGTTAAAAAAAAAAATCTCAACAGGTCAAAAGTTTATTTTCTTTCTCTGATTGCAACAGTTGAAATAAGTGTTATAAACAGAAATGTGATGGTTTCTTCGCTTTAACTTGGGGACATAAATGTAATACTTGGAATTCCAAACATCGGATTGATGTACATGGCAAAAAAATGTTGAGGGCTACACCACATATGACAAAATGGCAACAACTGTAATGCTTTGGCAAGTTTTGAGATTAAAAAACAAAAGGGCTGTTTTATCAAAATCATAGTCAATAACTAGAGATGTTTCCAAACATTTATATTGACACCAAAGATTCAGCTGCGTTTATCACTAGGAATGCATTAGGTTTCATTCCCACTGTATAGTGAGTTAGCTGATCTCAGCTAGAGTGGAAGTAGGGGTTCTACAAATGACCTCCAAACCCCAGGGCTAGACAGTATCAAAGTCGATGTTGTATGTGACTTCAGGAATGGCATGTCAAATAGTCAAGACACAAAATTTATTACAAGTTTTTCTTATACAAATCAAATAAATAACTTACAAGTAACCCAGTGAACCAGTAGTGATGTTAAAATGATTTCTTATTTCGTATGCAAGTGCTAATGCGGGTGGATGATCCCTCGCCACCAGACTCACCAGAGGCAGGCGGCTGATCTGGTTGCCACCCTGCTTGTGATGACTTTGGCGGACGTCCTCTGCCTGTTCGCGGCTGTGAGGGCCCCGGCATCTCGGGGTTCTCATGATAAATATCATGAGCACCCTCTAACACCCTGGGATTTCGCGGTTCACATGTTTCTGGCAGAGGGAGCAAGGAGCTGCAAGATGCATCAGAGGCGCCCTGAGAGGAGCTCCCATATGCAATCTGCTGCCCCTGTGCCCTCCTGAGGCTCGGCTGGGCCTCAGTGGTGACATCAGAGGAATGAGCGGCCTCGACCTGTCACCAGCACATCAGATTCTGCTCTCTGGTGCTCTGGTCCAGGGAGGCCACACTCGCTCTGAGGTCACGAATTGCATCCAGAACTGGCCCCTCCACTGCAGCCGCCAGTCTTTCAACGGAGGAAGCCAGATGTTCAAATGCCTGAGAGTTTGCTGAACTCATACTCTGGATGGATGTCTCCAGAGTATGAGTCATAGCACGCGTCTCAGGCAACTCCACCAGATTTCCATGCACCGCTTGCTGCACCTGCAACATCTCCCGACGAATGGATGCTCTCAGAGGCACGTCATCAGCTTGCGGCTGACCTGGCCTGGCATCTCACACTCCTCCAAGTGTGTGAGGCATCGGCTGATTCTGCCTCTGGTGGCTGGCCCGGCAATTGTGCTGTGCTCATACCTGTATGAATTCGACTCCCCGGACGCGCTAATCCACACCTTGGCGTAAGTATCTGAGCTGGTACTTGGTGCGTTGCGAGGATGTGACGGTGCACCCTCTGAGGCACCCTTCTCCACCTCAGAGGTGGATGGTCGGGCAACAGAAACGCTTCCTGGCCCATGCTGTGTTTCACCTGTTGGGAAAATCATATTGATCAGTTTGATCAGCAATCCAGACTTAAGCACATGTTTTTGACTCCATTAAGGTCACATCTGTGTGATTTAACATTTGAGGGCACAATTCAGTGCCTTGGACAATCACCACAGCATTGGCCCACCACCGCTCTTCTCTCCCCCCCCCCCCCCCCCCATATACACTCTTACACCACATTCTGGATCACTCTCTCTCATGGCCAGGTCCACCGGCCTCGCCATCTGCAACGGCGCGTCCTCCTTCCTCCCCTGCTATTGTCAAAATATCTTCCTCCATTCTACTCGGGTATGCTTGACTGGCCACGCCACCACCTGTTCGGGACCTCTCTCGGGCATTGTGTGCCCTGTTTTTCTAATTAAACAAAAATACTTAATTTAAACATATTGGCATATCATGCAGTCACTCAAAGGGGTTGATGTTGCATTTCACCGCTGTGCCAGTGCTGAGCACGACTTGAACACCTCCGCATCACCGTTCATCTCAGACTTGCCCATCTTGCATCCCAATACAAGGCAGCAGCCAAGCAATGATCATACAGGGCTTCCACATTGCATCATGAGTACACATATACCCTCCCTTGACATATTAACAATTAGATGAATGAGGAATGTCCCTTACCCAGGCAGAGCGAAGCAAGTCATTGAGGCACTTGCGGCACTGGATCCATGTCCGCCTTACAACGCCACTGCTGCTGAACTCCTCTGCGACCTCCAGCCAGGCCCTCTTGGTCACTTGGGAGGGCCGCCTTCTACCATCTGGATTGAAGAGGATCTCCCGCCTCGCGTCAACCACCTGAAGGAGGACCTGCAGTGAATCATCCAAAAATCGGGGGGCTGAGCAAATGCTTCTCCCCTCCATCACTTCTTGCACTTCTCCTGTACTCTGCCAGTCATTCTCTTCTTGCAGGTGTAGAGTCTTTTAATACTGCAGACCTAATGCCACTGATGTCTCAATGTCAAGCCAGGTAGGAACTAACTGTTCAATTTCATTGCAGTAAACCTTTTTCAAGGGCTTACATCAGCCTTTCCCAGATGTGGCCCCGCCCCCAATGCTGAATATCATCCCGCCCGCGCACGCCCTTTCACTTCACAGATACGCCGCAGGGCCGCTAATTGGCCGTCCTGCGCGTGATGCCGGTGGCCAGAAGATACGGAGCGAGATCGGAGCCCTCATCCGCTTCAGACGCATCCGCCCCGGAGCCACAGATAACGGTAAAACTCCGGCCATTGTCTCAAAGCTCTGAATCCATATTTAGCCCAAGAGACACCCCCAGGGGAAAAAAACTCAATAAGAGACTCAACATCTCAAGACTCAAAATGGATATAGTGAGGCAAAACTTCTCAGAAGATTTGGACTGCCAGCTAGATGGTCTTATCTTATATTTGTCTATCTCAGTATGGAGGATGACTAAAAAGCCTCCAGAGACCTGGTGCACTCTACTGCCCTAGAATATCTGGGACCCATCACCCATAAGCACCAGGAATGGTTTAATGAAAACAGTGAGGAGATTCAGACTCTGTTGGATGAGAAACACTGTCTCTTTAGATCCTAGCAAAACAACTGTTCATCTGCTTCAAAGAAAAGCACCTTCAGAAAATATCCGTAAAGTCATCCAATCAAAGCTTAGAAAGATGCAGGATTGCTGGCTCAGCAAAAATGCAGAAGAAATACAATCATACGCAGACAGAAACAATATTAAACGCTTCTATGATGCTTTGAAGATAATCTACGGTCTGCAGACTTCCGGAAATTATTCTTCTCCTCGGCGCTGATGAAACCACACTGATTACAGACAAGAGCCAAATCCTGGAGATATGGGCAAAACATTTTAACAATGTTCTGAATGGGCACTCAACCATCAATGGTGAGTCAATTGTCTGTTTTCCTCAAATTGAAGTCATGTCACTTGCTGACACCCCCAATAAAGCGGAGATCACGAAAGCAATCAGTCTCCTGTTGACTGGCAAAGCACCAGAGTCTTTTGCAATACCAGGTGAAATAGACAAGGCAGAAGGCACAATACTCACTGACAAACTCATCAAACTATGCCAGAGTGTGTGGAACCAGGAAGCCATTTCTTAGGAATTCAAAGTTGCATCAATTGTCCACCTTTGCAAAAGTAAGAGAAATTGTTGAGCTTGTAACAACCATCGCCATATCTTCCTACTGCATTGCTGGGAAAATACTTGCAAGGCTCCTGCTAAACCACTTGACACTGCATCTCGAACAGGACTTTCTATCAGAGAGCCAGTGCGGCTTCAGAAAATGTCATGGTACAGTTGACATGGTGTTTTCTGCATGTCAGCCCCAGGAGAAATGCCAAGAACAGAACTGCAACTTGTACTCAGCATTTGCTGATCTGACTAAAACCTTCGACACAGTTAGTCATGAGGACCTATGGGAAATGATGGCAAAAGTTGGCTGTCTGGAAAATATCATCATTATGGTACGGCAATTCCACGATGGCATGCTCACTTGTGTCCTGGACGTTGAAGAATCTTCTGGCGCCTTCCCAGTCACAAATGGAGTGAGGCAGGGCTATGTGTTGGCTTCTACCCTGTTCAGCATAATGTACTCTGCCATGCTTTCTGAAGCATTCTGTGTTAGCGAAAGTGGCAGGTATTGCACACAGGGCAAAGTCTTCAATTTGAGGAGACTACAAGCCAAAATCAAAAGTGCATTAAGCTGTGGTTCGTGACTTTCTATTTGCTGATGACTATGTCCTAAATGCCTGTTCAGAACAAGAAATGCAATGTGAACTGCTTCTCATCTGCATATGATAACTTTGGTCTCGCCATCAGCATCAAAAAGACTGAAGTCATATACCAACCTGCCCCACAAAGGCAGTATTTGAAGCCAACTATTTACAGTTAATGGTCAAAGGCTTGAAGCAGTCGACAAATTTACCTACTTCGACAGCACCCTCTCTAGAGCAGTTTACATTGACAACCAAGTCAATGCCAGAATAGCTAAGGCCTTTGGCAAGCTACGAAAAGCTGTCCAAGAGTGAAGAGGAATTTCTCTCTGTCAAAAGTGAAGATATGCAGAGTGGTTGTCCTTCCCACTATCTTGTATGCTTGTGAGACGTGGACAGTTTACTCCAGGCAAACAAACAAGCTATACCTCTTTCACATGACCTGCTTGCGGAGACTACTCAAGATCGAGTGGTAAGACAAGGTTCCTAACACTGAAATTCTCTCCCTGACTGACGTGCCTAGCATCCAGACTCTGATGAAGAGAGCTCAGATAAGATGGGCAGGACATGTTGCCAGAATGCTTGATGAGCGCTTGCCAAAAAAGCTCTTCTACGGTGAGCTAATTGAAGGGAAATGTTCACAAGGAGGCTAGAAAAAGTGCTTCAAGGACACCCTAAAGGTGTATCTGAAGAGCTTCAACATCGCCCCTACGACGTGGGGGAACCTCACACAGGATTGCTCTATATGGTGCAGTCTCATCAGCAAAGGTGTCGCTTCCTATAAGCAGAACAGAGTCACACAGGCCAATAGGAAAAGTGTGCTTTGCAACTCCAGAGCTGCAAGCACCTCTTTCACACCAACAACACGTGTGTCTAACATGCAGCAGATCTTTTCATGCTTAAATTGGATTGATTAGTCATCATCTAACACATTGCACCTGAAACTTACTCAACGAATTCTAGTTGATGTCATGGTCAACTTAGACTATGAAGGACAAACACTACTACAGTTATAATAGGAGAATTTAATTCACTAAGTATAAAGTGGGAAAACCAAAGTGGTGTGCAGTCAGAGTAAATACAATGCATGGCTGCTTCATGAGTCAGTTACAGATGACCTGGACAGCATACAGAAAACTGAGCCATTAGCATCCCTAGGGGACAATGACCAGGGAATTAATGTGATCTGGGATTCAGATACACCAAAGACTGGAAGCCAGATGTCTAATTTTAAAAATGCTAAATGGAAAGATGTAAAGGAATAACTAAAACAAATGGACTGGAAGAGGATCTTCAACAACATTTTAGGAGAGGCCAAGTGGAACATTTTTAAGCAATAATGCAATAAGCAAAGATGTGTGTGTTTCTTAGCCCCTGAGTGTATGGCCAATTTGAATGACCAGCAGCATGCTTTTCATGGGTTTAAATAAAGGGGACTATTTTATTCACACGTTTGCCCTAAAAGTCTAACGCTACATTACTCACACACGGACTCGAGAAAGAAAGCAAGAAAGAGGATAGTTCACTTTTACCAATTACAAACAAAGGATTAGTTCAAAAGTCCCATGATGTTAGCTCGTCCTGGGGAAAAGGCATGCGTTGCAGGCCAGGTGAAGAAGGCATTTTCACTCTTGAAGTGCAGTTGGTAGATTTGATAGCCGGAGTCTTATATTGAAGTCGTTGCAGGATTCTCTCGACGAGGTGGATTTTCAGCAGGTCACCAAGTTAGTTGCTTGTAGTCTCATCAACAGGAGGTTGGTTTTCTGTGCTGGTGGACTTGAAAAGGAACAGGCTTGGAGACTTTAGGATGTTGTAGTCTCCAGTTTTAAGGCATAGGTGCTTTGCCTTTGTTGTTGTGTCTCCAGCTGTGGTTTGCAAACTGACCAGTTTCCCTGTGGTGCTTGTAGTAATAAGATCCACTATCTTGTGTTTAGTTTTGGTCATGTGACCACCTGATCAATACTCCTATTGTCCACCCAGAATGATTTGAAGCTGGAAGCCAGGGCTACATAATGGGGGATGGGTGGTGGCCATGCACAGCTACTTGTGATTTAACTGGTTTCTTACAGCTGTCTTTGTTAAGTTTCGAGCTTGGAGTCCATAGATATTGAGTTTTAGGTAAGACCACGAACTTTAGGAGGTGTGAATTCTACCAATGGTTTCATCTTGGTATGCTTATTCAAGGGTGGCACTCCACCCATTGTCATTTAATTGCAAAAGTCACCTGGCCCTCGGCAGGCATCTTATGCAGCCCTTTTAATTTTCCATTGTGGTTCATCTTTTTTTAAAAAAAGGAAAATTCAGCTCCAGAAGATTCTATGCTGGATACAGTCCATGTTTAAAGTTATGAATAGGACATTCCTTGACTGGCCATGACAACAATACATTGCATCTTCCATCTGCCTGCCATCTGTCTAAGTCTTCTTGAATCTCCCTCCCTGTTGGTTAAACTTGCTACTTTTGAGTTGTCAACAAGTTTGAGATTGTACTCTTTATGTCCAAGTCTAAAGCATCAGCATAAACTGAGAATTATCCACCTCCCTTTCCTGAAGATTTTGATACATTTTGGGTAAGGCTTCATGAATGCTAAATGCTCCAGTACCTTTCTCTTAATATGTGAGGCAGATCAGTAAATATCTGCAGATAATTTGACCATGGAGAGAGGATTGGCATAATGGCTGATCTCAGGCTTTAGAGAGGGTACAGAAAAGATTTACAACAATGATGCTAGGGATGAGTGACTTCAGTTACGAGGATAGATTGGAGAAGCTGAGGTTGTTCTGCTTGGAGAAGAGAAGGTTGAGAGGAGATATGATAGAGATATCATGAGGAGGTCTATACAATGGATAGAGAGAAACTGTTCCTTTTGGCAGAGGGGTCAAAATCCAAAGGACACATTTAAGCTGATTGGCAAAAGAACTGAAGGCGACATGAGAAAACATTTTTTTTACGATGAGAAGGTTGTGGAGGCAGATTCAGATGTGGCTTTCAAAAGGGAATTGGATAAATACCTGAAGAAACAAAACGTACAGAGAAAGGGTAAGGGAGTGGGGCTAGTTGAAATGCTCTTGCAGAGAGCCAGTGCAGATTCAGTGGACCGAATGGCCTCCTTCCGTGTTGTAACCATTCTCTGGTTCTATAATATTGGTCTCCATGAGGTCCATACCAGAAGAAGCCACAGGATAGCTGTATTCTGAGGCCAGTTGTACAAGTACCTATCTCTGCTCACTGCTGAAAGTAGCTAACACTGCACAGACCAGGAACAAAACTTTTTATAGCTTTATCCATTCATTCATTTTTGAAATAATACTTCAGCAAATCACTGTTGCCTTTTTTGTTAAAACCATGCATTTCTAAACACTTTCTTATTTTACATGGATATTTGGCAGAGGTAGTCTTCAAACAAAAACCAAGAAGGTTCCTTACAGGATAGAGAGGGAGAGTCATAGGTAAAAAGAGTTGAAGTGTCATTTGTATGACTCGCGTCAGCTCATTGTAGAGCAGAGCTTTCCGCCACACAGCAACTGATGCCAATTGCTTTGTAATACTTCTGACTGGTTCAAATTTTATATTCCTATAAGAGAAATAAATCTGTGTAATGAGGAAAATCTACCAATAAAAAGAAACTGGAAGTTAGCCAGTTAATTTTTTTGTATTTGTTCCAGGGATGTGGACAGTGTTGGCAATGCCACATTTATTGCCCATCCCTAGTGCCCCCAAAATGTTGGTGATGGGCTTTCACCTGGAAGTGCTACAGTCCTTGAGTTGTTGTGCTAAATGTATTAGGTAGGAAAAGTAAGGAGATGCAGTGATGATGATCGGTGATGTATACCCAAGTCAGGATGGTATATGATTTGGAGAGGAGGTGGAGGTATTCCCATGAAATTGCTGTTCTGGTTCTATTTAGTAGTTGAGGTCCCATGAAAGGAAAGTGTTGTCAAAGTAATCTTTGATAGTTGCTGCAGTGTATCCTGTTGATCATACATATTGCAACCACAGTCCACAGGTAGTGGAGGGGTGGGCATGGGTTCCAATGGGAGGGTCTGCAATCAAGCAAACTTTTCTGGTGTTCAGTAACATGTCTAGGATTGAAATGACATCCTCTCAAAGTGATACTTCCTTTAGCATTCCAGACTTTTAACCTGTGTGGCAACTTTGAACAAAAACAAAGAATTTATCGTTCCTTGGGAGGGATTTTAAAAACATATACTTTTCTTGCCCTGCTCCTTTTAATCTTACTTCTCGTTTCTCAGCCATCTGTTATTTTCTAACTTTCTAGAATGTGAACTTTTTAATCGTTTCTTTTCATTTTCTTTTTCACTCCATTTTTTCACAGTCTGCCTTACAAGACTTTTTTTCTTTGTTTTGTTGTTCTGTGTTTCTTTTCTATTTCTGTCATCGTTGTGAAATCTCACCGCAATTTGCCTGTTTTTTTTGTACTTGCCACTATTTATATTGTGAATGCAGATCTTGTCTTTCTTATTCACCTTTTCCAGTTTAGCAATCGTGCATGCAGTCCTTGAATCAGTAGCTGAAGAGCACATTGTTGACTTTAAGAACAAACAATGAAGGCAAACCACCATAACAAACTTAGGTTATATAGTACTGTTTGAAAGTGCCTTGTTTGCTGCATTTTTGTGTTGCTAAGAGATTTAGCAAGTGTTTACATTAGGATTCCCAACTTTGAGCTCTTATTACTGAAGCAGAATTGGGAGCTCTGTTACACGGATCAGCAAAAGTCTGTCATTTCTGTAATATGGAGATCTGTAGACCTAAAATTGTTGTGGATTACAAATGTCTTTGTAATAGCTGTCACCATCAGATTTATACAAGTCTTGAAAATGAATTAATTCCCCAACAGAACTAAACAAATGTCTGGGAGGGCAGTGACTAGTGGGGTTCCTTGGGAATCTGTAGAGTCTCTTGCATTTTGTGCTGTTCATAAATGATACAAGGGAGGTTAATTCTAGTAATGTCACTAAATCTAATGATTTAAGTTATGTGCCTCACTGCATAATCTAATGCAGACGGACAACATTCAGAGGGATATAGACAGACTAAGTTTGAGTTCCTCTGTGCCACCCAAGAGAAGACAGTGACCCATGTTGTTGTAAATTGGTGATGTTAGCTCCTTGTATTAGAGGCCATTTATCAGGTATTAATCTAGATAATGTATGTACTCCCACAGCTACCTTGACCACACTTCCTCATACCCTGCTTCCTGTAAGGACTCAATTCCATTCTAATAGAAAAGCAAAATATTGTGGATGCTGGGAAACTGAAATAAAAACAAAAAAGGTCACAGACCTGAAATGTTGTTTCTGCTTCTCTCTCCACAGATACTGAGTATTTCCAGCATTTTCTGTTTTTACTCCATTCCATTCTCCTAGTTTCTCCATCTTTATCGCATCTGTTCTGATGATGCAACCTTCATACCATTGCGTCTGATATGTCTTCCTTTTACCTCAACTCGCCAAGGATCCTTCAACAACACCTTCCAAACCTGCAACCTCTACCACCTAGAAGGACAAGGGCAGCAGACGCATGGGAACACCACCACCACCTGCAACTTCCCCTTGAAGCCACTCACCATCATGACTTGGAATTATATTGCTGTTCCTTCACTGTCGTTGGGTCAAAATACTGGAACTCCCTCCCAAACAGCACTGTGGGTATTCCTACACTACATGGACTGCAGCGGTTCAAGGCGGCAGCACACCACCACCTTCTCTAGGGCAAATAGAGATGGGCAATAAATGCTAGTCTTGCCAGCGACGCTCATATTCCAAGAATGAATAAAAAAAACTTCTTCCCACCATGGTTGATAGGGCCCTCGACTGTGTCTGTCCCATTTCTCGCACTTCTGCTCTCACCCTTTCCCCTCCATTCCAGAACCATGATAGGGTTCCCCTTGTTCTCGCCTTCCATCGTGCCAGCCTCTGTATTCAATAGATCATCCTCTGCCATTTTCGCCACTTCCAGCATGACGCCACCACCAAACACATCTTCCCCTCCCCTTTCAGCATTCCGAAGGAACTGTTGCGTTGTCAACACCCTGGTCCACCCCTTAATTACCATCAGCTACTCCTCCCCTTCTCATGGCACCTTTCCATACAAATGCAGATGATGCAACACCTGCCCTTTTACTCTCCTCAGCATCCAAGCCCCAAACACTCCTTCCAAGTGAAACAGCAATTTATGTGTACTTTCAATTTAGTATACTGTATTCGTTGCTCACAATGTGGTCTGCTTTACATTGGGGAGTCAAATGCAAATTTGACTGCTTTGCGGAACACATCTGTTCAGTCCGCAAGCATGATCCCTAGCTTCTGGTCGCCTATCATTTTAATTCTCCATTTTGAATGGAGGAGCAGGCTCGATGGGCCATATGGTCTACTCCTGCTCCTATTTCTTGTGTCCACCTTGCTCTCACGCTGACCTCTTTGTCCTCAGTCTCTTGTTCCACTGAAGCTCAATGAACAGCACCTCATCTTTAGACACTTTACAGCCTTTACTGCCTGACCTGTTGAGTATTTGCAGCATTTTCTGTGTTTATTTCAGATTTCCAGCATCCGCAGTAGTTTGCTTCTGAATGTACTACAGCTATTTCGCTGCAACGTACATCATAACCTAGCACAAGCCTGTCCTTACTAAAATTTGTGCATGCACTTTTCTAACAGGATTCACTGGAAAAAAAAACAGGGACAGTAATCCTGCGTGTTTTCCCTTCCACCTGGTGAAGTGCTTTGGGATGTCCTGAAGTTATAAAAGGCACCATATAAATGCGAGTTCTTTTGTTCTTCTTTTATCTATCAACATCTTAGATTTCATTCTCTTCTCTGACCTCACACATTACTTCCATATCTCCTCCATTGCTGAAGCTGCCTCCAGAAAGCTCACTTTCCTCTTTCATTTCAAGACTTGAATACTGGTCCTATACCTTGGAAAGACTGTTGAACACCTTTCTTATATTCCTGAATATGATGCAAGCAAAAGCTTGTCATCAGATAGTTAGTCCTCCTTTTACCATTAGCCCTATCTCACATGAACTTTGTCTTTCTTACTGTCTCTGCTGTTCACATGTAGCCTGGATTTTACAGTGAAAATAATGGGAGGCTATCAGTGCTCACCATCACAACAAAGTAAATTGGACTGCAACTTCCAGCGATTATACATGTGTTCTTTGGGCCTCCTTATCTCGGGAGACAATGGATACGCGCCTGGAGGTGGTCAGTGGTTTGTGAAGCAGCGCCTGGAGTGGCTATAAAGGCCAATTCTAGAGTGACAGGCTTTTCCACAGGTGCTGCAGAGAAATTTGTTTGTCGGGGCTGTTGCACAGTTGGGTCTCCCCTTGCGCCTCTGTCTTTTTTCCTGCCAACTACTAAGTCTCTTCGACTCGCCACATTTTAGCTCCGTCTTTATGGCTGCCCACCAGCTCTGGCGAACGCTGGCAACTGACTCCCACGACTTGTGATCAATGTCACAGGATTTCATGTCGCGTTTGCAGACGTCTTTATAGCGGAGACATGGACGGCCGGTGGGTCTGATACCAGTGGCGAGCTCGCTGTACAATGTGTCTTTGGGGATCCTGCCATCTTCCATGCGGCTCACATGGCCAAGCCATCTCAAGCGCCGCTGACTCAGTAGTGTGTACAAGCTGGGGATGTTGGCCGCCTCGAGGACTTCTGTGTTGGAGATACGGTCCTGCCACCTGATGCCAAGTATTCTCCGGAGGCAGCGAAGATGGAATGAATTGAGACATCGCTCTTAGCTGACATACGTTGTCCAGGCCTCGCTGCCATAGAGCAAGGTACTGAGGACACAGGCCTGATACACTCGGACCTTTGTGTTGTGAAATGTGGAAATCAGCAAGTTGCTGTCTGAGTTGCCCTGCTCCACCAGAAGCTGCGTGATGACAGCATCTCACCAAGAGACTCGGCATTGAAACACATGGAATGAAGTGAAATTGCAGCACTTATCCGCTAGTTACCCACTAAACAGAAAATATTAGGGCTTGTGCATTCAAGTGTAAGTGATTTTTGAATGGCGTATTAGGTCATAATTACTGCCAAGCAACCTTTCTGGCGCTGATGATTAACTTTTACAAGTATAGAGTCTTATTCTTTCAGATTTTAATTTTGTTGGAGATTTTTAAAACTTAAAAAATGATTATTTTTTACTTTCTCTTTCTGTCTCTTAACTCCTGTTAAATCCCATCTTTATTTCCCTCTCATTAGGTTTTCTGAACGTGAATTACCATTGAATATAATATTCTAACTTACATTTCCAGTTTTCTTTCTATGTGCCTCAGTAAGGATTCCTTAATCTGATTGGTTAAGGAGACACACAGTTGCTTGCCCTGTTCACAAAGATCCCGGATCCCCTATAGAGGGCATGGTGCTGTTTTCGCTGTCTAATAACCGCAACTTCCAGTGCAAAAGGCCATAGGAAGTCTGTAGGCATGCGCAAAGAATGGCGAGCACCTTTCATTTGCTGCTGATTTCAAAATCTGGGCCAATATCTTTCACATACATACACACTCTCTCAAAAACACACGCACAACCTCTCTTTACTGTTTAAGCCAGCAAGCTTTCAATTTTGGATATTGCTGCATAAAGATGAATAAACTTGTTGACTAATTGTACAGCATGTATTGAAAGACATTGCTTTAATAGATCTTGTGAACAAAGCTTTGATTATCCCACCAGTTGTCCCTCCTAGAGGCAAATCTATTACTAGATATAGAAGTTGCAGTCTTGAAGGACATATGGTTCATCATCACTTATTTCCAACTTAGAACTATTGACCTGCTTGATGAGCACAAGAAACTGCCTGAGACGCCATGATATTGAAAAGGGAAATCACATATGTTGTTATGGTTACAGGAAACTCTTAGAATAGTTTATTTATGTAAACAAATGGGAGTAGTTTGCTCAGTTGTATCTGGACTGGGGCAAAAAACCTCCACAAGTGGATGAGTTACTGGTGCTTCTTGATTATCTGGGAACTCCAGAAGTCAGCATTAGACCCAAGTTTTTCAGGGCTTGGTACTTGAGCCTTGATTTTATCTCAGGAAGGTGAGGTCTAGAGCAGCCAGCAAACTATCCTAACCTTGGCACCATGAGGCTTAGGTGATTTTAAGCATCTGCATGTCCCTGATCAGTTGCCAGCCTGAAACTGGTGGGAAACAGTAACTGGCCAGAGATTGGTACCGGAATGTCAAGCAGCAGGGGCTGCTGGCAGGAACCAAAGGAATGGTCCCTGGTGCTTGGGTAAGTCAGAGAGAGAGGGTTCCAGCAGGATCTTCTGATCAGGAAGAAACAAGAGAGACTTAAACTTTCCTCGCATGGCCAGACGAGCACTCTTGGTTCATGTCTATTAAAGAAGCAAATCTGCCCAACTTATCTGGTCTGGCCTATATTTGGCTCTAGTCCCACGTCAACATGTTTGACTCTTAACTTCCCTAGCAAGCTGCTTAGTTATATCTTACCACTACACAGAATAACAAAGCAGTGCATCAAAAAGAATAGCTACCATCAATTTCTCAGGGAAACATGGGGTGGGCAATAATTGACGGCCTTGCCAGCAATGTTCACATCCCGAGAATGAATTTTAAAAAAATTTTACAGCTTGCCTTTTTTGATCCCAACTCTGATTCCCATAAGGTTCACCTGATGGAAAAGCGGTAGCAGCTTCCTCGCTTAGCCTACTGGTTAATATAGCAGTTGGGCTCCATTAATGCCATCAGAGCCCCCTGTGATAAAAGAAGGGCCCTGCTGTTTTCAGGCGGATGTCCTTCCAACCTGCTCAGAAGAGCAGGTTAAAATTGACGATAGTTTCTGCCAAGTGAGCAGTGTTCAAATCACCCCTCTTATTTCAATCTTCCGTGCAAAATGCCCTGGTTGAGGTGCCGCACTTGGTATCAGAATTTATGGGAAGTGAACTGGAAGCACAATCTTTTTGGCTACAAATATAATACCTGTGAAAGTTTCTTAAAATTTACCTTTCAAAGCTTTATGAAAAGTGTTAAGCTGATAATTCAAAAACAAATTTCTTTCTGTTTAGTGATGCAGCCCTAACTAGTAAATGCTTTCTTTCAGACCCAGACATCTTAAACTTCTGGCAAATCACCCAACACGTTATAATAGTGTCAGAACTATTTGCAGATGGGCAAAAGTTTTCTCCAGTACCTGGACTGATTCAGTGGCAAAGAAACATCACCAAGTTAACATTGTCAGTACTGGCAAGAGCAGTTTCTCTACAGCCAATGTCATTATCACCAAATGCCATCTGCGAGTTGACTTCTGGAACTGCTGAAGTTCAATCCAGTCTGTTCCTTTCTCACCTCCTACATTCAGAATTTCTTGAAGTACGTTTGCTGACCCTGGAGACAGTGTTGTTGTGGCTGGAGGAGACGGATTCCAACCAGGTCAGAGAGACAAATGGGAATGTACTGTTCCTGTTATCACAAGTTGAGGATACTCTGAAAAAGCTAGCAATGCAAGAAAAACACCCAGAATGTCTTGCCAAGGTGAGGGATTATCTGATATAGTAACATGCAATATCAATGAAAGTTCTTAAGTAAATATTTCAAGTATGGCTTTTTTTTTTACTCTTGCCTAAAAGCTTTCAAACAAAATGAGACGATAGCTACCAAAGTAGTTTTACATATAAAACAAAAAATATGAAAAAACCTAGTCTTACTGAAAGTACTCACATTGACTATTCAAATGGATCACTTTACTAAACCAATAAAGCTAAAAGCTCAGTCTAAAAGTGTTCAAATGACTGACATTGACATTTACCTTGAGACATAAATGCAGTCTGTGTGTACAGTTTTATAACTAAATGCTATGTCAAATATTATATAGGTCCTGAAAATCTTGTGCCATCTCGATATAGAGAGACTGTGTCCCTGGATAATGAATGCATCAGTGATGAGTGAGGCCAAACTTCTCAAGTGGACCTTGTCTATAGCGGAGACCACAAAAAACAGGTACTTCTCTAATACTTAATAGGAGTTTAAATAATGAAATTCTGAAGGTGTTGAACATGGTGCATGGTTGTTGAAATTTCAGTTATTTACTTCTTGAAGCCTGAACAGACTGCCTTGGTTTCTGAAATCACTCGCCCACATTTTAATGAGAGTCTTTACCATGTCCTATCACTGTAGGAGTGTATCATCATGTTTGTTACAATGTTCAAGGACTAGTTCAGAAATGTGGAGCATTTTTGGAAAGTAGGTGTGGCATAAAGCCTAAAAAAAAAATTGTTATTCTCAAAAAGTCTTTATTTTGCACTTGGAATAACAGATACCATAGTAAATTTCAGACCTTGAGCTTTATCGCAAACATATTTCTGTATTGGAAAGCAACTAAGACCAGAGACAGGACTATCTGCCAATTCTACACAATTTAACTTCACGCATCGTTGTTACATTAAATGAGCATTGATGTTAATTTATTAAATGCATTATTTGTCTTTTTTCTTATATCCTATTACTTAAATGAATGCAGAGTATTTGTGAAAGATTCAAGTCCCATTTTTACAAGTCCAGATAAATCCTGGCTATTATGCAGACATACCCGCACCGGCAGTGCCACATGCACCCCCTGCACAAGGAAAATGTGTCAAGCTTGCAGGTACAAAATTGAGGTCCTGCCACCTTCCCGCCTCTGCCAAAATTTAGCCTGTGAAGGGCCTTCCTGCCCCACCGCCAACTGAGGCCCTTAACTGGGCAATTAACCCTCAATTAAGGGCCTCTTTCCACTGCAGCCACAATTACCCGTGCAGTGGGTGGCCCTGTCACCTCATGGGAAGCACAGTAGGAAAAATCATGCAGGCTACTTTCTGGCTCCGGGGTGGGGTGGGGGGGGTGAGGTGTCCTGCAACCCACCTCCCCCGTGACCCCCACCACACAAGAGCTCTCCTGCCCTGAACTTCCTGAGGTCTGGCTCCAGCGATGGTCTTCAGTCCGCTCACCTCCAACAGCAGCAACTGCCTCTGCGGTGGTGCTGCAGCTGCTGGCCTTCAATTGGCTGGTAGCTCTCCAAGGGCGGGACCTCTGGCGACAGGGTCCTGAATCCTATGGAAGGCCCGCCACTGTCCAGTTAAGTGCCTGATTGGCACTAAATTCAGCGGGCCTTCCAGAAAATAGGGGATCTCGCCATCTATTTCTCCCAACATTGAGACCCCCGCCGCCTACATAAAATTCCCCTCAAAAGTCATCAACCTGTTTCTCTCCCCACAGATGCTGCCAGGCCTGCTGAGTATTTCCAGCATTTTCTGTTTTTATTCCAGATTTCCATCATCTGCAGTACTTTACTTTTGTATTACAGTTGCTCCTGGTGTGGTTTAACGAGGGCTTTGTATAGCTGCAGCACAACTTCTGCCCCCTTGTATTCATTGCATTAGCCTTTTTAATTATTTTTTGTATCTATCTGTGACATTTTAACTGTCTATGAGCAAGGACCCCTAAGTCTCTTTAGACCTCCACCTTTTCTACCTTTCCACCATTAAGAAAGTATTTTGATCTATCCTTTTTAGCTCAAAAGTGGATGACCTCACTCTTGCCTATATTAAAATCCATTTGTCATAGTTTTACTTACTCACTTAATCTATAAATACCTCTTTGTTATTTTATGCTTCCATCTATACTGTTCACAGTGCCATCTGTCTTTTTGTTATTGGAAAACTTGAATATGTGGCTCTCTATCTCATCATCCAAGTCATTAATAAATATGGTCTATAGTTGAGGCCCCCAACACAGATCCCTGTAGGATGCCACAAGTCACATCCTGCTAATTAGATTTCCTGCCACTCAGCCAGTTTCCTAACTAGGTCAATAATTTGTCTTCAATTCCATGTGTTGGTTACAATTAAAGCACATTTGGGGAGATCAGTAGCTGGTTACAGGCCAAGCATTTCTTGGAAAAATCCATGCCATGACAGCCACACAAAAGACCCTCAACATTTAGCCCCAATTCATTGGAGATGCAGGCAGGTAATACCCCCTCCTACTTCAGGACTAAGTCTACTAGTGCCAAAGTTGCCTGGATGAAGATTTCAAAATGAATCAGTGTCATTACCCATACTGCACCAGAGAGTATAGTGGTAATGTCACTGGGCTAGTAATCCAGAGGCTGAAGCTAAAGCCCTGGGGACACGGTTTGGAATCCCATCATGACAGATGGTGAAATTTGAATTCAATTAATAAAAAGTCTGGAATTAAAAAAAGCTCGTCTCAGGGTGACCATGAAACCATTGTCAATTGTTGTAAAAATCCATCTGGTTCACTAATGTTCTTTAGGGAGGGAAATCTGCCGTCCTTACCGAGTCTGGCCTACATGATTCCACTCCTACATGACTCCAGGCCCCACATCCCTTGAACGAATAAAGAAACATCGAGCAAATGAGGCAAGTAGAGATTTATTGGAATTGGAGCAGGTCCTTCAACCCCTAGTGCTTGTCCTGTCATTCAGTAAGATCATGGCTGATAGGATCCTAACTCCATTCCCTAGCCCTGGCTCCATATTCCTTAATATTCTCCACTAGCAAAAATTTATCGATCTTAGACTTTAAATTATTAATTGAGCAATTATTGCTTTTTGTGAGAGAAAATGCCACCTTTCATGTGAAGAAGTGTTTCCTAATTTCTCACCTGGCTGACTTGACTTTGATTTCATGATAAGCGTACCAATCCCTTCATTTACGTACCTACTCTTCCTCCTTAGAAGAAGTGGCACTAATGCCAGTGTTTCTATCTTGTCCTAGCCAGGAGATGGCATACCATTTACCCTTTCTCATTTCTCATAATACTCTTTTCAGCAAGAGAATATGGAGGGCACTACGGCAAATAGGTAATACTTTGCACTTAGAAGATCAAAGTTCAGCTCGAAATAAGTAATGCACTGTAGCTAATTTGCAAAGTTATGGACAAATGAAGGAGATGGTCAGGGCACAAAAAGTTTTTGAGATGTTTACTTAGTTGCTGTCATCATCTTAAATGTTTCGGAGGGAAGTGCAACAGGTGAATGATGACTGCCAAATGAAGAGGAGCAAATGGAGATGGCAGCAACAGAAGGATCATCTCCGGCATCCAGTCCATTTCGTGTGCCAACTGTGTGGGCAAGGGTCTGGCATCCTACTGGGCCTGCCTTCAAATAGGAGTTAATGTAGGAGTAGAATACTTCCATCTATTGAGTGCACTATGTGCAACTTGCAGCAATGAAATTTTGACATTACTGCAGTATCTTGAGAGATTTATAGAAATGCAGATTGTCATGAAGCAATTGTATCTTCTTCATAATCTGCATGGGAGCCTCAAAGTAGTGAAGAAAAGAGTGCTATACGGGGTTCACAGGAACCCCATCATAAATACTGTTGAGCTCTGTGAGTCTGTTACTGTCATATTTAATAGAAGAAGCAGTGATGATGAATACCATCAGATACCATTATGGACTGCTGTCTTGCAGATCCATGGTCATCTTGCTGCACTCTCCAGGACTTGGAGGCATGGCAGGAAAAAGATTTTATGAGCTGACTTCCTCTTAAGTTGGGCATACATGTTCCTACTCCACCCAGGCTACTGAAATGATTGAGTGGGAGTCACTACATTGTTCTGATTCCAATTGTTACATCTCATGAACCGGCATACCAGCCCAGCAAAACAACACCTCACCATCCAATAGCAACCTACTTCATAGTTGCTGCTGCCACTCAGAGAGCACTTAGGCATTGCCTGAGATTGTGAAGTAGGACAGCACACTTTACAGGGTTACTAATGGGAAGCTTGTTTGTAGGACATAATTACCATAAACAGACAAAATAAATATTGATCTTTTTTTATCCATAGTGTGGACAGTGTTTGTTGGATAAGGCCATGAAAGGTTATATGTGCTGGAAAGGAGCTAAAAGATGACACTTCACCTTATGTAGAGGAAATTTGGTGCATGATCTTAGGGCAGATACAATGGGCTGAATTTTAACTGTAGCCGCTTGCAGTGGGAGAGACTGGCAGCACGGAAGTTTCAGCAGCGCATTTGTCAATGGTTTTTTAACTTAGCCACAGCATTTGCATCTGACTTCTGGGTTTCCTGACCAATTGATGTCTGCTTCAGCTCACTATATAAAGGGTCAGAGTTGAAATATTGTGGAAGTGTCATAACAGAGCCAGCAACTTCACTGACAAAAGTTCAATGTGGAAAGGAAGCATCATGCTTCTCAGATGCATCCCTGGACATCATGCTGTGGGCTGTAAGGAACCTCGAGTAGATTCTGTTCCCTGCAGACTGGAGGAAGAAGACAGCCTCAGAGAACAAGCAGGCGTAGCTGGAAGTGACCGAGGAGATCAACAGCAGAAGTATATTGCCTTGCTCCTGGATACAGTGCCACAAGAGGTTTAATGACCTGATCAGAGCAGGAAAGGTGAGTGGCATGCCGCATTCAAGTACAAGCCCCCTTACTCTGCCTTCCCCAGCCTTCTGAAGTACATCACTTTTCAAACCTTGCAGGTGCAGCCATCCATGTCTGTCAAGCAACCGCCTCACATTCCCATCTGTCCAGCCACCACTGACACTCTCATCTTATTTCAGTGTTATACCCATCCCTCACAGTGACCTTGCACAAATGTTCTCCTTACATCCTCTCAAAACATTCAACTTCTCATACTTGTAAGTCTCTTCTTTCTCCTCTTGCAGAAGACAGCACAGAACACCAGGAGAGGCAGAGAATCAGAAGTGGCCCTCTCATCATAAACACCTTGACAGTGGCAGAGGAGGATGGCAATGCGCCAGGTCTCTGCATCCCTGGCCACTGGAGCTGGAGAGATGGGGTCTCCCAGTTAAATGGTGATAGGTATAAATATAACAGTCACAGAACGTACAACACCCACTCATGTTGATTTGATGTCAGCAGCTACCGAAATATGATGCTGTGCACAATGATGGCAGAGAACCCTATCGTCTTTTCAGTTCTAACTCTTGTCTTTCATCTCCCACTGGTCCTACAAGCATCCCTCAGGAGCACAATCCAATTTAAAACACATTTCTCCCTATAAAAAAGTAGCTAAGCATACAAGCATCAATGGAGAGCAGCAGCACAATTGTATTAGCTAGCTAGCAAGCAAAATAGTATGCAATGCCAATGCAAATTACTTTTGTTGACAAAATAGAGCTAGCTACACCATGTCACGGAGTGGTAGATGGACCCTATCGGATGACCTCTGTGGATTCACACTGTTAGGAGTGCAAATTCATCCAATACACCATGAAACTCAAGGAGAGGATTGTTATTGAGATGAGGCTGTAGAAAAATCAGCAATAGGAAGACGAACCATTTCTCTCACTACTATTGTCAGAAGACAACTTAATCCGTGTTGGTCAATGTTTCTGCAACTTCTCCACCTGCTTGTAATATATGTCTGAAGACGGGCCAGCCAACAAAAGGGCAGTTATCTCTAAATCAGGAGGATGTTATAGGATGGAGCAATATTTCAGAAGAGTCATGTAAAACAGAAAAGCAGAGTGGGACAGGAAGAGACAGAGAGATTAACGGTAGGTAGCCAAGACTAGTTTATTCATCTTGACAGGCTATTAAACTAGATCCTGGATTCTAAAATACAGAAACAACAGAATCTCTCACGGACAAAATGTCATTTACTCGCCAAAGCTAGTGACAAAATTAGATAAACACAATTACAAATAAAGAGCGCCCTTCAGTTCCTCCGATAAAGCGATTCTCTTAAATTCACTATGTCTCAGTCTATCACTGTCGATTCTGATTCAACTCTGACAAGATAATTATTGACAAAAAGAAGTTGAGCGGTTGTTACTGCATGTATTATTCAATCACAAAATGTTTTGTCACTATCTGTAAGATTGTACTCCAGACAATTTATGTCCAAGCCAAATCTCTTACCTGTTAGCAAAGGTGCACTTTTAACAATGTAAATATATGATACAGACAACTTTAAAATGACATTGGCCGCTGAGGTTAACTGCCCTCAAGCTGGATAGTAAATGATGCACGTTGCAGTTACTGATAATTGACACACTTGTAAAACTTGTCCTTTAATCCAATTCACCACAAAAGAAAAATCAGTTAATGACTGTTTCTAACATGGTCATTGAAACATAATAAATTTTTACTATGTCTTCGCCAACAGTTTTTAAAACTATAAATGCAGCATGGATTTTGTTAAGGAATCGTAGACAGTTCATCAAAGATTAAGGTTTATTAAAGCAACCGTTACATTGTATTTACTAACTATTGTATATGGATCAGCAGCACCTGTTTTTGCCAATATCACTCAGCCCCATTACATCGTACTCTTGTGTTCATGAGGAACTTAATGCTGACTTCCAGAAATTTCTTGGATTTTCATGCCCGTCTTCCCCGCAATACAAGTTCTGGAACCAAGTGATTCCAAATGGATAGCAGCGGCATTGCGACATTTATGTAAAAGCAACTTTCAACATGTCAGTGAGCTTGTGTCCTCAGTGAAAGTAATGCGAGCCAGAGTGTAGAAATCGAGACATTCCCAAGTGACTTTTGCCATTTTATAATGAGTTACATAACACAGGCCTTTAAACTTGTGTTTTAGAATAACCTAGCTGCTAAGTTTCACATGGAGAGCCACATTACAATTTTTCGCTTACATAGGGGGAGCCGATGAGACAATTTCAGAAAGGTAAAGGCATTGAATATTTATCTTATTATTAATCAAAACGACAACACATGTGCATTTATGTGAAGAAGTTTTAAATGAGAAGACTAATTTATTGACTTACTTGTCACTATGTTGGACACTGATTTAGTGAGTTACCTGGCATTTTTATTTGCTTGCAGTCGATGTCTGCCCACGCCCTTCTTGTAGCAATGGGATAGATGTCCATCTGTCAGGATCTTGATCTCCATCTTGATCCCTCTCTCTCCCTCTTCTCTTTCTCTCTCTGTCTGCCTCTTTCTTCCTCCCTCTCTGTGTCACCCCCACGTGTTGTTCCTCCCCCCATGTTGTCCCTCCCTGTGTTGTCCCTCCCTGTGTTGTCCCCCCCTGTGTTGTCCCCCCCTGTGTTGTCCCTCCCTGTGTTGTCCCCCTGTTGACCCCCCCATGTTGTCCCCGCCTGTGCTGTCCCTCCCCTCCCACCCCCGTGCTGTCCCTCCCCTCCCACCCCCGTGCTGTCCCTCCCCTCCCACCCCCGTGCTGTCCCTCCCCTCCCACCCCCGTGCTGTCCCTCCCCTCCCCCCCCGTGCTGTCCCTCCCCTCCCCCCCCGTGCTGTCCCTCCCCTCCCCCCCCGTGCTGTCCCTCCCCTCCCCCCCCGTGCTGTCCCTCCCCCCCCCCCGTGCTGTCCCTCCACCCCTCCCCCGTGTTGTCTCACCCCTCCCCCGTGTTGTCTCTCCCCTCCCCCGTGTTGTCTCTTCCCCCCCCCCCCCCCCGTGCTGTGTCGCGCCCCCCCCCCCGAGCTGTCGCCCCCTCCCCCCGTGCTGTTCCCCTCTCCCCACCCCGGTGCTGTCGTTGTCGTCCCCCCCCCGGGTGCTGTCCCTCCCCTCCTCATTCTCATTGCTCTGTGTCATCACCCCCTCTCTATCCCCCCTCCCTTTCTTTGTTCGTCTCTCTCTTCCCCTTCTTTCTGTCCCCCATCTCTCTGTCGCCCCCGCCCTTCCTCTCCCTTCCTCTCTGTCCCCCCCCATCCCGTCCCCTCTGTCCGTCCCTCTGTTTCTCTGTGTGCCCCCCTCTCTCTCTCTCCCACCCATCTTTCTTCTCCCCCAAACCCCTCCTCCCCGGTGTCTCTCTGCCCCCCACCCCTTGTCTCTCTGACCCTCCCCCCGTGTCTCTCTGCTCCCCCACTCTCTCTCTCTGCCCTCTCTGCCCTCTCTGCCTTTCTCTGTTTGCGTGCCCCCATCTCTCTGCCCCCCTTTCTCTCTGCCCCCCTTTCTCTCTGCCCCCCTTTCTCTCTGCCCCCCTTTCTCTCTGCCCCCCTTTCTCTCTGCCCCTCTTTCTCTCTGCCCCCCTCTTTCTCTCTGCCCCCCCCTTTCTCTCTGCCCCCCCCTTTCTCTCTGCCCCCCCTTTCTCTCTGCCCCCCCTTTCTCTCTGCCCCCCCTTTCTCTCTGTCCCCCCCCCTTTCTCTCTGTCCCCCCCTTTCTCTCTGTCCCCCCCCTTTCTCTCTGTCCCCCCCCTTTCTCTCTGTCCCCCCCCCTTTCTCTCTGTCCCCCCCTTTCTCTCTGTCCCCCCCCTTTCTCTCTGTCCCCCCCTTTCTCTCTGTCCCCCCCCTTTCTCTCTGTCCCCCCCCCTTTCTCTCTGTCCCCCCCCCTTTCTCTCTGTCCCCCCCCCCTTCTCTCTGTCCCCCCCTTTCTCTCTGTCCCCCCCCTTTCTGCTTGTCCCCCCCCTTTCTCTCTGTCCCCCTTTCTCTCTGTCCCCCTTTCTCTCTGCACCCCCCTTTCTCTCTGCACCCCCCTTTCTCTCTGCACCCCCCTTTCTCTCTGCACCCCCCCTTTCTCTCTGCACCCCACCTTTCTCTCTGCACCCCCCTTTCTCTCTGCACCCCCCCTTCTCTCTGCACCCCCCCTTTCTCTCTGCACCCCCCCTTTCTCTCTGCACCCCCCCTTTCTCTCTGCACCCCCCCTTTCTCTCTGCACCCCCCCTTTCTCTCTGCACCCCCCCTTTCTCTCTGCACCCCCCCTTCTCTCTGCACCCCCCTGTCTCTCTGCACCCCCTGTCTCTCTGCACCCCCTTTCTCTCTGCACCCCCTTTCTCTCTGCACCCCCTTTCTCTCTGCACCCCCTTTCTCTCTGCACCCCCCTTTCTCTCTGCACCCCCCTTTCTCTCTGCACCCCCCTTTCTCTCTGCACCCCCCTTTCTCTCTGCACCCCCCTTTCTCTCTGCACCCCCCCTTTCTCTCTGCACCCCCCCTTTCTCTCTGCACCCCCCTTTCTCTCTGCACCCCCCCTTTCTCTCTGCACCCCCCCTTTCTCTCTGCACCCCCCCTTTCTCTCTGCACCCCCCCTTTCTCTCTGCCCCCCCTTTCTCTCTGTCCCCCCCTTTCTCTCTGTCCCCCCCTTTCTCTCTGTCCCCCCCTTTCTCTCTGTCCCCCCCTTTCTCTCTGTCCCCCCCTTTCTCTCTGTCCCCCCCTTTCTCTCTGTCCCCCCCTTTTCTCTCTGTCCCCCCCTTTTCTCTCTGTCCCCCCCTTTTCTCTCTGTCCCCCCCCCTTTCTCTCTGTCCCGCCCCCTTTCTCTCTGTCCCCCCCCTTTCTCTCTGTCCCCCCCTTTCTCTCTGTCCCCCCCCCCCTTTCTCTCTGTCCCCCCCCTCTTTCTCTCTGTCCCCCCCCTTTCTCTCTGTCCCCCCCCTTTCTCTCTGTCCCCCCCCTTTCTCTCTGTCCCCCTCTACCACCCCTCTCCTCTGTCCCCTCTTTCCTCTCTGCCCCGCTCTCTTTTCCTCTCTCTCCTCTCTGCCCCCCTTTCTCTTTCTGCCCCCTCTCTCTTTCTGCCCCCTCTCTCTCTCTGTGCACCTCTCTCTCTCTCTGCCCCCCTTCTGTCTCTCTGCTCCCCCCTCTATCACTTTTCCCACCCTCTCTTTCTCTCTCTCGCTCCCCCCCCCCCCCAACCCTGCTGAGAGCAGGAACAGCGGTTTCCCAACTTCGGACAACTTCGTGGTTTTCCAAGGCTTTAAAAAAAATCAGAACCCGATGGAAAACAGCAAATCTGTTCGAAGTTTGGAAACTGCTGCTCCCGCTCTCAGCACCTATCAGCTGTGAATATGGAAAGGAATGTTAATGAGCATTGGATAAAGGTCTGAGCTTGGACATTCCAAATCAGCTATGAAATGGATAGTGCATTTTTTTTAAAAGCCAGTCTGGTCGGAAAGCCAGAAGCCAATGAGAAATTTCTTATCCCTGAATTTACCAAACACGGACCTTAAAATTTTTTTACCATGGACATTGGTGTCCTTGTATGGGCACGTTGCCAACCCCTAGTCACCTGAGTCGCCACTCTGGGCAATTGGCTTTTGGATGTGATGGCTTTGTCCTGTGTGTCATGATTACTCACATTATCCATATCCAGCCCTCAATCTACTGTATTCTGTTACTCCGGACCTTCATCACAAAACACATGAGCACTTGAAGTACAAGGTGTGTTGTTTACTTCTGTCAGCTGCTCAGAGTCAAAGAATTTGTAATTAATTCTGATTAATCCTGAGGAATGAATCTTAACAAACATGGCAATCAACTGTTAAGTACCGTCTTACCATCACGAGCTATTGCCTTATCAGGGCCTTTCCTCTCCCTGTGGCCTTTTTTTAAATTCACCTAATCTCCCAAATTAAATTCAGTCTCGGGTGCTTTTATACAATGTCTCAGAGCTCTTAATTTTTTACGAGACCTCAGCCTTGCTGAAAGCATTCAAATGTGCAGTAAAACATTGAACTAATAGTAGTACCTTCTCCAGCAGCACAGGTGATTTGGGATTTCACCCATAGATTAATTGATCAGAACTATATCCTCCAACCATCTGGAGTGAACTCTATACATGAAACATGCCAGGGCATTTATCAACTTGCAGTCTGATTGATCAGCTAAAATTTAATGCCATATTTCTCAATCACCACATGATTCCTTTCGGAGACCGTTGCTGAAAGGACATTCAGCTGTGGTATTCATGACCATGATGCTCATAACCGTGTCTCTGAACTCGCCATTGGCAAGTTCCCCTCCATTATCAGTCAGAAATTTCACTGGTGCCCCAAGTCTGGTCCCTATCCATTTCTCCATAATTTTGTTTGTAATAACCCTTTTGTCCTTACTGAGTATTATTGTAGAAAGTTCAAATCTGGTTGCCAGGTCTACAAAATATAGAGTCATAGAGAGATACAGCACTGAAACAGGCCCTTCGGCCCACCAAGTCTGTGCTGACCATCAACCACCCATAGAATGAAAATATTTCTGTCTTTGTCCCATACTTTGTGATCCATGGCAACTACCTCATTAAAGTCACATTTCAATGGAAGGCTTCGAATAGGATGTGGCAGCATCCTCTAATACGTCTTACAGATTTCACAATTCTTACTAATCTCTTCTATTAACCTTGTATATTCCTCATCCACCACACCTGCATCTTTTAGCAGGATTTTTAACCTTTGCAAGTAGGGTGAGCAGATTGTCTATGTAACTTTAAAATAATTTGCTATTTTCCTCTCTGATCCTTATCACCTGATACCATTAACACTTGTCTAACATCTGATGAGAAACATCAGGTTTTGTTCAGGGGATACAATAATATTCTGGTTGGGTAAACTGCAGATCCACCGACACTCCAAAAATAATTTCCTTATCATGCTCCATGTCCAGTTTCCTTTGTGCCTTTTTCATAGAAGGTTTACTCAACAGCAAAGGTATCTCACTAGAGACTAGATTCGTACTTTTAAAAAATGGCTTAATCCAGCTATTTTACATAGAATTACAACTCTGTCTAGTGACCTCGATGTGATGTCATCACCAAACTTAAAGCAAGTAGTACTTTTATGTTGCTTAACCTTACTTAATGAATCAAGGTAACATTTTAACCAGTCTGTTCCACATACTGTCGAGGTGCAAGCACTATCTAGCATTGCAGTTAAATGCAACTAAAACAATTATCACAGGACTGAAACTCCTTGTGATCAATATAATTTGTTCGGATTCATCATTATCTTCAACTCCTCGTCAGAATTCTCTGCGTCATGTGTCATTTCAAGGACCCTGCCTCTGCTTTAGGCACTTCATCGCATAATGATACTTTGAGTCACACCTGAAGCACCTATTAATTGTTCCTTGGGCATTCCTGGGATTCCATTTGCCTAT
Organism: Heterodontus francisci; assembly: GCF_036365525.1. Taxonomy (NCBI): domain Eukaryota; kingdom Metazoa; phylum Chordata; class Chondrichthyes; order Heterodontiformes; family Heterodontidae; genus Heterodontus; species Heterodontus francisci. The sequence goes on along the minus strand of NC_090383.1, from coordinate 90,582,161 downwards.
TGTTGCTGTTCCAATTCTGTCTTCTGCTGTAATAGCTAGATCTGCTGTAGGCATTTCCATCCTCATTTTGCGTGTCTTTAACCCATCCACGATATTGACACTTACCATTTCAAAATCTAGCAATCCTTGAGTGCTCTATACTTTTGTGTCACCGCGGAATGTCCCATTTGTTCCACAAAGGTTGAAGGAATTTTTTTCAAGTCAGCAGACATCTAATCCAACAGGGTCTCCTGCTCCAAGAACTGAACACCAGTTAGAAACAGGAGCCTGTCTACATGAGACATTTTAGCACAACCTAGCAATTTAAATGATAGTGCAGATCCAGGAATCTCCAAATTGAATTTTGCCAATCTTTTATAAAATCTGTTAAAGTCCATCGTATATTCCTCCATGGAATGACTATCTATTTTTCAAAATCTATCATCGTATGACCATGTCTCATAGCCATTTGACAAATCATGATTTTTATAAATTTTTTCCAAAAACTCCTAATAGAAGACTCAAACTTTCATTACTATCCAACTGACGGTCATCCAGCTCACAAAATACTTTACTTCTGATTTTACTTCTGGACGGAAGTGACAACACCAAGACCATATTGTGTTTCCTCTTTGGGAGGAACGTAACCTGTGTCGACATATCACTTCATTATTCCATATGGTTCAGACTCCGAGAACATCAGAAGGTAATCATACTTCTACAATTTACACTTGCTTTCTGCCATTTCTGTCTGAATTTTTTCTCTTAGCTTCCAACCTTCACCCTTAGGCAACCATTCTCTGCTAACATATTGTATTCTCGAAAGCCAATTGGTGAAGGATCGAACTGCAGCCAATCTTTATACACTTTCATATTTATTTAGAGTTACATATTACAAGCATACAACTCCTAACCCCAACAACCACAGTTTTAGTCTGTATTTATAGGGGGTTCAAGTGAATGCCCAGTTAATACCCATTACCTGCATACAATGAAACATAATTAATATACAGTTAACAAAGTCCACTTGCAAAAGTGATTGCTTTATACTTCAAACAAGCAAAAAGTCACATCATCGTTGTCACCTGCAAATGATGTAATGAACTACAGAATCAATTTTGTGAGATATCTGTCCCTTATTACAGTTGTCTCTGGATGAACCCTATTGTGACCCAATACTCTTTTTTTCAAAAGAGTGCACACAATCAATGCCAGTTTAATGTTAGTTGTGAATAAATATAATCTGAATAAGGCTCATATGAACAGTCCTTATCTCAACCCTTTGCTTTCCTGAGAAATGCAGCATGTGTGCTGCGCTCGAAATTTGTTATCTGGTGCATAAGTTGAATTATGTACTAACTTTTAGTTCCCTTGAAGAATTTTGCAAAAATGAATAGGGAAAGATCCCAAATGTGGTTTTCTGTTATAAGTAGTACTCTGACTCCCTGAGTTTCTTTAATAAATATTCCAGGATGAGGTGATACTTTGCCTTTGTACTTCCCAAAATTCCAGAGGAATGATAGAATCATTGGAAGTATACAACACGGATCTGTGCAGGCTGGTTGTTAGAGCAATCCAAAATAATCCCACTGCCCTGCTCTCTCCCCATAGATTCAAATGTTTATCTACTTTTCCAATTAAAAAAATGCAGGGGCCTCTGCCTCAACTATTCCCTGTGGTAAAGTATTCCAGACTGTATCTACTGTCTATGTAGAAAATGTTAGTGTACCATGTTGAAGGAGGTGCAGGAAGAGAGAGACCTGGCACACGCAAATCTTGAAAGGTGGCCGGACAAGTTGATAAATCTATTTTTTTTAATAACAGATGGGATCCTGGACCTTATACATAGAGTACAAAAACAAGAACGTTATGTTGGACCTTTATAAATCACTGGTTAGGCCTCAGCCGGAATATTGTGCCTAATTCTGGACACCACACTTTAGGAAGGATGTCAAGGGCTTGGAAAAGATGCAGAGGAGATTCTGCAGAATCATACCAGAGAAGAGAAACTTCAGTTATGTACACAGAATAACGAAGCTTGAATTGTTCTTAGAGCAGAGAAGGTTAAGGGGAGATTTAATAGAGATGTTCAAAATCATGAAAGAATATGTTAAGAGCAAATAAGGAAAAACTGTTTCCACTTATGTGTGGCCAGTAACCAAAGGACACAGATTTAAGAAAATTGGCAAAAGAACTATGGAGCAGATGAGCATTTGTTGAGCATTTGTTTCACGCAGTGTGCTGTTATGCTCTGGAATTCATTACCTGAAAGGGTGGTGAAAGCAGATTTAATAGTAACTTTTAAATGTGAGTTAAATATATATTCGAAAAGGAAACATTTTCAGGGTTAGGGCAAGAGAGCAAGGATGTGGGACTAATTGGTTATCTGTTTCAAATAACCAGTACAGGCAGGATGGCCCAAATGGCATCATTCTGTGCTGTATGATTCTATGAAAATTTCTTTCGTCTTTTCTCCTCACTTTCTTGGTGACCATTTTTTGATGACCTGTCATCCCAGACTCCTCAACCAGAGGAAGTCATCTTTCCCTATTCATTTTATGAAATCCTTCAAAGGAGCTAAAAGTTAGTACATAATTCAATTGCCTGCCTCACAAACAGCAAGATCTTGACCCCAATTGGGGTACCTTCCATTGCAGTGTAAGTTTATTTTTATAAAAACACATTCAGTGCTTTTTTTGCACGAATACTTGTCAATCAAGTCACTGATGTGTTTTATCATGGGCTATTAAATTATGACACAGTTGATGTGCCTTAAAAGTCCATTTTGCAGACTGGTAAATTCCAACAAGTCAATCATGAGCACAACCAATGGCAGTGTGCTCTAAATTGTGCAATACTTTAGAAAAACTTTGATTCACAGCATTACGTTTTTGTTTTACCACAAGAGGGGCTCTGTTTCTTCTCATTACATGCTAGCTGACTGATTTGGTTGTAAAATTTAACGGCTGGTCTCAACTTTTGTCACTGATGAGCAAAAACAATTGAAACAAAAAAAAAAGAAATCACTTTAAAAATCTACTTCACCTTTTACCATAGCAAAAAGATTACAGTGGCTGTATTTTTCTGCTTTTGATACTTTAAACTTAATTCCCTCTTCTTTGGTGCATTTCCTTTTTGCCACTTTCTTCCTTTTCGGTCATGAAAACCTCAAGACCAATGTCCGCTATCAAGAGGGAAAAAAGCTGCTGCAGAGTGACATAGAGAGTATGTGTCCAGTAACAGCTGTTAATGCAAAATAAACCACTGAGGGGTTTGACCATATACTTGCAATGCCATATGCACAAGTTATCATAGTTGTGAAACAATTAAGTTTTTTTTTAAACAAAAGAATCCAAGAATTCTAGATCAGGACTCATTTTGATGAAATGTAGAGTAGAGCTGCCTCTGAGTACATTGCTTTAGCTCCAACCTGAGTACTGTAGCACCCACTGATGGTCGTTGTTGCTCTGTGGTGTCAATACTGAGGTGGTGCTACACTACCAAAGGTGCCATCTTTCAGATGAGATGCTAAGTCAAGGCCCCATCTGCTCTCTCAGGTACCCGTAAAAGATCCCATGGCAGAATTTGGAAGTAAAGCAGGGGAGCTTCCCCGTTTGTTTTTACCGATATTTATCATTAACGGGCATCACTAAAACAGATCATCTAGTCGTTCTTGCATTGCTGTGAGAAAATTGGTTGCTGCATTGCCTACAATACAATCAAACTTGAAAATGCATTTAGAAGCACAGAATGTCAATCCAGTGGCTACAAGAGGTTCCATTTATACAGCTTGGACTACAACTCGATCTATCTAAATGTAGGACATAGTGCTGCATTATAGAATACCTGCAGCACATACTGAAACATTCTTGATGGTGAAGTTTCTGTATAAAGTTCATCTCTGCCACTTATTTTCTAATTGAACAAAGGTTATATTGTTCAGTCATTGTCAAGCCGCTATGGAATGAATAAAGCTATGCTATTGCTCTTAAAGCAGATTATTATTTCTGCACTTGGAGAAAATGAACTACAAAATATATACCCTCCATTTAGTGCTCGAGGAATCTTCCCCCCAGAAATCACCAAACTGCTAGTAGAAGCCTTTGTTTAAATTGCTGAGAAAATAGCACTTAGCCGACCTCAACTAGAAATTCAGTCAAGAAACACCCTCACTGAAGTAATAGGAATTGGCAAACTTTAGATTCCTGGATATTGATCTGAAGCTATCAATACTAGCCAAGTACGTTTGCTTTGACATTATGGAGTTAGAACAATTGGCAGGGTATGGGTTAATTACTTTCTAAAGATTTCAGTGATTTAGTCAACAGTAATGACTCATCTGAGTACATATAGTGTATCCACATATCAAGTGTGAGAAATAACATCCCTTCATAATGAATCTCCAAAAATTCCCTAACAGCCCCTTGCAGTGTTCTGTAAATTGTTAAGCCATTTACAGCCCTCCTGGGTGTTTGTAATAAACATCTCCAGATTTTGACTAAAACTATTGCAACTGTTCCAAGATCACTTAAGTGGCAATTGTGAATAGATTTAAAATTATAAATGCCCATGGGGAAAAAATATAACATGCAATAAACTGCTTAATTGGTTAACATATTAGCCAGATTTTTAATATGCTAAAAATTTATTGAAATCTATTTTTTTGCTATAAACTGCTCCCAACATAGAAATTTTCGCATTGCTGAGTGAAATATACTCAAAGGCAGAACTTAGGATTGAAAGTCATCAACCTAAGATTCAATTTTTTGAGTCAGGGTCAGTTTATTTGTATACATTAAGTGTCATCATTGTGACTGACCAGTAGACAGAAATTCTGGTCAGTAAACTCTCATCAATGCTGCATTCCTGTGAGTGCTTTATTTTTATAGATATCTTAACCCATTTATTTGAAATGAGTTAATAGCTGCAAAAAATAATTTTAAAAGTAATGTAATATAAGATCGGTAAGTATTTGTACCTGAAGTTCACTGATCAGAATTTCTATATTTATGAGGGGTCTGGACAGAGTAGATAGGGAGTGACTCTTCCTGTTGGCAGAGAAGTCAAGAACCAGAGGACACCGATGTAATGTAATAGGCAAAAAAAGCAACAGCAACCTGAGGGAAAACTTTTTTCGCAGCAAGTGGTTAGGATCTGGGATGCGCTGCCTGAGAGTCTGGTGGAGGCAGATGCAATCGAGGCCTTCAAAAGAGAACTGGATAATTATCTGAAGAGAGACAATTTGCAGGGCTATGGGCAAAAGGCAGGGGAGTGGGACTAAGTGAGTTGCTCTTGCAGAGAGTCAGCATGGACAGGATGGGCCGAATGGCCGCCTCCTGAGCTTTAACCTCCTGGGCTTTTTTATTCCAATTGAAGTTTGTCAGATTTTCCTATTTGGATAAACAATAATTATCTGTTGGATATAGGCATTATGTTTAGCTGTTAAATCCCATGTAATCAGGTATATTCTAGTGTCTTCTGGGTGTATCTTTCACCTTACACCTGAAAGTCAAAGATTTTTCTGTAAATGACCATTTTTCATAAAAATGAAATGTCCCGTCTACATTATTATACCTCTGGGCATACCACAATGTAACAGTTGGTTCCGGTATGTCCATAGACACTTATGCTATGTACACATTTGTGCGGGCCCTTAGAGTTTTGCACAGTGTCTATTGCTGGTGCTTCTGCTTACATGAGTAAAACATTGCTCTGTCTCTAGGCTCATTGCATATCAGTCATGTCCTAGCTGTTAACCAACCAGTAGAATAAATAGAATCAAAGGTTAGAAATAGTGATGGTTCATAATAGTGCCCCTTACATACCTTGTCACAATGAACCATTTAACATAGGAACTTGAAATATTGCCATATATGTGCAAAAGTTTGAAATCTCAAGGAGTGCATGGAACTATTTTTTAGATATATTGCGTGTTTTTTGAGCTTGCATGGAAGGCTTGGATTTACACACTTAATTTTTTTTATTCATTCATGGGATGTGGGCATCGCTAGCTAGGCCAGCATTTATTGCCCATCCCTAATTGCCCTTGAGAAGGTGGTGGTGAGCTGCCTTCTTGAATCGCTGCAGTCCATGTGGGGTAGGTACACCCACAGTGCTATTAGGAAGGGAGTTCCAGGATTTTGGAACGGCGATATAGTTCCAAGTCAGGATGGTGTGTGACTTGGAGGGGAACTTGTAGGTGGTGGTGTTCCCATGCATTTGCTGCCCCTTGTCCTTCTAGTTGGTAGAGGACGCGGGTTTGGAAGGTGCTGTCTAAGGAGCCTTGGTGCATTTCTGCAGTGCATTTTGTAGATGGTACACACTGCTGCCACTGTGCGTCGGCGGTGGAGGGAGTGAATGTTTGTAGATGGGGTGCCAATCAAGTGGCTGGCTTTGTCCTGGATGGTGTCGAGCTTCTTGAGTGTTGTTGGAGCTGCACCCATCCAGGCAAGTGGAGAGTATTCCATCACACTCCTGACTTGTGCCTTGTAGATGGTGGACAGGCTTTGGGGAGTCAGGAGGTGAGTTACTCGCCACAGGATTCCTAGCCTCTGACCTGCTCTTGTAGCCACCGTATTTATTTGGCTACTCCAGTTCAGTTTCTGATCAATGATAGCCCCTAGGATGTTGATATAGGGATTCAGCGATGGTAATGCCATTGAATGTCAAGGGGAGATGGTTAGATTCTCTCTTGTTGGATATGGTCATTGCCAGCACTTATGTGGCGCGAATGTTACTTGCCACTTATCAGCCCAAGCCTGAATATTGTCCAAGCCTTGCTGCATTTCTGCAGTATCTGAGGAGTCGCGAATGGTGCTGAACATTGTGCAATCATCAGCGAACATCCCCACTTATGACCGAAGGAAGGTCATTGATGAAGCAGCTGAAGGTGGTTGGGCCTAGCACACTACCCTGAGGAACTCTTGCAGTGATGTCCTGGAGCTCAGATGATTGAACTCCAACAACCACAATCATCTTCCTTTGCGCTAGGTATGACTCCAACCAGCAGAGGGTTTTCCCCCTGATTCCCATTGACTCCAGTTTTGCTAGGGCCCCTTGATGCCACACTCGGTCAAATGCTGCCTTGATGTCAAGGGTAGTCACTCTCACCTCACCTCTTGAGTTCAACTGTTTTGTCCATGTTTGAACCAAGGCTGTAATGAGGTCAGGAGCTGAATGGCCTTGGCGGAACCCAAACTGAGCGTCACTGAGCAGGTTATTGCTGAGCAAGTGCCGTTTGATAGCACTGTTGGTGACACCTTCCATCACTTTACTGATGATGGGGTGGTAATTGGCCGGGTTGGAATTGTCCTGCTTTTTGTGTACAGGACATACCTGGGCAACGTTCCACATTGCAGGGTAGATGCCAGTGTTGTAGCTGTACTGGAGCAGCTTGGCTAGGGGCGCGGCAAGTTCTGGAGCACAGGTCTTCAGTACTATTGCCGGAATATTGTCAGGGCCCATTGCCTTTGCAGTATCCAGTGCTTTCAGTCGTTTTTTGATATCACGTGGAGTGAATCAAATTGGCTGAAGTCTGGCATCTGTGATGCTGAGGACTTCAGGAGGAGGCCGAGATGGATCATCAACTCGGCACTTCTGGATGAAGATTGTTGCAAATGCTTCAGCCTTATCTTTCACACTGATGTGCTGGGCTCCCACATCATTGAGAATAGGGATATTTGTGGAGCCACCTCTTCCAGTTAGTTGTTTAATTGTCCACCATCATTCACGGCCGGATGTGGCAGGACTGCAGAGCTTAGATCTGATCCGTTGGTTATGGGATCGCTTAGCTCTGTCTATCACATGCTGCTTATGCAGTTTGGCACGGAGATAGTCCTGTGTTGTATCTTCACCAGGTTGACACCTCATGAGGTATGCCTGGTTCTGCTCCTGGCATGTCCGCCTGCACTCTTCATTGAACCAGGGTTGGTCTCCTGGCTTGACGGTAATGGTAGAGTGGGGGATATGCCAGGCCATGAGGTTACAGATTGTGGTTGAGTACAATTCTGCTGCTGTTGATGGCCCACAGCGCCTCATGGATACCCAGTTTTGCATCACAGTGAAAGAGGTTTCTTAGTCCCATGCTCGAGCAAGTCGGTCTACCTCACACATGGAAACTACACGAACCAAGACAAATTAAAGGAATGTATTTGAAATTATTCATTTATTAAAATATATTCTTGTGTCACTAAACTAATGCATTCAATAGCTTGGCTTTGTCATTAGAAGAAAATTGATCTTTTTCATTCATTCTCGTAAATTAATTGTCCTTAATATGAAAATGTCTTAGAGACATTATGTGTTTTAATGACTACTGATTAGGGTCCAGAAAAGTCCAAAGAAATGTTACTGGCAAACTTCACAATGTTTTGTGATTTCTAACACATAAAGAGCCAAAACTTAACTAATAGATCTTTTCAAATAATTTACTGAATTTTAACAAAAGCTTGCTTAATTTGTAAGCTGTACTCCAACAACATGGTTTCAGATGTCTCAAGAAAATAGAAAAGATCGGGGTCTGGAAAAGTTGCATTATGTAACTTTTATTTCTGCCTTGTTTTCTGTAATCAGCCTTGTTTATTGTGCAGCAGGAAGTAAGGAAGTAGAGGTACAAATGATTCTCAATCATTTTTATCTTAAATCCAACATGGATTCCTGACTTGTTTCAACAAAAAAATGGAGTACTTACAGAGTTGTTTCCCATCAAGGTGGTTCTCAAGAATAGAATTTTATTCCATTGCTGAATCCAGTGACAGCATTAATCATTGCCAGACTGGTATAGCAGAAACCCAATGCAGCCTACCTGATATTACCCAGTGCGTTGTTTGAAACCCAACTTCTGGATTGACGTAGTTAATACAACATTACTCTGGTTCAATCCAATACCCACAGGAGACAAAAGTTTCCATTCTATGGAAATTTTTTGCAGATAGACATAAAATGCTTCTAGGTGGTTTCAGTCCCAGATCAGAGATCTACTAATTTTGCATCATTGGCACAAATTGAAGTGGTAACATACACCGTTCTGGAGCTGGGCTTTTAGCAGTAAACCTAAATAATATCTGGCAAGCCCTTCATTTACCTTTTTCCCCACTGTACTTGTCTTAGTAGTGTTTAAATGTTTGATGTTAGCGTTCCTGAGGATTGTTATTTTCAGCTCAGTGAGAAGCAACTGCACCTACATTAAAAATTACCTGGAACCCTTAAGTTTGTGGTATAATTCCAGTGTAAAGAGAATTCATACTGGTCAGTATAACACTCCATACTCCATTTTAAGTATTTTAACGTGAAGAAGACTTATGTAAAACTATGGCCAGGATTTTATCCGGGTGATGGGGGTCTCGACCACCGATAAAAGTGCCGGCGAAAACCAAGCATCACCCCTTCTGTGGGAGGCCCGCCAAATGCAAGTTAGGTACTTAACTGGACAGTGGTGGGCCTTCCACAGGATCAAGAACCCCAGTGAAGAAGTCCCACCCTCTGAGATCTGCCAGCCATTCAGAGGCCAGCAGCTCTTTAACTGAGCAGCGCCACCGCAGAGGCGGTAGCTGCTGCCGGTGGAGCACCCACCTGAGGGTAAGGAGCAGTGCTGGACCAAAGCCACAGGTAGGTCTGGGTGGGGGTCGAGGGGAGGGGGTGTTGGGGGCCAGCAGCAAGGGCAGGGGTGGCTCTCATTGGGGCCCCCCACCCACCACTCTCCGAATCCAGGTTCCTCATTCAGGCACTATGTTACCCCGCACCCCCGGAGCTGGCAAGCAACCTGCCTGGTCTTTCCTACTGTTCTTACTGTGCGGCGACAGGCTTGCCTGCCACTGGGCTAATTGCAGCGGTGGGATGAGGCCCTTAATTGGGCACTAATTGCCCACTTAAGGGCCTCAATTGATGGCGAGGCAGGAAAGCCGTTCACAGGCCTTCCCACGCCGGACTTAATTTCGACGGAGGCGGGAAGTTGTCAGGGCCCCCCCTCCAACCGCTACCATCCCACCCGATTATATGTTCTCCCCGCCTCCAAACCCACCGCAGGAGAGAACGTAAAATTCCCCCTATTTGTCTAATTGGGTGAAAGAAACAAATCTCTCAGCCCAAAAGGCTGTGCTGTAAATTGAACAGGCTTCTATAATAGTGATTCCTTTCTTATGCAATACTTCTTCCTTGATGCACTGGCCTACATTTCCAGCTGTTATGTCGAGTTGTACATTTGTTCAGTTTACCAGATTTATTTAAGAAGAAAAATACTTGCTTTTATATAGCACTTATTACAAGCTCAGGATATTTCATTTTGCTTTAAGGCCAATTAAATACTTTTGAAGTGCAATCGCTATTACAATGTTGGAAACACAGCAGATAATTTGTCCCAAAACAGCAATGAAATAAAGGACCAGATAATCTTTTTTAGGTTTTGGTTGAGGGATAAATTTTGGACAGGACACTGAATAAACTCCTCTGTGCTTCTTTGTTCCTTGGGTTTTTTCACATCCACATGAGAGGGCAGATAAGGCCTTGATTAAAGTCTCATCCAAAAGACCTCCGACAGTGCAGCACAACTTCAATACTCCACTGAAGTGTCAAGCTAGATTTTGTGTGTCATTTGCCAAGAATGGGACTTGAACCCACAACCTTCTGATTCACAGATGAGAGTGCTACCACTGAGTCATGGCTGACCTTAATAGGAATTGTAGTGTAAACAGATGAAATCTCATCTGAACTTGACCTGAATAACACCAGGTGCAACTAAAAAAATTGGGTTTTTACACAGAATGAACTGGTTTTATTCTCTGTTCTATTGATGATGGGGCATTATACAACTTCCATTCTAACGATGCATTTACTTATATTCATTTATAATTTTATTAGCTTCCTTGTGTGTGATTGAATAACCCACAGTAAACCTGTTGTTTGGGTTCACCTGTGAATTTATAGTGGCTGCCATTTAAGGAGCTGTTGCTTTCATGGTCAGAGGATTAGACACTGTCATACCTTCCCGGTTTCCAAGTGCACTTTGTGGGATGGCGACATTTGAATGCAAGCTTGAGTTAATATTTTCCCATTTCTCCTCCCTCCCTTCCCCAATGACTTCTGCATTTTGGGCATATTGTTGAGCAGAGATGAGCTTGCTTGAAATTTGGCAATGGTTCTTTATACTTTAGCAACCAATTTCCATATCATCAACCTACCTCTTCAGAGTTCAAGGCACACAGAGTGGCTGGCTTCATGTGGAGGCAAAATGCTATGTGCAGTAATATTGAACAGCAGTGGAAAGTTAACTTTTCAAACATAAAATTTTCTTCCAAGTTAAGTCTTCATCATTCCAAAGTGGCAGTCATCTTGGTGTCCAGTTATCCAATTGCTTCAAACATGGAAGGTCCAAAAATTTGAATCGTGGTGCAGAATTGGGAACATGTATCCATGAATCACAGATACTTTTGAGGATATTTAAAGGTTTGTTTTGAAAGGATAAATTTAGCAATGGCTAAATGGTTTTTTGTTTGTCCATAAGCTGAATATAGATGGTAATTGTACCTTTTGTTTTGAATTTAAGCTGAACATAGCCATTAACTGTACTTTTTCTTTGTGAATTTTTAGCATTGAGATGCAAAGTGTTACACTCACGTTGGCTTCGAAACTGGTGATCCATCTTGTCTTGAAGAAGCAGGAGGTAATGGAAACTAACTCTTATAATGATGAATCAATATGCTTCTGAGAGAGGCTTCTACAGCATTCTCATATATGGCTCTGTTCTCAACAGAAATCCTTGGATTCCATAAGTCAAGACCTCAGACAGTGGGTTCATTTAGTTGCACAGAGTTGTGGAGTAGAGCAGCAGACAGAAATCCGATTGACAGCTGCAAAAGTCCTCATTGACGCTATCCCATCTTTGCTTGCCAATAAACAACTTTATTTAGGTGAGTAAATATTTCAGGCGAAATAGAAGAGGTAGGCAGGAAATGCATTTGCTGCTGCTCTGTGAATAGATGCTTGAATCCAAATATATTTGCATCTGATTTGTTTATATTATTCCCCTAGAGATATTTGTAAATACATTGTACAGTAACCTTAATTTACTTTATACATTGCATACATTTATAATGTAATTCATTCTTTGATAGTTCAATAAGTCATAGCAATTTTAAACTATCATGTCATATAGTACAATGCTTCTTCACATCTAATCAAAGCCTGCTTTAGCACACTGAGCACCGTTTAAAATCTTGTTTTACGCATGTTATTTAATCGTAGTTGAAGCCGCCACCTTGTCTGGTCTGAACAGGTCTCAGATGTTTCATAAGAGTAGTTCTAATTATTTTCATTGATTTCAAATCTTAAGAAGATTTCATGGTTTTCCTGTGGAGACTAGGTCTGATCCAAATATACCTACCTGTGCTTGGTAGGTAAATATTTTGTTCAGAAAGCCATATACATATAACTTCGTAGGCTGTAGGATATTTAAGAAATAGGAGCAGGAGTAAGCCGTTTGGCCCCTCGAGCCTGCTTCGCCATTCAATAACACTGTGGTTGATCTGATTGTGGCCTTAACTCCACTTTCCTGCCTGCCCCCATAACCCTTGATTCCCTTGTCAATCAAAAATATGTCTAACTCAGCCTTGGATATATTCAATGACCCAGCCTCCACTGCTCACTGGGGAAGAGAATTCCAAACACTAACTACCCTCTCAGAGAAGGAATTCCTCCTCATCTCTGTCTTAAAATGGAGACTTCTTAATTTGAAACTGTGCCCCCCAGTTCTAGATTCCCCCACGAAGGGGAAACATCCTCTCAGCAACGACCCTGTCAAGCCCCCTCAGAATCTTATACGTTTCAATAAGATCACTTCTCAGTCTTCTAAACTCCAATGAGTATAGGCCCAACCTGCTCAACCCCTCATAAGAGAAACCCCTCATCCCAGGAATTAGCCTAGTGAACCTTCTCTGAACTGCTTCCAAGGCAAGTATGTCCCTCCTTAAATAAGGTGACGCCAAAACTGTACACAGTACTCTGGGTGCAGTCTCACCAATGCCCAGTACAGTTGTAGCAAGACTTCCCTACTTTTATATTCTACCCCCCTTGCAATAAAGGCCAACATTCCATTTGTCTTCTTAATTACTTGCTGTACCTGCATGCTGACTTCTTGTGGTTCATGTACAAGGACACCCACGTGCCTCTGCGCTGCAGCATTCTGCAGTCCCTCTCCATTTAAATAATAATCTGCTTTTCTATTTTTCTTGCCAAAGTGGACAACCTCACATTTTTACACATTATACTCCATCTGTCAAATTTTTGCCCACTCACAACCTATCTATATCCCTTTGCAGATTCTTTGTATCCTCCTCACAACTTGCTTTCCTACCTGTCTTCGTATTGTCAGCAAATTTGGCTACAGTACAGTCAGTTCCTTCATCCAAGACAATATAGATTGTAAATAGTTGAGACCCCAGCATTGATCCTTGTGACATTCCACTAGTTACAGTTTGCCAACCTGAAAATGCCCCATTTATCCCGACTCTCTGGGGGGAATTCTATGCTGTCCGCCACGGCGGTTTAGAGGTGGCGAGAGCATAAAAACGGGTGGGATGGTGGCCACCTTCTCAACTCCACCGAAATTAAGTCCAGTGCAAGCAGGCCTGTGAATGGCCTGCCCCTCCTACCGCTGTAATTAGCCGAGCAGCAGGCGGGTCTGTCGCTGCACGGCAAGATAAACCATGCGGGTTGCTTGCAGGCTCTGGGGTGAACTCCCTTGTTAAAAGGAACAGTACCTGAACAAGGGTCCCGGCATCAGGAAGGTGGGGGTCTGCTGTAAGCCACCTCACTGCCCTTGCTGCCATTCCACCTACAACCCCGTCCCCCATGACCCCCACTCCACAAGACCCCTCCCGCTCTGATACCTGTGGCTTGGGTCCAGTGCCGCTCCTTGGCCTCGGGTGGGTGCTCTGCGGTGGCGCTGCTCAGTTAAAGACCTGCAGGTCTTCCGTCGTCAGGGTCCCTGATCCTGTGGAAGGCACACTGTTGTCCAGTTAAGTGCGTAATTGGCACTTGATTCAGCAGGGCAACGCGAGGACATCAAGACCCCCTTTGCCCAGATAAAATCCCTGCCTCTGTTTCCTGTTAGTTAGCCAGTCCTCTATCCGTGCTAATATTTCACCCCCAACAACATAAGCGATCAGATTCCTCTGGTGCAAGAGAATAAAAATACATTTTGCTATCCAGAGTGGACGATGACTATGATGTGGCATTTGGAAGCCAGATTTACAAAAAACATGTTACAATGAATAATTTGTTATAAGCGAATGTAAAATGTTGCAGATTCAATTGATTGTGAGCAAACCTATTAGCCTATTAGCTAAATGTACTACCAGGTCCAGTACCACACCATACAGATCAGAACCTTCCAATTCAGTTTGCACTCTGCTGATATCAGCAGGGGCAGTAAGTCAAGTGCTGTAATTGGTTTTACCATCTGGGAATTGGAGAAATTAACCCAGTATCTTACTCCCAATCATAATCCAGTGACCCATGCTAGAGCGTATGGCCTAAAAATGCAGTGGCACAATGCACGATTTTCAAACTCCAAACTCGGACTAAGCATCCAGTATGGCGGGCAGGTGCACACGCTCATTATGGACTGGAAGTACATGACCCACCATGTTCATAAAGTTAGAAATTGTGGCGTCTAGGACCCAAGTCTGAATGCAACATTAGACCCTTTGCATTTGCAACTAGTGGAGCCTAACACCTGTTTGAGGCCCTATTTGTAAAATTGGACTGCCATGAGCATAGCCAGCATATAATATTCAGGAAAATGTGGTCTGCATGCCGTTCAACCAGCCACCCCTAAAGGTGGTTCCCTAAAGGGATGGCTAGAGGTCATCACTTAAAAAGGTCCATTTAAAAAAAAACTTACCTGACTTTGGAGAAACTCCTAGCTTCACTGCAGTACTGAAGATCATTGCAAGTGCCTACCCTGACTACCCACCCCCCCCCCCCCCCCCGCAGCTCCCCCCATCACCATTATCTCCTTCCCTCTCTCAATAACTGTTCATCTCCCACTCCTGATTCCTGCCTTTCGCCTGACCACTACTCCTCTCCCAATCGCTGCTCATTTTCCTCTCCCAGTCATGCCCCTCTCCCTCTTGATTGTTCCCTCCCTGCTGCTCTCTAGGTGGCCCCATCCCTCCTGATTACTTCACACAACATCCCCATTCCCTGTTAATCACCCTGCCTCCCAATCGCTCACCCACCCCCTCTGTCCTCCCCGCCCACCCCAACCCCACTGTCTCAGGACCACTGGCAGCAATGTTGCAGCCCAGGATTGAAATCCTCTTCACTAGCAAACTGCCTGGGGATACCAAGTGGATAATTAGGCTGATGCAAAGTAATTTCTAGGCTTCTAAGTATTCAGGCATGAGATTAGGGTATCTATTACAGTGAAATAACCTGATGACTTTCATTGTCTAATCTCTACTTGAGTTTTAATCACTTGATTGGTTGTATGGAAGCCCTCTAGTACGTCAGTTGAAAATTCATTGTGTGCCCAGGAAAGAAAAACGTATCGTTGCAAATGCAGCCCATAAAAATTCCCTTGTATTCTCCAAATTCGAAACAGTATTATTTTGGATACCTGTGTAATTCATAAACCCTCTTTTGCAATGCAGATCTACTGGCTACTCTAACACTGTGGAGATGTATTTTCATCCTTCTACAAGATGAAGAACAAGTGGTGAGGGACAAGGCCACAGATATTATACAGATGATTCCACCTTTTCTGAAGGCTTGTAAGGAAGATGGTACGATGCTTGTGTTTTTTTCTATTAAAGAGAAGCTGATTATGCAAAAAGTCTTTTGGTTACATATAAAGAAAGTATATACATCTAGGTTATAAGTGACCAATCAAGATTGAAGCACAAATTACATATTTGGAAGAGTAAAGGCAGATCCATCTTTGATTTGTCGGTGCACAATTTCAAAACTACTGTATATTTTATGAAGGGATCACATGTATAGTATTTCTGTGAGGTCTGTAAGGGTTCAGTAGCTCTTTCTACATAAGGACACAATCGTGCCCAATTCAAATTACCTACAGAACATGGAAAACATCCCTGATTGGTAGAACGGAAGACCTCTCTGATTGGTAGAAAGGAAGACATCTCTGGTTGAATGAGGGGTGTCTCTGATTCGTAGGCTGGAAGACATCTCTGGTAGAATGGAAAATGTTTCCGATTGCAGCTCATTCTAACTTCGGGAAATATAGCTGCCAATTATTTACAATTGCTGCTATGTTATAGAAGCAGAAGCCTTATGCAGGGTAAGGCCTCTCTCCTCCCCACCCGCCCCCACTTTTCCCCCCACAGAGTGTTCACTCTTGCTCTTCTGCTGTTCAACAGACAATAGCAATGTCCTGGTACCAAACCAAAGTGATCAATCTTAATGTATAAATCCAGATAGTGGGTGTCAGTTGGACAGTTAACCACTGAGAATACAGGTGCCATGCTTGGTTTGTGCGCACACTTTTACGATAGTCATTGTTAGATAGCGGTAAGGAGTAGGCACCTTGGATTATTTTCTTTTCTGCCTTCCAACTTTAGGTCCATTGCAGTGCCCCAATGGACATCCTTCTTGAAACCAGCTAATTAAACACAGTCCAGGAGTGGGACATGTATGAAGGTTCATTACTCAATCTGGATGGCCCTTTATCTGCTAAACCATCAGGGATCTTTGAAACAACATTGTTTTAAAAGGCTGTACCTGTTCGTATTGTTATATTTTGGATCTAAATGGTTTTGAATCCCAGCCTAGATAAGCCAATAGAATGATTCACTATCTTTTGTCCTTATTACTTAATACAAATTTCAGTTTCACTCCAAACGTAACTAAAAGTATGATGGTATAATGGTGATGCCTGTTTGTGGCAATCCATTCATAGGGTATTGCATTCTAGTCAAGCTATGAAGTGATCTTCCATCCTCAGTGTTGAATTTAAATCACCAGTAGATGGATACAAGCTGGGAACTATATTTGAATCAGTCTGTCTTTCAATGCTGACTTTCCAGTTTGATAGTTTGATCTTTTTCACCAGTATAACATTTCCTTTCATTGGACATAGGTGTTTGGGCATACTGTATGTTCATTCATAAACCATTAATATCAGTACAACAATTTACTATGGCATTTTGCTTGTGTAATGGTTCTAAATGGGATTCTTCCTGTTAACAGAGTGAAATGTGAAAGGTGTGTTTAACTTAATAAGCTAGATGTTACAAAGAATTGCAAACGTGTTAGGTCAATGGTGCACTGAAATCTGGCAAGTTTTATCAAAATGACTTTTCAGATATAAGGGAAGTAAAGATTTAAAAGAAATGAATTCAAGTATGTATCATGTATAATTCATCATGTAATTCCCAATAGTATAACAAGGGTGTTATTAAGGATAAAGCATGATTTTGAGTTAATGGAAGTGTGAATATAGTCTCTTACCAACCCCTTGGCCATCCAATAATTTCCTCCATTCCTTCAGCAAATGAAAAATATTTATTTTAGATGGTAAAAGACTTCATTAATGAACTCCCGCTATCAGAAGGTACTCAGTACCTATACAGAAATAGTTTGACAAACTGGATTTTAAGAAATGTTGTATTTATTTTCCTTTACCAAAGTGCATTAAGTGAAATGTTGCCCTGTACTTTTTCCTCCTTGCTGTCTGTAATTCACTCTATCTCCTTGATGCTGACACTCCCGTGTGCAGCAGTGAAGAAACAAATGATGCAGTAAGGAAATACATGGCATTGAATCAAACCTAATAATTGATACTTAGACTGAAATTTTAAACATTAAAGAAATAGTCTTGAGTGTACTTTGTCCTTACAAAACATTGATATGGAGTGTAACATAACACAATGGTATAGCTATTCTAAGATGTGAGATGCCTGTTTCTTAGGACAGTTCATAATGATAATGAAAGACTCTTTTCTAAAAGTTCCCAATAGCACAAATGGAGCAGAGTACAAAAAAGTTGGTAGAGCTGTATTTGACTTTGCAGCAAACTAAGTTTTATAGTGTCACAGCATTTGTGTGCACCCACAAATCGTTACACTGAGCATCCCATATCAGGTTTACTATCAGAGGGAGATGCTGAATGGAATCTGAGAAAGGGACAGAAGGAGAGCCACCTTCAGATTGTTTCTTTACCCAAAAAGCAACATTGGTAGAATCCTGGGAATAATTGTCTTCTTTCTTAAGTCAGTAGGCTATGGCGGAGAGGCCTAGAAGGGGGCAAACAAGGAAATAATATCAAATAACTTTGCTCTGCCTCAAAAAAAAATGTTTTATTACATTTCCCAATGGAAAATACAAGCCCTTGGAGATTGGGATGGGGGGGAAGTGAGCAGAATTTTTTTTCATTTTGAGTAATCCAAAATAATTCAGGAGTATCTTGCTCTGCTGGACATGACAACAAATCTAAACTTTATCAGCCTCTGCATTTTCTTACACCAATCTTCCTGTCCATTTCACATTCCAGCTCCAGTTCATTGTTCCCCCTCCCCTTTTGAATTGTATTCCATGATAAGTAATTTCCAACAGGGAAATGGAAAATTACCTGAAGCTATCACAGTTCTTCTGCTAAGTCAGAATCTGTGTATAATTGGATGCAGAACATCTGCGATCAGTATGAGCCTTATGGGTGATGGAATTTTGTGGGGTGGGGGGGAAATGTTTAAATTGGGATGACAGAAAACATGAGATTTGGAAGGTATTTTTCAAATAACAGAAAATGATGGTATATATTAGAGTCATAGAGTTATACAACACAGAAACAGGCCCATCAGCCCATCGTGTCCGTCCTGGCCATCAAGCTCCTATCCATTCTAATCCCATTTTCCACACTTGGCCCGTAGCCTTGTATGCTATGGTGTTTCAAGTGCTCATCTAAATACTTCTTAAATGTTGTGAGGGTACCTGCCTCTACCACCGCTGCAGCAGTGTGTTCCAGATTCCAATCATCCTCTGGGTGAAAATTTTTTTACTCAAATCCCCTCTAAACCTCCTGCCCCTTGCCTTAAATCTATGCCCCCTGGTTGTTGACACCTCCGCTGGGAAAAAGTTTCTTCCTATCTACCCTATCTATGCCCCTCATAATTTTGTATACTTCAATCAGGTTCCCCCCTCAGCCTTCTCTGCTCTAAGAAAAACAACCCTAGTCTATCCAGTCTCTCTTTCTAGCTGAAATGCTCCAGCCCAGGCAACATCCTACTGAATCTCCTCTGCACCCTCTTCAATGCAATCACATCCTTCCTATAGTGTGGCAACCAGAACTGTACACGGTACTCCAGCTGTGGCTTAACTAACGTTTTATACAGCTCCATCATAAACTCCCTGCTCTTATATTCTATGCCGCGGCTAATAAAGGCAAGTATCCCATATGCCTTCTAAACCACCTTATCTACCTGTGCTGCTGCCTTCAGTGATCTAAGGACAAGTACACCAAGGTCCCTCTGACCCTCTGTACTTCCTATGGTCCTACCACCCATATATTCCCTTGCCTTGTTAGTCCTCCCAAAATGCATCACCTTACACTTCTCAGGATTAAATTCCATTTGCCACTGCTCTGCCCATCTATAACGTCCTGTAATCTAAGACTTTCCTCCTCATTATTTACGACACCACCAATTTTCGTGTCATCTGTGAACTTACTGATCATACCTCCTATATTCACGTATAAACCATTAATGTACACTACAAACAGCAAGGGTTCCAACACCGATCCCTGCGGTACACCACTGGTCACAGGCTTCCAATCGCAAAAACAACCCTCGACCATCACCCTCTGCCTCCTGCCACTAAGCCAATTTTGGATCCAATTTGCCAAATTGTCCTGGACCCCATGGGCTCTTACCTTCTTGACCAATCTCCCATGCGGGACCTTATCAAAAGCCTTACTGAAGTCCATGTAGACTACATCAACTGCTTTACCCTCATCTACACATCTAGTCACCTCCTCGTAAAATTCAATCAAATTTGTTAGACACGATCGCCCCCTGACAAAGCCATGCTGACTATCCCTTATCAATCCCTGCCTCTCCAATTGAAGATTAATCCTATCCCTCAGAATTTTTTCCAATAGTTTTCTTACTCACTGTTCTGTAATTACCTGGTTTATCCCTACTACCCTTCTTTAATAATGGTACCACATTCAC
Organism: Heterodontus francisci; assembly: GCF_036365525.1. NCBI lineage: Eukaryota > Metazoa > Chordata > Chondrichthyes > Heterodontiformes > Heterodontidae > Heterodontus > Heterodontus francisci. Next base: position 90,561,999 of record NC_090383.1, on the reverse strand, counting down.
TGTCCTCTGGCACTTCTGTGGCCAGAGAGGATTTGAAAATTTGTATCTGAGCCCCTGCAATCTCCTCCCTTGCCTCTCATAGCAGCCTAGGATACATCTCATCTGGGCCAGGGGATTTATCCACTTTTAAGCCTGCTAAAACCACTAATACCTCCTCCCTTGCAATGCTAATTTGTTCAAGTATATCACAATCTCCCTCCCTGATCTCTACACCTACATCGTCCTTCTCCATAGTAAACTCAAATAAAAAGTAATCATTCAAAACCTCATCTACGTCCTCCGGCTCCACACACACATTGCCACTTTGGTCCCGATTGGGCCCTACTCTTTCCCTGGTTATCCTCTTGTCCTTAATATACTTATAAAACGCCTTGGGATTTTCCTTAATCTTGCCCGCCACTGTTTTTTCATGCCCCCTCTTCGCCCACCACTCAGTTTATGTCCATTGTTTCTCACAGTGTCCTCTTGCCTACATGTACTCCCTGTGCAATTCATAGAACCAATAATCTTTCTGTGCTAGTTTCTGATTCCATGACTGATTTAGAAACCTAAAGAATCTGTTTCAGAAAATCTGTATTATGTTTTGCAAACCGAAGCGCACACACAAAAAATAACCCTTGTCAATTACACTTAAAGCATTTTGACTGCTACTTTAAATTACGTTCAGATTGAATATTCATCTTGTCACAGGAAGTCTAACGCCAGTTTAGACAGAAGACTAGATACAGGTTTACAGTTTGCCTCTTTGCAGTACTAACACGCTCAGTAGGAAGTGACTGGTTTCGAAGAGTTGCTCTAGTTTCCGCTGCAATGTCTTACTGCTGTATCAGCCTATAAAATTCAAAATTCCATAGGTTGTTGCTGAGTTATGTAAATAAAAACAGCTTGCAGAAGATTTGGCAGACCTTTTTAGGGTTTCTTTTGCCCCCCCTGAAATGCAAGTACATATTTAGTAATTCAAATGTGTGCTTTTTATGAATCATATGGCTTGATGTGGTTGAATATATTGCTGTTGGGCTGCAGTCAATGGGTTTGGCTTTGGAGTCATGAGTCAGGGCTTCAGACTGTAACCGCTATCACTTCCTGACAGTTGGAAAAGTATTCCTATAAATATGATAACACAGAGCAGTTACCAAAGATGCAGAGACCAGACAAAGCTCCAGTCTTGGAAAATCTTCCCAAGGATAATTGAGATAATATAAAGAAGTCAGAGTAGGAGTAGATAGAATTGGCAAGCATGTCATTAATAACATGAACATAGATGCCATGCTAGAAAACTAGCAAAGGCTGGCCAACAGCTGTCACCTCAAAGTCACTCTTGAATATAGACCTTATGACAGGTGAAGGGAAGTAATTGGAATGAAAGAGCAGTGGAACAGGGCTTGTCAGAACTTAAGTTGATGGTATATCAAGCATTTGACTATTAATATAGGCAATAATTAAAAAAAACACAGGAAAGCAGATTTTGTAACAGCGATAATTTCAAAAAGAACTGAATTTTTTTTTGAGTGGCGATGGCACAAGATGTATTTAATTGCACTCACTATCATGCACAGACTCTCTACTTCACTCTGTCACGTGTTTTCCAGCACAGTGAATTTTACTGTATTTCTGCCTATTAAGTCAAAAATACTTTCTCCTCCAGTAGTTACTAATACTTAAAATTTGAAAAGAGAGACATTTATACAACTTCTTAGATCTCAGTTACTTTCATTAGGGATGTATCCCGCAATATATTTTAATTTGTGGAATTAAATCTTCAATATGTACCTCCAGTAACCCAACCAGCAGTAAGTTCTACATTCACAAAATATTTTGAGTATCATGTCTGGTTTCCATAGCAGCCATAGACAGTTGGAGGATTACTTGGATTGAAGGTATTCTGATTTATCTATCTTACCTATCTGAAATTTAAAAAAAATTTAATTAGCTTCAAGACGGTTACGGGTGAATCAGTATAATTGAAACAAAATTGTCAAACCAAGTCACACCAAAATGTTAATCTTGTTTCCTCTTTTAATACACATTCTAAACATTTACTGTTTTTTAAAACTTGAAAACATCTGAGGCTAGAATGAACACAACTGTTTGTGTAAAAGTCTTCTGTCTTAACAGAGGAGTTGACTGGTTTCAAATAATTCAATGATATCACCAAGAGTAATGTCTAGCCTTTCTTGCTGCCCATCAGAGTTTATTTTCTTATACTGGAAATAGAAACTGCATTATTATACTACAATCATTAAATATATCTAAAATTCACAAAAACAAGGTTTGCAGGAATAGGCTGGTAACCCTAAATTATGTGCTTTCAGATGGACCAGATTCTTCCAGTCTGAGGTTTGCAATTTATTATAGTCTTAATGATTTATTAATGTCACTTTTCGTGTTTTTGACTGCTTTAATATAGGTGATGAGGACACTCGCTCCAGCTGCTGCACGGTAATAACCACTACACCAAGCACATAAACAAACTAGAAGCAGCTTTTAAGGTTACAGAATATAACTGAATGCCAAAGGTCTGAATCACCCATCAAAGTTATTTGTTGTGAAATCCTAAATATGGAAATCTCATTTTTACTTAATTTTTAAAAATGACAGTCATCACCATTCTGTATTTTAATTCAACACCATGACCATTCTCTAAGTGCAATCACAGAAAAGTTCCAATAATCAGTTAATGTTTTTACACATGAGAACATCTGCCTTGTCTCAGATAATCAGCTGTTCCAGTCTTGAAGAAAGGATATGGTTTTAAAAGTTGCACGTTAGTTTCTTTGTTTTTTGTATAATCTTTGGAGCTGAACACTACAAACCCACCTCTCAGCCATCAGCTTTTCTTAAAGCTTTTCTCCCATAAATTTGTTAATAGCCAGCAGAAGAACACAACATTTCACTGGTTCTGATATTCTCCGCAGTCATCTTTCAACCAATCTGTGTGGTTATTTGTCATCCTGTCCTACCTTACAGCTGATTTGATCAGCTCTCCCCTCCAAACTGTTTCTAACGAGCTGCAGTGCTGCTCTCCAACTAATCTGATTGTCTGATACTGACAGTCTTCAATCCCAAGAAAGAAAGCTTAACTGTGAAACACAAACAAACTGACAAATGGGTTGAAATGCTGTTTGTTAATTTTAGAGTGCTAACAATTGGTATGCATTCATACCGCATGGAGACCCACTCAGTCAAACCCTTAACCAATTGTAAAATCAGCTTCTGTCAGTGAAGTTGCACAAAACAGCATGTAGGTGACAGGATGTTGCAATATGCAGTGATGCTGAAGGGTTGAAGGGAAGAAGGTATAGCAATTTGAGTAATGCAACAATGATCTGACAATGGCACATTGTTGACTGTCTACAGTGACACCAACATAGGTCTAAAATCCAGCAATTCCAGAAAACTGAGGGGCTCATTACCTTTATTGATAGTTATAAGTCAAAACTGCTTGAGACATAGCACTCAAAATCTAATTCTTTGCAAAGATCAAGGGTGATTTGCATGTCAACATGCAAACATTGGAGAGGCTGCAATTAAGGACAGCTAAATTGATATGTGCGATTAGATATCTGAATTATGAGGTATTGAAGCTGGGAATGTTTACTCTGGGGGGGAGGGGGGCAAAAATACTGGCGCCGGGCAGCTTGTCAATTCCAACGTGCCGATCCCAGCACCGGCAATAATCACAAGGGCAGGGGAGGGTGGGATAGGAATCCCATTCTCCTCCCCATTGAGGCCAATTAAATTTGATTTTTAAAAAAAGCTCGTTGAAAGCTTGTTGGAAGGGGGAGAATGCAATATTTAAAGAAGGCTCATGGATGATCTTAGCAATGGGGATAGGCTATTCCACCCTCAGACCAAGCTGTGCGTTTCAGAACAGCTGAGGGGAGGCAGTGGAAAACCAGTCATGGCTGCCCCAGGGCTTCAGCCCGGCTCCATAGTGGGGTGGGGCGGGGGGGTGCAAAGGGGATTGGGCATTTGGTAAGAGGGTTTCCTTGGCGCGCAGGTGGCAGGGAGAGTGGACACTCAGCGCCTGGGCTTTGAACAGGGTCGGCACCCACTGGTATCGCGGGGGCAGAAGAGCAGAGAGCAAGGTTGTCAAGGACAATTATGTGGCCACCCGCCCAGAAGAAAGGCTCCAGCTGGCAATGACTGTCATATTTTGGGCCCAGTGGTGATGAGGGGCAAAACCCTTCACAGGACGGGCAGAATCCTGGGCACAGGAGAGAAATGAAGGGCAGGAAGGTAATGGAGGCCAAACCTTGAACACAGAATCAGCCGCCAAAGATGGAGCCACCTGGAGATGACTGAGAACCAGTGCCAGAGGAGACTGCAGTTCTTCAGGCTGATAATCACCGACATCTGCACCCTCGTCGCTGAAGATTTCGCACCTCACAGCACTGGTCACCATGTCCTGCCAGTAGCCATCGAAGTCACTGTGGCCTTGAACTACTTAGTTTCTGACTCCTTCCGAAGATCAGCTGCAGACCTTAGTGGCATCTCAAAAATGGCTGCACACCTCTGCATCCCACTGGTCACTAATGCCCTCTTTGCCAGAGCAGGACAGCACAATCATTAAATGACAGACATGGCCTTGCAGGGACAAAGGACTTTGGTTTTTGCCTCCAACACTAGATTTCCCCAGGGGCAGGGCATCATCGATTGCATCTATGTGGCGATCAAGTCATACAGTTTCTGGTCAGTGAAATCAATCAACAAGAAGAGCTTCCACTCCCTCAGTGTCCAACTGGTCTGCGACCACAATAAGAGCTTTCTCCATGTGTGCACACGCTTTCCTGGCAGCTGCCATGACCCCTTCATCCTCCACCAGTTCAGGCTGTCTCAGATCTTCATTCCAACCCCCAAGTACATGGATAGACCTTAGGGAACAAGGAAAATCCATTGAGGAGATGGCTACTGACCCTTTTACAGGAGATCCAGACAGAGGTGATGCAACCACTGCCACCTGTTCAGCTGGACAACCATTGAGTAGGCTATTGGGCTTCTGAAGATGTGATTTCGGTGCCTGGACCATTTGGGTGGCACCCTCCAATACACTCCTGCAAGTGTCTCGGTTATTGTAGTGGTCTGCTGCAGTCTGCATAACATGGCGCGCTAGAGAGGTGTGGACCTTGAGGACAGTGAGGCCCTGAAGGAGGAGAAGTAGGAGGTAAGAGAGCAGGAGGAATTGGAGGTGGAGGGAGATGACGCCGAACAGAGAGGTGTCAGGCTGCATGACCAGGTGGCCTCCTCCTGCCACCCTCCGGGAAGAAGAACTCCCTTCTCTCTCTCACGGCCTCCAGCATTAGATCCAGGTCAGCATTGATGAAGGTAGGGTCTGCACTTCCCCAAGTGCCAGGCCTCCAGCTCCCCTGTGACATCTCGCTTTCCTCTGGTGAAGTAGAAGGCTTTGCCACAAACCTCAGATCTCTCCCTCAAGACAACCAGCAGCTTCGGTGATGGCTGCCATGGAGTGTCTAAATGAGTTGGAGCTGGTTGGAGTCATATCTAGCACAAACAAAGCTGGTTGTGATTGTTGGAGGTCAATCATCTCAGCTCCAGGACATCACTGCAGGAGTTCCTCAGGGTAGTGTCCTAGGCTCAACCATCTTCAGCTGCTTCATCAACGACCTTCAATCATAAGGTCAGAAGTGGGGATGTTCGCTGATGATTGCACAATGTTCAGCACCATTCGCGACTCCTCCGATACTGAAGCAGTCCGTGTAGAAATGCAGCAAGACCTGGACAATATCCAGGCTTGGGCTGATGTGGCAAGTAACATTTGCGCCACACAAGTGCCAAGCAATGACCATATCCAAGAGAGAATCTAACCATCTCCCCTTGACATTCAATGGCATTACCATCGCTGAATCCCCCACTAACATCCTAGGGGCTATCATTGACCAGAAACTGAACTGGAGTAGCCATATAAATACCATGGCTACAAGAGCAGATCAGAGGCTAGGAATCCTGCAGCAAGCAACTCACCTCCTGACTCCCCAAAGCCTGTCCACCATCTACAAGGCACAAGTCAGGAGTGTGATGGAATACTTTCCACTTGCCTGGATGGGTGCAGCTCCAACAACATTCAAGAAGCTTGACACCATCCAGGACAAAGCAGCCCCGCTTGACTGGCACCCCATCCACAAACATTCACTCCCTCCACCACCGATGCACAGTGGCAGCAGTGTGTACCATCTACACGATGCACTGCAGCAACACACCAAGGCTTCTTAGACAGCACCTTCCAAACCTTCAACCTCTACCAACTAGAAGGACAAGGGCAGCAGATGCATGGGAACACCACCACCTGCAAGTTCCCCTCCAAGTCACACACCATCCTGACTTGGAACTATATCTTCGTTCCTTCACTGTCGCTGGGTCAAAATCCTGGAGCTCCCTTCCTAACAGCACTGTGGGTGTACCTACCTCCCATGGACTGCAGCAGTTCAAGAAGGCAGCTCTCCACCACCTTCTCGAGGGCAATTAGGGATGGGCAGTAAATGCTGGCCTGGCCAGCGTCGCCCACATCCCATGAATGAATTTTTTAAAAGTCCCATGCTTCATCTGACCCACCTCCGTTCTCGCCCCCACTGGCTCTAAGTGGACAGGAAACCCGTCTCCATATCAATTAATGGCTCACACCCATGAAAATCTGAACTTTAATCAGTTTCCCACCGAAGGCAGACAGACTCCTGTCTCCACGGCGAAAATTCAGTCCTTAATTTCAATCCAAAATGGCCTAGCTCTCATTTTAAAGATTATGCTGCCTTGTTCTTGATTTCCTCCATCACAGGAAATAGTTTCTCCATATATACCCTGTAAAACCCTTTTTAACGTTTTAAACACCTTGATCAGATCACCCCTCAATCTCCTGCACTTTAAAGAATACAAGCCAAGTTTCTGCAACCTGTCCTCGATCTAACTTTCTAAACCCAATTTTCCTTCTGGTAAATCTGCACTGCACCCCTTTCTAAGGCCAATATATTTTTCCTGAGGTGCAGTGCACACAACTGAACACAGTATTCCAGGTGGGGTCTTTTCAAGGATGTCATCAACTGAAGTATAATCATCTCCTTTTTATTCCAGCCCCCTTGAGATAAAGGCCAACATTTGATTAGCCTTATCCAGACACTGGGACCAGCCAGATGGACCGCAGTGGTCCCTTCTAGTCCTGTAAACTACTTTGTTCCTACGAGTACCAAATTAGTCTGTTGCATTGATTTTTTTTTGTCTGTACATTCTTTGGAAATATGCTGTTCTGTGTCTTCCAGACAGCAATTATCTGACTACCTTAGAATTGTGCTGGTGGCTACAAATGTAGCTTGACACATGGTCTTTCTAACCATGAACAGCAAGGCCTCAATCAACAGGCACCTACTACTTAACATATTTACATTAACATCAAAAATAAAAATAGAATGTGTGTTACAGAAAGCAATTTGGTAGATCATTTATGTTATGGGGTGACTCTATACAATGGGCTGAATTTTACCGACCCCTCAACCCTGCCAGTCGCAGCACGGGAGCGGTAAAATGTTGCGGAGACAGGCCCACCTCGATATTACCGGCAGCGGGGGACCTCGGTGCGGCCCCCCTGCCGCCTGGCAGTGGGCCCTTCATGTGCATATTTAAAATAACAGTAATTATATTCAAATGAACTTACTTGCCGTCCCACGCCAGTTTTAAGGCCTCCATTCAGCCTTTGCAGGCCTTCGGAACTCCACGCAGAGTTCCGAGGCATTGAAATGACCATTGGGGGGTTGGGAAAGGGCCATCCACATATTTTGTATTGTTTAATAAAAATGTAATACTGCTGCCCGTTTAAAATTTAAAGTAATTCTAAGGGCTTATAGTCCTTTAAAAATGGCGCCATTGCTGGGGACACGGAGGCCGCCCCTACACGTCATCGGGGGCGGGCGTTCTACCCCCACTATTTAAATAAGCCCCCGCGCAAAATATCGCGGGGGCTCCTCCGCGGCAACTGAATGCAGGCACCCTGTCGAGTTCATAGGGCGCCACTGCAGAGCACGCACCCGAATAAAATTCAGCTCAATGTGATCATTTGGACACTATACAGTTATTGGTACAAAATCTGGCAGGAGCGAAGAAAATTGACTAGTGGATCATGTTACATAGTAACATTGCAAGTATAAAGTTGTCCTCTAAAAGTGAAAGAAATGAGAATAAAGACTTGGAGATTAAGCTTGGATAATTCAGAGGAAATGTATTTTCTTTGTTTTCAGTCTTTCTGCCCTCTAACCAATTTGGAGGGCTGAGCTGAATGCTTTTTTATAAATTACAAAATTCTATAAGCAAAGGAAAATAAAAATAAAAACTCTCTCTGCAGATTAGTTCCTTGAAGATATTGATCCAAGCTGAATTTGATGCCCCAACAGCACCAATTTCTGTTTTCTTTCTCCTCTTCCCCTGGAAGAACATGCTAAATAATCCTAAATAATATGCTACACAAGTACTTGCGTGCAGTGGAAACCAACATAATACCAGGGAGAATTCAAATTGTACTGTATTGTTGTGTTTGATGCAAGTCATTATGGAATTGTAAGTGGTTTAAAGCCTGCAGCATGAGTTGAGCATTTTTACTCAGTGGTAACCTAGGCATAAATTTGCACCATTTATATTATGCATTATAATTTACAACAGCTGCAATTTGCTACAAAAACAAACTAGCAGCTGCTATGTAAATTAGACATGCTGGACCTAAAATGAACTAATGAAGGTTGGCGGCTCCAAATATCTTATTGCCACCTTCAAGCACTTTTATATATGTTTACATATTTGCAAGTCTAGTCAGCAGTGCTCATTCTCTGCAGATTTATCACAAGGGATGTCATCCACAGGACTTGGTGATGACCTGCCCTTTATGTGGCACATTTATCGCACAGTACATCACCCATAAGGGCTAATAAACATCTCCTTCCTGTGAATCGCTTTTGTGTGCATTTATCACAGAATCCATAATCCACAAAGACTATCTCATTGGTGTTGACCTGGCCTTTAGATAGATCACTTCTAATGGTTTCTGTATTGCTTCAAATTTGTTTCCTGTTTTTTTGGTTCTAAAATCAAATTCCTCAGCTTTACCATAATGTGCAAGAAGCTCATGGACTTCTTTGTCACCAAGATTAGGTCCACCTGTTCAGCTGCTTCTGTTGTTTTCTCCCACTTTGCATGCCCAATAAGGAAAATAACCCCAGGTTCCTTCATCCAACCCATGAACTCTTGATCTAACTTCTCTCTCATCCTCCCTTTACCATCATCAAGCTCATCCTGTCCATGAGACTTGCCTCCTGCTCAATTGACCTCATTTCTATGAAACTACTGACCACCCAACTTAGAAAAAATGAAAACAAAAACGGAAAATTCTAGAAATACTCAGCAGGTGAGGCAGCATCTGTGGAGAGAAAAACAGAGTTAGCTCTATTTTTCTCTCCACAAATGCTGCCTGACTTGCTGACTGTTTTCAGCATTTTCTGTTTTTGTTTCAGATTTCCAACATGCACAATATTTTGCTTGTGTTAAAAAAAAATGAACAGTTTCCCAATTACTAGTTCTCAAACATGTATTTAATGGTGGTTAAATGAGTTGAAACTTTAATCTTCGTATTTAAACAAGGAATAGTTTGGCACTTTCCTTGGTCCCCGATTTTTTAATGCTGATTTACACCCACTTTTATATTCAGTTGTATGAGAATGAGATTGGCAAGAAATTTGGGCATAATTCAACGTCAGTAGAATGGGTGTAATTTTGGGTGAAACCTCTGTTTCGTTCCTGCAGGAAATCCAAGGCCTTGTGTTTAAATCTCTTCATTGCCTCACTCCTCTTTATCTGTGTGACCTCTTCCAGACCTACAAACCATCCCCATATTCCCACCCCACCCCCATTCCCCTTCCTCTGACTGGTCTCTTTGTCATTTCCCCTTTTCCCCAACATTGATGACCATGCCTTCAGTTGCCTAGACCCTAAGTTCTAGAATTCGCTCCCTAAACCCCTTTGCCCCTCCAGATCTGTGTCTTGCTTTATGACCCTCCCTAAACCCACTTCTCATAGAGTCATAGAGTTATACAGCACAGAAACAGGCCCGTCGGCCCACCGTGTCCATGCCAGCCATCAAGCTCCAGTCTATTCTAATCCCATTTTCCAGCACTTCGCCCGTAGCCTTGTATGCTATGGCATTTCAAGTGCTCATCTAAATACTTCTTAACTGTTGTGAGGGTTCCTACCTCTACCACCCCTTCAGGCAGTGTGTTCCAGATTCCAACCACCCTTGGGGTGAATTTTTTTTTCCCTCAAATCCCCTCTAAACCTCCTGCCCCTTAACTTAAATCTATGCCCCCTAGTTACTGACACCTCTGCTAAGGGAAAATGTTTCTTCCTATCTACCCTATCTATGCCTCTAATAATTTTGTATACCTCAATCAGGTCCCCCCCTTCTCTGCTCTAAGGAAAATAACCTTCGCCTATCCAGTCTCCCTTCAAAGCTGAAATGCTCCAGGCCAGGCAACATCCTGGTGAATCTCCTCTGCACCCTCTCCAGTGCAATCACATCCTTCCTGTAGTGTGGCGACCAAAACTGTACACAATACTCCAGCTGTGGCCTATCTAGCGTTTTATACAGCTCCATCTTAACCTCCCTGCTCTTATATTCTATGCCTCGGCTAATGAAGGCAAGTATCCCAAATGACTTCCGAATCACCTTATCTACCTGTGCTCCTGCCTTCAGTGATCTATGGACAAGTACAACAAGATCCCTCTGACACTCTGTACTTCTTATGGTCCTATGATCCATTGTATATTCCCTTGCCTTGTTAGTCCTCCCAAAATGCATCACCTCACACTTCTCAGGATTAAATTTCCATTTGCCACTGCTCTGCCCATCTCACCAGCCCATCTATATCGTCCTGTAATCTAAGGCTTTGCTCCTCACTATTTATGACACCACCAATTTTCGTGTCATCTGCGAACCTACTGATCATACCTCCTATGTTCACGTCTAAATCATTAATGTACACTACAAACAGCAAGGGTCCCGGCATGATCCCTGCGATACACCACTGGTCACAGGCTTCCAATCGCAAAAACAACTCTCGACCATCACCCTCTGCCTCCTGCCACTAAGCCAATTTTGGATCCAATTTGCCAAATTGCCCTGGATCCCATGGGCTCTTGCCTTCTTGACCAATCTCCCATGCGGGACCTTATCAAAAGCCTTACTGAGGTCCATGTAGACTACATCAACTGCTTTACCCTCACCTACACACCTAGTCACCTTCTTGAAAAATTCAATCAAATTTGTTAGACATGATCTCCTCCTGACAAAGCCATGCTGACTATCCTTGATTAATCCCTGCCTCTACAAGTGGAGATTAATCCTGTCCCTCAGAATTTTTTCCAGTAGTTTTCCTACCACTGATGTTAGACTCACTGGCCTGTAATTACCTGGTTTATCCCTACTACCCTTCTTGAATAATGGTACCACATTCGCTGTCCTCCAGACCTCTGGCACTTCCCCTGTGGCCAGAGAGGATTTGAAAATTTGTGTCTGAGCCCCTGCAATCTCCTCTCTTGCCTCTCGTAGCAGCCTGGGATACATCTCATCTGGGCCTGGGGATTTATCCACTTTTAAGCCTGCTAAAACCACTAACACCTCCTCCCTTTCAATGCTAATTTGTTCAAGTATATCACAACCCCCCTCCCTGATCGCTACACCTGCATCGTCCTTCTCCATAGTGAACACAGATGAAAAGTAATCATTTAAAACCTCACCTACGTCTCTGGCTCCACACACACATTGCAACGTTGGTCCTTAATGGGCCCTACTCTTTCCTGGTTATCCTCTTGCCCTTCATATACTTATAAAATGCCTTGGGATTTTCCTTTGTCTTGCCCGCTCGTGTTTTTTTTCATGCCCCTCTTAGCTCTCCTAATTACTTTAAGTACCTCCTCTTCCAATACTCCTCTAGGGCCTCTGCTGTTTTCAGCCCTCTGAATCTGCCATAAGCCTTTTTTTTCCTTATCCAATCCTCTATATCCCTTGACATCCAGGGTTCCCTGGACTTATTGGTCCTAGCCTTCACCTTTACGGGAACATGTTGGCCCTGAACTCTCTCTCCTTTTTGAATGACTCCCACTGGTCTGATGTAGACTTTCCTACAAGTAGCTGCTCTCAGCCCACTTTCTAACCATGCTTTTGGTCAACACTCTTAACATCGTCTCCTTTTGACATTTTTTTTAATTGTACCACAGTGAAATGTTTTCAGCATTTTTCCAGCACTAAAAATGCTGTATAAATGCAAGTTGTTGTAAGTAACTTATTTTTTGCGTTATTGATTCTTGGCATTTTCTAGAACTAGGGCTGAATTTTGTTGAGCTCCTGATGTTGGGCTCCGTGGTGGAGGGGAGCACTGGAAGAGCGGAGCGGCAGCAGCCTGCCGCAGAGCCTGATCTTCCCGGTGGCGGGGAAGCTCCGTGGTGATACATCCACTGCTGTGCAGCGAGCCCCGAATTTTAATATTCAAATCAGCTATTTCATTACATTTAAATGGAAGCTGGAGCGATCTTACCGACAGTTCCAAATCTTCCGGGTGACATGCAGCACTCGCGCGCCTTCACTGTCCCATCCAGGGAAAGTGGGTGCCACCGAGGTCGGGAAGGGAGGGATATTCTGCATTTGTAGTGAAGTGGGGGGGGGGGGGAAGGGAGCAACTGTGCATTGTGAGTGTAGTTGGGTGGGGGGGGGGGGGGGGGAGGGTTGAACTCTGCACTTAGGTCAGTTGGTGGGGTGTTTGGGGCCAACTCTGCACTTAGTTAATTTGGGATGGACAAGGGGTAATCTGGGCTAAACTGATGTAATTGTTGCGGGAGGGGTTCAAACTTATTTTTTGTTACAGTTGGGGGGAGGAGAGGGGTCAACTTTGATCTGTCAACGCAGGTCTGGCAGCCCTTTAAAAATGGCGCCAGTGCCTGCAGGAACACCATGTGATTGGGGGGGTTGGTGGCAGCCGCTTTGCGTATTATAATAAGCCACTGGGCTGAAGATCGTGGCAGCGTGCGGCCTGTGCATGTGGGCCGCCAATTCTTTCACCCCCTGCCCGCCGCTCTTAGCGGCGTGAAACCAAAATTTAGCCCCTAGTCTTTGAGATTTTGCCTTGCTTTCTTCTGCAGGAGTAATTATACCAATAATACAGTATTAAAATGAATAATACGAGGGAGTATATACTCACTATGTTTTCTTTTAATACTATGTTATGAGAACAGTATTTACTCTTCACTGTGATAGATGTGTAAAGAACATCTACTTTCTTATTTATTTTATTCTAAAGGTGTTGACTACTTTTGAGTACAATTAGAAAAATCATCTCACCTTAATGCACAGTTTTGCTGTATATCATTTCTGTCCTTACTTAAAGTCCACATATAGCCACCAGATACAAATCAGGAAGGAAAGCCTGGGCTTTTATTGCCTCAATTCACCCCAGCTCATAGATGCTGCAGCCAATTGTAGTTCCCCATAACCATGCGAGCTTGAGATTGGCCAACTTTTTCCTGGTGTGTTTAGCTCAATACTAAATCATACCATGTGTTATACTTACCGAACCATTTGGAGCCTGCAAGGTTTCTGTTTTTTCAAGTGGAGTGTCATCTTGCAATGTTTTATATGTTAGAAATTTATTTTACTAGAATTTGCTAAGTTTAGTACCATTTTCTGCGCTTGTGAATCTCTAGTGTGACAGTTAGTTAATGTGCGAAAAAACACTGTCTCAGATTGAGAGGATAAAAGGTTTGTTTTTTAAAACTGCTGTTTCATAGTGAGTTTCTAACAGTCTGAAGTTGGTGCCATTTGGAGCCAAATAAAACATCCCTGAGGAAGAGAGAGAATATTGCAAGTTGTATCACTCCTGCTCTCAGAAACAATCTTGGCAACAGTTCTCCATCTACCCTCAATGAGTCAGTTAATTAGAAAACAATTTTGAAAAGCGAAGAGAATTTTCTAAAAACACATTTAACACAGGTGCAGTCCTCTAACCTATTTTCCCACCCTGTGACAGACCGAACCAATATTGTTGAGACTGGAATTTCAGCTCCAGTCTTCTATTCAGGAATCCAGTGCTTTAGCAGTGTACTGCTGTTGGATTGGAAGCTTATGGACCCATTCTGTCCTGTTGAAAAATTGATATTTAATTTACACTTTATATTGAAGTGCAAAATGATTAAATATTTAGTTATTGGATTATAATGCAGCTTCTGTTTTGCATTGTCATTTTAGACATCAGTGCTAAGAAGGAATGACTGCACAGCGCCCAAATAAGTAGTAGATCATTCCCGTTTTTTTAAATTCTTTTCCTCTGTCCATCTGTCTGAGAATATTAAATTGCCACCTCAATAACCTTAGACCTAACTTTCATAGGACTTGATAAAAGATTCTTTTGCCATCACTGATCTCCTTTTGATGTTTCGTGAGTTAAAAGCATTACCTGTCTGTGTTTCTGCATCAATGAACACAGTCTTGTGACCCCAATAAGGTAGAGTTCATTATTTTGTAACCAAGCGTGTACGTGACTTCCTCTCATCGTGTAGCAGATCCTTGGAAAAAATGAGTACACAGCACGATATTTCAGCTTGTGGACATGTGAGTATGAACCAAAGCTCTAACAGCTGAATGCCAAACATGCCCAAGTCCTTAGTGTGAAAGAAGTAAACACAGAGCAAAATACACAATGACACGTGCTTTTTTAACCTGTAAAAGTACTATAAAGTACAATATGCGCAAGTGATGATGTGTATTTTATTTACATCAGACTATTAATTTAAAATAGTGCTTACACATGCACTTTCTTCTCTAAATGTTGTGACAACAGTGCTTTTTAAATGTTTCCCCAGCTACTATACGTTTTTATACATCTACCTTTTTCCTCAACCGAGGATTCCCCCCATGGTAGTTGACAGGGCCTTCAGCCGTGTCCCGCCTATTTCCCGTACTTTTGCCCTCACCCCTTCCCTTCCCTCCCAGACTGCGACAGGGTTCTCCTTGTCCTCATTTTCGACCCCACCAGCCTCCACATCCAGAGGATCATCCTCCGCCATTTCCACCACGTCCAGCGTGATGCCACCATCAAATGCATCTTCCCTTCCCCTCCCCTCCCCTGTCAGCATTCTGAAGGGATCGTTCCCTCCGCGGCACCCTGGTCCACTCCTCCATTACCCCCGACACCTCGTCCCCTTCCCACAGCACCTTCCCATGCAATCGCAGGAGGTGTAATACCTGCCCTTTAAGTCCTCTCTCCTCACTATCAAAGGCCCAAACACTTCTTTCAGGTGAAGCAGCGATTTACTTGTACTTCTTCCAATTTAGTATACTGTATTCGCTGCTCACAATGCAGTCACCTCTACATTGGGGAGACCAAATGCAGATTGGGTGACCGCTTTGCGGAACACCTCCGCTCAGTCCAAAAGCTCAGACCCTGAGCTTCCGGTTGCTTGCCATTTCAACACTCCCCCCTGCTCTCATGCCAACATTTCTGTCTTTGACCTGCTCCAGTGTTCCAGTGAACATCAACGGAAACGTGAGGAGCAGCACCTGATTTTTCGATTAGGCACTCTACAGCCTTTCGGACTGAACATTGAGTTCAATAACTTCAGAGCATGACTGGCCTTTTTAAAAAATATTTTAGTTTTTAACCACGTGCCTGCTTTTCATGTAGACAGAACTGCTCATTATTCTGCGATTAACACTGTCTCTGGACTAGTGCTTATCTTTCACCACAAGCATTAACACAGGCTTTGCCTTTGTCCCAGGATAGCTTTGTTATTTAACCTCTCTTGCCCTATCAAACACCTTCCCCTTTGTTCTCTCCCCCACCTCCTCCCCTTCATTTGCTTAAAAACTAATTCTTTTCTAGCCTTTGCCAGTTCTGATGAAAGGTCACAGACCTGAAATGTTTACTTTGCTTCTCTCTCCACAGCTACTGCCAGACCTACTGAGTATTTCCAGCACTTTTTGTTTTTTTTTCAGAATTCCAGCATCTGCAGTATTTTGCTTTTACTATAAGTTTTGAAAGGGAAACTTTTTTAAGCTCATTTTAAATGGGCTTTATTTTAGAAGAGTATTTTGATAGGACTCGTGTATTTCCATTTCCATGGATAAAGTCAGTTGGTTTTGGTGATAATAGAACCTCAGACAAGGAAACAATCCCATTTCCTCCAAAGTGTCTCCATTCTAGTTTGTAGGTGCCAAACCTTTATAAAATGTTGTTGTATTCAGACAAAAATAGATTTGTGCTGCCATCAGAAAGGTTAAAATAGTCTCTATGAAGCCAGTCCACTACGAAGCCTGTCTCCTGCAGTACAGTTCTATTTATACATTTTGTGTGTGTCTCTCTTTTACATATACTCGTGAACACTGAGTATGTGCACCTTTTTCCTCTGCCACTATGGAGTGCAATGTGAGAAAGTCTATGGTTATCCACTTTGACCCTAAGAAAGATAGATCAGAGTATTTTCTAAATGGCAAGAAGCTAGGAACTCCAGAGAAGCAGGGAGATTTAGCGAGCCAAGTACAGAAATCACTAAAAGTTAAAGGACAGGTACAAAAAATAATTAATAAGGCACTTGAAATATTGGCCCTTATCTAAAGGGCTGTGTTCCAAAAGTGAGTAAGTGATGCTTCAGCTGTACAGAGTTTTGGTGAGACTGCTTCTGGAGTACAAAGAACAAAGAAAATTACAGCACAGGAACAGGCCCTTCGGCCCTCCAAGCCTGCGCCGATCCATATCCTCTATCTAAACATGTCGCCTATTTTCTAAGGGTCTGTATCTCTTTTCTTCCTGCCCATTCATGTATCTGTCTAGATACATCTTAAAAGACGCCATCGTGCCCGCATCTACCACCTCCGCTGGCAACGCGTTCCAGGCACCCACCACCCTCTGCGTAAAGAACTTTCCACGCATATCCCCCCTAAACTTTTCCCCTTTCACTTTGAACTCGTGTCCTCTAGTAATTGAATCCCCCACTCTGGGAAAAAGCCTCTTGCTATCCACCCTGTCTATACCTCTCATGATTTTGTACACCTCAAACAGGTCCCCCCTCAACCTCCGTCTTTCTAATGAAAATAATCCTAATCTACTTAACCTCTCTTCATAGCTAGCGCCCTCCATACCAGGCAACATCCTGGTGAACCTCCTCTGCACCCTCTCCAAAGCATCCACATCCTTTTGGTAATGTGGCGACCAGAACTGAACGCAGTATTCCAAATGTGGCCGAACCAAAGTCCTATACAACTGTAACATGACCTGCCAACTTTTGTACTCAATACCCCGTCCGATGAAGGAAAGCATGCCGTATGCCTTCTTGACCACTCTATTTACCTGCGTTGCCACCTTCAGGGAACAATGGACCTGAACACCCAAATCTCTCTGGACATCAATTTTCCCCAGGACTTTTCCATTTACTGTATAGTTCACTCTTGAATTGGATCTTCCAAAATGCATCACCTCGCATTTGCCCTGATTGAACTCCATCTGCCATTTCTCTGCCCAACTCTCCAATCTATCTATATTCTGCTGTACTGCATTCAATTCTGGGCACCACACCTCAGGAAAGATATATTGATCTTTGAGTGGGTACAGTGCAGATTCACAAAAATTATACCGGGGATAAAAGAGTTATGTTAGGACAGGTTACATAGACTTGTTCCCTTGAATATAGAAGATTTAGGGGTGATCTCATTGAGGTGTTTAAGATGATTAAATGATTTGACAGGATACATTGAGAGAAACTATTTCCTCTGGTGGGAGTGTCTAGAACAAGAGAATATAACCTTAAAATTAGAGCTATGCCATTCAGGGGTAGTGAAAATCTGAAACTCTATCCCCCAAAAAACTATTGAGACTGGGTCAATTGAAAATTTCAAAACTCAGATTGATGGATTTTTTTGTGTAGCAAGAATATTAAGGGTTACAGAACTGAGTAGGGTAGGTGGAGATATGATACAGATCAGTGGTGATCTAATTGAACTGCAAAATAGAGGCTAAAAATGGCTTTCATCTGTTCCTACATTGCTAAGTTTATTCATTTATCTTTCTTTGTCACTATTTATGCATGTGTCCTCTCATTATCACTGGTATATTTATGTTGATGCACGTCTCTAGCTTCTTTCACATTGCGCTTGTAGCACTATATTCTGATATGTATATCTCATGCAGCCAGTTGCAACTCCAGTATTAAACTTGCTGGGATTTTGTAATATGTGTGACTAGTTTTGATCCTTCATTTTGCTATTGGAACTTCCAAAAATTACTTTATGAATAAACCACAAATTATCCAATACAATCCCTGGCACAGCCTCACTAATGAAATTCAAGCAAAGGAAGCTAGCAGCTGGTAAAAACATTTGTAGCTTTTAGCAAAACATGTTATAGGGTGATGACCAGAAAAAATATACCGTTTAAGGAATCATCAAAGAATGTGTTCCATTATTTGAAAATGTAATTAAAGCACAGAGCAAGTCAGGAATCAGTGAAGTATGTAACAACACAGTCCACTATTGTGCATGAAACAATGGCCTCTGCAAAGAATAAATTAGAAATGATATTTCTAACAAGGCTGTAACCCCAGAAAGAAATTTGCATCAAGTAGCTGAAGCGCCAATTAATGATGCTTGTAATTTGGATTCACACAGAGGGTTATTGTGTGCATCCTGGCTCAGCTGCTGGTCCTTTTCTACCAGTGAGGTGTGAAGTTGCGCAGTTTGTTTTATTGCTCTCAGTGTGGGGTGCGTGCAAGAAAGACTGAATTGAAGTAATGTAAATTAAGATCCTTTCTTAGAGAAAGTAATTGAATTAGTGACCCTTGGCTGTTCCAGGTCTAGACCTATTCAAATGTCCTGGAACCTAACTAAGTTCATTTAAATAACTTTTAGAAAATTTTGTAAATTGACTTTAATCAAAAGGGAACCTTTACTGAAAAAGCTGTACATTTCTTCTGAAGATCATGTGGTACCCCACAAACTCTTTGGAACATTCATTTCCCCTTTGTGAGCTGCGTAAAGACATATCAGCTCTCCTTAATCCCTGGTTCAAGAACATGTTTTTAGGGGTCTTGGTCTACCCACAGTGCAGTCCAAAACTCTCAATTGTGGTATGCTTGTACAAATTTATGGAGTTTTTCCTCATGTATTGTCTGAATTGAGGAGACAAACATTTTTACATGTGTATTGTGAATTTTCTGTCACAGTGGGCTTGTCCAAGATGGACTGCAGTTGAACAAACGTGAAAATTTTCATTGGGCAGTTGGGACTTCTGTTCAACATGACATCATCAAACTGCTTTGTTACCTTAGAGAACAGAGCTTAAATTTACAAAACTTTTTAGTGTAACTCCATATCACAAACGATAAACTCTTGAGTGGCAAATTTCTAGATGGCACAAAGCGACTGAAACAGGTCGCTGGTCTACATCAAGTTTGTTGGACTCAGCAGGGCTGTACGTGGCTCCACTGAATGGAAGCCAGAGGGAAAAAAGGGGAGCAATCACCCAATACTGCTGTTGTGCACGTTCTGGTAACAAACTCAAGAATAACATTTACTGAGACCTTGGAGCAGTTCAGATCATTCTCAATCTAGAGATGAAGCACATAGCGGTGGAGGAGAAGGAAATAAAGCCAAAAAATGTTGTCAGTAGAGAACTAATGAACTCTCTAATGAACATGAATCCTATAATTGGCCAAACTGAACACAGACTTGTCAACTGGCCAAAGCTATAATGATGCCATTTCCTCTGCAATTATTATTTGTGATTTGTAAGCAGTTTCAGCTTAAATACTTCATTCATAATGATCCATTTCAATCTAGTATTTTGTTTTTTTCTTAAGTTGTGTAGGCCACAGTTGGTTAGTTATTACCAAATGGAATCATTTAAGCTCATTCTCTATAGAGCTGCTTGTATTCATATATAGTGCCTCTTACAAAAAGATAGGAGTTGATGAAGCTATGTTTGATAGACAGCTAACAATTACTTAGTGCCTTTCAGTTCCTCAATCTCCCCAAGCATTTCACAACACAAGGTAGGAAAATTCAGCAGCCAATTTGCATATGGCAGGGATGGGAGGAAGCATCAGTTCATTTGTTTTTGATGGTGTTGGTTGACGATGAATATTGGGTTCAGACACCAGGAGAATCTCACCCCACCATCCCCAAAATCAAAAAAAAGAGTTTCTTGTTTTTTTGCATATAGCAATCTTTCTTAAAAGCAAAATACTGCAGATGCTGAAAATCTGAAATAAAAACAAGAAATGCTGGAAATACTCATCAGGTCTGACAGCATCTGTGGAGAGAGAAGCAGAGTTAACGTTTCAGGTCAGTGACCCTTCATCAGAACTGGCAAAGGTTAGAAATGTAATAGGTTTTAAGCAAATAAAGCAGGGGTGAGGCAAGAGATAACAAAAGTAAAGGTGTAGATAGGACAGGGTCACAGAGAATAACTGACCAGAAGGTCATGGAGCAAAGGCAAACGGTATATTAATGGTGTGTTGAAAGACAAAGCATTAGTGCAGAGAGGGTGTTAATGGACAGAAAAATGAACAGTCCTGGCCTGAACCACAAACATGAAAAAAACAGTGGGCAGGCACATGGTAAGAAACATGAATGATTAAACAAACTAAAATAAAAATAAAACCAAATAGAACCAACTAGAGAACAGGCCATCCTAGACTGGGTATTGTGTAATGAGAGAGGAATAATTGACAATCTAGTGGTGCGAGACCCCTTGGGGATGAGCGACCACAATAAGATAGAATTCTTCATCAAGATGGAGAGTGACATAGTTGATTCTGAGACAAAGGTCCTGAATCTTAGTAAACTACAAAAGTATGAGGCGCAAGTTGGCCTTGACGGATTGACAAACGTTACTTAAAGGGATGACGGTGGATAGGCAATGGCAAACATTTAAAGAGCGCATGGATGAACTGCAACAATTGTTTATCCCTGTCTGGTGCAAACGTAAAACAGGAAAGTTAGTCAAACCATGGCTTACAAGGGAAATTAGAGATAGCATTCGATCCAAGGAAGAGGCATATAAATTTGCCAGGAAAAATAACAGACCTGAGGATTGGGAGCAGTTTAGAATTCAGCAAAGGAGGACCAAGGGATTGATTAAGAAGGGGAAAATAGAGTACGAGAGCAAGCTTGCGGGGAACATAAAAACTGACTGTAAAAGTTTCTATAGGTATGTGAAGAGAAAAAGATTGGTGAAGAAAAATGTAGGACCCTTACAGTCAGAAACAGGGGAATTGATTATGGGGAATAAAGAAATGGCTGACCAACTAAATGCATACTTTGGTTCTGTCTTCACAAAGGAGGACACAAATATCATACCAGAAATGTTGGGGAACACAGGGCTTAGTGAGAGAGAGGAACTGAAAGAAATCAGTATTAGTAGAGAAATGGTGTTGGGGAAATTGATGGGATTGAAGGCCGATAAATCCCCAGGGCCCGATGGTATGCTTCCCAGAGTACTTAAGGAAGTGGCCCGAGAAAGAGTGGATGCATTGGTGGTCATCTTCCAAGATTCTATAGACTCTGGAACAGTTCCTGCAGCTTGGAGGGTAGCTAATGTAACCCCACTATTTAAAAAGGGAGGTAGAGAGAAAGCCGGGAATTATAGACCAGTCAGCCTGACGTCAGTAGTGGGGAAAATTCTAGAGTCTATTATCAAAGATTTTATAGCAGAGCACTTGGAGAACAGCGGTAGAATCGGGCAGAGTCAGCATGGATTTACGAAAGGGCAATCATGCTTGACAAATCTACTAGAATTCTTTGAGGATGTAACTAGTAGAGTTGATGAGGGGGAGCCAGTGGATGTGGTTTATTTGGACTTTCAGAAGGCTTTCGACAAAGTCCCAAATAAGAGATTAGCATGTAAAATTAAAACGCATGGGATTGGGGGTAGTGTACTGCGATGGATAGAAAATTGGTTGGCGGACAGGAAACAAAGAGTAGGGATAAATGGGTCTTTTTCCGAATGGCAGGCAGTGACTAGTGGGGTACCGCACGGATCGGTGCTAGGACCCCAGCTATTCACAATAGATTAATGATTTAGATGAGGGAACTAAATGTAATATCTCCAAATTTGCAGATGACACAAAACTGGGTGGGAGGGTGAGTTGTGAGGAGGATGCAGAGAGGCTTCAGTGTGATTTGGACAAGTTGAGCGAGTGGGCTAATGCATTGGCAGATGCACTATAATGTGGATAAATGTGAGGTTATCCACTTTGGTAGCAAAAACAGGAAGGCAGATTATTATCTGAACGGCTATAAACTGAGAGAGGGGAATGTGCAGCGAGACCTGGGTGTTCTCGTACACCAGTCGCTGAAGGCAAGCATGCAGGTGCAACAGGCAGTAAAAAAGGCAAATGGTATATTGGCCTTCATAGCGAGAGGATTCGAGTACAGGAGCAGGAATGTCTTGCTGCAATTATACAGGGTCTTGATGAGGCCACACATGGAATACTGTGTGCAGTTTTGGTCTCCTTATCTGAGGAAGGATGCTCTTGCTATAGAGGGAGTGTAGCGAAGGTTTACCAGACTGATTCCTGGGATGGTGGGACTGATGTATGAAGAGAGATTGAGTCGGTTAGGATTATATTCGCTGGAGTTCAGAAGAGTGAGGGGGGATCTCATAGAAACCTATAAAATTCTAATGGGACTTGACCGGGTAGATGCAGGAAGGATGTTCCCGATGGTGGGGGAGTCCAGAACCAGGAGTCATAGTCTAATGATACGGGGTAAACCTTTCAGCACTGAGATGAGAAATTTCTTCACCCAGAGAGTGGTGAGCCTGTGGAATTCGCTACCACAGAAAGCAGTTGACGCCAAACATTGTATGTTTTCAAGAAGGAGTTAGATATAGCTCTTGGGTCTAAAGGGATCAAAGGGTATGGGGCGAAAGCGGGAACAGACAACTGAGTTGGATGATCAGCCATGATCATAATGAATTGAGAAGCAGGCTCGAAGGGCTGAATGGCCTACTCCTGCTCTTATATTCTATGTTTCTAAAAAAAAGGGGAATAAAACTGAAAATAAATAGGGTGCCCATCATGCTCTGAAATTATTGAACTCAATGTTCAGTCTGGCAGGTTGTAGCATGTCTAATCGGTAAATGAGATGCTGTTCCTCGAGCTTGCGTTGATGTTCGCTGGAACACTGCAGCAAGCCCAGGTCAGATATGTGGGCGTGTGAACAGGGTGTGTGTTGAAATGGCAAGCAACCGGAGGCTCGGGGTCATGCTTTCGGACTGAACGGAGGTGTTCCACAAAGCGGTCACCCAATCTGCATTTGATCTCTCCAATGTAGAGGAGACCACATTCTTTTTTTATTAATTTTTATTTTAGTTTGTTTCATCATTCATTTTTCTTACCATGTGCCTGCCCACTGTTTTTTTCATATTTGTGGTTTGGGCCAGGGTTGTTCATTTTTCTGTCCATTAACACCCTCTCTGCACTAATGCTTTGTCTTTCAACACACTATTAACATACCGTTTGCCTTTGCTCCCTGACCTTCTGGTCAGTTATTCTCTGTGACCCTGTCCTATCAACACCTTTATTTTTGTTATCTCTTGCCCCACCCCCGGCTTTATTTGCTTAAAACATTTCTAACCTTTGCCAGTTCTGATGAAGGGTCACTGACCTGAAACGTTAACTTTGCTTCTCTCGCCACAGATGCTGTCAGACCTGCTGAGTATTTCCAGCATTTCTTGTTTTTATTAATGCAATCTTTCTTTAGTTTTATCCAGTAACCTTTTCTCCCTTGCTCTAAATGGGCTGACCCTTCTTAGGGTACAGTTCTGTAGGCATTTACATTTATCTCATACCTGTTTAGGCAGTCATTCTTCACTTGTGAGCCTGTGAGGATAACTGTGGACGGCATCACAGCCAACCAGTGCTGTCTTCGCACGCATGCATTTTCTAGCTGTATATCTGGATGGCGATCAGGCGCACCCTTTCTCTTGTCCTGACTGTGATTCAATTCAATCGATATCGGATCAAAGTTGTGACTTTCTCGGTCTGTTAATTTAATGTTAGGCCTATACCTTTATCCACTGGGTGTAATCTTCCCGGTCCCACCTCGGTCAGACTGGGAGCAAGATTGGAGATAAGGGCATCAAGTCAGCGCCCCAATGTTCCCACCTCCGGGCAATGTTGCCGGGTAAACAGAGGAACTACCCGCCGCTGCTGGCCACTTAAGCCAATTAAATGTCTAATTGGGGAGGGGGGGTTGCTTGGAGGCGATCTCCTCGCCAGAGACTCCACACCCCGATGACCAGGCTACGGGAATGAAAGGCCGCACCTGCGACCTGAAAGAATCCTCCAGAGGGGTTTCCCCTCCACTCCAATGGCCCTACCGGCTTCGGGCCTCGTTGATTTTCAGTATCTTATTCGTTTTCCGAGGGCGTCTCCATTTTGAGGCACCCTCCCGCTCATCTTTCTACCTCAGCAGCACCCACCTCTCCCGGTGGGGCTTCCGGCTGTCCACAGTTGCGGGCCCTCTGATCCTCCAGCCTCAGGAGGCCGCCTCCCGGAAAGGCGCACTGCAGACCCGTCTGGGGTTGGAACCTGGAAATGGTCCCGACGCCTGAAAAAAATGTATCCGATTATGACCATTAATGAGTTTTTTTTTTAAAGTGTATAAGCCGTTCAGGCGTTCGACACTAGTAAATTTTTGATAAACTTAATGTTGCACTTCATATGACTTTTAGTTGGGAATTCACATGACTTCTAGGTAGGAAATTGTTAGGAATTATTACGGAAGATGTATTTCCAGCGCTGGACTGAGCACAGCATTGAGTTTTTGAAGCTCATTACTCGATGTTTCTATGACATGTTCGTAATGGAAGTTGTCTCTCAAACAGACACACTTTTATCCACAACAAAACTGAATGTGTACTGCAGCCCATCTTTCTATGGCACTAGTACTCTGCTTCAACGCAAAATCTTGGGCACAGTATTAAATGATGCTGAACTGAAGGTTCACTCTTTTATAGTATCACTGGAGTATCTCTCAGTCTCAGCATTCTGCCTGATTACAAAACACACTGGTGTTTCTCCATTGCTGTTAGCAGAGACTACTGATATGTTGTAGCTCCTTTACTCTGCAGAGAAATTGAATCTTGGATTTCTTTTTAAATATCATTTAGTAATACAGAACTTGAGTATTGCTGAAAATAGAAACATTGTCCAAGCTTTTTGTCTTGCGCTCATCAGGACAATCGCAAGAATAACCAATGTAAAGAAAACAACTTGTACTGCATGAGAAGAGAGCGCTGATTGGTTGGCAAGTGAACTCTGAGTGGCAGAGGTGTTGCCATGGCGAATGCACCAAAGCTTGGCTGTTAACTCAGTCACCATAAACTGGTAAATTTGCCATGGCAACGCCTCTACCAATCAGAGTTCACTTGCCAACCAATCAACACTCTTCTCATGCAGTATAAGTTGTTGTTTTCCCTTACATTGGTTATTCTTGCGATTGTCCTGATGAGTGCAAGACAAAAAGCTCCGACAACGTGCGTCTATTTTCAGCTATTTCTTTTTTACTTGGG
Source organism: Heterodontus francisci (assembly GCF_036365525.1). Taxonomy (NCBI): domain Eukaryota; kingdom Metazoa; phylum Chordata; class Chondrichthyes; order Heterodontiformes; family Heterodontidae; genus Heterodontus; species Heterodontus francisci. Next base: position 90,536,398 of record NC_090383.1, on the reverse strand, counting down.
AGTTTTTGTACCTTTTTCATTCCAAGTGCTAGTTATAAACTCAGTTGTCAACCAACGTATTAATAAGCAATGTAACAATTGAAATATCTCGCCTAATTTATTAACACTGAGATAATTTCAATTGTAGAATTTTATAACTATAATTGTAAGTTCAGATAGAAATATATTTGCAAGGAAATGTATTTTTCAAAAGGGGTCTTCAGTCCAAACATTACATATTGACCTTGTGTTTTTTAAACTGGTGGAATTGTTATTGTACAAATTGCAGAAGAGTCACATTTCCACCACCTTTTCTTTAAAAATATCCCATAGTTTTTCAAGGAATTTTCCTTCTGTCGAAAGAACTAAGTAAACAGATCCCTTTTTAAACTTAATGCTTAACCTTCTATCCTGATGACACACTTCAGAAGTGAAATATGTAGGTTGTATTTTGTTGGCTGTCCATCTGCCCGTACCATTTTGCTTTCAGTCATCAGCCTTTATGCGGGTTAAGGGAACAAATTGTGAATAGTATTTCTGTAATCTCTTGGTTATAGGGTTACCTTCTCAGGTAACATTACCATTTTTTAAAAAGTTTTTAGATCACTAGCCCTCCTCCGCATAGTTTGCTTTTGTTCTGTCTCAGACTAATTTAAGGGTTTGCAACAGGTAAAAGAGTCAGATGCTATTATGGTCGAGGCACAGATGTACTACTATTAAATTGTAATAATTCTTGAAATGTAATTTGCGAAAGAATGTAGAGGGCTGTAACTTTCATTTTCCTCGCTTAAGGAATATAAGGCACATAAATCAGAGTTGAAGAGAAATGTTTTATAAGTGTAGCAGAGAATGTCCATCTTTATAAGTTCTTGAAGCTTTGTACCATCAAGGTCACAAATTGGTTCTCGTCTGATCAGTTCTCGGCCCTGGGCTGCTCAGCTGGAAGACATTTGTAATACATACATGAATTATAAATTGTGTAATAATTTGTGCTGCAAGATAGGCTGAAAGCACAGATGTTTTTGATAATAGTTGCTATATTATTTTTAGATTATGCTGATATGTATTGCATGTACAGTTATTTGGAAAATATCTCGAGTTTGTTTTCTTTTTCCCTCTTTAACTCAGCTTTTCACATAACTCATTTCCCTCCTGAGCGCTTTTAAAGACTGCTACACTGATTTAATGAATAACATATGTTTGTCTCATTTTGAAGCAGAGTAATTGGAATCTGATAGCAGCAACATCCTCATTAATGAAACATAGGTATGTTAATCAATCGGGAAAGTTGTTATTATTCATCATTTTCAGAAACATACAGTTCAGGGAAACTCAAGTTCTTACAGCAAAATGTTTTCAAGAGGGAGAAGAACTTGTTCAGAATCATTTAAATGTTGATTCAGTTGAGTGTTTAGTAATTTCTAGTTCGCTGCTGCTTTTTTTAGGATCCTGTGAGGTCTGTGGTCATGTCACTGCACCATGCCAGAAGATTACAACAATTCATATTTTTCAAAAATAAACTCAGAAAAAAATCAGTTTCAGTTGTTAAGTCATTATTGTTTTTCTGTTTAAGTTTTAGATGACATCCTTATGGATGGAAAATATGTTTGTGAACTGTAAAGCAGCTTTTTACAAGGCCAAAGTGACTGCTGTTACCCATAGGAGTTAGCTTACTATTTCTTACCAAAGCTTCTCTGCTTAACAACAGTGTGTTTTTCTCACAACACAAGAGGGCTGAAAAATGCTGTAGTTAAAAATGTCATTTGATATAATGTCTCTTTAACAGTTTTTAAATGATTTTGACAAATGATTTTCAAACCGCGAAATAGTGTGTGAGGGAGACTTCCTTTGTTCACTTTGTGAACAAATCCTAATTACAATTTCTAAATTACGTTTATAATTTTTCTGTGTTTAACACACACAGATAATCTTTCTGGGGGTAGGTTTATTCTATTTATTTGCTGCTTTCCTCCTTTAAACAATCAAAACAAAATGGCATTGCCTCTTTAGTGCTAAGATTTCAGTCCTCTGAGATATTAAAAGAGAATGAGGTAAATTGGAAGCACTTAAAGGTCAAGGTGATACATTTACAGCTAACCTGTTGAACTTCTTCCCCCCCCCCCCCCCCCCCACCCCAAACACCTCTGAAAGGGTCAGATGAGGTCACCATATCTTAGCAATTGTGCTCATCTGAGAATGATCAGAACAAACCTATACAGTGTGTGTGGTCTCTTTCTGTTGAATAATGTACTGTCAAAAGATAAGATTGGACATATCTGGTGCATGCTCCTTGAACATCACCAGGTTGTCAAATGGGGTTAGAGGTGCGACACAGCATAACAGGCATGTGTGTGGAATACTACCTTGTTCCATTGAAATAAGTGAGTTATCAAAAATTACTGAGCGATTGATCCAAGACATCAGTGAATAAAGTTGATATACTGCCAGTTGAACTTCACAATTAGCTACAATCCAACGTTGGGAGCTGGATTTTGTGCTATTATTTTGGGCTGGCAGTTCAGTATCAGCAGGACCACTGGGAGAGGTGGCCATTGCTGGTACTGCAGAGGCCTCAGACTTGGGCCCAGCGCTGGAACCCAGAGAAGAGGTATGTGAAGTGGGATCGCCAGGGCCAGTCCAGAAGGCGAGGGGGGTCCCGGAGGATGGATCCTCCATGGGCCTCAAATTACCTGCCCCAAACCCATAGGGAGGGCACCTCGTTTCACAAGGTGTCATCCCCACGCAGCAGAGACCCAGGTCTAATCACAGCGGTGGCGGGAAGAGGCCCTTCAATAACCCTTAATATGCCACCTAAGGGCCTCAATTGTCACCTGAGCGGGAGGGCCATTGTCAGCCTATCCCGGCTCCCGGAAGATTGCTGGGCAGTGGGCCCTCCGCCCCGTATCAATACTCTGTGCCCTCCCACCTCCGATCCCGCCTCGGGGTGGCCCATAAAACCCCGGCTTGGGTGTGCAGAGCACCTTCCCAGATTGCAAGTGGTGATCTATTGCCAATATGATGTAAGAACTGGCTGCTTATTAACACATCCAGATCTATGATAATATAGCTCACATGACAGTGCATACCCAGTCATCCATGTTTATATAAGGACTTTCATAGAATTATATAGAATACATAGCACAGAAACAGGTTATTTGGCCCAATCAGTATATGCCAGCATTTGCTGAACTCGAGCCTTCTCCTGTCCTTCCTCATCTAACTCTATAATGCCCCATTCCTTTCGCCCTCATGTGCTTATCTAGCCTCCCCTTAAATGCAGCAATAATATTCGGCACAACCACTGCCTGTGGTAGATAATTCTGCCTTCTCACGACTCTCTGGGTAAAGAAGTTTCTTGTAAAATCCCTCTTTGATTTCTTGGTGACCATCTTATATTGATGGCCTCTAGTTTTGCTCTTCCCCGCAAGTGTCTATTCTTTGTGTCTACTCTAAAATATGAAATTATAAAGACCTCTACTAAGTCACCTCTCAGCCTTCTCTTTTCAAGAGAAAAGAAAACCAGCCTGTTCGTCCTTTTCTGATTGGTATAACTCCGCAGTTCTGGTACCATCCGTGTAAACCTTTTTTTGTATCCTCTCCAGTGCCTTTGTATTTTCTTTATGATATGGCAACCAGAATCTGTTCTACATTCTTATAGAATAAATTTTATTCTCTCTTTTCTTACCCCCAACCATTTTCTTCAATGCTTCTCACCTGAAGGTTAATGGGATACATTTCCATGGGTGCCAAATATCCATCCATATCTCACTCCAGTTGTGTTCTTTATGTATGAGCCTACACACAGGAAGTATAACAGCTGAGCCGAATCCTGTCCTCAGCCAACAGACACTTTTTGATGAAGCTTATCGGATAACAGTTACAAATGTGAAACCTGGCTCATTTTCCCTTCCCTAATCCAGTAAGCTGAGAATCAATTGGAGTGCTCAAGCAAATCACAGTAACTACTGATGAGGAAGGTCATTTAGTCAATCTTAGTTCATCCAGAAGGAGTCTGAAGTCTCTCCGATCCAACATTCAAATTGCTTCTTAAATGATTCCAGAATTTTAACGTCTGCTGTTCAACCGAGATGTCCATTCCATGTACTGATCACTCTTTGTGTGAAGATATTCCTTGATTAGTCCTAAATTTGCCTTTTATTGATTTGAAATTGTATCCCTTGTCCTACGGTGATATTTAATTTTATTAATTTTCAATTCTACTTTTGTATACCGTTTACTATCTTACCTCTATAACATCACCTCAATACTTTTGACACTAGGCATTGGCCTTGTGGTTCATTTCATCACTGCCTCCAGTGGTAGAATATCTCCCTTGTGTCCAGCTGTTCAGAATTGGACACAGTAGTGAAGGTGTGGTCTGAACAGAGTACTATTCAGTTTGATCATAGCTTCTTCTGATTTGTATTCTACTGTTTTGGCTACGTCGTCCAACATTCGGGCGGCGCAGTGGTTAGCACCGCAGCCTCACAGCTCCAGCGACCCGGGTTCAATTCTGGGTACTGCCTGTGTGGAGTTTGCAAGTTCTCCCTGTGTGTGCGTGGGTTTCCTCCGGGTGCTCCGGTTTCCTCCCACAGCCAAAAGACTTGCAGGTTGATAGGTAAATTGGCCATTATAAATTGCCCCTAGTATAGGTAGGTGGTAGGGGAATATAGGGACAGGTGAGGATGTGGTAGGAATATGGGATTAATGTAGGATTAGTATAAATGGGTGGTTAATGGTCGGCACAGACTCGGTGGGCCAAAGGGCCTGTTTCAGTGCTGTATCTCTAAATCTAAAAAAAAAATCTAAAAATCATTCTCTTGGACTTGTTGGTTGCTGCTCTGCATTGGTTGGACTTGTTGAGCTTTGAGCCAAAGACTTCTGGGTCTCTTTAAACTTCATCCTTAGCTATTTCAGCATCATCCATAGAGTGCATGTGCTCTTCAAATGTGCAGCACTTTACACTTCTTTGCATTAAATTTCATCTGCCATCATTCTTCCTACATACATATTTTGTCCAACTCATTTTATAATTTCCAAGCCCCCGTCTCCAATTCCACTGCCCCTCCTAGTTTAATATCAGCTGCAAATTTGATAAATTTACTTTTGAGTTTTCAATATAAATTAAGAACAGCAGTGACCTCAACGCCGATCTGTAGGGCACTTCTCCTCCCACCTTAGCATAACTTTTCTATCAAGTACTGTCACTCAAACTGACATAGCCTAACTCAACACAGACTAGCGGCTGAACCTAAGACCTTCTTAGTTTTTATAGCTACGTCTTTAAGAAGCCAAGCCTTTGGGAGTCCGGGGCAGATCTTAACAAATTAGTTGATTAGCAGGGCTATAATTTTTTAAGAAGGTTGATTATTTTTAATATGTGTTTCCATGTTATTGTTTCCAATGCAAATTGGAGTGGAGACCATTGGCCACACGATTTGTAAAGAAGTACTTTGGTCATACTGACTCACTTGAGCATTGCTGAGCCACTTGGGTGAGCAACTGGAAAGTTGCCAGTGTCGATGGTATCCAGTGGGAGGCAACAGCATGAAATGAGGAGAAAGAAGAGAAAAAAATTTGCAAAAAGACTTCAATGTAACATTGGGAGAAAAGAAATGACCTTGGTGACACAAGTATAGGACTGGCTTGGCCTCATTGTCAGACAGTCCATAATTTTTTCTCCTGGCAACTTGATTAAATGACATTCCTCACGAAGGAAGTGAAAACATAATTCATGGGTTTTGAGATACAGCAGCTCTTTTTGGTATCAAAGGAGAAGTAGATAAACCAAAGTGGCACTCCTAAATGTGTTAGTAAGTAAACAGCAAACTTCTGCAAACTGATTAGTTGAAGTGATCTCTGATTTTAGTGGAATAGTTTTTTATATATAAAATATATAGTCACATTTACTTCAAGCATTAAGACACATGACAGGACTCAGCTTGAGCATATTAAATCAGGAAATATGTTTACAGATATCCTCCTACAATTAGTTCCATATGACAGCCAGCTAATGTTCTCAAAGAAATTATACAAATTATTGTTAATGACCTACATTTTTTCCCATTTTTCGGTCATCTAAATACAATATCTTTAGATTGACTTTGTTTTTATTCTGTTTTTCCCAGGGCTCCCCAAAACAATATAAAATCATTATTAGTAATGCATTTAGTATGAACATAAGAAAGTGATTGCATTCAGAGCCAATTCAGTATTTTTGAAGTGTAGTTTCTATTTTAATTGTAGGGAAGACTACAACCCATTTGCAACAGCAAGGTTCACAAATAAATGGCTAGTTAACATTTTGGAGGAGACGGTTGAGGGATAGGACACTTGGAGAACCTCTCTACGCTTCTTTGAATCATGCCAAGGGATCTTCTACATCCACCTGACCAGGCAGAACCTGCTAAGCAGAACGTTGGTTTAATGTTTCATCCAAAAAACAGCACCTCTGATAAAAAAAAAAGAACTCTGCACTGAACCAGCCTGGATTATATGGTCAAAACTCTGGGGTGGGGCTTGAAACCATACCTTCTGATTAAAGCAAGAGTGCTAAACCTTAGCCAAGGCTGGCATCCAGGCATGATTTGAAACAATAAACTCATCAAGTCAGCGGGTTGAATTTTTACAAGGAGCTGGCAGTCCCACTGCTGGGAGCCGACCTCGTGCCTTTGGGTGGTGGAACCATAGGGCGACATTTTGCTGGCAGCAGCCAATTAACAGGCCACCGCCAGTGCTGTCGTCCAATTTAGGACGGCAGCCCAACCCTAAGAGCTGTTGGCCCAATCAGAGGGCCAGCGCCACCATTAATGGTGGCCAGTGTGAGGCTGCAGCTGCAGGATGAGGGTGCCTCAATTGAAAGACACCCTTGAGGACATGTATATTTCTTTGGGGAAGCTGGGGGCAGGAAGGCAGATTGTTATGGTGGCAATGTTGTAAATAACTCTGGAACCTTGGGCATGGGGACGGCCATTGCCACCAGGAGCCCCTCCATGGACCAAGGACCACCTATTAAGGAGGGTGTCCTCCCCCGCCCCCTTCCTGGAAACCCGCGAGCGGCCAGCACACAGCGGCGAGCCCACCTGACGAGGGGAAAATGCCCGCGGGGGCAGGAGAAGTGCTCCTTATTTGGGCCATTAAGTGGTTTAGTTGGCCACTCAGTGGGTAGCTGTGCTGCTAAGGTTCCCACTGCTGGCAGTTTACCATGGAGGCAGGATGACAACAGGCTCTCTCCTGATGCCTTCCTGCGCCATTACCAGCCCTCCTGTCTCTCAGCCCATCTCCAATGGGCTGGGAAAATTCAGCCCAGAGTCTATTTAAACAGAAACTTAATTTTTTGAAAATGTTGTGCCAATCAAAGTGCCAGGGATATTGGTGCTTGGCTGTGCCAAAGAAGAGAGTCTCTTATTGCACTAGTGTGATATTTTCATTTTGCAGACCAGCCCCTCTTTTGTCCATTAATTGTGATTACTGATCATTGCCAAGTTCTGATGGGTTATGGGTTTTGTGTTTTGGGCCCTTACCACCTAGGAACTGAGTTGATATTGCTCAAATTCATTTCTCCTGGGATCCTTAATTCTACCACAGAATTCTACCCCATGATCTGGGCTGGATTAAAATACTGGTTTTAGAAGTTGAATGAGCAGTGTGTCAGCCCTAAGCCCCGTCAGTTCCAACAATTTTGTGTTGCTAACATGAGCTACACTAAATTATAAATTAAATTAATGGCAGAAACATCTACATTGTTAAATGGTACAGTACCAAATCACAAGGGTATGTTTTTCAAATCTCTTTTTTTTTTAAATGAAACCTCAATTGAACTAAAACTTGAATGTATGATCTCTTTCGACTGTTGGCATTTACTTTTTTTCCAAAGGTCCTATGGAATCTCTGAACATAACTCTATACTGTATGTAGCCAGAGAACACAATCATATCAAAGTTTTCTAAAAAGTATTTCTGCTAAGCAGATGACATATTGCATTGAAGCTCCAACATGTGGCACACTGTGGTAGGATGTGCATTTGTGCCCATGTACTGTGTGCAGCTGTGGGGCAGAGTAATGGAAGAAGGCTGTGAGTTTTCGCACAGGGACTAAGCAAAATCAAATAGTCATCATGAGCACTCCTCTAACAACCAGTGACAAGACTCATAGTGTTATTGGCATAGGCTAGAGAATTGGGCATCTGCCCACAGTGTCGTCCAGTATTGTGCTTGACATGATTATACCAAAGAGGGAATGAGAGAAAATACATTTAAAAAGAGGAAGAGGGGAATCTTTCCCTCACCAAAATTTTCCATTTTTGATCTGTTCTATTTCCCCATAGGTCAAAAGTCTGTTTTACACTGTTCCAGTTCTGTGATCACTTTTAGTTCCCTAAATTCTCTTCTCTTTGCCACAAGCTAATTATTGAGGCAAATTTTTAGGAGGGGGTGAAGAATATCACACTTAATGGCATTCCTCTGCCTCTTGCAGATTGACAGCAATTTTTTTTTAGTGACAACACAAACAATCCAATAACCCTGAAATAATTTTCTAAAATTTAAGCCACGGGTAAATTATCAGTACGTCTTAGGCATCAATTCTGGGATAGTTATTTGTAACTCTTGATTATGTTGGCCTTTTGGGTCCAGTTTGTTATGCATGATCAAAGTTATGAATAAAAACTGAATACTTCTGCATGGGTCGTATTATGTGCAAAAACTTAAGAGGGAAAGGATCGAGACTGTTGATGTAAATAAATGTCCAGTTCCAGCGATATAGTTATGTGGAAATTGAAATTGTATCAACATTTTTGATCTTAGAAGACGTACAGCACCCAGGATTTAAAGAATAGCCGCATAATTCATAACATCCACAGTGAGATTGAGCTCACATTCTCTGGATTATTTTAGTCCAGGCCTCTGGATTACTAGTCCATAACAGTGTTGTCCAATACATTAACCACTAATCGCATGTGGCTAATTAGGAATCCAGATGTGGCATTTCTGATGAGTAAATTAAAAAATAAACAATGTAACATTCACATGCATTGCACATTAAAAGTCAGATTGCGAAATATATTTCTACATTCCTTTTCACTATTATAGTTAATTGCTGCTCCAAACATGGATTCTTTATAATTTTTTTTGTAAATATATATGCAGAAAAGTAAATGATTGAGAGCTAGGGATTAAGGTCCTGTTTGACAAGCAATGACTATCTTAGGCTTCACCAATACCCCGCACTGATCTTAGCTTGCTTAGCATTTATCTCTAGGGATCAACAGACTATTACAAATTGTGTAAAATGTAATGTGGATGACCAGAGAGGGTCTGCATTTTTTAGCAGGGTTGTTGCCTATTGGTCAGGATGCATGAAATGTTAACTGAACAAGACAAATTTAATTTTTAAACTAGCATAAAAAAACATATTTATTTTCTGTTCTTGCATGCAATTTTTTTCCCCCAATAAGTGGGTTCAATTAGATGGCCCAAAAAAATTCATGATCTCCAACAGCAGTCAATTTCATTATCATTTGTTTACCAAAATCATTCTTGGGATGAGGTCGGGTGCTGGCTAGGCCAGCATTTATTGACCATTCTTAGTCACCAAAACAGTGGCTTGTAAGGACACTCCAGAGGGCAGCTGCGAGTCAACCAGCTTTGTGTGGGACTGGAGCAACATGTAGCCAGACTGAGTAACGACATTAGATTTGCTTCCCTAAAGAGCATTAGTGAATCAGTTAAGTTTTTATGGCAAACCAACAGCTTCATGTTCACTTTTACTAGTGCCATCTTTTATTTCCATATTTTTAAAACTTTAATTAAAATCTTCGCACTACCACAGTGAGATTGAACTCAGATTCTCTGGATTATTAGTCCATAACAGTGTTGTCCAATACACTAACCACTAATCACATGTGGCTAATTGGGAATCCAAATGTGGCATTTCTGATGAGTAAATTAAAATAATAATATATACGGTTGTTGAGCATATGATCTCCATACACATTTGCACAGCATATGGATGTGTGCTTTAATCTTTTAGTATATTTGTTCATCAAATGGTAAGACGAAAAGCAGATTATTTTGTGATCATTGAGTGCTTTACTTCCTTGGTTACTGAATATTGGTAGATGTTTGTCAGGTAAATATACACATGTGAAGTACACTTACCCCTATTGTATGAGTGTACATAAGGCATCTTCTATTAAAAGTAGTGTATATGGCAAAGATGATATCACTGTAGCTACACATGTGCATAGTCAGCAACTTTTATTGTTAAACAGTGGTCCATTCCATTGCAAACCATAGTAACGACTGTTAAAATTGCAGGTATTTTGTAATTAAAACGATCCTCTACAATTGTATTAATTAGATAGAACAGACTTCCAGGATAACTCATTAGCTGCAGGAGTAGAGCTCTGAACGCCCATCTTCAGAACCTTGGTTTCAAACACAAGTTTTAGTGAGCATTTGAACTGAGGAGCCTCCAACTCAATATTGCCAATTGCCAGTTTGTTGGGCAATGCTTCAGTCTGGTGGTAGAGGACTCCAGCTCAGTGTGAGAAAATAATCATCAGGGAGATCTAACTCATTCTCAGAGCAAGTATCCACTTAGTAATGCAGTAGGGCTGAAAGCAACCATTGAAAGATGTTTGTGTTCGCCACCCCAAGTAAAACAAGAGGGAGCATGTGGGATTGATAAAAACAGTAGAGAGGAGAATAATTTACTATAGCAAGTCTTTAACTTCAAATCCTCCTTTATTTTCCATTGCAAATCAAGACTGATAGTGTTTAAACCAAAATAATGCATGTGATTGGGCTCTGTGTTCAGCCATTTGAGAGATTTAGTGGGGGCAACAGATTGATTGTACAGTGACACCACTTCAAAAGTACTTCATTGGCTGTAAAGTGCTTGAGGATGTTCTGAGGTCATGAAAGGCACTATATAAATGCAAGTCTGTCTTATTGTACTTCAGCAGTGAAATGATGCCTTCAAACTTACTAAAGGATATACGTTTGCCTTTGAAGTAATGGATAACTCGGCGTTGAATTGCTTTTTAAAATCTTTTTGTGTGAAGTAAGAGCAATGTTGTTTGCATAAATCCCACTAACATCATATCTAAAACTTGCTGTCTTTGTTAAAAATAATTGTAAGCAAAGCTTTTAACAGTCATCACTCACGAGACACTAGCCAGAGTCCCTAAAGCTGTTAAGCATACCATGACATTGCCTTTTGTTGGAAGACACAGTAAAATGAGGTTTTTTTCCCCTCTGCTTTTCTCCCCTGCCTCCTGTTGGGTTGCTAATAGATTTCCAGTACCTCACTCAAGCAAATATTTTTCATATGTCTAGACAGTATTTACAATGTTCAGCCATAGAGCATATCACAGCTGAGCCCAATCCTGTTCTCGCCTAACCTGAATGTTCCACCAGGGGCCACTGGACAGCACCCAGGAGAAGAAATGCCTTTTTTTGGTCTCTTCCTAGATCAGGGCATAGAAGCTAACTACAGCATCCATGCAGCTCCCCTGGCTGAGATCAGCTAATTCAGCCATACTGGAGATCCAACCAAGTACCTTGCTAATGGTCTATGGGACCTAAGTCTCATATAGCTAAGGCATTAATCCTGTTTAAAATAAACAGTTTAACACATTCATAACAGACAGAAAATTGTCTTGTGAGCAGGCTGTGCTTTCATACACCAATATTGCAGTCATTTTAGGCCGTAATGTGTTAGAAGGCAACACAGATCTTGTTCCTCTGCATCAAAAAGTATTTATGTCATAATTACACTCCTTTGTTAGCAATTCCACACCAAGCCCATGAAGCATTATATAAGAGAATTCTGAAAAAGTGTGTGTACAGCTGAAAGTATCTTTTGGCTGAAAGTATCTCTCTTGTGGTCTGGAAAGGTTGGGGAGGGGCGGCTACATAAATGGCATGTGTGCCACTGGCGCCAGTCCTTCAGTGTTGTCATTTCACATGCAGCAAGGAGAATGGAAATTCCTTGGTTAAGTGTGTTTGATAAATGTAATTTGATGAGAGTTGTACCAGGAAGTCTGCTTTGATCATCAGGAGTACATTTGAAAGCACCCTGCGTTATCCAGTACTTGGGAGTTTTTTGTTGTTGTTTTGTTTGTTTTTCCTTTTGATTGCAAAAGACCATGAAGAAATGACTTTGAATTTAGAATTTTGCTACCTAAGCTACAAACCAAAGGCTAAAGCAGTCAAATGAAAACCAGATGAATGGCCTTGTTCAATTCAACAGAATCACATAATCTTTATTCCATTTTTAAAACAGTACGCTGTCAAACTTTCCCTGTTTGATTACGCAATGCTGGCCAATTTTCAAGCTGCATTAACCCTTTTAAGTAACGAGCTTCTTTTGGATAATGAGTAACAAATACCATGCTTTTAAGAAAGTTGCTTTAGAATGTCCTTTGAAGTATTTGTTATCAACGCAAGACTTTGTAACATGATTATGTTTTAAAAAACGATTTTTAAAAGTTTAAGATGGAGTCTGAGAAGTCAGGTGACGTCACATCCACTTGACTTAAGGACATCTTGGTTACCAGTCAAAAGTGAACACAGATCAAAGGCTTCTTTTGAAAAACAGAGACGGCAGGGCTAGCAGCTGAAGAACAATGTGTTTCACCCTCCCAGACTTTCAGATCGTAAACAAGGAATCAGTGATTCTGAGGATGCAAATGTACCAGGCAGCTGTTACCACCTGGAAACAATGGAAGGCCCAGGTGGCTCTGTGAAGCCAGACTTCTTGATTTTGCATATTGGAAAAGGACAATGAACTATTGTCTTTTGTTTCCAGATAAATTTAACAGATTTTCTGAAGGCAGACAGGCTGTAGAGAGCACCAGTGGTGGCAGCCTCAGAGCAGGTTGTAAGGAAGACAACCAGCGGTGGCAGCTTGAGAGACAGAGAGAGGGAATACCTGCTCTCAGAAGCCTGATACAGTGAAAGGCTGCGAAGACTTGAACCTATTTTGGAAATTGAAGTTTGCAGGGAAGTAAAAGCCCAACAGGATCATCTGGAATCAACCTTATTCGCAGACGTCCAGGTTGGTAGTACTCAGGGAAGTGAGTGAAGCGGACATCGTCTTTGAAAGGGTCTGGGAGATCCAACCCATTGCAACTGGGAGGAGTTTGAGACTTTCAACCACAAAGCTTCTGCCATTGAAGAGGACTGTGTAACATATAAGTGGTGTGAGATTTTCAAGTATTTTACTAAGTAAAGAAAATACCTTTCTTTGTAATTTGGTACTATTTAGTTAGTGGGGATTTATTTTAGTTTAGTTATAATAAAAGTCTTAAAACATGAAATCTTGTGTAATTCTTTAAATTGGTCTGGGGTTCATATCTCATATTTTTAATGCTAACAGTCTCGTTGAGGTTGTAACAATGTTACTTCAAATTCAAAAAAAAGTAGGGAATTCATAGCATTTCTTGAATAAGCTTTTGACATTTTTGAATTGGACTATAGTAGAAGTTACAATGAATTGCTGTCTTTGGTACATTGGTTTACTAGAAGCATGTTTTAGATTTGATGGCCTTTTACACATGCAAAAGAATGCCTGAAACTAACCAATGAAGCATTGGGGCCCAGTTATCATTAGTGTTTATACAAGGCTAGTGGGGTCCATGCCCTTATATATAGAGTCGTAGAGAGATACAGCACTGAAACAGGCCCTTCGGCCCACCGAGTCCATGCCGACCATCAACCACCCATTTATACTAATCCTATATTAATCCCATTTTTCCCTCTCACATCCCCACTTCCCCTCAATTCTCCTACCACCTACCTACACTAGGCATAATTTTTTACAATGGCCAATTTACCTATCAACCCGCAAGTCTTTGGCACGTGGGAGGAATCCGGAGCACCCGTAGGAGACAGGGAGAACTTGCAAACTCCGCACAGGCAGTACCCAGAACCAAACCCGGGTCGATGGAGCTGTGAGGCTGCAGTGCTAACCACTGCGCCACTGTGCCACCCTAAAAAAAAAAATGGAACGTTTCACAAATTTGCGTGTCATCCTTGCACAGGGACCATGCTAATCTTTTCTGTATCGTTCCAATTTTAGTATATGTGCTGCCAAAGCGAGCACTTGTACAGATCTTTTGCATACAGCCTGCAGTGAATTGAAACATGAGAAAACTGCAAAGAAAATGCACTTTCCAAGAATTTCTTCACTGATATCTGCAGAAGTATTTATCTTTTCTTCATAATGTGACTATGTGCTGTACTAACACAATTTTAATGATTATGCTCCCTGCTGGTATCATTGTGGGGTGGAGGAAATGAGTTTCATGCGTGTTCAGTCAACGCATTCAGTAAAACTTGATTGCAGTCAGAGACTGATCATGCATACAAGAGGGATTATCAGCCACTGACGGCAATTAAGTTTCACCAATTGAGAGGAGTATTACACTTTTCTTAATGTATACATATATTTAAAAAATGCACGCATCAGGAATTCCACCTCCTCACCATTGAAATGTTTCTTTTTCTATCACTCCATGTTTTTTTCTCAGCTCTGCTGTTTCATAATACTCAGGTGTATCAGGAGCCTCTTTGGAATCTTAGTGCAAATGCATATCCCTAAGAAAAGCATATATGCAGGAATATTGAAATATAAATGAAATGCTGAAAATGAACAGATCAGTCAACATTTGAAAGAAAAAAAATAGATTAACATTTGGTGAAACATTCCATTAGAGTTCTCTGAACAATGGTCCCATCTTTCTCTTTCAAAAATTACTGGATTGCTACACATTTCCATTTTCTACATTCTTTTAAATGTGCCACAGCATCTGGTAAAATACGAATTGCATGTGTTTATGGGAATCTCACAGTTCTGTCTACAATAGGCAATTATGCACTATTTACCAACTGCACACATCATTTTCATATAAGCATGCATCTTTAAAATCTTAATTTTGAAACTACAGTGTTGCCAACTGCTACATGTTGTTTTATATGTAGGCAGTGATGTTACCAATTACAGCTGCAGAATAAGTTGTGATCTATAAGTAAGCACTTTAATTTGAGTAGTGTGCAGGCAAACTGTATTCTTCTCACATGAACTGAATTTTCCAACTTCCCTATAACAAAAATAAACTCTCATTCCTGC
The DNA here is from genome assembly GCF_036365525.1 of Heterodontus francisci. NCBI lineage: Eukaryota > Metazoa > Chordata > Chondrichthyes > Heterodontiformes > Heterodontidae > Heterodontus > Heterodontus francisci. The sequence continues at coordinate 90,521,284 of NC_090383.1, read as the reverse complement.
TTTCATTATTAATATTTTACCAAATGTAAAATCCTTGTCAAAGAAACCTGTGTGTTTATAATTGGAACATCTGTCAACAGGCACTTAATTCCATTAGAGGGGAAATAAATATTGGAAAGCTATTTTTGGTAGGACAGAACTTGCTTTAAAGTGGAGTAAGCCCTGTTCACCCATCACCTCTGCTCGTGGACCTATATTGGCTCCTGGTCCAGAAACAACTTGATTTAAAATTCTCATCCTTGCTTTCAAATCCCTCCATGGCCTCACACCTACAGCCAACCCCTATCTCTGTAACTTTATACAACTCTGAGATCTCTGCGCTCCTCCAATTCTTGCTAATCTGGATCCCATGATTTTTGTCACTCCCCTATTGGCAGATATGTCTTCAGCTGTATAAGCCCCAAGCTCTGGAATCCCCTCCCTAAACCTCTGCCTCTCTATCACTCTCTCCTCCTTAAAGCAGCTCCTTAAGTCCTACCTCTGCTCAAGATTTTTGTCACTTGTCCTAATATCTCCTTATGTAGCTTGGTGTCAAATTTTGTTTGATGCTCCTATGAACCATCTGATGACATTTTACTGCATTAAAAGCATTATACAAATTCAAGTTGTTATTGTAATCTGCAGTCACATCAATGATGAATTATTAATTCACAAGGTATATGTAGATGAAGAAGGCTGCCCAAATTGAAGTGTTTTTGCCTAGTCTTCACTTTGTGGTCCCTTTAACTGAGTAAGGAGACATAAGGATTTTAAAACCCAGTTGCTGTCATAATTACGCCCCCAGTCTTAAATCAGTGCATCTGTTGAAAAGGTTTATTAGATGTCTCCAAAGCTTGAGGGAGGAGCTAAGCCACAGCTGGAGTACTGTGTACAGTTCTGGTCATCGCACTATAGGAAGAATGTGATTGCACTGGAGAGGGTGCAGAGGCGATTCACCAAGATGTTGCCTGGGCTGGAGCATTTCAGCTCTGAAGAGAGACTGGATAGGCTAGGGTTATTTTCCTTAGAGCAGAGAAGGCTGAGGGGGGACCTGATTGAGGTGTACAAAATTATGAGGGGCATTGATGGAATAGATGGGAAGAAACTTTTTCCCTTAGCAGAGGGATCAATAACCAGAGGGCATAGATTTAAGGCAAGGGGCAGGAGGTTTAGAGGGGATTTGAGGAAAAATATTTTCACCCAGAGAGTGGTTGGAATCTGGAACACACTGCCTGAAGGGATGGTAGAGGCAGAAACCCTCACAACATTTAAGATGTATTTAGATGAGCACTTGAAATGCCATAACATTCAAGGCTATTGGCCAAGTGCTGGAAAATGGGATTAGAATAGATAGGTGCTTGATGGCCGGCACAGACACAATGGGCCAAAGGGCCTGTTTCTGTGCTGTATGACTCTATGACATATTCAAACAAACACATACTGTGATTTACCCAGTTAACTGTATGATTGGCAGTCACTTTTAAGTCTAGCTGCCAGTTATTCAAATTCAGGACTTATTTGCAGCTGTTTTCAGGACTATTTAAGGAACTAAAACTGTTCAAAGGTTGAGGCAACTAAGTCATTTGGAATTTTCAGAGAATGATAGGTAAGACCAGCTTAACCCGTGATGTTAGAAAGAGGGCGGCACAGTGGTGCAGTGGTTAGCACCGCAGCCTCACAGCTCCAGCGACCCGGGTTCAATTCTGGGTACTGCCTGTGTGGAGTTTGCAAGTTCTCCCTGTGTCTGCGTGGGTTTCAGTTACAGTTACAGAGATACAGCACTGAAACAGGCCCTTTGGCCCACCGAGTCTGTGCCGACCATCAACCGCCCATTGATACTAATCCTACACTAATTCCATATTCCTACCACATCCCCACCTGTCCCTATATTTCCCTACCACCTACCTATACTAGGGACAATTTATAATGGCCAATTAACCTATCAACCAGCAAGTCTTTGGCTTGTAGGAGGAAACCGGAGTACCCGGAGGAAACCCACGCAGACACAGGGAGCTGTGTGCTCCGGGTGCTCCGGTTTCCTCCCACATGCTAAAGACTTGCAGGTTGATGGGTAAATTGGCCATTAGCAATTGCCCCTAGTATAGGTAGGTGGTAGGGAAAATATAGGGACAGGTGGGGATGTGGTAGGAATATGGAATTAGTGTAAGATTAGTATAAATGGGTGGTTGATGGTCGGCACAGACTCAGTGGGCTGTATCTCTAAACTAAACTAAACTAAAACTAAACCAACCGCAGTTGGAGGTTCACCATGAAGTAGTAGCTGAGCACATAGTTTGCGATCATTTATTCAAGCAACTGGTTAGTACATCTTATATTCAATAAATTATAGAAAAAAGGAAAGAAAGGAAATATATTCCTAAAGCATCTTTCATGACCTCAGGATACCCGAAAGTGGTTCACAGCCAATAAAGTAGTCTTGTCGTGTAGTCACTGGCATAATGTGGAGAAATGTAGCAGCCAATTTGTGCACAGCAAGGTCCCACAAACAGCAGTAAGATAAAAGGTTATAGGATTGTTTCTAAATGTTGATTTAGGACTAAACATTGGCCAGAACACAGACAGAACTTCCTTGCTCTTTGAAGAGTGGCAAGATATCTTTTGCGTCCACCTGAGAGGACAAACATGGCCTTGATTTAGCATCTCAGTCTAACAATGCCGCATTCCCACAGTGCGGTACTAAAGTGTCAACCCAGAATACGTGCTCAAGTCTGAATGTGAACTGTTGTTATGATGCTTTACCATTTTTCGAAGATGTGAGAAAGGTCCTGTGGAGGCACACAATGGAATCAGCAACTGAAATAATCTACAGAAAGGTTCCTAATTGGTGTTCTGGGCATTCTGCCAAATATTGTTTAAATATTATTGCAAGTTAAGTTACTCTCAAGGCCATGAGGAAATGAGAATCATTTATGAGAATGCGGCATTCACTACTCCATAGAGTAGTTGAGGCGAATAACGTAGGTGCATTTAAGGGGAAACTAGATAAGTACATGAGCAAGAAAGAATAGAAGTATATGTTGACAGGATAAAGTGAAGTAAGGTAGAAGGAGACTGTTATGAAACTGAAACACCAGCATAGACCTTTTGGACCAAATGGGCTGTTTTCTGTGCTGTAAATTCTATGTAATAAATAAATACAAAAACTGAAGTATCCAGAGTAAGAGGAATGGAATAGAGCTTAAAACATAAGAGATCATTCACCCCGTGTTAGTTCATCCATTCAGAAAGACCCAACTCTCCATTACAGCACCTAACTATTTTTTAAATTGTTCCAGGACTTTTGTCTCCGCTACTCTATTCAGAAGTCCATTCCTCATATTGTGACTCTTAGCTCAGTTGTAGCACATTTGCCTCTGAGTCCGAAGATTGTGATTTGAAGTCTCACTATGGAACTTGAGCATGTAATCCAGGTTGACCCCTCAGTATAATACTGAGAGAATGCTACGCTGTCAGAGGTGCCTTTTTTAAAAATTAAGACACTAAACCACAGCCCTAAAATGTTATTTGGTCATTTATCTCTGCATTTTTGGGATTTGCTGTGTGAAAATTTTGTGCCACATTTGCCTAAAATACAGCAGTGATTACAGTTCCAAAGTACTTCATTGGCTGTGAAGTGCCTTGGGACTTTTGAGGTCAGGAAAGGCACTATGTAAATGCAAGTTCTTTCTTCTGTCTTGCTTTGTGTGAAGAATTTTGTACATGGACGATACGGCACAGAAACTAGCCATTTGGTCCATGCATCACTCAAGTCTCTTCCCATCCTTCCTCATCAATTTCAATCAACAGATTCCTCTACTCCTTTTTCCCTCAGATGCTTATCTAACCTGCCCTTAAATGCATCTATATTATTCGCCTCAACCACTCCCTGTGGTAGCGAGTTCCACATTCTCATCACTCTTTTGGGTAAAGAAGTTTCTTCTGAATTCCCTATTTGATTTCTTGGTGACTATCTTACATTGATGGCCTCTAGTTTTGCTGTTTCCCAGAAATGGAAACAATCTCTCTATGTCTACTCTATCAAAAACCTTTCACAATTTTAAAGACCTCTGTTAAATCACCTTATAACCTTTTTCTTTTCAAAAGAAAAGAGACCCAGCATGTTATCCTATCTTGGTAGGAGTAACCTTGAATTTCTGGTATCATCCTTGTAAATCTGTTTAGCACCATCTCCAGTGCTTCTATATCTTCTTTATGAATATGGCAACCAGAACTGCACACAATACTCCAAGTGTGGTCTAACCAAGATTTGATACAAGTTTAGCATAACTTCTCTACTTTTCAATTTTATCCCCCAAGAATTAAATCCTAGTGCTTGGTTTGCTTTTTGTAATGTCATTATTATTAACCTGTGTCCCTACTTTTAGTAATTTGTGTATGTGTACTCCCAGATCCCTGTACATCTTATTCTATTTATATTCATATTTTCCAAGTAACATGGGACTACCTTATTTTTCTAAGCAAAATGTAATACCTCACATTTAACTACGTTGAAATTCATTTGTCCATAGTATGCCCATTCTGCTTTATTAATGTCTTCTTGTAATTTGTTGCAGTCCTCCTCAGTATTGACTATGCCCACCCCGACTATTTGCTGTCATCCGCAAATGTGGAAATTGTCTTTTTGATTCCAGAGCCGAAAACTTTAATATAAATTGTGAACAACAGTGGTCCCGACACTGTCCTTGTGGGACTCCAATTTCCATCTTCTGCCACTCTGAATAGTACCATTTACCCCGTTCTTTTCTTTCTGTCTTGCAGCCAGCTAGCTATCCATGCTACTTGCCCTCTGACTCCACATGTTCTGACCTTATTCGTTAGTTTATTATGTGGCACTTTATCGAAGGCCATTTTTGGAAATGTAAATAAATTACATCTACTGTATTACTTTTGTCTACACTCTCTGTTACTGCTTCAAAAAAATCAGTGAGGTTGGTCAGGCAATGCTTTCCTTTTTGAAATCCATGTTGATTATTATTCTTTCGCTGGATTCCATTTTTTTTTCTACCACCAATGTTAAGCTGACTATGATTGTCTGTAGTTCCCTGGACATGTTCTATCTCTCTTAAATATGACATTAGCTAGTGGTCTGGCACTACACCTTTTTCGAACAAATTACTAAATATATATAATAGTCCTCTGTTATCTCGTCTCTAGATTCTTCTAAAATATGCAATAGCAATCTGTCTGGACCAGGGGTTTTATCCTCATTGAGTATGATGAGCTTATTATATATTTATCCTCTTTTTATTTTAAATGTTGAAATGTCATTTCTAATTTCATCTTCCGATGTAATGTTCACCTGCTCTATCTCCCTGACAAATTCTGAAGCAAAGTAATTATTTCATATTTCTCCCATTTTGCCGTTGTTGCCAGTGATTTTATCTTGTCCATCTCTTAGTGGCCCTATCCCTATCCAACCTTCCTTTTCTTGTTGTAAAATATTTTATATTTGCCTGTAGACTATTTTAATATTTTGTTTTATGTGCCTTGATGATTTAATTGCATAGTTCCTCTTTGCCATCCTAATTTTTTTTGACTTCTCTCCTAATCTCTTCATATTCTCCTTTGTCATGCTCTGTTCTGCTGACCATTTACTTGAGGGTAATTTTTTTCCTCATGTCTTTATTCATCCATGGTATTTTTTTTAATCAGAATATATTTTTCTTGGGCTCTGTTGAAAGCAGTTTTAAATGTTTCCCATTGCCGTTCCACATCCTTGTTTGCCAATATTGTTCTTCATTTTATTTTCTCAAGTTCTTTTCTTTGCCCCTCAAAATTGACTTTTTTCCAATCTATTACCCTCATCTTACCCGTGCTTATGTGTTTCTCAATTATTATCTAAAAGCGTATTTTATTATGGCCACTATTGCCTGGATGTCCCCCTACTTTTAGTTCTCTTATCTGCTCTGGTTCATTCCCCAGTACTAGATGCAGTCATGAATCTTCCCTTGTTGGGTTTCTTACGTACTGAGTTAGAAGAAAGTCCTGTACAAGTTGTAGGAACTCCATTCCCTAATCCCCTTTACCTACCTTTACTGGCAAATTAATTGTGAGGTAATTTAAATCCCCCCCTTCCTGCATCTAATTTTCCTTTTAGAAGAACTAACATTGCCTTTTTCTAATTTGAACTTGTGTCCTCTGTTCTGATTTAATTTGAAGCAGTGTTCTCCCATTCACTACCTCTTGTATCTCTATAAGTACACCTTTCTGTCATCTCATTGCAAGCTGAAAGGTTTCTCCAGTCCTTCCTCAGCACAGCCCTTTTGTGCTAGAGGTCAGCCATGTGGTTCTGCACGTGTCAGTAGCCAGTTTGGACAAAGTATTCAATGTGTAGTCTGACCAGTGGAATATGTAGTTTCAACATGACTTCCTTTGACTTGTGCCCTATTATTTTACTATTTAGTTCAGCACTGTTTGCTTTGTTGATTGCTGCACACTGGGATTAGATATATTGAGTGTTGATTCTACTAAACCCCCAGATTTTTTTCAGACCAATATCTCAGAAGCCAAACCAACTCCTGACCCTCATAAATCTTGACATGTCACTTCTCTGTAAACATCTCCCCCAAGTCACCAAGGTTGCTGTTGTTTATTGAGCTTGAGGCATGTGACATCCAGGAAAGGTTTGTTTTCAAACAAGACCTCTCAGTGACCCTTGTAAAAAATATATTCATGGAATCTTTTCAGTTTTCCCAAATAAACCAATGTCCATAATTCTAAAATACGAGTCCTCAAAAAAGAATTTTTAAAAATGGAAGCACTTTCATACACCTGTTTCTTATATATTCCCAAGTTTCACCCAGAATGCACACCAATTTAAGCTTATGCTTTTGTGCAGAACTTTTGACAGATTTTACTTGGAAATTAATATGCACCACTTCTTGGGGTTTTCCACAGTCCATTGAGTCAGTCACAGCCTCAGGGAAAAAAAGTCAATGAGAGTTGGTTAGGCAGACCTTCCCTTGCTGAATTTATGTTGCCTGCTACTTACCAGGTTATTATCGTACAGATATTCATGTAGTGAATGATTATAGTTTCAAGACCTGGTTATAAGTATGGCGCCACTACATGTTAGCATGCAATGTATAACAGCTGTAAGCTAGGTAACATAAGGACAATGCTACCCAGTAATCACATTCATTACGTGCAATTATTGGATTTGCCTTGAATGGCAATGATAGAAATTTATGGTCTTGCATTCCTTCAACTTGAAAACTGTTTTAAAAAGGCTGAAAAAAATACTGTTGTACTAAAGTGGTTTGTCAAATCTTTTTCCAGTTCTTTGTCAAGCATACATGCAGTGATATTCATGTTGAGACATATCACTGCATTAGGAACACAGTAGGCGTTCACTGTCTTCTCCCATCCAGTTTAATGGTTTTCCTTTTAAGTCAGGTAATTTCAGCCAGTGCACAGTAAGTTGAAATAAGTTTAGCTTTATATGGAATAAGAATAGTTTTCTTGTGCTAAACAAGGTCATAGATAGATTGATGATACTCATAAATATAGTAAGTCCTGAGAGAATACATATACATATTGATGTGAGGTCACTACAGTATTTTTCATTCAGTACTTACATTGGCACATTGTGCTATAGTGCACTACTTGAGGGGCAAAATCATTTACTGATGGTCCCTGGAGTTTCAGTAGGTTAGGGGATATTAAAGGTCTACCTAAATAGAGCAATAGTATTTCAAAAGTTATATTTCTTAATGGGGAAATCCCAAGATCAAGCAACTGTCATTTTGATCCAACTGAGCCCAATAACTGAGAATCATTTCACGCATATTCAGTCTGACTGATGCTGATGGGGACCTGACTGCCCAAATAATCACTTCATTAATGTAAAAGTATGCTATCAAAATATTTGATCTGGTTGTCACTCACTAACCAATAGGCAGTGGTGTAGAGGTATTGTCACTGGACTAGTAACCCAGAGACCCAGGGTGTTGCTCTGGGGATATGGGTTCAAATCCCACGACAGCAGGAGGTGGAATTTGAATTTAATTAATAAATCTGGAATTAAAAAAGCTAGTCTAATGATGGCCATGAAACCATTGTCGATTGTTGTAAAAACCCATCTGGTTCACTAATGTCCTTTAGGAAAGGAAATCTGCTATCCTTACCTGATCTGGCCTACATGTGACTCCAGACCCACAGCAATGTGGTTGACTCTTAGATGTCCTCTGAAATGGCCTAGCAAGCCACTCAGTTGTATTTAACTGCTACAAAGTAAATAAAAAGGAATGAAACTGGACGGGCCACCTGGCATCGACCTAGGCACCGGAAACGACAATGGCAAACCCAGCCCTGTCGACCCTGCAAAGTCCTCTTTACTAACATCTGGGGGCTTGTGCCAAAGTTGGGAGAGCTGTCCCACAGACTAGTCAAGCAACAGTCTGACGTGGTCATACTCACGGAATCATACCTAACAATGTCCCAGACTCTGCCATCACCATCTCCGGGTATGTCCTGTCCCACCAGCAAGACAGACCCAGCAGAGGTGGCGGCAAAGTGGTATACAGTAGGGAGGGAGTTGCCCTGGGAGTCCTCAACATCGACTCTGGACGCCATGAAGTCTCATGGCATCAGGTCAAACATGAACAAGGAAACCTCCTGCTGATTACCACCTACCGCCTTTCCTCAGCTGATGAGTCAGTACTCCGCCATGTTGAACAGCACTTGGAGGAAGCACTGAGGGTGGCAAGGGCACAGAATGTACTCTGGGTGGGGGACTTCAATGTCCATCACCAAGAGTGGCTCGGTAGCACCACTACTGACCGAGCTGGCCGAGTCCTAAAGGACATATCTGCTAGACTGGGTATGTGGCAGGTGGTGAGGGAACCAACAAGAGGGGAAAACATACTTGACCTCATCTCACCAATCTGCCTGCTGCAGATGCTTCTGTCCATGACAGTATTGGTAGAAGTGACCACCGCACAGTCGTTGTGGAGACGAAGTCCCGCCTTCACATTGACCATACCCTCCTTCGTGTTGTGTGGCATTACCACTGTGCTAAATGCAATAGAATTCAAACAGATCTAGCAATGCAAAACTGGGCATCCATGAGGTGCTGTGGGCCATCAGCAGCAGCAGAATTGTACTCAACCACAATCTGTAACCTCATGGCCCGGCATATCCCCCACTCTACCATTACCATCAAGCCAGGAGACCAACCCTGGTTCAATGAAGAGTGCAGGAGGGCATGCCAGGAGCAGCACCAGGCATACCTCAAAATGAGGTGTCAACCTGGTGAAGCTACAACACAGGACTATCTGCATGCCAAACCGCGTAAGCAGCATGCGATAGACAGAGCTAAGCGATCCCATAACCAACGGATCAGATCTAAGCTCTGCAGTCCTGCCACATCCAGCCGTGAATGGTGGTGGACAATTAAACAACTAACTGGAGGAGGTGGCTCCACAAATATTCCTATCCTCAATGATGTGGGAGCCCAGCACTTCAGTGCGAAAAATAAGGCCGAAGCGTTTGCAACAATCTTCAGCCAGAAAAGCCGAGTTGATGATCCATGTCAGCCTCCTCCTGAAGTCCCCGGCATCACAGATGCCAGACTTCAGCCAATTCGATTCACTCCGTGTGATATCAAGAAACGACTGAAGGCATTGGATACTGCAAAAACTATGGGCCCTGACAATCCAGAACTTGCCGTGCCCCTAGTCAAGCTGTTCCAGTACAGCTACAACACTGGCATCTACCCTGCAATGTGGAAAATTGCCCAGGTATGTCCTGTACACACAAAGCAGGACAAGTCCAACCAGGCCAATTACCGCCCCATCAGCCTACTCTCAATCATCAGTAAAGTGATGGAAGGTGTCATCAACAGTGCCATCAAGCGGCACTTGCTTAGCGATAACCTGCTCAGTGACACTCAGTTTGGGTTCCGCCAGGGCCACTCAGCTCCAGACCTGATTACAGCCTTGGTTCAAACATGGACAAAAGAGCTGAACTCAAGATGTGAGGTGAGAGTGACTGCCCTTGACATCAAGGCAGCATTTGACCGAGTATGGCATCAAGGAGCCCTAGCAAAACTGAGGTCAATGGGAATCGGGGAAAACCCTTCGCTGGTTGGAGTCGTACCTCGCGCGAAGGAAGATGGTTGTGGTTGTTGGAGGTCAATCATCTGAGCTCCAAGACATCACTGCAGGAGTTCCTCAGGGTAGTGTCCTAGGCCCAACCATCTTCAGCTGCTTCATCATTGACCTTCCTTCAATCATAAAGTCAGAAGTGGGGATGTTAGCTGATGATTACACAATGTTCAGCACCATTCGTGACTCCTCAGATACTGAAGCAGTCCGTGTAGAAATGCAGCAAGACTTGGACAATATCCAGGCTTGGGCTGATAAGTGGCAAGTAACATTCGCGTCACACAAGCGCCAGGCAATGACCATCTCCAACAAGATAGAATCTAACCATCACCCCTTGACATTCAATGGCATTACCATTGCTGAATCCCCCACTATCAACATCCTAGGGGCTACCATTGACCAGAAACTGAACTGGAGCAGCCATATAAATACCATGGCTACAAGAGCAGGTCAGTGGCTAGGAATCCTGACTCCACAAAGCCTGTCCACCATCTACAAGGCACAAGTCAGGAGTGTGATGGAATACTCTCCACTTGCCTGGATGGGTGCAGCTCCAACAACACCATCCAGGACAAAGCAGCCCACTAGATTGGCACCCCATCTACAAATATTCACTCCCTCCACCACCGATGCACAGTGGCAGCAGTGTGCACCATCTACAAGATGCACTGCAGCAACGCACCAAGGTTCCTTAGACAGCACCTTCCAAACCCGCGACCTCTACCAACTAGAAGTAACAGCACCAGCTGCAAGTCTCCCTCCAAGTCACACACCATCCTGACTTGGAACTATATCGCCGTTCCTTCACTGTTGCTGGGTCAAAGTCCTGGAACTCCCTTCCTAACAGCACTGTGGGTGTACCTACCCCACATGGACTGCAGCAGTTCAAGAAGGCAGCTCACCACCACCTTCTCGAGGGCAATTAGGGATGGGCAATAAATGCTGGCCTGGCCAGCGACGCCCACATCCAATGAATGAATAAAAAAAAAATCATGCTTCAAAATGCTGAGTGATATATGCTCAGTCTCCCACATTGCTGATTTGAGCAGCAATGCTTTCAGGAGGCTCTAAGCAGAAGTCAGGTGCTTCCTCAAAAAAAGAGTTGTCCCCAGATCACTGTTGTGATTTTACAAACTACTGAGCCAAGGAAGGAACTGGAGAGGCACAAAAGGAAATTACTGTTGCAGGCTTTTTAAGAACTTATAAAACTGTAAGAAAATATAACGAGAGAAAAGGCAGCTGGGCCAATCAAGTCCACAATTTCCACAGACCTTGCACTGGTGATCAATCGTACCATGGAGTCTTTCTCACCCATTGTCTTCTCAGGAAAATTCCAAAAAAGTCATTTGGCCTCACATCTCCATTATTTAAAACTATTACTAATCAGGCCCCAAGGCAGGTTAAACTTGTGGCATACAAGATATGGCTGAAAGATTCACCATTGTGGTTCAGATTTCCTAGGCATGTATTAGAAGGATTTCCTCAAGGCCATGTGCGAGATCGGATCCAAACATTGAGGTAGATTTGCGGCAAAATGGGGAAAAAGCCCCAACCTACACTGACGTGTCACTAAATAATCTGGAAAGGGACATAGCTCATCCTTTTAAATTTTACCCAATCCATGCAACTTCCCAATCCCTGTTAGAGAAACCCAAATAGTAGGCTCAATATGGGTTGGTAGTTTTCCCATTTTATGTAATTTAAGCAGACCTTACTAAATTAAGCTAGGACAATACCCTAAAGGTAATAACATTCTGCCTAACTCATGCCCTGAAAGCCAAACAGAAATTCTACGCACGTGGGTTTGCATTCGTAATAAGCTGGTGTTTACCTGCCACCCACCCCTGGTTTAACCCACCTCTAGTAATAAGAACACAACTCGGCTAAATGCAAGAACTCAACATCTGGGAGAATTATAGGAAAGACTATTCCATCCCATTATTCCATGGCATTTCATGTTGGTGCCACAGCAGCCTGTACAATTGAACTTCTCAGGACTGAACATATTGATGGACAACAGGTTATACAAAGATCTAGTAAAACAAGAAATCGCCATAACAACTTGATCAATTTACGAAAGAGTGTAACCAACACTCGCCCTAAAAAGGGTCATGTTGTTTAAATAATTAGATGCAAATTATATTCTAATTGTTCTTCTTTGCTTCAAGTACAGCCAATCATTTAACTCTGTTCAATTAAATTTTTGAAATACTGATGAAGAATTGTGCTTATAAAGCAACAGCCTTACTCTACACATTTTGTATGAACCAGCAGTGCTTTTTCTCCCATCTGAACATAACATTTAAATTAATTTACCCATTATTGTGATCTCCATTATGTTTAGTAACTGTACTATGTGTTTCTAGATCATAATGGAATATGTTTTGACTACTGAAAGAAGTGGGTTCCACCTATAACTGGGTGTTTTTCTTCTTGACTATGAAACACAATGGTTTAACATAGTGTTTATAGAACCACTGGGGGAATCCCGAGTAACAAGAATTTCAATAAAGCCATTTTCACCTCACCCATGTTGCATCCTGATTGTATTCCAGTAATTGAAAATATAAACAGTTTTGCTTAAGTTTTTCTTCCCTGTTGTTGAGGTATGTTTTCTTCTGTTCACTGATATTAGTTTTTAAAAAAAGACAGCAGGTGCAAAGGTGGGAAACTTGTTTTATACTTTGACATTTTTATTAACAGTAATGGAAGGGGAAATGTGTGAGTACATTTTTCCTCCATTCACTAATGTGGAAATAAGTAAATAAGTTGACAAGTAACAAACAATGAAAGGAACCTGTTACCCGCACCTTGGAATAATGACGGGCTATTCCATTCTGGACCATGCCACTGGAGTTATGCGAAGCAGGATGGAGGCAGTGCCGTACAGACTGAAAACCTTTGGTTTATTTTGAACAATTTATATTTCCTTCTCTTTTCTATTGGTCAAACTAAGGCTGAGGTCTCTGCACTCTCCTATTCTGGCATCTTGCATTTCCACAATTCAATTGCTCCATCATTGCCTACAGCTGCCTATGCCCTGGGCTCTGGAATTCCACCCCCACTCCCCTGAAAGCTCTCAGCCTCTCTAACTTTCCTACTTTAAGACACTCCTTAACGCCTACCTCTTTGGCCAAGCTTTGGTCATCTGACTTAATATCTCCTTATGTGACTCGGTGTCAAATTTTGTTTGATAATGCTCCTATGACGTGACTTGGGACATTTTACCGCATTAAAGATGCTATATAAATGCAAGTTATTATTGTTGATGTGAGGCACCTTAGAGCTCTTAGACCTGCCATGGCATTTGGAGGAACGCTACAGCAGCTTTAGGGTGACTGTTTATTCCCATGGGGAAGCACCTAATGTCTACTTAATATTTTCTGGTAACACCGATAAATTCAAGAACTCAGCTTCTGAGGGAATTACAGGTGAGAACTTGCATTCCATCACTGATGTGTTGATACTGCAGTAGGCAGTACCTTATCCAGGGTAATTATTTTAAAAACAAAAATCTATTCAATTGATCTGGTCTATCACTCACATTTTCAGAATCATTACTTTGTTAAATATCTTTAAATTTCTCCTTATGTGTCCACTCCCTGATTGGGTGTCATTCTACTGAGTACTAATTAGGGAAGAAAAACTCATTAATAATGTTACGACCGAGGTGGGAGGAGTGCACTGTCTTTTCTAGTTCCACTTTTCCACAGGCCACAACATATATTTAAATGTTTACCCAGTTACCAATATGGTCAATCATATTATATCCCAGAATAAAATACACTAACCATGTTTCTTTAATAAACAACAACATTATCAGTTTATTATAAAACAAGACATTAACCAGTAATGAAGCAAAGCATTAATACACAGATTGAAATATGAAAGTTCCCTTTTACCTTAGCCCCTCACTCTTAGAAACACACACCGGTTAACTGGAAAAAATAGAGATTTTCTTTTTAGAGCTCTGTTACAAAAAAGACAAAAAAGAATACGTTGGCCAAATACTTGCTAATTCTTGAAGGAAAAAAAATATGGAAAGATGCCAGTTGTCCCTTTTTTGGTTTGGTGTCCCAAATATGCGTAGACAGCTATCACTGGCATCTTTCTCTGGAGCAATTCGTTCAGGCGTCGTCGAGGATTTATCCGCAAGTCTTTCCAGCGTCTCAGGAGAAATGTGGCAACAGGAGTTTCAAGCAGGCCTTTCAGGACAAATGTAGCATCAATTTCTCTATTTCTTACATTTGCTTCTAAGACCTTCTCAAAGACGTGAAAAAACTGGCAGGCTTTTCAAAGAGATGGAACAGGCTGAGCTGGGGTATTGTCCTTCAGGTTGATTTTTAAAACTCCAATTAGCTGTCCAAAGCGAAACCAAAAACGATCTCAAGTCAAGCCTCCTGACCCCTATAAATCTTGATCTGTCACTTCTCTGTAAACATCATTTCCAAGTCAAAAAAAAATCCCTGCTGGGTATTTATCTGAAGACTGGTGGCTTCCAGTATATGTTGTTTGCAAACAAGACCTCTCAGTCCTTTCACTGACCCCAGTGAAAAAAACATCCATGGGATCCTTTTCAGTTTTCCCAAATAAAATGCAAGTCCTCAAAATTTAACAAAAAATGGAAGTACTTTTTAACAATAGATAGAAGTTATTGAACTGCATAAAATTCTTAGAGGGCTTGAAAGTATAAATGCTAAGAGGTTTTTTCTCCTGTCTGGAGAACTTAGAACTAGGGGTCCTATACTCAGAATAAGGGGTTGGTCATTTAGGACTGAGATGAGGAGAAATTTCTTCACTCAGAACATTATGAATCTAGAATACTATACTCCTGAGGGCTGTGGATGCTAAGTCAAGTATATTCAAGATTACGATCGATAGATTTCGGATACTAAAGGAATCAATTTTGGAGAGGTTTGGCTTTACACATTTCTCCCTCCCCCATCAGAACATCCATATTGTGGTATGTGTTGAAACTGGGCTATTAAGATATTATGTTTCTACCACTCAATAATGTACAACACAGACAAGAACATGTTTCCTGGCTTGATTTTTTTTGACTACAATAAATTACATTATGCTTGTAAATGGAATTACTTCCCACCTGGTGTTATTGTAGTAAAGATACTACTTCTCGGTGTTACTTTCCCCTTCTTAAGCTCTGTAATCTTCTAACAGTCTTTAGAACTTTGCTGTACAAGTTTGAAAGTCAGTGCTTGGGTCGGGACATTGAATCTATAATGTGCATTCTTGATTGAGTGACTGCAAGTACCTTATTAATTTCTCATGCCACATTTCTGACATGGAAAATTCCCAAAGAAGAACCCATATCAGTGCCAATTTTGGCCATTGATTAGTCGCGGACAGGTGTAACATTTTTGCATTTAATTTTTTTATCACTTTATTCCCCCCTACCATGTAGATACTTTGTTCTCTGTCGTTAATCCATCTCTGGCTATGGATCTCGGCCTTGGTGTGCTGTGCGAACTTTTACAGATCTGGAGCCAAACTTCCTTTGGAATTGTAACCCTAATTGAGTGGATGCTGGCAGAAGATGATATGGAAGGAGGTACAGCGACTGAAAATCTGGTACGTTTATAAGGAACATGTTCCCTGAGTCTTTACAAAAGTTAGCATGCAACCCAGCTTTGTTTTGTTAAAGATAAACCTAACAAATAAGTCACCTAGTTGGTCACAGTGTTACTGTTTGTTTCGAACCCATCTAAATTATGTGCTATTTTTCTTTTTTGCGCCTATTCTAATGAAGATGCTGACTCTTTGGTGCCCATAGACCCCACCACAGCAATCACCCTCCCTACCTTGGTGATCACTAGTTAGTGATCAGCAATGGGAACCATCTGTGACTACTATTTCCTGTCTCTAGCTCAGAAGCACTGAGATTGATAGTACAAATCCTAATGCTAGCCTAGCTGAACTCAGCCAAATTCCTCA
Organism: Heterodontus francisci; assembly: GCF_036365525.1. Taxonomy (NCBI): domain Eukaryota; kingdom Metazoa; phylum Chordata; class Chondrichthyes; order Heterodontiformes; family Heterodontidae; genus Heterodontus; species Heterodontus francisci. The sequence continues at coordinate 90,505,226 of NC_090383.1, read as the reverse complement.
GGTAACGACTCGAATCTGGGATCCTGTTAATCTGTAGATCTTAATTCTAACTGGTCTAGTGCACTTTCTCAGTCAGTCATTTAAGGAGCCTAAAATACAGTGGCTGGAATTTTATGGCACCCCAACGAGCCGGATGGTGGCATAAAATGGAGCGGGAGGCTCCGAGAGGCCTTCCTGACCCGCTCCCACCTCTGCCCCACTTTACGTAGGGCAGCGGGGGGGCCAAAAACGGGCCGCCTGCCCCAGGCCAATCAAGGCCCTTAAGCGGCCGATTAACGGCCACTTAAGGGCCTTCGCCCGCCTCCACACGGATTTTATGTGTGACAGGTAAAAGTTGGCAGTCTCTCAACACCCCGGGGGTGGGCCCTGAAATCGAGCACAAGGTGCCTGATAGAGGGCTGTCCCCGCTTCCCCAACCACCCCCAGGATCCAACACACTCCCCTTCCCCCCCCAAATTACCACTCTTGCCTCACCGGGGCCTGACTGATTACCCCCGGCGAGGCAACCAAAACTCACCTGGAATCCCGGCTCCATATCTTCATCTGCCGTCGGTTGGGCTGCTGTCCCAGCAGTGACCACCACTCCCGGCAGCTCAATGAGGCGGGACCTCCTCCCTCAAGCGGGTGGAAATCCCACCTCGGAACAATTAAAGCCTGAGGACCTATAAAATGCAGATTCCCAGGCTAGGCGGAAGCATGTTCGCAACGGACTTTTACGTCAGTGGCCAGCTCCCATCTGCCCAACGTAAAATCCAGCCCAGTGGGTCAGATAATAACACAGTGCTGGGAAGAGAGCAGAGGGAAGGGTTTGCAGACGGAAAACCTGGAAGTAAAGGAATTTAAGTTCTATTGTATTTAACTACAGGACTAGTATTAAATCATCTCAACAGGTTTCTGTCCCAATAGCTAGGTCGCTTCACAGGCTGACTGTTGGGCTGAAAAGCAGCCGGGGAGCAAATGGCAGATAAATCTGTCATGGTGTCGGTGGGGGATGGTAACGAGACATTATGAGGTTGGGGCGAGGGAGGGTGCAATCACTGGATGTTTAAAAAGTTAACTTGGTGGACTGGGGGGCAGGAGAAGCCCTCCTACCTCTCCTGGCCCGCAAGCAGTGCAATAAAGGCCCTTACCTCATGGATTTGGCCATTCTCGCTGATGGAGGCCACTGATGGTAAGTTCCTTCTGGCTCCATAGCAATACTATGGGCAGCTGCCAGCCTAGGCTTGCCCAGCTCTGTTCACTTCACCACCACTCCCATGACTTAACCTGCAAGTTGGCATCTCATTGATGTCAACCAAATTTTCCAGGACCCTGGCCCACAAGCTATACCTGGACACCAAATTGGTATCCACAACTCGCTGCTTTTATGTCGACAACAATTAAGGCCCAATTAGGGGCAAGCTTCGGGCAGATGTCTCCTTTCATCTGCCGAGTTTCCCGAGTCCCAAAAAAAAGCCTGCAGAAATTAAAAATAAAACATTAGTTACAACGTAGGCACGCAGCCTCTGTAAAATATTTTACTGACCAGCCCGCCTCCCGAGAGAGTTGTTTACCCGTCGGCTGACCTGCCTTTGTTAAAACCAGAAGTAGGCGGTTTGGGGTCATGTTTCCTGTTTCTTTTATTTTTAACAACCCCCACACAGACACCTGCCTAAGGAGGTTAAAATTACCCCTATTGACTGAGAAATTGGTTTTGTGCTGGAAAATGGTACTAACTCGATAGCTCACCTGAAGATGTCTGCCTGAGGCTGAGCGGAGCATATTCTGAAACAGACGTCTGGCTCCTCCTGATCAGCATGCTCAAGGAGGCCAATGCTTGTTTTAGACTGGTGCTGTATACACTTGGAAGACACTGGCTCCCCAGTGATGCTCTTCCAGGGCTGATCAGGTACGTTTTCTCTCAACTAATGAACTCTTATATTTTGCCCATAAAACAGAATAGCAATTATTTTCCCATTATCTTAATTATATATATTATCAAAGGTTTTTCTTTAAATGCTCTGGGTTATATCTTCAAGTTAACCTAAATGGGACATAGGAGCAGAAGTAGGCCATTCAGCCTGTCAAGCCTCCTCCACCATTCAGTTAGATCATGGCTGATCATTTACTCATCGCCACTTACCCTCACTATCCCCATATCCCTTGATGTTATTAGTATTCTGATATCTATCGATTTCTGTCTTGAATATGCTCAATGATTGAGCTTCCACAGCCATCTGCAGTAGAGAATTCCAAAGATTCACCACCTCTGAGTGAAGAAATTCCTTCTCATCTCAGTCTTCAGTAGCCTACCCTTTATTCTGAGACTATGTCTCCTGGTTCTAGACTCACCAGCCAGGGGAAACATCCTATCTACATCCACCCTGTCATGCCCTGTAAGAATTTTGTAAGTTTCAATGAGATCACCTCTCATTCTTCCAAACTCTAGAGAATATAGGCCCAGTTTCCTCAGTCTCTCCTCATAAGATACCAATGTCTTATATCAAACCATGTGTCTTAAATTCAGTTTGTTTAGCTTTTCTCTTTGCTGTAGAGAAATGGGTTTGTAACGTACGTTCTTTATTTTCTACAGTGCATCTTGACACAGTTAGCCTCACCTGACCTATCATATGTGTATGTATACATTGGGGTGAATTTTACTGGCCCCCCGACGTCGAGGGTCATGGAAGGGGGGCTCAGATAATGCCTCCGGGAGAGGCCCACCATGGGCCTCAATACCAGGAAGATCCCACCCCATATTACTGGCATTAGCGAGGCCTCGTGGCGGACCCCCGCCAATCGGCAATGGGAGCAGGATTTCAATATTTAAATTAGTGAATTAATGACCTACCTGCTCCCAAGGGCCGTCCCGCTGCCACATTCCAGTCGGTTGCCAGGACTCCCGCACCTTTGGAAGTGGAACACTGGTGGGGAGTGGGGAGGAGGTAAGTTTTCAGGGCGGGAGGTGGGGGGAGCGGGATGAAACCTTTTTGATTGGTATAGGGGATGGTGGGAAGGGGTAAGGTTCAGAGTTAATAAACCTTGTGAGGGGGGGAATGGTCAGGATCGCAAGGTATGTTTTTTGTGGGGGGGAGAGGGCAAGTAATAAATAGTTTAGTCATTAGGGGGTTGGGAGAGGGGCTTGAAGCTTTCATTAAAGTTTTTACTTTAAATTCATAATGCCTTTCACTTCAAAAATTCAAATTCAATGTAAGGGTTTGCAGTCCCTTAAAAATGGCACGGGACACCATTGCTGGAGACAGAGCGCCCGATCCGTCCCACGTCATCTGGAGGGGGGGGTTGGTGGTGGGGGCGCGGTCTGCCCTGGGCATGTAAATGAGCCACCGCGCTGAGTATCGTGGTGGTTCCGTGGAGCAAATCCTGCATGTGTACCCCGCCATCTTTGAAGCTCGCCGCCGAGCTGGAAAATTCAGCCCATTATGTATATTTGAATGAAGAGCTTAAGCACAAGTATTGGCATCCTACTGACTAAATTTACAAGAAATTCAGGACCTACAAGTACCTCCTATTCATTGCCTGTGCTCTTAAGCGTAGGGACCAACCAGTATTTGGGCCCACCTATCATTGTATAAATATTCCCCAGAGAAACTGGGGACTGCAGAAATGTAATTCCCCTACTACACTGGTTTACTTCTTAGAACCCAGGACTATTGTAAGGCTAAGCAACACTCTGTACATTTTTTTAAAAACTGTACATTGTTGCAGGGTATTTCTAACCATAGTGGCAGAGTTGATACATTAACAGTGTAATACTGCCTGATCAGTTCCTTTTTTAAAAAATACAAACTTTTGTTACACTTTATGAAATGGTAACTGGTGTAAGGATTATCAAAGGATTTATCATCAAGATCATAAGGATTTATTGTCGTCTTTGGGTCAGAATCCTGGAACTCCCTACCTACAGCACTGTTGAAGTACCTTCACCACACGGACTGCAGCGGTTCAAGAAGGCAGCTCACCACTACCTTCTCGAGGGAAACTAGGGATGGATGATAAATGCTGGACTTGCCAGTGACGCTCACATCCTGTGAATAAATACATTAATAAATAAAAATGTTTTAGATTTAGTTTGATATTTCTTCTGGAGAATTTTAAGATCTGTGTTTCTCTTGTAGACTGAATGTATTCCTTTGTTTTTAGGAGGAATATGACATACTTTTTGATAAAGACGAATGTAACCTTTGGGCAGAGAAGATTACTTTTGCCAATCTACTCTGGAAGCATCTTTCGGTCCTCATTTCCCAGTCACATGCGGTTCCAGACGACGAATCGGAACTCTGCCGGCTGACAAAGATGGCTGACAACCAAGCCCAGCGTGTAGCACATCTCTTAAAGGGCCTACCTCCTGCGCCAGAATTTTCTAGAACAGCAGACTACACAAGGCTTAACATTCAAAAAGTGAGGCTCTTGAATATAGCTCAGCTATTGAGGCTGTTTGGATTAGGTGCTGTTATTGCAGGACATTTCTGAAGTGGGATGATCTCATTATTTGACTTGGCCAGAAACTGAGGAAAAACAGATCAGCTGAAGCAAACTCATGACAAAGAGAGGCTTGTTGTGGCTTGAAAAGGCTATATCCCATAGATGTGTGTATCTTACGACATGAAGGTTTTTGTGCCAACAGTGATTACATGACAGCTATTTCCTCCTTTCACTGTTGAACACTGGATTGTGTGGCATCAAAAATGAACTTTTGTTCATCACAGAAGGAATGGATATGTGCCTACACCTGTAACACAGAATTAAAAATTATAACTAGGACAAGGGAAAAGTGTGGATCATTATCCATTCAAATTTTCTTTGTAATGTTTTAACCAAATAAAATTGAAATGTAATATTTTATTCGAGTTGTGTTTTTCAATGTTGCAAATATTTGACAGCCAGATATAGAAAAATGTCATGAGGGCCTTAGATATAACTCGAGGATCACACCAAACTAGGTAAACTGTCAAGGTTTCACCAAATGGAACCAGGATTGAAGGGCATTTTTCTGATGCTGTACAAACAGGGTGACATCTGTGGCTGTAAGTCTTCTCCTGGGTAATTGTGTTGAAACGTCAGATGCTTTTGACACATCCCAAATACTTGTCAGACCTAACCCAAGTTTAAAAGGAAGAAATTCTCTAGTAGTGTGATCTGTTAAGTTTATTAAGGAACTAGCAAATGTTTTGTAACCACAATTTGCCCAGAAACACAAACAACCACAGCTATATTTTATTTGCCACACAACAGGAAGTGGGGTTCCCCACACTTCAAAATCACAGGGTAGGTGCATTCAGAATCTAAATATCTAATTCACATAACTGCCTGTTTGCAACTTGTCCCACTGTTTGGAAAATGTATTTAGTTTGTGTTCCTTTTGTCTTCTTTCCTTTCTGATCTGTTTAAGTCACACTAGATTTATTTCACGACAGTGCTTCTGATATGTCTTCCTTTTTCCTCAACCGAGGATTCCCCTCCCCCCCCTCCACTGTGGTTGACGGGGCCCTCAACCGTGTCCGGACCATTTCCCGCACCTCTACCCTCACCCCTTCCCCTCCCTCCCAGAGCCGTGACAGGGTGCCCCTTGTCCTCACTTTCCACCCCACCAGCCTCCACATTCCAAAGGATCATCCTCCGCCATTTCTGCCACATCCAGCGGGATGCCACAACCAAACGCATCTTCCCTCCTTTCCCTTGTCAGCATTCCGAAGGGATCGTTCCCTCCACGGCACCCTCTTCTACTCCTCCATTACCCCCACCACCTCGTCCCCTTCCCACAGCACCTTCACCTGCAATTGCAGAAGGTGTAATACCTGCCCATTTACCTCCTCTCTCCTCACTATCCAAGTTCCCAAACACTCCTTTCAGATGAAGCAGCGATTTACTTGTACTTCTTTCAATTTAGTGTACTGTACTTGCTGCTCACAATGTGGTCTCCTCTACGTTGGGAAGACTAAACGCAGATTGAGTGACCGCTTTGAGGAACACCACCGCTCAGTCCGTAAGCATTACCCCAAGCTTTCAGTTGCTCGCTATTTTAACACACCCCCTTGCTCTCATGCTCACATCTCTGTCCTGGGATTGCTGCAGTGTTCCAGTGAACATCAACACAAGCTCGAGGAACAGCATCTTATTTACCGATTAGACACATTACAGCCTGCCGGACTGAACAATGAGTTCAATAATTTCAGAGCGTGATGGGCCCCCCTTTTTATTTTTTAGTTATTTTTTCTTTTTTCTTTTGTATTTGTTTATTTTAGTTAGTTTGTTTCTACTGTGCCTACTCACTACTTTGTTTAATGTTTGTGCTTGGAGCCAGACTGTTCATTTTACAGTCAATTGACACCCTCTCTGTACTAATGCTTTGTCCTTCACCACACCTTTAACATACCGTTTGCCTTTGCTCCATGACCTTCTGGTCAGTTATTCTCTGTGACTTTGTCCTATCAATACCTTCTCTTTTGTTATCTCTTGCCCCACCCCCGCTTTACTTGTGTAAAACTTTTTACATTTCTAATATTTGTCAGCTTTGATGAAGGGTCACTGACCGGAAACGTTAACTCTGCTTCTCTCTCCACAGATGCTGCCAGACCTGCTGAGTATTTCCAGCATTTCTTGTTTTTATTTCAGATTTCCAGCATCTGCAGTATTTTGCTTTTATTATATTGATTTATTTCACGTCTTGTGGCTCCATTCTTCTACCTCTGCCCAATCTTCCTTTTTCTTCTACATTATGTGCAACCCTGTGCGGAACCGAGTGGGGGAGGGTGCTTCATGCATCAATAACTGCTTTGCAAAGAGTCTGAGGGGCAACACTGAATTTGCACTGCCCAGTCTTACTTTAACAGCATTGGCTGAACACCAATTGAAGTGTACTACAGTCAGCACAGAACTGAAATTCTGAGGTAACAAAAAATCCAAATTCACACCAGTTTGTCTGCCTAAACTACTTGTAGCTATACAAAATGTTGCTATATAACTGCTTTCCTAATCACGCATAATAGGCCCAGGCTGCAATAATTTTCAGTTGAGATGAAGAGCTTCCATATGGTCCCAGTGCCTATTAAATTCAGTTTAACTATCGACAATTTTATAGCAATCACAAGATGAGGATGGATAGAAGATACTTTAAAGAGAGGTACCTTATCATTCCCTTTGAGTAGATACTGATCAGAAGCTCAGTCATTCCGCACAAGGATGTAGGAAGGCAAATATGGCAAACAAGAAATGGGTGAGGGGGTGTGATGGAAGGTTACAAAAATACTTTAGAAACAACCTTCACTGCTACTCTTTATTTAGTGTCTTTCTTGGTTGTGGGTAGGGGAAACATCATTTGGAAAATCTAGAAAGAATCAGCCAATAGGTAGCGTACCAGGCAAAAGCAGTCAGACAGGGAGGGTAACAGGATGAATAGAGTAACAGTCAGCAAGTTTAAAGGGATATGCTTTACCAAAAAGCATTGCAGAGGCTGACTATTAAAAAAAAAATACCAAAGAACTGAAAGAACTCGCTGACACCATTGCTAGGAAGTCAATTTACTTCAAGGAAATCATATGAAAATCAGTAGGGATTGTCTGCCTGCGCTTTTGAAGTGCCACATGAATTAGACACAGGGCCTGACAAAGGATAGCTTCAATGTATTTTTCCGTGAAATGTCAACAGAGATAACCTATCTAGGCTTAAAGCCTCACTATTCCAAGCACTGATCTTTAAAGGTACCTTTGTCAAAAAGGAATATCTTGTTTAGGATAACTGACATGTGAAATCACCTACCTATTAGAGCTATATTTTGCTGTTTTGAGAAAATATAATTGATTTTCCTACTTTCAAAAATATTAATAGACAAATTAAAATAGCAGGTTTGTGCAATTTGGCTGCAAATGAATTTGTGTGTTGCAAATTCATGAAATGGTCTAGAAGAGATTACGTTTTGTCAGCTTAAAGACATACTTTTTCTCATGCAGGATGCATTCACTTGCCAATCACAGAAACTCAATGGTTCTTGTGACACACATGTTATATAACTGTTTAATAACTTCAAAACTACAACAATAAATGCCATGAATTTACTGGTAAATGATTAGTGGTGTTTGCATCTTTGAGATGATAATGAGTGATAGATTATGGCAGTGAAATAAAATCCTGCAAGATGATCAGAAACTAATCTCTGTCTCCAGACCAGTGTGACTCCCAGCGGTGATTGGGGATCCCACCTCCCAGGGTTGGAGTACCTTGGGGATGAATTAAATGTTTAGCCCACCGAAGATGTGCCCCTATCAAGGGTAGAGACTGAAAACTTTGGCCTTTATGAAGATTTTGCATGCTGACTATTATGCTTTACTATATCCTAGTGATAACACTATTTCAATACTCACTCGTCTTCCTTTTACAAATAGACATACATGATCTGTGAGGAGAAACAATTATTAGCAGTATATCCAAAGATGGAAAAACACCTAAATGTCTTAAGTTAGGGAGATGGGGACAAAAGCATCTTTGTTGAGGCCATGTACTAGGTTCTATGACCATCTGATTCAGAAACTAAACATTCCCTGATGCTAAAGTTATACAGCAGCTTGACCTGTCCACCACATACAGTTTTTAAAATGGTTACTTCTACCTTTAAGAACCAAATACTAGAAACCAGTGTGAGTGAATATGAGGTTGACAGTTGATTTTAATGGTATTCTTGTTAGCACAACTAGTTTTTGAAAGTCAGGCCTTGTTGGCAGAACTACAGATCTTGGCTTGGCTATCCACATTTGTCAGTATCCAAAACTGATCAAGTTTGATCTTTAATTATTGTAGTTATAACATTATAGATTTGTAACTTTAAAAAAAATCACACTCATCTCTGCTGTGGCGTCTTCATAACTTACTGTCAGTATTGATCTGAATCAGGTAATGAGAGGTGGCCTTTCCAGGATTGTAACCCATTGGATCACCTGTTGATATTGTCTTCCAAGCACCCCCCACCAAACAACCTTCAGGTTTCCATCTTGGTATTGAGAGAGGAAAAGTGCATTTACAAGAAAAACAGAGTTAGCATTTCAGGTCTGTAACCTTTCATCAGAAGTTCTAATGAAAGGTCACAGACCTGAAACATTAGCTCTGTTTCTCGCTCCACAGATCCTGCCAGACCTGCTGAGTATTTCCAGTATTTTCTCTTTTTTCATATTTCCAGCATCTGCAGTATTTTGCTTTTGCATTTACAAAGAGACTGACTTTATGATGACCTTATGCTGCACTGATCACTATATGACCAATTTCATTTTAACAAAAGGTGAGCTGGTGGACAGCCTTAGATTGTCCACTCACCTCGCGGGGACATGTGATGAAGCTTTGCAATAGTGCACTCAAAATACCTTCATACAGGCACTGCTTATAGGCCTCTCTTGTTCCCTTCCTGTCAGTGAGCTAGCTGTACCACCTTTCATTTTTCCACTCTCGGGTGCTTTTCCAGCTCCCATCCACCAATCCCAGCCCAACCCATCACAACTCCTTTGTGTTTCCACTCTGCCGTCCCAGGCTTCAGTCCTCCCTGAAAAACCCCAATATCCCTGCGGGGTACTAACTTCCCTAATCTGTTATCTATCCCTTTCACCCCACCCATCACCTCTGCTGGCAGATTCCTTTTGGTGGCCCCTTTTAATATCTGCTTCTTTGGCTTGGTGTCCATTTTTTCCTTATGACTGTTTGAAGTGCCATTGGGCATTTTTTAACAATAAAGATGCTAAAAATGGCAAATTATTGTCAATTAAGAAAAACTGACAAGACAAACCTTTTTCTGTGGTTTAAAAATATAGCAGATTTTCCAGAGTGCTCTTCTCTATCAGCGAGTGGCTATTCTCAATATGGTATCTGTTCGAAATGGCATGACTGAGATTGGGAGGTTATTGTGCATGAAATCACATCGATTCACCTGAATTATATCACATAATCCATTAGATTATCACCAAAAGTCATCAATATCTATGGATGCATTAGACTAGAAACCAAAATAAGAGGTTAAGTATTCTACAAAAGAACCAACAATTTGTTGTAATGGTCTGTTTAACTGATTTTGGGCCATACTAATTTGATTTTTTAAGAACATGATTCATTCATAATATATTCTTTATTTCAATCATTGAATGAAGTTTGGTACTTAATTGCAGCTTAAATGTTAAAATAATGTTAATTATGTAATGGCAGTGCTGACTGATCTATTCCAGTTCATGAGGATTTCAGTTTCCTTTCTGATCACTTCAGATGATTAAACATTTTGTGTGACTAAATGAGCAATTTCCAAAATGACAATTTTACTGAGTTTTCATTAAAAATAGAGCTTATATTATTAGCTGTTTAACAAGTTGAGTAAAGTAGAATTTCGAAATCTGCAAATTTTAACGCAAAAATCCTGTTTTGTTTGAGTAACAGGACGAAAAGCTGTTTGATCATAAAGTTAAAAAAAACAAAATGCAGTATGTTTAGGACTCCTGTTTTATTTTTGAGAAAGTTGGTTGAATCAAGCTTTATTTTTACATTCCACAATTTGACTCTTTTATCAGAGATACATAAGGTAAACTTGCATCAAACATGCATGGGACTCTCATTTCTCAGATTATTGCAGTGTACATTTGCAATGCTACAGCAGTCAAGCTTAATTGAAATCTGGTCCAAACACAAACAATTACAGATCTCTCTCTCTCTCTCTCTCATACACACACTTTTTAATGTACAACTGAAACTTTCTTTCAGTAAGTATGTGAGTGCGGAACTTAACTTGCAGATGATGGACATTTAGATAGGACTGAGAATTTGATATTCCTGGTTATTACATTTTCATGAGAGATAGGGAAAGAAAATGGGGTGAGGTTGCAGTGTTAATGAAGCAATCTATCGCAGCACTAAAATGTAAGGATATCCTAGAAGGTTGTGTTAAAATAAATAAATAGGAGTAGAAATTAGGGCGGCGCAGTGGTTAGCACTGCAGCCTCACAGCTCCAGCGACCCAGGTTCAATTCTGGGTACTGCCTGTGTGGAGTTTGCAAGTTCTCCCTGTGTCTGCGTGGGTTTTCTCTGGGTGCTCCGGTTTCCTCCCACAAGCCAAAAGACTTGCAGGTTGGTAGGTAAATTGGCCATTATAAATTGCCCCTAGTATAGGTAGGTGGTAGGGAAATATAGGGACAGGTGGGGATGTGGTAGGAATATGGGATTAGTGTAGGATTAGTATAAATGGGTGGTTGATGGTCGGCACAGACGCGGTGGGCCGAAGGGCCTGTTTCAGTGCTGTATCTCTAAACTAAACTAAAGAAATGGTAAAATTCTAAGTGTGCATTATAGGCCGCCAAGCAGTTGAGATGACAGAAATGAAGATCTTCAGATAGTTCAGTGAAATATGTTAAAGAAGCCAGGCAATAATATTGTATGATTTTAACTTTGCCAAGTTAAACTTTGTAATATAGGTAATATATGTGGTCAAAGTGCAAAACACTTTTTATAATACGTCCTGATCAGTATGTTTCTAGTCCATCAAGGAAGAGCAATGCTTGCTTTAATTCTGGAAAATGAAGTGGGCAAACAACTGATGAGAGTAGGAGAACGATGGGGAAGTAATGATCAAAAAATAGTTAAGTTCAATCTACGAATAGAAAAGGGGTAATGAGTGGTGCTGGGCTTAAAAAGGCAAAGTTCAGTGAGATAAAAGAGGATCTGGCCCAAATGAATGCAAAGTAGCACATGACTCAACAGATTAGCAAATCAAAGATACATAAAGTACAAAGTAAATACATTTCTTAAGGGAAAAGGAGGTGCATCAAAGTATAAAGTTCTGTGGATAAATAGATTAAAATAAAACTGAAGCTTATAAATGAGGCAAATGACAAAGTTTGGGCTAACAATAATAAAGATAATCTTGAATTTAGAAAGCGTTGTAGGGAGAGGAAAATGGAAATTAGAATGATTTAACGGGAATATGAAAAATATTAGCAGATAAAATAAAATGAAATAATGGCTTTTATAAGCATATGAAAAGTAAAAGATTAGAGGGGTAAGGACCAATGTTCGCTGTAAGCCGTGCAGCAATCTAAAAGTCCCTGCACAGGTCGCACATGAGTCGGCCCCTTCAGGTTATTGTGCATGCATGGCCGTGCAAATAATTTAATGGAGCTGCACAATTAAATAAATCATCTGTGCACTCCAAAAAAAAATATTGGAGAGTACATTGGTTAGGGCCACTCATGTTTGAAGGATGGAATTTAATTATGGAAAAGGTATTAAAGATTTTTTTTACAAATGAAGGAAGTGAGAATGTAAGTGTACAACAAAAGCATATGGAAAAAAATGTTACAGATAAGTGTAGAAAAAAAATAGGTGTCAGCATTGGCTCAGTGGTAGCTTTTTTGTTTCAGAGTTTGAAGACTATGGGTTCAAGCCCCACTGCACCTACCTCAAACAAATAATCTAGGCTGACACTCCAGTGCAGTACTGAGGGAGTGTTGCACTATTGGAGGTGTTAGGACAGAATCTATATGGATAAAATAAATAAATAGGAATAGAAATGGTAAAATTCTAAGTGTGCAATATAGGCCACCAAGCAGTTGAGATGATAGAAATGAAGATCTTCAGATAGTTCAGTGAGACATGTAAAAGAAGCCGGGCAATAATGAGGTATGATTTTAACTATGCCAAGATAGGCTATTGGAGGGGTTGTCTTTTGAATGAGTTGTTAAATCAAGGTCCATCTGCCTCCTCATTCAGACGTAAAAGATTCCATGGCACAATCAGGGCAATTTTTCATAATGCCCTGGCTAATATTAATTCCTCAACCTATATCATTAAAAACCAGATCATCTGGTAGTTTATCTGCTTGTGAAACCTTATTTAGTGCAAATTGGGTGCTGTATTTCCTACATTACAACAATGACTACACTACAAAAGTAGTGAAGCATTGGTACATTGGTAGTGAAGCACTTTGGGACATCATGAGAAAATGAAAAGTGTTTTATAAATACAAGCTCTTTCATTGCTGGAAAAATTAGCAGAAGTCAACATAGATAAGTCACGAGTCCTGATGGCATGCACAATATGCTATTCAAAGAGGTCAGAGAGGAGATAGCAGAGGCTCTGACCACAATTTTTCACACCTCCTTCAATATGAAATTTGTGCCATGGTACTGAAGAGTAACCAATGTTGCATCCCTCTTCAAGAAGGGAGAGAAGGATAAACTGGATAATCATAGACCAGTTAGTCTAACGTTAGCTGTGGGGAAATCCCTACAAATCCATAATGAGATAAAATTAGTAAGCATTTAGAAATACTTTGGTTAATCAAGATCATCCAGCACAGACCTGTTGGAAGCAAGTCACATTTGAAAACTTTAATATTAGAGTTTCTGAACAAAGTAACCAATTGAATAAAAGTGTAGTTATATTTGAAAAGGTGTTCGATGGGATGCCTCACAAGAGGCTTGTTAGAAAAAACCATTTGCTTGGTGATACTATCATCAGCTCAGCAGCAACAATGGGATGAATTCATTCTCTCTATTATTGTCTGTTTCAAACTAGGCTGGCCACTTCAGACATCTGAATCACTTTCTATGACAAGTCACTGTTGATATTGTCTATCCAGCACTTCCTTGGTTTTCCTTGCCTTCTTGTTCTATGTAACTCTGTACGTAGCTGTTAACTTTTTTGAAACATGCCCAAATCACTGGTCATCTTTCTTGCAGCTTCTCTGTAACTGTTGTTTCTTGTCATGTTCTTAATATACCATTATTGATTCTTTGCATCCTGGATACTCCTAATATTCTTCTGAATCATCCTATCTCTGCTGTTGGTATCTTTTCCTTGTCAACTTTTCTCATGCTCCTGCACTCAGAGCTGTATAATAATACAGAAATAAACTATCATTTCATAACTCTTACCTTCAGTTTTATCAAAATAGTTTCAGCCTTCCATATCCTGCTTAATCTTCCAAAAGTAGCAAAAGCAAGTCCAATCGTTCTTTTGATGTCTTCCTCACAACTCCCATTTTCTGACACTAACCCACCAAGATATACACACCTGTTCAGCATCCCCTCCAAATGTGATGTGTACATCTTCCTGATGTTTCCCAAATGGAGAATGACCTTTGTGTCATCTGTAATCCAAATTTTCTAATCTCCACGTACATCATATCAGTTAGTGTCTGAAACCTATTTTAGATGTTGCTATAAGGTCAATGTTATCGGCAAATCTAAAATGTTGCCACATAAGGAGACTCCTCCAATATCACCTTTTAGTGCAAGATCCATTCTTGCTTCCAGTAGTAGATTAAATAAATCAGGAAACAATATGTATCCTTGTCTCACCACAATTGTTGATTGAAACCATTCGATCAGTTTCCTATTCACCCTAACAGCACTGAGATTTGCTATAGATGTTTTCCATCAGTCTGACTCATTTCTCAGGAATACAATACACCATCAAGACATGGCATTTCCCTCTTATCGTGCACCATCAAAGGGCTAGCTAAAAATGTATGAAGTTGCATTCTATAAATATCTCCAAAATCTGTCTTATCACAAACAATTCTTCATCCTGGTCTAAAAGAAGCTTGTTCTTCATGCAGTAACACTTACATATGTTTTCATTCTCCTATGCAGTATTGTAATAAATACTTTTCCTTGTATACTCAGTAAGCTGATGCTTTGTTCCTTGTATTGTCTCATGTTCTAAAGTACTTATTTTTTTCTGCACATTAGTCTATGATGCTTCTGTAATTGCTGTATTCACTCGTCTTTTTTGAAGATTGTTATTATGATTGTTTCCTCAAAGTCTCCAGGACTTGCTCTTCCCAAATATTGTTAAGCAACCTTTACATGACTTCCACTGTATGTTCCTCACCTACCTGGAACAACTCTATAGTTATACTTTAGATACCAGGAGCTGCCTTCTTTTCCAACTATTGATAGAAATATTTAATTTGTCTTCCATGAAATCCACCATCGACTACCCTACATTTGAACAAGGGAGTTTCTCTAGAACTAATTTATCCACTATGCTGTATACTGTATGGATCTTAAAATATTCTTTCCACCGCTTGCATGATACAAGAGGAAATAAACATAGACAAAAGATTGCTTAATGGACAGAAAACAGAGTTAAAGTACATGATCGAACTGGCCACGGGTTGGATGCAGTGTACCCCAGGGGTCACTGTTGGGCCCGTTTTTCTTTTCACTATAAATAGATGATTTGGAGTTCAGCATATGAGATATAATCTTGAAGTTTGATGAAACAAAAGTAGGAAATTTGACAGTGAGGAGGACTGTAAAAGACTTAAGGAAGACAGAGACAAATTAGCAGAATGGACAGACGGGTGGCAAATGCAATTTAATGTGGATCAATGTGAGGTAATATATTTTGGAAGAAAAAAGGAACGGGAGTATTGACATAATACTAAAGGTTTGGATGAACAGAAACAGAGATTCTCTAAAAGCATGACTGCAGGTTGTTAAAGCCATTAAAAAGTCAATAAAATTAATTATGAACTTTTTTTAAAACACTAGTTAGGTCACAGTTAAGAGTGCTGTGTGTAGTTTTGGTCATCCAATTATGAACATTAAAACCATAGCATGGGTATAACAGATTCACTAGAATGATGTCTCTGTTGAAAACTATTGTCATGAAGAAAGACGTGATTTCCACTGGAGGAGAGAAGGCTAAGAAGAGATATACTAAGATTTTTTTTAAAATGAAGCATTTTGAAAGAATAAAAAGGCGATTTCCTCTTGTGGGGAGTTGATGAAAAGGAGTGATCAATTTTAAATGATCAATGAGGAAGTGTAGAGAAGAGACCATTGCATCTTTTATGGAAAAACTAGATAGATATTTGAACAAAGCTATGAGAAGAGATTTAGAGGGCAGGGCATTATGTTTGGATTGCTTTAGCAAATAGCCATTATAGACAGCATGAAACCACAGATCCCTCTATGGTTTTACATGGGACTCTGTATTCTGTTTAACTTTCTGCTTCTGACCCATGTTTATACAGTAAATGGGCATAAAGTGGTGAGTACTGCCCATCACAAAGGGTATTGCAACACTCAGCAACTTAGGGGTAAGCAAATATCATGGGGAAACTGTGCCCAATTTTTGTTCTTAATTAATTTTCGGTGATGAGTACAGGATACAAAGAGCCATCTCAAGCAATGCTGCACGATGCATGCATGAGATGCCAATCAAAGGCCAAATACTTCTGGGAAACCTGGTGAAAATCAGAGAGCAGGAAGTACCAGACTACAACAGTGCAGATTGCGAGTGGTCAGAAACAGATTGCCTGCTTCCTCAGCATTTAGGGAATAGTGAGTAGCATCAAAGAGATGAGGGGCGGGAATGAACATATCTAAAATCTAAGTCACTTTATCTTGTATAGTAATTGAGGTAAGGATGTATGAAAATGTAAATTCTACTTTGTGCAATGGTAAACACCCAGTTTAGTGTGATTGCACAAGTATAAGATTTGTGGTGAAGAATACAAATTAATATATCTGTCCCTTCCTGAATGTTGAAAACAGTTGAGTTATTGACACAACTCAGTAAGAAGATCCTAGCAATCAATGTGAAGCAGATAAAAAATGGGGTTAGATGTATGTTTTTGATAAATATTAATTTATGTCAATATTAAAAATATATGTTCAATTTCCAAAAGTAAGCTTTACAGAGCATCAACTACCCAGTTACATCTCAGAATTTGTAATACTTCTAATTGTGCTTGGGTTCTTCCTATTTATTGTGGTTTGAAGTTGGTTTCCTTCTAACTCACAATTAAATGACTGTGACAGTTGATTGTTGCTTACTTGTTAGAGGAATCATAGCCGCCAGCACTCAATGATGAAAAGGGCGAAAGGAATGTATGTGATTTAAAAAAAAATATCCTGTGTTCTCGCACCTACGCTGTTAGGGATTTCCTTCTCCCTGCTGCTCTCACATGCGTTCAAGTCTTCAGAAGAAGGAATTTTCCTCCACGTAAGATCAGGTGGCAGGTTGTTCAACCTTGCTCGTCTAAGAGCGAAGTCCAAAGTACGGAAAGTCCTCATCAGGGAACTCCTCTTTGCTGACGATGCTGCATTAACATCTCACACTGAAGAGTGTCTGCAGAATCTCATCGACAGGTTTGCGGCTGCCTGCAACAAATTTGGCCTAACCATCAGGCTCAAGAAAATGAACATCATGGGACAGGATGTCAGAAATGCTCCATCCATCAATATCGGCGACCACACTCTGGAAGTGGTTCAAGAGTTCATCTACCTAGGCTCAACTATCACCAGTAACCTGTCTCTCCATGCAGAAATCAACAAGCACATGGGAAAGGCTTCCACTGCTATGTCCAGACAGGCCAAGAGAGTGTGGGAAAATGGCGCACTGACACGGAACACAAAAGTCCACGTGTATCAAGCCTGTGTCCTCAGTACCTTGCTCTACGGCAGCAAGGCCTAGACAACGTATGTCAGCCAAGAGCGACGTATCAATTCATTCCATCTTCGCTGCCTCCAGAGACTCCTTGGCATCAGGTGGCAGGACCATATCTCCAACACAGAAGTCCTCGAGGCGGCCAACATCCCCAGCTTATACACCCTACTGAGTCAGCGGCGCTTGAGATGGCTTGGCCATGTGAGCCGCATGGAAGATGGCAGGATCCCCAAGGACACATTGTACAGCGAGCTCGCCACTGGTATCAGACCCACCGGCCGTCCATGTCTCCGCTTTAAAGACGTCTGCAAACGCGACATGAAGTCCTGTGACATTGATCACAAGTCGTGGGAGTCAGTTGCCAGCGATCGCCAGAGCTGGTGGACAGCCATAAAGGCGGGGCTAGAGAGTGGCGAGTCGAAGAGACTTAGCAGTTGGCAGGAAAAAAGACAGAAGCGCAAGGGGAGAGTCAACTGCGAAACAGCCCTGACAACCAATTTTACCTGCAGCACCTGTGGAAGAGTCTATCACTCTAGTATTGGCCTTTATAGCCACTCCAGGTGCAGTTCCACAAACCACTGACCACCTCCAGGCGCTTACCCATTGTCTCCCGAGAGGAGGCCAAAGAGAGAGAGAGAAGAGATCCTTGGTGTAATACCTGTATCTCTCCAGATGGTGGCACTCTGTCTACATATCAACTCCTTTGTAAACTCTGCAAACTATTAAGGTCAGTCATAATTCTCAAGAATAGATTACTGAATGTACATCCTGAACGAGTCACATTTATTGATGTTAGAACAACTACAAGTTTTAAAGCTACAATCTTTCATATAATGTTTGTATTTTCTTTGGCAGATCAGATTCAAACCATGAATTGATGTTGGTGCTCTTACAACTGGTCACAAAAGTGTCAGCATGAAGAAATTGGGAGTCCATGTTTTTAGAAAGGTGCACATGTAATAGCCCTTGTACTGATTTATTTAGTGCCCTAATCCACTACACCATAGAAAAGTTGGGTGAATGAGTTCCACCTGCCAGAATAACAATCAATCTCTACCGTGTCAGTCATCAGAAGGAGAGCAAAACTATGTCATTTCCAGTGAACATGGATATAGGAGAGTGATTTCAGGAACAATGTTAAAAAGATGTATTATTTCCCCCTTATCACATTTGATAAACTTTGTTGACAGCTTCTAGGATTTGTAAAGGCCCGAGGTTTGATCCCCAGTCAGGACTGAGTTAACTGATCTCAGCCAAGTTGATAGTAGACATACTAAAATGCTGTCATCAGGCTATGGAAGAGGGGACATCAATCAGGCTTCCTGCTCCTGATCACTATCCAGTGGTTCTTGATTTCAGATGCGAAAATGATTGAGCTCATCTGCGATGCCTCCTGCCCCCAACAGCCCTCCACCCCCAAACAAGCAAGCCTGTGAAAGTGGGCCTCAGCAAGAGCCAGTGCCTTCAGAAAGATAGAACAACATTTTGGAGGGGAAGAAAATAATTATTTTTGACATTGTGCAAATTATTGAACATCCTAGCATATTTAGGATTTTAATTGAAGTTACACTGATCACAAATGATTACAAAACTTTTATTCCTTTCAAATTTTTATATGGATTGCAAAGCGTTTTGAACTTTGTATCATGCAGGTGACCAAGCAGATCAATTACTTCACTGCTGACAAAATGACTTGTTTTTTTTAAGGACCTATATATGTAACAGAAAAGTCAGATCAGGCCTCCTGAGTTGCAATCTACATAAACTCCAATTCATCAGAACCCTAGTTACACACCTTACACCCTTGTCCTCACAACTCTCCCCTTATCCCCCATCGCATTGATTTCAAATTCCTCATTTTCTTTTACAAATTGTTCCATGGATTATCTCCACCCTTCATCTGTAACCTTCTCCAGCCTTATGCCTCCTTTTCATGCTCTGTTCTTCTAACCATGGTGTATCCCTTTCCTTTCTGCTCGACTGGGCATCTTTCAGTGCCTCACTCAAGGTCATTCATAAGTGAACCTTGACACTGAGCATTAGCAGGCTATTTGACCAGAGGAATACCAAAACCAATTCACACACTTGGACTTCCAGGAGGAGATGTTGAATAGCGATCAGGAGTTGAAATCCTGGCTGACTTCCCTTCTCTGCTCTAGGGACATTGAGCACAATTGTAGCCTGCTGAGAACAGTTAACTCACCTTGGATGATCAAATCTATACTATGCAGCTACTTGTTCAACAAACACAGAGCCATTGGATCAGGGGAACTTCAGTGTATACTGCTAATTTTTTTCTGGAGTTACATTAACAGTTAAATGCATTAACCCAGAAAGAGGATGGGTGGCAGTCTTGAGTCATGGTGCAGAAGAGCACCTAAATTACTCAATAACTTAGAACTTCCTTATGTGTGTGTTTAAACTACATTTATTATTGGCTTTGCACATTTCCCCAAGATACCTGCAAGCACAGGTATGCTACTAATACTTTTTATTAGATATTTAATATGTTTGCATTCCAAATTGTTTATATTAATATCACACTTACCTGTCTGATGGTAAAATATGCCTTAGATTCTTAAAAAATCCACTGGTATCCAGAAGCACCATTATCCCAGGAAGGGTACTGCCTAATTTTTAGAACTCATTGGCATGTTAACTTGTAACTTGTGCGCTGATGGCTGCAGAAATTTTTCTCAATTTAAAAAAAAAAGCCAGATGTGGATTTTTTTTCTGATACTGTACCCCAAATAATTTTCAATGTTGCAAAAAGAAAAAAAAACCTTGCATAGGCAAAGCAAGTCAAAGTATCAGGCCTTATCTGAGTGTGTTTTTACAGTAAGCTATACTAAGTGAAAAAGCAAAGCAGAATTAGGAATAAAGGTGCACAGTATAAATGTTTACATATGCAGTGCACCCAAAAGAGCACCTAAAGACCCAAAACCAATGTAGGGTTATAAGTGCTTTGCAGATGCTTGAATTATTTCAAATGTTTATACTGTGGAAATACAAATGCCACTGCTGCATAAGACATCAATCATGAGCAAAAAGACTTGGTTTATAAAGAGGCCCTGTGGCAAAATACAGAACTAAACAGCACAACTGTGATGCATTTAAGATTTTATTTTTTCCTGAGCATTTTAAAAGGGCTTGCATTAGGTCCAAATTAAATGGACTGCATAGTAAGCAGGTAGTCTCTAGTTAAATACAATTTACAAGCAATACCTCTTGCACCAAATTAAACCTTGAGGGACTTCAAATATTTCTCCTTGAAAATATAAGTGGAGATGTGGAACAATATACCAAGGATGTACTTACACGGGAATGTTCATATATTATACAAACATACTTACACTGCATGCAAGGGAAGATTTGGCAATGAGAAAAGGTTCATCTCTCATCACCACCCAAATGAAAGATATACATATACTGCATTTATATAGTGCCTTATCACATCTTTCAAATATCTCAAAGTATTCAGATACTATGAATTAGTTTGAAGTACAGTTGCTGATAGGTAAATACATCACTAAATATCCTCTGTATTGTGTACTCATCGAGTCATAGAGAGATACAGCACCGAAACAGGCCCTTTGGCCCACCAAGTCCGCGCTGACCATCAACCACCCATTTATACTAATCCTACACTAATCCCATTTTCCCTCTCACATCCCCACCTTCCCTCAATTCTCCTACCACCTACCTACACTAGGGGCAATTTTTTTTGCAATGGCCAATTTACCCATCAACCCACAAGTCTTTGGCATATGGGAGGAAACCGGAGCACCCGGGGGAAACCCACGCGGTCACAGGGAGAACTTGAAAACTCCGCACAGGTAGTACCCAGAACCAAACCCAGGTCGCTGGAGCTGTGAGGCTGCAGTGCTCGCCACTGCGCCGCCCTGTACTATTCCAGTGGGGTGATAGGGTTTCTGATTACTGGGGCCCTTCAGTCTCCGTCATATCCTCAAATTTCCACTGGCATATAGATGCCTTTTAATGTGCTAATTCTTGAAGCAGTGATTGGTTGACACACGATTTTGTGTTAGACAGTCCTGAAATACTCTTAGTTAAACGTGCAGCATTCAGCCAGCAAGCAAGCTGCATTTTCAAACATTTTTTTGCCTACTGACGTTTACTGTGTAACATTCCCTAATTCCTAGCCTTTGGCCCTTTATACCAACTCTTTGAGATTTTTTTGAGAGGGTTCCATTTACTATGGCTCTTATCCCTTAAGGTCACTGCATGCCATGTTGCAATGGAAAAGCTGAATCTCGGCCAAACCAGTGGGGCAACCCCACTGTCATAGCATGGTCAAAATTTTAATATAAAAATTGCAGACAAGTGAATTATTTTCTGTCAGGATCAGCCTATGCCTGATTGTTGCTAGACAAAACCGTACAGGTAATTATTTTCCTCAACCACTCGGGAGACTGCATTGTATGACAGCCAGACACTAAAAATATCTGGTCACTAAATATCACCATTCATTTGGGGCTCTGTGCGAAATAATTAACTGCCAGACAGTGTAACGTCCGTCAGTTGTGCATCAGTGACACGTTCATACCCACCATGTATAAATAATTCCTTAGGAAAGCCGTAATCACACTCAATTGAGAAACGTAACATCTGGCACATGCACAAGTTCCTGAGATTAATTTAGATTGGATGCAAGAGTCAGATTTAAACTGATTTTGGTTTCAGAAGTGAATGTCCATTCGTATTACGTTATTAGGCGAGACGCTGTACATCCTAATTAATAATAAACAAAATGTTAACTTGATGGTTTGTATTTTCTGCATTGTGCCTGTGTAGTGAGGGGTTAATGACCTCTGCAGCGTCTTTGGGTTTACTGCCATATTTGAGATGTTGCACACGAGGGCGCTCCGTTCTGCTCGGGGAAGCGAGTGTTTAATATTCGCAGCTCTGAGTGAAATCTTAAATCCAAAAACGTTATTCCTGCTGTGGCGGGGGGGAGGGACAAGCAGTCTGTAGAAAGCCAGTTATGTCCGTTTTTAATAATTTGATCTTACCCGTGGGGAAGGACAGGGAAGTTTCTTACTAAACGTTGCTTTTGGGGGTGGGGGGAGAGTGAATCCAACGTGGCATAAAAACCTCATGGGAAAGATTGAAAACTGGTTAGGAAAACGTGGCAGAAATTGTGTAAAGTGAACGTAGTTAAGTTCCAGTTAATTGTATAAATGGCACATCCACAAATGATTTTTTAAAGATGGCCTGGGTGAGTTAAATAGTAGCGGGAGGGAAGTAAGTTCGTGTATTTAAATATTTAAATCTTCTGACATCGTGAAGCGTTTAAAATCTACGGTGTTTGGTAAAGTTTTAATAAGTGGGGGTGGGGGAAAGTACGGTAACCAGAGAGAAGGGGGTTATTCTTTTCAGCTTCTCGTCTTCTGTTTTTACGCGTTCTTCGTTTCATTTTTAAAAGTTTCCAAAATAGGAGACTTAACTCGTACGTCATTCAATGCAACACACACGAAAAAAAAATAATCGGCGATTGCCGAGACAGTCTAAGAAAAGCACACTGAAGGAGTTGCAGAAGGTGGGGCACTGCCTTATTCCGCCAAATTGTAACCAGTTTGTTAGGAGCGTCTGTGGCCATGGTCATATCACTTAGAAACGGGCTAAAGTTCCCTTGTGGGAACACTAAACTTTAATACAACCAGTTCCTGACCAGGATTTATGAACTAGGCGTAATTAGCATTTGAAATAGTTTAAAAATCATCGAGGTGTTGCAAAAAAACAAAGTCAAAAGACTTCTCGTCATTTTTTTTCTCTCCAATTTTCACTTCCTGCCAGTGCTGTATCCACCCATGGAGGAGGGGGGTGGGTAGTTGGAAGAAACACGCAGTTGTAATTAATTGATCTACACAGCAGTTGCGTGTCGTTTTCTCCGGATTTTTGTCCCTTGTATTGGGAATAAACGTTCATTTCTGTAATTATCCACTACCTAGTTTTTAAGATACCCGCCGTAGTTACCCCGAATTCACTGAAGACGATTTTTTAAAGAATATATTTTAACCGCAACCCCTTCAAGATAAAGGAACTAGAAAATTGAGCATACTTACAATAACCAAATCTATTCTCGGTCTCTGGCTATTTAATGCAATGTGTAGGAAAACCTGCAACTGACTTTTTGCATATCAAGGCAGTCAGACTACGTGCACTGGAATATTAGTTTCGGGCGATACGAGGCTTTTCCTTTCAAGTCTTGCTATTAAACAAAAGCTTAAAACTTTTTTCTCTTAAGATTAAATATGTATAAACACCGGTTCTCTATGTTAAGTAGATTTTTCAGTGTGACTTCTTACAAAGTTCTGTCTTGTGATCGAAATGCTAATTAGTCCTTTTTTTATAAAAAAAAAGGAACAAAATGAAGCGTCACTTTATTCCACTCCAAAGTATATTTCCCAGCAAGCGTTGGAAAAATGGGAGCTATTTGAAACAAACCCATATTCCAACAAGAAATCCTTCTGCTCGGGACAAGTGGGAAAGAAAAATCCCGCCACTTTACTAAGTGCAGAGTCTCTGGTTCAATAGTGGAAGTAACACAGCTGTGTGCCTTTGTAACAGTGGTGACGCATTCCCTCCCATGTATCGGTATTTCAGCGAAGGCCAGCACATAGAAAATCCTCGCAAACTGTTCAAAAAGTTGCGGCGTTTTAGTTTTAGACGGATATCTAGTATAATCAGAAGTTTTTTTTTTATAAAGTAATATTGACTTTCCCAGCTCATGCGATAAGGACTTTTTTTTTTGCACTTTAGCCTATGCTAACGAGTTAAGGACCGCCTGTCAATCAAGGGCTGTTGTCCTGGCGACTCCGGGCCAGGGTTCGCAAGCAAGATCACTAAATCCCTCCCACTGCCTAGTGCTCAATATTTATAACAAGGCAGACAGAGCGAGAAGTTCTAGCAGTTCAACTTCGCCACCACCAAAAAAAGACTTTTTTTTTTATTTTTTTTTTCCTTTCCCTTTATACATTCGGACCTCACACTTCTTTGCTGGGGAAAAACAGTTTTGTCTCCAGATTTCACGAGAGCAGGATCTCAGTTGTAGAAACTACTGCCTGAAGATGTCTGCAACTCTTCTTTCTGCCTTCTACGATATCAACGATTTCTTGTGCAACAAGGTAAAATGGGGCAGAAAAAGGGATTTCTGAAAGTTTAGACAAAAAAAAAGTTTTCCAAAAGTTTTTTTTGGGGGGGTCAAACTTCTATCCGTGCAAATGTGTTCCCTGAATGCATTTCTGAAACTGTGATATGTTTGGATAGTTTAATGTTTGAGATTCTGATTCTATTTTTGTTTGCATTTTCTTTTCCTTTTTCTAGAACGAAAAATCCCTGAACAACTACAATAACTTTAACAGTATGCTGGATAAAAAGGCAGTGGGGACCCCTGTAACAAGTTTTGCACCGGGATTTCTAAGACGGCACTCGACCAGCAACTTGCAAGCGCTGGCCAACAACTCGTCCACGAAGTATCCTAGTTCTTCTTTCCCCAACATCAAGGAGTCGAACAGCACGGCCATGCTGAACAAAGAGAACAAATTCCGCGACCGCTCGTTCAGCGAGAGCGCCGAGCGACAGCAGCAGCAACAGCAGGCGCCGCTCAGCCCATTGCACCTCGTCCAGCAGCAGCAGAAAGCAGCGGCCGGCGGGGGGCAGGTTAACTCCACCCGCTACAAGACCGAGCTGTGCCGGCCTTTCGAGGAGAGCGGCACCTGCAAGTACGGCGACAAGTGCCAGTTCGCGCACGGCATGCACGAACTGCGGAGCCTGACCCGCCACCCCAAGTACAAGACGGAGCTGTGCCGCACATTCCACACCATCGGCTTCTGCCCCTACGGACCCAGGTGCCACTTCATCCACAACGCCGAGGAGAGGAGGCAGGCGCCATGCAATAACAACGCCATCAACTCTTTCCACCACCAGCAACACAGCAGCAACAGCCAGCACCAGCCGCGACCCAAGCTGCACCACAGCCTCAGCTTCTCGGGCTTCCCCAGCGGCTCCAGCGGACTCGAGTCTCCCCTGCTGGAGAGCCCGACCTCCCGCACGCCGCCGCCGCCTTGCTCCTCCTCCTCCACCTCCTCCATGTTCTGCGAGGACTTGCTGTCGCCCACACTGCCAGCCTGCGCCAACAACGCCTTCACCTTCTCCAGCCAGGAGCTGAGTAACCTGCTTACCCCGCTGGCCATCCAGACCCAGCAGCTCGGAGGAGGGGGTTACAGCCAGCAGCAGCAACCCACTAACGTCTGCCCCCCGTCGCCTCCTTACATCCTGAGCCAGATGCAGTCGTGCCTGCGGCGGCTGGCCGAGTCTCCGGTCTTCGATGCCCCGCCGAGCCCCCCAGATTCCCTCTCCGACCGGGAGAGCTACTTGAGCGGTTCGCAGAGCTCTGGGAGCCTGAGCGGCTCCGAGTCCCCCAGCATGGACCCGGGCAGGCGCCTCCCTATATTCAGCAGGCTTTCCATCTCCGAAGATTAAAGACAAAAAAAAAAACTCCACTTTTTTTATTTAACAGAACTTCATTTACGAATTGCAAACATTATAAACAACAACAAAATCCTGCCAAGAAAATGCCTTCGTTAAGGAAACATATTACAGGACTTGCTATATTTTGCCTTGTTTTAAAAGAGAAAAAAAAAACTTCATTCCAAACTTTGTTGCAAGTTAATCTATTTTCCATTGCCACCTAGTGGCCCGTTTGCCTTTATAGAGAAGAGAACCGTGTTGCAGATTTTTTTTGTCAAGCACTCGTTCGTTGAGTTAGTTGTAATTGTTGAAATAACTGCTGATTGTTAAATTTTTTTTAGCTGTTGAGTTGATGTGATAACACATCGCAGCACAACTCGCTATAAAACTATTTAACTTATTTATTATCTCGAGAAAGTATACATTGGTAATTTGTTCATACTGTATTTATCGCGTATGATGAAAACAATAGATATATATTCTTTTATTATGTTTAAATTATGATTGCCATTATTAATCTGCAGAATGTGGAGTGTGTTCTTTTCACAGTAATATATGCCGTTTTGTTTTGTAACTTCACTTGGTTATTTTATTGTAAATGATAAAATCTTAATTTAAGAGATTGTATGTAATATTTATTTCATTAATTTTTTTTCCATGTTTACGAAATGAACGATTGCATGGTTTCTATGTTCTAGAAATCAGTTCTTGATGCTGTGGAAGTAGTTAGGATTGAAGATGGTAGGCATTTTTTTTTAAGAATGTAAAGTAATTGGGGATGTTAGACCGTCCAAAGTCAGTGGTTAAAACTTCAAGTATCGGACTTTCATGTGGCATTCTTGAGTCAAAGTGGCATCATAAGTTTTTGTTGTATAAATGACACTGTGATTTTTTTCCTTTTTTAAAAAAAAAAGAAACAATAAAGA
This sequence comes from Heterodontus francisci, assembly GCF_036365525.1. Classification (NCBI taxonomy): domain Eukaryota; kingdom Metazoa; phylum Chordata; class Chondrichthyes; order Heterodontiformes; family Heterodontidae; genus Heterodontus; species Heterodontus francisci. The sequence continues at coordinate 90,478,389 of NC_090383.1, read as the reverse complement.
GCCAAAATATGTAGCACCCTGGACCCAGTATTATATTGACAGTGCCTTCAGGGTCCAGTTACAGAGACAGTTCTTATTTTTCTTAACCAAAATAACAAATTCAAGTTTCAGAACAAATGTGCATTCCCTTAAAAGTATTTTTTTTACAACTGGGGGATGTCAGTTCTCTGAATGTAGTAGTTTTGGAAGTGAACTTAACATTGTTTAGAAGCAACCTTTCTTCCCAGAGAAAGGGGGAAGGGAATGAGAGACATTGCCACCACTTTGATTAGTGAGGGGCCACCTCTAGGTCTGAACAGTTTTTTTGCAGTAAATCTGAAATGTCTGGAGAGTGGAACTCTGCTTTTGGGATTTTTTGTTTTTGTTTTTTCTGGGATTTACTATTAAAACAAAAAAAAGAAGGAAAAAAAAAGCTTCACATTTTCCAAGACAGTGGGTGAATGATAGTAGGTTTAGTTTGTACATAGTAGGTACAGATTATGAGCACTATGTACTCTCTTTTGACTACTTTAACAGAAGTATCCTTTGAATGTAACAAAAGGAAAAAAAATTGTTTAAAAAAATACTTGGGGTGTCAGTTCACTACAGATTAAAGTGTGAGACTGTAAAATTTGTACTGTATAAATTTTTTGTAGTTCTCCCAATAAAATCATTTTTGAAGAAATACGTTCTAATGTCCTTTGGATGTTGGTGTGTGTGAAATGCAAACAATGTTTTCTGAAACAAAGTTTTTTTTCTGAGCAATAGTTTGGGGATTCATGTTTATTCCTGTTTATATTTAGTACCTTATTTAAACATTCTACCTCTGTTGGTGTGATGCCTTGGATTTATGTGGGGCAAAGCTTTGGGGGGTGGAGAGAGGAAACTAGCCCCCTATCCAGATTATTGCAGTAGGAAGAGTTTGAGCACATTTTAAATAAACTCTAAAACCAGTTTCTAAAAGCATTAGCTCTTTTGCTACTTCATGCACACATACTGTCTTCATTTCCCTGCTATGATGTAAGTTATTACAAATGAAGTGGTTTGGGGGTTGTGAATTTTGATCATGGTAGTGTTGTTCTCTAACTGCTACAAACACAAGAAAATTGAGCTGCAGATGTTACTTTATTTTGTCTCCCTCCAAAAACTTATGATCTGTGCACAAGACTATCATGAGAACTTAATGAATTGCTTTTGTTTTCCAAATCTCAAGATTGGTTGTCATCTCTCTTCTCTTGGGTGAGGTTAATTGGAGTATCATATCATAGAGTCTCAGTCAAAGTGATTGGAAAACACTGGTCTTTTAACTCCGCTCATTCTAGATGATACTTAATTGATCTGTCAAAATCACTACTCGCAACCAAAACTTCACACTGCAATAAACTTGCTCATCTGCCCTGGATTATTTATTGTCTGCTAGAGATGTGAAAATTACATCAGTTTATGTGTATGTTTTTATTGAGCGAAAACATTGGTTTGTCAGTTTTCTTCACTGAGAAGGCCTAAAAGCCAATGTTTACTTTGCACCCAGACGATGTGTAAAAGCTACAGTTCCTTGAGATATCAAGTGGGTCTGGAGTGTGGTAGGTTGTTGCACTGAATTGCAAAACCATAAATAAATGAGGGGAAAATACATATATTGGTTCCCTTGATGATTCATTTTTACAAATGGAACCTAAGGTGAACTGTGGAATACCCTCCCTGAACCCCTCCACCTCTCTCAAAATGCTCCTTCAAACCTATCTTGGAACAGGCTTTTGGTTTTCCAGCCCTAATATATATCCTTTAATGTGGCTTGCTGTCAAATTTTGTTAGGTAACGCTCCTGTGAAGCACCTAGGGGCATATTGTTACTATGTGAATACAAGTCGTTGCTGCCGATTAGAAATCTAATCGGATGATGTATTGAGTTACCTCTGGCTCACTTGCTTGCACACTCAAATGAAGTTCAGGGTTTAATTGGGTGAGATTGTCTTCTGTGATGCATTTTTAAGCCAACTACTTTGCAAGTTAATTTTTTTAATTGGTTCCAAGTTAATGTGTATGAAAGTAGATAATAGCGGTTGCCCAGGAACAGTGGCTTTTTGGATAGAACCAGTGGGTTTGGAAATATAACTCTGAAAAGGAATGCATCAAGGATGGTGGAGTGATCTAGTTAGGCCAAATTGTTTCTGCTTTGCTCAGTTCCCAGTCAAAAGCTTATCAAGCTGGATGGTGCCAAACAGATTCAGATGTGCTTCCCACTAAGAAGGAAGTGAAATCAACAGGCTTATACCTAGGTAGCCTCTGGTGGCTGGTTACAGGGTTCATTGTCAGCATACTGGTAGTGGGCCATTCATTCTCCTCAGGCAGTTGAATAAGATGAAAATACAAAAAGAATGGCACTTAGCTGAAAACTGCCATTACAATTTAAGGGGGGAAATTAATTGTTTCCTCTTGGCCTGGTGCAAATATCCAGATGTGATCTTTTGTTTTTGTGATTGGTAATTTGGCAATCGGCATTACGTTTTGTAATTTAGATCCCTGTTCTGTGTAATGGACCATAAGAAAAACGATACTGTATTTCACATTGGTGGCAGCATGCTACAGTGCTGCCCTGTGTGAAAGGCCTAGATAATTTGAATATCATTTCCCCAAGAGTGTTCTGACAGTTCCATCACAAAGTGCAGTACCTGTGTTGTTGAGGTTTCAGAAGATTCTAAAATTTAGAACTGCTAGTCAGTTTCATATTTTATACCTTTTGCTTTTATACAGTTTTTAATGTTTATATCATTTTCATGTATGTAATAGCTAAGCCCCACACATTTTCATGTGCAATATTGTTTTTACATATATTCTATCATTTTCATGCAGGTAAAATGCTTCATTTCTGAATATCTGTAACATTGCTTCTTCTCACACATATTCCGTTATGCCTACTGTATCGTGTCTCATTTTCACATGCGTGTAATATCATCCTTTGTTTCCATCAGTAACAAATGTTGCTCTCTGCCTGAAAATATTGATGTTTCCTACTGAATTTGGGGATGCAAATGAAGTGCACTTAAACTAATTGGGAGCTGGCATACATGATATGCCTTTTGTTTAACCCTTTAAGTACTGAGTCCATTGAAGCTTTTACAAATTTAGACTTTTTTACTATTTAATGTCTGAAATAATAATCTGTACATCTTGTCAAGAGGAAGAGGGCGGCTTATGTTAGGATGAGACGTGAAGGCTCAGTTAGGGCGCTTGAGAGTTACAAGCTAGCCAGGAAGGATCTAAAGGGAGGGCTAAGAAGAGCAAGGAGAGGACACGAGAAGTCATTGGCGGATAGGATCAAAGAAAACCCTAAGGCTTTCTATAGGTATATCAGGAATAAAAGAATGATAAGAGTTAGAACAGGGCCAATCAAGGATAGTAGTGGGAAGTTGTGTGCGGAATCAGAGGAGATAGGGGAAGCGTTAAATGAATATTTTTCATCAGTATTTACAGTAGAGAAAGAAAATGTTGCCGAGGAGATTACTGAGATACAGCCTACTAGGCTAGATGGGATTGAGATTCACAAGGAGGAGGTGTTAGCAATTTTGGAAAGAGTGAAAATAGATAAGTCCCCTGGGCCAGATGGGATTTATCCTAGGATTCTCTGGGAAGCCAGGGAGGAGATTGCAGAGCCGTTGTTGTTGATCTTTATGTCGTCATTGTCGACAGGAGTAGTGCCGGAGGACTGGAGGATAGCAAATGTTGTCCCCTTGTTCAAGAAGGGGAGTAGAGACAGCCCTGGTAATTATAGACCTGTGAGCCTTACTTCGGTTGTGGGTAAAATGTTGGAAAGGGTTATAAGAGATAGGATTTATAATCATCTTGAAAAGAATAAGTTCATTTGCGATAGTCAGCACGGTTTTGTGAAAGGTAGGTCGTGCCTCACAAACCTTATTGAGTTTTTCGAGAAGGTGACCAAACAGGTGGATGAGGGTAAAGCCGTGGATGTGGTGTATATGGATTTCAGTAAGGCGTTTGATAAGGTTCCCCACGGTAGGCTATTGCAGAAAATACGGAAGTATGGGGTTGAAGGTGATTTAGAGATTTGGATCAGAAATTGGCTAGCTGAAAGAAGACAGAGGGTGGTGGTTGATGGCAAATGTTCATCCTGGAGTTTAGTTACTAGTGGTGTACCGCAAGGTTCTGTTTTGGGGCCACTGCTGTTTGTCATTTTTATAAATGACCTGGATGAGGGTGTAGAAGGGTGGGTTAGTAAATTTGCGGATGACACGAAGGTCGGTGGAGTTGTGGATAGTGTCGAAGGGTGTTGTAGGGTACAGAGGGACATAGATAGGCTGCAGAGCTGGGCTGAGAGATGGCAAATGGAGTTTAATGCGGAGAAGTGTGAGGTGATTCACTTTGGAAGGAGTAACAGCAATGCAGAGTACTGGGCTAATGGGAAGATTCTTAGTAGTGTAGATGAGCAGAGAGATCTTGGTGTCCAGGTACATAAATCCCTGAAAGTTGCTACCCAGGTTAATAGGGCTGTTAAGAAGGCATATGGTGTGTTAGCTTTTATTAGTAGGGGGATCGAGTTTCGGAGCCACGAGGTCATGATGCAGCTGTACAAAACTCTGGTGAGGCCGCACCTTGAGTATTGCGTGCAGTTCTGGTCACCGCATTATAGGAAGGATGTGGAAGCTTTGGAAAGGGTGCAGAGGAGATTTACTAGGATGTTGCCTGGTATGGAGGGAAGGTCTTACGAGGAAAGGCTGAGGGACTTGGGGTTGTTTTCGTTAAAGAGAAGGAGGAGGAGAGGTGACTTAATAGAGACATACAAGATAATCAGAGGGTTAGATAGGGTGGATAGTGAGAGTCTTTTTCCTCGGATGATGATGGCAAACACGAGGGGACATAGCTTTAAGTTGAGGGGTGAAAGATATAGGACAGATGTCAGAGGTAGTTTCTTTACGCAGAGAGTAGTAGGGGCGTGGAACGCCCTGCCTGCAACAGTCGTAGACTCGCCAACTTTAAGGGCATTTAAGTGGTCATTGGATAGACATATGGATGAAAATGGAATAGTGTAGGTCAGATGGTCGGCGCAACATCGAGGGCCGAAGGGCCTGTACTGCGCTGTAATGTTCTAATGTTCTAATCTCTGATGCAAAATGCTAATGAGAAAATATTGACTATAACTGCTGTCCTTTTGGAGGTTGAATCCAAAACTAATTCTATGATTCTCTGATTCTTCTTTTATTCTAACTTGCACCAACTCCCATTCATCCATCACCCAATTAGGCAGAGTCAATATGGTTTTATGAAAGGGCAATCATATTTGACAAATTTATTAGAGTTCTTTGAGGATGAAACACACAGGGTAGATAAAGGGGAACCAGTGGATGTAGTATATTTGGATTTCCAAAAGGCATTCAATAAGGTGCCACATAAAAGGTTATCTCTCAAGATTAGAGCTCATGGTGTTGATAATATATTAGCATGGATACAGGATTGGCTAACCAACAGGAAACAGAGTCGGCATAAATGGGGCATTTTCAGGTTGGCAAACTAACTAGTGAAGTGCCACAGGGATCAGTGTTGGGGCCTCAAATATTTACTATCCGTATTAATGACTTGGACAAAGGGACTGAGTGCTGGGGCCTCAACTATTTACTATCCGTATTAATGACTTGGACAAAGGGACTGATTGTATTGTAGCCACATTTGCGGATGATACAAAATGGGTAGGAAAGCAAGTTGTGAGGAGGACACATCCAAAGAGATAGGTTAAGTGAGCGGGGGAAAAATTGGCAGATGGAGTATAATGTGGGAAAATGTGAGGTTGTCCACTTTGGCAGGAAGAATAGAAAAGCGGAATATTATTTAAATGAAGAGAGACTGCAGAATGCAGTGGTGCAGATGGATCTGGGTATTTTCGAACATGAATCACAGAAAGTTAGGATGTAGGTACAGCAAGTAATTAGGAAAACAAATGGAATGTTGGCCTTTATTGCAAAGGGGATGGAGTATAAAAGTAGGGAAGTCTTGCTACAGCTGTACAGGACATTGGTGAGATCACACCTAGAGTACTGCGTACAGTTTTGGTTTCCTAACTTAACGAGGGATATACTTATGTTGGAAGCAGTTCAGAGAAGGTTCTTTAGACTGATTTCTAGGATGAAGGGGTTGTCTTATGAGGAAAGAAGGAACAGGTTGGGCCTATACTCATTGGAGTTTAGAAGAATGATCTTATAAGATTCTGAGGGGGTTTGACAGGGTAGATGTCATCATAGGGGAATCTAGAACTAGGGGCACAGGTTCAAAATAAAGGGTCTCCCATTTAACACACCGATGAGGAGGAATTTCTTCTCTCAAATGGTCATTAATCTTTGGCATTCTGTTCTCCAGAGAGCACTGGAGACTGGTTCATTGAATATATTCAAGGCTTAGTTAGACGGATTTTTGATCTACAAGGGAGTCGAGGATTTTAGGGGGCTGACAGGAAAGTGAAGTTAAGGCCACAATCAGATCAGTTGTGATCTTATTCAATGGCGCAGCAGGCTCGAGGGGCCAAATGGCCTACTGTCCTACCTATTTCTTATGTTCTGATATTCTTACCCCTGTGCTTGTTGCCCTACATTGGCTCCTGGTCTGGTAACGCCTCAATTTTAAAATTCTCACTCTTGTTTTCAAATACCTACATAGCCTCGCCTCTCCCAATCTCTGTAACATTCTACAGCCCTACAACCCTCTAAGATATTTGCAATCCTCCAATGCTAAGGAACTCGCTGCCCACAAGGGTGGTGGAAGCGGAGACAATCAATGACTTCAAGAGGAAGTTGGATGGTCACTTGAGAGAAATAGAATTGCAGGGCTAAGGGGATTGAGCCAGGGATTGAGACTGACTGCATAGTTCCATGGAGAGCCGGTTTGGACACAATGACCCGAATGGCCTCCTTCTGTGTTGTAAATGGCTCTATTCTGGCCTCTTGCGCATCTCTGATTTTAATCACTCCACCATAAGTGACCATGTCTTCAGCTGTCTGGGCTTGAGCCTCTCTGTCTCTCCTCCGTTTAAAATACTCCTTAAAAAGTATCTCTCGGGACTCAGTGTCAAATTTTGTTTAATAATGCTCCTGTGAAGCATCTTAGAAGTGTCTTACTATGTTAAAGATGTTAAATAGATGCAAGTAGTTGTGGAAAGGATGGTAATCATTTCAAATAACCTTTCTTAGAGAACTAACAAGTTCTCATGCAGTTTGTGTAAACATATTTTTGATGAGTTTTAAAAATTGTTTGAATCTGTTGCTGTACAAGGAATGTATCCTGTGAAACTCTTTAAAAACTCAACAAAATGGTCATAGAGTTGAATTTATGGTGCTAAAACAAAAGTGCTTAGTTTGTGAACAGAGGAGTAACAGCTCAATGGGCAAATTTTCAGTTTAATATGGTACTTCACCATAGGGACCATGTCGATTCCAGTCAGGCTTCAGTAATCTTGGATTAGAAATGGAAAAAAAAATCAGTCTGTGTTGGCATTCCTTGATTGCATTCCAGTAACCTCTCCTGGAAGTGCATGTGCAAGCCAGGTGAGGACAGAATAGCCTGCAAACACTCACAATCCAGACCCTCACACGTAAAATGGGCAATGTATCAGAGGGTTATTGTTGTCATAGAACTATACCACAGCATGAATCATCACATTACAGAGAGGAAGGGTAATTGGATGAGGGGGAAAAAAGCCATTATGTTAAATGCCAAATGTTTTCTCAGGCTGAAAGGTCTGCATGTGTCTTTAATTCAATTCTGTTTGAATTAAGTATCTTCATAAGCAAGGAAAGCTGCATAACTCCCAAGAGGAAGTCTCAAGTGGTTCAAAAAATGCCAAAATTCAAGAATTGTGTATTGCATTGCGAGCCATTCTAGTTACAACTTCTGTTAATATATTTTTAACTAATATGGGTGGTTATTGTAGTGATGGAACGTTCAAACATTTAAAATCACTATTTCCTCATACAATAGTTTCTAAATAACTGCATTTATGTTAACTATTATTAATTCACAGGGTTAAGAGTTGATCCTGGTCCTTGACTGGGTTCACATGTCTGTTAATCGTTTCTTTAATTGCTTCGTTTTCTTTTCGTGACTGGTTATAACTCCATGTTAATGAGTGGAAATATTATACTCGTAACAAATGTCAGGATCAAACATTATCTAATTCAAAAGAAATGCATCAATAATAGAGTCCGACCTGTTCACTTAACTTTAAGTGAAAATTTTTAACTGAAGCATTCCATGGTTTTTGCTAATCTCCTGCCGAAGTTATGGAAATTCTCCCCCTTACTGTCAACTCATGCAGCAAGAATGGTCACTCTCTGGAAGATGGCTGGTACCTGTGGAATTGTATCCCAGTGAGTCAGTGTCCTGAGGAGAGGAGGGGGAGGAAGTTGAAAAAAATAAATACAGTATGTTTGTCAGCTGAATTGCTGCTGACACTCTCATTCATGACTTTGTTACCTCTAGACTTAACTATTGCAATGGTCTCCTAGCCAGCCTTCCATCTTCCACCCTCAATAAACTCCAACTCATTGAAACTCTGCTGGCCATATCCTAACTTGCTTAAATTCCCATTCACCTGTCAACCCTGTGCTCCCTGGCCAGGGAATTTGCTTCTGGGAAGGCAATGCCTTGATTTTAAAATTCTCATCCTTGTTTTCAAATCCCTTTATGGCCTCATCCCTCCCTCTCTCTCTGTAACCTGCTCCAGCCCTACAAGCCTTCAAGAACCCTGTGTTACACGAATTCTGGCTTGTTACACATCCCCAATTTTGATCGCTGCACCATTGGCAGCTGCACCTTCAATTGCCTAGGCCCTAAGCTCTGGAGTTCTCTCTCTAAACCTTTTAAACCCTCTGCTTCTCTCTCCTCCTTTAAGATGCTCCTTAACCAAGCTTTTAGTGCTCTGTCCTAATACCTACTGATATGGCTCCATGTCAGATTTTACTTGGTAATCCTGTGAAGTGCCTTGTGACATTTTATTTTAAAGTTGCTATAATAAATGTAAGTTGTTGTCGTTGTTATATTGAAAGTGTTTTACTGAGAGCTATTCAGAATTTCAGCTAACTGGAGAGATATTAGCTATTGTTTTTTTGTTCCATAAAGTGAATTAGCTACAAATAGACCTTTGGGGAATAAAATATGGTTGACATTGGTATCTGTATTGATATCAGTAATTAGTAAGTTGCCATAATTGGAAGAACTACACAGAAGATACAACAAAGGAGAGTGATTCTGTAGTCAGGAGGACAGACCAGTATGGTATGTTGCCTCCCTGGTGCCAGGGTAAGGGACATCACTGAGAGGGTGCAAAATATTCTGCAGTGGGGAGGAGAAGAACGAGAAGTCGTGGTCCATGTCGCAACCAACAACATAGGGAGGGAGAGGGTTGAGGTCCTGCAGCCAGTGTTTAAGGAGCTTTGGAGGAAGTTAAAAAGCAGGACCTCAAAGATAGCAATTTCTTCATTACTCCCAGTGCCACACACTAGTGATTGTGTTCAGGGCAGAAGAAAAGGAATTTCTGAAGTGTGTTCAGGAAAATTTTCTTGATTAGCATGTTTCCTATCCTGGAGAATGAAATGGATTAAGTCGAGAATGTCACACTGAGGCCCATCTCTGGAATATCGATCATAGCGTCGTAAGGTTTTGATTAATGATGGAGAAGATCAAGGAAAAATCTAGAATAAAAATACCTAAATGGAGGAGGGCTAATTCAGTAAATTGAGGAGGGATCTGGCCCGAGTAAATTGGAGTCCAGGGCTGGCAGGCAGAAATATAGTGGAGGAATGGGTGGCCTTTAAAGAGGAGATGGTTCGGATGCAGTTTGGTACATTCCTACAAGGGGGAAAGGGAGGGCAACCAAAGTCAGAGCTCCTTGTATGGGAAAGAACTTAGAAAGTAGAATGCAGCAGGAAAAAGGGACATATGACAGACATCAACTTGATGATACAAGGGAGAATCAGGCTGAATATAAAAAGCACAGAGAATTGAGAAAGGAAATAAGACAGGCAAAGAGACAGTACGAGAATAAATTGGTGGCTAACATAAAATGATTTTTATAAGCATATTAACAGTGAAGAGGTTGTCAGAGGAAGGGTGGAGCCATTTAGGGACCAAAATGGAGATCTATTGATGGAAACAGAAGGCATGGCTGAGGTACTAAATATGTACCTTGCCTTGGTGTTTACCAAGGAAGAGAACTTTGCCAGAGCTATGGTAAACAAGAAGGTTGTTGGTATACTGGATAAGATAAAAATGGGATAAAGAGGAGGTACTAGACATGGAGGATAAGTCACCCAGTCTGGATGGGATGCATCGCAGGTTACTGAGGGAAGTAAGGGTAGAAACTGTGGAGGTGCTGGTCATAATCTTCCAATCCTACCCAGATATAGGTGTGGTGCCAAAGGACTGGAGAATTGCAAATGTTACACACTTGTTCAAAATTGGGAAGAAGGATAAACCAGGCAATTACAGACCAATCAGTTTAGCATTGCTAGTATTTATTTATTTAGAGATACAGCACTGAAACAGGCCCTTCGGCCCACTGAGTCTGTGCTGACCAACAACCACCCATTTATACGAATCCTACATTAACCCCATATTCTCTATCACATCCCCACCATTCTCCAACCACGTACCTACGCTAGGGGCAATTTACAATGGCCAATTTACCTATCAACCTGCAAGTCTTTGGCTGTGAGAGGAAACCGGAGCACCCGGCGGAAACCCACGCAGACACAGGGAGAACTTGCAAACTCCGCACAGGCAGTACCCAGAACTGAACCCGGGTCGCTAGAGCTGTGAGGCGGCGGTGCTAAGCTTTTAGAAACAATAATCTGGGAGAATAATTAACAGCCACTAGACCAGCATGGACTAATAAAGGAGAGCCAGCACAGATTTGTTAAAAACAAAAACAAGAAATGCTGGAATCACTCAGCAGGTCTGGCAGCATCTGTGGAAAGAGAAGCAGAGTTAACGTTTCGGGTCAGTGACCCTTCTTCGGAACTGACAAATATTAGAAAAGTCACAGATTATAAGCAAGTGAGGTGGGGGTGGGGAAAGAGATAACAAAGGAGAAGGTGCAGATTGGACCAGGCCACATAGCTGACCAAAAGGTCACGGAGCAAAGGCAAACAATATGTTAATGGTGTGTTGAAAGACAAAGCATTAGTACAGATTAGGTGTGAATACACTGAATATTGAACAGCAGCAAGTGCAAACCTGAAAAAAAACCTGAAAAAAACAGTGGGTAAGCAAACTGAACAAACTAAGATGAAATGAAATAAATGCAAAAAAAGATAGTAAAAAATGTAAAAAAGAATGTAAAAAAAAGGAAGAAAAAATAACTAAAAATGAAAGTAAAATGCCGAGTGGCAGGGAGGCTGCCATAAGGCCTTGCCACCACCGGCAATAGCGGGCCGGGCCCTACCGGCGTTGGGGTGCGTGACGGCCCTCTCCCAGAGGCATCTTCAGGCGCCCCCGCCACGTACCTTGACACCTGGGGGAGAACTAAATCCAGCCTATTGTGTTTCACAGATATGTTTTGGTGAGGTAACAGGGAGAGTGGAATACAGCAATGCATCTGATGTTGTGTATGTGAACTTTCAAAAGGCATTTGATAAAGTATCACATATTAGGCTTGTTAGCAAAACTGAAACCCATGGGCAGTAGCAGCATGGAGACAACATTGGCTAAGGGATAGAAAAGAGAGTTGTGGTGAGTGGCAGTTTTTCAAACAGGAGAGAGGTATCCATTGACATTCCCCAAGGTTCAATACTAGGACCGCTGCTGTTTTTAATATAAATTAATGTCTTGGACTTGGCGGTATAGGGCATAATTTTAAAAATTAGCAGATGACATGCAACTTGGAAGTACAGTGAACTGTGAGGAAGATAGCAATAGACTTCAAGAGGACATAGTCAGGCTGTTGGGATGGCTGGGCACATGACAGATACAATTCAATGCAGAAAAGTGTGAGGCGATACATTTTGGTAGGAAGAGTGAGAGGCAATACATGCTAAATGGTACAATTTTAAAGTGGGCACGAGAACGGGGAGACCTGGGGGTGTTTGTGCACAAATCTTTGAAGGTAGCAGGACAGGTTAATAAAACAGTTAATAAAGCATATGGGATCTTGGGCTTTGTTAATAGAGGTAGAGTGTATAAAAGCCAGGAATTTAAGCTAAACCTATATAAAAACTAGTTCAGCCATAGCGGGAGCATTGTGCTCAATTCTGGGCACCACACTTTAGGAAGGATATGAAGGCTTAGGAGAGAGTTCATAAGAGTTGTGCTAGAATGGTTCCAGGGATGAGGGGTTACAGTTATTTGCATAGACTGGAGATGCTCTCCTGGAGCAGAGAAGAGTCAGAGGAGATTTGATCAAAGAGTTTAAAATATTGAAGGGTTCAGACAGAGTAAATAAAGAGAAGCTGTTTTCAATGGCTTCACGGTTGATAATGAACGGATACAGATTTAACGTGTTTGGCAAAAGAACCAGAGGTGATATGAGGAAAAGCATTTTTACGCAATAAAGTTTAGGATTTGGAATGCACTGCCCATTAGGGAGGTGGATAAAAATTCAATTACAGCCTTCAGGAGGGAATTGGATAAATACGTGAGGGAATAAAAATTTGCAGAGATATGGGAAAAGAGTGGTGGATTGGAACTAACTGGACTGCTCTTTCAAAGCGCTGGCGCAGACATGATGAATTAAATGACCTCCTGCTGTGCTGTTCTGTTCTATTCTATGATCTTAGGAATACAGAGCACAGAAACAGAGTTTGGTATTTGCCAATTTCTAGAATGCTCTCCAGGATGATCTTTACACATCAGGGGATGATTTCCTCTGTATAATAAAATTGTAAATGCATTCTTTAAAAAACAGTTGTAATTTTTTTTCCATTCTCAAAATGTGGGTGTCACTGGCAAGGCCAGCATTTATTCCTGATCCCTAGTTATCTTGAGAAGGTGATGATTGGACCTTTCTCTTGAACTGCTGCAATTTTCATGATGAAAGTGCTCCAACAATGTTGTTAGGGGTTCCAGCATTTGACCCAGTGACGATGAAGGAATGGTGATATATGTCCAAGTCAGGATGTTGCGTGGCTTGGAGAGGAGCTTGGAGGTGATAGTGTACACTTGTACGTGTTGTCTTTGGTTGCGACGGTAATGAATTTAAGAGGTACTGCGAGGCTGCTGTAGAAAGCTTGGCAAGTTCGTAAAGGTAGTACACACTAGAGCCGATGGTGGAGAGGTTGATGTTTAGACTAATGGATAGGGTGCTGATCAAGTGGATTGAATTAGAATTAGAATTAGAATTAGAATTGCTTTGTCTTGGATAATGATGATCTTCTAGAGTGTTGATGCAGATATATTCATCCAGGCAAGTGAAAAGCATTCCATCACACTCTTGACTTGTGCCTTGTAGGTGGTGGAGAGGCATTGGGGAGTCAGGAGGTGAGCCACTCTTTCAAGAATACTCAGTCCCTGATCTGCTCTGGTAGTCACAGCATTTATGGGCTGGTCCAGTTGAGTTTCTGGTAAATGATGACCACCGGGATGTTGATGGTGGGGGATTCGCTGATGGTAATGCATTCAATATCAAGGGGAGGTGGTTAGGGTCTCTCTTGTTGAAAATGTTCTTACCTGGCACTTGTGTGGTATGAATGTTATTTGTCATTTACCAGCCCACTCATCAGAATGCTGTCCAGATCTTGCTAAATGTGGGTATAGTCTGCTTCATTATCTGAGGAATTACAAATAGGGCTGAAAAACTCTACCATCAGCGAACAGACCCACTTTTGATCTCACAATGGAGGGAGCATTATTGATGAAGCAGCTGAAGATTGTTGGACCTTAGACATTACACATAGTGCACAGAAAAAAAATCTCCCATAGCTCATTCATTTTTGGGGCCAGTTAGATCTCTTTTTTCATAGTTTCTTATCGGCAGGATTTAAAGTCGGAACATTATTTAGAAAGCACTAAACTGTTTCCGTCTGCATTACAAAACCCAGGCATTCCACAAATGAGTTATGGCCTTCTGATGTCTAAAGGATGGTGCAGTAATCATTCTTCACATGCTTCCAGCAACATGAACTTCTTGGGTACATTATAAATTCTTTTCCAATTTTTATCTATTGGATTCTGTCATTTGTGCTTGGTGACCATTTCTGCCTTTTTTTAATTCATAGTTATATCAGCAGACTCTTTGGAGCCAGTGAGATTGAAAGTTCTGTTACTTTATCTTGTGGGCGCACCACATGTTTCTGTTTCTTTTGCATTTATTTCGCTTGTATTTTATGGGAGAGATTTTTTTGTATAGTTTATTGAAAGATCCGCCGCAAATATCTTAACTCAGCATGAAAAGAAACTGTAGCTTATTAGTTGTGGTTTGCTTTAATTTCTTGGCATTCTTGCAAAGAAAATTGTTTGACTAGCAAAGCTGAATGTTAAAGTCAGCCCTTCCTTTTCCCCTTCCTTCTGCCCCCATCCCAGACAATTCTATCGTGATTCAACAGGGAGTTAGAGGGACTTTGGTGAACTTGGGTCATCAGGAAAAGAAAAGAAATTCAAACCAGGTGTATACTGCTCCATATTAAATGGCTGTGCAAGCAAGGTGGATGGACCAGCCTTTCCAGTCCTTACCTTCTTACTGTAATTCTGCAAAATCTTGAAACATTGTGTTAAAAGTTTCATTTGGTGGTGAGGGGTTTTGATCCCTTGCTATAGACACGTCTTTCAATGCATTTTTAAGTTATCTTTGATAACCCCTTGTGATTCAGTGAATAAAGGTGCATGATGATATGATACACAGCTGTATGAACTGGGAAGATTCCAGCTTCAATTCATGATCTCTGGTGAGTTAGCTCATTTCAGCTAGGTAGTGATAGAGATATGACAATTGGCCTTGTGGTCCCAGCTCAGGAAACCAGCATTCCTGCCCCTAGTCACTTTCCATTGATCCCTGTTGGAAAGTGCATGTTTGTGGGCATCAATCGAGGACTGTATTGGATTCAACTGCTGTGCCACCCACTAGCCATTGACACTCACTGCCTAGGCTCTGACATGACTCTGGGTGAAGCATTGGAGGAAGGTGAAACCACACCTCAGAACAAGTCACCACCTTTAGGAGAGGACGGTAAAAAAACATTCCACAAAAAATGAAAAAAAAACTTACTCTTCCCTCCAAGTTTCTCTCCCCTGCCATACCTCCCCTCCATACTATCCAAAGTCTAGAGGGTGACAACCCAATCCAGAACAAAGGTATCTTAGCAATGCAACTAATGCTATTCCACCATTGAGTCAGAAAGAAGTTGGCATTAGCAGGGTGAGAAGGAATCCCAGTTTGGTGAATTCATCCTTCTCTTCCTCTCATCCAGCAAAGACAAATTCATTTTGTACGATGGCCTGATCTATTATCCTGGCACTTGGCATGAGCTACATTCAACAAATGTTATTAAAATAGAAATTAATAAAGGTAAACCATAATGCTATTCATTTACATTTAGATTATTTTAAAGAAACATTTCCAGAATATCTGTAGGTTTTTAAATGGCTTTCTGCAATTTAATTTTCTTATTCTATTGACTATTTGGAATTGATGCCAACATAGTAATATATTCAATTCACGCCAAGGCTGGTAAAGACAGTTAAAGCTGCTAAATCAGGAATACTCTCAAAAATGTAAATATACTTACCATTACAGTAGTTCTTTAGTAGACAGTTAGTTGCTTTGTGTTATTGACATGCACAGGAATTGAAATGTAACCTTTGCATTGCTCTACTGCATCAGACATCTATTAAGCATTATGCTTAGAAAAAAAGATTTTGCCACTTTATGGAATAGTTAAGTATTTATATAAGTTGGAGTTAAACTTTCACGGCATGAGCTTCAGTGTGGCAGGAGCAGTATTTGCCTTGTGGGGACCCCTATGTTTTTAGTAGACTGAATGGAAACATTGGTCTGATCTGTTGCAACAAATCTTTGGCCTGTTTCTGAGATCCCGTTGGGTGAATGTTGAGTAGCCTGAAGTTCTAATATATGCCATTGCTAGTCTTTAAGAAGCCGGGCCGTATTTTCCCATTTGTTTAGGTCAGATCGTCTGGTCAGTCTGAAGGGGCCGGTGATCTGTGTGCTGAGCAGCTCTATCTCCCATACTGCAGGTGCAGGGCCCAACTGCTGCCTCTTTCCATGCTCTTAAAATGGGCCAAGGAAATCCATGGCTCTACCTAAAGCTGCGACCTTATTGACTGCCTGCTTTTGCGCTCAAAGCCTAGCCCTGGGGATAGCTTGAGCAAATTGTCTTAATCTAGCTGTTATGTGTTTCTCGAGTAGCGTGATTGACAAATGGTCAGGCAATGTAAATCGCTGCCACTTTACAATTGATTATTAATTACAAATCTCCAGTCACCAGATTAGGATATGGCCCCAGTGCTCCACGCTTTAGTCAGAATGAAGCTTCTCAGCCCCGCTCAGGACCTCTTACTTAAATGGAAATAAAAATCGGGAGAGATGTAAAATGAGCTGCTGATTCGCTATCATCTGCTTTAGATTATCACACAAAGTCAAAATCTACTCCATTGTGCCAGCATCACACATTTTCCAGTCATGTACAGTACAATAAAGGAAATAAAATTCCCCATCTACTTACAGGCAACAATGTGCTTTAGTCCTAACCGTGAAAAAAACTCTAAAGAGGCTAACGGCGCTCATCATTATTAAAGAGTAAATGGGACAGCAACGTCCGGTGCCTGGACATGCACAGTTAAATGCTGAATCAGGAAGCTGCTGTCTGAGTTGCACTGCTCCTCCAGATGCTTCGCTATACCAATATCTCGCCAAGAGACTTCATGTTGAAACACATGGCAGGGCATTAATTTGCAGTACTTGTGTGATAGATAACCACTAAAACCAGAAAAACTCAGGGCTTGTAGCACAGGTAAAATTTTAATGGTGTGATACATCTTAATTACTGCCAAACAACCTCTCTAGCACTGAAAATAAACTTTTGTACATGGGAAGTCTCATTCCTTCAGATTTTATTTATTGTTGGGTTCTGTCCCTTTTATCTTTCTCAATCCCATCTTTCTTTCCCTCTCTTTATTTCATTTTCTGTACATGATTTGGCATTGAATTAATTATTCTAATTTACACTTCCTGGTTTAGACTCTGCATGCCCCATTAAGAATTCTTCAATCTGATTGGTTAAGGAGATACACAGTTGCTTGTCCTGTTCACACAGGTCCCAGATCCCCTGTAGAGACCACCCTGCCGAAATACACTTCTAATCTCTGCAAGTTCCAGGTCTAGCACATAGAAAGTCTGTGGGCAAGTGCAAGTGTAATGAATGGCTGGTTGCCACTGACTGTGTAATTCGGGTCATTATCCAATTCTGGCCATTGTGTTGCCTCGCTGACTAAAATGACCAGGTAGTGCTGAATTAGGGATGGCTTTGCGCTCCCTGGTCATATCTACAAGAGCTGGGTTGAGACTACACAACCAATGGGGAGAGAAGACTTTTAATCCAATCACAGCTCCAGCGACCCGGGTTCAATTCTGGGTACTGCCTGTGCAGAGTTTGCAAGTTCTCCCTGTGACCGCGTGGGTTTTCGTCGGGTGCTCCGGTTTCCTCCCACAGCCAAAGACTTGCAGGTTGATAGGTAAATTGGCCATTATAAATTGCCCCTAGTATAGGTAGGCGGTAGGGGAATGTAGGGAGGTGGGGATGTGGTAGCAATATGGGATTAGTGTAGGATTAGTATAAATGGGTGGTTGCTGGTCGGCACAGACCCGGTGGGCCGAAGGGCTTGTTTCAGTGCTGTATCTCTAAATAAATAAAATAAATTAATAAAGGTGAAAGATCAATGTTTAACTTACTGAGCCAGCTGCCCCCAAAATAAGAATTACATTTCTCAATCTGAGAGTGATGGGCACAGGTGTTGTAACTGATTCTCCCAGACATGAGCTATTGGGATAGACAGTTCACTCAATGGGCTGGATTTTAAGAGCCTGTCGCCGCTCCCGACGGCAAGCTCAAGACCGCACACCGAAGAGCTGTCACGAGCCCCCACGCGGCAGCTCATTTAAATAGCTGCGGCGGCCCGCCCCCCCCCCCCCAATCACATGGAGGGGGCGGGCTCTCCGTCACTGGTAATGGCGTCAGCTGCCTGTGAGCAGGTGCTGGCGTCATTTTTTAAGGGCATCCAGCCCTGCTGGCAAATTTGAATTTTTAAAGTGAACCCCCTCAGAATTTACAAAATAAAATTGTAACGCCCCTTTCCAACCACCCAAATAAAAATTATATTAGGTATTTGTGCTCTCCCCACCCAAAAAAACACTTACATTTGAATTCTGACCTTCCCCCAGACTGTACAAAGTTGAAAGTTCACCCTTCCCACCGTGCCCTGCACTCATAACATTTATTTGACCCCATCCCCCCACTCCCACACTGAAAATCGTAACACCTCCCCCCTCCCCACCAGTGTCACGTTGGCTTTCCTCAAACGGGGAATTGAAGGGGTGGGAGTGCTGGCCACTGCACTGAGGATCGCGGTGGGCCGAGAAGATTGCAGGGAAGTTGATTTAAATTTATTCATAACATTGATTTACATATTAAAATGGTGTTCCCATCACCCAGGGTCAGGGGCGCCGTCACAGAGCCTCGCTGCCACCGGGAGGGTTGGGCTGGGCCCTCCCGGCATCAAACTCTGGGACAGGCCTCTGCCGGACCCATCTTCTGGTGATCCCCTGCCACAGAGCACCACATCGGGGGCATGGTAAATTCCAGCCCAATGAGTGAGAGTGTTATCCAGTACTTTCGCCTGAGTGCAATAAACTCTGTGTTCTGTTTTGAATGTACAAAATAAATTGCAGGAATTTTTTGGCAAAATTTCCTCCTGGGAGATATTATTAAGATGTATGCAGAAAAAAGTGTTTTAATTCTTTCCATAACGTCACGCGATGGCAGCCCAGTGGCCAGATGACGTCTCTACAGAACCCTGGCTGCGGACAGCCATCAGGAATGAGAAGGGAAGTGAGGGAGTCTCAGGTTAGATAAGGAATGAGCAGCTTGCATCCTGTTTATAATTCAAATTCAGTAAGCTGACATTTTCAGACCAACACACTGGAGCATATGGTTAAATAGGAACAAATAGAACCAAATGATTCTCCATTGTACTGTACCACAGTATGGTAGCACTCAGACCCCTGCCTATGATTCATCATCAGAAAGTACCTGATTTCATCAGTGCCATGGTGCAGAGGAGCAGAAGAAAGAGAAGTCGTCGTGGATCATTCCTACATACATACTAGCAGTCAGTTATACACTGCTGTTGACTGAGACTTGACAGCAGGCTTTCAGCCTAACCTGTTGACCCCAAGGTGGTATGTAGTACCATGAGGAGCATCGAAGATGGTCCAGCATAAGCTGTGAGGAAACAGGTACAGATGCAATGGTCAGAATAACCTTTCCCTGTGCTTGTAATTTTTATAATTGCATGGATGGTTATGTGCAATTTTGTTTGGAAAAGAAGAGATTGTGCAATGATGAATTGAAGTTTCCAAGATGACAAAGAGGAAATTGGCAGTGTTAAGCTAGGCAAATTATTCATTATGGTAAAATACCAGAGGATATTGTCAAGAAAAAATGATAATGTCAAATAAGGAATATTAATTCTTCAGTTGGAAACTTACATTAAACTTTTAATGGAAAAAAATCCTACAGTTAACTTTTAAAAAACTGGCAACCAAGATGGCCACTGCAATTTGCATCTGAAACACCTTTTCACATTCCAAAGGAGACAAAGATCTGAGGAGCATGGGTAATGGCTTGCTCGATGTGATTGAATTACCTAAGATTGCTTCATTAGCACAGCATTCAAGGCAATCCTAAGACCTTGATTTTGGAAGAACAAACCCCTTCAAGTGTAAATATTGGCATCCTGGTGTCTGGAGAGCCAATTCTGAACCTTGAATCTCTTTAGAAGGTTCCAGAGAATACACTGAGGCAGTCATATGACTGTCTGTCCATCTCTGTGAAAGGTGGGAGTTTCCTTGTACAAAGACAGTCAAGCCAGTAACGCAGACTGTGCAGCAGCAGCAGAAAGTGTGTGCCTCCCTCTCTCTCTCTCCCCAGATAACATCACAAGTTTGAAAACTGTTTGTGACTGTGGACCCTCCAAGCCTAAAGATTGCTACAGCCAGAGACCAGGGGAGAGAGGGCCACCTAAAAGTCTGCCTCCAAGAAAGCCCTGAGCAAAGTGGGTCAGCCACAAAGTGCACTTTGGCTAGCCAAAGACTTCAAGAATACAGCTTCATCCAGAAGACCACTGAATCATCCAACCTCACAGACTGTGTATTTAATTTTTATTTATTCTGGACTCTAATCCAACCACATAATCTACTTGTCACTCTGTAATCTATTTGTGTGTGTGTGATTCTCATGTGAATGTGTGTGTGAATGTGTAGCTTATTTTGTTTGTTATTTTATTTAGGTCGGGTTTAGATTGTTATGTATAATAAACTCACCTCTTTCTTGTTTACGCTGAAGAAAACCTGTCCTATTGGTTCTTTAATGCTCACATTAAAGGTAAAAGGTAAAACATTAATTGAGGTGGTAAGCACAACCACTGTTTAAAAAGAAATAAACCCTATTGTGGTCAAATAAGAGGAAAGGCAAGAGGGGAGCCTGGGACTCCCTCCTCACCTGGCCGTAACAAGATGTTAAAAATTGGGAAATTAGAGCTTACAAGGAAATTAAATAGAACTTTTTCGTGGAAAGGGTAATAGTGTTGTAGAATGTTGCTCTGGGAGGCCACTGAATCAGACAGTGTAAAAAGGTACAGGGAATATTTAGAATTATTTTTGAAAACAAAAAAGCTTAAGGTGGTAAACTTTGAAAAGGATTGTTTTTCTTGGAGGCAGATGGCCTTTTCCTGTTCCTAATGATTCTTGTTATGTATAAAAGAGACACAGGGCGGAATTGTATAAGAACTGTGGAGATGGGTTTGGAGGTGGGATCAGGAAGGAAATAGGAAATGTCGATGTCAGTTCGGCAGCCTAATGCGTTGCTGCATTCAGTCAATCTTGCTGGACGTGGGTGAGCAATGGTAACAGCCACCCATCTAGCAGTGGCGGGTAGCCAATAATCACCAATTATGAGGATGATTAGAGGGACGGGGAGGACTCCGCCAGGATCTTCCTGGTGTTGGAGCAATCTCCTGCTGAGTACCAAGCCCGGAAGCTCAGTGGAGGTGGCCTCTTGGCAGCAGGTCAAGTGGCCATCGGAGCTGGAGACTCCATGCCCCCATGGTGAGGCCACAGGCAGGAAAACCTGCGGCCTCGGCCCATACGAATCCACCAGAGGGGTTTCCTCTCTGCTCCAAGGGGCCTACCAGCTTTGGCCCTCATCATTTTTCGTTTTGTTTCACTCCTCTGGGGAGGCGCCTCCATTTTGAGGTGCCCTCGCATGCTCCTTGCAGTGTATTGCCCATCTCTCCTGGTGGGGCTGCCGGGCTACCAAAGCTGCGGGCCATCTGATTGGGCCTACAGCCTCAGGAACCGCTCCCCCACCATCCTTAATTGGACAGTGCTTCCAAAGGCGCCTCCAGGAAGATCTTGCAGCCTCCATTTGTGGCCTTTCCCTGATTACGTAAACAACATTGGGAACTTGACTTGTGGAGAATCAAAGGCATAAGCCCATGTACAACTGATCTTTGAATCAATACATCAAATAGGTCATCTAAGAACTGAATTAGAAATATTGTTAAATATTCCCACCAAGGAAACAAAACTTGTTCTGTGTTTATATGGTGTGGAAATGCAGTATTTACTGAGATGCACGAGTCTGGATTTTCTCATTGACATAAGATGGGTTACTGCTAGTGTTAACATAACATTAATCGTAACATCCAAGCTATGGAGTGGATCCCTTCATAAAAGTGATCTCTTTTTTAAAAAACTTATTTGGGATTATTTTTCTCACTCTTTTATCAAGGCAAATGATGTTGATGTTGGGGGAAATGAAACAAGTTTGCATCCAGCTAAGCATTCCTGTTAAGGAAAGGCACAATTAAATAAAGAGTAAAATTCACTCCACACTGCTCCAACATTAATTGAATACCACATACTGCACAAGCACAAATAGAAAATTTTTCCGTTTCATGTAACAAACATCATATGGCCTCTCAGTGAGATTGCCTGTCAGTGCTAAATTAGGGGCAGTTAGGTCCATTCCAGCTACATTGAGACTAGCCAACCTCATTGTATATTATACCCTTACAGCTGGTGGCAAGAGGAGACCTTCACCACATCAGTCTGGACTGAATTTGAAGTTCCCAGAAGTGAAAGGTCAGTGTATTAACGTACTGCACCACTTACTGCACCCTTGTTGTCTCATCTTATTGTGCAAGTAAAATGTTTGCACTTCATATCTTGACAAAAATCAATGTGCCTGGAATATGTCACATTTCATGGTGACATTTCAAAGGGAATTTTATGAAGGCTGAGATGAGCTGTTTAGCTTTTTTTGGTTGTTGTTGCTTCAAGTAATTGAATGTTTGGCTAAATGGTTGATTGTGTTTGAATATAAACTGATGAAAATACAAATCATTTTATACTTCCCTTGTGGCCTATCATGAAAGAAAGAGCTTAAATGGCATGTATTGTGCTGTAATCTAATAATCCAGAAATGTTTCTCTGATCACAGGAAAGAGCTGTTCAGCACTCAGCAGGGGTGACTGGGGTTAGTTTTTCCACAATGCTGTGTTTCTTGAAGTAGAGATTGGCTCAACTTAGCATGAATCTGCAGCAGGCCATTCCAGGCCAAGATAAAACATGATGAGATAAAAATTTGTCTGCACCCGTTTTTGGGTATGATTCGTGACCTGCCCAAGCCCATTCCACTTGGTGCTGCCTCATCATTTACCTGAATGTAGTGTTGGTCCAAGCAGGGCCCACACTACCAGCTGCCTGAGCGCCCAGCAGGGGGCTGAACAATGTGCGCTGATAGCATGTGGTGCAGCCAGCCTGCTCCTCTTAAGAGCAGTCTGCCTCTCTTATAGGGGAGCTGCACTCAGTGGGTGGGAACTACTGATGACTGCCCATACTGACACTGGCTGAAAGTAAGAGCTGCACAAATGGAGCACCAGGGAGGAGAGAGGGCTCCTGGGTTCACAGATGCAATGCTGGAGGCCTTAGTGGTGGAGGTTGACAGGAGGAGAGGCCATGTTTCCACAGGGAGGTGCAGGAGGACCTCAATGGTCTGTCTCTGAAGGGAATGGGAGCAGGTGGCCAAGGAGGTCAATGCCTGGAATCTGGCTCCAAGGACCTGGTAGCAGGCGGCAAGAGTTCCCTAACCTCATGCAGGTGATCAAGGTCAGTGAATGCATCCTCCAAGGGCATCGTATATCCACTGCACCACCAATCTCTCACCTGCTCTATGCACCATGCCTCCATCACTCGTCTACCAGCAGTCCCTACCAGTTAACACTCAGGCCTAATATTCAGACACTCACAAACCTTCCAATGATGCCAGCCTCACACCCACCTCTCACAGCCTCCACTTATCTCAAGCTATTCAGCTATGGTAGGCACATCACGCAAACACAGTTCTACACACTGACATTCTTCCCTCTCTCTTGCAGGACAAGGTGGCAAATAACAGGGGGGAGCAGAGAAGAACTGTTAGGAGATAAGGACACCTACATCTCCTGAACCCTATGGTGGAGAGGGTTCTCTGCATCATGAGGCCTGCTGCAGTATAGCCCATTGCATCCTGCGTCACTGACAGCATTGAGGATGATGGTATGCTCCTGCCTAAGGCCTTTTTCAACTCCGACTTTACCTTTATCCTGCGATCTGGCATAACGAGCAAGCTGCAGATGGTGTGACCATGGATCTCTTGCTTTCCAACTCACCTCTGTTCCCCTTTTTGATTTTCTGCTTTCAGACACTCAAGAATTGCCACCTGCCAAGCCCCAGCAGCCCCCAGAAGGAAGAGAGAGCAAAACACAGCACTGATGAAAAGGCCCTATCACTTGATCTGACTCTCTTAGCCACCAGCTCAGGTAGTAGCACTGTGTGAACTTTAGAGGCTAGTGCTGTGTCAGGATCTGCATGTGGTGAGCCACTGGGCACAAGTGGACTGCAGCCAGGCAGGGGGAAAGGGTAGTTGTGTGCCAGCTCACCAGAAGGTGAGGTTGCACATGAGTTCTGCTACAGGGAACTCAGATGAGAACTTCGATGGGGTGGCATACAGCAGAGTGCTGATGAGGATGCACACTGAGATGCTGGGTGCATTGACTGGTCTGCCAGACAGCCTCCTGTTGCAGTCAAAGAGCATAGAGGAGTCTGGCTCCAACTTGCCAGAGGGCATCGCGCAGATCTTCCCCTCTCTGCAGCCTCTGCTCCATTTCCCTGTCATGTTGTAGACCTGTTGCAGCCTTTATGTGAACAGCTCACCAAATCCTTTGCCCTCCCTGTTAGGATGCCACAACACTCCCTGTGAAGTCCAGGAACTCATCACAACACCTCCAAGAACATTCCACAGGGCTTCCACAAACCTAGCAATAGCAAAATTATGTAAATCTCCCTACCTGCAAGTTGAATGGCTTAAATAATACTAGGGGGTGTTCCCTCTTGCAGCTGAATGCATGTTTTTTGGTAAGTGACAAGCGAAAGCTTTCTTTGCAATTGCACGATCCAAGTTTGGAATTCGTGCATCAAAATCAGTCAGAACTGCTATTTGATGTCACGATCTGGCCAGTTGGGAAGCTTTTGACACATGCACAGGACGCCCACATTGGTGCCCTTCCCAGCATGGGGCATCATGCAGACCGCGTAGGAAGTGGCCGGAAGCACACCCCACTCAGCAGGCTTCCAGCTTCCGTAGAGCCTGCTCCAGCAGTGCTACAGAGCTAAATTGCTCAGCCTATTTCTTTACAGGTCATTTGTCTCAGGACATGTTGGCCTTTCAACTGCACCAGTTTCTTTTGCCAAGTTTAAAACTTGACCATAGCTTGAATTCTGAGTTCTTCTTTGCTGATGATAAATCTTCTTCAAGAGTTGAATAAAATGACTTATTTATTTTTAAAAGTTGAGACTTTAGAGAGTTAATTCAATGATTCTACACTCCCAGAGTGGAAGGTTGCAGCATTGTGAGTGTGGCTCTCCAAAGGAAGCACAGAAATGTGGAATTGCCCCTTTGACATCAGGCTTGCATCTTAGAAATTTCTGCCCCGTCTGGTCCAAAACTGGACAAGTGGCATCCCTCCAGTGGGCTGGAAGGCTGAAGAGAGAAAAAAAAATCAAAATGCTATGGAGACCTTTAATTGCTACACACCTTGATTTAGTTGTGAATAGAATTCCTTGTCCACTTCACACACTTAATTGCTTATTACTCCACACATCTGTTGGCTTGCTTCAATGGAAGCAATGAAATTTAGCTGCTCCATGACACCCTCTTAATAAGCTATAAATGAAACAGATGCAACCCAATAAAAAAGGTAACAACATTTCAAAGCAATTATCAGTTAAATATCCACAAGAAGTTGAAGAGCTTTGCATTATAAATTTGCTGAACCAGTTAAAGGGGCATCTGGCAAAGTATCTCTTAATATATGTCAGCAGGTCTGCAAACCAGAAAAAGTGCACTGTGGAGGCTCACGTAAGCAATGGATAACAGGGTCTTTGACTTCTTCCAGATGCAACTGCAAACACAGTTATGTATATAGAACCCAGTATATTTAATGGCCCAGATTTTATGGTCAGTGGCGAAGTGACCACACTTGCTGCTGAATGTGAAGAAAGCTGCCCATAAAAATCTGGCAATTTCTGTGGCATGGATTTCACTTTTCCCAATATTACGTTCATTCTGGAATCAGCTCAAGGGGACCTCTGGCATCCAGAAAAAGTTATGTCAGCAAGCAGGCTAAGCAGCCAATCACATTGGAGAATTCTCACAGACAGCAAACCAGGAAATAAAACCACTGATTATCCTTCACTTTTTAATCATTTTACAATGAGCAAAATAAAGATTGGGACATACACATGGGATTAAGGTAGAAGCTAAAATGTCATAAATGAACTTCTTACTATTTTAAAAGTCTATGGATTTTTTAAAATTATAACGGTGAAATTTGACATTCCACAAATATAAAATTAGTTTTTCAGGGCTAGAGAGGTTATTCATCAGTAATTATGAACATACTACACAAAACACAGTTACACCTCAATCAACAAGCCATAATTTTTCAAGGATTTTTACAGTGAGACCAATAGTGTCAAGGTGGAAGTTCATGTCAATTCATTTATAATTGATTTATAAAGATTTCCATCGGCAAAGACTTTAACAGAATACGCTGTGGACGAGTGGGGAATCCAAGATTAACTGCGCATATGTAGATGCCAAAAGTTGCTGTCAGTTTCACAATTGTAATGATGGCCAACGCTGACAGTTTTGCCTTCATTATCACAACAGGTGCTAGGCCAGTAATAACCCATACAAGTCAGCTACTGCAGCAACGCTATACATTCTGTCCTCCTTGCCACAGAAACCTCTGGGTTTTACCATTTACCCAACTTCCTCCTCCCATTCCCCAGGGGTGGGAGGTGCCAAAACTTCACTTACCCACAACCCAGTTCCTAGGGTCATTATAACAGGGTGTTGTAATTACATAATAATAAAAACAAAATACTGCGGATGCTGGAAATCTGAAATAAAAACAAGAAATGCTGGGACCACTCAGCAGGTCTGGCAGCATCTGTGGAAGGGTCACTGACCCGAAACGTTAACTCTGCTTCTCTTTCCACTGATGCTGCCAGACCTGCTGAGTGGTTCCAGCATTTCTTGTTTTTATTCATGTTGTAATTACATCATCATGTCATTGATAACAAGTTGGGTGCAGATGCTGAATAATAATCAACTAATATGTGCCTTAGTATTCTGTTGGGATGTCCATACTATGACATGGGAGCTACATTCATTTCATAAGCCACAGCAATCTAGCATACAAAGCCCAGATAGACCTGTTCTAATTTTGCTTCAGCTCTTCATCTAAGGAAGGAAAGAATAATTGGCAAATATATTCCACCCAAACAAAACTTGGGCCATTCCTAGCAGCGAACACCACACCCTAACTAGAGGTCTGAGGAGCAGGCTGCCTAACCTGCCCATTAGAAGGGGACTAGTGAACACATTTCCTGCTTCTGTTCCTGCACCTGGGGCTATCAGCCTTCACCCACTCCTCTGGGCACAGTAGGATGGATGGCATACCAATGAAGGAGCTCAACTAATCCAGCAGCTCCAGGTGCAGGCACAGTCTGCCTTGGTGTGTGCTGAGGAAAATTAATGAAGTAAAGATAAATTATTGCAAAAGTTGGAGACTAGGATGTACAGTGTGTTAGCACACTGCTGTCCCACTTCTGGGTCCTGGCTTCAAATCCAGCCCAGGCTGATGGGATGAAAGTCGCTTCTGTTTGTTGGTACTGTCCTATTCTCAGTACTATCCCTAAGTCAGCATTACCAAAATGGTACCAAAAATGGTACCGAAAAGAAAACAATTTTAAGACTAACCAAACTAAAACAAAAGCATCATTAAGATTTATTTCTAGATGGGCCCACTGCTGCACAAACTTACTCCAGAGGCCGAAGCAGCAGACTCAGTGTTGGCAGAGGCTTAACAGTTGCTTAGCAGCCTCTCTTCCTGACTGGTAATAGACCAGTGGCATAAGGATAAGGGTGGGGAGGGTGGAATATTAAAGCTCAAGAGAAATTGTAAGGACACTGGAAAGAATAAACACAAGTTCAAGTCTCGAGCCATTCAGTCTCCAGTCTCAACTACTTTAAGCATGAGTTACTGAGTGGAAGTTATGATACCCAGCAACAATGAAGGAATGGTGTGTGATTTGGAAGTATAGGTGATAGCCCAATATTGCTGCTTTGTCTTTCTCAGTAGTAGAGGCTGCGGGGAGGCAAATGCTTTCAAAGTAACATCAGTGAGCAGCCGCAGTGCTTCCTATTGATCATTCGTAGTGCAGCCATTGTGTCCTGGTGATAGCAGGGGCAGATATTGAGTCCAGCCCAGGGATGTTGGTCAAACAAATGTCTCTCTCCTAGATGGTGTCAAGCTACTGGTGCTGTACCCATCCAGACGAGTGGTGTGTATTCCATCACACTTCTGTCTTGAGCCTTGTAGATAACAGAAGAGGTTGTGAGGAGTTGGGAACTCATTGCAGTGTATCTAGTCTCCGTGCTGCTTTTGTAGCCATGGTGCTGATATTGCTGATTTAGTTATACTCAGGGCATTGCCAACCTCCCAAAAGTTCCGATGGTGGAAACCCGCCCATGGTGGCGCCATTGAAGGTTGGGGACGATGGTTCAGCCTCTCTTGTTCAACAGTTATTGCCTGAACGTACATGGGGAGAATTTTACCTGCCACTTATTAGCTGAAGCTCAGGTGTTATCAAGACCCTGCTGTAGCTTTGAGGGCTATTTAAGGAACTGGAGCTGTTTGAATCTGAGTGAATTTGGAACCTCCTGGTGATATAGTTCAGCCTAGCACAGCTCCCAAAGAAGTAAGGAATGCAAGAAGAAAAGCAACACTGCATATATATAAGTTAGTTACAAATGAATAGTTTAGCACCTAAATTATGACCTTTTATTGTTTTTCTTTTAAGGAGCTAGATAACGGGATTGCTACTGTCTCTGTCCCTCTCTCTGTATATTAATAATCTATATGCATGTGTGTGTTTGTGCACAGGATTTATGTATATATTAGTATTGCTGCAACCGACTGCTCAAGACAAAGCCCCCAGTCAAAATATATGATTCTGATTGTCGTGAGAGAAATGCACTGTTGATTCAGTCCCGCCCCCTCCACAGATTGTCTAACATATCATTTTAAACTTTCCAAATTAAAGAAAGACCCAGCCAAATTGTACCATCTATTAACCCCTGAATGAGGCTAACCAAACCAGGTGTCTTTAAATCAACAAATTGGAAACAAAATAGAAAAACTAAATTCTTAATACTACTGAGATATAAAAAAACATTTAAAGTAGAAAAATTAGTGTCCTTGCAGATTTACACTCCTGCCAAAATGGAATCTTCCAATGTGGAACAGTCCAAGGTTGCTTGAAGTCCTCACAACCATCCAATGGGGAAAAAAGGTTCTTCAACAGTAGAACAGTCAGTAGTTTATTTCAAAAGTTGAAGTGATGCTCTTCTTCTCCAGTGATGAATCTCAGCCGATCAACAACTTGCAGACACTTCAATGAATCAATTTGGCTTTAGAATTTTGAGGGGTGAAAAAAAATTATCAATCTAAAATTCACCTTCCTTCGGTGTAAATTATCAGATAACTCTGTCAGGTTGATGCTGGTCCAGCTATCTGTCTGTCTGTTAACTGTGTCTCAAAAGCCAGGCTTTTCAGCTAGTTTCAAACATCAATTGGCAACAATGTATATTTGAGTCTCTGAGTGGCTATATCCTACGGCAACGAGAATGCATTCTTTGACTCAGTCCCTGGAACTTGTTGCCTTAAAGCAGCATTGATCCTTTTACAGCTTTAAAGGCACACCGCATTCTTCCCAAAAAAGAAAAAAAAACTACAGGATCATAACAGTGTGTAGATGCTGTGGGCTAGAAACTGGACCTCGATGTGCGTGCAAATAGCCATTGTGGAGCTAGGAGGTGCAGGAGTGCTCCTCCAACCCTCACTCCCCGTACGCCAGGGACTTAACTGAAGACCATTGTGGGTGAGTCAGGTGGCCTGAAATTGCAACACCGACAATAGGTAATCTGCCTCAGAAGGCACAACAGGCACAGGCAGCTCACCTAAATTACTAAAATGAGACCCAAGCCCCAATTTCAGCAGAGCCTCAGGCCTCTGGTTGTGTGTGCCATTGGTTATGCAACCAAAAGGAGCCATAATCAATCGTTACCCCTGTATCAAACAAAATCTAGAATACTTACCAGCTTGGTTCAAAGACTCTTAAACCTGGTGACAGATTTCTGTCTGTGTCAGATACCCATTTGACCTCCAAAAATGTCATCAAACACAAATAACACCATGGTTTGTTTAAGAGGTTTACATCATTGCATCATGCATTTGTAACAAACAGGAAATGATTTATGAAACTCTCTTAACTACATTTCAAAAGCAAGCACTGTTCAATATATAATGGAACTGAGATTAAGAACCCAACATATAGTTGATAATGAACAGCTATTGTGATACTCATTTTGATCCTATATGACTTGAAACCACCCAAAGAGAACTTCCAGATAGACCCTTACATCCACAAATAATTCTTCAGGTATAGCAGATGTGCAAATTTTGTTCCAAATAAATTACTTTTAGTTTTGATTTTTCTTTACTGGTCTCCCGTTCCTTCCCTTCATCCTGAAGATTTTTTTTTTTTTTTTAGAGATACAGCACTGAAACAGGCCCTTCGGCCCATCGAGTCTGTGCTGACCATCAACCACCCATTTTGTACTAATCCTACATTAATCCCATATTCCTACCACATCCCCACCTTCCTTCAATTCCCCTACCTATATTAGGGGCAATTTACAATGGCCAATTTACCTATCAACCTGCAAGTCTTTGGCTGTGGGAGGAAACCAGAGCAACTGACAAGAACCCATGCAGTTACAGGGAGAACTTGCAAACTCCACACAGGCAATACCCAGAATCGAACGCAGGTCGTTGGAGCTGTGAGGCTGCAGTACTAACCACTGCACCACTGTGCTGCCCTGATATTGCTGATCTGGTAACGTACTAAATGCCTTCCAGGATCTTGCCCAAGTGACTGTTGGTCATGGATGTGCTGGCAATTCATTGTGTGGAGGACATCACAGCCAAGCCCCACCTGTCCTCACTTGGAATCCATCCATCTCTATTGGCCAGAAGCAGGAACTTTGGACAATATTCCTTTGCTTAATGCAGAGTCATTGTAACCAATTAGAGCCATAGAGTCATTTATGCCACAGAAGGAGGCCATTCGGCTCATTGAGTCCATGCCAGCTCTCCACAGAGATATGCAGTCAGTCCCACTCCCCGGCTTGATCCCTGTAATGTGAGTGGATGTTTCCCTTTCTAATGTTTTTTCTCCTGTTTAAACTTTTTGAAATTTACCCTTTCAACTTTGAAAAATATTTCTCTACCTGTTGGATGTCCCTGTATCATGCACCTCCTCCAGTCAAATGGGTCACTGAGGCACTTTCTCCAAGAGGTCTACCAATGTTACTATATAACTGGAAATTGAAGGTGTATAAGAGAAACCTAGGATTACCCCTTCTCAGATTTTCTCAAAAACATGGACAAGGTAGCCAAATTTTTGTGTCAATGGTGAAGGATGTAAAATCCACTAATGCATGGCAGCTGTAGTGCACACTACTGCTGAGGGCACAGATCCTGGGAATTTCCTGTGGGTGGACTTTTACCCGCCCCTGGGTGTTGTGATTAGAGGCCAAGGACAGTAAAACGATGGTGAAATGCGCTGGAATAGAACCCCAATTGTTCCCAACACCGGCCAAATTTTCCAGAGGCGGTCGGGTGGCAGGGTCAAGAGCGCGCGTAGTGGTGGCAGCAGGTAAATAAGCCTATTATGAAGCAAATTGACTGCTATTTTGAGGTGCTTTTTAAATTTTACTGGAGACGCACGGGATCCATGGAGCTTCAGCAGCTTTCCAGCTAGAAGGTGAATGGAGGTGAAAACCATTGAGAGCAGCAGCGTTTCAACCCAGGAAGGGTGGGAGGGACTAAAGTAGGCGATGGATAAGCTGGAGCTACTGCCAAGTGGGTGCACATATTAGATGCAGATTGTGGGAAAGGCCTCTCCGAAGTGCAACTCATGCCTGCAGAGTTAGGGGATTGAGAGGCTTTCAGACCTGAGCGCAACAATTATAAATGGGTCTCATGCACTCAGAATTTGACTCCTCCAGTGAAGAGGAGAATGAGAGGCAGGAAGGTACAGGTATAGGGAACAAGGCTGCAACACCCAGAGGAGCGGCAGGCTCATGAGAGTGAAAGGGGACTCAGACGAGGAGGGTGGAGACGGCACTTGGAGGCTCATGGTCACAGAAGGGACTACCCTGCTGAAAGAGTCTACCAGCAAAGACTCTGCTACATGGAGATCAGTGTATACAAGCTCTGTGCCTGTCCAGGCAGGCGGTGTTGAAGCTGGAGGAGGATTTGGGGCCATTGAGATGCAGTGACCATCCATTGCCTGTGGTGGTGAGAGTCACCATGGTCCTCAACCTTTACACCTCAGGATCATTCCAGGGATCCTCTGGAGACATCCGTGGGACCTCCCAGTCAGCAGCCCATCTCTGCATCAAGCTGGTCATGGATGCTTTGTACCAGAGGGCCAGCCAATATATACGCTTTTGCACAGTTCAGGGCCAGTCAGGCCAAGAGGGCAGATGGATTTGGGGCCATCACTGGATTCCCCCAGGCGCAAAGGGTAATCGACTGCAAGCATGTGGCCATTAAGGCCCCTGCAGAGCAACCAGGAGCCTTCGTCAACAGGAGGGTTTCCACTCGCTGAGCCAGAATGCGATCACCGCAAATGGATCTTACAGGTGTTTGTAAGGTTCACGGAAAGCTGATGCTGGATCAATGCTGGATCACAAGGGCTATGCTCTGAAGACGTGGCTCCTTACACCTGTGGGGCACCCCAACACAGAGGCAGGGAACATTTACAGCTGGTGCTACGTGACTACATGGGAAACCATTGAGCAGGCCATAGGCCTGGTGAAAGTGGGGTTCTAGTGTCTGGGTAGATCTGGCAGAGCACTGCAATACGTACCACCAAGGGTCTCATGTATCATGGTGGTATGCTGTGTTCTGCACAACTTGGATGCCCCAGAGGGGAATAGCTTTGGGGAATGAGGATCTTCTTGAGCACACACCCTCCTCTTCCTCCGAGGATCTGGTTGTGAGGGGGTCTCCAGACCAGGGGGCATCAACATGTGTACCAGGGAGGCACGAGAGTCATTCATACGGACACATTTCTCCTGAGCCTACCTTAAATGCCTGTGTAAGCACTTCACTTCTGTCCCTCACACAGGCTTTTTGGCCTTTC
This sequence comes from Heterodontus francisci, assembly GCF_036365525.1. Taxonomy (NCBI): domain Eukaryota; kingdom Metazoa; phylum Chordata; class Chondrichthyes; order Heterodontiformes; family Heterodontidae; genus Heterodontus; species Heterodontus francisci. The sequence goes on along the minus strand of NC_090383.1, from coordinate 90,445,305 downwards.
CTTGAATGGCCTTAACATCTCAGTTGGTCTGTCAGAACAGGACACCAAGGCATACATTCACCATTGCCCTCATGCAGTGCAGACCTTCTCCTTACCTCCTTCTCAAGAGCTCACCAGCTGGTGATGGCCCAATAATGCTGAAATGAGCACCCAAAACCTCAACTGAAGCAAAACATCACCTTTCATTTAATACATTGATCCAAACCTTTGCCATTGCACAAGCTATCAGCCGGTGAGACCTAAGTGCAACTAGCTGGTTTTATGTGAGCTTGCGGGTGCTGCTATGTTGTGTTGTCCCAGCACATGCAGCTGAAGTGGAGAGAGGCAGCTTGCCTTTCTGCTCCAGTGCTTGGGATGACCACAGAATTTGTCCTCTGAGTAGCTGAGGCACTGGGGGCTACCTGCAACTGTGTAGGAGCCGCCTCTGTCATCGTGGCTTCAGGAAGCGTTGGTGCCATCATCAAAGGGCTGAAGAGCCGCCATTAACACCAGGAGCCAGCTGGAAAGGAGCCTCCAGCATCTTCAGGCAGCCGTTACTTCACCCTTTCAATGCCCCCCTGTGCATCCCTGCACTCCTGAAGTGCTTGAGCCCCTAGTGAGGCATCCATGCATCTCAGTCCATCTTGCCCTCCCATCGCTCCACAGAGCACATGGATGAGGTGATAGTAGGCAGGTCAGCGAGCAGCTCCTGCATCCACAGTATGGTACGCTGCATGTGACTCTCCATGAGGGACGCCACTGTCTCAGTGGAGGAGGCCATGCACTCATAAGCCAGAGACATGGCGCCACTCATAGACTCCTCCATCATCTGTGCATGGGTGCCTCTGGCAACTCCGACAGATGTCCACACATCTCACGCTGCTGTTCCAGCATCTGCCGCTTTGCTGATAACTCCCGAGGCTCGCCATCTGCTTGAAGCTGAGCGCAGAATGATGAGTGCAGTTAGGATATGAGAGACCAGTGACACGGTGTATGTGTTTGCAGGAGAAGCGAGCTCACAATGCCAGGGAGCAGACACTAACTGGACACTAGTCTTCCTTTGGGGAGTGACCACAGCTGTCACCGCCTCCTTTAGCTGCATTTCTGTGCTAGTGCCAACCTTTCTAACTGCATGCGAATGCCCACCAACATGTGAGTATCTGTGCTGGTGGAGTCTGTGCTAAAATTATATGATGATGTCTCTTCAGGTGGTTGCTCCTCCTCTGAGGTCTCAAGCAATTGCTGTGGTCTTGTTGTTGCCTTATCTGCTACTTGACCTACGAGAGAGACAAGAGTGACATTAGGGCATGGCGCTTTCCAACATCTCCTTCTGCCTATCATGCATCTGGAGCTCACTGTATTCATCACTGGCCACAGGTATGTGATTGGTAGTGCGCGACATAAGGTTCAATGGATGCTTCCATGAAGCAATGCACTCTCTGTGGGCTCCACACCCACCTCAGCCCCCAGCGACAGGCTGCCCTCTGAAAACTCTCCTAGTTCCCTTGCCCCCTCCTCCTGAATTGGTGTCAATACAACTAGCAATGGCAATCCCCCTCCAGTTAGTGTCTGCTCCCTGGCATTGTGAGCTCGCTTCTCCTGCAAACACATACACCGTGTCACTGGTCTCTCATATCCTAACTGCACTCATCATTCTGTGCCAACTTCAACAGCCAGCATTGCGCCATTGGGAGGCCTGCTGGAAGGGGTAATTTAGTATTGACAATGCAGTGATCAACGCTGACTGACCAGGGGCCTCTGCTGTGAAGCTAACATATGTCTCACTGTGAATGCTGGTGCCTGGTCATGCTTGATTCCTGGGCCGTCCACTTGGTCTCACATTTCATTGGCACCTTTTGTGACATCCAGGGCCACTCACCTTGCCAGATCTCAGCAGGTCACTGAATTGCTTGCGGCACTGCAACCATGTCCATGTGATCACCGCGTGGCTGCTAACTTCATCTGAGACCTCCAGCATCGTCTTCTTAGTGAGGCTTGCTGGCATCTTACCCCGTTGAGTGGGAGAAGCACCTCGCACCATGCCTTTGCTGCTTAAAGAAGCACTTCCAGGGAGGCAGCACTAAACCTGGGAGCCATTCCTTGAAAGCAACCCTTGTTTTATCTCCCTTCCAGGTGCCTTTCTGTATGATGTACAACACTATGGGTGTACCTACACCAGATGGACTGCAGCGGTTCAAAAAGGCGGGTTCACCACCATATTCTCAAGGGTAATTGGAGATGGGCAACAAATGCTGGTCTTGCAAGCGACGCCTACATCCCATGAAATGAATAAAAAAATGTAAAGCTATGCTCACCTGCTCACGTGGATGGAAAAGATGCCACCATGGTGTTGCCATCCATTTAAATATGCACTTCAGCTGCCAGGACCTCCCACCGCCCACTACCTGCTATTGGCTGGCTCCCCCGTTTGCAGGCTGTTAATTGGATGCAAGTGGCAAAATCTGCTTCCGTGTCCCGCCTCCTGCCTGAGCCATCACACAGCCAGATTTGGGCCCATGTCAGAACTTCCTCCGTCGTGGTAAAACTCAGCCCAGTGACTTTAGCTCTGAAGTATCAGCAGAACAGAGGTACCTGTCTGTATCAGAGGATACTTTATTTAGATGTACTCCTCTTGAGTGTAAACCCCTGACAAGTGTTCAGTGGGAAACATTAACAGGAGTGTGCTTTATCATAAAGTGCAATCTACAGTTGCACCAAAGGTCCTCACGAATCTGGTGACTAAATTATCAGTGACAGTTTGAGGATATAAAGAGTTGCAGCTTCTGCTATGTATGATAGACGTGAAATGCCAACCCTCTGAGCTATTGTTGTGTTTAAAAGGGAGCTTATTCACTTACATGTTGTAATTAAATAAAGGTCCCAGGTGTCAGGTAGTAGCCATCATACTTCGTTGCCAATTTGATTGTAATGTTTTACAATAGAATGTTCAAATTGATTGATGCAGTCGAAGACATAAGGCTGCATCAACCAGTTTGCCACTATGGTGTATCAGTGGCAATGGGACAGTTTGTGGATATTGTTTGAGCTGGAGGCAGTGTTTCCCAAACACTTCAAAGGACCAGAAAAGTAAACTAATGACTCAAACAATAGCAGAAGCTGTGATTGAATAGTAAATGTAAATAAAAAATTTGCACTGACATAGCACCTTATCATACCCTCTGGATGTCCCAAAGGACCTTACAACCAATGGAGTACTTTTGAAGTGCCTTCACTGCTGGATGGGTAAACACAACAAAGAATTTGCACACCGTGAGATCTCAAAAACAGCAAATGAATTTAATCTATTTTCAGTGCTGTGGCTGAAGGGAGAGGGGGGGAGGGGGGAATGTTGACGAGGACAAAAGAACTTCGTCAAACAGCACCATGGTGGCATCTTTTCCATCCACGTGAGCAGGTAGGCATGGCTTTACCTTTTTTAAATTCATTTCATGGGATGTAGGCGTTGCTTGAAAGACCAGCCTTTATTGCCCATCCCCAATTGCCCTTGAGAAGGTGGTGGTGAGCCGCCTTCTTGAACCGCTGCAGTCCATGTGGGGTAGGTACTATTAGAGAGGGAGTTCCAGGATTTTGACCCAGCGACAGTGAAGAACGGTGATATATTTCCAAATCAGGATGGTGTGTGGCTTGGTGGTGGAACTTGCAGGTGATGGTGTTCCCATGCATCTGCTGCCCTTGTCCTTCTAGGTGGAAGAGGTCACTGGTGTGGAAGTTGCTGTCTAAGGAGGCGTGGTGAGTTGCTGCAGTGCATGTTGTTGATGGTATGCACTGCTGCCACTGTGTATCGGTGGTGAAGGGTGTGAATATTTAAGGTGGTGGATGGGGTGCCGATCAAGCGTGCTGCTTTGTCCTGCTTGGGGTCGAGCTTCCTGAGTGTTGCTGGAGCCGCACTCAACCAGACAATTGGAGAGTATTCCATCGCATTTCTGACATGCGCCTTGTAGATGGTGGACAGGCTTTGGGGAGTTAGGAGGTAGGTTACACGCTGCAGAATTTCCAGTCTCTGACCTGCCCTTGTAGCCACGGTATTTATTTGGCTGCTGCAGCGCAGTCTCTGGTCAATGGTAACCTCCATGATGTTGATAATGGGGGAGTCAGCGATCGTAATGCCATTGAATGTCAAGAGGAGATGGTTAGATTCTCTCTTGTTGGAGATGGTCATTGCCTGGCATTTGTGTGGTGCGCATGTTACTTGCCACTTATCAGCCCAAGCTGAATGTTGTCCACGTCTTACTGCATCTGGACACGGACTGCTTCAGTATCTGAGGAGTTGCGAATGGTTCTGAACATCGTACAATCATCAGTGAACATCCCCACTTCTGACCTTATGATGAAGGGAAGGCTATTGATGAAGCAACAGAAGATGGTTGGGCCTAGGACACTGCACTGAGGAACCCTTGCAGCAATATCCTGGGGCTTAAATCATTGGTCTCCAACAACCACAACCATCTTCCTCTGTGCTAGGTATGACTCCAACCAGCAGAGAGTTTTCCCCGATTCCCATTAACTTCATTGACATTCTTTCCTTATTTGAATGTCAGCACCTCCAACATTGGAGTACTTCCTCATTCCAGAACTGAAATGGCAACGTAATGTCGTCAAGTGTATTCTTCTCTCACAAGTGTATAGAGCAGTTTAAACCCCTGAGATTGTGCCTCAGAAGCATAACTACTGCCAACTGGGCTAACCTAACACATAGCAGGGATTTACAATAAAAGGCAAATTGAATGGCTTGCCCTTACAGTCAATTAATAATTAATTGTTAATAATTTTAAAAGGATAGCCAAGGGCATGACTTATAGTGGAATATTTTAAGCATTTGCCTGCATCTGCCAGGTGGCGGGCAGGACAATCACACAGCCTGCCCAATACTAGTAGTGTGCGACCCAAACCTTCTTTCAACTTTGGGCCTCATCTGCTGAGTGCTCAATGAGTGTGAAGGACAACTTCCTAATCTCAGGGGTGGAAAATCTGAGGGCTCCATTGCGGACTCAAGTCAGAAGTAGACTATTAAAAAAAAAGGGGGCAAGGAGGCACTCTAGGCAGGCATCATGAGCGGCTGACAGTGGTTGACTATATCTGTGGGGCTAGGAGAAATGCCTTAAAAACATTTCAACTACTGAACACTTCATTTTCTAGTGTAAACAGGGTGGACAGCAGTGATAAATTTCTCTCACAATGTTCTTGATTTAGGTATACATCCAAAAAGGGTGGAGTGGGTAATGTGGTGAGTTAGCACACTGAATCTTTGCCTCTGGGAAAGATCTGCTCATTGTAAGGCTCCTACAAGATTCCCTCTAATTCTGGCATCTTGGGCATCCCTGATTTTAATTGCTCCACCATTAGAGGTCGTGCCTTCAGTTGCCTAGGTCCTATGCTCTCAAATTTTCTCCCTAAATCTCTCCATCTCTCTACCTCTGTTTCCTCCTTTAAGATGCTCCTTAAAACCTATCTCTTTGACCAAGCTTCTGCCCATCTGCCTTAATATATCCTTATGTGGCTCGGTGTCAAATTTTGTTTACAAACATCAAGCATATTGGGACATTTTATTATATGAAAGATGCTATATAAATACAAGTTGTTGTTGTTGTAAAAATAATTTCCAAATGAACTTATCGCACAGCTACTGGCCTTCCCTTCCATGCCACTCTGAGCTGTAGGAGGTAAATGGCTTAGCAAGACCCAAGAATATGATACAAAACACTTGGCAAAGGTTTGGTGCTTGGGAGTAATCTGTGGAAATGTATCATTTCAAAATAAATAAATATTTGGCAGTTGCCTAATCAAGCAACTTAGTAATGAAATGAATGTGACGCACGGGTGACCTCAGTTAGCAGCTGAGAAACATTCACAAATGGACTGAGGTACTTAATTGTCCATTCACCATTGCCCCATGTGAAAAAGAGAAGTAGCAATTTCTTTCATATTATTCACTAACAATCCCACCAAAACATTCCCTGAACATGCTTCACAGCTGTGATGACAACACCATATATGGCTGGAGTTACAGCTTATTACATTTTTTAATTTAAATGCCAAATATTAATGTGTTCATTATTAACCCGTCACAATCACACAGTTAGTCCAGAAGCATTGAGGTCAATTGTAGTGACCCTAGGGCTTCCTAGGGGAAATCAGCTAACTTAGCACCGACCAGAAGTCAAGCCTGGGACTTTCCCAGTCTGTATGGTTCAGTACTGTACCTGTGCACAGCATTCTCCAATAAAATGTTGAGGGAGCTGGTGGTGTTAAAAAAAGGATTAGGGAAAGATATACTGAGCTTCTGCTGCAGGAAGCAGAGTAATTAATGCCCTATTTAAAAAAGGTAATATGGATGTTGAGCAATAACTTTTCTAATTGATTTTAACTGCAAGGCCTCATTTGCATCTAACCAGTCAGCTGCTCGGCTATTGCCAGCAGAAATAGGCAGGTGGCTGGTGGGAGAGGATGAAAGTTGTTACGATCAAGTGAGGTGGGCTCAAAGGGCTCCCATCTTGTCCCTTTCCTTTTTTGACCGCAACAAGGTTTATCTCTTTTAAAAAGATATGCTTACCAATTCAGTGAGTGTTTAACCATTTACATGCTTTGCTCATAAAAGAACCAATAGGACAGGTTTTCTTGAGTTTAAACAAGAAAGAGGTTTGTTTTATTGTACTAAAAAACAAAACTTGATCTAAGTAAAATAATAAACTATGCTCCAACTTTCACACACACACACACACACACACGAGAATCACCCACACAAATAGCTACAGACTGGGAAAGAATAGATTGGTTGGATTAGAGTCCCTAGCAAATAAAAAAAGAGTATACAGTCTGTGGAGTTTGGTGTTGTATGATCGCCTTAAGAGTGATGTCCCTGTAAGATCTCAGTATGCTAATGAGCTAAGTACCAGGATGCAGTCATGTGACTTGAGGCCAGAGTCACTCTGCAACTGTAGCACCCAGACAACAGTTCTGTAAATAGTTTGCTCTGTACTGTATATCATAGTTTAGCACTAATAAACCTGTTCGAGATCTTTAAGCAAATGGACTCTACGCATCTCATTTAGGTTGCATTAGACAACATAAAGAACTCAATACATTTGGTAACTCAGTTGTCTCCCGGCTGAACTCGGTGGTCTTGAGGTCTCAGGCTTGTAGATGTGGCCAACTGGTTCAGGGTTTTCTTGGAGACAGTGATGCAGCTGGTTTTCTTCATTGGGTCTCTGTCTGCAGCTATGATGGGCTTGAACCAGCTGGCAGGGTTCAAGCTTGCAAGGTGGCCTGGAAAGAGAGAGAGAGAGAGAGAGAAAGGGGGACCCCCACTTGGGTCCTTGATGGGTCAGTCTCAGTTGCATGTCTGCCTGCAGAGAGAAAAAAGTAGCTAGTTTCACACAGATGATGGGATCTGTCACATGATGGCCCAGTGTATTCTCTCTCTTGCAACTTTATTAGATCATGTCTGAGAATTCCAATCTCTCTCAGGTTCCTATTGTCTCAGTGATTTCCCTTTGAGTGGTCCGCCTCCACCAGTGTTAATGTTCCAAGATTGCCTTTAATGTCTTGTTAATGAAGGCAGGGCAGGTAGCCATTCAAAATTCTCAGGCCTTTGTTCTGGATGGGGATTAACCAGGCCTTATGGCTCCATCTCGAAATATTGGAATGGCGGGTATTTTGATGCAAATTGTGGTGGCTATTTCAGCTACTAGCAGTCATCTTTTATGAGTTCCTTTTTCTCCTGTTTTTTAAAGTTTAATTCAGGTTTCCAACCGATGGATTAAAAATCATCATTCGGCATAGCACGTGTTCATGACAAAGTCGTAGCCCTGCTCGCAGAAAAGTATGTCCGGAGGATGGGAATGGCATTCCAAGGATATTGTTGCCCCGCTCAGGATTAAGTTAAAATACCTTTGGGGTCCCACATATTTCATGGAACCCATATTTGCATCTATTAATGAGGCTCCCGTCAGAGAACAATGGGCATTTAATCCACCACCAAAACCAGCTGCATTTAAATTAGGAATTGGCAGGATTGGAACAGGAAAACAGAGCACTCAATTCTAACTACTCCTACCCCCATTCCCAGAGAGCAGACAGGGAAAGTTAAAATTACCGTGACAGTGTCGCTGCACAGAGTGATACAGGAATTTCCATCCCATATGCTGAATTTTTTAAACACTTCTTTCAATTCCTTTTGAATTATCTCTCTCTAACATGGACACATGCATATCCAAGAACTCACTGATTCTACTTTCATACCCACAAAATAGGTGGGACTTCAGAATTGCTGAGGTTCACAGGTGAAGGAGAGCTTGGTTGCAAGTAATCCCCAGGATATATTATGAGTGCCACAGATTGTCTCCCTCACATCACCCCTTTTTAATTTAAGGTTTTAATACTTTCTCTGGCATTGTTCAATTTGTTAAGGAACATACCAGTGAGGAGATACTATGGTAAGATAATATAACAAGCAGATGTAACAGGCTGAAAGAGGGACAGTATGCAAGCCTTGGCTTTTGAGACCTCTGTATCTGCAATACTTAAGAAATTGTAGAAAATGTCAGAACGACCAAGGAGAGGTATATAGCTTTAAGAAATTTTTAAAGGCAATTAAGGTCAATCAGGCACAAGTCCTGGAAGGATAAAAGGCAGGGAAATAATTCTGTTGGGGAGTGGCTGAATAGGAAAGAGCTAAGAGTGAGAATGTGTATGAATAAACCTCACCTATTTTGAATATTAAGCTCCAGCCTGTGTGTCTAATTGACTACAGGGTCCTAGGCCTGCTTTAGCATGCTACACAGACTACATAGCAACTGATGTCATTTCCCTATTCATGTTCTTGATCAGTCAGACAGACTTCCTTCTCAAAAAGTCTTACTTCCTGGTATACTTGTGTTCCTCACCAAATTTCACAATTTCAAATTCTTATAGGTCCTGAGTTAACTAGCCATTGCTATGAGACTGGACCTTCCCTGCTAAATGTAGGAAAGAAAGAAAGAACTTCCTGTGTCTTATCACATCCTCAGGATATCCCAAAGCACTTCATATCCAATTAATTACTTCTGAATGTGGTCACAGTTATTAAGTAGACAACAGCAGCAGATTTGCATACAGCAATGCTTCACAAACAGTAAACAAGGTGAATCATAGTTAAACTATTTTTGCTGGTGTTGGTTGGGCGAAGAATGTTAGTCAGGACGATGTCATGAGTTTTTTTGTTATCTCCACCTGAATAATGACACTTTGGCTTTATGTCTCATCTGAATGTACCACGTGAGTCTTTTTTTTTGTTTAAAAGTTTAATTGCAGCTTCTTAACTGCTGTGCTGATTGTGGGTCCAGTGGGTGGTGGTGGGAGAAGTGGTATTTGTTAAGTCAAAAGTTTTTAAAGCTTTTGCAACTGGCTCCCTCAATGGCTCACGAAGCAAAAACCCCATGTGGTGTGATATGGAGTAGTACAGATCATGTGTTCCTAGTTTTAATCTCCAGTTCATGCTGGGTTAAACTACCAGTATGACCACGGGATTTCTACAATCAGTTTCAATTTCCTTAGGCTGCAGTTGGGAAAAATCAACCTGGGTTCCCACTGGTGATTGGGATCACTATTGGCGGGGGGACAGAATCAGGTCTGGCTCTGATGCCTGAGAGTTAAATAGCCCGCTGATACTCACTATCTTGGCCCATACATGTTCAATGGCTACTTGGACAATATGTAGGAGGGCTGCTGTGCCCTAACATGGGTCAGTGCCTTCAGGAGAGATATTGCGAATGGAATGAAAAGGTTTTTGAGTCTGATGTAGGTTTATTAACACTCTGTTCCTATACTCATGTCTCATTGATTCACGATATTGACTAGCAAGAGTAATCGTACAGGAACTTTTTATCATTTAAGCTAGTGTTCCATGCTGGTGACAACAACTGGTTTCAAATTTCTGTTGACAGGTGCATCACTGAGCAGAGATATGGCTCAAGGGAGGAAGGGAAAAGCAGCAAAGATGGGTAGCTGGGGGAAGTCCAATTCAGGTCACATTTTACCCACTCCCAACTGTGACGCACAGCCACTCGAGAACCAGGCATTGCGAACTTGTGTCCATAATTCACCATATACGATATGAGTTCCTAGCTGGCAGGTGTAGGCTCTTTACCAAAGGTCGAGTGCAACTGTACCATTATCACACATGTATTAAGTAGAATTTGTGATGTGTGCCATTGGCAGAGGCTGTCAATTCTTACTTGGAGTTGGATACATGAAAGGAAATGAGAACCCAGAGAGGGAAAAACTTATTTGAAGTAAAATATAAATTAATAGAAAAATTGTCACTCTTGTGCCTGTACATATGGTTGATACTGAATTAATTAGAACACCATTTATTCATTGATTGTCGTACTGGAGGTGAAAATGAATGTTATGTATCATAGCAATTGCCCAGAGTATATATTTGTTCAAGGAGCTCTGTGCGCTTTCTTTTCATTTAGTTATTACTTTGTGTCAATATTCTGAGCCTGTGCAATGCAGGTGTGTGGTCCACCATGATCTTTGCGATGGAGCTCATGAAAACAGATCTTAATTCTTTGAAAGGTGCAGACACTTGCTGTGTATGTTTCAAGGGCACCAGCCATCTTCTAGTACCTAATACAAGGGCCATACTTAATTTTTAACCTTGACAGTGAGTGTTGACATGTTATTTGACCATTGGGAGCATCACAGCCAGGCCACACCAATTAGTATTCATATACATATACTTTCCAGTAGTAGTCATCAAATAATGATCATGAGCAGTAACCCTGACCCATTTTTCCTCCTTCTTACATTACGCATTGAAACCAACTGTACCACTCCTAAAAATCCTTCTGGCTGAGATAATTTTACTCAGCACAGATTTGAGATTGACTCTGGGATCTCCCTTCTCTATCGGCAGCACATTTAACAAATGACTCATTGGGAATTCAGTCTTGTTTAATCCATTTTTCTTCAGCATTCAAGTGTGAAATATGTTGAATCATGAATGTTTTCATATGCTTCTGATTGCAACTATAAAGAAAACAGTATTTATTGAGACCCTATTTATACTACTAGCCCGTCCCTTTTTAATTACATTCAACCTGTATCTGTTCATTGTTTTATATCTTAACTTCCACTCCCTACTGGTTTAGACAGATTGGCCATATACAGAGCATATCTAGCTTGGTTCCCAAGAGTAATAATATCCATGGAAAAAATTAATGAAAGACCTTAGAATGGCTAAACCAATGGCTCAGATGTAAAGTCTCTATGTGCCATACAGACTGGGATGGTCCAAAGTTTGATCCCCCAGTCTGTGACATGTTAACTGGTCCTAGACTGACCAGTAGCAGGAGTATTACGATAGGCCACAGCACCTCTGGGTTGAAGACAGAAAATCAGCCACAATTTCTGCTCCTGGTCACTAAACAGTGACTCCTACAAGAGATGTATGTGGAGAATCTGGAGAAGCTATGATCAGGATTGGCAGTGATGTCTGCCATAGCCAAAAGTCTGTCAGTGCTCACTGTCACCTTTCACACAAGGCACAGGGCAAGTTGCTAACAGATACGGAACGCACCCAAGCAGCTTAGAGGGAATATTGGTACTGTTTATTCTCCAGTGAAGTTTCTGGTTGTGAAACTTAAATGAAACAAAACTCCAGAACATTGGTCTAATTTTACATTTCACAATAGGTACTCCTCACCATCTACCTGCCTTGGTGTGACATTTTCAAGAACTGGTTCAGAAAGCAAGTTCACCACCACATTCTTGATTCTTGTTGGGAAGAATATGTTACCCCCTCTTTCCAATATGCATATGCTCACCTGCTTCTACCTAATTAGACTGTTCTAATCATAAATCACAAGACTAAGGGCAAGTTGCTAAAGTTGTTCAATCATAAACCCTCCCCTTTCTTCTTTGCTCAGGAAAGGGGGAATACCAATTCCTTTGAATAATTATAATAGCTGGCTAAGTATTGAGTCATCTTTGATTTGGGATTCCCAGGTTCTAAATGATTTGTATTTAACATACTAAATATACCTGCAAATATTTAACTCCTGTCAGTAATGACTTTTTCTTTATTGTATTTAAACTGGATATTGTCAGCAAGATCGAATTTTTCTGCCAGTTGCTCCCAAAATCCATTTTTATCACCTTTTTTGTTCTTTCTTTCAGTATAATGTCACACCAGAGTCTCCTCCACTGTTCACCAATTGCTGCAGGCACAGTGCATTTAGCCATTTCAATCACAGATACTACACTGCTCTTTAAAAAAGATTAAAGTCAGACGTTATGTGGATATTCCCATTACAATGATTTTTTTCAAAGGTTTATCATTGCAAGTGTGCACAGGGTGCATGTCACAACTAGAAAACATGGAACCATTAAGTTCTTTTACAATACTGTAGTTAGGTATCATTTCAAACAAGATGCAGTCAGAAAGATAATTTTGAAACTCATTCATATTCCTTCCCTAGTGTTCAGACAAGGGAGCAATTAATGTGTTACATAAAACATTATAATTAGGTAATGAATAAGAAAGTATGTGTATATGGGGCTGGGGGAGGAGAATTATCATGCCTGTGGCACTGCCTACTATAATGTCCATCAATCTCCATAGGAAGGATTTTGTAAACATTTTTGTTGCCCTTGAAACATAAATCAACGGATCTTTTTGTATTTGTTCATGGGATGGATGTTAAGGGTTAATACCGAAGACAGTGAGAGAGACCCTTCCCACTGTCTTCCTGTATCAGAATATCATCCATGTGGTATATCATTCCTGTGAGCCCTTTTAGGGCATTGGACATTGATTGTTGAAAAATCACTGGTGTGGAGGTTATTCCGAACAGTAACCTATTAAAATAAAACCACCCAAAAGCTGTTATGAATGTATGAATGTAATCAATATCTTTGAGGTCTCATCCAGGGGTACCTGCCAAAACCCACTATTGGCATTGAATTTTGAAAAGATGGTGCTCTGTGTGAGTTTCGATAAACTGTCTTTCAATGTAGACATTGGGTGAATCTCACTGACTACTGCTTTGATGAACTGCGTTAAGCACAAGCATATTTGCAGAGTTTCATTTGGCTTCGAGTTAGGAACCATGGCTGAACACCAGTCCATTGGTTGTGTTACCAGAGTGATAACGTCCATTCTTATCATCTCCTCCAATTGTTGTCGGACTTTGGTTAACAAGGGATGAGGTATTCTTCCTGGTGTGAAGATACTCACTGGACTGGCCTCTTCCTTCAGAGTGATCTGTACTCTGTCTTTAGTTTTCCGAGCCCTGTGAACAGCTTTGGGAATTTTGTTTGAAAGAAATTGTTTATCTTTGTTTGCTTGACTTTGGCTCTCTCTTTAATCAACTGCGGTTCCAAGCATGCATTTCTGCTTAGTAAAGAAAATTCTTGATTGTGTAAGACATATAAGATCTCTACCAGTTGTCTGCCATTATGCTGAAGAGTTGCTTGGAGTTTGTCTTTTACTCAAAACTGGACCGTGCAACTGTATATCTGTCAGTTGCAGGTAATGTCTCTTCACCCAAGTCTCTTGGTCAGACAATACTGTGACGCTAGTCCCTGTGTCAAGCTTAAGATTCATGAAGTGTCCATTCATGTAGATATCTGTTGTCCAGAAATCTTGGTCTGGATTACTGATTTATCCCAAAAACTCTCCTGGTTCTTTCTCTAGTGGGTATTGATGTACTTGTTTCACTGCTGTTTGTGTGAAGGTCTTCTGCTTTGTATCTTTAAGCAAAGAAAATTTGCTGTGGCACATCTTCCCATAGTGTCCTGTTTTTCCACTCTTTAAACACCCAGCTTTACTTTCTGGGCACTGCTCTTGTCGTTGGGTCTTTGTGGCTCCACAACATCAGCAAGGTTTTCCTATTTCATGCACCTTCTCATCTGTATGTTTTTTCTGTTCCTCAAAGTTTTTCCCTGGCTTTGGCTTAACCAGTTGGATGGGCATTGGACTCCTTCTCATCCATGGCTTGTCTTCAGCTCGTACGATGTCCCTATTCTGTTTGTGAACTTCAGCTTGTCTTACCATTTGAATGGCCTTTTCCAATGTAAGGTCTTCCTTGAATTGCAACAGATCTGTCAAGGATTCATCAGCTAAGCTGACGACTATCTTGTCTCTGATTAGTTCTGCCTTTAGTTCACCCCATTCATAATCTATGTATAATCTATAAATATAGGAGTTAACAGATTCGCCAGTCATCTGTGCCCACTTATTAAACTTGGCTCTTTCCAAGATTTTATTGGTACAGAGATTAAAATATTTATCAAAGGCTTGGAGTACCTATTCAAATTTACAATAGTCTCGTTGATTCCTTGTCAGACAATTAGGTCGTCTACTATCGCATCACTGAATACAGGAGGGTGTTCACTTGCTCCACTTCAGGTTTGTTATGGAGTTGAGAAGCAGTTCTGAACCTTAAGAGCCTTTTTTTCCATACTAGTCAATTTTGGACTGAATTGAGACCTCCTTGATTCTGGAAACTCTCAGGCATTCCCAATTTTGTATCCATTTTGCTTCCTTTTGTTTTCTAGGGCATTGCCCTTTAATTTTAAGTTTTTCATGCTTGGCTTGAGGTGTTGGCGTTCAATTCGGGGTATTCCCGCACTCCCCGACCTTTCCGGCGATTACCGTGCTTTTTGCTCCTCGGCGAGGCTGAGAAATGATTGCTGAATGTACTCGCCTTCCGATTCGACTGAGATCATGTTCTGCACTCAATTTTTTTCCCCAGTGTGCTGTTCAAATAAATGGCCAGTTCTCCTGTCTCACCGATCCTGGATTGTTGCCCAGCATGACTCCGCCCCCCGAGATAGCATTAGACCCAAGGAAGAGGCATATAAATTTGCCAGGAAAAACAACAGAGCTGAGGATTGGGAGCAGTTTAGAATTCAACAAAGGAGGACCAAGGGATTGATTAAGAAGGGGAAAATAGAGTACGAGAGCAAGCTTGCAGGGAACATAAAAACTGACTGTAAATGTTTCTATAGGTATGTGAAGAGAAAAAAACAGAAACAGGGGAATTTATTATGGGGAATAAAGAAATGGCTGATCAAATAAATGCATACTTTGGTTCTGTCTTCACAAAGGAGGACACAAATATCATACCAGAAATGTTGGGGAATACATGGCTTAGTGAGAGAGAGGAACTGAAGGAAATCAGTATTAGTAGTGAAATGGTGTTGGGGAAATTGATGGGATTGATGGCCGATAAATGCCCAGGGTCTGATGGTATGCATCCCAGAGTACTTAAGGAAGTGGCCCTAGAAATAGTGGATGCATTGGTGGTCATCTTCCAAGATTCTATAGACTCTGGAACAGTTCCTACAGATTTGAGGGTAGCTAATGTAACCCCACTATTTAAAAAGGGAGGTAGGGAGAAAGCAAAGAATTACAGACCAGTCAGCCTCACGTCGGTAGTGGGGAAAATTCTAGAGTCCATTATCAAAGATTTTATAGCATAGCAGTTAGAGAACAGTGGTAGAATCGGGCAGAGTTAGCATTGATTTACAAAAGGGAAATCATGCTTGACAAATCTACTAGAATTCTTTGAGGATGTAACTAGTAGAGTTGATGAGGGGGAGCCAGTGGATGTGGTTTATTTGGACTTTCAGAAGGCTTTCAACAAAGTCCCACATAAGAGGCTAGCATGTAAAATTAAAGAGCATGGGATTGGCGGTAGTGTATTGTGATGGATAGAAAATTGGTTGGCGGACAGGAAACAAAGAATAGGGATAAATGGGTCTTTTTCCAAATGTCAGGCAGTGACTAGTGGGGTACCTCAGGGATCGGTGCTAGGACCCCAGCTATTCACAATATACATTAATGATTTAGATGAGGCAACTAAATGTAATATCTCCAAATTTGCAGATGACACAAAACTGGGTGGGAGGGTGAGTTGTGAGGAGGATGCCGAGAGGCTTCAGGGTGATTTGGACAAGTTGAGTGAGTGGTCTAATGCATGGCAGATGCAGTATAATGTGGATAAAGTGAGGTTATCCACTTTATTAGCAAAAACAGGAAGGCAGATAATTATCTGAACGGCTATAAACTGAGAGAGGAGAATATGCAGCGAGACCTGGGCGTTCTCGTACACCAGTCGCTGAAGGTAAGCATGCAGGTGCAACAGGTGGTAAAAAAGGCACATGGTATGTTGGCCTTCAAAGCGAGAGGATTCGAGTACAGAAGCAGGGATGTCTTGCTGCAATTATACAGAGCTTTGTTGAGTCCACACCTGGAATACTGTGTGCAGTTTTGGTCTCCTTATCTGAGGAAGAATGTTCTTGCTACGGAGGGAGTGTAGCGAAGGTTTACCAGACTGATTCCTGGGATGGTGGGACTGACGTATGAGGAGAGATTGAGTTGGTTAGGATTTTATACGCTGGAGTTCAGAAGAGTGAGGGGGGATCTCATAGAAACCTATAAAATTCGAACAGGACTTGACAGGGTAGTTGCAGGAAGCATGTTCCTGATGGTGGGGGAGTCCAGAACCAGGAGTCATAGTCTAAGGATATGGGATAAACCTTTCAGGACTGAGATGAGAAATTTCTTCACCCAGAGAGTGGTGAGCCTGTGGAATTCGCTACCACAGAAAGCAGTTGAGGCCAAAACATTGTATGTTTTCAAGAAGGAGTTAGATATAGCTCTTGGGTCTAAAGGGATCAAAGGGTATGGGGCGAAAGCGGGAACAGGTTACTGAGTTGGATGATCAGCCATGATCATAATGAAGGGCTGAATGGCCTACTCCTGCTCCTATTTTCTATGAAGACTCGGACCCGACTGCTGGATGTGCTGGAAGTACCGACGCAGAGCCCCACACTGCTGTGGTGTGGTCTGAGAGGCTGCAGAGCTCTTCACAGCCTCATCTGCTGTAAGTAGTTTTCTTACTGTACCAGGCCAGTCTTTATCTTTAAATTTTTCTGTTGTTCCCCTGGTCTTTCTTCCAAAGGTAAGGAGATCTTCAAATTCTCCTGTTCCCTTTCCCCATTGCCACCATGTTGCGCTGTTGGGTTTGTATTTGCAGCATTGTAGGGAATTCTAGAGAAAGTCTTAGACTTTGGTAAAGGTTAACTAACAACTCGTTATTATTTACAGTTACTATATACACTCTCAGCAAGCCACCTAAGCTAGCATCCTTTGTGCCGCTATATCACCTTCTTCTCCAGCATATCTCATGTGTCTTTTACATCATCGCTCATATAGTGGGAGGGGTCTCTCTCACTGTCCTCGGTATTAACCCTTTGACATCCTTATACTACTGGATGTGAGCGTCACTGGCAAGGCGAGCATTTAATGCACATCTCTACTGGCCTTTAGAAGGTGGTGGTGAGACATCTTCGTACACCACTGCTGTCCATAAGCTGTATCTACACCCACACTGCTGTTAGGTAGGGAGTACCAGGATTTTGTTTCAGTGATAATGCAGGAACAGCCATATATTTTGAACATAGGATAGTGTGTGACTTGGAAGGGAACTTGTAGATGGTGGTGTTTCCATGTGGTAGAGGTTGTAGGTTTGGAAGGTGCCACCGAAGAAGTCATTTCAAGTTTTTGCAGTGCACATAGCAGCCATGGTGTGCCAGTGATGGAGTGAATGTTTAAGGTGGTGGATGGGGTGCCAATAAAGCTTTGGCCTGGATGGTGTTGAGCTTCTCGAGTGTTATTCGAGCTTTACTCATCCAGGCCAGTGGGGAGTATTTCATCACACTCCTGACTTGTGCCTTGCAGCTGGTGAAAAGGTTTTGGGGAGTCAATGACAACAACAACAACTTATACTTATATAGTACCTTTAACAGAATAAAACGTCCCAAGATGCTTCACAGGAACATTATAAAACAAAATATGACACCAAGCCACAAAAGGAGACATTATGTCAGAAGACCAAAAGCTTGGTCAAAGAGGTAGGTTTTAAGGAGTCTCTTAAAGGAGAAAAGCGAGGCAGAGAGCTGAAGGGAGGGTATTCCAGAGCTTAGGACCTAGGCAACTGAAGGCAGGGCCACCAATGGTGGATGCTCAAGAGATCAGAATTAGAGGAAAACAGATATCTTAGAGGGTTGTGAGGCTGGAGGAGATTACAGAGATTGGTGGGGTGGGGGGGGGGGGGGGGGGGGAGCAAGGCTGTGGAGGGATTTGTAAAAGGATGATAATTTAAAAATCAGGACATTGCTTGATCAGGAGACAACATGGGTCAGCAAGCATAGGGGTGATAGGTGAATGGGACTGATAGGATATTTACAGCACAGAAGGAAGCCATTCAGCCTGTCGTGTCCACACTGGCTCTCTGAAAGAGCAATTCCTGCAGTTCCATTCCCCTGCCTTTTCCCCATAACCCTGTACATTCTTCCTTTTCATATAACTGTCTAATTCCCTTTGGTCAGATAGATCAGATCACTAGTGTGCTGAAACGGTGCTTCTGCTGCCTGGACCGCTTTGTAGGAATCCTGCAGTACTCAGCTGAGCAAGTGTCAGGATTCGGGGTGGTCTGCTGCACACATTCAGCAGCAAGAAGGCCACCCCCACCCCACCAACAGTGCCATTTAAAGGTAAACTCAGCGACTGACAGGTTAGTTGCTGAATGATTTCTACCAGCTGTTGCTATCATTGTAGATGCATTTGGCGGTTTCTAGAGTTCTTTAAAGTTGCTAAAGTCTACAGGGAGTGGCATGGCAGGTGCTGAAGGACTTGATCCTGACTTCAAGGTTGCGACATAAACTTGTTGTTCCCAGACAAGGGTGCACTAACAAGCATTCCCCTTAGAATACTGCATGGCTTGGAGAATGAGAAATAGGCCGAAGGGCCTGTTTCAGTGCTGTATCTCTAAATAAAATAAATAGAAAGCAGGCCAAGCTGCTAGAATAGGGAGGAGGAGAGGGAGAAGGGCTCTCAGCAGGAGACCATACCCGCCAATGTTGTCCAGGGATCCATTCTCGTCCCTTAACCTCAGCAAAGAATAGTATGTGAGAGATATCTGATCTTCAGTAAGGACCGTCCTCACTGAAATCTTCCACCTGGTGGAACTACAACTGCAACCTCAGAGCAGGGCAAGGACCGCATTGCCAGTGGCTATGAAGGTGACTGTGATGATGACCTTTTATGTGTCAAGTTTCTTCCAGGCTGGACCTGAAGGTATTTGCAACATGTCGTAGATTGCCATCCACTGTTGCTTAAGAGAGGTCACTGAAGCTCTCTACTCTCATTAAGAGCTAACTACATTTCATTCTATCTTGCCAGAGAAGCAGGCAGAGTGAGCATGTGGCTTTATGAGGATTGCAGGCTTTCCCATGGTGCAGGGTACGATTGACTGCACATACCTCGCTTTGTGGGCACTGCATGCCAACTCTGAGATGTACCACAAGCAAAAGGGATTCCATTCCCTCAAAGTCCAGCTGGTGTGCGCCCATACAGTGAATCATGTGGGTTAATGCCCAGTTTTCTGCCAGGAATCAGGATGCCTTCATTCTGTGGCTGTCTGCTACACCAGCTGCATTTGAGTCACAACAGCAACTCAAAGTGTGGCGATTGGGCAACAAGGGCTATCTGCTCATGACATGGCTGATGTCTCTGTTGTGCAGCCTACTCACACATGTACAGAATACATAAAATGAAAGCCATGCTGCCTCATAAAATGTGATAGATCAGACCACCAGTGTGCTTCTGCTGTCTGGACTACTCTGTAGGAGTCCCACAGAACGAGTGTCAAGAATCGTGGTGGTCTGCTGCACAACCTTGCCATCATGAGGGGACAGCCTGCACCACCAGCTGTATGGTGACCAGCTGAGGAGCAGGAGGAGGAGGAGGAAGAGGTGGAGGAGAAGGAGGAAGAAGAGGAAGAGAAAGTGGAAGATAGGAGTCAACTCATATAGTCCCTTTCTGACTGTGCTGTCCATGAAGAACTCATCTAACTGTGATACCAGTGAAAGTGACCCCAATTCCACATTCACCAACAGTCCCACATGTCAGCTTCCCTCTGTTATTGACCATCACAGTGCCCGCTATCCAAAAATAAAAGCAAATTTAAAATAAACATTCCAAATCAAACATTTCCATATTGCATACAAATGTGATGAGGGATGAGGTCTTGCATCAAGAATTCAGGGAGTTAGGCAGTAGACTAAAAAGCAAGACCTCTCGGGTTGTAATCTCTGGATTACTCCCAGTGCCACGTGCTAGCGAGTATAGAAATAGGAGAATAGCACAGATGAGTGCTTAAGAGTTGGTGCAGGACAGAGGGTTTTAGATTCCTGGACCACTGGGACCATTTCTTTGGAAGGTGGGACCTGTACAAGCGGGATGGTCAACATCTGAACCAGAGGGGGACTAACATCCTTGCTGGCGGGTTTGCTAGTGCTGTTGGGAAGAGTTTAAACTAATTTGGCAGGGGGAGGGGATGCAGACTCCTAGCAGAATAGGGACACAGCTAAACACAGGAAAGCGAACAAGTCAGAGGGAATACAGCGGAAGTAAGTTTCAAGGGAGTAAGACCAGGATGGATGGCCTCTACTTTAATGCCAGGAGTATTGCAGGTAAAACGATGAGTTAAGGGCAAGGATTGACACGTGGAATTGTGATATAGTAGCCATCACGGAGACATGGTTGAGGGAGGGGCAGGATTGGCAGCTCAATATCCCGGGATATAGAATCTTCAGGCGAGACAGAGGAGGGGGTAAATGAGGAGGGGGCATTGCAATATTAGTTAAGGAGTCAGTTACTGCAGTAAGGAGAGATGATATCTTGGAGGGGGCATCAAATGAAGCTTTATGGGTAGAGTTTAGGAAGAAAAAAGGGACAGCCACATTGCTAGGTGTTTATTATAGACCCCCAGATAGTCAGCGGGAAATTGAGGAGCAAATATGTGCGCAATTTGCAGAGGTGTGTAAAAATAATAGGGTAATTATATTAGGTGATTTCAACTTTCCCAGCATTAATTGGGATAATCATCGTGTTAAGGGCTTAGATGGAGTGGAGTTCTTAAAATGTATACAGGAAAACCTTTTAGCTCAATATGTAGAGGATCTAACAAGGGAGGGTGCAGTGCTGGACCTAATTCTGGGGAATGAAGCTGGACAGGTGGTTGATGTGTTGGTGGGGGACCATTTTGGTGATAGTGACCACAACATGGTACAATTTAAGCTTGTTATGGAGAAAGAAATAGACAAGTTGCAAAAAAAGGTTTTGGATTGGGGGAAAGCGAATTTTAGTAAAATAAAGCATGATCTGGCCAAGGTAGACTGGAAAGAGTTACTTGTCGGGAAATCTACAGAAGAGCAGTGGGGGGCATTCAAAAAGGAAATGGGGAGGGTACAGGCCCAACATGTTCCCTCTAGGGTAATAGGTAGGAGCAACAAGCCCAGAGAATATGGATGACCAGAAACATTCAGGGTACGATGAGAAGGAAAAGAGAGGCTTTTAGTAAATACAAGGAGAGCAAATCAATGGAAGCAATAGTGGAGTACAGAAAGTGTAGGATGGAGCTTAAGAAAGCAATTAGGAGAGCAAAGAGGGGATATGAGAAAGTTCTGGCTGCTAAAAGTAGGGAAAATCCCAAGATATTCTATAAGTATATCAATGGGAAGAGGATAACCAGGAAAAGAGAAGGACCCATTAGGGACCAAGGGGGAAATTTGTGGGTGGAGCCAGAGGACATTGGTACTGTGTTGAACGAATACTTCACATCTGTCTTCACCCAAGAGAATGAGGATGTAGATATGGAACTTAGAGAGAAAGAGACTGTGAGGTTCTTGAGCAAATTGTCATAGGGAGTGACAAGGTATTGGAGGTTTTGGAACACTTAAAAGTGGACAAATCTCCAGGTCCGGACGATTTGTGTCCCAGGATGCTATGGGAGGCGAGGGTGGAGATTGCAGGGGCTCTGACCCTAATTTTTAATTCCTCTCTGGCCACGGGGGAGGTGCCAGAGGACTGGAGAACAGCTAATGTGATCCCACTATTTAAGAAAGGTTGTAGAGATAAGCCAGGGAACTACAGACCAGTGAGTCTCACGTCAGTGGTAGGGAAACTATTGGAGAAAATTCTGAAGGAGAGAATCTATCTCCACTTGGAGAGGCAAAATTTGATTAGGAATCGTCAGCATGGCTTTGTTAGAGGGAGGTCATGCCTAACAAATTTGATTGAATTTTTTGAGCATATGACCAGGTGTGTAGATGAGGGTAGAGCAGTTGATGTAGTTTACATGGATTTCAGCAAAGCCTTTGACAAGGTTCCACATGGGAGACTTATCAAGAAAGGAAATGCACATGGGATACAAGGTAACTTGATAAGGTGGATTCAAAATTGGCTTAGCTGTAGGAGACAGAGAGTGATGACAGACGGCTGTTTTAGTGACTGGAAGCCAGTGTCCAGTGGCGTACCACAGGGATCTGTGCTGGGTCCCCTATTGTTTGTCATTTATATAAACGACATAGATGACTATGTGGGGGGTAGGATCAGTAAGTTCGCGTATGACACAAAGATTGGCCGAGTAGTTAACAGTGAGGTGGAGTGTCTTAGGTTACAGGAAGACGGGATGGTCAAATGGGCAGAAAAGTGGCAGATGGAATTTAACGCTGAAAAGTGTGAGGTGATACACTTTGGAAGGAGTAATGTGACACGGAAGTATTCAATGAATGGCCTGACACTGGAAGTTCCGAGGAACAAAGAGACCTTGGCGTGTTTGTCCATAGATCTCTGAAGGCAGAAGGGCAGGTTAATAGGGTGGTGAAAAAGGCATATGGGACACTTGCCTTTATCAATCGAGGCATAGATTACAAAAGCAGGGAAGTCATGTTGGAGTTGTACAGAACTTTGGTAAGGCCACAGCTGGAGTACTGTGTACAATTCTGGTCGCCACATTATAGGAAGGATGTGATTGCATTGGAGGGGGTGCAGAGGCGATTCACCAGGTTGTTGCCTGGGATGGAACATTTAAGCTATGAAGAGAGGTTGGATAGGCTTGGGTTGTTTTCACTGGAGCAGAGAAGACTGAGGGGTGACCTGATCGAGGTGTACAAGATTATGAGGGGCATGGACAGGGTGGATAGGGAGCAGCTGTTCCCCTTAGTTGAAGGGTCAGTTACGAGGGGTCACAAGTTTAAGGTGAGGGGCAGGAGGTTTAAGGGGGATTTGGGGAAGAACTTTTTTACCCAGAGGGTGGTGACGGTCTGGAATGCCCTGCCTGGGAGGGTGGTAGAGGCAGGTTGCCTCACATCCTTTAAAAAGTACCTGGATGAGCACTTGGCACGTCATAACATTCAAGGCTATGGGCCAAGTGCTGGCAAATGGGATTAGGTAGACAGGTCAGGTGTCTTTAATGCATCGGTGCAGACTCAATGGGCCGAAGGGCCTCTTCTGCACTGTATTATTCTGTGATTCTGTGATTCTGTGAACTAATCATCCTTGTGCATCTCTTGTGTGTCCTTCCTTGTCCTAGTGCTCCTATGCAGTGCTACCCCAGGGGCTGCAGCATTTTTGGTGGAAGGCTGCTGATATTCAATGGTGGAGACTTCAGATGGCCTTGCTGGACAACCTCAAGCATCTCTGGCCCTAAAAGGTCTGGCTTTGGACTGCACCACCTTAGCATGGTCAGCAACAGTCAAGGCTGGCTGTCTGATAGGCAAGGACACTGTGGGAATGGCAGAGATGGGAAGTAAAGAGCTGTCATGCTGAGAGAGGTCAGCAGGTTCCTGCTCCATGGAGCCACTGACACTCGCCAGAGTGGTACTTCAGCAATCAGATTGCTGGACCACTGTAATGCTCTGCAAGCCCCTTTGAACACTGGTATCCACAGCCATGGTGGCAGCAGTCTGAGCTTGCATGGCAGTAAGTAGCCCTTGCATGTCAGAAGTCTAAGGTTCCACTGCAGCACTCAGATGTTGGGTGGCTTCTGCTTGTGCTGGAGAGGAAGCTGAGATATTGGCCGTCAGACATTGCATCATGGTTGGCACAACTGTGCTAATGGTGTTGGACATCACTTTCATTCTGGTAAGGATGGGCTCCATGTCTGTGCAAAGCCTTGTGCAAAGTGGGTGCTGGACTCCTCCATACTCCCTGACATTGCATGCAAATTTCTGACAGGTCTGCATTTCATTGTGCATGCCCATCAGCTGCCATCTGCAGTCTGCCCCATTGAAGCGCTCATCTGAGTCCTCTATAGAAGAACTGGTGCCACTTTGCCCTCTGGGGAGATGGCACCTGTTCTACCTTCGCCCCATGCCCTGCATGCTACTTATGCCTGGTGACTCACTATATGCAGACCTCGCTTCTAAGCTATCCTCTACATCAAGCAGTGTCAGTATCTGAGCTGGTGGCTGCGAGTGTAAGATCGAATTAAGGTGTTTCTTCATCATTATTGTTTTTTTCCTCTTCCACCTGCTACTCTTCATCCATTGGTCAGGTGGCAGTTCTTGGGTATCTGAAAGGAGAAAGGCACAAGGGTAGGGTTGTCATGATGGGAGGAGGGATAATTAAGAGGTGAACGCTTACACCATTTGCAGCTTCTGAAGCAGAAGAGATTGTGGATGAGGGGGAAGGGGGATGTGAGAAGGAGGATTAGGTAGGACCATACCATCTTCTATCATTTCAGCCCTGCTGCAATACTACTGTCGTGGCTACCTCCCAACTTTATTTAAATTGCCTGACCTCAGGAATTCTGATGGGGTCAGGTACATAAATGGCTGTTGGAGAAGTCCCTCTGCTATTGTTAGGGTGGCCAAGTAGGACAGTGGATTTTCGAGCCGAGATCATCAGGCGATTCATCTCATTCACTGTGGGATCTTCTGAGACTGGCTGCAGCATTTTCCTACATAATAATGACTTCAAAAAGGCATTAATTGGCTGTCGAGTGCATTGGGACATCCTGGGGGCGTAATAAGGTTTTTTTTTAAAAAGTTTGACAGATTGGCTTAATAGCGTTGAGAAAATAACAACTCTCTTAGCCTTCCCCTGCCTTGCAATCTATACATCTCTGCTAACATAACGTTGTGGTTGGACTAAAAAAGTAAGTAACCTCAAACCACGTTAATCTAATGAAAGCTGATGTAAATAAATGCGACTAAACTTGTTTTGGAGTTGAAGTATATTTCAGTCACAGACATCTTTGGCGATACAGAAAAAACTTTGGAAGCGAGGAAATTTAGATTCCTCTTCTCACATTGACTATTCAGAAATAGCTTCTTCTGTAATGTAGCACAGTATGCTTCTCCTTTTCATAATTGTGCAACTCGTGAACTGATGTAACTTCCTTTTCAAGTAAGAAGGGTGTTTTACATATTGTTTTTGTTCTCGAGTAGTTATTCAAGAGCATCTTTCCTCCTTAGTTACCTGTCAATGAGGCCTTGTCTGTTTTATTTCAAAACTTGAGGATCGAGTAACAGGTTCAGCACAAGAAGGCCTAAGTATCTATCTTGCAAACTATACAATGACAATTTGTTTGTTTCCTTGGCTTCTTGTGATGGGAAAATTGCTCTAAATTGTTCTAAATCTATAATATGTTTGTGAATGCTCACCGTTAAAATAAAGAAATCCAAGGGATGGAACTTTCAACTTCACCGGTGGTGTAGAACAGACAGTAGTGGATCAGCCTCCTGTTGTACATCCTGCCCGACGCCAATGGGAAGGAAAATCTGGCTGGGTGTATGAAGGCCAGACGACTGGCTACGGCTTACTTTATATCCATGTCGAAGTTAAAAGTTGCACCAAAGTTGTTGACAAAATGAAGTGATAATCAAGGAGGAATATTTGCTTACTTCTATAATTGAAACTTAGCTTACATTATTTTTGTGTCTATTCTAACTTTCTCCCTTTCTTTTCTGAAGGCACCACATCAGTGACAGGTCATCTTCCTTCTGAGCAGCTGTTCTTTGTACATGAGTTTGGATACTGAATGTCAGCACAATGGCATCACAGCTGAGTCTTATCCTGTCCTCACCTACCTTTGACATACACACTTTCCAGTGGGATTATTTACTGATTAGTGATCTGGAGCTGGAGTTCTGGCTGCTTTCTCTTGTGTGGCAATGATTGTGGCACTTCTATTACTTTACAGGTGGAAAAAGAGAACTTTAAACAAGATCATATTGATTGCACATGAATTAATGAAACATTGTGCCTGTCTCTAGTGTCAGCTTTGGTCCACAGTCAGTGATGTGCAATTAAACTTGGGGAAAGCCTTGAGGAATTGTTGGGATCCCAAAAGTCTAAACATGAGCTTGCTTTTCACCTGGAAGCAATTAAAGTATTTTGAAAACTTATTGATTGGCTTAGTAGGATCACAAATGATTACAATTTGTTACTGCTGTAAATTCTGTCTAAATAAATCTCACTCTTGCCCAATTACATACTAAATATGTTTAGAATAGTATTACATTGACTTTTTTAATCACAAAAAGATTTATTTTGCTTTCCTTCTGTTTATGTGGGCACAATTAATTGTTGACTTGAATAAAAGCTCAACTGTTTTTCTTAATTTGTGCTTTACTCAACCTGGGACATAGCTCTTTAGACATCAACATTGCTCCATTAACTCATCTAAGTTGCCATTCTTCACTCACTAGATTTTATTTGTTTTTGAGATGTGATGCGATGTCTGACGACCAATGTCTCAGCTTCCTCTCCAGCACAAGCAGAAGCCACCCAACATCTGAGTGCTGCAGTGGAATCTTAGACTTCTGACATGCAAGGTCTACATACTGCCATGCAAGCTCATTTATTGCCCATCTCTAGTTTCCCTGAGAAGGTGGGGTGGTGGCTCCTCTTCTTAAACAGCTGCAGTTCTCGTGGAGTTGGTGAATCCACAATAACATTGAGTAACAATTTCAATGATTCTGGCCCTGCAACACTAAAGGAAAGATGATGTATGTCCAAGTCAAGATGGTGTGGGACTTGCTGGGAAACAACATTGCTGCTCTTATTCTTGTTGGTGGTGGAGATCACAGTGGGGTTTGGTGTTGTCGAAATAACCTTGTTGAGCTACTGCAGTGCAACTTGTAGATTGTACATACTCTGGTCATAGTGTTCTAATGATAGATGGTTTAGACATTGAGTTCAGTGGCAGGGAACCAATCAAGCAAATTGCTCTGTCCTGAATATGTCAAGCTTCTTCAGCATTGTTGTGCTTCACCCATCCTGGCAAGAGGTAAGTGTTCCATCCATTCCTGTCTTGAGCCTTATTATAGATGCTTTGAGTGGTTAGAATGTGAGCCACTTGTTACAGAATACCCAGCCTCTGTTCTGCTCATGTAGGCACAGTGTTGATATGACTTATTCAGTTCAGCTTTTGGTCAATGGTGACCCTCAGGATAGGAACAACATAAGAATACAGTAACAAGAATAGGCCAGTCAGCCCATTGAGCCTGTTCAGCTCGATGTTGATGGTGGAGGATTCGGTGATTCTGGTACTATTCAAGGTCTAGGCAAATAGCTGGCCTTTTTAAAATGGATAGAATGTGGCACAAGCAAATGTTATCTTCTACTTATTAGCCCACATCCAGATGTTATTCAGGTCCTATTGTAGATGGCACGGGCTGCATCATTATCAGAGCAGTTGTGAATGGAAATGAAATCTGTGGAATCGTCAGTGAACAGTCCCTCTCCTGTGATGACGAGAAGGTCATTAATGAAACAGTTGAAGATGGTTATGTTGAGGTTTCTTCCGAGGGACTCTTGCAGTAACGTCCTGGGCTGCAATGACTATCTACCGACAACCATAATCATCTTCCTTTGTGTCAGATATGACTCCAGCTATTGGAGGGTTTTGTACTTAACTGCCATTGATGTCAATTTTGCTAGACCCTCGTGGTGATATACTTGATCGATTGCTGTCTTCATGTGGAGTGCAGCCACTCTCACCTTTCCTCTAGCATTCAGTTCTTGCATTCATGTCTGTGATGAGGTCTAAAGCCAATTAGTTCTTGCAGAATCTGAACTGAACAAATTATTGATGAGTCGGTGTCCTTTGATGGTCATATTGATGACTCATTCCATCGATTCATTGGTGATTTGGAAGAGGCTGATGGGGTTAGATTTGTCCTTTTTTTATATGCATGAGACATTCCTGGTCAATCTTTCACATTGTTGGGTAGGTGCCAGTGTCCTAGCTGTACTGGAACAGCTTGGCTAGGTAAGTGCCTAGTTCTGGTACACCACTTTTCAGCACTACCCCAGGATGCTGACAGGGCCCATAGACTTTATTACGTTCAGTGCATTCAGCTACTTCTTAATGTTGCCAGTTGGCTGGACACTGATATATATGATTTTGTGGACCTCAGGGGGAGGCTGAGTAGGTTCTTTCATTTGGCACATTTGACTGAAGATGCTTCTTGTCTTTGCATTCATGTGATAGGTTCCACCATGGTTGAGGATGCAGCTGTTTATGACACCTCCTCCTTCTGTTAGTTGCCTCATTGTCCACCACTATTCCTGTCTGGATGAGGTAGGGCTAAGAGCTTTGCTCTGATTCACTGATTGGGGACTGTTTGGTTCCGTCTGTAGCTTTATGCTTTTGGTGTTTAGTGGGCAAATAGCCCAATGCTGTAGCTTCACTAGGTTGGCATCATATTTCAAAGTATGCTGGGTGCTTCTACTGGCATCGCCTTCTACACTCTGCATTGAACAAGGATCTCCTGGCTTGAAAATTATGATTGAGTGAGGGATATGCCGGTCCAAAAGGTTATTGATTGTGACGTTAAACAATTCTACTGCTGTTGATGACCCACAGCACAACATGGATGTCCAGTTTGGGCTACTAGATCTCTTCTTATTTGTTCCTGCTTCGCACGTTGGTAGTACCACACTGCAGGTTGGAGGTTTTCCCTGCCGACACTTACCCTTGAACCTCTTCACATGGAGCTGACCATTGTTGCCGAGTCCCGTTCCCCTCCATATGAAGCTGTTGAATACCCACCCATTAGTCTTGACCTTCCCCACACAGAATCCCCCATTGACTGTGACCGTTTCCTCTGCTAGCCAGTACCCTCAATTTGCTCCACAACACCCCGAGGTTGACAGCACTCATCCCGCCCTTTAGGCCCTTGCCAAATATCTTCACACAGTACTGATCTAATCCACACACCACCCCCGCAGCCGACAAAATGCTTCTTCACCGTCAACATCAACTATTCAACAACTTGGCCGCTCCACTCCACCCTACCCTGCTCCTCAATGCACCCGACTAACCCCACCCTTCCCCCATCCGACTAACCTCCCCTGCTCCTTCATGTAGCCTCCGCTCACCCTGCTCCTTCATGTAGCCTCCGCTCATGCCATCGCTACCATCCCCTGAGATGACTCACCCTTGCTGGTGCCGAGCCTGGAGGCGAACATCCATTCCAGCGCTGGCATGGAGGTAAACACCCATTGCAATTCTGGCCTAGAGGCAAACATCTATTCCAATGCTGGCGTTAGTTTAGCAGCTGAATGAAAGAGAGAAGAGTACAATCCTGAGACTCAATTGCACAAATCCGACTGTTGCACACCACTTTGAAACATTCGTGAACTGGGTGGCATGGGAATATCGCTTACTCTGGCGGGTAGGACTAAATTATAACTATGCGTAAGGTACTGAGTATTCATGTTATTTAAAAGAATGCATAGCTGCAATCCGCCACCGCGCTGGGGGAGTCCTGGAAAGCCGCCAACCCACCCCGACTTAATTCCTCTAAAATATCCCACCGTTGGGCATCTGAGAAAACACCTCCCAACTAATTATATCACCCCGCCACCAAATCTGCCGCGGCAGACTACATAAAATTCCCCTCAAGATCACAAGATAATTATAGATAAGGAAGGTGATTCAGCCCATCTTCATTCATCCACCCAGGGAAATCCTAACATCCCCTCATTGTAGCATCTGATTGTTTCTTAAATGATTGCAGAGTTTTTGCTTCTAAGCTAGTTAGAAGTTTATTTGTATGAAGAATAATTTCCTGACATCAGTCCTAAAATCACCTTTGACTAATTTGAAACTGTGTTTGCTAGTTCTACTGTCACAGTTTAACTTAAATTAATATTCGGAGTGAACTTTTTCTACATTCTGAACGATCTTATATACCTCTATAAGATCACCCCTCTGATGCCTCCTTTGCAGGGTGCAAAGCCCAAGATATTCTTCATAACTCAGACCTTTGACATAGGGATCAGCCTTGTGGCTTGAATGTCTCTCCTGTCATTTAGCAACCAGATTGGATGCTGTATTTAAGGTGCTGCGTGCTGAGAGCAATATATAATTTGACAGTTAATGTGGAATGGAATCACAACTGACGCAACTTCCACACTATACAGATTTCAGTAAAGTTCACTAAATAGTAACCAGGGCTGGAATTTTCCCCTGCCTCGGGAGCGGGCTGTGTGGCAGAGGGGGCATAAAATTGAAAGGGAGATGAGGAGTGGGGGTGCGGGGTGGGGCGACATTCCCATTGTCTACCTGCCCCATGCTATTTTACCAGTGGTGGGGGAGGTGTCAAATGACCCACCTGCCCCAGGCCAATTGAAGCCCTTAAGTGGCCAATTAATTGCTACTTAAGGGCCTCCTCCCGCCACCACTGGTGTTGGATGGACACTTCAGCTGGGAGGGGTATGCTCCTGAATGAGCGCCCTGTGCCCCACAGAGGGCCCCCCAGTGGCAGCAGCCACCTACACTGGATCACCTATCCTCACCCTCTCGATCAACCCCTTTCCCCCCACATCTCCCCCCTCCCCCGCATCACTGGGGCCCAGCTGATTGTCCTCGGTGATGCCTGATCCTCAATTACCCTTTTCTGGGGCCTCCTCCTGGTCCTGGCTGGGTGCAGCCCCAGCACTGGCCACCGCTCCCAGTGGCACTGGTTGGCCTGAAGAGCTGTTGGCCCTCTGATTGGCCAGGCCCTCTCGAGGCAAGACTTCCTGCCTCAGAAGAGCAGAAGTCCCGACCGAGGCCAACTAAGGGCCTGGGCCATGCAAAATTGTAGCATGGCTTCCAGGCTTGACGGAGGGGGGGCTCGCTCCCGACTTTTTAGCCAATGGGCGGGACCACCACCGCAACATAAACTTCCGGCCCAGGTGTGGGAACCCTAGCTGGCTTTTCCTCTGCCTTGCTGAGGGACACACAAGTCAATATAATGGGCCAGAATTTGCAGGCAAAATAGTGATGAGTTTAATGCGCACACCATTATTAGTGTGTAAATAACCCACCGTTTGTGGTGAGGAAGAGACACCCCATAAGTTAGAAATCACCACAAGTTGCTGGACAACTTGTGTCACTCCACCATTAGCCTAGCGGAAACTACAGCTCACTCCCAACCTCCCAGTGAGTTTCAAGAAATTATCGTGTTTGCATGTTAATTGCAATTTAAACTCGCTGCAGAAAGTTAGGGCTAATACTTAACAGTGTTGGTACCTTCTTAATGATTAGATTTATGTTCCTGCAATGCCACTGAATCTCACTGAGCCAGAGAGGGAACAACTTAAACTCTGTAGCTCATTCTTGCAGGTAGTTAATTGCTCTTGGAGATTTTTAAAATTTAAAATTTAAATGTTTTTCTTGCTTTTCCATTCTGTCTCATTTTTTTTCTCTCTCTCTCTCTTAATCCAATCTTTCTTTTCCTCTCTGTTTCTCTCCCTGTATCTAATTTCACTCTAATTCACCCTCCTCACCGTTCCTCTCTTTCTTTCTCAATCCTTAAATCTCATTGGTTAAGGGGAGAGAGACTGTTACTCCTATCGTTCACCTAGTTTCCAGATATCCCCTTGACCTCATTGTGCCGCTATCAGCTCGCACTTCCAGCAATTTGTGATAGAAACATTTTTCATTTGAAGGGCGAGAGGAAAATATTGAACAAATGGGGCATGCCAAGAGATGCTCCAGCAAAACCTGAGTCATTGTCTCCACCATTGACATGGCTGGAATCAGCTGGCAGATCAGGGATCAATCTGAAGACTTTTCTGATTTATGTGGATCTGCGTCACACCATGCCATGTATTCAGGCACGGGATCCTTGTTATATTTTTAAAATGAACTCTGCTAAACAAGTAACTTTCAGCACATGTCGGAGCAAAAAAAATGCATAATAGCTCTCCTGTTTATTACAAAATATTGAATTAGGCCTACAAAACTCATTTTTCCTCCCTGGGCTTATCCATACATACATGAATGTATGTTTACACATAGACAAATGTGTATATAAATATGTATATATGAAGAGGTGATAATGAAATATTCCAACAACAGATTAATCAGATCAAAGGAAACTTTTTTTAACTTAATAACTATTGCCAAGTCTTCATTTCAGAGAGAAAGGAAATTAAAAAAGGAATGCTAATTCAGATTAGAACAACCCGCATGTAGATGTGAGTCGTGATGAAAGGACATGACCTGAAACTTCAACTTTGTTTCCCTCTCCATAGATGTTGCTTAAACCTGATGAGTGATTCCAGCATTTAAATTCTTTATTTCAAATATAGATTTGTTTTGCACTCTAGTCACACAATGCTATTTCTGGGATTCACGATACTAGTTCAAACAGTGACAGAGGGTAGCTGTTTGTAACGTTGCACATTATGTATCTAGCACAAAAACCTATATTCACATCCTGATTGATTACATCATTTCATCAGGACAGATAGAAGTCAGGATCTATCTCATTGAGTTATTTTATTAGTTTTGCTATGCACCTTGTAGTTGGGATTAGAATGGAAATTGTATGTCTGTTAGTTAATTTGATCTCATCTGTTTATTGATTTTATGAATATAAGTATATCTATCCTGTGTTTGTATCTTGTAGCATCATGTGAATGAACACTTTAACTGATCAAATTGCAGACACACAGACCGCTATCCTTTCATCTAATCATCGTGTACTGAGATCTGATGGCCAAAAGCAACAGAGAGAACTAAGAGGTCAATTTATATCAGAAATGCCAGGGGTGTATAGTGTTTTATACAAAAAAAAAATGGCAACAATGATAAGAGGGGTGAAATTGGGCTTCAACAGTAGCACAAAACAGGTGATAAGGAACTGGCTTCACATTCTATTGATTTAAATGGAAAAGAAAATGCGATGGGGTGTAAAATGGGCTGCTGATTCACTGTCACCCATTTTGTGCTACTGCCGACTATCAATTTCACCCCAGCCCATCAAAAATCTATCAATCCAAATCCCGGCTGATGGCTTTGTTGCTTTAAATGAGGGAATACCACCCGTCCCTCTTTTCTAGCACTGTGCACGTTTTTTGTTGGAAAAACAAAACCAGCACTAGATGGAGACCACTGAATAAACAAAGGCATTGAAAAGAAAGCTCGGGGACTTTTCAGGTTCTGAATGCTGTCTGCACCATAGCTCATTTGCAAAAATCCTGTTATCGGCTCTCTAAAGATGCCTATTCTTATCAATTGCTATTTTTATTGTTGTATTGCAGAGGTTTAGGATATGGTTTGTGTTACCAAGGACACATCTAGGTCTTGTTGTCCATATAACTTCTGCTATCGACCTTTGTTCTGACTGTACTCACCAGTATTTGAGGGACCATAAATTTGGGTTCCATTGGTGGGGAAGCGAAAGGGGAAGGAGAGGAAATGTAGCTCCACAGCAGTATATTTAGTGCATTCAGACTGTGCTTTCCACCTTATAAAATTAAGGATACAGATATTCTGTCATTTATAGACCACAGCAGAACAGTTCCTGCTTTGCAACAAAACAGAATTGACAATATAAAGAAAGAAAAACTTACATTTATACGGGACAGTTTCACGTCATTCAGAAAGTGCTTCACACACAATGAAGTACTTTGAAGAGCAGTCAGTATATTTTGTAGGCAGATGTAGCAGCCAAGTTGCATACAGCAAATGACTAGTGATGTTATTTTCAGTTGAGGAAAGAAAGTTGTCCAAGATATCAGCACAACTCAAGTCCACCATGGGTTCTTGGTTTAATGCATCATCTGAAGGACAGTATCTATCACAACGCAGTACTGCACTGAAGTTTTATCCTGATCTGGTGCTCAAGTCCTGGATTGGGAATTCAACCCACAAAGTGGTTTTGTAATGTGCTTTGTCCTGGGTTCCTGAAGTCAGTGCCTTATATAACCAGCTGTAAGCTGATGATTACACATGGTGTGCTGTTGGCTGTGCAAGACACAAAACTTTGGGAACCTAGTGGCAGTAACATGGATCTCATACAATACAAAGTATCTTTTTAAGTCCAAAGTCAAGACTTGATATGACTGGAATGGAACAGCGCTAGGCCTTTCTGGAAGGCCATTTCATACTGCTTTGGGTTTGGTGCTATCTGGAATCTAACCTCAACTGGCGCTAACCTGGGAACTCAAAGCAGTTGACATGCTTAAACATTTTTTTTAAAATCCACATGTTAATCTTTATGTATGCATGCAGTGGAAGCATGATTTGCAGCCTGGAGCAAAACTTGGGTGCAATAACAAGTTGCCATTTTTGGACCATTCCTATGTGTGAGCCTGGAGCACTGACATTGTGCTAATTCAGACTGATCGCTATCACAGCCAGACCCAATCCTGCTCTTACCCAACTTGCACAAAAACATTTTTTCTATTAATGATAACTTAATAGCAATCAGGACCGGGAGCCTTGGTTGTTTCCCCCCAAAACCCCAACCCAAGGCAAAATGGGACCAAATGTAGAAATCCTATTGTCATACAAAACAAAGGATCTAACCTAGAATAGTGCAGCATCGCATCATGCAATATTTAGCCATTGAGACATTAGAGTGGCCTTAGCTGCTTTTTATTTTAATTAAAAACAGTTAAATGTGAGTGTGCAGGGTTAAAAGTCAGTCACTCTCTCATTGGCTTAGCCTGTTAAGGTAATATGAAGCTAAGCCAGGTTCAGTTCCTGAGATTTTCCTAATCTCAGCAGAGGTGGAGGTATCATTGCTATCAGCATTCCCAGGGTAAGGAGTAAAAAAATAGCCAGGATTCCTACTCATATCCCATGACCTGCCTCCTGGAGCTTTGTATGTGTGGATATCAAGTTAGGACAGGCTGAGATAAAAAGAGGAAATGCTGGAAATACGCAGCAGGTCAGGCAGTATCTGTGGAGAGACATTGACCTTTCAACAGAACTAGGAAGAATTTATAGACATTTAAGCAAGTGAAAGTGGGAGGGGGAGGAAAAAGAACAAAAGGGAAGGTCTACAGGACAGGCTGAGGCTCACCAATTATGCCCTATGGTAGGATAACCTACTGACATTTACTGTCTAGGCGCATACATTTAGAACTACCATTTGGGTGAAGTATTAGAGGGAACATGTGAAATTATGCCCAACCAAAGAATCAATGCCTGCAGGAAAGGAAGGGAAGGAAAGAGGGAATTTGATGAAAAAGAAAATAAATGTTTGGTTAAAATATACTATTAATGTGTTCACTAACTTTATTAAAAGATGTATATTTTATAACTGGAATGGTATGCAAGATATGCGAAAAACATTAATTAATATCAAACTGAGCCATATGGGCCATGAAGATTTCACTTCGATTCCTGCTCTTTGCCTTAGGATAGTGGGGGAAAAGTTGTCCAGGGTTGGTATTCCTGATTCATTAGCCAGTGACCCCTTGAAAGAATGTGCGGCTGTTATTGAGGAAAGGATTAGGTTTAGCTGCGAGGTTCCCAGTGGTTGCGTAGACTGTTGACTCTCACTGTTTAGACTGAGGTAGTGGATGGTGCCTGAGGCCTTTTGAAATGTAATCCAGCATGAGTTGGTACATTTTAGATAGAGGGGACATTTAAAAAAAAACTAATAATGCACACACGAGTGATGTTTTGTATATGATTTTTATATCTGATGACACTCAGCTCAATCTTACCACCACCTCCCTTGACACATCCACTGCCTCTGATTTGTCAAACTCCTTGTCTGACATCCAGTATTGATCCAGATGAGCAGAAATTTCCTCCAACTATATATTGCAAAGGCCAAAGCTATGGGCCGGAATTTTACGCTGGGCTGTGAGCCCTGCCCACTGGCTGAAAAGTCGGTGGCGAGCCCACCTCCACTGGGCCTGGGGAGCCACACCGGGATTTTTCACTCCCCAGGCCCTTAATTGGTCTTGGGCGGGACTTCCACCTCCTTGAGGCAGGAAGTCCAGCCTAATGGAGCTGCAGGTCAATCAGTGGTCCGGCAGCTCTTAGACCTAGCAGCGTCTCTGGGAACGGTGGCCACTGCTAGGACTACACCCTGCCATTGGAGGCAAGAGGAATGATAGGCCCGGAACTCAGGTAAGTTTTTGGGGCCTTTGCCGTTAGGCAAAGGTAAAATACCTGTGGTGGGGGGAGGAGGCACTTAAGTGGCAGTTAATTGGCCACTTAAGGACCTTGATTAGCCTGAGGGGGCAGGCCGTTTCTCACATGCACTGCCTTGTATAAAATTGCAGTGGGGCAGGGAGGGAGTCGGGAACGGCACGCCGCCTCCCACTCAATTTTGCGCCTTCTGCCACCAACCCTCGTTGGGGTGCCTTAAAATTCCGACCATGGTCTTTGTTCCCTGACCTTGGTTTCCATCCTTCTCCCTGGCCACTGTCTGAAACTGAACCAGACTTTTCACAAACTTGGTGTTCTGTTTGAGCCTGAGATGAGCTCCAGACCACATATCCACACCACCAATAATGCCTACTTGTCCCTCTGTAAATCTCCCGACTCTGACTCTGCCTCAGCTCATCTGCTGCTGAGATACTCATCCATGCCTTTATTACCTCTATAGTTGATTATTCTAATGCTCTCTTGGTCAGCCTCCAGTCTTTCACCTTATCTAAACTTGTACTCATCCAAACTTCTGCTATCTGTATCTGAACTCACACCAAATCCCGTTCACCCATCACCACTGTGCTTACTGACCTATACTCGCTCACTATCCAACACAAGGCCTCAATTTTAAAACCCACATCCTTGTTTTCACATACCTCCATTGCCTCGCCCCTCCCTATCTCTGTAATCTCCTCCAGCTCTGCAATATTCGAGATCTCACCACACCTCTAATTCTGGCATTTTGTGCATCCCCAATTTTAATCATTCCACCAGTGGAGGCTGTGCCTTTGGCTGCCTTGGCCTTAAGCGCTGCAATTCCTTCCCTAAACCTCTCTCTCTTCTCCTTCCTAATTTCCTTAAAACCTATCTCTTTGACCAAGCTTTTGGTCATCTGTCCTAATATTTCCTTTTGTGGTTAAGTATCAGAATTTTGTCTGATAATGCTCTTGTTAAGCACTTGGGGACATTTTGCCATATTAAAGATGCCATATAAATGCAAGGTGTTGTCGTTGATTAAAGGTCCTTAAATCAAATTAGGAAAAAAAGTGCCAAAAACATTTTAAAATGAGAGAAATGAAGAAATGCAGACACTAAACTGAAGGAGGAACAAAGAAGTAAGGCTGCCACAAACATTTTTACAAACAGAAGGGTGAAGAAATAAAGCATATAAGCTATTTCCCCATTTATAAAGGGAATTTCCCTCATACACCTCAGTTATTAAGGTGCTGTGGCAACTTAGAGCTGTTTTACAAAACATTTTATTTTCTCTACAAAACTCTCATTTGCCAGTTTGACAGAAAAATCTCAAATTGAACTTTGCTCGGAGGCCATTAAAACAAAGGTCTGCTGCCTATTGTGATCTTATTGGTCCATCTAGCATTCACCTGGAGGGTATCCCCTTACTTATAACATGAACCACTGAGTAATAATGTAAGCGTTCTTTTGTACTAAGTGCACAATGTATGTATTGCTTAATGTTGCTGCTAACTGAAGATTAGTGTAATGTGACTTTACCTCATAAATAATGAAATTTTTTTGTAGCTGTATTATCTGAGGCATGATTAAAGGTTCAAGGAGGACTGAGACGAAATGAATAATGTGTAAGCGAACATTTAACAGGCATTTTTAACTTTAGTGCTGAAGGTTTGAAGGAACTTACTAGCACTGACAGGAAACAGATATTTGATCTTGTAAGGTGAAAGGTGAAAGGACTAAAGTCCTCTTTGGTAAAAACAGCAGCCATCAGCAGAAGGAAATGTTTATGCTTTAGTTGAGAATGTAATTCATATTTTATAAACACAGCCAATATTGATACAATCTCAGCTGGTGTAAGGAAATGAATGTTTGTGCACCTAATGCATTTTTACCCAACCAACATAAACAATGTCGACAAGTTGCCCTGACAGGATATTCGTGGTTAAATATATAAAAATCTGTTATGCCAAGCTCCCAAGGCATTGTTGCTAGAGGCAGAGAGAATAATATCTGTCTGGGACTTTACAACAGCACTGTAACACAGATAAAGAGACTTTTACAGGATGTCAATGTGTTGGACTGAGACTGTTATAGCTTTCGATTTTATATAACCAAACTCATTTCCTTGTAAACCTGAATGAAATTCAAATCTAAAGCTCCCAGCGGCTCAGTTGGTGAACACAGTGTTTGCTATAGAACTGAACCATCAAGACCAAGAGGGTTACAAGTGTCCCTAGTCTGTGCTGAGTTGGCTGATCTCAGTTGAGGGATTGTAATTGGTCTTTACAACAAAACTGTGGCCTTGGTCAATTTGAAGAACTGGGAATTTTCCTGGTGTCCCAGCTAACATTCATCACTCAACCAAAACAGGTTAACTGATCATTTATCTCAATTTCTGTTTGTGTGGCCTTAATGTCCAACAACTGGTATTTCATGGGTTCCTTCGGGGAAAACATCAGTCAGGATTGATGCTCCTGATTGCTAAATATTGACTCCAATAAAGTCAGGATTAGAAACTAGCTGTCCTGCCCCTCTTGATTGTGCAGGCTGCTAACAATGATTGTCTGGATTCAGGTGTAAAGAATGACCATTAGATAGAGGTAACAGAATGACGAGTGCTCGTAGAACGGTACCCCACCATGAGATAGGGCTTTTAGAACAGGAGGGGTAAAATATTAAATCACATGCCATTGCTGTGTGAACCATGTGGTACAATAGCACTGAAAAATGAGTGACATGATACAGTGAGTAGCATTGTGGAGGTTGTTGCCCAACTTTGTTACCAATTTCTGTTAAACAGTAAATTTACCTGTGTTTAATTTATGAAGAATAATACATCCAAGCTGCATTATGGACATGAGCAAATAATGTAGGCTGACACTTCAGTGCAGTACCATTGGAGTGTTCATTGTCAATGAATGAGATGTTAAACCGAGACCACATCTGCCTGCTTAGGTGAAAGCAAAAAATGCTTTGACCATATTTGAAGAAGAGTAACGAATTCTCCTGGTGTCCCAGCTAACATTCATCACTCAACTAAAACAGATTAACTGATCATTAACTGAACACTGGTTGTCTGTGGGAATGTAATGTGCAACAAATTGGCAAGGCTACATTTTTCTATGTAACAATAGTGACTGCACTTCGAAAATAGCTTATTTACGATGAAACACTTTGGGGCGTCCTGAGGATGTGATAAGGAGCTATAAAATTGCAAATTTTCTTTTTGCTTATAAGAGCATATGAGCAGGCAGTGACACATGTTGGTGTCACATGACATCAATACACCAATCAAGCTTTGCCTAAAATGTTTGACATGCTACTGCTTTGTTTCACTTCCAGCTCTCTGTTATGCCAAGTGTAAAACAGTATGCAAGGTAGTTATTTTATAATACAGTAAATGCACACTTCTGCTTTTACTCTTTTGGGGTCATTCATTTCTCCTACTGTCATCAATAATCAGTTCACCTTCCCAGCATCCCACACCCTAGCAGTTTTGTTGTTTAGATTGACATGCTGGCAATGGGGAGGTGGCCTAGTAGTATTGCGAGGGGGAGGCGGTGGCATAGTGGTATTGTCACTGGACTAGTAACCCAGAGACCCAGGGTATTGCTCTGGGGCCATGGGTTCAAATCCCACCACAGCAGAAGGTGTAATTTGAATTCAATTAATAAAAATCTGGAATTAAAAAAGCTAGTCTAATGATGGCCATGAAACCATTGTCGATTGTTGTAAAAACCCATCTGGTTCACTAATGTCCTTGAGGGAAGGAAATCTGCTGTCCTTACCTGGTCTGGCCTACATGTGACTCCAGACCCACAGCAATGTGGTTGACTCTTAGATGTCCTCTGAAATGTTTTAGCAAGCCACTCAGTTGTATCTGACCGCTCCAAAGTCAATAAAAAGGAATGAAACCAGACGGACCACCCGGCATCGACCTAGGCACCGGAATCGACAACAGCAAACCCAGCCCTGTCGACCCTTCAAAGTCCTCCTTACTAACATCTGGGGGCTTGTGCCAAAGTTGGGAGAGCTGTCCCGCAGACTAGTCAAGCAACAGCCTGACATAGTCATACTCACAGAATCATACCTTACAGACAATGTCCCAGAAACTGCCATCACCATCCCTGGGTATGTCCTGTCTCACCGGCAGGACAGACCCACCAGAGGTGGTGGCACAGTGGTATGCAGTAGGGAGGGAGTTGCCCTGGGAGTCCTCAACATCAACTCTGGACCCCATGACGTCTCATGGCATCAGATCAAACATGGACAAGGAAACCTCCTGCTGATTACCACCTAAAGCCCTCCCTCAGCTGATGAGTCAGTACTCCTCCATGTTGAACAGCACTTGGAGGAAGCACTGAGGGTGGCAAGGGCACAAAATGTACTCTGGGTGGGGGACTTCAATGTCCATCACCAAAAGTGGCTCGGTAGCACCACTACTGGCCGGGTCCGAAAGGACATATCTACAAGACTGGGTATGCAAAAGGTGGTGAAGGAACCAACAAGAGGGG
Organism: Heterodontus francisci; assembly: GCF_036365525.1. Classification (NCBI taxonomy): domain Eukaryota; kingdom Metazoa; phylum Chordata; class Chondrichthyes; order Heterodontiformes; family Heterodontidae; genus Heterodontus; species Heterodontus francisci. The sequence goes on along the minus strand of NC_090383.1, from coordinate 90,404,576 downwards.
AAAACATACTTGACCTCATTCTGACCAATCTGCTTGCTGCAGATGCATCTGTCCTTGACAGTATTGGTAGGAGTGACCACCGCACAGTCCTTGCGGAGACGAAGTCCCGCCTTCACATTGAGGATACCCTCCATCGTATTGTGTGGCACTACCACTGTGCTAAATGGGATAGATTTCGAACAGATTTAGCAATGCACAACTGGGCATCCATGAGGTGCTGTGGGCCATCAGCAGCAGCAGAATTGTACTCAACCACAATCTGTAACCTCATGGCCCGGCATATCCCCCACTCTACCATTACCATCAAGCCAGGAGACCAACTCTGGTTCAATGAAGAGTGCAGGAGGGCATGTCAGGAGCAGCGCCAGGCATACCTCAAAATGAGGTGTCAACCTGGCGAAGCTATAACACAGGACAATCTATGTTCCCAACTGTGTAAGCAGTATGCGATAGACAGAGCTAAACGATCCCATAATCAACGGATCAGATCTAAGCTCTGCAGTCCTGCCACATCCAGCCGTGAATGGTGGTGGACAATTAAACAACTAACTGGAGGAGGTGGCTCCACAAATATCCCCATCTTCAATGATGGGAGAGCCCAGCACATCAGTGCAAAAGATAAGGCTGAAGCATTTGCAACAATCTTCAGCCAGAAGTGCCAAGTTGATGATCCATGTCAGCCTCCTCCTGAAGTCCCCGGCATCACAGATGCCAGACTTCAGCCAATTCGATTCACTCCGCGTGATATCAAGAAACGACTGAAGGCACTGGATACTGTAGAAGCTATGGGCCCTGACAATATTCTGGCAATAGTACTGAAGACCTGTGCTCCAGAACTTGCCGCGCCCGTAGCCAAGCTGTTCCAGTACAGCTACAACACTGGCATCTACCCTGCAATGTGGAAAATTGCCCAGGTATGTCCTGTACACAAAAAGCAGGACAAGTCCAACCTGGCCAATTACCACCCCATCAGCCTACTCTCAATCATCAGTAAAGTGATGGAAAGTGTCATCAACAGTGCCATCAAGCAGCACTTGCTTAGCAATAACCTGCTCAGTGACGCTCAGTTTGGGTTCCGCCAGGGCCACTCAGCTCCTGACCTCATTACAGCCTTGGTTCAAACATGGACAAAACAGCTGAACTCAAGAGGTGAGAGTGACTGCCCTTGACATCAAGGCAGCATTTGACCGAGTATGGCATCAAGGAGCCCTAGCAAAACTGAGGTTAATGGGAATCAGGGGGAAAACCCTCCGCTGGCTGGAGTCATACCTAGCACAAAGGAAGATGGTTGTGGTTGTTGGAGGTCAATCATCTGAGCTCCAGGACATCACTGCAGGAGTTCCTCAGGGTAGTGTCCTAGGCTCAACCATCTTCAGCTGCTTCATCAATGATCTTCCTTCAATCATAAGGTTAGAATTGGGGACGTTCACTGATGATTGCACAATGTTCAGCACCATTTGTGACTCCTCAGATACTGAAGCAGTCCATGTAGAAATGCAGCAAGACCTGGACAATATCCAGGTTTGGGCTGATAAGTGGCAAGTAACATTCGTGCCACACAAGTGCCAGGCAATGACCATCTCCAACAAGAAAGAATCTAACCATCTCCCCTTGACATTCAACAGCATTACCATCGCTGAATCCCCCACTATCAACATCCTAGGGGCTACCATTGACCAGAAACTGAACTGGAGTAGCCATATAAATACCGTAGCTACAAGAGCAGGTCAGAGGCTATGAATCCTGTGGCGAGTAACTCACTTCCTGACTCCCCAAAGCCTGTCCGCCATCTACAAGGCACAAGTCAGGAGTGTGATGGAATACTCTCCACTTGCCTGGATGGGTGCAGCTCCAACAATACTCAAGAAGCTTGACACCATCCAGGATAAAGCAGCCCGCTTGATTGGCATCCCATCTACAAACATTCACTTTTTCCACCACCGACGCACAGTGGCAGCAGTGTGTACCATCTACAAGATGCACTGCAGCAATGCACCAAGGCTCCTTAGACAGCACCTTCCAAACCTGCGACCTCTACCAACTAGAAGGACAAGGGCAGCAAATGCATGGGAACACCACCACCTGCAAGTTCCCCTCCAAGTCACACACCATCCTGACTTGGAACTATATCGCCGTTCCTTCACTGTCGCTGGGTCAAAATCCTGGAACTCCCTTCCTAACAGCACAGTGGGTATACCTACCCCACATGGACTGCAGCGGTTCAAGAAGGCAGCTCACCACGACCTTTTCAAGGGCAATTAGGGATGGGCAATAAATGCTGGCCTGGCCAGCGATGCCCACATCCCATGAATGAATAAAAATAAAAAGAAATGGCAGTTCATTACCGGGATATTTGATACCTCAGATTTGCTGTTTTTGCAATATTTGAGAAACCAGATACTACGATTAAAATTAAATAATTTTTGATGGAGATATTTATACAAAAGGAAAATTGAAATAGGAACTGGTAGGTGGCCATTATGCTCCCACAGATGAACACTAGCTCATAACTTAATATGCCACCCTTGGTATGCAGGCTGGTCTGCCTGCCCTCTCATTAGGCAGACTTTGCTTGTTGCCAGTGATGCTGGAGAGAACAGGGCACAGTACTGGAGTGAAATACATTAAAGAAAATGGGTGCTAATAGTTTCTCAATTGTATCATGAGTTTTTGCTGATGAAATCTGATATCCTACTTAACATTTCCATTAGAAAGAAAGAAATGATGAATTGACATCCAAGCACAGAAATGACTACAGATGATATTAGTAGGCAAAAACTAAATGGATTTGTACCTCGAAAGCCTTTCTCTTGGAATAGAAAAAGACTGGGAGAATGAACAGAGGTCGAGCAGAGCAGGTCAAGCTGCTGGAAGAGGAAAGAGGAGGAGGCTATATTTACGAACGGTGTTCAGGGAGAAATTCCCATACCTGATCCTAACAAGGAACAGGGTGTGAGACATTTGTATAAGGATGTCCTCACTGAAATTGGCCACCTGCTGCAGCCACAACTGCAAACTCCGTCCTCAGCAGGACGAGGGCTGTATTGCCAGTGGCTGTGAAGGGGACTGTGGTCATGATCTTTTCTGTATCTGGCTCCTTCCACAATGGAGCTGGAGATATTTGCAACATCTCACTGTTTGTTGTCCACTGTTACGTAAGGGAGGTCACCAAGGCTGTGGATTCTAAAAGGGCTGATTACATTTCATTCTCTCTTGCCAAAGGGCAGCAGATGGAGCAAGCATATGGCTTCATGAGGATTCCAGGCTTCCCCATGGTGCAGGTACTATTGATTGTGGGTGCTGCATGTCAGTTCTGTGAGGCATTACAAACTGAAAGGGATTCCACTCCCTCAATGTCCTGTTGATGTGTGACCATACGCAATGCATCATGCAGGTCAACGCCCAGTATCTTGGCAGCAGTAATGATGCCTTCATTCTGCAGCAGTCTGCCAGCTGCATTTGAGCCCCCACGCCAAACCAAAAGGTGGCTACTAGGCTACAAGGGATATGGCTGACTACATGGCTGATGTCTTTGATGTGCCACCCACTCACACGTGAGCAGCATGCATACAATGAAAGTCATGTTGCCACACAAAATGCGATAGAGCAGACCATTGGCATGCAGAAACAATGCTTCTGCTGCCTGTACTGCTCTGGAGGCGCCCTGCAGTACTTGCAGAGCAAGTGTCAAGAGTCGTGATGGTCTGCAGCATGCTGCACAACCTTATCATCATGAGGGGACAGCCCTTGCCACCAGCTATTAAGTGAGCAGCTGAGGAACAGGAGGAAGAGGAGGAGAAAGAGGAAGGGAGGTGGCAATCTATACAGCCAATTTCTGCCCAGCCTGTCTCTGAACAACTCATCCAAATGTGATACCAGTAAACCCAACACCAGTTTCCCATTTGCCACTGTCCCACACTTACCTTCTGCTCTGTCACTCACCATCACAGCAGTCCTACCCCAATGGCTGCAGCATGACTGGTGGAAGGCCTTTGGCTTTCAGTGGGTGAGACTGCAGATGGCCTTGAAGGGCAACCTTGAGTGACTCTGCACCTAGAAGTCCCAGCTGCGGACTGCACCACCTTCATCTGGGCAGCACAGTCTGGGCTGGCTGGCTGGCAGGCAACAGCAAGGGCACTTGTGGAGTGGTAGTGGTGGGAGAATGAATGCTGTCATCCTGAGAAAGTACAGCACGTTGATACTCCATCCAGGGCAGCGCCTCAGCAATCCTAGTGATCTGTTGGAGGACAGATTGCTGCACTGCTGTGACACCCTGCAAGCCCCTTTGAGCACTGGTATCCACAGCCATGATGGCAGTAGTCTGAGCTTGCATGAGAGCGTTCTGAGCTTCCACTGCAGCACCAAAACTTTGGGTTGCTTCTGCTTGTGCTGCAATGAAAGTTGAGACTTCGTCCAACAAATGCTGCATCATGGATGGGTCCACAAATACGCCAATGGAGTTGGACACTACTTCCGTGCTGGAAAGGATGAGCTCCAAGTTATGTGCAAAGTAGTGTGCCAAGTTGGTGCTGGGCACCATCATGCCCTTTGATATTGCACCAGGCTTTCTAGCAGGCACAAGCATTTCACTGTGCATACCCATCAGCCTTCTTCTGTAGCTCAGCCCATTAACGAGCTCATTAGAGTCCTCTGCAGCACAACTTGTGTGTGATCTCGCCCTCTGGTGAGCTGGTACCTGCACAACCCTTGCCCTCTTCCCTGGTTGCAGGCCACTCATGACTGGTGTCTCACGGTGCAGATTCCACCTCTATGCTATCCTCTGCACGCAATGTGAGTATTTGAGCTGGTGAGTGTCTTGTCGCTCTTTCACCATTGCCTCCATTAGATAAGTTAGACAAGGAAGAACTGTTATAAGAGCAAAATACTGCAGATTCTGGAAATCTGAAATAAAAACACAAAGTGCTGGAAATACTCAGCAGGTCTGGCAGCATCTGTGGAGAGAGAAGCAGAGTTAATGATTCAGGTCAGTGGCCTTTCATCAGATGCTGCCAGACCTGCTGAGTATTTCCAGCATTTTCTGTTTTATTTAAGGAAGAACTGTTTCCATTAACGAATGGTACAAGGACTAGGAGACAGAGATTGAAGGTTTTGGGCAAGAGATGCAGGGGGAAAATGAGGAAGAGCTTTTTTATGCATCTAGTGGTAATGACCTGGAACTTACTGCCCACAAGGGAGACAATCATTAACTTCAAAAGGAAATTGGATGGGCACTTGATAGAAATAAACTTGCAGGGTTACAGGAATCAAGCGGGGAAATGGAACTGACTGGATAGCTCCATGGAGAGCCGGCATGGACTCAGTGGGCTGAATGGCCTCCTTCTATGCCATAAATGGCTCTATGAGTCTATGAGTATCTAAAAGAAGAAAGACACAAAGGTGAGGTTGTGGTGAGGGGAAGGGGGAAGCAAGAGGTGCATGCTTACACCATCTTCAGCTTGTAAGTCAGAAGAATTTGTGAATGAGGAGGAAGTGGGATGTGTAAAGGTTGATTAAATACATGGATACTGACATCTTGGATGGTTTCAGCCCCAGCTGTTGTCCACAACCTCAGCAATGGCTGCTCCAATGATGGTGAGCACCATCTCCTCCATGGGGGTTAAGACATGCAAACCTGCCTGCCCTCCACTGGTTAGGTGCTGCTGCCTTTAGTTATACGCTACCTTGTCCTGCAAGAGAGAGGGAAGTGTGTCAATGAGTGTGGTGCAATGCATTTGGGTGATGTGACTGTCATGGTTGAAAAGCTGGCAGTGTGCACAAATTGTGAGTTGTGGGTGTGAGGCTTGCAGCAGTGTTAAGTGTGTGAAGGTAAGGTGAAGCTGTGAATGTTTGTTCAGAGTCCTGATTGATAAAAACTGTTGTAGTTGAGTGATGAGGGTGCGGGGCATTGAGCAGTCTTTGAGATTAATAGTGCAGTTGGTAGGATATGGATTTGAAGATGAATTTATTGACTTTGACCACCCATGTTTAGTTCTTGAACTTTTTGCGGCACTGCATCTAGGGCCTCAGGGCTTGACAGCTGGCATTGATCGCCATGGCAATCTGGTTCCACTGCCTTCTGAGAGTTTATCTGGAGTGCCTTGTGGACCCTGGTGGATATGGCAGTTCTCATCCACTTTGCACCTCCTCCACCAAGACCTCCAGTGCAATGTCTGAGAATCTTGGAGTCTATTCTATCCCATAATAATAAAAGGAAAATACTGCAGATGCTGGAAATTCGAAACAAAAACAAGAAATGCTGGAAATACTCACCTACCAACATTCTATCCCATGTTGTGCCATTATTCAATCGTCTTGCACGTCAGAGTGACTTGTACAAGGACTTCCACCACCTGCTCCAGCCACAATGTGCTTCCCCTTAAAGAGGTGCAGGCTGGCTTTAAATAGTGCAGGCTGCTAGCCTCTCACAATTTTGGAAGCTCTGCTGAGGCATGCAGCCACTCAACAGAGTCTGTCCAATTTAGACCCTAATGCCTTTTGGGGGTCAGAATTGGAAAATAGTTTACATAGAAACTCAGGAACAGCTGGTCTTTAGATTTTGTCACAGAGGTCAATGCAAAGCTGAGCTGTGAGCTTGCCATAATGATCTAAATTATCCTTAAATAGAAGTTTGAAGTGATATGTTTAAACAAGGTGGTGCTGATCTTTTAAATAATTCTGGGCAGTAAAAATATTGATCCTCATCACTCTGACCTAGCGAATAGTCATAAGCATTTAATGTTATAGATTACAAGGTACAGTACTGCAATGTGACCCCCTCCCCCTCCCTCCAAATAACAAAAGCGTCAATTTTAGAGAGGCCGGATCCGTGTGTGTGGCCAGGATTTTATATGGGTGATGGGGGTCTCAACCTCTTGCATAAGCGATGCTGTAAACCCCTCATCGCCTCTTCTGTGGGAGGCCCGCTGAATCAAGTGCCAATTAGGCACTTAACTGGACAGTGGCGAGCCTTCCACGGGATCAAGGATCCTGGCGATGGAAGGTCCGCCCTCTGAGAGTTGCCGGCCAATCAGAGGCTGGCAACTCTTTAACTGAGCAGCGCCACCCATGTAGGCAGTGGCTGCTGCTGATGGAGGACCCACCCAAGGCCCAGGAGCAGCACTGGACCCAGGCCACAGGTAGGTCAGGGTGGGAGGGGTCTCATGGGGTGTGGGTTGTGGGGGAGGGGTTTGTGGGGGGGGGTCAGCAGCAATGGCAGTGGGGTGGCTCTCAGAGGACCCTCCCCCCCTTGCCAATGTCAAGTCCCTTGTTCTGGCACTAAGCGCCTTTTAATGAGGGACTACGCCACCACCCCCCCCCCCCACCCCACCCCCACCCGCAGCCTGCACAGTTTTTCTTGCCATGCTTCCCACTGCTCGGCTAATTGCAGCGGTAGTGGGATGAGGCCATTAATTGGGCATTAATTACCCACTTGAGGACCTCAATTGGCGGCAGGGCAGGAAGGCCATTCACAGCCTTCCAGCCCCAGACTTAATTTTGGCGAAGGCGGGAAGGTGGCAGGGTCCCCCTCACTACCATCCCACCGATTATATGCTCCCGCCATGTCCAAACCCACCGCGGGGGATAGCATAAAATTCCCTCTTCCGTGTGTATTGTGTGCGTGCGTATGTGGAGGTTGTGGTGTGGAGCGGGCAGTGGTTGGGCCAGTGGTTCGCTCACATCCTGATGCTGTGAGGGGCCCAGATATATCCTAGATTCCTGGTTTATGTTCTCGAGAGTTCTGCTGCTGCTTGAACCTGGCCAGTTGGTGGGAGCAAGATTTTGAGTGGCAGGAGGGCGGCACCGGGGACCCAACAGAATGGTCTCCTACACTAACCTAAGCCATTGGGTGGTTGGGGGGTGGTGGTGAGGGGAGGGGGTCGTCCGGAGGGGATTGCAGTCAGGGAAAGAAAACATGGGGCATGGAAGGATCAAGATTTACCAGTAGGGCTGGAGGAGCACTGGCTAAAAATTTAAACTTACTTGGGCCTCTCTGTCCGCACCTCCTGTTCCCGTTAGGCTTGGCTGGTTGGGACAACTATGAGAACTTCCCCATCCAAACCTGGGGTTAATATGCAATCCAGCACTGATGACGTCATTGGAATTTGATCTGCAAATTGAAAGAAGGGTCCTGTTGCCTTAAGGCAAGTGTCTCTCTCTGCTGCAAAAAAGAACAGGTTATAATCATGATGCATGGGGAGGCAGCAGGATTGAAGGGGGTAAGCTGCACAGGACATTTTAATAGCCTGCCTTCTCTGTGTCCACTGGGAGGAGGGGTTAAAATTGCCCCCAAAGGGTCCAGCAAAACAATAATTTAAAGCAAAATACTGCGGATGCTGGAAATATGAAATAAAAACAGAAAGTTCTGGAAATACTCAGTAGGTCTGGCAGCATCTGTGCAGAGAGAAACAGAGTTAACGTTTCATTAACATGATTTCCATAAACACTGATATCTGGTTATAACACCAGAATCTAACAATAAGTCCATATTTTGTTTACTTTTGTTCAAAGCTCTATACTTTACTTCTCAGTCTTTTTAAACCTAGAGTTAACACTGGTTGCTTACTTTATACACATTCTAGAAATCAGCCCAATTTTATAATTTCAGAAATAAAGCTATTGCCTGGAATTTCCCCAGGTATGAATTACCCGGATCTCCTGCTGTAACTTTGGTGGAAGATTTTGTTAAACCCTGGCAAAATGACTGTTTCTCCTGATCTTTTGCTGAAGTTACAGTGGGAGATTGGGAGAAGCCTGAACAAACTCTACCTAATAGCTTCACATGGTACTACACTAACTGCACGATTGGATAGCCTGGCTACTTGAGTTCTTTGATCCTAAATAGGGGCCTCAGGAAAATTAGGTAGAGATCAAGTCAAAGAAAGTTTTTTTTTAATCTAAGAACTATTGCCCTTAAAACAAAAATAAAATAAAACACACTAAGATATGCCAGACATGGTCTGGTTATCAAATTATTAATTTTAGTGATTTTATTTCTGATGGTTCTGTTATTCGGAACATACTGCACTCTTAAGCATTTCTCATTAGGAAGCCACCTTTGCATCAATAACAACTCACACTTATCTAACCCCCTTGAATAAGGAAGGAGGAATAACAGACACTGATCAGAGTTAAGGGAGGTGGCCTATAGTGTGGTCGAAGACTTTAGGAAGGATTTTGCATAATGATATAGCAATATGGAAGGGTTTAAGGAGAGAATTCCAGAGTTTAGGCCCCTGATGACTGAATGCAGACATTTTATAAAAAGAAGGATGTGTCCGTTTTGAAATTTGAAAACATCTTTAGGTTGCAAATGAGCACCTTTGACACATGGGCTGCAGAAGTAGAAGAAGAAGGCCTGCCACCCACCTTCTCAGCCCAGTTAGTGATGGTTAATAAATGTTGGTCTTGGCAGCGATGCCCGCATCCCAAGCAGGAATGAAAAAACACTGAGATAGAACCTTTTTGCCACTGGGAGTTGGTTTACAGCATAACGGGATACATGTTGGCTATTATGTCCTAATTGAACTGAATTTGGACAGATTCAGCTCAGTTCCTTGTAGGTGCAAGTTAACGGCATAAATTGCCAATAATTAAAACTGAGAAGAATTTGTCTGGTTGCTATGTAAAACTAGCTAGTTCAGCCACAGCTGGAGTACTGTGTACAGTTCTGGTCACCACACTATAGGAAGGATGTGATTGCACTGGAGAGGGTGCAGAGGAGATTCACCAGGATGTTGCCTGGATTGGAGCATTTCAGCAATGAAGAGAGACTGGATAGGCTAGGGTTGTTTTCCTTAGAGCAGAGAAGGCTGAGGGGGGACCTGATTGAGGTATACAAAATTATGAGGGGCATAGATAGGGTAGATAGGAAGAAACTTTTTCCCTTAGCAGAGGTGTCAATAACCAGGGGGCATAGATTTCAGGTAAGGGGCAGGAGGTTTAGAGGGGATTTGAGGAAAACATTTTTCAACCAGAGGGTGGTTGGAATCTGGAACACCCTGCCTGAAGGGGTGGTAGAGGCAGGTACCCTCACAACATTTAAGAAGTATTTAGATGAGCACTTGAAACGCCATAGCATACAAGGTTACGGGCCAAGTGCTGGAAAATGGGATTAGAATAGATAGGTGCTTGATGGCCAGCATGGACACAATGGGCCGAAGGACCTTTTTCTGTGCTGTATAACTCTATGACTCTATGACTCCATGTGTTAGCAACATTGTAAACATAACAAGAAATGTTGCAGAAGAAACCTTGGTGGTCTCATGCAGACCACAGGAAGACTGTGATACGGAATGGAGATACCACACTGGGGCAGTAAGGATGCTCTTCTAGAGGTTGAGGTGATGCACATGGTGATTTACCCAGTTCCTGACCTGGAAGTGTTTTACACTGACACTGGGGGTCATTTTAACCTAACCTATTCAGCAGCAAAGTGGCAGGAGCAGATTGACTGTGTGGTTTGCGCCCTGCCTGATTTTGCTTTCCATTGACTCCACTGAGTGGCAAAAGTATGGCAAATGCTTTCAATGTTAAAACAAGAGCTGTGGGTAGGGGGGAATTTTTTTTTAAAACGAAAGATTTGCTAAGGAATGATATAGACGCTTAAAAAATTCCAAGAGGAAGTTAAGTCAAAACTGGGAAAACATACTAGCTAATCTGACTGGATAACCACACTAATTACTACAAATTCATGAGCTGACCCAGCTGCTAGTCCTTGGCATCATATTCACTCCATACAGTCATCTGCTGCCCTGCCTGCAGAGCCCCTGAGTATAAACATTTTGTGACTAATGCTTGGACTGCGCCGTTGATCACAGGCCTCCACACAGAAGTTCACTTCATACCATGGAGACCGTAGAAAAAGTACTCCCGACATCTTTGTTTCACGTCACATTGACATCCATTCATACGCTAACACCATTTATATGCTGACAATGCAGATATCACAGAAACAGCATATTAGCTGAAAAAAAAAGTTCCTGGAAATCATTCATTTAAATGGCATAACAAAGTTGAAGCAATGGCTGGAGAGGCTACATCAGATGCGCTCACTGCTAGGTAGGTCAGATGACTGATATGCTTCTTTAACAGTTCTGTGAAACAGCACAGTGGCCTATTTGTATTGAACTCATCCAAATGTCATGGTGATGTTAATAGCTGTAGTGTTCTTTCTATTCAGACTCCTAATATTGTCATTGAGATCTTACAGATCAAAGATGCACAAAAGCTTCTTTCACTGTCTTCAAATCTCATAATGAAGTTCAACATGCAGCACAGACTCAAAACAAAAGTGTGATTTGAGACAAAATCTGAAACAAAAGAGTAAATGCTGGAAACATACAACAAGTTGATCAGCATCTGAAAGAGAATGAACAATTAATATTTCGGGTATGACCGTCAATCAGAAGTGGCACAGTCATCCTATATTCTTATATAGGAATACTAGGGGGCACTGAAGCGTCATTATGCATGAGGCCCTTCACAACATTTCCCCACTTTACTGTACCAAAACAATTCTTTATGCCTTCTGAAGAATGTTTAACAAAAGCACTTTTATATTGCAGCTTGTCTGCTCTTCCAACAGCAAAATGTCTCAGCTTTTTATGCATCTTGAGAATGGAGACCGGAGGTGTGGAAGACAAGTGTCGCTTTTTATTGGCCTTCTAACAGGGACAAGCAACACTCAGATGTAGGAAAAACACAAGAGACTTGATCGGAGCTCACACGTTTTTCACTTGAATGCCACTTTCCCAAGCCCACATATCAAACAAAAATGCCTTGAGAGCAGCAGCTGGTGTGAAAAGTTTTTCTTTTCCATTGAGAGTGTTCCAAAAGCTATTATACTCTCATTTTTGGGAAGCATCTCTTTAGGACTTCTCTTGACAGAACTGCAATTTGTGGTAACTGTGTAGTCTCCAGCGTGAATATGTGATGTGATCTTTTCTCTCTCTCTCTTTCTCTTGCTCTTTCTCACACATACACACGCACACACACAGACACCCTGGAGTTTTCATCAATCAGCACATTAGAATGACAGTGCATTGGTTTTTGATGCTCATTTTCCAACATCGCTGCCTTTTAAAAAGATCATATGACAGATAAGAATCTCCTGTCCTGTTAGTGATGAATTAAAAAGCTAAGAAACACTAATGGCAACATTTGGACTTTGCTACAGTACAGGGGCCCTCACCTGAAACGCTAAGTTCAATGTGGCTGCCAATGTCAAATGCTACAGGCTCTGGCCTTTTTCCTTTTTGAATTTTTGCCTTCTTCTCCCAAAGTCACTGACTTTTGTTGCTCTTTTTCTGACATCCCTTTACTATCTTACCTGTGTGGTCACTTTTCACTCATATGCCTACTGAACGTTGATAAGCTATTCAACCCCAGAGAAGAGACATCACAATCTCAATCAATGTCCACAAAAACACACATGCACACGCATGCATAAATACACGTACATACCGGTGTGCACAGATAGAGGTACAATTTGGTACGGGTCACTGCAGAGCAATCAGGATAGGAACTCTGGCTAACTTTTCCTATCCACATTCCAGGCTGAGGTAACTCTGCTATGATCAGCTCGTTCAATCTAGCCCAGGAATCATTTGTTATGAAAGTGCTTCTATTTAAAAACATTTTTTTGAGGATTCGCATTTTAGAATCATGGACATTGATTTATTTGGGAAAACTGAAAAGACTACACTGATGTTTTTCACATGGGTCACTGAGAGGTCTTGTTTGAAAATAACCTTTACTGGAAGTCACATGCCTTAAGCTCAATAAACAAAAGAAACTTTGGTGACTTGGGAAAGATGTTTACAAGAGAAGTGACATGTCAAGATTTATGATGGTCAAGAGGTTGTTTTTGGGATATTGTTTTGACTTTCTGGTTGGGTTGTGGACTGTTTTTAGTGAGTTGGAGATCAACTTGCCACGAGAGAAATGTCCAGCTCATCTCTTTCCTCCTGTCTCTGTAAAACCCTGCAAAGATCCAGTGTGTGGGAGCTAAAACCCCTGATGCTGCATTTTTTCTGAGAGGCTGGAAAAACCTGCCAGATTAATTCTCAATGCTGCCTGAAAAGAACTGCTCCAGAAAAGATCCCAGTGACCCATCTACGTGTTCTCAGACGCCAGACTGTATCCCATTTTGGGACACAACCTATCTCGTTTTCTTCAAGAATTAACAAGTATTTGGTCAAAGTTATTTTTTGTCTTTTTTTTTTCTGCAGAGAAAATTTCTTTATTTGTCTTTAACTAGTGTTTCTGTGAATGTGTGTGTGGGGGGATTTAAAAAGGGAACTTTCATATTTCAGCCTGTGCGTTAATGATTTGCTTCATTACTGGTGTCATGCAGGCCCCCACCTGCCAAGAATGAGACACATTGGTTTTGTCATATGAACATCGCTGGAGCGAGGAAATGACTTGTTGAACAGATCAGCCACGGCTGGAAAAAATTTGCATACTAACAGATAGTGCTTGTGTAGACAAAGGACCATTCCCTGATACATTCAACCCACAATGGATGTTAATCACCGGACAGTGAGGGGGCGGGGAAGCACATTCCAGGGCCTGCTGGGGTAATGCAATCCACAGGGGCCATGACTGGTTGGACCAGCTGGTCACATGACTAACTGGCTGTTCCAGGGTTTTTTGAACTAGCCACAGAGAGTTTGAGCAGAGTGACTGTTTGCTCCTGGACTTAAAAGACCTCTCCTGGCTGGCTCGCCACAGCCTCTCCAGTCTGCTCCCATCTCTTTCTCATGGAACTCCAAATCCACTGAAGACACATGAACCCCAAGAGAGAAAGGTATCCTACAGTGAAGAAGTTTTAAGAAGAATACTGGGCCCCAACAAAAAGCAAGATCTACCTACAATCAAGGACTCTACAGTGAGCTCGAAGATCCGTAACAAAAACCCTCTTTGGAGATATTTCTTCTGCTCTGTGCTGTCTCTGTCTGCATGTGCGTATCGAGTATGCATGCTCGCATGGGCACGTCATGTATCCGTAGGCGTTAACCGAATTCGAGTTTAAGTTTAATAAATTTCAGCCTTTCTTCTTTAAACCTAAGAAAACCTGTTTATGCTGGTCGATTTGCCTTGTAATTGGAAAGTGGTGAACAAGGATTCACCAAGGGGGAGCTAAAAACAGGATGTGTTTAAAATTAGACCCTGTTAAGGTAAGACCACGTGAAAGCTGAGAGTGACCCCTAGACCCCTTTCTCACCTGGTCCTAACACTAGATAAGTCTTGTTTTATAATAAACTGATAATTTTGTTGTTTATTAAAGAAAACTGGTTGGTGTGTTTTATTCTGGGATAAAGAATAGAGTAGACGATTGATCATATCGGTAACTGGGAAAACATTTAAGTATATGTTAGGACCTATGGAGAAGTGGAACTAGAAAAGATAGTTCACTCCTCCCATCTCGATCGTAACACAATCCAATAACCTTTGTGCTCTGCACAGCTTCTGACTAGCCATGCGCAACAACTGAAGATTTCCTAATACATACTTATAGAAGTACATTGCATGTGTAACACTTCAGGTGTCATAGTGTCACACTTGAAAATAGTATTAAAAATCCAGTCTGACCTCTGCTTTACCTAAGCATTTGTTAATACCAATCAGTCTGACCTGAGGAGGGTATCGCTAATTGACTCCAGTGATCATATTTAAATAAAAAGAGTATATAAAAAAGGAAATCTAACCTCAGTCTTTAATTGGTGTGAGTAAACCACAACAATTGCACATTTTATCCTTAAAGGGACACACTTTAGGAGCAGAATAAAATCCTCATGCTAGGTTTGCCAGCTCTGGTTGGATGTATTCCTGGAGATTTGATTATGTGACAATTAATCAGGCAATGTTTGATCCTGTGCTATTTAATCACATGACATTTGATCATGGCTGGGTCATTTCAGAGGACAGTTAAGAGTCAAGCACATTGATGGGGGTCTGGAGTCAAATGTAGGCCAGATCAGGTAAGAACAGCAGATTTTCTTCACTAAAGGACATTTGTTAACTCGATGGGTTTTTTTGAAACATCCCATTTGTTTCATGGTCATCATTACTGAGGCAAGATTTTTTTTTAAATTCCATGTTTATTAATTATTTGAATTTAAATTCTACCAGCTGGGATTCGAACACTTGTCTCTGGAGCATTAATCCAGGCCTTTGGGGTTGCTAGTTCAGTAACATTACCAATACACTATTGACTACCTGAGTTGAGTGCCTTGCTATCACCAAGGGCCGAATAAAGTATTTCAGACTTTTTGTATTGTAGAATGCAAAGATTTCAGTGAGATGAATAACAACAAAATTTATAAATCAAAACAAAGCTGGGTGACCCATTTTCCATTTCCTGAGCTGGTTTGCTAGCCCCAGTGCCCAGGAGAGTGTCCCTCAATTTGGGAGAATACAGCAAATCCTCCACCCATCATATGCAGCACCGTGGGGGATCTGGTAGTTTTATTTGCTTCTCCACCTATGAAAAGAGGCTGGAGACCTGTCGCCTTGCCTTCAATATTGCTTTGCACCAACATTTCTGATGAACACAAAGTGATGCATACTCCACTAATAAGCTATATTGGTAGGACTGCATGGTCTGGTGCATGGAATTCCTCATCACAACCATTTTATTGGCAATGTTGCTTTATTCAACATGGAGGTCATTGATTATACACCATGCTAATTATTACCAACACCACCGCCCACCCCACCCCTCCGACCCCAAGATAGATCACCTTGTTTTGCATCCATTTAAACAGCTGTCAGGACTCAACTAGAGAACAGGCCATCCTAGACTGGGTATTGTGTAATGAGAGAGGAATAATTGACAATCTAGTGCTGCAAGAACCCTTGGGGATGAGGGACCAAAATAAGATAGAATTCTTCATCAAGGTGGAGAGTGACATAGTTGATTCTGAGACAAGTGTCCTGAATCTTAGTAAAGGAAACTACGAAGGTATGAGGCGCGAGTTGGCCATGACGGATTGGGAAATGTTACTTAAAGGGATGACGGTGGATAGGCAATGGCAAAGATTTAAACAGCGCATGGATGAACTGCAACAATTGTGTATCCCTGTCTGGCGCAAAAGTAGAAGGGGAAAGGTAGCCAAACCGTGGCTTACAAGGGAAATTAGAGATAGCATTAGATCCAAGGAAGAGGCATATAAATTTGCCAGGAGAAACAACAGACCTGAGGATTGGGAGCAGTTTAGAATTCAGCAAAGGAGGACCAAGGGATTGATTAAGAAAGGGAAAATAGAGTACGAGAGAAAGCTTGTGGGGAACATAAAAACTGACTGTAAATGTTTCTATAGATATGTGGAGAGAAAAAAGATTGGTGAAGAAAAATGTAGGTCCCTTACAGTCAGAAACAGGGGAATTGATTATGGGGAATAAAGAAATGGCTGACCAACTAAATGCATACTTTGGTTCCGTCTTCCCAAAGGAGGACACAAATATCACACCAGAAATGTTGGGGAACACAGGGCTTAGTGAGAGAGAGGAACTGAAAGAAATCAGTATTAGTAGAGAAATGGTGTTGGGGTAATTGATGGGATTGAAGGCCGATTATCAGGCCCCAGGGCCTGATAATATGCATCTCAGAGTACTTAAGGAAGTGGCCCTAGAAATAGTGGATGCATTGGTGGCCATCTTCCAAGATTCTATAGACTCTGGAACAGTTCCTACAGATTGGAGGGTAGCTAATGTAACCCCACTATTTAAAAAGGGAGGTAGAGAGAAAGCAGGGAATTACAGACCAGTCAGCCTGACATCTGTAGTGGGGAAAATTCACTAGTCCATTATAAAAGATTTTATAGCATAGCAGTTAGAGAACAGTAGTAGAATCGGGCAGAGTCCGCATGGATTTACGAAAGGTATATCATTCTTGACAATTCTACTAGAATTCTTCGAGGATGTAACTAGTAGAGTTGATGAGGGGGAGCCAGTGGATGTGGTTTATTTGGACTTTCAGAAGGCTTTCGACAAAGTCCCACATAAGAGATTAGCATGTAAAATTAAAGCACATGGGATTGAGGGTAGTGTATTGCGATGGATAGAAAATTGGTTGGCGGACAGGAAACAAAGAGTAGGGATAAATGGGTCTTTTTCCGAATGGTAGGCAGTGACTAGTGGGATACCACAGGGATCGATGCTAGGACCCCAGCTATTCACAATATACATTAATGATTTAGATGAAGGAACAAAATGTAATATCTCCAAATTTGCAGATGATACAAAACTAGGTGGGTGGGAGGGTGAGTTGTGAGGAGGATGCCGAGAGGCTTCAGGGTGATTTGGACAAGTTGAGTGAGTGGGCTAATGCATGGCAGATACAGTATAATGTGGATAAATGTGAGGTTATCCACTTTGGTAGCAAAAACAGGAAGGCAGATTATTATCTGAACGGCTATAAACTGAGAGAGGGGAATATGCAGTGAGACCTGGGTGTTCTCGTACACCAGTCGCTGAAGGTAAACATGCAGGTGCAACAGGTGGTAAAAAAGGCAAATAGTATGTTGGCCTTCATAGCGAGAGGATTCGAGTACAGAAGCAGGGATGTCTTGCTACAATTATACAGGGCCTTGGTGAGGCCAAACCTGGACTATTGTGTACAGTTTTGGTCTCCTTATCTGAGGAAGGATGCTCTTGCTATAGAAGGAGTGCAGCAAAGGTTTACCAGACTGATTCCTAGGATGGCGGGACTGACGTATGAGGAGAGACTGAGTCGGTTAGGATTCTCTTCGCTGGAGTTCAGAAGAGTGAGGGGGGATCTCATAGAAACCTATAAAATTCTAACAGGACTTGACAGGGTAGTTGCAGGAAGGATGTTCCCGATGATGGGGGAGTCCAGAACCAGGGGTCATAGTCTAAGGATACGGGGTAAACCTTTCAGGACTGAGATGAGGAGAAATTTCTTCACCCAGAGAGTTTTGAGCCTGTGGAATTCACTACCACAGAGAGCAGTTGAGGCCAAAACATAGTATGTTTTCAAGAAAGAATTAGATATAGCTCTTGGGTCTAAAGGGATCAAAGGGTATGGGGCGAAAGTGGGAACAGGCTACTGAGTTGGATGATCAGCCATGATCATAATGAATGGCGGAGTAGGCTCGAAGGGCCGAATGACCTACTCCTGCTCCTATTTTCTATGTTTCTGTGTTTCTATGTTTCAACCACTTTGAATATGGCAGCTTGCATAGCAGCAAAGACTGATGTTTGAGCTCGCAGCTGTGTAAAAAAATTCACAATTTTGAAGGGAGTTTTGGTGGGAGTTTACCCACTCGGTCAATGAGACCATTGGTTGGCCGTTGATTTTTCCTTCCCATTAATTCAGCTGGCTGCAAAGGGTCTACATGAAGAAAGCTTGAGTAACTAATCTGAAACCATTTATTGTGGGTATGGGCACTCACCTCAAAGCTGCCCATAATTTGCCACAGTGGCCATTGAATTGGCAGTCCCAGAAACATTCGGTGTCCTGTGGGAAAATAGCAAATACCACACCAGCACAGTCAAGGTTGTATTTCAGAGGTTAGTTTTGAAGGGCATTATTTAGGGCTGTTTTAAAATTTGGATTCTGGGTCATCAGAGCACCTGCCATTTACACTAGCAAATCTATCTCTCTTTTCCCAGCAACAGGCTCATAGACCTGGATTTTGATTTACCTGAATCTCTGAGAACAGGGCGGTCGGTGAAGCGTGAGGAATCCAGAAGTTGGGATTCACCTGCATCCTGTATGTTTTTAACGTCACAGCGCACATATGACACTATTGATCGGTCACCCACCCAAAAGACAGCCTCATTGAAAGCAAAATACTGCGGATGCTGGAAATCTGAAATAAAAACAAGAAATACTGGAAACACTCAGCAGGTCTGGCAGCATCTGTGGAGAGAGAAGCAGAGTTAACATTTCAGGTCAGTGACCCTTCTTGTGTTGCGATCACAACTGAGGGCAGTCGATCAAGGAAGGTGGTAAGTGAGGTCATTCCTGGGTTTTGGGGGGTGGGGGTTGATTGAGGGAGGGGAAGGTGTAGTTGCTGTCTGGGGGAAGGGGGTCGATCGGGGGCTTTCAATCTCTGAGTCCCGGGGTGGGGGTCAGAAGCCTTGGTGGGGGGAGGTTGTTGGAGGGGGTGGGGGAGCTGTTGGAGGCCTCAGAAGGGGTTGTTGGGGGCATGGGGGTGAGATCAGGGCCTTGGGGTGGGTGGGGGGAGAGTGGGATCAGAGTCCTCGGGATGGATAGGGGTGTCAGGGCCTCGGGGGTGGGGGTTGTGAGGGGGGAGAGTGGGATCAGAGTCCTTGGAAGGGATGGGGGTGAGATCAGAGGCCTCTTGGGAAAGGCTGGGGACAGTGGGGAGAGCTGATCCCGGGGGTTGATCAGGCAGGTAGCTGGATCCAGAAGGTTGGTGTCAAGTCACCCAACTCCTCGATCCGGCAATCCTCGCCTGGATGTAGCTGCTGGGTTTCCCGAGGCTCAGGATACCTGGCCGTCCACAGTTAAATTTAAAAAATAGAATAACAATGGGGCTCACAGCCTTATTATCATATTTAAAGTGCCAACCCGCCTTCTTGGAGCAGGTTGTTCACTCACCCACCTTTCCGCCTCAGTTAAAGCTGGAGGTGGACAGGTTGGAGGCAGGTTTGGGTTGGGATTCTGATTTTTGAGACATTAACCACCCCCCCTACCACATTCGACCCAAACCTGACCATTTTCTTTGGTTGAAATTTTCCCCGTAGATTTGGA
The DNA here is from genome assembly GCF_036365525.1 of Heterodontus francisci. Lineage (NCBI taxonomy): Eukaryota > Metazoa > Chordata > Chondrichthyes > Heterodontiformes > Heterodontidae > Heterodontus > Heterodontus francisci. The sequence goes on along the minus strand of NC_090383.1, from coordinate 90,384,832 downwards.
TTCTCATGGGTCGAGAATCTTGCTATGGGGATAAGGATTTATCAGCCTAATCACTGGGAGCTGACCTGATCTCCTGCAATCCAAATGAAAATAGCAGCAATATAAAAGCAACTTAAATGTGCCATAACTGGCCTCGGAGTGCTGCACGCTGGCATTGGCTGCTTGAAATGGAAAATATTCTGTTCCTCAGTGCTATTATCCCACACCTAGATGTGCATAACTTTTCTTTCCAAATGGCTTGGGATTATTCCCAGCACCTCTGAAGAGTATACAATGAGCATTCAATTAGAAGAGTAGATTGTGCAATAATCAAAATGATAAACTTTTTGATATAAATATTTTCCATAGAGTTATAGAGTCATAACGGCACAAAGGAGGCCCTTCAGCCCATCGAGTCCATGCTGGCCCTCTGCAGAACAATCCAATCAGTCCCATTCCCCTGTTCTAACCCTGTAGCCCTAGAAGTTTATTTCCCTCAAGTGCCCATCTAATTTCCTTTGGGAATTTTTAAATATCAATTTGCCTTAAATATGAGGTAACTGGGATGCTAGACTTTTGCTTTGCATTATATAGGAGTTTTTCAGTCAATCTTTATTTAGTTCTAAGTTTATTCAACACAGTTGCAGACACTGATAAATAAACAAGGCTGTTGGGGATGGCTTGAGAATTAGTTCTTTCAGAGCAGAAAGTAAATATGGCAGAAAATACAATGGAAAGTTGCAGTCATTCTTTCTGAGTCCTTGGTTAAATTTTTAACGGAATTGTAGGCGTAAATCGGACCTGCCTTGCTGTAGGATGCACACCAGCACTTTCATTGTTGTGCTGCCTCCAGAGGCAGCGAGGTCCGTCCAACAAAATCGGTTTCCCAGAGGCCTGTGGAAGAATGACGCTGAATGCAGGCAAACCTAAGTGGGCACCTCCTGCTGACTTGGATGCTGCAGGCTGCCACTTTTATCTATTTGCTAAAAGGGAAAAGTAAAAGTGAAGAAAAGGGCTTTGCAGCATTTGTGTCCATTGTTTCAGTATTGCAAATGCTGTTCTGAATCCACCCCACAATGTCAGCAGGCAAGTTGGCAGCACTAGTAGCCCCGCCACCTCATGTGGGCACAAGTCTGAAATTCAAGTTACTTTTACTTTGACCTGATAGGGGTGCTAGTGCCATCAGACATATGGGTTTTGTGCACCCAGCAACGACCCCAGAATAAATTTAATGTCTTCACTACCAAAGTAGGCTCCCTTTTGAGGCTAATGTAAAAGCTTCTGTGAATATGCCACAAGTCTGGAATAGACACACTTTAGCAAAAATATGTTTTTACCTGATGTTAAATTTGCGTATCTGTGGTTTTCAGTGTAATTAGTAAATTACTGTAATTATCCCAGCACCTCTAATTAACAGCAGTGTGAAGCTTATTGTTTAAAGACGTCTCCAAGGTCTTGCTTGCCCTCCCCCACCCTGTTCAGATTGCCTTAGGTTGCGGAATGCCACTCACAATGAGTTTGCTTTTCAAATCTCTAGTGGCAGATTCCTGCAGAACCTCTATACCTGGCAGTGCTGTCAGGGAAACTTGATGTCCCAGCACATTCCCATCTTGCAGTTTGGTGCTGCTTGGAGCAAATCCCTCTTTTAGCTGTACGTATGATCTCCAGAGAGGGTGTGTGCAGTAAAGAGTCTTATTCATAGCCTATCCAACCTGTTGCTTCAGATCAGACGGGTGCAGCTGCTTCGGCACAAATAGAAACCATTGATGTTCTCGGAGCGGATTTTAAAAAAATAATTGCACAGTTTTAGCCAAACTCAAGTGCGGCACTGCAATCAATCTCTGCAGCCTTGATTGAGTGAGGGGAAAACTAATCCAATGTTTCTGCTTCAGATTGCTATTTAACCGTCTTGCATGTAGATGTGGGATACGGTCAGGGTTGGGCATGATGTGGTGACCCCACCCCTTTCCAGTGACTGACTAGCATGTTGCCTGGGACCACACATGAAGAATGGTCTCTTAGGTGAGGTAACGGAGTTGCCCGGTGCCTTTTACAGCCATACTGTGGCAAAGAAGCATCCCCTTTTGGAGAGGAGAGAATGGGAAGAAAATGAAGGGTCAACATTACAAGTACAGCAGATAATTTATTCCTCCTTGCCTGCACCCATGTCTTTCCTCACTTCCACAACAGCAACTTGCATTCATATAGCACATTTGGCACCAAGGCTCCTTTTCAATATGCTCATACTCTGCATTACCCCCTATCTAAGCTTTGTTATCTGCTTCTGGCTCCAGCCAATGCCACTCAGTAATGCCCACTGGGAAGACATGGAGATTTGACTTATTGTCCTCAGCAATAGCTCTCCTAATTTATGTTGTAGTTTTACCAGATTTATCCTACCAAATTACAAACAACATATTAAAAAATACCTAATATTAATTAGAAATGGACTTGTGTGCTTGCTGTCTCAGCCATCGAAAGACTGACCGATCCCTGATCCAAATAAACACCATGTTTAGGATCTTTGTGCTTGGTGGATGATGACTTGTAGTCTAAGAAGATTTAGAGAGTGAGGTAGAGAACTTGGAAAAAATAACTTCCTCCATCTCTAGAAAAAGGTTGAGTAGCAAATTTTATTGTTTTATTCTATTTTATAAAAAACTGTTTAGGGAGAGAGTGGGGTACATTTTCAACTTAAATGTAATACTGCAGTTCAACCAAGATGGTAACGAAAATCAAGGTTTCTATAATAGGCAGCTGATCAGAAATGACAGTTTTACACCTGGATGGCAAATTGAAAATCTACCCGAAAACCTATCTTGATGGTTTATTCCCCCCACCTCCTCCACTGTTGCCAATTTCCCTCCTTTTCTCCCTTCCCTAATTGCAGGACACTAAGGCCAATGGTCATAACCCTACCACTACTATAACAGATCAGCTAATTCAGCAAGGCCTGAAAGCTCAGGAGAGCCCTTCGGCAGTTTTTAGAATATGTGATCCAATTCCCTGCTTGACATTGGTCTTCTGCCAAGGAAAGACCTCAAACTCATTTATACACATGTATAGAATAGCATGAGTGTTTTGTATATGCTGTGGCTCAGTGGGTAGCACTTTTGCTTTTAAGTCAAATGGTTGTGGGTTCAAGCCTCACTTTAGCACTTGTCCCCAAAAATGAAGGCTGGAGGTAATGTCTTTAAGATGTGATGTTAAACTGATGCCCTATTTGCCCTCTCAGGATGTAAAAGATGCCATGGCCCTCTTTTGAAGAAGAGCAGGGGAATTCTCCCTGGTGTCCTGGCCAGTATTTATCCTACAATCAACATCACAAAAACAGATTACAGAATCACAGAATTGTTACAGCGCAGAAGGAGGCCATTCATCCCATCCTGTCTGCACCGGCTCTCCGAATGAGCAATTCACCTAATGCCATTCCCCAGCATTCTCCCCATAACCCTGCATATTCTTCCTTTTCATATAACAGTCTAATTCCCCTTTGAATGCTTCAATTGAACCTGCCTCCACCACATTCTCAGCAGTGCATTCAAAGAACAAATAACAAAGAACAGTACAGCACAGGAACAGGCCATTCGGCCCTCCAAGCCTGCGCCGATCATGATGCCTGTCTAAACTAAAACCTTCTGCACTTCCGGGGACCGTATCTCTCTATTCCCTTCCTATTCATGTATTTGTCAAGATGCCTCTTAAATGTCACTAACGTACCTGCTTCCACCACCTCCCCTGGCAGCAAGTTCCAGGCACTCACCACCCTCTGTGTAAAAAAACTTGCCTCACACATCCCCTCTAAACTTTGCCCCTCACACCTTAAACCTATGTCCCATAGAACTGACTCTTCCACCCTTGGAAAAAGTTTCTGACTATCCACTCTGTCCATGCCACTCATAACTTTGTAAACATCTATCAGGTCGCCCCTCCACCTCTGTCATTCCAGTGAAAACAATCCGAGTTTATCCAACCTCTCCTCATAGCTAATACCCTCCAGACGAGGCAATATCCTGGTAGATCTCTTCTGTACCCTCTCCAAAGCCTCCACATCCTTCTGGTAGTGTGGCGACCAGAATTGTATCCAATATTCCAAGTGTGGCCTAACTAAGGTTCTGTACAGCTGCAGCATGACTTGCCAATTTTTATACTCTATGCCCCGACTGATGAAGGCAAGCATGCCGTATGCCTTCTTGACTACCTTATCCACCTGCGTTGCCACTTTCAGTGATCTGTGGACCTGTACGCCCAGATCTGTCTGCCTGTCAATACTCCTAAGGGTCCTGCCATTTACTATATACGTCCCACCTGTATTAGACCTTCCAAAATGCATTACCTCACATTTGACTGGATTAAATTCCATCTGCCTTTTCTCCGCCCAAGTCTCCAACCGATCTATATCCTGTTATATCCTCTGACAATCCTCATCACTATCCGCAACTTCACCAACCTTTGTGTCGTCCGCAAACTTACTAATCAGACCAGCTACATTTTCCTCCAAATCATTTCTATATACTACAAACAGCAAAGGTCCCACCCAGCACTGATCCCTGCGGAACACCACTAGTCACAGCCCTCCATTCAGAAAAGCACCCTTCCACTGCCACCCTCTGTCTTCTATGACCGAGCCAGTTCTGTATCCATCTTGCCAGCTCACCTCTGATCCCGTGTGACTTCACCTTTTGTACCAGTCTGCCATGAGGGACCTTGTCAAAGGCTTTACTGGAGTCCATGTAGACAACATCCACTGCCCTTCCTTCATCAATCATCTTCGTTACTTCCTCAAAAAACTCAATCAAGTTAGTGAGACATGCTTTTTTTCAGACCTTACTATTTGTGGGAGCTTGCTGTGTGCAAATTGACTGCTGTGATTCCTACATTACAACAGTGACTACACTTCAGAAGTACTTAATTGGTTGTATTTGAGATGTCCAGTGGTTGTGAAAGGTGCTATATAAATGCAACTCTTTCTTTTCTTTTTAAGATCCTCATTCTATGTATTTTCAGGGGCAATGCAATATATAAAATTACATTATGAAATAAGTTTAAAATTTGCATAATCCCCTGAAATTTTAAAATGCAAAGGTTTATACTTTGCTCAGCATGTCCAAACAAAAATGCATTATGTTCATGGCATTGCAGAGTAAATCGTACGTGGCTGCTTCATAAAATGTAATGCCAAGTGACTATTTCTCTAACATAGATCGTGCATTGTGTTCTGACCATGTTTGCAATGCGGTGCCAGGTTTTGTAAACAATATTTCTTAAAAAAGGCAGGATAATTAGTGGCTAGTAAATATTTCTATCCATCGATAAAGACAGTGGTTAATAAACTTGACATCAGCTGCAATAAAAACCTCTTTAGCCTCACACAACATCAGTCCAAGAGGAAAAGCAATTCAAGTATAATTAATAGCGCACTCCACAGATAGATGTAATCTGAGATTACAGACGATGTACTGATTTAATCAGTATTTCATCAGTGATTATCCAAACCAGCTCTACAGCAGTAACTGTTAATTAATGTCTGAGATAAATATGTTGGGGGATTAAACAGCTTTTGGTAAATGGGAAAGTACTAGGGATGCAGTCTGTATCTTTAATACCCTGTTTAGTTTGTCAAACAAATGTTGGATTTGTATTCTAGTTCTGCCAAAGTTGACATTCGTTTGAACACTATGAATTCTACCAGAATATTGAATTAGCCTCATCTTACTTCACATCCTGGTCTTTGGCCTTGTTGGTTTGGAATTCCATTCACTAAACAAGAAGCCAGGGGAAACACAGTAGTGAGTAGAATCAGGGACATTTTTCCCCCTTATCTGCAAGTTTGGAAAAGTGACCCTAATATAAATGGCCCTAATAATATATCAAGTTGTAGAAATATGGATACACAAATTATACCAAATGTGGTATCTGATCACAAACAGTTAACATAGTATGAATGCCCAGTGTGGCTTTAAATCCTATTCTTGACTGATACTGGAACCTGGTTACCCCCGTTTTGACAGAACTTAGCCCTGCATTTTTCCTTTCACTATTATATCTTGTTCTTTCAATCAAAAGGTGTTTTTTGCAGGAAAAGTCAACAAGGAAGAAGGGAGAAAACTTAAGTTATAAAAGGAGCCTCATCTCACCAACTAGAAATCAACGGAATCATTTGACATGGTCCAAATGGACACAGTGGCTTTGAGAGGGTTGTTTCCATCATTGTAGCTGATACTAACCCCAGTTAAATGTTTTGCAAGACATTTTACCAAATTATGCTGACATTCAATAAGGAAAATTTATGACAGTGATTATCTTAATGCTTAAAAACTAAACAAAGTGGAAGCAAAATGTTCATATACAAAATAACGCAGCTGGGAGGGGAGCACTCTTATTCCTAATACAAGTGAACTTTTAATGTTTACAATAGGATTACAGAGATGATGCTTAAACATCTCTACAGTCTGTTACAAAACATATAACTTTAATGGATATCTGTGTTATGCTTACGAGGTGCTTTGAAATGCTGATTCCGGTACTTAATTACTGAGTGATCTGGAGTCTTTGGGTGACATCTGTTTAACACAAACTGTCATCTGTCTGTTTGAGATATTTCAAGGGGATGGATATCAGAAGGATTCTGTCAGAGTCTAGAGAGTTGACACGCATGGAAATGTGTCTCATGTGTGTGGACCGCATATCAATGGTTTAAGATTGATTGTTTCTGAAAGCAGCACTTTTTGACTCTTAGGATCATGTAACAGTCCATATAAAATCCCCACATCCATACCAGTGACTGTAGATCACGTCTTTACAAAAAATTCTACCTTCTCTCCTGACCCCAGTGTTCTGGTTCAACAGTGCTGACAGCTCATGGTACCTCAGTCTAAGCCTTGACACTTACTATCAGTAGACTGTTGCCTGTAGGGGTTATCATAACTGTGCCTGGTCTTGTCCTCATCTGACATCCGCATGTGCACCATCACTGGATCGTGTTCAGCAATGAGATCCCTGGGTGTTTCTTTTGTGTTCTCTTCCGCAGTGCAGTGGCACAAGGCCAATTGCAGGACCCTTCCTTTTACCTTGGTTGAGATCAGCTAGCTGAGCTTAAACTGGGGTTTGAACCCAGGGCTCTCCTGGTCTGTATGGTTCAGTTTCAAACCAGCCAGGGCATAATTAAAATTGCCCTCCCTCATAGCAACATCTTTAATACCAGTTACACTTACTTCATCTTTGCTACAAATTCCCATTTTGAAGGCTTTAAAAATAATGAATGTTCAAATTTGTTACTGCTCCTTGATTCTCACAGCAGTCAACCCACCACCTCACTGAGCTCACCAGCTGTATGTGACCACATCACGGTACATACGTATGAAGCTTTCCCATAGTAGTCCCCATGGAATAAAGCCATTTTGCTACCTCACACTTCAAGCAAATAACACAATGGGGTTTGGCGAGCTACAGAAAAAAACCTCATCACTATTGAGTCAGGGCCATGTAGCACAATGAATGGAATTGTCATGCGGGTCATAATTTCGCAAGTAACTCACTGGACCAACTTTGAATTTCTGCTCAGCTTGGTCTGAGGCTCATTAGTAATTGCTGCTTGAAATGTCCATTGACTGGAGCGTCAGGAGGATTCAATTAATCTGTGCAGGCTACTGGCAGACAATATTCCAGCTGTTTTAGGAATCTATCCCTTTGCCTATGTAAGGGGTGGATTCCTGAAGAAACATCCCATGTAGGCAAAACCAGGCATCACAATGTTATCTGGTGATAGCCCAGGCTGAAGACAACCTGCATTTCTCAAACTTATGGTTTATCTATCGGTTATTAACACTGTCTCTGTACAGTGGCTGAGGTAGTGAGGAGGAGGGAAAGGAGCTGCTCCATTGTTGTTGCTGCTTTGGATTGTAAAGAATTTTTAAATATGCAGCTTTGGTTGATGACGGTAAATTAGATGTGGCCGCTTCAATTTTAGAAAAAAATTTCACCTTCCTATTTTTTGTCTTCCTCTTTAGGCTCCGTCTTTCCACTAACCACATACCATATACAAGACCAAAATGGCAAGTCACAACCAATACTGTCTTTGATACAGAATGAGTCAGCCAGACATGTACTGGTGATATCAGGGAATCCCCAAAGAGAAGATCCAATACCTGGAACAGACGTGCAATTGAGTTGTCACTAAAATGCATCCAGTTATTTCCTCTTTGCCTGAAAAAGCTCTTTGGAGAAGTTATATATGTCTTAATGGCACATGAAGCTTTTTAATGGTGGAATTCATGAGTAAAAAAGAGAATATCACATCATCACTCATGTCTCCTTTTCAAAAGAAACCAATCTCCCCAGGACAAGCAGGAGGTAAATCCTGAACTAGTTAAAAGCAAGATGAGAGATATTATGATAAACAAAAGGAATGTATTAGTGAAGTTAGCTAAGCTAAATGAGGACAAATTGCCAGGACCTGAGGGGATACATCTGCAGATCCTCATGGAAATGGGGAAGAAGTAGTAGAGGCCTGAAAAATTATATTTCAGAGTCCTTTGAGAATCGATGTGTGCTGGAGGACTGTCGAGTGACTAATACTCATTTTCAAATAATTACCTGGGTAATTACAGGTCAGTTCAGTTATTATCTGTGGTAGGGAAATTTTTGGAATCTTCAGTAAAGATGAAATTAGTAAATGTCTACATGAAGAGAAAATAATAAGAAGCATTCAACACGGACTTCAAAGAAGAAGATTGGGTTTGACAAACCTGAAAAAGCTCTTTGGAGAAGTTATATATACACTGAATGGGGAAAATCAGCAGATGTCATATACATGGACTTTCCAAAAGCCTTCAACAAGGGACCATACAGGAGACTATTGGAGAAGATCAAAGGGTATGGAATTAGGAGAAGGCTATCTAATTAGATTAAAATCTGGTTAGAACAAAGGAAACAGGGAGTAAAAGTTGCAGACAGTTTCAGAGTGGTTGGAAGTGGCTGTAGTGTCCTATGGGGTTTTGTTCTGGAACTGCTACTATTCTCTATATCAAGGACTTGGATAGAGGGCTAGAGGGACTGGTGTTCAAATTTGAAGATGATACTGACTAGGAGGTATGGTAAATAATCTGAGGAGCAAAGTATAAGCGTGTATTGATAAGATGGTGGAATGGGGGAAAGCTAGGTGATATGGATAAGTCGAGGGATTTGGAGGTTCAGGTTTACAAGAAATTAAAATCAGCACATCAAGTGGATAGACCTTTAAAAACTGATGGAATACTGGGTTTTATGAAAAGAGATAGGTTATATGAAAGTCAAAATGTAATGGTGAATTCAAATAAAGCCTTATTAAGACCACAGGTGTATTTGTGCAGTTTTAGGCTCCATACTACAGGAAGAATGTTGAGGCAATGGAAAGAGTGTAGTGCAAAGTCAAGGATGCTGCTTGGTATGAAATACAAAGACAAATAAACACTTGTGAAGTAGGAGCTGTTTTCATTAGAACAAAAGAGATTATAGGGTGATTTGATAAAGATGGGACAGATTAAGTAGAAACAAATTGTTTCTAATAATTAAGAGGTCTAGAACAAGAGGATTTGGATATAAGATTAAATGAAAGAGATTTAGGACAGAGAGCAGGAGAAACTTTATTTATACAGAAGGTTGTGAGGCCGTGAAATGTTAATAATTAAAGCAAGTCCATGCCAATACTTAAGAGTAAGTTGGTAGGTGGTTGAAAGTATAGGAAATAAAAATATATGAGAACTGTCACCACATGGAATTAGGAATGTGACTTGCATCGAGGATATAGACCAACATGGATTGGTTCAGCCAAATGGCCTCATTCCATGTTTTAATTTTTATGCATAAAATTTCCCCCATATAATCTATTGTGTGATTCAATCATTTTACATCTGTCTTTGACACTGAAAGTACAAGTACAGCAACTACCAAGGAGCAACACTGTATCTGTTTTTAAACTGGTGCTTGTATAGGTTGCATTCTTGGAGACGGATGTCTCTATGTTGGCTCCCATAATTTACATTACTATATCTGGCTCCTTTAACATGCACAATCTTAGGGCCTTTTTTTTGTGGGTCTACAATTCCATGCTGGGATAAAGGAGATGGATTTAGTCAGGTGCTGAGTCACAGACGTCGGTCTTCAAGAATCCAACCAGTATAAAAATATCTTAGCAGCCAGTTTCACCCGCCTGGCAGCTGAAGAGCTATCAGCCATTAATTTGAAATGTGTACAATTTTAATGTTTCTCACACCTCTTTCCCACCTCCTCCTGAAGTACTCCTTTGCCATGCTTTGAATCCATGGATTCTAGTCATCCTCTTGGCACCTTGTCCACATGGCCATTATTCAATGTGCGAGCCAGTCATTGAACACTGGATGACTTTCCCTCTCTAGCAAAGGGGTACTGATGCCAATTGCAGTGTCCATAAAGCTGTCGGACCAGTTAACTTAGCAAAGAAACTGGAACCTTCCTGGTATCTCTGACTCATTTACTCACTGCATTAAACAGTTAAGCCATCTGGGCAACACATTTTTACTGTCGAACGAAGTACTATTTCTGTAGTTTAAAAAAAAAATCCCCTTTGTCTGCTGGTTCCATAGGATACGTGCTGCACTGTGTTCGAGAAGTCAAATGGATAATGTGGAATTCTCCACTGTCTCCATTATTCCTAGCCAGCGCTCAGCTGGGGAGCATTTGAAGAAGGGCAACTTGGAATTTCTGCTGGCTTGTCACTGTCTTTAGTCTGCTAAGTACCTTGCCTCTGCTCAGTGATGCACCTGGAAATCCAAGGGAGAATAATGGCCTGCTGTATGTATGAACCTACAGCATAAATATCACTAAGGATGTGATTAAAGCTCTTGTAGTTTGGTCTGCTGATGCATAGCACATTGAAACAATAACCTTCCACCTGATGCATGCCAGTATTTCAAGAAAAATTCTGATTTTCACTGAGGGTGACTGTAGCTCCTTCAACTTATTTGGTCTTCTCCCCCTTTCTCGAGTGATGCTGCACCATGAACCACCCCCGACCTCTGTGAACATTATTCTGTTAGCTCTGAATATGAAAGAATGGCCTGGGAGTGACCTTCAATTTCTCTTTTTCCCCTATGGGAAAGCAAGAAACTCCTTTTTAGTGCCCCTTGTTAATAATCAAGTTTAATGAACTATCCTATAATTTATCATCCATGTGAAGAGAGGGAATATGCTTACTTGACATTTTTTTAAATATTTGGTTTAACATGTCAACATACTGAAATAATCAGGGGAACTATCGATTAGAAGTTAATGCAGACAGTGAAAGGAAGCTGAAGAGGTCATCCATAACATAACAAGACACCTACTTAGATTAAAACTCTAGCTTTAGTTCTGCTCTTACAGTTGGCAAACCAGTATCTGTCTCTTAGTCATCAAGGCTTAAAGGTTATATAAAATACTCTGGAAAAAAAACAGATTACTGATGGCTTCATGGGCAAAAGCACTACTGGGGTATCATTGAGCCATGGGAACATAGGAACATAGGATATAGGAACAGGTCCATTCAGCCCGTCGAGCCTGTTCCACTAGCAACGAAAAATTCAGTTTTTTCCAAAAACAAAGAAAAAGTGCAAATTCTGGAAACCTGAAATAAAACAGAAAATTCTGGCAATAGTTTTTATCCCTGGTCTGTTCTAGTGTATCTAATCTCAGGTGGGATGACAGAAGTTGTGCTATGATTAGCTTCAGCGTTTCAGGTTAGAGAGAGGAAAATAACCCAGGGTTCCGACTTCTGATCATTATCCATAGGAAAATAGGAACAGGAGTAGGCCATTCAGCCCATCAAGCCTGCTCCGCCATTCAATACGATCATGGCTGATCATCCACTTCAATGCCTTTTTCCTACACTAGCACCTTTATGTCATTGGTATTTAGAAATCTGTCAATCTCTGCTTTAAACATACTCAATGACTGAGCTTCCACAGCCCTTTGGGGTAGAGAATTCCAAAGATTCACAACCCTCTGAGTAAAGAAGTTTCTCCTCATCTCTGTCCTCAGAGGTTTCCCACTTATTTTGAAATTGTGTCCCCTGGTTCTAGACTCCCCAAACAGGGAAAACATCTTACCTGCATCTACTCGGTCTATCCCTTTAAGTATTTTGTAGGTTTCAACGAGAATACAGGCCCAGTTTCCCCAATCTCTTCATAGGCCAGACCTGCCATCCCGTGAACAAGTCTGATGAACCTTCGTTGCACTCCCTCTATTCTGGAAAACATCATATGAGTAGACGACAGGCAAATAATTTTCTCTGAACCTGGGCTGCAATCCCAGTCAGGGAGCAGCAAGAAATTGGGTGGGACCTTCAAAGGATGGGTCTCTGCCCTGAATGGGTTATCCCACTGGGCTAAGATGTGTGCAAGTTCTGTCTGCTTTAAAGATGGCCTGATGGTGAAAAGGAATCTTGGCTGATGGGATGGCATCACACACTGGAACCATTGCTACTCCTGCCTCCTAGGCACCCAACAACCTGGATGTTGCATAAGATACCAGCGTCCAGGTTGGTCAACGGAGGGCTGCAAGTGGGATCCAAAAGAATTTCCAGGCCTGTATTTGACCCTCCACACCCCAGAAAAATTAAATGATAACACAGTGAAATTGGTCTTCTCATGAAGAAGGCTGACTCCACTAGGTTTTAAAGCTTCTGCCAGCAGTGCTGACCTGCGCTGCGAGCGGCTGTGAAGTGTTACATTTTGTGACATTGCCTCCTCCCACCCCTTCCACTAGTGTGCACCCAGCAGGGTCAGGAGTGCTCATCAATGGTGGATTGTGAATCCCTCTCTGCCGCCATTGTACTACCAGAACGGCATTGCAGATTTATGCCCGTCATTGTTTAAGCTCATGCAAGTGATGTACCTGGGGGTTAATGGCACACCTGAAACTGTAGTCCAAAAAAAATTAATGCAAGTTAGGTGGAAGGGAAGGCAGAAAGCAATGGGGACTGGAGGAAGGAGACAGAAAAGAATGATCTTGGTTAATTATAATTTATTTTAATGATCTATTTTTAACTGGAATAGGACACTGAGGCCGGGATTTCACGTTGGGTGGACAGGAGCCGGCCACCGACTGTAAAATCGTTGGCAACCCGCTTCCACCTCGCCTGGGGATCCAACCCGCATTTTACGGGTCCCAGGCTTTAACTGTTCCGAGGCGGGACTTCTATCTGCTTGAGGGAGGAAGTTCCGCCTCATTGAGCTGCCAGCCAATCAGCGGGCTGGCAGCTCTTAGTCCCTGCAGCGCCATCGGGAGTGGTGGCCACTGCTGGGACTGCAACCCAGCCAAGTGTAGAGGAAGACATGGAGCCTGGAGTCCAGGTAAGTTTTGGTTGTCTCACTGGGGGTAATCGGTTGGGCCCTGGTGAAGCAAGGGTGGTCATTTGGGTGGAATGGGAGCATGTTTGGTCTTGGGGCTGGTGGGGTAGTGGGGGCGGCACTCCATTGGCCACCCTGTGCATGATAAGCAGGCCCTCCCCACTCCGAGACGATTGCAAGCCACCTGCTTTTCCTGGGCAGCTTTCCCCGGCTCTAGGACGCCTGCTTGCCATGCGTAAAATCCGCATGGAGGCGGGCAAAGACCTTGATTGGCCTGGGGTCGGTGGGCCATTTTTCACTCCCCCCCCCCACCCCCCCGCCCTACGTAAAGAGGGGGCGGAGGCGGGAGTGGGTTGGGAAAGCCTCCCGGAGCCTCCCGCTCCATTTATCACCACTGCCCCCCCCCACCCGCGCCACCATCCGGCTTGTTGGCGTGGTGTGAAATTCCAGTCTGAGAGTGTGACTTACTCTTTAAATATTCAGATCCTTAATGCACCTAAACAATACAATAGCACAGTAGATACAGCTTGTGAAAACATTCTGTGCTGTTTTTCCTTACATTGCCACACCTTTGCTTTAAGCTGTAGTTACTCCCTAACACTCAGACTGATGCGGTGTGTAATCTTGTTGCAACACTTCAAATTATAACAGTAATGCAAGATGTAATTTAGGCCTATCAAGCCATTGTCAGCTGTTGAAAATTGTGTTGAGCAACCCTTCATGTACGTCACAGATGGGTTCAAGACGAGGAAACTATTAATTAATTTGTTTTACAAAATGCCAGTTGTTAAATCGTCAGGCGACTCAGCAAGCTTTAACCCTTTCATTGGCACAACTCAAATAAGACACACCATGAATAGATGCATAGAGGAAACATGTCAGAACTGTGGGAGTATCACAGCAAAGCTAAATCCTGTTCACACCTGTCATTCCACACACATGCACCTTCCATCAAGGCCACAAGATAGCAACCAGCAAGAACTGTGGCTGAATTTTCCCCTCCGTAACCCTGGATACTGAATCCACTTGTGATGCCCCTACTGCTGAGATCAGTTAGCTCAGCACTGATCAGGAAATAAACCTGAGATCTTTCTCTAGCTCAGTTCCACACAGGCATTATATCTATCCATTGGCCTATGTGAAAGTTTGTATTAGAGGGGAATTCAGATAAGATCACAAAGGAGAAGGGTAGGAACTATCTTCAAGGGAGAGCTTTAATCTAAAAAAGTACCCATGAGACAGCGATACAAAGAGCAGCTGTATCTATTATTACGTAGAGTCTGGAGACCAGGCTATAATCTCACTCATGATAGGTAAGAACCTATAATCTCAGGGAAGATGAGAGATGATATGAGAAAGCTAATTATAGAAGATGGTTTGAAACAACTAATTGATGTAATATGAATGGATATTGGAAACTCAAAAAGTTTAATGAGTGACTTTGGTGGGTGGAAGTGCAAAGAGAATAGGTGTGGTTAAAAAAGGGTTAAAATAAGTTAGCTAGAAGTAAATTAGAAAAGTAGAGTACTTTTGAAGTTTTAGATAGTTTGCTGAGTAAGAAATTATTTAACAATTGTGGTTAATAGGAGTCACAGGGGCATGGGTAGATAATTTGGACAAAATGGAGCAGCGTGGCATAGCAACTGTACTCAATTAGTGTTAAAATAAAGAGTAGTGGAGCAGACAGAATCGTGGCCATTATCTTTGACTAACAAACTAACTTTCATTACATCATGCATCTTTATCTGCACCCAGTCCAGAGCCCAACCATCAGGGAAGGCAACTGCCAACGATCTCCTTCTATCATGCCAACTCCTTATCCTACACTGCATACCCACTACTGACTGAAACCACAGCTGTTTGTTTCATCTGCACAGATAGGGCTCATAAACTATAACCCTTCAGCTCAATCCACAGCACCATGAAACAACAAATTCAACTGACAATGCACCAGGCACAAAACTCCTACAGCGTCATCAAATGTAACAATAGGATTACACACACAGCCCACCCTCACACCCTCTAGTCAACACATAACAAAACACAATTCTTCCACCGATGCCTCTTTTAATTTTAAAAATATTAAAATCATTTAAGATCATCGCTTTCCACTGTATAAACAAACCTGCAGCTCATTCTTCCCACCCTTCATCACTAACACTAACTTAAAGCCTGTACTTAAGTCATGGCTGGGGATACAGCTATAGGGCTTTCCTCAACTGCAAGGTCAGGATAAAAAAGCACAGGCTAGATTTTATAGGCCTCAGGCAGGTGGTGCTGATGAGAACAGTGCTATGGTGACATATGCCTTGACGATGTAAGTAAGTGTAAGCATGACAGGCAGCGATGATGGAGGTCGTGTGTTGTCAAAATTGTACAGCAAGTAGAAGTTGCACTAAAAGGAAGTGTGTGCCATATGAAATACTGCTAATATAGATTTGTACCTTAAGGTTGCTAGAAATTTTTTGTTCCATCATATTTAGATTGAGCTTCACTGGTTACCCGCATGTGGGTGCCTTACCTGACTGATTATTTTCAAAATGATCAAGTAGCAACATACTAGGCCCTGCAGTGCTTCTGATAGTCTAGTTGGTAAAGGCACCATCGTAGCAACACTAAGCCTTAAGTACCAGAAAAGGGCAGGAGTAGATATTAAATATTCCTGGTTACAAGGTGTTCAGGGAAGATAGGGAAGGAAAGAAGGAGGGGTGGCAGTATTGATTAATGAGAATATTACAGTCCTGGAGAGAGACAATGTCCTGGAGGGGTCAAGGACATAAACTATTTGGTTAGAGTTAACAATAGAGGTGCCATTAGACTACTTGGTGTATTCTTTAGGCCACTAACTTGTGGGAAAGATGTAGAGGAGCAAATTTGCAGGAAATTTACAGAGAGATGTAAGAACTATAGAGTCGTGATAATGGGGGACTTCAATCATCCTAATATAGGCAGGGATAAGAATAGTGTAAAGGGCAGAGAGGAGGAAGAGTTTTTGAACTGTGTTCAGGAGAATTTTCCTGATCAGTATATTTCTGGCCCAATAAGAAAGGAGGCATTGCTGGATCTGGTTCTGGGGAATGACGTGGGTCAAGTCAATCAAGTGTCAGTGGGGAAACATTTAGGCAATATTATCATAAGGTTTAGATTAGCTTTGGAAAAGAACAAGGAGCAATCTAGAGTAAAAAATACTCCATTGGAGGAAGGCCAATTTCATTAGGTTGAGAATAGATCTGTCCCAGGTAAACTGGAGTCAAAGATTGGCAGGCAAAACTGTATTGGAACAATGGGCTGCCTTTAAGAGGGGATGATATGGGTACAGTAAAGGTACATTCTCACGAGGAGGAAAGGTAGGGCAATCAAAGCCAGAGCTCGGTGGATGACAAGCAAGATAGAAGGTGAGATGAAGCAGAAAAAGGGTGCATATGACAGATGTCAGGTTGATGATACAAGTGAGAACCAGGCTGAATATAGAAAGCTCAAAGGGGAAAGTGAAAAGGGAAATACGAGAGGTAAAGAGAGAGTATGAGTAGAGCCTGGCAAATAATTTGAAAGGGAATCAAAAGTCCTCTTTAGGCATATAAGTAATAAAGGGTAGTAAGAGGAGCAGTGAGGTGATTAGGGACCAAGAAGTGAACCGATGCATGGAGGTGGAGGGCATGGCTGAGGTACTAAATGAGTACTTTGCATCTGCCTTTACTAAGGAAGAAGATGTTGCCAAAATCATAATGGAGGTAGTTGAGATACTGGATGGTCTAAAAATTGATATAAAAAAGGAGGTATTAGAAAGGCTATCTAAGTTGATGAGTCATCAGGACTGGATGGGATGCATCTGAGGATGCTGAAGGAAGTAAAGTGCAAATTGCAGAGGTGCTGGCCATAAACTTCCAATTCTCCTTAGATACAGGGATGGTGCCAGTGGACTGGAGAATTGCAAATGTTACACCCTTGTTCAAAAAAGGGTGTAAGGATAGACTCAGCCACTATAGGCCAGTCAGCTTAAGCTCGGGAAAGCATTTAGAAACAATGGGCTGGATTTTAAGAGCTGCCGCCAATCTTGGCGGTGAGCTCAGAAAATGGCGGCTTGCCTGCACGGGCCGCACGCCAAAGAGCTGCTGCAAGCTCAGACGCAGCAGCTCATGTAAATAGCCTGGGCGCCCCCCTCCCTCAATCACATGGAGGGGGCGGGCTGTCTGTCCCTGGCAATGGCGTCAGCTGCCTGTGCACAAGTGCTGGCACCATTTTTAAAGGGCAGCCAGCCCTGCCACCCAATTAAAATATTTTAAGTACTCCCCACCAAAACTAAAAAAAAATTCTAACGCCTCTTTCCCACCTCTCCAATAACAATTACAATAACTATTTGCCCTTCCCCCCCCCAAAACACTTACCTTTTACAACTGACCTTCCCACCCCGCCCAAAACTGCACAAAGTTTAAAGTTCAATCCTTCCCACTATACCCTACACCCATTACGTATATTTGACCCCATCCTTCCCCCCACCCCGCACTGACAAGCTTACCTCCTCCTCCCCTCCCCACCAGTGTGGCACCGCATTTCCCTGGACGGGGATCTGAAGGTGCTGAAGATCGCGGCGGGCCCTCAAGATCGCAGGTAAGTCTATGTAAATTTAATAGTTTTATTCATTTGAATATTTAAATTGTGGTCCTGTCACCCAGCGGCGGGGGGTCCGCCACGGAGCCTCGCTGCCGCTGGGAGGATTGGACGAGTGGTTACGATTTGGAATGCACTGCCATTTTTTGAGCTCATCGCCATGGTCGGCAGATTCAATCCTGGCTTTCAAAAGGAAATTGGATAAGCTCCTGAAAGGAAAAAAAAATTGCAGGGCTAGGGGGAAAGGGCATGGCAGTGGGACTAATGGAGTTGCTGTTGCAGAGAACTGGTAGAGACTCAACAGGCCAAATGGCCTTTTTCTGTGCTGCAACTATTCTATGATTCTGTGATTGTCTATAGTGAGTTAGCTAGAAGTAAATTTCTTATATATATAATACTGATCTCTAGCTAGCTTAGCAGTAGAAACAACAGAAACAACAACAACTTATACTTGTATAGCACCTTTAACATAATAAAATATCCCAAGGTGCTTCACAGGAGCATTATAAATCAAAGTATGATACCGAGCCGCATAAAGAGATGATGGGTGGGATTTTATTTCAGAGGTGGGAGTCCCAGCGACAGGCTGGAAGGCGGGGGGGCGGGGGTGGTGGGGGATGTTGGATGGACGGGTAAGGCAGTGGGGGTGACCCTGCCTCGGGCTTTTATCCGACACCTGACTGAATTCATTGGTGGGAAGGGAATTAACTGCCCGCGATTAGGGATGCCATCCACTTTAAGGGATAAGATCCCACCCCAAGAGCTGCTGGGCCTCTGACTGGGGGGCACTGCTGGTACTGCATGAGGCCTGGAGTAGCAGCCATGGAGGAGTGGGGTTGGACTCACCGGGGCCACTCAGGCAGATGAGAAGGGTGCGGTTGTCACTGAGGGCAGGAGGGGGTCTTTCAGCGGGGGAAGGGGGCCTTCAGCTGGGGGTGGGGGGGCCCTCCGTGGGCCACAGAGTGCCTGATCAGGAGGGCTGTCCCAACTGGCAGTGTCTCCATGCGGCAGCGGGCCCATCAGACGTTGGCTAAATGCCAGCTGAGTTGGGATGTGGCAGGGCCGGTTAACTGGTTCAATTGGCCTTCCAGTGGACTTCCCATCCACAACGGTGCCCGCCGCGGACAAAATGGCATGGGGGCAGAACAATGTTGGGAATGCCGTCCTCGCTACCTCACACTATTTCATCTGCCCCATGGCCTCCCAGCCCATAACCACTGGCCCCTTAAAATTTTGCCCTTAGGTCAGATGACCAAAAGCTCGGTCATAGTAGTAGGTTCTAAGGAGTGCCTTAAAGGAGGAAAATGAGGTAGAGAGGTGGGGGGGCGTAGGAAGTGTGAGAACATGGCCATCAATGGTGAAGTCATTAAAATCAGGGATACGCAAGAGGTCAGAATTAGAGCAGTGCAGATATCTGAGCGTTGTGGGCTGGAGGAGATAACAAAGATAGGAAGGGGCGTGGCCATGGTTGGATTTGAAAACAAGAATATTCAGATCAAGACATTGCTTGACTGGAAACCAATGTAGGTCAGCAAGCACAGGGGTGGTAGGGGAATGGGAGTTGAGAAATAGGCAGTAGAGCTTTGAATGGCCTTAGGTTTATTAAAGTTAAAATGCGGGAGACCAGCCAGCCAACCAGGAGTGCGTTGGAATAGCCAAGCCTAGAGGTAACAACAGCATGCATGAGGGTTTCAGCAGCAGATGAGCTGAGACAGGTGTGAAGTTGGGCAATGTTATGGAGGTGTAAATAGACGGTCTTAGTGATGGCACGAATATGTGGGCGGAAGCTCATCTCGGGGTAAAATATGACACCAAGATTGTGAACATACTAGTTTAGTCTCAGACTGTTACCAGGGACAAGGATGGAGTCAATAACTAGGGAACAGAGTTTGGAGCAGGGATAGAAAATAATGACTTCAGTCTTCCCAATACTGGATATTTGATAAGCAGTCTGACAATTTAGCATCAGTGGAGAAGTCAAGAGAGGTGGTGGTGAGGTAGAGCTGGTGTTGTTAGTGTACATGTGAAAACAAATGCTGTTCTTTGATGTCACTGAGGGGCAGCATGTAGATGAGAAATAGGAGAGCACCAAGGATAGATCTTTGGGGGCCACCAGAGGTAATGGTGTTTGAGCAGCAAGTGAAGCCATTGCAAGTGATTCTCTGACTGCGATTAGATAAGAATGGAACCAGTTGAGAGCAGTCCCATACAGCCAGATGACAGTGAAGAGACATTGGAGGAGGATGGCGCAGTCAACCATGTCAAAGGCTGAAGACAGGCCGAGAAGGACGAGGAGGGAAAGCTTACCTTTGTCAAGTTACATTGGATGTCATTTGTGATTTTGATAAGAGCCATTTTGGTACTGTGAAGGGGTGGAAACTAGGCAGGAGGGATTCAAACATAGAGTTCCGGGAAAGATGGGCATGGATATGGAAGGCGGTAACACATTCAAGGATTTTGGAGAGGAAATGGAGGTTGGAGATGGCACAGTAGTTTACAAGGATGTTGGGGTGAGGAAAGGGGTGGTGATGGCAGACTTAAAGGAGAGAGGGACAACACCTGAAGAGAGAGAACTGTTAACAATATCGACTAACATGGCGACCAGGAGGGGAAGTTGGCTGATAAGCAGTGGGAATAGGATTGAGGGGACAGGATGTCAGTCTCATGGACAAGATGAACTCAGAGAGGGCAAGAGGACAGATAGGAGAGAAACTTGAGAAAGATGTCCATTCAGGGCTAGAAATCACCTCCTTCCCTATGGAGTTTGGGGTAATGCCAGTGTTCACACTATTGTTCACTATCCAGTAATTCAGCTGAGTAATTAGTAATTAGCTGAGAATAGGAGAGTGCGCAGCTCTGAAAATGAAAAGTGAACATTTGAGAAAGGTCCTAGAGAGCCGCCAACACTCATGAAACCTTTGCCTAAAAAGCCAGTGCCTTTGGAAAGAAGGGGAGAGATAGGGGGACAAAGTTGACTAGGCTTTGTAGTTGCTTTCCCTACCTCCTGTTAGGAAAATTGACTATGATGGTTTGCGAAGAACTGCAAATGACTCCTGTAAATTTGGAGAAGGTGTGATTTAAAATGCCTCAAAGTTAGATGGAAGGTGAATGGAACTAATTACAGTGACTACACTTCAAAGGTACTTCATTGGCTTTGGGGGTCATGATAGGTGCTATATAAACGCAGAACTTTCTTTTTACTGCTAAGCTCTATTTTTTTTTAAATTTCAGAGTTGCAACCTGGAGTTTTGCTTTGCACAAATGATCAAGAATTAATTTCTGACTTTTCCAGATGTTCAGAACACATCTGCCAAAAGTAGCAGATGTTGGCAGGAAACAGAAAAATCTCAACCACTGTGACAATGTTTGAAATGCTCAATGATTCTCTTACACATTTCATTAATTGTTTTTGTAACAGTGGGCAGGTCAAATAATGATACACAGTGGTCCAGCAAGGCAGATAAATGCAATAAAATCCACTGAACAGTGTTATTTCTTAAGCAGACAGTCTCCTGTTTTTTGCTGCTGCTGTTTTCCCCTCCCCCCACCTGGAGGCAAAGTACTGCTTTGAGCTGTTCAAATTGCAGCACACAGCAGCTGTTTATCCTTGGGAACACCTGTGAACCACTTGTAGCCCATGGGCAGACAGCCTAATATTAACTATCCATCTAAGTGAACAAGACTCCCCTTGTGTGTCAGCCGCATTCATATCAGATTAGATGCAGGCTGTGCAGCTTTACCCTGGGTTTTGGTTTACCTCAGTTGGCCAGTATTTGTCAAAAAACCTTCAACTTTGATTTTTAAGAAAACACATGTACATTGGGAAAACCTATGTTTATCTTTGAACAGATTACACTGGGCATTTACCTAGGTATCTTTTGGCAAGATTCATTTTGTTTTGTTTTTGTTGTTTATTTAAAAGCAATAAATACTGATCCAAAAACGATGTCATTGAGTGGCAATGATATAGTGGCACTGCAGATGTTACTGTAGCTGCTGTAATGCAGATTCTTTTCAATGCCTTGAGATTAGAAAGATGGGCAAAGTCCTTTAGAGGCAGAGATGGATTGGGATGTGGTGTTTCAGGATGGGTACTTGATAGAAGGAGCTATAAGTTATATGAAGGTGGGAGAGAACGAGTAATGGGAATGGTGACAAAGGTAAACCGTATTCAACAGATCGGAAGGGTGCGATTTTCCTGCGGGCTTCAGGACCCTGGGATTAAATTGGGGTCCCGAGCCCGCACTTGCTGGCAGTGAGACCGGCGTCGTAATCTGCCCAGAGGTGGCCTCCTAATTGGCTGCCTCTGCGCTCGCTGTCCTATTAAGGACACTAGGCGGGCACTCGATGCTGCCAGCCGAATCAGAGGTGGGTGCTGCTGAGGCAGGTAGGAGACCACAAGGGTGCATCAACATGGAGGCACCCTGGGAGGCATAGATTTAAATGAAAAATTCAGAGGGGCCAAGCCGGTAGGCCCCTTGGGTATGGCTTTTCCTGCCAAAAGCCCCCTCTGGGGGGATACAGTCTTTGACCGATGGGTCCCCACCCTGATGCAGGGAAGCTGCCTCCACAGAGTTTGTGGCCTCGGCATGTAGCAGGGGCACAACATCGGAGAGGCTGCAGAATTGCCCCTGATCGGGGCCTTAACTATGTTAATTGGGTGCCTGCTTCCATGTGGTGGGCACCTGATCTGCCTCCCAGCCCACCCCTGGGAAGGTTCCCCAACAGTAGAAACGTGATGGGGAGCCGTCCCGATGCTGCACCCCTCTAATTTTCCCGACACCCTCCCCCACACCCCCACCTCCAAGCCCACCACCACAAAACTGGGAAAATTTAGCCTGAAGCCTTCATTGATAAATTGAGCTCAGATACCCCTTACAACTGTCAAGGAGGAGTCCTCTGAATTACAATGATCCAGATGCTCCACTCCATACTTTGCTGCCTTCAAAGCAGCCCAGGAAACCTCCCTAGGAATCTCCATGTCACAGCCTTTATTGGATGGCAATGTTGCACAGCAAGCTACAGCTATGTGGAATCCATACTTTGGAGTATCTTGCAGACCCCCCTCCTGATCTATCAAGGTAAAGAAACACCGCTTTAAGGCTCATATGGTTCTCTCTATGAAAATTCAGGCATGTGTCTCATTGCATTGCTCTTCATTTGCACCTCTTGCAACTCTCAAGAGGTATGCCTTGTCACCCACAAGCTATTTGTTCAACTAGCTATCCTTCTTGAAGAGCACAAGGAGAGCAGAATTCCTGAGGATGAAGACATCATGACAGCTTCCAGCAAATCTGGCATTGGTGTACAAAATTCTTTGCATTTGGTCATACACAGAGTGGAGACAAAGAGAAAGATAGAAGGGAAATGAAGGGTGAGGGGGACCAAAGCGCCAATTCTAACTCTGTGGGAATCGGTATCCAGGATCTGTGCTGCCACCAGCTTGGATTGGAGTCTGTGCGGATGTTAGTTCGGCCAATGGTTAAAATAGCGCGTGCATCCCGATGACATCATCCAAATGTGACTTTGCCATTTAAATTAGACCCCTGTTCCTCTAGGGAAGGTGATCTTTCCGTGGCTGAATTCATGCAAGTAAAAGAGGTGAAGGTCGGGGTGCAAACTTATCGGGAACATGGCCCTAATCCCCAGCCATCTTTACACTCCAGCCACACCAATTGCTTTACCTCTTGCGATAGCTGTTCGATGGCCTCAGCATTGAATCTCTGTGCACTAAAGCTAGCAGATCCTCTTTACTGGCATTCTAATAAATTTCAGGGTATTTTCTTTTCCCTGCTGCTGTGAAATCTTGCTGCTTTGTACTGCGAATGTAATACTATCTTCTCGCAAAAGATCACTTTTCAGAAGCAGTGTGTTGTTGGCTTTTGCAGCATTCACCCAGGCACAGGCCTCCCTGTTTCTCCACGAGCTCTCCCAAGACCCAAGATGCTTTGGCACCTTTAAGCTGTCAGAGACTACTAAGGCCTCAATTCCCCATGTTCTCATGACTGACTCCAATATTAAGGTCTTAATACATGCCTACATCATGTAAATTAGCTTCAAGAGGAACAGAGAAATGATATCAGGCACATCGCTCTACCAGTGTTCTGTCCATACATAGTACCCTGTTCGATGAGACCATGGGTAACGTGGCCCAACTGCCATCAATTTGGCAATGCAGAAATGTAATGGAAAAATCTACTTAAGATGTTAACATATGCACATTTCCAGGAATCACTAGGTAGCCATATGAAGTGAGAATGTTGGCCGACTTTTACCTTCTCTAGTTCG
Organism: Heterodontus francisci; assembly: GCF_036365525.1. Classification (NCBI taxonomy): domain Eukaryota; kingdom Metazoa; phylum Chordata; class Chondrichthyes; order Heterodontiformes; family Heterodontidae; genus Heterodontus; species Heterodontus francisci. The sequence continues at coordinate 90,360,614 of NC_090383.1, read as the reverse complement.
ATGGTCCTAAGTTTAACTGGAGCACTGCCACTACTGTCCCACCGGAGATCAGCTAATTCAGCAAAAATAGGGGCACTAATCCAAGATCTAATCCAGAACCACACTGACTGATTCACTTAGCAACTGAATCATTGAGTGGAAATTCCTATCCTTTTCTTTTCAACACTTGGTGAGGGAACCAACAAGAGGGAAAAACCTACTTGATCTCGTCCTCACCAATCTACCTGTTGCAGATGCATCTGTCCATGACAGTATTGGCAGGAGTGACCGCCATACAGTCTTTGCAGAGACAAATTCCCATCTTCACATTGAGGGTGCACATCATTCTGTTGTGTTGCACTACCACCATGCTACATGGGATAGATTTCAAACAGATCTAGCAACTCAAAACTGGGCATCCATGACGTGCTGTGGGCCATCAGCAGCAGCAGAATTGTATTCAACCACAAGCAGTAACCTCGTGGCCCGGCATATCCCCCACTCTACCATTACCATCAAGCCAGGGACCAACCCTGCTTCAATGAAGAGTGCAGGAGGGCATGCCAGGAGCAGCACTAGGCATACCTATAAATGAGGCGTCAGCCTGGTGAAGCTACAACACAGGACTACTTGCATGCCAAACAGCAGAAGCAGCATGCAATAGACAGAGCTAAGCGATCCCATAACCAATGGATCAGATGTAACCTCTGCTGTCCTGCCACATCCAGCTGTGAATGGTCATGGACAATTAAAGAACTGACAGGAGGAGGAGGAGGAGGCTCCACAAATATCCCCATCCTCAATGATGGGAGAGCCCAGCAAGCACATCAGTGCAAAAGACGAGTGAAGAATTTGCATCCATCTTCAGCCAGAAGTGCCAAGTGGATGATCCAACTCGTCCTCCTCTGGAGGTCCCCAGCATTATAGATGCCAGTCTCCAGCCAATTCGATTCACTCCGTGTGATATCAAGAAATGGCTGAAGGCACTGGATACTGCAAAGGCTAAGGGCTCTGACAATATTCTGGCAATAGTACTGAAGACTTGTGCTCTAGAACTAGAGTTGCCCCTAGCCAAGCTGTTCCAGTACAGCAGTACCGGCATCTACCCTGCAATGTGGAAAATTTCCCAGGTATGTCCTGTGCACAAAAAGCAGGACAAGTCCAACCTGGCCAATTACCACCCTATCAGTCTACTCTCGATCATCAGCAAAGTGATGGAAGGGGTTGTCAACGGTGTCATCAAGTGGCACTTGCTCAGCAATAACCTGCTCACTGATGCTCAGTTTGGGTTCTGCCAGGACCACTCAGCTCCTGGCCTCATTACAGCCTTGGTCCAAACATGGGCAAAGAGCTGAACTCCAGAGGTGAGGTGAGAGTGTCTGCCCTTGACATCAAGGCAGCATTTGACCAAGTATGACATCAAGGAGCCCAAGCAAAATGGAGTCAATGGGAATCAGTGGGAAAACTCTCTGCTGGTTGGAGTCATACCTAACACAAAGGAAGATGGTTGTGGTTGTTGGGAGGTCAATTATCTCAGTCCCAGGACATCATTGCAGGAGTTCCTCAGGGTAGTGTCATAGGCCTAACCATCTTCAGCTGCTTCATAATGATCTTCCCTCCATCATAAGATCAGAAGTGGGGATGTTCGCTGATGATTGCACCATGTTCAGCACCATTCGTGTCTCCTCAGATACTGAAGCAGCCCATGTCCATATGCAGCAAGACCTGGACAACATCCAGGCTTGGGCTGATAATTGTCAAATAACATTCACGCCACATAAGTGCCAGGCAATAACCATCTCAAACAAGAGAGAATCTAACCATCTTCCCTTGACGTTCAATGGCAGTACCATCGGTGAATCCCCCACTATCAGCATCCTGGGGGTTACCATTAACCAGAGTTTTTTACACAGAGGGTGGTGAGTGCCTGGAACGTGCTGCCAGGGGAGGTGGTGGAAGCAGATACGATAGCGACGTTTAAAAGACATCTTGACAAATATATGAATAGGAAGGGAATAGAGGGATATGGGCCCCGGAAGTGCAGAAGGTGTTAGTTTCGGCAGGCATCAAGATCGGCGCAGGCTTGGAGGGCCGAATGGCCTGTTCCTGTGCTGTACTGTTCTTTGTTCTTTGTTCTTGGAGTAGCCACATAAATACTGTGGCTACAAGAGCAGATCAGAGACTAGGAATCCTGAGGCGAGTAACTCACCTCCTGTCTCCCCAATGCCTGTCCACCATCTACAAGACACAAGTCAGGAGTGTGATGGAATACGCTCCACTTGCCTGGATGGGTGTAACTCCAACAATACTCAAGAAGCTTGACACCATCCAGGTCAAAACATTCCATTTGATTAGCACCACATCCACCATCCTCAACATTCACACCCTCCACCACCAACGCACAGTGGCAGCAGTGTGTATCAACTACAAGATGCACTGCAGCAACTTCGATAGCACCTTCCAGACCAGTGATCTTTACCACCTAGAAGGATAAGGGCAGCAGATACATGGGAACACCACCACCTGCAAGTTCCCCTCCAAGCCACACAGCATCCTGACTTGGAACTATATCCCCATTCCTTCACTGTCGCTGGGTCAAATTCTTGGAACTCCCTTCCTAACAGCACTGTGGATGTATCTACACCCCAAGGACTGCAGCGGTTCAAGAAGGCAGTTCACCACCACCTTCTCAAGGGCAATTGGGGTGGGCAATAAATGCTGGTCTAGCCAGCGACATGCACATCTCATGAATGAATAAAAAGAAACATGCTTCCCTGCTGAAGGGCTGCTCTCTGCCGCCTCCCCTCTCACAACTTCCTGCCTCACACCACCATATTTATGTCTGTTATTACAAAAAGCATTCAGAAGTTGTGTGAGAAAGAAAAGGACAAGTCCCAATTGTTTAATAAAAAAGCTCATCTATACTGACACCAGCAATTGGACTCATTGCACAAGGCCACTTCTCTCTCACCTGATATCAACATAACATGTTCCTTTGATTGAATTATTGATATTCTGATCTCTCAAGGGAATCCATTTCAACTAAGGTCCTCTATTCAGAAAAAAAGAATGCTTATAAGAAAACAGTGAAAAACAAACAAATGGATCAAGACTTTAAATTGAAACTGCCTCTTTCTACAGTTGACTTCCCGTTTAAGTAAATAATGAGCTGTACCGGACAAGGACTGTAACAGTAAACACTGTTGTATTGGTACAAGGCCCCAAAAATAATAGAAGACTTGAAAGATGGTGTGTCCTAACATTATTTAAGGGGAGTAAGCATCCTGCATTTGTTTTCTTTTCTTTGATGTCTTTAAGGGAAATGAGCCATAGAAATGATGAAAACAGTCAGCCATTGTTTATATGGAAGCATAGCCTTGATGGTCCCCATCCTGTTCTCTCTTTCTACTGTTAGGTCCTCTCTTTCCTAAAAGTTAAAAAAAATGAAATATTTCCCAGCTGGAGCAAGTATCAACCATCAACATAAGAATTCTGGAATGATTGTTGGCAATCTGTGTTAACTCCTTTCTGGAGGATAATAGCAGACGTCTGGGGAAAGAAGTCTTTTAGACAGCGCCACTCATTGCAGATTACAAATGAATAGGTCAAGTCCCTGGGGCGGCATGACCTTTAACTTCTGGGTCAATTTTGTCTCATCTTTTGCCTATTATCTTAAGTAAGACTGAATGTCCGAGGATTAACTAGCTGACTTGTGCCCAAGATTGCTTGACAGCTACAACAAGGAGTTGCTTAATCAGCATTTTATTTTTAAAGACTATTAGGAATCACCAAAAATAGGTGCCTAAGAAGCTTAATAATGAAAGTTATTTTTAGTGTGGAAGGATTTTTGGGAATAGTAATACAATATGTGCTGATCTGAGACTACCCTGAGTGATGAGGCAGTGGCAAAAGTTATATTGCGATCTCTGGATCACTTTATATCACCATGGAGTTCTGATCAGCAGCCAGTTAAATTTTAGGATCACCAAACAGTTGATTGAAGTCAGGTCTCTGCTAACCATAAAAAGAAAGAAAATGAAATTTGACAACTTTTGAAATGTCGCTGTGTACCAGTTGCAGTTATATTTAAAGTGGATGTGAAGCTGAAACTGTTTGAGGTTATCGTCTGGAAATATTCTCAGAACACTGACTTGGATATGATTCTGGTGCTTCCAAACCTGAGTTATACTGCACAGTTGCACTTTGATAAACAACTTTAATGGCATAAATGTTAAAGACTTTAACTTCCTTTCATTATTTCACTGCTTTTTTCACTACCCTTTTTCCTCCCCTTCAGATTTTAATCCTTTGGATCCACATTTTTCTCTTCAGTCAGAATGTCACCTAGCCCAGCCTATGGATTTCCACAGATTTTGGTTAAGGTTACTCTTTGATCAACCATGAGGATGCACACTTGATGGATGCTACCTGGTTCCCATGTTTCCTTGCCTGATCAATTTCCTTAATTCACCTCTCTGGATTACCTGAGAGAAAATAATGGAGCTACTCTCAAAGGATAGCCTAGTTTTAGGATCTCCCAGTCTACATTGGGATTTTAGGGGGGTCTCTGTGAGTTAGGAGTTCATCATTCTGTCTATTTAACTTCCCGTACACTCTTCAAGTTTGTCCATGAATAAAACTGGTTCTCTTGATTTTTTTTTACATTTTTCCACTTATATTTATAAATTTCCACTTATATCTTTTCAGAAATGTTCTTCCTGCAGTAGCAGTTTCTTTTTTTTTTAGCAGATTGTGGAGCTGAGCTTGCACTTGTTACCAGACAGCTAAAGATTCCAACTATTCTAAAGTAAAGGAGCAGTGCCTTGATTGTTGTGGAAAAGCCAGAACAAGACATGTCACACTGAGGTGACGGTGACATGTTTGCAATGCACTGATGTGTTTCATTGTAAAATGCATCACACCATTACAGTGTCCGACAAACCGCAGAAAAGATTTATTTGACATTTTTCAACAAAAAATGGTGCCTCTTTAAACTTGTGTTCATCCGGAAGGTATAAATATCAACTGGCACCATCTGATTCACATTATAGATATCATCTAATGCTCAGTGATCAACGTGCTTACTGTATTTTTTTTCTCAGTGAGTTATACATAACACCATTAAAAAAACAGTGCACTCAGGGTGGGGAAACCACATGAACATTGCTTAGTGTAGGCTTTGCATGGAGACTATCGCTTCTATTGTTTTCCCGAAGTACTGACACAAAAACAGTGACCCCGCGGGATGGATGATGTCCTTCCTGGATTTCCTGACAATTTTTTACCAAAGGGACAGATGCCAAGTGGCATAAACAAAATGAAGCTGACTGTGTTATAAGCAGGTCACTAGCTTGTTCACAATGAAAAGTCATAAACCAACTTCAAAGAAAAAAAAAACTTTTATTATCTGTGTGGTCAGCATTCTCCTAACTGTAAATATTTATAACAGGCGCTCTCTAACATCACTGCACAAGATGTAAAGGTAGCTCCAAAAACCATGTGTGAATTTACAAGAGGTAACATGGAAAATGGAGATAGTTGAAGACGGGATGGAAATATTTTAAATATTAGCTGCATTTCTCTCATTTAAATTTACAGCTATAACTAAAATCAAAGTTATTTGTTTACCAACTTTCCTATCCCTGATTCCAGAAGACAGGAAGTTCTCCATTGCCTTCACTGCTGTGGTTTATCGAAGAGTGTTTTGTATCCTTTAGAGGCATTGACATGATCTATAGGTTCAAGTTCTCTTATATAAACCCACTAAATATCGTGGTTTAAAACATCTGAGTCCCATGACTATTGAACAACAAAATAACTCCTTTGTACTTTGTGCTATCTGTCACATGTGGAAATCAGGCTGCTTTAGAGGGACAGGAAGAAATGTACCCACCGTGGATATATATTTGATGTAGAAATGTTAATTTGTGCGCACAAACTGTAATGCATCATGATGGCTGTGAAAATCAGTCGTAGCTCCATAGGAATTGCTGATCTTCTGCGGTACAATTGCGTAGGTGCTGGCCAGCTCTGATACTTTTGCACTGGTTGCCATTCTTCATTTATGCACCGAGACAATGTGTATTAGTATGTGATTCGGTCATGAGGGGAGAGGGAGAGGGAGATTCAGACCAGGCATCCACATTTTCCAGCAAAGGGTGATTGGATAGTGATCAGAGTGGAAATCTAAGTTGATTTTTCACTCCAGGGGCATTGAAGCCAATTGTCGTGCTCTACCATCACCCAACTAAGATCAGCAAACTCAGAAAAGACCAGGGATCAAGCCTGATCCTTCCCAATTTGTGCAGTTTGGTTCCACACTGTCAGCCATATCGCAGATGTTAGCACACCTGTCTCTGTGCCAGAGGTTCTGGGTTCAAGTCCCACTCCAGGATCTGAACACGAAAATAAAGGCTAACAGGCCAGAGCTGCACTGTTGGAGGTGCTGTATTTCAGCTGAGATGTTCAACTGAGGCCTGCCCTCTCAGGTGGATGCAAAAGATCCCATGGCACTATTTCAAAGAAGAGCAGGGGAGTTATCCCTGCTGGCCTGGTTAATATTTATCCCTCAATCAACATCACAAAAACAGATTAGCTGGCCATTATCACATTGCTGTTTGTGGAGGTTTGCTGTGTGCAAATTGGCTGCTATGTGTTTTCTACATGTCAGTAATGACTGCACTTACTTCATCAGCTGTAAAGGGCTTTGGGATGTCCTGTGGTCATGAAAGGTGCTATACAAAAGCAAGCCTTTCTTATACTGGCCAGCCTGACCAGTATCTGCTCATAATTTCTGATGAGGATCATGGTTCAGAAGGAATTGAGCAGCCATGTGTACTGGGGCTTGATGGGGGCTGGGCAGTGATACACCTTATCAGATTCATGAAGATGCAATGAATGTGGGATGGTGAGACAGGTATAGGCTGCAATATACTAGCATCTGATCAGAGTAGATTCTGCTGGTTTTTGTGCTGTGCTTTGGGAGCTGGGTTCTTGATGAACCTCAGATCATGCGTCCCAAATGTCAGTACAATTTGCTAATTAGACCTAAGATTATTGTATCACAATTACTATTCCTGCCCATTTAAGTATTCACGTATTAAGTATTCAGGGCTGCAGTAAAATAGGAAGGCTCTCTGCAAGTTTCATTTATTTCTTAATTTCTCTGGCTGTGTTCAGGCAAAACATTCCCCATTGAGATACAGTGCTTTTGATGAGGTGCAACTGATGACCAATGTCATTGCGTGCATGCTTTGCTTCCGGGTTCTCTGACTTTTTATTAAACACCACTCCTGCCCATTTAATTTGATGCATTGGTGAAGCAGACAGTTGAATTAAAAGCGGAATATTAATTGGCTTATCAGTAGATTTGAGTGAGCACTTAGTGTTGCTGATACAGGGGGAGAAAGATAAAACTGCTGTCGCCAACTGCCAGGAGGACAGGCTGAAGCTCGCCAGCTGCTGGGTCTCTTTTAGGAATCTGATAAGGGCCTTCATCTCTTTGCCTGGTTGTTTTCATTCTACAATATATCTATCGGACCCTGGTTTGATTGTTGATAATGTATCACTGTGGTCTTGATGAGCTCTTATTTGCTTAACCTTAAATCACTTGTAAAAGCAAAGTTAAACTCTTTGAACTTTTTTTGCTTAATGACCATTTTGCAGTGGTTACATTTTACTGTGCTTAAACAAGTGCTGTTAAAATCTATTCTCAAACATTCAAACAGATATTGAGCAATTTCAATGAGATGAGATCAAATGACCTAGAGCTGTCTTGACGCACCTTTACAGAATTAGTAATACATTACATGGAAGTTCCCTCGTACTGCTTTAAAACCTCCTTGATTGCCTATGCTCTTGTTTACAATTTAGTGTGATAGGCTTTATTACTGAGTGTTCACTGCTTTGGACCAATTCTTGCACGTACCCAATGATGTCCTTGTGATTCTTGATCATGCAATTTGAATGCTGGCTCTAGCTTTGGAGCCTTGGACTGTTCAAACCTTTGCATATCTCTCTCAGTTGGGTGATACAAAGTTTTTAAACAACAGAAAGGATTTCTGCATGGAACATTTGTATTTTAGGGAATAACGTCCAAGATATTTCTCAAAAAATTGACCTCTTTTTCTCTGAAACATGCTGCTTTCTCTTCTCCCTGGAATGGCAGATGAATGGGTCACTTGAAAAAAAACCCTGTATGGCCTTTTGATGCACTGTCGATGAAATGAAAGGTCAAATAGCTACCGAGTCTTGCCTTGACATAAAACAGTTTTATACTGTCACACAAACTTCAGTTATCCAGCTGCTCTCTAGACTGTGATCTTTAACTCTCTACTTTTTAAGTATTGTCTGTTCTGTACAAGCTCCACTTCATCATACGTTCACATGCAACTAGCGATGGGAAGCAGCCTCCTCAAGGGTTCTACCAGTGCTACTCTCTAATTCAGCTGTTAAGGGGAAGTGGGAAACAGTTGTGATCAGTGATATGAGTTCTTGCACATCCCCAAATTTGCCTTCAGCTGCCTAGGCCTCAGTTCGAGGATTCTCACGCTAAATCTCACTGCCTCTCTTTCCTCCGTTAAAACCTATATCTTTGACCAAGCTTTTGGTCGTCCCTGTCCGAATATATTTTTGTGTGGCTTAGTGTCAAATTTCATCTGATTATACTCTTGTGAAGAACCTTGGAATATTTTTACTATGTTAAAAGTGCTATATAAAGGCAAGTTGTTATTGAGTTGAGCCTGTTTTTTGATATGCCTCCGCTCTATGTTCAAAGTATCAATTTCACCCATATTCATATGGCTCCAGATCTCACAGATAGGAGGGAGCGAAAAGGCAATCCTGCGGGAAGGCCACGGAGGATCGGGCATTAAGTGATTTGAATTTTGAATCCAAGAGTATTCTCCCTTTCGCCTTATGAAAATCCTTTATAAGGCTTTTTGTGTGAAAGTGTTTTTGAGGAGACTGCAGCAGGCCTTATAAGTGACACTGGTTAGGCTGCCGAATAGCAAGTATCATTAGGCAATACAGGCAAGGTCCACATTCCATCCATTGGTACCTCAAAATTATATCATCCTATTGACCTAAGCCGGCCCTGATTATATAGGGCTAATGAGGCTTCTGAGCATTTCCAACCAGACCCTGGACCATCCATTACAAGGTTCTCACTAAAATAGTAGAGACCCAGACATTGGTGGGAAGAGGGCAGAAAGTGCTGTGCTACTTTCATTGTACTGCTTCCTTGTATCTGCCCAGTAGCTGGGGGAGAGGTATCAATATCTTGCCCACTAAATGGGGCAATTTGTAACAAAATGGACTGGCTATGACTTTGATCACCATCATCAGGCTTTCTGAAGGAAGACAAAATAGAGTTGGGTGGGTACCTAAAAAGCAATTGAACAGAAGTTGAGAAAGCAACAAAGGAAATTTTTTTTTTATTCATTCATGGGATGTGGGCGTCACTGGCTATCCCAGCATTTATTGCCCATCCCTAATTGCCCTTGAGAAGGTGGTGGTGAGCTGCCTTCTTGAACCGCTGCAGTCCATTTGGGGTAGGTCGACTCACAGTGCTGTTAGGAAGGGAGTTCCAGGATTTTGACCCAGCGACAGTGAAGGAACTGTGATATAGTTCCAAGTCAAATAACAAAGAACAAAGAACAGTACAGCACAGGAACAGGCCATTCGGCCCTCCAAGCCTGCGCCGATCTTGATGACTGCCTAAACTAAAACCTTCTGCACTTCCGGGGTACGTATCCCTCTATTCCCATCCTATTCATGTATTTGTCAAGATGCCTCTTAAACGTCTCTATGGTACCTGCTTCCACCACCTCCCCCGGCAACAAGTTCCAGGCACTCACCACCCTCTGTGTAAAAAACTTGCCTCGCACATCCCCTCTAAACTTTGCCCCTCTCACCTTAAACCTATGTCCTCTAGTAACTGACTCTTCCACCCTGGGAAAAAGCTTCTGACTATCCACTCTGTCCATGCCGCTTATAACTTTGTAAACCTCTATCATGTCGCCCTTCCACCTCTGTCGTTCCAGTGAAAACAATCCGAGTTTATCCAACCTCTCCTCATAACTAATACCCTCCAGACCAGGCAACATCCTGGTAAACCTCTTCTGTACCCTCTCCAAAGTCTCCACGTCCTTCTGGTAGCGTGGCGACCAGAATTGCACGCAATATTCTAAGTGTGGCCGAACTAAAGTTCTGTACAGCTGCAGCATGACTTGCCTATTTTTATACTCTATGCCCCGACCGATGAAGGCAAGCATGCCGTATGCCTTCTTGACTACCTTATCCACCTGCGTTGCCACTTTCAGTGACCTGTGGACCTGTACGCCCAGATCTCTCTGCCTGTCAATACTCCTAAGGGTTCTGCCATTTACTGTATACTTCCCACCTGCATTAGATCTTCCAAAATGCATTACCTCACATTTGTCCAAATTAAACTCCATCTGTCTTTTCTCCGCCCAAGTCTCCAACCGATCTATATCCTGCTGTATCCTCTGACAATCCTCATCACTGTCTGCAACTCCTCCAACCTTTGTGTCGTCCGCAAACTTACTAATCAGACCAGCTACATTTTCCTCCAAATCATTTATATATACTACAAACAGCAAAGGTCCCACCCAGCACTGATCCCTGTGGAACACCACTAGTCACATCCCTCCATTCAGAAAAGCACCCTTCCACTGCTACCCTCTGTCTGCTATGACCGAGCCAGTTCTGTATCCATCTTGCCAGCTCACCTCTGATCCCACGTGACTTCACTTTTTGTATCAGTCTCCCATGAGTCAGGATGGTGTGTGACTTGGAGGGGAACTTGCAGGTGGTGCTGTTCCCATGTATTTGCTGCCCTTGTCCTTCTAGTTCGTAGAGGTCGCGGGTTTGGAAGGTGCTGTTCAAGGAGCCTCGGTGCATTGGTGCAGTGCATCTTGTAGATGGTACACACTGCTGCTACTGTGCGTTGGTGGTGGAGGGAGTGAATGTTTGTAGATGGTGTGCCAATCAAGCGGGCCGCTTTGTCCTGGATGGTGTCGAGCTTCTTGAGTGTTGTTGGAGCTGCACCCATCCAGGCAAGTGGAGAGTATTCCATCACACTCCTGACTTGTGCCTTGTAGATGGTGGACAGGCTTTGGGGAGTCAGGAGGTGAGTTACTTGCCTCAGGATTCCTAGCCTCTGACCTGCTCTTGTAGCCACGGTATTTATATGGCTACTCCAGTTCAGTTTCTGGTCAAAGGCCCCGAGGATGTTGATAGTGGGGGATTCAGCGATGGTAATGCCGTTGAATGTCAAGGGGAGATGGTTAGATACTCTCTTGTTGGAGATGGTCATTGCCTGGCACTTGTGTGGCGCGAATGTTACTTGCCACTTATCAGCCCAAGCCTGGATATTGTCCAGGTCTTGCTGCATTTCTACACAGACTGCTTCAGTATCTGTGGAGTCACGAATGGTGCTGAACATTGTGCAATCATCAGCGAACATCCCCACCTTATGATTGAAAGAAGGTCATTGATGAAGCAACTGAAGATGGTTGGGCCCAGGACACTATCCTGAGGAACTCCAGCAGTGATGTCCTGGAGCTCAGATGATTGACCTCCAACAACCACAACCATCTTCCTTTGTGCTCGGTATGACTCCAGCCAGCGGAGTGTTTTCCCCCTGATTCCCATTGACCTCAGTTTTGCTCGGGCTCCTTGATGCCATACTCGGTCAAATGCTGCCTTGATGTCAAGGGCAGTCACTCTCACCTCACCTCTTGAGTTCAGCTGTTTTGTCCATGTTTGAACCAAGGCTGTAATGAGGTCAGGAGCTGAGTGGCCCTGGCGGAACCCAAACTGAGCGTCACTGAGCAGGTTATTGCTAAGCAAGTGCTGCTTGATGGCACTGTTGAAGACACCTTCCATCAATTTTCTGATGATTGAGAGTAGGCTGATGGGATGGTAATTGGCCGGGTTGGACTTGTCCTGTTTTTTGTGTGCAGGATATACCTGGGCAATTTTCCACATTGCAGGGTAGATGCCAGTGTTGTAGCTGTACTGGAACAGCTTGGCTAGGGGCGCGGCAAGTTCTGGAGCACAGGTCTTCAGTACTATTGCCGGAATATTGTCAGGGACCATAGCTTTTGCAGTATCCAGTGCCTTCAGTCATTTCTTGATATCACGCGGAGTTAATCGAATTTGGCTGAAGACTGGCATCTGTGATGCTGGGGACCTCAGGAGGAGGCCGAGATGGATCATCAACTCGGCACTTCTGGCTGAAGATTGTTGCAAATGCTTCAGCCTTATCTTTCGCACTGATGTGCTGGGCTCCCCCATCAATGAGGATGGGGATATTTGTGGAGCCACCTCCTCCAGTTAGTTGTTTAATTGTCCACCACCATTCACGGCTGGATGTGGCAGGACTGCAGAGCTTAGATCTGATCCGTTGGCTATGGGATCACTTAGCTCTGTCTATCGCATGCTGCTTATGCAGTTTGGCATGCAAGTAGTCCTGGGTTATAGCTTCACCAGGTTGACACCTCATTTTGAGGTATGCCTGGTGCTGCTCCTGGCATGCCCTCCTGCACTCTTCATTGAACCAGGGTTGGTCTCTTGGCTTGATGGTAATGGTAGAGTGAGGTATATGCCGGGCCATGAGGTTACAGATTGTGGATGAGTACAATTCTGCTGCTGCTGATGGCCCACAGCGCCTCATGGATGCCCAGTTTTGCATTGCTAGATCTGTTCGAAATCTATCCCATTTAGCACGGTGATAGTGCCACACAACACGATGGAGGGTATCCTCAATGTGAAGGCGGGACTTAGTCTCCACAAGTACTGTGTGGTGGTCACTCTTACCAATACTGTCATGGACAGAAGCATCTGTGGCAGGCAGATTGGTGAGGACGAGGTCAAGTATGTTTTCCCCTCGTGTTGGTTCCCCCACCACCTGCCGCAGACCCACTCTAGCAGCTATGTCCTTTAGGACTTGGCCAGCTTGGCCAGTAATGGTGCCCCTGTAGGCTACATGTAGGCCAGACCAGGTAAGGACAGCAGATTTCCTTCCCAAAAGGACATTAGTGAATCGGATGGGTTTTTACAACAATCGACAATGGTTTCATGGCCATCATTAGACTAGCTTTTTTAATTCCAGATTTATTAATTAAATTCAAATTCCACCTTCTGCTGTGGTGGGATTCGAACCCATGTCCCCAGAGAAATACCCTGGGTATCTGGGTTACTAGTCCAGTGACAATACCACTACGCCACCGCCTACCCCCAGACTTCAGGGTTCCTTCATCAGAACTGAGCTTACACCAGTAGTACTCCTCTGCTCTTCTCCAAATAGTGCCGTGGGATCTTTTACATCCAGGAGTCTAGATATAACATCTCATCCAAAAGACAAGAGGCTAAGAATTGGCATTTTTCGGACACTGAGGTCGAGATTCTCGACCCGTCTGCATTGATTCTGTTGGAGGTGGGCAGCGTGTAAATATCCTCCCGTCTCATTACCATGATTCCCGCATAGGGATGAGCATTTGCTTCATTGTTGGCTCCCTGTTTACACTGTCAGCTTCCTCTGCACTCAATAGGGGGCCGATCAACGTTGTACTAATAGCATGTGGTGCAGCCAGCCTATTCTTAAAGGCAGTCTGTCCCTCTTAAAGAGAATATACTCTGAATAATATTGCTGCAATTCAAAACATGGAAAATGGTGCACCACAGCAGACAGAGAGTTCCAGTTCCGGGGTGACGGATGTGGCACTGGAGTCATTAGTGGTGGAGATGGACAGTAGGAGAGATGCCATTGTTCCGAAGCCTTCAATGACCACCCACAGAAGGGAATGGGAGCAGGGGTCCAGAGAAGTCAATTCTCAGCATTTGAACCCAATGACCTCACTAGTCAAGGCCAGTGAACGCGTCTTTGCATGACATCACCAACCCACTACACTACAAACCTCTCATGCTGGTAAATGCACCCCCATCATTCACCCAGCAACACTCCATGGCACTCAGGGCTCACGCGTAACATCCAGATACTTGAACTCACTCTCACACACTTATCAATCCTGCCAGCCTCACACCCACCTTTCGCTGCCTCCATATCCCATCAGCTATTCAGCTTCGGCACGCACATCACTCAAACACAGCACGACACAATCACTGACATTCTGCTCGCTGTCTTGCAGGATAAGGTGTCCACAATAGAAGTGAGCTGAGCAGAACCGGCAGGGTCAAGGATGCCTGCATCTCTTGAGCCCTAACGAGGAGGCTATCAATGCCCGTGGTGTCCGCTGTCGCTGAAAACATTGAGGATTACGGTATGTTCCTGCCTTACGCCCCTTCTCAACTTTCAGCTTACCCTCATCCTGCTATCTGGCATGATGAGCAAGCTACTAATGGTGTGACCAATTACTTATTGCTTCCCACCCCACCCCCAATTCCCTCAGGTCATCCTTCCCCTTCTGATTTCTGGGTGTCAGACACCCAAGAACTGCCGCCTGCCCATCTACAGCAGCCCACGGAGGAAGAGAGAGAACAACAGCACAGCACTGATGAAGAGGCCCCATCACTTGATCTGACACTTGCAGCCACCAACTCAGATATTGGTACTGCACGTAGTTTAGCTAGACAAGAATGTAACCAGGCGAGAGCAATATTATTCAGTGTAGATTTTCTTTAAGAGGGACAGACTGCCTTTAAGAAGAACAGGCTGGCAGCACCACGTGCTATTAGTACAACGCTGATCGGCCCCCTACTGAGCACGGAGGCAGCCGACAGTGCGAAGAGGCAGCTAACAATGAAGCAAATTCTCATCCCTATGCTGGAATCAGGGTAATGAGATGGGAGGGTATTTGGACGACAATGGAGAGGCGTTGAGGAGGATGGTGCAGTCAACTGTGATAAAAGCTGCAGGCAGGTCAGGAAAGATGAGGAGGGATAATTTACCTTTGTCATAGTCACATAGGATGCCATTTCTGACTTTGATAAGAGCTGCTTTGGTACCGGGGCAGGAGTGAAAACCTGATTGGAGGGATATGAACATGGAGTACTGGAAATGATGGGCAGGGATTTGGGACGTGACAACATGTTCAAGGACCTTGAAGAGGAAATGGAGGTTAGTGATGGTGCGGTAGTTTGCAAGGTTGGTGGGGTAAAGTATTGTTTTTTTTTTGAGGAGGGTAGATGACAGCAGATTTACAGGAAAGAGGGACAACATCTGAAGAGGGAGAACCATTAACAATATCTGCTAACATGGGGACCAAGAGGGGAAGTTGGGTGGTCAATAATTTAGTGGGAATAGAGTCGAGGGAGCAGGAGGTGGGTTTCATTGACAAGTTGAGCTCAGAGCAGACATGAGGGGAGATAGGAGAGAAATTAGAGAAAGATGCGAGTTCAGGGCTAGGGCAGGGGGAGCTTTAGAGGAGTTTTGACCCAGTGGGCTAGTGGAACGGAGGGATGTGGCACAGGCAGCTGATCGGATGGACTCGATCTTAGCAACAATAAGTTTCTCATACATATTGTTGGAGGTGTGGGCAGAGGATAAAGTGGAGAGGGCTTTCGGTAGATGGTTTGCAGTAGAGAAAAGAAACTGGGTGTTTTCTTTGTATTCCAGCATGATCCTGAAATCCTATAACAGCAAGTATCATCTTGAGTTATTGGCTAAAATCCTGCTGTTTGCTTTACTGTTGATGAAAGGTCACAGGAAAACCTCATTAATCATAAAAATCATAATATAAGACTCAAAGGTAAATGGGGAAAATTAAAAAAACACACTTTTTGTGTGTTGTTTTCATTTTAGAAATTTCTGGATATATCACCCAAAAACTGATCTACAAGGTCCATAACCTGAGGGTGAGATGTTTGGGTCTGAGACTAGTGTCTTAAACTTAAATGAAGGCAATTACAAGGGTATGAAGACAGAGTTGGCTAAAGTGGACTGGGAAAATAAGTTAAAAGGTAAGACAGTAGAGAAGCTGTGGCAGATATTTAAGGAGATACTTCATAACTCTCAACAAAGATATATTCCATTGAGGAAGAAAGACTGTATGAGACAAATGTACCATCCATGGATAACTAAGGAAGTTAAGGATGGTATCAAATTGAAAGAAAAGGCATACAATGCTTCAAAGATCAGTGGTAGGCCAGAAAATTGGGAACATTTTAGAAATCAGCAGAGGATGACTAAAAATAGAGGGAGAAATTAGACTATGAGAGCAAACTAGCAAGAAATATAAAAACAGAATGTAAAAGCTTCTACAAATATATAAAAAGGAAGAGAGTAGCTGAATTAAGTGTTGGTTCCTTAGAGGAGGTGACTGGGGAATTAGTAGTGGGAAACAAGGAAATGGGGGAGACTTTGAACAAGTATTTTGTATTTGTCTTCACAGGAGAAGCCACAAAATCATCCCAAGAATAGCAAAAGGGAGGAAGGAACTTAAAAAAATCACTATCACTAGAGAAGAAGTACTAGGAAAACTAATAGGATGAAAGGCTGACAAGTCCCCTGGACCTGATGGCCTGCATCCTAAGGTCTAGGGTCTAAGAAGTAGCTGCAGAGATAGTGGATGCATTGGTTGTAATCTTCCAAAATTCCCTAGACTCTGGAAAGATCCTAAGAGATTGGAAAATGGCAAATGTAACATCTATTCAAGAAATGGGGAGGGTAACAGAAAGCAGGAAACTATAGGCCAGTTGGCCTAACATCTGTCATCACTGGGAAAATGCTGGAATTCATTATTAAGGAAGTAGTAGCAGGACATTTAGAAAATCATAATGCAATCAGGCGGAGTCAATATGGCTTAATGAAAGGTAAATCGTGTTTGACAAATTTATTAGAGTTCTTTGAGGATGTAGCAAGAAGGGTGGATAAAGAGGAACCAATAGATGTAGTGTATTGGGATTTCCAAAAGGCATTCAATAAGGTGCTACATAAAAGGTTACGAAACAAGATAAGAGCTCAATGGTGTTGTGGGTGATATATTAGTGTGGATAGAGGATTGGCTAACTAACAGCAAACAGAGATTTGGGATAAATGCAGCATTTTCAGGTTGGCAAACTGTAACTAGTGGAGTGCCACAGGGATCAATGTTGGGACCTCAACTATTTACGATCTATATAAATCTTGGATGAAGGGACCAAGTGTCTTGAAGCCAAATTTGCAGACGATACAAAGATGGGTAGGAAAGCAAGTTAGTGTTTGCAAAGAGATATAGATAGGTTAAGTGAGTGGGCAACAATTTGGCAGATAGAGTATAATGTGGAAAAATGTGAGGTTGTCCACTTTGGCAAGAAGAATCAAAAAGCAGAATATTATTTACATGGAGAGAGACTGCAGAATGCTGCGGTACAGTGGGATCTGGGTGTCGTACATGAATCACAAAAAGTTAGCATGCAGGCGCAGGAAATAATTAGGAAGGCAAATGGAATGTTGGCCTTTATTGCAAGGGAGATGGAGTATGAAAGTAGGAAAGTCTTTCTCCAACTGTACAGGACATTGGTGAGACTGCACTTAGAGTACTATGTACAGTTTTGGTCACCTTACGTAAGGAGGGATGTACTTACATTGAAAGAAGCTCAGAGAAGCTTCACTAGGCTGCTTCCAGGGATGAAGGGGTTATCTTATGAGGAAAGGTTGAGCAGGCTGGGCCTATACTCATTGGAGTTTAGCAGAATGAGAGGTGAACTTATTGAAACATAAGATTCTGTGGGGGCTTGACAGGATAGGTGCTGAGAGGATGTTTCTCTTGTGGGGGAATCTAGAACTAGGGGACACAGTTTCAAAATAAGGGGTCTCCCTTTTAAGCTTGAGATTGGGAAAAATTTCTTCTCTCAGAGGGTTGTTAATCTTTGGAATTCTCTACCCCAGAGTGCAGTAGACACTGGGCCATTGAATATATTCTAGGCTGAGTTGGACAGGTTTTTGATCTACAAGGGCGTCAAGGGCTATGGGGGGTGCTGGGGGGCGGCGGTGGGGTGGGTAGGGTGGTGGTGGTGGGGGCATAGCAGGAAACTGGAGTGGAGTTAAGGCCACAATCAGATCAGCCATGATATTATTAAATGGTGGAGCAGGCTCAGGGGGCCCAATGGCCCACCTGTCCTCCTATTTCTTATGCTCTTATGGCAATTTAGTACTAGGCCTCTAACTACTGTTGTGCAACCAACCACTTGGAGGTGAGCATGATGACTCTCCCTTGGTTTCTTTATCTACCTCTGGGGAAATAATTTGCCTCTGCCTGGCACCTTGCCTGTTGGCATAAGGTTGGGAACTTACTATTGCAGGTGAGATCCCAAGCACGCTCACAATATTTTTAATTCCAACTTATTCTCAGGGTATTATTGGAATGACATGAGTAATCCTGATACGGTGATGTGACATTAAAATTTGCCAGCACAAGCCATGTTAAGTTTTTAAAGTTTTGAATGCAGTTCCTGGCTCTGTCTGAGATTCCATTATGCAACTTAAATCCTAACCGCAGATTAATACCCACAGGTGCAAACAGAAATAGTAATTTTGGGCAAAGTTTATTTTGTGCCCAAGGTTGTTGCACTTATTTTTCTAATTAATTTTTTAAATTCCAGGTAATGATGATGTCCATTGCAATATAAATTACACAACTAGGAATTACGATGTCTCTAATACTGCATCATAACAGTTATTATTACTTGACTTAGCACATATATTACATGGCAAGAGTAAAACATATTCCATTCTAATGAAGTTTCAATTTATTGATGCATATATGTACACGCTGGTAAACATAGTACTGTACCGGCTGTTGAATGTTACAGTAAATACATGGTAGTGTGATATTACCTAGAACTGGAATTAAACAAAGATGCAGCCTGCTGCAGCAACCTACCACAGAAGCTTGAGAAGATTGTTATGTGGAAAAGTAATACTTTATTCTCTTAAGAGCACGCTATATTTATGAATAACTATTCGCATAGCAATTTTTGTGTATGCCATCCACTGATACAATGATGTATATCATGTACTGCTGTTTCATAAAAACTTTGTTTGTATGTGATGCCTTTGATGATATGTAGCTGTTTCTATGTTTTCCCTTCCCAGGTATAAAGGACTAAATTGGATAACCCCTGAATACGGGCGGAGGCTTCAGGATATGTAATTATCCTGGGTTTGTTCAATCCAATGCAGGGTTTCCCCTTTCCCCTCATCATACATTACCTTTATCCCTTTTTCCTTTCAGGTACCCAAGTACTGCAACCTGGCCAGGCTGTGGATAAAGACCAAGGAGACAGTGATGAAGACACACCATTATAATGGGAAGCCCACCAAAAAGCCTGTGTTCAATGTCAAGGAGATGGAGGAGTTCTGCACCAACTTGGCACAGGGCATTGTGGAGAGCTTGGAGCCCATCCTTTCCAGTATGGAACTGGTGGCCAACTCCATCAACATGCTTGTGAACCCAACCATATGACAACGTCTGATGACTGGTGTCTCAGCTTACATTGCAGCACAAGCAGCAGCCACCAGAAGTCTGAATGCTGCAATGGAGGCTCAAACTGATGTCATGCTAGGTCAGCTTGCTGTCATGTAAGCTCAGAGTTCTGCCATCATCTCTCTGGGTACCAGTGTTCAAAGGGGCTTGCAGGGTGTCACAGCAGTCTGGCAAACTATGCTCCTACAGATCACTAGGAATGCTGAGCCACTGCCCTGGGTGAGTGGTAGTGGCTCAATAGACAGTGCTGTTCATTATTCTGCCATTAACACTCTCTCCGGGATAATGCCTTGTCCATTACTACAACTATTAGCGCTGCCTTTGCCTTTGTTCCATGACATCTCTGTCATTTAATCTCTCCTGCCCTCTGCCTTATCATGCACCTTTCTTTTTGTTCTTCGTCCACCGCGCGCCCCCCCACCCCCATCGCCTTTCACTTGCTCAAAGCCTATTACATTTCTAACCTTTGCCAGTTCTGATAAAAGGTCACAGACCTGAAATGTTAACTCTGTTTCTCTCTCCACAAATGCTGCCAGACGTGCTGAGTATTTCCAGCACTTTCTGTTTTTATTTCAGATTTCCAGCAACTGCAGTATTTTGCTTTTATTATAGCTATTATTTGGTTTTCCGTGGTGGTTCAAATGCAGGTGGCACAGTGGACTGCTGCAGAATGATGCATCATGACTGCTGTCAGGATACCAGGCATTGACCTGCATGATATGCTGCCTATGGTCACACACCAGCTGGACGTTGAGGGAGTGGAATCCCTTTCAGTGGTGGTACATGACAAAGTTCACATCCAGCACCTGCAAAGAAACATCAATGGCACCCTATACCTTGGGGCGACCTGCAAACCTTGCAAAACCTGGTACTTGCTCTGCCTGCTTGTCTTTGAATAGAGAGACTCAGTGATCTCCCTTATGCAACAGTGGATTGCAAACTGCAAGACACATAAAAGTTCAGAGTCACAGTCACTTTCACAGCCATTGGCAATGCGGTCCTTGCCTTGCTCTGAGGTTGGAATTGTGGCTGCAGCAATTAGCAGATTTCAGTGACAACCTCCATAGTGAATCACACATGTCTCAAACATTGGCCATCACTGAGTTTCAGTCAGCTCTCTGAACACTCTGGGCGGATATGGCCTCCTACTGAGAGCCCTTTTCCCATCCTATTCCTCCTCCCTCTTCCAGCAGTTTGCCCTGCTCTCTGTGTCCTCTGCTCAGTTTCCCAGTCATACTGTATTCCAAGAAGAAGGCCTACTAGTGCACCTATGTCTAGGGGCAACTGGTTTGTGCAAAAGCTTTTAGGTCAGCAAAAAGTACTTTGTCACCTGCCACACCATTCCCTGTAGATTTTTGAAACAACAATGGAAAGCACCAAAAATATGTAGAATTGTAGCAGCAGCCAGAAGAATCAACAAGCAACTAACTTGTAAATAGTTGATGATCCCTTTAAATAGCGCTGAACACGTGTTAAACTCTGTGAGATTAAGAGAGGGCATCAGCTCAATTGTGGAGCTTCAGAATAGCTGCGTTGGCGTCAAATCAGCATTGCAAGCTCGTTGACGTCATGATCTACCTGCTCTGTATACTGTATGCTGGACATAAGGTGCGTGAATGCTAAACCTTTTACCAAGATTTCGCGCTGCACATCAAAAGTGGGAGCACGTGGCGTGGGCGCCATTTTGCAACGCTAAGGGTACTCATAACACTCAAAAAAACAAACACTACCAATCCCAATTTCACTCTTTAAATATTAAATCAAGCCCTGTAGATATCTATCTGAACAGAATGAGTCCTTTATTTCAACATAACCTTGGAATTTGGATCGGGTTTTACTTAAAGCGCGTCTTGTTTCTGTTGCAGCAGTGGGCTTTAAAGGGTATTGAATCTATGTTTTAGAGTATAGATTTTATCTCAAGACTATCAATAGCAGTTATTTCTAACTTTGAAGAATGAAGTTGGGTTTAACTCCGGGAGTATGATTTTGGCTGGTATGCAGTTGTGATTGGTTTCAGTGCGAGTTCTCAGAGTATGCAAATCTGGATTCCAAGTGTGAGTAAAAGGTAAAATATGACAGTTATGACAACAGTCACGGTACTTCAAAACTAATGCAGTGTGTGCAATACTTTGAAATGTCCGACATGATAAGGTGTTCTATCAGTGCAAGTATTTATGGTTATTTTATTTACTTTATAATCTTTTTGCTGCTTGCAGGCAAAGCCCTTTAGCACACATGTCACATGCCCCTATGAATGCACTGCTCATAGATTATGCATGAGCCTTTGCCCACAGAAGCACTGTTTCCCTGTGTTGTAACAGTTGCTGGCTGTTTGGACAGTTTAAACCTATGTCTTAATCTTAGGCAAACATTACATATGGCTTATTTGTAGAGAACAACTCAAATAAGCACTTAGTTGATGGCCGAAGGGAACATTCCCACAAGATTGCTCATGGTCAGCCTTAGAAAAAGACATCCCCTGAATTCTCACACCCCACCTGATACTAGTTAAGGGTAATTCCGCCAAACTGCTTTACTTGGAGGGTGGGCAAATATTTGTTCAGGATTAATGCTTCACTGGTTAATTGGACCCATTGTTGAAATAGACATAACAATGTTTTTAATGACAAACCTCTTCACTGTTTCTCTGACATTGTAATGTTGATGTTGTAACCTTTCTGTTGTACAAATATTTGATGTTGCTTTAATTAGTAAAAAGATTCTTTGGGCACATAACATGCCGTAACTTGTACTGTAAAACACACAATACAATCTATAATTATTTGTGCAGTATAAAATATGTTAATGTTTATGAGAATATTATTGTATATGATCTTCCTGGTCATTTGGATATAGTTGTTGCAACAGTTACAGGTCAAGATGCTAAAACAGCTCCTGTTGGACTTTCAGGTCGGACCACCTGTTAGTGCTCTGCTGCTAACAGTGATATTTTATTTTAACTGGTTTTCGCTAATACCGTGTCTCCTATGTTTATATGCTGTTGAATGTGGCAAACTTCGCAGATCCTCTTTCCAGGTATACATGAGACTCAATGAGATTGAAGCCCAGGCCACCTTTAGCCACCAGGGTGTTTGTTCATAATAGCTCTCAATCTAACAGTGATCAAAGATCTGGACATCATGGTGGAGTTTATTTACCTCATCATCTCCATAAATAGACCCATGTACTAACTGGTGCATCCCATGTGAAGGGGCACTTGATCTGATTGAAGTTATTAGAACTTTCAAAACTAGCATTTGGGATTTCTTGGCAGTTGGACGTATTTGCATTGGGCACATATGTGTGATGTTTTTCAAAATCCTGTGGTCTGTGGAGTTTTACTTGGCTCTGGACTGTAAGGGGTGTCATGGACTTCATGTCCAACTTATTTCCTTCCTTGTTAATCTCCTTCGTTTCCCTTTCATTTTCCTTATCTTTGTTCTCTCTCCTCTAGTTTGGCTCCAACTCCCTACCTTTCTCACTGGTCTGGAGATGTTGGTGACCTCTGCTGTCATCTGCACTGGGACACTGGTAGTTCTTGCCTTACCAACAGGGTCATGATTGTGACGCGATTTCATGGTCGGATGTGGTCATGACAGCTATGAGGGAGAAACAGCATTCTTTCCAACAACTTGACAATTGCTGATTGTTTGTCACAGAGATATCAATGCATGCTACTCTCCTTGTAAACTAGATAGATTAAGATAAATGCATATCTCACTAAACATTCAATTCCAAACTACCAACTTCCTAATTACTACCATCATTTAGCATTCCTGATTGAGACATGATGCTTCAATACAAGTTCTTGTTCCATACATCATAGGTCAATTGTTAAGAAGCAGACTGTTTAAGAAACATAATGAGATAAGTATTTATCTTCAAGGTGAAGCAGTGACTTACTTGTACTTCCTTCAATTTAGTATATTGTATTCACTGCTCACAATGCGGTTGCCTCTACACTGGGGAGACCAAACGCAGATTGGGTGAGCGCTTTGCGGAACACCTCCACTCAGTCTGAAAGCATGACCCCGAGCTTCTGGTTGCTTGTCATGCGTGCTCAACACACACCCCTGCTCTCGTGCCCACAATTCTGTCCGTGGCCTGCTGCCAGTGTTCCAGTGAACATCGAAGCAAGATCAAGGAGCAGCACCTGATCTTTTGATTAGGCACTCTACAGCCTCGCAGACTCAACCTTGAGTTCAACAATTTCAGAGTCTGACTGGCCTTTTTTTATATTTTTCTTTTTGTTATCATTTTGTTTTTATTATTTTATTTTTAACCATGTGCCTATTTTTTTAATATGGACAGAGTTGCTCATTATTCCACCATTAACACTCTCTCTGGACTAATGCTTTGTCTTTCACCACAAGCATTAACATGCTCTTTGCCTTTATTCCATGAAGCTTTGTTATTTAATCTCTCCTGCCCTCTGCCGTATCACACACCTTCCCTTTTGTTCTCTTCCCCACCAGCACCTCCCCACACCACCCCCCCCCCCCGCACCCCTCCCCCCCCCCACCACATTTCACTTGCTTAAAGCCTAATTCTTTTCTAACCCTTGCCAGGTCTGATGAAAGGTCACAAACCTTAAACATTAACTCTGCTTCTCTCTCCACAGATGCTGCCTGACCTGCTGAGTATTTCCAGCACTTTTTGTTTTTATTTCAGATTTCCAGCATCTGCAGTTATTTTGCTTTTATTTAAGTATTTATCTTATTTATTTCAGAGTGTCCCAAAACACAGAGCAACATTCCCTTTTTGCACAGAATGTTTCAAGAGAAACAGTGTGCTTAAGAGGATGTCTTAAGATGTTTGAATTCATTTTTTCATCTTTTCTGATCCCAAATTAAAGAAAATATTTGGGAGGTTTTAAGCCCCCACACTTGATGGGAATGTGTGGGCAGGGAGAGTGGGGTTAGATGGCAGGGGTGTTCACACTGTGTTCCTGATGTGTTCCCACACTCTTCATATTAACTTGCCTGAAATTCAACATCTGCCCATCCCAGAGGAGTGCAAACCTAATATAACTAGTGGATCTACGTCCTGATGATGTCATTGGGATGGACACACCATTTTAACTGAAGGGCCAACTAAAGTCCACATGGTCTCAAATCCGCCAACAAAAACTGACAGCAGGCATCATTCTGAGCCACAGGTGGCCCAGATAAATTCATTTTCTTTATACATTACTTGTGGTCCTGGAGGAGCTCCTCCTTGTCCCACAAGGATACCTTGGATCTACCCTGTTCTGGGCTATCCCCTCCTTGCTTTTGATCTGCAGCACAGTGGCACAGTGGTTAGCACCGCAGCCTCACAGCTCCAGGGACCCGGGTTCGATTCTGGGTACTGCCTGTGTGGAGTTTGCAAGTTCTCCCTGTGTCTGCGTGGGTTTCCTCCGGGTGCTCCGGTTTCCTCCCACAAGCCAAAAGACTTGCAGGTTGGTAGGTAAATTGGCCATTATAAATTGTCACTAGTATAGGTAGGTGGTAGGGAAATATAGGGACAGGTGGGGATGTTTGGTAGGAATATGGGATTAGTGTAGGATTAGTATAAATGGGTGGTTGATGGTCGGCACAGACTCGGTGGGCCGAAGGGCCTGTTTCAGTGCTGTATCTCTAATCTAATCTAATCTAATCAAGCCTTATTGATCATATCCCTGCTTCCTCACTACATTGTCAGGGACAATAGCTTGGGTCCCCCTCCCTGCAACCCCACAAATTTTGCCTCCCATCTGCCGGCCTTAATATCATTCCTGCTGGCATCGGGTGGGAGTCAGTGTTGGGCCATGTAAACGATGTTTGGAAGTTAAATCTCCTGGGCCTCATGGATTTCCACTCACTTCAGTTCCTGCAGCCCCAATTGCCACCCAGAGTTAAAATCGGGGTCATCAGTTTTGAAATACAGAACATATGCTCAGGATATCAGTGCTGAGAAATTCGATTGCAACCTAAAGTGAGCACAGGGGCTGTGGAGCATCCTGCACGTGGCTCTTAGGGTTGTCTCAGGCAGCACATAATGGGCTGAATTTAATGGTGCCGGCGAAGCTCCCGGCGCCAGGCTGAAAAGGCGGTGGGAACCCTGTCTTGGCCATTCAGAGGCACCCCCACCCTCAACACCCCTCCGGCTCCCCAGGCAATTAACAGTCCGGTGCTGGGATTCTCATCCCTTTAAAGATGGCGATCCCGCCTCCAAGAACTGCCAGCCAATTAGAGGGCCGGCAGCTCAGTAGTATGGGGGGTGCTACTGGGAGCGGTGGCCATTGCCAGTACTACAGGAGTCCTGTGAACTAGGCCCAGCAATGGAGACCTTGACCAAAGGTAAGTGAGGCAGGGTTGCCGGGGCCAGTCCAGCAGGCCCCACTGATGGGGGCAGGGAGGGTGGGTGTTGAGTGCAGGGGAAGGGGCAGGAGGGGGGGGTGGTTCAGGGCAGTGGTTGTTTGCTGGCAGGGGCCCTCCGTGTGCCACAGATTGCCTATGGAGGAGGCCTCCCCAAGCCCGCAGGGTGGTCGCCTCATTTTAGTGGGCGGCCTTCCCACGTGGCTGAGGCCCCCCCCGCCCCCTGCCGCTGGCTTAACTCCAGCATCAGCAGGAAGAGACCCTCAATTGACTTCTGGACGGGAAGGCTGTTGTTGGCCTATCCCGCCCCCGACTAAATTGCCGTGTGATGGCCCTCTGCCCCCTGCCTCCCGTCACAATTCTATGGCCCCCCCTGTCTCCCAGCCCATCTCTGGGGGGCCCATTAAATCTAGCTCAAGATTTGTGCTGCTGGCACATTATCATCACTCAGATTTTCAGCCAATGCTACCCATGCTATTCATTGGCTGCATACTTGTTTGCGGGAATGGAGGGGGGGGCGGTGGGGTGGCGATATTGAGCTTCAAAGACAACTAACGCCTCTTAAAGGAGTAGTGTACTCTGACTGAAGAATAAAGGAAAGACTTAGAGGGAGGCAACTGGCTGCAGCAAGTACTAATGGCACCAAAGTTCTTTGGAGTCTCTGGTGTAGGTAATGGGCAGGAAAAGGGATATCCTCTTCCCTCCAGTAGGAAGAAGTGTCAGAGGAAGGGAATGCTGGGTGCTTAAGTGATGGATGCACTGGGAAGCCTCCTAATGAGCAGACGCACAATATAGCACATCTTGAAGGTGTCCAGCTCCAATTTGTGTTAAGGCTTCACAGAGAGTGCAGACCTCCATGATGTTCTGCCTATGTTACAAACCAGCTGCATGTTGAAAGAATGGAATCCCTTATGATCGATAGAGATGCCAGGCTGGTGATGGGGAGCATGCAAGGCAAGGTGGGTGCAGTCCATGGCACCTCAAAATTTGGGGAAGCCTGCCATGCGGGTGAAGCTAAAAACTCGATCATTTTGCTTTGCTGTATCTGTAGGAAAGGAGATGTAGGTATTCCTCCTGATGTAGAGAGTTTCAGTGACCTCCCTGATACAGTGGTGGACTGAGAATTGGGTTATTTGCTTGTGTCACTTGATGCGGCCTTAAAGGAGCCTGGGTATAAAAGTTAGGGGCCATAGTGTTCGTGCCCTGGTGTGAGGTTCATATTGTGACTGCAGCAGGTGACATAACTTGGTGGCAGCCTCCTTCGTGAAGTGGAGATATTCATTGTTCCTTAATGAAGGTAATGTAGAAGAAGTGCTGGTTGAATACCCACCGTGGGCATGGCCTTCTGCGCAGTGTCCTCATCTTCCTCACTCTTGTTGCAGCTATTCTTGCTGTCTGCTGTCCTCCTTACTGCTGCTGCTCTTCCTCCAAAGGCAGCATTATGAGACCATCCACGACTGCAAAGTATTTCTAAGGCAGTGCAGCATCATCAAACTCTTCTTCTCTCAGTCAAACTGAACTTTCCAGAGTCAGCAAACACATCAAGAAACATCCAGAACTTAACCAGCAGCCTGAAATAACAAATCAACACTGCCCCTTTAAATAATGCTGGTGAGGGGTCTGCCTGTCTGTTAGCCCCACGAGTTGCTGGGCAAATTCAGTACCTAGTGAGTCATGCACTGGGCATACTTAAACCTGAAAAGGGTCCTGCAAGAAACGCAGGACCCTAATTTAAATAAGTTATTCAGTATTTTCCATAGTTCTGACCTGCACCTCCTTAAATGTAAGAGTTATCAATTTATTCTTGCGCTTCTTTCCCTACATTTGTGCACAAAACGCTTCAAAAGTCATAGGTTGTGAAACACTTTAGGGTGCCCTGAGGACGTGAAGGGAGATATAAAAATACAAGCTGAAGAATGCTTTCAATTTTGCTTTCAGCCTGACTTTTTGTCCATCATTCTTTCTGATGGAGGAGTGACCAAGTTACTTCGAAGCTTCTGAATAAGGAATGTTTGAATTACCTTCAGGCTTCTGACCCAGTATTGAATGAATGACTCTCAAGCTTTTGGGCTGAAAACCTGTTGGTCCAGTAACGACTGAGGATTGCTCGTGTTCAATGCCATATATAAGTTCCATTTATAAAGATGCCTTCATTTGTTTTTCTGATTTACTATTGTCCTTGGTTTCTTTGAACTGTTTGCATTTAGGAAATGTTCTTACGCACATGGAAAGTTAAATTCAATAATTGCAACTTCCTTTCCTCTGCTGTATTCAAGGAACACAAGCAGGAAGTGAGCACATTTCTTTCAAAACAGGAATGAGGAAGATCAACAGTTTCGCTGCTGAAAGTTATGCTGAAGCATGAAAATGCCAGCAGAACAGTTGAGTTTGCAAAGTAAAAATAGAAGGATTTGAACAAATATGTTACCTATTAACCCTGATATTACTGACATCCAATCTACCCTTTCAAAACACCACAGTGTCTGACTAAAAGGGTGGTATGTTGCATTTAGGCGACTGGCCAAGGAGTGTTAGAGATGCCCTCAAGCTACACCCATACTTGGAGGGGGTGTTGATGTTGGAATGTAATACTGATAATTTAGAGTTGATTTAGGGTATCTACCATTCCAGCATGTTTGACTTGACTTATTTTCACAAGGCTGGTAATTTCAAAGTTTGTAACACTGTCGCCACATTTGAAATTGGTTAATATTTACATTGGTGATGATGGTGTCATGGCAACTCTTTGAATATAGCAGCATTCTTCTTGCAGTTTGTCAGTTGCTATAATAATAATCAGGGCCTACATTCCAGAGTCTACTGTCGAGAGAAAGATTCCATTCATCTCATGATTTGTAATACTGCTTTAAAACAATTACAGAACTACACTGACAATTGTTTTGTCCACAACTAAGGTAGGTCATGACTCTATTCATTATATCAAATTCTTCTAAGATAACTAAGATAAATGCAAATGCCATCCAAATATATAATTCCAAACTGTCTAATTCAACAAGACAGTCAAAAAGTTTCCACACAAGAGACTGTTAGCAAAACTGAAAGTGCGTAGAATTGGAAGCAACCTATTGGCATGGGCAGGGAATCTGTTTGGAGGTAGGAGACACACAGTAAGGAGAATGGGTATGTACTCCAATTGGCAGGGTGTGACTAGTGATTCCCAGCTGGGATTTGTACTGTTACCTTAACATTTTACTATATTTCTGTTTACATCGTTGATCAAAATGTGGGAAGACATGCCATAATCTCTGTGCTGAGGAACGGACAATAATACGAAAGGCATAGTTTTTTCAATGTCACATCTACTCTAAAGTAAAAGACTACAGTAAAAGCTTGTTCTGCAGCACATATATCCTGACAGCAATTCTCTGCTTGCGGTTTCAGAGTAGCCTATTCACCGATGACTTGATGGTCTTTGTCCAGCAACAGCATTCCTTTAAAGCTAAAGATCATCATGTTCTGGGCCTATGTTTTTGGTTTTAAAAATTTACACATACGGCTCAGTAAACTGAACCCCACTTTGCATGAGTAACCAATTTCTATCAGCTCATGACTGTTAAGGGCGGGGAACTTGTTAGAGTGAGATAACACATAATGACAGTTGTTAATCTTTCAAAACCTAGCATGAAAAACTGTTGTATGATTAATATGATACTATTGCAAAACACCAGTAAAATTTCTCTCATTTCTTTACCCATCCTTTTTTTGATCTCCTGGTTTATTACCCCTCTGTACAGCACCCTCTGTTCCCAGGTCATTGTTAAAGTTAATTCCCTCAGGCATGTTTAGCTTTATTTTTGTCTCTTTCCTTTTGCAGTGAAATAGCTAATTTCCACATAGTTTCAATCTGAGATTGGGGAAGGGGTTGGGGGGGGGGGGGGGGGGGGGGGTGGTGGGGGCAGGTGGTGAATCCAGGAGATGGTAATATTCTCAGTTTGTGCTTTGACACACCCTGAATCACCAAAAATTAAATTGGCTTGGAAAGAATCAAACTATTGCATTAATAAGTATCTCAATCCATTTGCTACGATTTTTGACAAACAGAAATAGTCCATTCCATTTTCCTCTTGCTTTTTGACAAAAAATACGAGTGCAGCACGAAGGGATAATAAATTCTTGAATGACTTGGGTATCTTGCCAAACTAACCTGATGCAGAGTAGTTAAAAGACAATGCCATTGACTATTTAGTCTAGCTGAGGGCATCATTACCTCACCTGAGGAATTGACATCAAAGTATTACTGAATTATATTATTAATTTTCATATTAATTTATAAGAACATAGGAGCAGGAGTCGGTCATTCAGCCCATCGGACCTGCTCCGGCATTCAATACGATCATGGATAATCACCCACTTCAATGCTTTTCCCCCACATTATCCCCATTTCCCTTTATGTCATTGGTATTTAGAAACCTGTCAATCTCTGCTTTAAACACAATCAATGATTGAGCTTCCACAGCCCTCTGGTGTAGAGAATTCCAAAGATTCATAGCCCTCTGAGTAAAGAAATTTCTCCTCATCTTGGTCCTAATGGCTTCCCCCTTATTTTAAAATTGTATCCCCTGGTTCTAGACTCCCCATCCAGGGAAAACGTCTTACCTGCATCTACCCTGTCTATCGCTTTCAGTATTTTGTAAGTTTCAATGAGATCACCTCTCATTCTTCAAAACTCTCGAGAATACAGGCCCAGTTTCCCCAAGCTCTCTTCACAGGACAGTCCCACCATCCTGGGAACAAGTCTGATGAACGTTCGTTGCACTCCCTCGATGGCTAGAATATCCCTCCTAAGGTAAGGGGACCAAAACTGCACACAGTACTCCAGGTGCAGTCTAACCAAGGCTCTATACAAATGAAGCAAAACTTTTCTGCTCCTGTACTCAAATCCTCTTGGGATAAAGGCTAACATAGCCTTCCTAATTGCTTGCTGCACCTGCATGTTAGCTTTCAGTGACTTATTGAGGAGGACACCAAGTCCTTTGTACATCTACACTTTCTAATCTCTTACCATTTAAGAAATACTCTACACATCTGTTCCTTGTACCAAAGTGGATAATCTCACATTTTTCCACATTATATTCCACCTGTCATCTTCTTGACCACTCACTGGACTGAATTTTACAGACTCCCTGACATCAGGCTTTGTGGCGGGGTGGGCTGGAAAATACCTTTGGGAAAGGGCCGCCATGCACCCGATGCCGGGAGGACCCGGCCCTTATTGCCTGAGGCCTCATGGCGGACCCACGCCACTCCGCAATGGGACCCCCCCTTTGCATGTTCAAATAAATACTTACGTCCCTGCCTGAGTTCCCACTCCAATTTTGGGCCTGGTGGCCGGCACGCCCGTGCCTTCGGCTC
The DNA here is from genome assembly GCF_036365525.1 of Heterodontus francisci. Lineage (NCBI taxonomy): Eukaryota > Metazoa > Chordata > Chondrichthyes > Heterodontiformes > Heterodontidae > Heterodontus > Heterodontus francisci. The sequence goes on along the minus strand of NC_090383.1, from coordinate 90,329,473 downwards.
CCCGTCCAGGGAAACGAGGTGGAACACGTGGGAAGGACGGAGGACGTATGTTTGTCAGTGTGGGGGGCGGGGGGTGGGTGGGGGAATGGGGTCAAAGTTATATTATTGGTGTAGGGAAGGGTTTGAGGTTAGAGTTTATGCACTTTGGTGGGGAGGGGGTAAGGTCAGGTGGACAAGGTAAGTATTTTGGGGAGGACAGGGAAAGTAATTAATTTAATTGTTATTGGGGGGGGGGGGGTGGGAGAAGGGCAAAAGAAATGTCTTTATTTATTTTTATGTCCTTGCGCTGTAAATATTTAAATTTAACAGTAGGGCTCAAAGCCCTTTAAAAATGGCATCAGCACCTGCGCACTGCCAGTATTATATCCTTGAATATTCAGTTCCCAGTCTTGGTCATTCTGTAGACACGGTTCCATTATGGCAATTAGATCATACCCATTTACCCCTTTTTGGGCCTTTAATTCATCTACCTTGTTGCCAATGATGCATGCATTCAGGTAGATTGCCCGTAACCTTGTCTTCTTGACATTATTCTACATTCTAAGCCTAGTTGATGCTCGCCTTTGTTTCGCCTGCCTTCTAATGTCGCTTGCTACTTTTCTACCTCCAGTTACCAGTTTTACTTCCTTCCAATTTGAGTTACCCCTTAGGTTCCCATTCCCCTAGCAAGCTAGTTTAAACCCTCCCCAACAGCACTAGCAAATCTCCCTGCGAGGATATTAGTTCCAGTCCTGTTAAGGTGTAGCCCGTCCATCTTGTACAGGTCCCACCTGCCTCAGAACTGGTCCCAATGCCTCAGAAGTCTGATGCCCTCTCTCCTACATCAATTCTCCAGCCACGTGTTCAACTGATCATTCCTCCTCTTCCCATGCTCACTAACATGTGGCACTGGGAGTAATCTGAGATTACTGCTTTGGAGGTCCTGCTTTTTAATTTCCTTCCTAGCTCCCTAAAATCTGCTTTCAGGACCTCATCCCTCTTCCTACCTTTGTCATTAGTACTAATGTGGACCATGACCTCTGGTTGTTCAGCCTCCCTCAGAAGGATGTCCTTTAGCCACTCAGTGACGTCCTTGACCCTGGCACCAGGAAGGCAACACACCATCCTGGAATCACGTTTACTGCTGCAGAAATGCCTCTCTGATCCCCTATCGAATCCCCTATCACTATTGCTCTTCCACTCTTCTTCCTCCCTTCCTGTGCAGCTGAGCCACCCATGGTGCCACAGACTTTGCTCTGGTTGCCCTCCCCCGAGGAACCATCACTCTCATCAGTATCCAAAATGGAAAACTGATTAGCAAATTAGCAAATCCCAGAGTGTTGAAAGAGGTAGCTATGAAGATAATGAATGCATTGGTGATCATCTTCCAAAATTCTATAGATTCTGGAGCGGTTCCTGCAGATTGGAAGGTCGCAAATGTCACCCCACTATTTAGGAAAGGAGGGAGAGAGAAAACAGGGAATTACAAACCTGTTAGCCTTACATCAGTCATTGGGAAAATTCTAGAATCTATTCTAAAGGATGTGATAAATGGACACTTGGATAATAATGATCTGATTGGGCATAGTCAACATGGATTTATGAATGGGAAATCATGTCTGATGAACCTGTTGGAGTTTTTTGAGGCTGTTACTAACAGAATTGATAAAGGGGAGTCACTGGATGTGGTATACTTGGATTTTCAGAAGGCTTTTGATAAAGTCACCCACAGGAGGTTTGTTCGCAAAATTAAAGCACATGGAATAGGAAGTAATATACTGGCATGGATTAAGGATTGGTTAATAGGCAGAGAGCAGGGAATAGGAATAAATGGGTCATTCTCGCATTGGCAGGCTGTGACTAGTGGGATCAGTGCTTGGGCCCCAGCTGTTGACAATATATATCAATGATTTGGATGTGGGGACCAAATGTAATATTTCCAAGTTCGCGGATGTCACAAAACTAGGTGGGAATGTGTGTTATGAGGAAGATGCAAAGTGGCTTCAAGGGGATTTGTACAGACTTAGTGAATAGACAGGAACATGGCAGATGGAATATAATGTGGAAAAATGTGAGGTTATCCACTTTGGTAGGAGGAATAGATGTGCAGAGTATTTCTTAAATGGTAAGAGATTAGAAAGTGTAGATGTACAAAGGGACCTGGGTGTTCTTCTCAATAAGTCACTGAAAGCTAACATGCAGGTGCAGCAAGCAATTAGGAAGGCTAATGATATTTTAGCCTTTATCGCAAGAGGATTTGAGTACAGGAGTAGTGAAGTCTTGCTTCAATTGTATAGAACCTTGGTTAGACCGCACTTGGAATACTGTGTGCAGTTTTGGTCCTCTTACCTTAGGAGGGATATTCTTGCCATAGAGGGAGTGCAACTAAGGTTCATCAGACTTGTTCCCGGGATGGCGGGACTGTCCTATGAAGAGAGATTGGGGAAACTGGACCTGTATTCTCGAGTGTTTTGAAGAATGATAGGTGATCTCATTGAAACCTACAAAATACTTAAAGCGATAGACAGGGTAGATGCAGGTAAGATGTTTTCCCTGGATGGGGAGTCTAGAACCAGGGGATACAATTTCAAAATAAAGGGGTAGCCACTTAGGACCGAGATGAGGAGAAATTTCTTTACTCAGAGGGTTGTGAATCTTTGGATTTCTCTACATCAGAGGGCTGTGGAAGCTCAGTCATTGCCTATGTTTAAAGCAGAGATTGACAGGTTTCTAACTACAAATGGCATAAGGGCATATGAGGATAGTGTGGGAAAAAGGCATTGAAATGGATGATCATCCATAATTGTATTGAATGGTGGAGCAGGCTCAATGGGCTGAATGGTCTACTCCTGCACCTATGTTCCTATGTTCTTATTTAGCTTCTCTGCTATTTCTCTATCCCCCATTATAAATTCTCCTGACTTTGCCTATCATAGCCAAACGTTTCCTTTTTATGTACCTATAGAAGCTTTTACAGTCCATTTTTATGTTTTTTGCGAGTTTACATTCATATTCTATTCTTTATCAGTTTCTTGGTCCTCCTTTATTGTATACTAAAATCCTGCAATTCCTCAGGTTTACTAGTATTTCTGGCAACTTTATAGGTCTTTTAATTTTATACAATCCTAAACTTCTATTGTTATCCATGGTTGACTGACTTCTTTTTGGGTTTTTGTGCCTTGACAGAGTGACGAATTGCTGTTAACTATGTAATAATTCTTTATAGACTATCCATTGCCCATGTACTGTCATATCTTTTAATGTATTTCCCAATCCACCTCAGCCAATTTGCCCCTCATCCCTTCATAATTTCCTTCGTTCAAATTTAACACTCTGGCTTCAGATTGAACTACCTCATTTTCAAACATGATGTAAAATTCTATCATATTATGGTCACTCATCCCTAATTAATTAGACCTTTCCCATTTCATAATACTAGATCTTAAATAGCCTGTTCTCTAGTCAGTTCCTCAACATACTGCTCTAGAAAACCATCCATAACACGCTCCAGAAACTCGTCTTCCACAGCATTATTGCTCATTAGGTTTACCCAGTATATTTGCAGTTTGAAAAAAGCCTGGAAGCAAGGTGTGAAATTGTAATCAATGTTTCAAATAACAAGTTATTGGAAATGATTAATGTAAATCCTCCATACAAAGTCTTTGGTTTTCATCAGTTTGGTACAGAGTGCAAAGTAATTGGATATTGTAAACTGTTACATAACGTCTGACAGCTTATGTCCTGGAGGGTTAATGGAGTTGCTCAGGAGAATATTGTTTAGTTTCAGATCTTTTCCCTTCTCTGCCTCATGCTGGATACGGTTCCATGGGCATTGGTAACCTTCTTGCACATGGCCTAAGTCAGTTCAAAGAGTGCTTTCAGAGTACAGTCGTGCGTGAATAAAAAAAAAGAAAATTAAATGGTTATGGCTATTTTTAATATCATCTCAGTTTGGTCAATCATTTCTCTTTTTGAACAGGATGCGCTGATGTAGGGAAGTGGAGGAGGCATGGAAGAACTGCTAAGTCCAATGGGTGAGAAGTGAACTAAGATCAGCAGAGACATGGCCATTAACCTAAACTGCTTTGCAATCTTATCATTCGGACCTTGTGTTTTAATTCAGATACATCTTTTCAAAGAAACTGACTCGTTAATGTTCTTAAAACAAATAAAGCAACTCTGTCTGAGGCAGTAGTTTACCTTGTTTGCACAAAAACAAGATTTAGTCAATCTTGCTGATTCCTCCATCATGGCATCCAACCATCTTTTGTATGACTCCAATTGTCCATTACTCTACACAAAAGGCCTTTGGCCATTTATAACTTTTTATATGAGGAAGTAATTCCTTACATCAGTCCCGTACTTGCCCTTTGCCAGTTTATACTTCTCTCCTTTTTTCTCCTGTAGACATAACTTGAAATTAATCTTTACAATTCTACCTACTTGTACCTCTACAAAATCTATAAATTTCCTCCTTTCAGATTTGAATAGCCTTGGTTTTTCTAACCTTTCCTCAAAACTCAGTTCTATGAAACTACAAAGAAAATTCCACAATGTGCCAGAAGCACATGTTGGGACTTTGGATGTGGAGGTCAGTGGGCACCACAGGATTTTTCATCCACATTTGGGTGCCAATTCCTAATATGTGCTCGAGGCAAGAGTAAAATTTGTAAAGTTGGCACTTCTCTGCGTAACTTCCATCGTGAGTGTTTCTCTTGTGCTCCAATGACCCAAAGTGAACACAGTTTTTGTTGTGGCCTTACCAAACCATTATTCAACTTCAGTGTGGCTGCCTTAGACATAGACCTGATCACTGTCAATCTTTGTCTGATTACAATACTGTGAAATGCCTTGGGACCTTTTCCTATGCTAAAGACTGCCATATGAATGCAAGCTGCTTTGTTAATAACACAAGCAATACTTTGAAAATAACAATAAAAATTAATGCACTACTGTTTGTACTATGGATAGATTTCAAATCCAAATTTCCAAGTATTTTGAACATTTATTTGAAACAAGCAGCCTAGCTTACCTCTTATCTAACAAAACAACTACTAACAAGTACTAAGGCATAAAAATTGCAATGACTTTGTGAAGTATTGGTTAGTGTTGCATCCAATATTGTACAGCCAGAAATTACTTGTTGGTGATATTAATAGATGAATACTTAAATATATATGAATGTTTCTTTACTCATATCACCAATAATAAAGTCTAGGCTTATATTGCTTATATTCTGTTTTCTGTATAAGGCAATATTTTGTATTCGGCAGCATACAAGAACAAAGTGTGGTTGGGCACAGGCGCCCCATGAATTTGACCTTGGTGGTTGATGGAGCATATAAAAGCTTGGAAAAAATCCCTTCGGGAGAAGTGACAGATTTACTACAGTTCAATATGTGCTTAAACAACCCTGGTTCAGCAAATGATAATTTTGTATCTAAATATTTCTGCGCAAGGGATAGATTTCCAGTGACTATTTTCTGGAAGAGAGTTTTGCAGGCAGGAGCACCTATGTGAGCAGCATATTCTATGTAGCCTTTCCGACTGAGACAGAATGTTGAGATGCAGGTGCAACTGCAGCTTATGTTTCTGGTATGAGTGTAACAGTCTAGAACAGATGCTAACTCCTTCTGGGCAGGAATCCACTGTAAACCACCTTTCAAGCTTAAATGGGCTACCTGTATACATATCTTAGTTGAATAATCCACTCATTCAATGAAACAACAAATAAATATGTCCCGACTCCCACAGATTCTGCTCAGTTGTGATGCGGAGAAAGTTTGAGATGTGGACTACACTAAGGCTGATGGGGGCTTATCATATTCTGCTCAACAGTAGGCCATTTATTATCCAACCACTGGATTGGCCCAGTGACATCAACAAAAAAACCAAATAAATAAATGTGGCACAATTTTAAAGGGGCATAGCTAATAAGCGAACCTAAGCAAAACGAAAAACCATACTTCTCAAACTAAATGACAGTGACCCTGCAGTGACCAGTCACGGAAGGCCTCAAATGTCATGGCGGGTATCACATGCTCCTTCTCCTGAACCACCCAGGCACAGACATGACCATTGAAGAGAGGCAGGCAGCTAGAGTGAACACCCAGCACCAGCCCCAGCTCAATATGCCACATCCAACCTAAACCTAAAAGTGGCCACCTTGGCTAGGCTCAGGAGCAGACCTATGAGACGGACCTCTGACTTGCCTGTCCCTCTCTGCACCAGGTGGTCAAAGATCAGGGGCTGAATTTTTATAGCTCGCGTTCTTGGCGGAGAGCTTCAAAAACTGCACGGCACACACACGAGAGGTGCTCTGCGGTGCTGCTGCGATATTTCGTGCGGTGGCTCATTAACATGGAGGGGACGGACTGCCCGCTCCCCTGATGACGTAGAGGGGACGGGTGCTCTTTCCCAGGCAATGACGTCCGGCGCCAACATGCAGGCGCCGGCGCCATTTTAAAAGGACTTCAAGCCCTCAGGGCCATTTAAATGTTTAAAATGACAGGTTTGTCAAAAAATTAAAATAACATTTTATTTATACTACCAATCCCCACTCCCACCCCACCAATAAATAATAATTTTATTATTTGTCCTATCCCCCTGCAAAAAAGTAAATTTTCAATCACGACCTTCCCCCCTCCCCCCGAACTTTCTTTTCTTTAACCTTCAACCCCTTCCCAACATCCCTCAACCAATCGGTTTGTTTTTGCTGCTCACCCCCCCACCCCAAAAAATTCACTCCTCCCCCTTCCCCACCAGTCTCACGCCTCGGATCTCTGAGTAGCGGTAAAATGGGACGGGGCCTACCCGGTGTTGAGGCCCATGGTGGTCCTCTCCTGGAAGTAGTTTTCGGGACTCCCTGCCACGACCTACAACGTCAGGGGGGCTGGTAATATTCAGCCCCAGGAGTGTGGGATGGAAGTTGAGCCAGAAACTTTAGACCAGGCCAACAGTAGGAGACGTACATTTGTGTTGTTGAAGCACTGCTGAATGTCCCCCCTCTGTCTCTCTCTCTTTCTCTTTCTCTCTCTCCTTGCCCCATTAGAAGTAACATCTTTTATACTTCTGTCATTCTCATTGATGTTTTATTGTTTCTTGTTAAGCTGTTACTGCTATTGGCATCATCAGTGAGGTGGAAGAGGCACGAAGGAATTAATAAACTGATGGAACGAGGAATGTGCTAATGTTGGCAGAGATATGACTGTTAATCCAAGGAAAACACATCGGTTGGATCTTGTTTATTAATTTAGCATCCTATTTTCCAAAGACTAATTCTTCAAATTTTCAAAACATCCATTATTCCACATTGGATTTTGTAGCGATTCACAGCATCACCGATGTGGAAGTGGATGCTGGTGCCATTTTTAAAAGGCTGCCAGCCCTGCACACAGTTCAACAAAGTGCAGAGTTCACCCCTTCCCCCCACATCCATCAGATTGGAGAGTTCATCCCTTCACCCACTCCCACCCATCAGAGTACAGAGTTTACTTCTCCCCCACCTTGGTGATGCCAGCTTTCCCTGGGCAGGAAAGTGAAGGCGCATGAGTTTCACACATTGCATTGAGGATCGGGAACTGAAGGTAAGATTGCTGGGTTTTATAATTTAATTCATGAAAATATGTTATTTAAATATGCTAAGTTGGGTCCCGTCGCACAGCAGCAGAGGGACCACCCCGGAGCTTCACTGCCTCCAGGAACATCGGGCCCAACAATCCCAGCGTCGGGTTCCGTGGCGGCCACTGATGCTCCGATTTTCCGGCCTCCCCCCCACCTCCCCCGGAACCTGACGTCAGGCTGGGAACAAAATCCAGCCCTCAGTCTGAGTGGGATGTTTCCAGTTATGTCATTCGGACAAACAGTAAGTTGCAAATAGCAAAAATAAACTCCCTGTGTTTGTAAAGCTTTCCACTTCAATATCTGGATAGGAAATGCAGAAATTGGGTTTAAATGTGAACTGAAGCTGCAATTTGAGTTTAGACCTTTAAGTGAGCTACAGGAATAATATTACTTCATTTAGAACAAATCGGATCTCCTATAGTATTTTTCCCTTCATGATGCTATATGATTCAATTAGCATTCAGCTATGCTGCAAAAACCCATACCTATATTTTCATAATTTTAGATTTAGATTTAGATTTATAGATACAGCACTATGTTGACCCTTTGCTCTGAGAAGGGCCAATAGATAAATAAACCATGCCTGAGCAGTTTCAGCACAGTGTAAAAAGACAGGAGGTTGCCTTCTTGCATTGTCAGCTTAAGCTGTGGTACTATTAATTATCTACTGCATTATTAGTACCATAGCTTAAGCTGCATAAACAAATGTCTCAGTTTTAATCCATTTTCTGACAGACATTTAACAGTATTTCTTTTCCTGCGTATCACTAGAGGCTTTGAAAACGTATTTGTACAGATGTGTAGTTGGTGTGGGGGGAATGCTGGGGGTGGGGTGGGTGGTAAGTACAGTCAGGTACGGAACAGCGTGCGTGGAGTAATCATTACAAGTGGGCTTACTGTGTTGCATACACCTGTTGTTTAACTGAAGGAATGCCCTTACCAGGCCTTGAAATGCAGCTTTGTTTTTTTTTTGTTTTCGTTCTTTAGCTGGTGTAGTGATTACACTGGGGGCACAGGGGAACAGCCGCTTATGTGCTTTGTGGTCAGTATTCTGGGGATTATCTCCAAGTCAATGTTTACGCAGTGCCGCAGCTAATGCTGCCCAGATGCTCTATCTGTGGGAAATCCAGAAACCACACTGCACTAGGCTTGTGGTGTTGTCAGGGATAAATACTCTTTCCCATTCAGCCTGTTTGTATATACTCAATGTTTTCACACTGAATGAGCGGAGTGGCAGTTAAAGCAGATGTGGCATGGTGTTACTGGTGAAATGCCTTACAGATGTTTGAGGTTACCAGGTCTTCAGGTTATTAGAATTCGGAATGGGGGATGGAAGTTGTGGAGGGAGGTGTATTTCTGCACGTGCTATTTGTTGTAATGTGGGTTAACAGAATGCAGTGGAGGTGAAGGGAATTACTTCAACCACAGACTGCAAAGTTTCACACAGAAGCCTAGACCACAAGAGGATCTGGAAAAAGAGACCAGTCAGACTCATTCTTTGCAAACAAAAAAAAGTTAACTGTTTACTTCCCTTTCAAGGAGCTATAATTAAAATCACTAAAGCTTCAGTGATGACATCCAGACCCTGCCAGAACAGTGTTTTTTTTTTAAACTTGCCATAGCTCTAACATTGTAGCAAAAAATTGATCTTTTTCAGCTGGGCTTTCTCTAAAGTTTAGAGTTACCAACCCTCCAGGTTTGCCCTGGAGTCTCCAGGAATTAAAGACCAATCTCCAAGACTCTGTTGCGGGCAATCCTGGAGAAAAATCAGAGGGTCAGTAAAAGATTGTTTTTTGTTTCTATTTTCTTAGCTTTATAACTAATAAAAGAATACAATTGGACGTGGAAATAATAAAAGAATTATCCAACCAAGTAATCAAGAGTCCAGTCCGTTCACTTTGTAGTGGGCATGGGAAGATGGGGCAACAACAACTTATATTTATGTAGCACCTTTTATACAATAGCATCCCAAGGCGCTTCACAGGAGCAATATAAAACAAAATTATGGCACTGAGCCACATAAGAAAATATTAGATCAGATGACCAAAAGCTTAGTCCAAGTGGTAGGTTTTAAGGAGTATCTTAGAGGAGGAAAGTGAGGTGGAGCGATATAGGGAGAGTATTCCTGAGCTTAAGGCCTTGGCAACTGAAGGCATAGTCACTAATGGTGGAATGATTAAAATTGGGGTGCTCAAAAGGCCAAAATTAAATGAGTGCAGATATCTTGGAGAGTTGTGGGGCTGGAGGAGATTACAGAGATTGGGAGGGGCGACGCCATGGAGGGAATTGAAAACAAGTATGAGAATTTTAAAATCAAGCCGTGTTTGACCAGGAGCCAGTGTGGGCCAGTGAGCACAGAGGTAATAGAAGAACAGGATTTGGTGCGGGTTAGGACAGGGGCAGCAATGACCTCAAGTTTACGGAAGGTAGAATGTGGGAGACCAGCCAGGAGTGCATTGGAATAGCCAAGTCTAGAGGTAACATAGGCATTAATGAGGGTTTCAACAGCAGATGAGCTGAGACAGGGGCAAAGTCGGAGCGGTGTTAACGGAGGTGGAAATAAGTGGCCTTAGCGATGGCACAAATATGTAGTCTGAAGCTCATCATGCGGTCAAATATGACACCAAGGTTGTGAATAGTCTGCTTTAGTCTTAGGCTGCTACCAGGAGAGGGATGGTGTTGGTAGCTAGGGAACAGAGTTTGGAGCAGTGATTGAAAACAATGGCTTCAGTCTTTCCAATATTTAACTGGAGGAAATTTCTGCTCATCCAGTACTGGATAAGCTGTCTGATAATTTAGCAACAGTGTAGGAGTCAAGAGAGTTGGTGGTGAGGTAGAACTGGGTGCCAGCGTACTTGTGAAAACTAACACTGTGCTTTTGGATGATGTCGCTGAAGGGCAGCATGTAGCTGAGAAATAGGAGGGGCCAAGGATAGATCCCTGGGGGACACCAGAGGTCACGGTGCAGGAATGGGAAGAGAAGCCATTGCAAGTGATACTTTGGCTTCGATTAGACAGATAAGAATGGAACAAGAGGATTGACATGTCGAGCGACTAATGGCTGGATTGTAGAGGTGAGGTGGTTGGAGGCAGGAAGTCTTGTGTTGAAACCTCCAGAATATGTCCAACCGGAGCTGGCAACCGTACTAGAGTTGCTGATGCTGACATTTTGGCATCAGGGCCCAAGCAGCTGGGCTGTCCCAGCATGCGTTTAATTTAGCGCAGCTCAAATCTATATGTTTATTTTTTTTAAATGTTAAACTTGATGAAAAATGTAAAGGCAAACATTCAAGGGACTTACCCAGTTAAAACGTCTGTTTGTCATATTTATGGCATACTGCTCCGATAAAGGAGTATCACTGCTTGTAAAATATCTTGCAATGATGTTTTTATAAGCAAATTGAATGTTGCATCTGCTGTTTTTAAAGCTTATGTATGACATGCCAGATGTTCACATTGTTGCAGTAGAGGTCAATTTCTGGGAGGTTGAGTATGTGTATCTCTGTTTACTGCCATTCTTCACCCTTTTAGTTTGAATCCAGATTGGAGCTCATGATGTGCAAACGGGTGTTTCTATATTACTGTAAGCACATCCACCCTCCTGCATTCCTTTCTCTGACTGGTGGGCTAGCTCCAAACATCTGACCATGTTTCTCTTAGTCTAGCGTCCAGTTTGCTCCAAAAATATTTTACCTCTGGTTTCCCCATCTTCCTGTGGGGAAATAACTCCCTCTGTAAAGGCACAATAGAGGGAGTTCACTGTGTGGGAGCCATATGATAATGATTTTATGTACGTATTTGCCATAAATTAATCATGTTCAACCATACAACGAGTTACCTAGCACAATGACTGGACAACTAGCTGTTCAGTCCCAGAAAACTCGCATTGCCCTGATCACCAAGAGCCTACTCAAGAGTTCTACAACAACTGGGTTCTTCTGCCCAGGCAAGTCCACAAGTATCACTCATCACTTCCTCGTTATACTGTTATGTATACTTTGTCATCTACAATCTCAGCACAGATTTGTGTCCCAAAGACAGCTTCTTAGTACAGCTTTTTGTAGATCTGAGTATCCTTGCTGCTCCGTCACTGCGTCAAATATATCAATAAAGTCTAAATGATCAAAATGATTAAATAAACAGAAGTTTCAACTCTAACATGAGTAGTTAATCTGAAAAACTGGCTCAGTTATCACTGTGCAAATTTGTTGCAATCCATCATTGTTGACCATTTTTGGCTCATCGGCAGTAATTCTCCTGCAAATCTTACAAGAGGCAAATTATTTCTACTCAAATAAAATGTGGAATCTAATTACACGCTACAGAAAAAGGGAATTTCTTGTCATTCTACAGTAGATAAGTTGGAACCTCTATTCGATAGATTTCAACCCTACTTAAACACTGTATTCTATAATACTTTCATTATTATAAAACACCATAGGAATGATTTTCTTCTGCTTTGTACTTGAGAAGGAGGAGAAAGCAGCAACAACATTGCAGTTATATCGCACCTTTAACATAAGTGATTCACGGAGGTTTAGGGGAATTCCGGAGCATAGAGCTTAGATGGCTGAAAGTATGCCCACCTCGATTCTGGATTCAGAATGTTCGGATGAGGGTGGGGGGCAGGTGAGCCGGTGGGCTCAGCTGTAGTATAGATGGAGGTTATAGACATAAAAAAGGGCAAGGCTATGAAGGGATTTCTACATGAGGATGATAACTTTAAATTTGAGACACTGAGGGAACAGGAGCCAATGTGGTCAGTGAGGAAAAGGGGAAAAAAATCATCCAGGATCCCTAATCATTATGTAGTGACCCCTGTTAAAATGTGCTTGTGTATGGATGTTGGATCAATGCAGAATTTGGTTTGACCATGATATGTCTCCACAGTGGATAGCCCATCATTATTCAGTGTAGGCTTATGCATTAATTGTGGCCGTTTGAGTGAAGTACTTGTGAATTGTTAAAGCCCGTAGAACCATACCCAGAATGAATGAGTTCCTTTAAGAGTTGAAGAGAGAAAGATGGGGAGAAAATGGGGGGGAAAAAATCACTTTCTTTCAGCAAATAAAATGAGACAGATGTACCAAAGTAACCCAAGTGACTTTGAAGATTTAACAAGCAACATGGCGCAATTTAACCTCTCCTGCAACAAAAAAGTCAAAGATGAAATTCTATTTGACCCAAAACAGCAGGTAAATCCTCAAAGAAAAACAGCAATGATTTTAAAAGCTGAGGCACAATAGCAATAAACTGGGCAAAGGCTGCACACAAAAAAGAGCTCTGGCTCTCCAATAAATTCCTCACAATTTATTCAATGTGCGGGAGCTATTTATGGGCTTGTAAACCCAGGGCCTGCTTGGTTATCACTTCAATGTCCTTTGCAACATCCAAAATATACAATGTCATCTGTTATATTGCTTCCCTGGAAAGGGATAATGAAAAACATTAATACATAGATTCTGACGAGTGCAAGAAATAATGATTTTTATTATTATTAAAAGGTTTTTCAATTACTTTTTAACATAAATATTCTGATGCAAAATCTAGAAACAGTTTTATCTCAGCCATGCCCATGATCTGTGATAAACCATTCTAGTCCTTACAAATCACTTGAGTATGCAACAGTCAGTAGTAAATTGACTGATTTTTCATTGAATAATTTATCATCCTCTATCAATGCTGTTGCTACTTATATTGAGCTACATTCTCTGTATCTTTCTCGTTGCTAATATACTGCTCTTCATCCTGCTGTGTAATAGTTATGTCTCCCTGGACACATAGGCACTTTCTACTCATTCTTTTGCCTGTTGGAAAGGATGCACGAGCCTGTGCCCAGTTTCTGTTTCTGACCCTTGTAATAATTAACTCTCACTATGGAACATTCTACATATCACTAACATGGTGCTGTTCATAATTCACAATATTCTTCAAATAATCTGATATTTTAGTTTGAAAGTAGGAATGTTAATACAACAGTAGAAAACTCAAGATTTTGTATTTTGGAAGGTGTTTGGATATTAACTTCTCAGACCAAACAAAACAACTTCAAAAGTTAAGAATTCCACAATAAGGCTCAAATGGAAATATTACTACTTCTCTTAGTCTAAAAATTTTAATCAAGCAACTGAAAAGAAAAAACAAAATGATCTCGTTGAGCAAAAGCTCTAAAGCAGAATGTCCAACTGCTGGTTGTGTGTTACTGTCTATCAGAAACTTCCTTATCACTCACTACATCGTTAAGGAATGTAACTGCAATTAATTGGTCGAATTGGAAGAATATCCATTGTTTCTGTGTTCTATCAAGTGATCTAAGGCATGTTCCTTCAAAAGAAGAAGTGGCCCAGTACAAAAAACAGTGGTGCAGTGGTTAGCACCACAGCCTCACAGCTCCAGCAACCTGGATTCAGTTCTGGGTACTGCCTGTGTGGAGTTTGCAAGTTCTCCCTGTGACTGTGTGGGTTTCTGCCGGGTGCTCTGGTTTCCTCCCACAGCCAAAGACTTGCAGGTTAATAGGTAAATTGGCCATTGTAAATTACTCCTAGTGTAGGTAGGTGGTAGGAGAATGGTGGGGATATGGGATTAATGTAGGATTAGTATAAATGGGTGGTTGTTAGTCAGCACAGACTCGGTGGGCCAAAGGGCCTGTTTTAGTGATGTATCTCTAAATTAAAATAAATTGAAAATCCAGATAAATGTTTGGACACCCCACCTCCACTGTAGTGCAGTGGGGAAGTCGGCCAAATGAAACAACTGCATTTTACCATGTCAGCAGTAAAAGTAGTTACTCCAAATACCATGTTGCTCAATAGAGACTGCATTAGTGCCCTATACTATAGACAGTAACAGCTACATGAGTTACATTTATCATCTTAACCCGTGTAATGAGGGTGAGAAGAGAGAGCGTGCATTATATAGTGTTTTACCTCATCTCCCAGAAGCATTTCAAAACACTTCATTTAGTAAACTACATTGAACACGATCACTATTACATTGGCAAATTCAGCAGCCACGTTGCACATGGCAAGATCCCACAAACAGCAATGAAATGAATGTTTATTTGGTCTGTTTTTGGTGGTGTTGGCTGAGAGAGAAGTAATGGCCAGGATACCGAGAGAACTCCTTGCAGTTCTTCACATACCTAGACATTGGGCTGAATTCTATAAGCCCGCCGCTGAAAATGGGCGGGCCACAAGCCAAAGAGCCGTGATTCCAAGCACGGTGGCTCATTGAAATAGCCGGGGCAGGCCGCCCACCCACCCCCCCGCCCCCCCCTCACCCCCGATTACGTGGAGGGGGCGGGCTGTCCATCCCCGGCAATGGTGACAGCTGCCTGTACCATTTTTAAAAGGCTGTTAGCTCTACTGGCAAATTTAAATATTTAAAGAAATATTTATTGAAATTAAATAAATACATCTCTTTTGCCCCTCTCTCAGCCCCCAATCACAATTACATCAATTATTTGCCCTTCCCCCCCAAAACACTTACCTTTACCATCTGTCCTCCCCCCCGCCCCCCCAACTGTACAAACTTTAAACTATAACTTTTTTCACCATTCCCTACACCCATGATGCTAATCTAACCCCATTTCCCCACACCCTCACTGAAAAACCTACCTCCTCCCCCCTCCCCAACAGTGTTGTGCCTTCGTTCCCCGGACAGGGATCCGAAGGAATGGCAGTTTTGGCCACCGGGGTGAAGATGGCAGCGGGACATTAGGAGGCGATGGGAGAGTCATTAATTCAGGTATTGTAATTTATTTAAATATTTAAATTGCGGTCCCGTTGCTGAGTGGAGGGGGGGGGGAGCCGCCACGAGGCCTCACTGGCGGCGATAATATTGGCCCCCCCCCACTGCCACGGATCCCGATATCGAGGGCTCTATAGTATCCAGCCCATTGTCAGGAGGTTCATTAGTCATCACAGCTCAGCCTGGTCTTCCCTTCAGCCCTATATTCACACACATACTTGCCAGCAGGGAGTGCTGGATACTGGTCAGGAGCAGGAACCTTGGCTGATTTCCCCTCTCTAGCCGAAGGGAGTGGAGCACCTCAACTGCTGAGATCGGCTAACTCAGGGAATTGGACTTTCTGATCTGAATGGTTCAGATACACAGGTCTGAATTTTACTGTGAGCTTTGGGATCCCAACATCAGGGCAAAAAGCGGGTTCCAAGGCCATGCTTGCCGGCAGCGGGAGTGGCTTGGCCATTTTATCATAGGCAGCCTCCTAATTAGCCGCCTGCAGGCTGCCGTCCAATTAAGGACGGTGGGCAGGCTCCTGATGCTGCCAGCCCAATCAGAGGGCAGAGAGCCCTGAAGCCTCAGCAGGGCCAACGGAGAGGTGGGCATTGCTGAGGCAGGTCGGAGCACTCTGGGGACCTCAAAAGGGAGGTGCCCTCGGACAGGTATTTGAAAATTAAAATTTAGGATAATCAAGGGCAGTCGGCCTGTGGGACGGAGAGGGAAACCCTGCAGGGGATCGTTAGGGCTGCGCAGGGTGCCTCTCATTCACGCAGCCCCCTCTTCGCACCGGGCTGCTGTGAGGAGGCCACCTGCATGAAGCTGGTGGCTTCCCCATGTGGGGTTGTTGGTGGGGGTGGGGGGCACTCCACCGTCAGCAAAATGCTGGCAACCCTGTAAAATGACCCATTGTTGGGTCTTTAATTCTGCAAATTGGCTGCCCACCTCCATGCAGGACAGCGATGGGGAGCTGTCCCAGTGCAGCTGCCCGCTATTTTACCTGCTCTCCATCTCTGTTCCCTGCACATAGTATCTTTACAATCTGAGCCATCAAGGGAATAACCTTTGAGTATCTTCAAAGAAATGCCATAGGCACATTATTGGAACATGAGAAAGCATGGAATGAGAAAAGCCATTTGACTCCAAGCTGATTCTTTATTTAGCTCAGGTACAATCCACTCTTATCATGGATTCTACTCAGCCCATTTAGTAACTAGGGGGATGGATTAACCATTCAGGAATCTTTTTGTTTTATATACATATAGTACCTGGATATTAACTTCTTGTATTGTGATTTGGCCAAGGTAATACTCAATGAAAATAATTAATTGCAACAGGGACCCCTGCAGATTATGCTGATTGATGCCTGAGTAGAGTCTGGCAGGCATATAAAGTGTTAACGCAATTTGTTTTTTGGTCACACCAAGTGCTATTCCTGCTGTCTCATAGCTCTGCACACATGTCACTGCTGATACTAAAACCACACACTGACACACCACATCTCTTTGAGTAAGACTGTTATCGAGCACCAGTGACTCATGGTCACATGAGCAGCTGTTGTCAATAGCAGCCTTCGGCTCTGTGACTGAGTGTCTCAGAAATGGCACTTCCTGCAGTTACACTACACAAATTATTTTGGTGGGTATTTTATTCACAAAAATATCCCCCCTTGAGATGAACAGGTAACCCAAAAATTCACAAAAGAACTATTTCATTACACTGATACGATATTGTAAAAATTGGTTAGTAGCAAGAAAAGTTGCATAAAATAGCTGCAGCCTTTTATTTATATCATACTTTTAATAACATGTGCCAATATCACACTTACTGCATAAGCCTGTTACTTCTTCCTCGCTTCTTTTACTTTGGTTATGAAGTAGAAAGGATAGGTTTAGTGCTGACTTTGGGAGGATTGGATGTCAGTGCCAACAATGGAAGATCTTCTGACTTTTTTCATTGTGTGTCAGCATCAAGCAGTAGCTGAGGTGAATAGCATAGATGCCTTTAAGGGGAAGCTAGACACGTACATGAGGGATAAAGAAATAGAAGGATATGCAAGGCAGGGTTAGATGAGGTAGGGCAGGAGGAGGCTTGTGTGGAGCATTACGACCAGTTGGGTAGAATGGTCTATTTCTCTGCTGTAAATTCAATGTAATCCTACGTACACCTACCATTTCTGAGTAAAGCTACGATTTAGGCCAAGTGGAGTTAGTTTTTATGCTATGGATCCCTGCCTACCAGTGTAACTTGCTCAAATACATTTAATTTACACATGTCAAAGAGAGGAGGTTATCATGTCATCAGGTCAAGAGAATGTCTGGAGATATTAATCTAATGGTTAGACTCAAACCCAGGCTCCAGAAGTGAAGGGACAATGTTCCAACCCACTGGGGTGCTCAGAACCTTTTTAAGGGAAACCATCATTTTGTTCTGTCTGATTTCTATATTTCTTTGTTTTTCCCAGTTCTTTTGCCTTTTACTTTGCTGAAGGTGCTGAGTCTTCCTGATTATAGTTCCATGTTGCTGTTACTTTGCCTGAGTGGCTTTTTCTCATGTGTGAGTCTTGACAGTGAATTTAAGTTGCTATGCATTGATGGAGGGCATCATGACTGAGCCCAATGCTGTCTGTTGGAACTCTGTTCAATTGCATTTCCCAGCAGAAGATTATTCAATAGTGAGTAGGATAATTTTCCCCATCCAGAGGCAATGAGCTGAATTTTGTATTCCTACAATGGCCAGAAAAATTTAAATAAGCAAAGATTGATCACATTCCTGGTCAAGAGTGATTCAGTTCAATACCATAACATCCATTTAACCACTGAGTCATCACTAGGTTATACATTTAAAATTATGCCTAACAATGTGATTTCTGATTTTTCCACTTATTTTGTATTGAATATGTGAATATTTACTTCCATAGTATGATAGTTTGCCACACAGAAGGAGCCATTTGGCTTTTTGCTAGAGTAATTTAAAACAATCTTACTGCCCTGCTTGCTCCACATGGCTTTGTATCTTCCTTCGTTTCAAATCTTTGTTCAATTTGTCCATCACTAAACCAGATTATTTAGTTGTTCTTTGTGTGATCTCACTTTGTGCAAATTGACTGCTGCGATTCCCTACATTATAGCAGTGACTACACTTCAGAAGTACTTAATTGTTTGTTAACTGCTTTGTTTGTGAAAAGCAGAATATAAATGCAAACCATTCTCTCTTTCAATGATCTCTTTAAAAAGGCCTATGTTGTGTGCCTCAACCAGTCTCCCATGGAAAAGGTTCCATATTCCAATAGTTCTTTGTGAAAAAAAATTCTCCTAAATGTTCCTTGTCCCTGCTGTCAGTTGGATGAATCTGTTGCATTCTCGCTATGGCTTTCATGCCCTTTACATAATTGGTATGCCTAAAATTGCACACAGTCTTTGAACTATGACCTATCCAATATTTTGTACAAATTTATCATTATTTCCAAACCCTTATACTGCAAGCTCCTATTTTAAAAAACAAAATGTTGAGGTTGTGTTCTTTATGCTGTTGACAGCACAGAGGCAAGTTTCAGAGAGAGGGGTTTCAGAATTGTCTTGCTGTTGGGAAGGGGTGGAGGAGTGGAGGGGAATGTCCCAGGGAAGGGGAGGTCTAGACTTCCTTTGTGGGGCTCGGAGGAACACTCCTGCCCCTCTTGACCCCACAAGAAAAGTTGAAAGAAGTTTCAAAAAATTGCCTCTTCTAGACCAGGCTCCTCTTCCTGCTATCCTGACCTGGCAAGAAAGCCACAACAGCTCAGGCTCAGTTAAAATTGCAGTCGGTCCCTGATGTTGTCATTGGTTCCCAATCTCTATATTTAAAGGTGGATCCTCTTTACTTCAGTCAGCCTCTAGTTTCCTGACATGATGGGGTGGGGGGCAGTTTAACTGCACAGAGATGGGAACCCAGCGGCAGGCCTGGGGGCCAGTGCTGCAGGCAGGCCTACAGGCCCTCCCTGCCTGCCAGTGTGCAGGTGAAGCCAAATGCTGCCCTGTAGAGCAATCCCCACCCAGCGCAACACTGGTTGCCTGGCTGCTTTTTCTATTTTTAATTTGAATTTTTTAAAAAGTTGGTGAGATGGGACTTCCATGTTGAAGCGCCCTCTTAGTTACTTACCCTTTACTGCAGCCTGCTGTTCCTCTCAACTGGAAGGCTTCTGATTGTCCCTGCAGCTTCAAGAGCCCTCCTGCCACCCTTAATTGGGCAGGGAATCAGTCTCCATGCCAATTAAGAGGGCGCCGTGGTCAAAATCCCAAAGAGTGACTGTTTCTCCATAGGTGCGGGTTTGGACCTGAAAACAGTCCCGTCTCCTGTTTCCTGTCCTTGAAGTGAAAATGCAGCCCCCTAGTGTGTGACATTTGGTATGTCAGATGCATGTTGGATGAGAGCCTTTTATGTAGGCTAGCCGATCTGCATGATGCGGCCCATTATAAGTCAGATGAGGACAAAGGTATTTTACAATGTAATGCACAATGTATTATCCTGCTGCTAAAGTGGATCCATTCCCTTCAAGTCACAAAGTCTAATTGTTATTTAATGAACATCAGTCTTTGGTCTCCTTATCTCGAGAGACAATGGGTAAGCGCCTGGAGGTGGTCAGTGGTGTGTGGAGCAGCGCCTGGAGTGGCTATAAAGGCCAATTCTAGAGTGACAGGCTCTTCCACAGGTGCTGCAGAAAAATTTGATTGTCGGGGCTGTTACACAGTTGGCTCTCCCCTTGCGCCTCTGTCTTTTTTCCTGCCAACTGCTAAGTCTCTTCGACTCGCCACACTTTAGCCCTGACTTGATGGCTGCCCGCCAGCTCTGGCAAACGCTGGCAACTGACTCCCACGACTTGTGATCAATGTCACAGGACTTCATGTCGCGTTTGCAGACGTCTTTAAAGCGGAGACATGGACGGCCGATGGGTCTGATACCAGTGGCGAGCTCGCTGTACAATGTGTCTTTGGGGATCCTGCCATCTTCCATGCAGCTCACATGGCCAAGCCATCTCAAGCGCCGCTGACTCAGTAGTGTGTATAAGCTGTGGATGTTGGCCGCCTCGAGGACTTCTGTGTTGGAGATACGGTCCTGCCACCTGATGCCAAGTATTCTCCGGAGGCAGCGAAGATGGAATGAATTGAGACGTCGCTCTTGGCTGACATGCATTGTCCAGGCCTCGCTGCCATAGAGCAAGGTACTGAGGACACAGGCTTGATACACTCGGACTTTTGTGTTCTGTGTCAGTGCGCCATTTTTCCACACTCTCTTGGCCAGTCTGGACATAGCAGTGGAAGCCTTTCCCATGCGCTTGTTGATTTCTGCATCTAGAGACAGGTTACTGGTGATAGTTGAGCCTTGGTAGGTGAACTCTTGAACCACTTCCAGAGCGTGGTCGCCAATATTGATGGATGGAGCATTTCTGACGTCCTGCCCCATGATGTTCGTTTTCTTGAGGCTGATGGTTAGGCCAAATTCATTGCAGGCAGCCGCAAACCTGTCGATGAGACTCTGCAGGCACTCTTCAGTGTGAGATGTTAAAGCAGCATCGTCAGCAAAGAGGAGTTCCCTGATGAGGACTTTCTGTACTTTGGACTTCGCTCTTAGACGGGCAAGATTGAACAACCTGCCCCCTGATCTTGTGTGGAGGAAAATTCCTTCTTCTGAGGACTTGAACGCATGTGAAAGCAGCAGGGAGAAGAAAATCCCAAAAAGTGTGGGTGCGAGAACACAGCACTGTTTCATGCCACTCAGGATAGGAAAGGGGTCTGATGAGGAGCCACCATAATGAACAAAGGCTCAGGTAAATAAGAGTTCCATTATTGATTGAGGAGCAAACGTTTTAAATTGAAATTTAATTGAAATGTGCATGTTAGGGTCAGGCTGCAGCTCAGAAGTACCCTGCTTGCCTTTTGCATCTGTAACAAAGTGTAATATCTAGAGAACCAGATCTGGAGGGTAATATTGGGAGTGTGACATCAACATGAGTTGGACGTACTGATGTGCTATGTTGGAACAGATTCTGTGCTACAGGCAATTTCAGCATGGCTGTATTGTGCTTTCAATAAAACCATGTTGCAGCTTTGTTCTTTGTTAATAAAACCCATAGAGGCGAGCAGCCTCCCCTTCAGCCATACATTCCAATGTCTGGTTATTTGCAATCACTGGGGTTTATTCTTAAAGTAACCCTCTTGTCTCTTAAAGTGTTTTGTGGGTTTGCAGACAAAAGTGTTTGCAATCATACCACAGCAACTCTGTACATTCAAAACTACCATTACGTTGTCCTGCACCTAAACATAAACATTACGAAAGTTGACACTGCAGCAAAGTGTCTGCTGAAGCATGAAACAACATGCTGGACTTTGAGCTAGCTTTTCCAATCAGGCTGTTTCAGGGGACTACCCAAAAATTACCCGATATGCAAACACTAGTCTTTTGGCATCTCAGATTCATTTTTGTTCCTTCCAATGTTTTTCACTTCTTTTCCTTCACCGAAGATGCTGACACCCTCACTGGTTATTGTTCCCTCACTGGAATATGATTCCATCACTGGGATATGGTTCCATCACTGTGATATGGTTCCTTCACTGATATACGGTTCCCTCACTGGGATACGGTTCCATCACTGGGATACGGTTCCCTCACTGGGATACGGTTCCCTCACTGGGGTATGATTCCCTCACTGGGATGTGGTTCTCTCACCGGGATGTGGTTCCATCACTGGGATACGGTTCCCTCACTGGGATAAGGTTCCTTCACTGGGATACGGTTCCCTCACTGGGGTACGATTCCCTCACTGGGATATGGTTCCATCACTGGGATATGGTTCTCTCACCGGGATGTGGTTCCCTCACTGGGACATGGCTCCCTCACTGGGATATGGTTCTCTCATTGGGATATGGTTCTTTCACTGGGATATGGTTCTTTTACTGGGATATGGTTCTCTCGCCGGGATGTGGTTCCATCGCTGGGATATGGTTCTCTCACCGGGATGTTGTTCCGTCACTGGGATATGGTTCTCTCGCCGGGATGTGGTTCCGTCACTGGGATATGGTTCTCTCACCGGGATGTGGTTCCATCACTGGGATATGGTTCTCTCGCCGGGATGTGGTTCCCTCACTGGGACATGGCTCCCTCACTGGGATATGGTTCTCTCACCGGGATGTTGTTCCGTCACTGGGATATGGTTCTCTCACCGGGATGTGGTTCCATCACTGGGATATGGTTCTCTCGCCGGGATGTGGTTCCATCACTGGGATATGGTTCTCTCACTGGGATGTGGTTCCATCACTGGGATATGGTTCTCTCGCCGGGATGTGGTTCCCTCACTGGGTCATGGCTCCCTCACTGGGATATAGTTCTCTCAACAGGATATGATTCCCTCACTGGGATATGGTTCTTTCACTGGGATATGGTTCTTTCACTGGGATATGGTTCCTTCACTAGAGTGTGATTATCTCATTGCGGTATTTTTTCTCACTGAGATATGGCTGTCTGACTGGGGTATGCTTGGCTAAGTGGGGTATGGTTCCCTTATTTTCTACATTACAGCAGTGACTAATCTTTAAAAGTACTTCAATGGCTGTAAAGCACTTTGGGATGCCCTGAGGATTCCTTCCTTCCTTCCTTCCTCCCTTCCTCCTTCCTTCCCTCCCTCCCTCTGTCTGTCTGTCTCTCTCTCCTCCCCACTGCATCATGGTTCTTTCACTAGCATACAAAACAGTTAACCTCAGTCCTTTCCTCACCAGCATTTACATTGTATCCACTTCTAGCAGGGACCAATGAATAATAAACAGGAAACTTTTACCTCCAGAACTTTGGGATGTTGCAGCCAATTTTAGTGCCTCTACCATTGATGTTATTGAGATCAGCTGACTCAGTACAGACTGGGTGATAGGCCAGACTGGGATCTTCCTTGCCTGGTTTGCTCTGAGATGAATACTTTACCTCTGAGTCATCAGGCTGAATCGTTTCAATTTTTGAGTCAAATAATTTCTACATTTAATAAACTACAGTTAATGCCATTGACCCATTGAATATCACACTAAAGCTATTTAAAGCACGATTGCATTCATTCCAATTACCGAAAGTTGATGAAAAACAAACAACAAAAGTGTTTTCATAGCAAGTGAAATAATGTAGGTTACACTGGACTCACTAGTGATGTCTGATATCCTGACTGGTGGAGTAGATTGCCCATCTGTTGTTGAACTTGCCCGATTTTTATCCTTCTAAATTGCGCAGATGTGACAATGGGCAGGTGAGCTGTGCTTCCAGATTACCATCCAGGTGGTCATGGTGAAACTTACTCCCAGTTACACCAGTTAAAAGCAATATCATAAGCTAGGCAAGTGACTCTCCTGCTCCCGATAGAGCTCTCGGAACTATCAAGAAAACACGATATGCCAAATGAAGAATTTTTCATTCATTGGTGGAAAACTTACATTAAACTTTTAATGGGAAAACCCCTGCAGTTAATTTTTTTTAAAACTGGCAGCCAAGATGGTGACTGCAATTTGCATCTGAAACACCTTTTCATATTCAAAAGATCCACCCGGAGCCAAAGGTTTGAGCAGCATGGACCCAGGACCCAGGACCCAGGACCCAGGACCCAGGACCCAGAACCCAGGACAATGGCAGTCAAGACAATCCTAACACATTGACTTTGAAAGAGCAAGCCCCCTCCAAGTGTATATTGGCATCCTGGGGCCTGTGGAGCCAATTCCTAAACTTGAATTTTATTAGAAGGGTCCAGAAAACCTGAAGCAGGCATGTGACCATCTGTCCATCTTGGGGGAAGCTGTTTTTTCTCCCCTTGGACAAAGAGACTGGCAGTAACTCAGACTGTGCAGTAGAAAAAGGCTGCGTGCCTCCCTTTCTCTCTCTCTCCCCAGATAACACAAGTTTGAAAATTGCGACTGTGAATCCCTCCAAGCCTACAGATTGCTACACACAGAGACCAGGGGAAGAGAACCAACTAAAAGTCTGCCTCCAAGAAAGCCTTGAGCCAAGTGAGACAACTATAAAGTGCACTTTGACCAACCGAGGACTTCAAGAATACAGCTTCGTCCGGAAGACTACCAGATCATCCACTTCACAGACTGTGTATTTAAGTTCCATTTATTCTGGACTCTAATTCAATCCCCAAATCTATTTTTCCCTCTGTAATCTATTTGTGTGTGTAGAATTCTCGTGTGAATGTGTGCGGGAATGTGTAGCCTATTTTTTTCATATTTTTAAATCAGGGTTAGATTGTTAAGTTTAATAAGCTTACCTCTTTCTTGTTTAAACTCAAGAAAACCTGTCTGATTGGTTCTTTCATGATCACAGTAAAGAAAAAAGGTTAAACGCTCACAGAAGTGATAAGCTCAACCACTGTTTAAAAAGAATAAACCCTGTTTTGGTCAAATAATAGGAAGGGCAAGGGGCCAACTTAGCTGTAACAGAACCCTCAGATTGTCAGTCAGATAATCTCCAGATGCAAATACCAGATTCAAATTTCTTGGACATACAGAACCCCAAGGTCCCTGTTTTGTGGTATCAGTAAGTTTGGTTACATTTGGCTTAAATTTCTTAGTGTATGAGAAAAGTGCAGGACCTCCACTTCCCTGATCTTGCCAGGTTCTTTTGCACTCTTCCTGCCTCTCCATGAATATCGGGGCCACTGTGTCAGTTTGGCTCAGTTATTATCACCTTGCCTCTGAGCTAGAGACTCAAACCCCACTCTAGAATTTGCATACACAATCTGGGCTGCTAGTCCAGTGCAGGAATGATGGACGGCTGCTTTGTTGAAGCTACTGTACCTCAGCTCAGATGTGAAAATGAGGCCCCATCTGCTTATTCAGGTGGATGTTTAAGCCCTGTTTTCATGGGTAACATTCCTCCCTTAACCAACATCCAAAAACAGATTAATTGATAATTTAGCTCAGTCCTGTTTGTGGGACCTTGCTGTGCAGAATATGGCTGCTGAGTTTGCTTACGTAACAACAGTTACTTCAAAGTAATTCATTGTATGTATAGCATCTTAGTGCATTTCTGTGAGATGTTTCAAGTTCAAGATATATGCAAGTCTATCTTTTATTAATGCATTAATACATTTTTTGGAACTTAACAAACAAGAGTTTTTTATTAACACAAATATATGGGGGTAAACTTTCTTCTTCACCACATGGCTGGTAATCTGGTGAAGCGGACTGTCCATCATTGAATCTGTTTGATTTTGATTTCATGGATAGGAACTTTGCTAAAAATGATAATACAAGGTCGAGTGGCTAATGCGTGTTTTTTTCAATGTAAACCTGGGTCTCCCTGGGTTTGGTGGTCTCAATATAAAATGATTTGGTGTTGGGTATGGGGGCACAATACCAACTTTCTCAGACAAAACAAAAATAGGGCGAGTGATTGTTGTGAAGAGTACTGTGTGCAACTTCAAGAGGATGTTGATAGGCTCATCAATTGAACAGATAGATGGATGAAATTAAATGTGGAGTAATGTGATGTGATACATTTTGGATGAAGAATAAGGACAGGACACGTCGACTAAATGGCAAAATTTTAAAAGGAATAGAGCAGCAGAAAAACAATCTTTAAAAGTGGGATGGCATATTGATAACTCCTATTAAAAAGTACAAGGGAATCCTAGATTTTAGAAAAAGGGTTACAGAGTACAAAAGCAATTGTTAGACCACATTTAAAATTCCCTTATTGACTGGCCTGGCACAGTTGAGAGATTTTAGTTCTAAGGAGAGATGAGAGAAATTGGAATCTTTTAATTAGAGTTGAGATGGTTATCTGTTTTCTGATATCTTATAGAGCTTTATAAAATTACAAGAGATTTTGATAATGTAAATAGAGAAAACTATTCCCACTAGGTAATGGATCATTAACTAGAGAAGTAAATTTAAGATCATCACTGAGAAGATGAAGAGAGAGGTTAGGAGAAATGTTAGGACGTGGAGCACGGCAGCAGAAATAGTGGGAGGCGGGAAACAGGAGCCACATTTGTTTTTGGGTCCCAAACTCGCATCCAGTAGGAAACTGATTAAAGTCAAGATTTTCACATGGGTCAGCCTTTAATTGGCATGAAGAGGGGTTCTCTGTCCAAGTAAGGGTGGAGGGCGGGCTCTCGAAGCTGGAGGGCCAAGCAGAGGCCTTCCAGTTTCAGAGAAGCTCCCGGCTGCAGTACAAGGTAAGTAAGTGAAAGGGAGTTTCAACAAGAAGGTGCCCTCTGAGCCACTTCTTAAAAACTGTAATAAAAAAATACATTAAAACAACAAAGCCACCACAGTGGGGTTGAGGGGAGTGGGATGCAGCCCCGATACAGGGCGGCCTTTAACTGTACCCCCACCCAGGCAGGCAGGGTGGCCTATAGGCCTGCGGGGACCATTGTCACCCCAGCCTGCTGCTGGGTGCCCACCTCCAGGCAGTTGATTTACCCCGTCACATCTCAAAACTGGAGGCCAACTGGAAAATCACAGTTGGCCTCCTTAACTTACCTTTAATGGCAACTAACGAGCCTAATGCCCGCCTGCCTTGTGGGGGCAGGTAACTCTCCCAGGCCCCAAACCTAAGTTGGCCAAAATAGCCGATGTTGGGAACGGGGTCAGGAGGCTGGCACACTGGCTGGCCTCATAATTTTCAGGCCCCCTCCCCCACCACCACCACCACCCATGCAACTCCCCCACCCCCAACCACCACCTCTGTTCTCAACCTTGGTAGGGCCCAAAAGTTCAGCCCCATGGCAACTTTTAAAAGAGAGGTAAATGCATATTAGAAATTTTTTTAAAAAGGATATGGAAAAAGGGAAGGGAATGGTATTAGGTGGATATCTCTGTCACAGAGCCAGCACAGATACTTTGGGCAGAATTTTTACAGGCATGTGGAGGCCAGTTTGGATGCCTGTAAGGAGTTAGATTCCCTAAAAGTGACATCTGGTCAGGATCCCGACATCATCCCCCCCAACCTCTGGGTTTAACCCAGGTGGATTGGAAGGTGAGCAGGGAACTGCTGTTGGGTATGGCATTTTGATATTTAAATAGGTCGTTTAGTTCTGTTTTATCTGAGAATTCTGGCTTTAATAGCCAGAGGAACTGTTTCCCAAGCTATTAGCAACTTGCCAGGTCAGTAAGGTGAGTGCATAGCGGGGAGTCCTTCTTCAATGAAACTGATAGGCTTGGAAGTCTTTAATTAGTGAAACTGAAGAGCTCCATCCATGCCCAGGTGACAGGCTGCTACTCACAGCACTTCTCTGAGTGTGTTTTCACTGCTTGACTGGTGATTGCCAACAGCTTGGAAGTCACCTCATCCGTCCTCTACTTCACTCACCTTCAGCTACATTTCCCTGCTGCCAGCCTTCACTACTCCATGGGAGCAGCTTATGCAGCTCTATCATGCAGCTCTTGTGAGGGACAAGAGGAGAAGCAACACCAACAGCACCAGCTGCCTTCTCCTCACATCCACATGCCGCTCCACAGCGCAGAAGAAATGGGCACTGAGATCCAGCTTCAAGGAGGCGAGACCCCCATCACAAGGTCCACGGGCAGAGGATCAGTTTTCTTGACATGTGAGCACTAGGAGGCTCAGGTTTTCATGACAGGTTGTTGCTGACATCTGCAGCCTCCGGAACAAGACCTCCTTCTCAGTGGGTCAGGCAGTTACACATTGCCAGTGACTGTCAAGGTGATTGTCACTGGAGGGCCACCCCTGGCCTCTGTCAGGTCTCTACCTCTCCCCGAGGTTGTGTGATCTGTTCTTCTGCAAAGAGAGAAAGCAGGGAATAAAGAGTGTTAATAATGGCTTGTGTGGATAGGAGGGAAGGACATTTGTGGAAGTTGACTGAGATATGGGTACAAGAGGGCCAATAGCCCGAAGGGTGAGTGTGAGTATTGGTTGTTCAGATGGGGATGTGAAGTACATGGAGAGAGAGGAATGGCAAATCTATTTGTGTTTTATTCTCCCCCAGTGGCATTTATCCTTCATATGTAGGGAGACAATGTTCACCCTTTTCTTGCCTTCTACTTACCTGAAGGCACCAACACTTGCCTAAGTACAGTTTCAGAGGTGCTAGTAGCTTGTTGGCATCTTGTTCAGATGACCATTCTTAATGTGTGAACTTATAAAGTGACTTTTTGCTGGCAATTCAAGTGTAGTGATCATCTCAACTGAGCCCAATCTTATGTTAACTCATTATTCACACTCATGGACTTTCAAGGAGGGGCTCACTGGAAAGCAATCAAACACAGAAATCCTGAGTGTCTCTTGGGAGGAGGCCAATTGTTGCAATCCTACTGCTGCCCTAGCTGAAATCAGCTAACTCTACATAGACTGAGAATTGAGCATGGATCTTATAGCTGTGTATTGTTTCGTGCTACAACAGGCAGTACCTTTACTCACGAGACCACAAGGAGAGCTTTCAAGTATATGTTAGTGGATATAATTTTCAGTCTGTCATTGAATATAATAGCATTTCTATATGGTAGCAGTTTTAGAATTCAATAATTAATGATTAGTTTTCTTGGTTGCTCACTGAGTAAATTATGAATTTAAAATGAAATCAAAAGGTAAGCAGTTAATTTTGATCCTTTATAATGACCCTATATACATGTATTCTTCATAATAGAAGGTATACATGGTATCACATCATTTTCTGTAGTTCTTTTTCAAGGCAGGACTTTAATTGGAGACTAGTATCACTATTTTTGACTCGATTGTCTTTGTAAGGTGTTTGCAATCCCGGCAGAAAGGAAGCAAAGATAGACTGGAAACTAAGTCACTATTATTTCCTAGACTGTTGAGGTTACATGCGATTATTGACCCAATCTGTAATAAAGGCCCCTGTATATGTTCCAAGATGTTTGGTATTTGCCATGGTACAATAACTGTATTACTTGTTTACTTCCCTTCCTCATGCCCATTGGCGGAACCCTCGTAATTATTGGCCTGCACTAAAATACGTTTCCTAGAAACCATTAATGAAATTCCACTTAAACTGAGCTTGAAGATAGGGCTTCAAATGGTAAACATTCAAACTCTAGCAACAGATGGAACCTTTGTAATCCATTAGGCTTTTCTGTCAAGACATCTCAAATAGCAAAATATAATGACGACAGATGTCTGAAATAATGATACAATTAAAGAAATGATAGTAACCAAGAGGCCTTCATTAAGAAACTGGAAGCTAAGGGAGTACAAAGCCAAATCTTGGATTTTATCTGGGAACCGGAGCCACGGATCAGTGGATGGGGTAGCTGTTGAACAGGCAGATACCGCGTGCAGAGAATCTGTGAGGAAGGTTAGACAGTTGACAGGGCAAAGTTGCAGCCAGTATGATGGGTTGAAGTGTGTCTATTTTAACGCAAGAAGTGGCGCAGTGGTTAGCACCGCAGCCTCACAGCTCCAGCGACCCGGGTTCAATTCTGGGTACTGCCTGAGTGGAGTTTGCAAGTTCTCCCTGTGTCTGCGTGGGTTTCCTCCGGGTGCTCCGGTTTCCTCCCGCATGCCAAAGACTTGCAGGTTGATAGGTTAATTGGCCATTATAAATTGCCCCTAGTATAGGTAAGTGGTGGGGAAATATAGGGACAGGTGGGGATGTGGTAGGGATATGGGATTAATGTAGGATTAGTATAAATGGGTGGTTGATGGTCGGCACAGACTCGATGGGCCGAAGGGCCTGTTTCAGTGCTGTATCTCTAAATCTAAACTAAACTAAGTGTCAGGAATAAGGGTGATGAACTGAGAGCATGGATCAGTACTTGGAGCTACGATGTTGTGGCCATTACGGAGACGTGGCTATTAGTTTAGTTTAGTTTAGAGATACAGCACTGAAACAGGCCCTTCGGCCCAACCGAGTCTGTGCCGACCATCAACCACCCATTTATACTAATCCTACACTAATCCCATATTCCTACCACATCCCCACCTGTCCCTATATTTCCCTACCACCTACCTATACTAGGGGCAATTTATAATGGCCAATTAACCTATCAACCTGCAAGTCTTTGGCATGTGGGAGGAAACCGGAGCACCTGGAGGAAACCCACGCAGACACAGGGAGAACTTGCAAACTCCACACAGGCAGTACCCAGAATTGAACCCGGGTCGCTGGAGCTGTGAGGCTGCGATGCTAACCACTGCGCCACTGTGCTGCCCCAATATCACAGGGGCAGGAATGGATGTTGGATGTTCCGGGGTTTAGATGTTTCAAAAGGAATAGGGAAGGAGGTAAAAGAGGTGGGGGAGTGGCATTGTTAATCAGGGATAGTATCACAGCTGCAGAAAGGGAGGTCGTCGAGGAGGGTTTGTCTACTGAGTCATTATGGGTGGAAGTCAGAAACAGGAAAGGAGCAGTCACTTTGTTGGGAGTTTTCAATAGACCCCCCAATAGCAACAGAAACATGGAGGAACAGATTGGGAGGCAGATTTTGGAAAGGTGCAGAAGTAACAGGGTTGTTGTCATGGGTGACGTCAACTTCCCTAATATTGATTGGAACCTCCTTAGTGCAAATAGTTTGGATGTAGCAGTTTTTGTCAGGTGTGTCCAGGAAGGTTTCCTGACTCAATATATAGATAGGCCGACTAGAGGGGAGACTATGTTGGACTTGGTGCTTGGCAACGAACCAGGCCAGGTGGCAGATCTCTCGGTGGGAGAGCATTTCGGTGATAGTGATCACAACTCCCTGACCTTTACTATAGTCATGGAGAGGGACAGGAGCAGACGGGATGGGAAAACATTTAATTGGGGGAGGGGGAATTACAATGCTATTAGGCAGGAACTGGGGAGCATAAATTGGGAACAGATGCTCTCAGGGAAATGCACGTCGGAAATGTGGAGGTTGTTTGGGGAGCACTTGCTGCGACTGCTGGATAGGTTTGGCCCGATGAGGCAGGGAAGGGATGGAAGGGTGAAGGAACCTTGGATGACAAGAGATGTGGAACAGCTAGTCAAGAGGAAGGAGGAAGCTTACTTAAGGTTGAGGAAGCAAGGATCAGACAGGGCTCTAGAGGGTTACAAGGTAGCCAGGAAGGAACTGAAGAATGGACTTAGGAGAGCTAGAAGGGGACATGAAAAAGTCTTGGCAGGTAGGATTAAGGAAAATCCCAAGGCGTTCTACACTTATGTGAGGAACAAGAGGACGGCCAGAGTGAGGGTAGGGCTGATCAGGGATAGTGGAGGGAACTTCTGCCTGGAGTCGGAGGAGGTAGGGGAGGTCCTAAATGAATACTTTGCTTCAGTATTCACTAGTGAGAAGGACCTGGTCGTTTGTGAGGACAGCGTGTAACAGGCTGATATGCTCAAACAGGTTGAGGTTAAGAGGGAGGATGTGCTGGAAATTTTGAATGATATGAGGACAGATAAGTCCCCGGGCCCAGACGGGATATACCCAAGGATATTACGGGAAGCGAGGGAAGAGATTGCTGCGCCTTTGGCGATGATCTTTGCGTCTTCACTGTCCACTGGAGTAGTACTGGATGATTGGAGGGTGGCAAATGTTGTTCCCTTGTTCAAGAAAGGGAATAGGGATAACCCTGGGAATTATAGACCAGTCAGTCTTACGTCGGTAGTGGGCAAATTATTGGAGAGGATTCTGAGAGACAGGATTTATGATTATTTGGAAAAGCATGGTTTGATTAGAGACAGTCAGCATGGCTTTGTGAGGGGCAGGTCATGCCTCACAAGCCTTATTGAATTCTTTGAAGATGTGACAAAACACATTGATGAAGGAAGAGCAGTGGATGTGGTGTATATGGATTTTAGCAAGGCGTTTGATAAGGTTCCCCATGGTAGGCTCATTCAGAATGTAAGGAGGCATGGGATTCAGGGAAAGTTGGCTGTCTGGATACAAAATTGGCTGGCCCATCGAAGTCAGAGGGTGGTAGTAGATGGAAAGTATTCAGCATGGAGCTTGGTGACCAGTGGTGTTCCACAAGGATCTGTTCTGAGACCTCTGCTCTTTGTGATTTTTATAAATGACTTGGATGAGGAAGTGGAAGGCTGGGTTAGCAAGTTTGCCGATGACACGAAGGTTGCTGGAGTTGTGGATAGTGTGGAAGGCTGTTGTAGGTTGCAACGGGACATTGACAGGATGCAGAGCTGGGCTGAGAAATGGCAGATGGAGTTCAACCTGGAAAAGTGTGAAGTGATTCATTTTGGAAGGTCGAAATTGAATGCGGAATACAGGCTTAAAGACAGGATTCTTGGCAGTGTGGAGGAACAGAGGGATCTTGGGGTCCATGTCCATAGATCGCTCAAAGTTGCCACCCAAGTTGATAGGGTTGTTAAGAAGGCGTATGGTGTGTTGGCTTTCATTAACAGGGGGATTGAGTTTAAGAGCCGCGAGGTTATGCTGCAGCTCTATAAGGCCCTGGTTCGACCACACTTGGAATATTGTGTTCAGTTCTGGTCACTTCGTTATAGGAAGGATGTGGAAGCTTTAGAGAGGGTGCAGAGGAGATTTACCAGGATGCTGCCTGGACTGGAGGGCATGTCCTACGAAGAAAGATTGAGGGAGCTAGGGCTTTTCTCATTGGAGCGAAGAAGGATGAGAGGTGACTTGATAGAGGGGTACAAGATATGAGAGGCATAGATAGAGTGGATAGTCAGAGACTTTTTCCCAGGGTGGAAAGGGCTATCACCAGGGAGCATAATTTTAAGGTGATTGGAGGAAGGTTTCGGGGAGATGTCAGAGGTAGGTTCTTTACACAGAGAGTGGTGGGTGCGTGGAATGCGCTGCCAGCGGTGGTAGTAGAAGCAGATACATTAGGGGCATTTAAGCGACTCTTGGATTGGTACATGGATGATAGTAGAATGAAGGGTAGGTAGTTACTTTGATCTTAGAGTAGGTTAAAGGTTCGGCACAACATCGTGGGCCGAAGGGCCTGTACTGTGCTGTACTGTTCTATGTTCTATGTTCTATAAACTGAGGTATACTCCAGCTCCAGGTCCTGCATAAGGGCTAATAAGAGACTCATTTGTCCTGGAAGAAGAGTGAGGCAAGTTGTCCACTATTACCCAACCTATTTGATGTCTTTATCACTGATGTGTTGAATCTTGGAACTATCTCTTCCAGGCATTTCTAAACAGACTGATCAGCCTTAATAGGGGGAAAAAATTGTCAGCCAAAAGGCCAGGGAAGGCAAACCCAAGGTCGATGCATGACATGGAGTCTGTGCACATGTGAAAGATTGGGTAGCTCAGCATCCAATCCCTTTTCTCATGATTGGTAAAGTGAGCATCCTGCTGCATGAGGTTTGCTCTCTTTGGCATTCCAGGGCACTTTCCCCAAATGACAACAGCACAACATGCCTGACTGGAAGTGGCAACTAGTCTCAAAGCTGTGTTCAGCAACAGCAGAATGGAGACAGGTGCAGGACAAGATGACACACTTTAAGGAACCTAGCAAGGAAAGCTGGCTCAACCATTTAGCACGTAGATGACCCAAGGTTATAAGCCACAAAATATTACCTGTCAACCTGTTCTACATTTCCTGCCTATCATAAGGAAAAAACAAATAGGAGCAGGAGTAGACCATACGATACCTCGAGCCTGCTCTGCCATTCAATACAATCATGGCTGATCTTCTGTTTCAACTCCACTTTCCCACCCACTCTCCATATCCGTTGATTCCCTGAGAGACCAAAATCTATCTACCTCAGCCTTAAATATACTCAACGATGGAGCATGCACAACCTTCTGGGGTAGACAATTCCAATGAGTCAGAACCCCGAGTGAAGAAATTTCTCCTCATCTCAGTCCTAAATGATTAACCCCCTTATCCTGACACTGTGCCCCCGTGTCTTGATTCCCCAGATAGGGGAAACAACCTCTCAGGTCCGTGCATATCTCTGGCATCCACTGAGTGGTTTGCTGGATATGGCTCTCTGTGAGGGTGACCAGTCTCTCAATGGAGGAAGCCAAGCACGCACACACCAGAGACATGGTGGCACTCTTGGCCTGGATGGACTCCTCCGTCATCCATGCCAGGGTGCGCAAAGCCTCTGGAAGTTCCAACAGCTGTTCCCTCATCTCACGCTGTAGCTCCAGCATCTGCCACCTTGGTGATGATTTCAGAGGCATGTCATCAGCCTGAGGCTCAGAATTGCTGGGTCCTCCCATAGTTCACCGGGTGGCCTCAGCTGCCACAGCCTCTGTCATCTGCTCGAGTATGCGTGTGGTGTGATCACCAGATTGTGATCCCAGATCTACTTCTGAATGGATACCCACCGACGTGAGAGTATCTGCAATGGTGGAGGGTGTGAGGGAATGATGGGACAGTGCACCCTCTGAGGTTCCCTCCTCCTCCTCAGAGGTGGACAGCTGGCCCTCGTTCTCTTGAGCTGTTCTTCTTTGACCTCCCCTCTTTGACCTGCGTGAGAGAGAAGATTAATTGGAGGATAATGCACATTTCATCTCATCCTTCTGTCCACTGCTACTGTAGAGCTCCCAGTGACCTGCGGTGGACACATGAGCACTATGTCTTGCGTTCATCTGATGATCTGTTGCACCCATCTATTAGGCCACTCACTCTCTTGTGATCTCCACTTCTGTCTCACCATCTGTGATGGAGCAGTCCCCATGCTGTCCTCCAAGCTTCAGTGCCACTTCCTCCATGGGGGTCAAGACTGTGAGGTCAGGACACCACTGCGGGTCTTCACGCTTTCCGTCTCATTGTGAGTTATCTTTTCCTGTAAGAATGTAAATGTGCATTGTTAGTCGCCTGACAGAGACTTGCACAATGCCTATGCTGTTGGCTGCCTGACTGTCAATGATGGTGCCACATGAATGCCTCCTGCATGCGACCACTCAGAAGCGGCAATGTAGGAGTCGACTCTGACGGGTCCATTCATCAATATGCTGCCATGCCGCGACAGCCGATGGTTGGGTGTGCATGCCCTTTGTGCTGATCTCAAATTCACCCCTAGTCATATGTAGGACTGCAGGGTTAGCTGTGTGCTGCACTGATCTTAAGGCTGCTGACCTCCTATGTGATCTCCATCAAGGTTTGCTTGGTTTGATGGGCCAGTCTCCTCCTCCTGTCATAGGAGAAAACGACCTCCCTCCTTGCCTGAGCAGCCTGGAGAAGAACCTGCAGGGAGGCATCAGTGAACTGTGGAGCCACCCAGGACATGGTTCCGCCATGCTTATGTCTCCAATGCTGCTCAGGTGTACAACGCTGCTTAGGTGTTCACTGCCGCTTGGGTGTTCACTGCTATTCGGGTGTTCACTGCCGTTCGGGTGTGCGCTGTTGTTCGGGTGTTCACTGCTGTGCGGGTGGCCACTGCCCCTCAGGTATTCACTGCCACTCGGGTATTCACTGCTGTTTGGGTGTTCACTGCCGTACAGGTGTTCACTGCCCCTCGGGTATTCATTGCCCCTCAGGTGTTCACTGCTGTTCGGGTGTTCACTGCCCCTCGGGTATTCATTGCCGTTCTGGTGTTCACTGCCGTTCGGGTGTTCACTGCCACTCGGGTGTTTACTACGGTTCGGATGTTCACTGTTATTCGGGTCTTCACTGCCATTCGAGTATTCACTGCCCCTCTGGTATTCATTGCCGTTCGGGCGTTCACTGCCGTTCGGGTGTTCACTGCTGTTCGGGTGTTCGCTGCCATTCGGGTGTTCACCGCTGTTCGGGGGTTCACTGCCCCTCTGGTATTCATTGCCGTTCGGGCGTTCACTGCCGTGTGGGTGTTCACTGCTGTTCGGGTGTTCGCTGCCATTCAGGTATTCACTGCTGTTCGGGTGTTCACTGCCCCTCTGGTATTCATTGCTGTTCAGGGGTTCACTGCTGTTCAGGTGTTCACTGCTGTTCGGGTGTTCACTGCCCCTCTGGTATTCATTGCTGTTCAGGTGTTCACTGCTGTTCGGGTGTTCACTGCCCCTCTGGTATTCATTGCCGTTCGGGCGTTCACTGCCGTGTGGGTGTTCACTGCTGTTCGGGTGTTCGCTGCCGTTCGGGTGTTCACTGCTGTTCGGGTGTTCACTGTCCCTCTGGTATTCATTGCCGTTTGGGCGTACACTGCCGTTCGGGTGTTCACTGCCGTTCGGGTGTTCACTGCTGTTCGGGTGTTCACTGCTGTTCGGGTGTTCACTGCCCTTTGGTATTCCATGCTGTTCGGGTGTTCACTGCTGTTCGGGTGTTCACTGCTGTTCGGGTGTTCACTGCCCCTCTGGTATTCATTGCTGTTCAGGTGTTCACTGCTGTTCGGGTGTTCACTGCCCCTCTGGTATTCATTGCCGTTCGGGCGTTCACTGCCGTGTGGGTGTTCACTGCTGTTCGGGTGTTCGCTGCCGTTCGGGTGTTCACTGCTGTTCGGGTGTTCACTGTCCCTCTGGTATTCATTGCCGTTTGGGCGTACACTGCCGTTCGGGTGTTCACTGCCGTTCGGGTGTTCACTGCTGTTCGGGTGTTCACTGCTGTTCGGGTGTTCACTGCCCTTTGGTATTCCATGCTGTTCGGGTGTTCACTGCTGTTCGGGTGTTCACTGCCCCTCTGGTATTCATTGCTGTTCGGGTGTTCACTGCTTTTCGGGTGTTCGCTGCCATTCGGGTGTTTACTGCCCCTCTGGTATTCATTGCTGTTCGGGTGTTCACTGCCGTTCGGGTGTTCACTGCTGTTCGGGTGTTCGCTGCCATTCGGGTGTTCACCGCTGTTCGGGGGTTCACTGCCCCTCTGGTATTCATTGCCGTTCGGGCGTTCACTGCCGTGTGGGTGTTCACTGCTGTTCGGGTGTTCGCTGCCATTCAGGTATTCACTGCTGTTCGGGTGTTCACTGCCCCTCTGGTATTCATTGCTGTTCAGGGGTTCACTGCTGTTCAGGTGTTCACTGCTGTTCGGGTGTTCACTGCCCCTCTGGTATTCATTGCTGTTCAGGTGTTCACTGCTGTTCGGGTGTTCACTGCTGTTCGGGTGTTCACTGCCCCTCTGGTATTCATTGCCGTTCGGGCGTTCACTGCCGTGTGGGTGTTCACTGCTGTTCGGGTGTTCGCTGCCGTTCGGGTGTTCACTGCTGTTCGGGTGTTCACTGTCCCTCTGGTATTCATTGCCGTTTGGGCGTACACTGCCGTTCGGGTGTTCACTGCCGTTCGGGTGTTCACTGCTGTTCGGGTGTTCACTGCTGTTCGGGTGTTCACTGCCCTTTGGTATTCCATGCTGTTCGGGTGTTCACTGCTGTTCGGGTGTTCACTGCCCCTCTGGTGTTCATTGCTGTTCGGGTGTTCACTGCTTTTCGGGTGTTCGCTGCCATTCGGGTGTTCACTGCCCCTCTGGTATTCATTGCTGTTCGGGTGTTCACTGCTTTTCGGGTGTTCGCTGCCGTTCGGGTGTTCACTGCTGTTTGGGTGTTCGCTGCCATGCGGGTATTCATTGCCGTTCGTGTGTTCACTGCTGTTCGGGTGTTCACTGCCCTTTGGTATTCATTGCTGTTCGGGTGTTCACTGCTGTTCGGGTGTTCACTGCATCTCTGGTATTCATTGCTGTTCGGATGTTCACTGCTTTTCGGGTGTTCGCAGCCATTTGGGTGTTCACTGCTGTTCGGGTGTTCACTGCTTTTCGGGTGTTCGCAGCCATTCGGGTGTTCACTGCCCCTCTGGTATTCATTGCTGTTCGGGTGTTCACTCCTTTTCGGGTGTTCGCTGCCATTCGGGTGTTCACTGCCGTTCGGGTGTTCACTGCCGTTCGGGTGTTCACTGCCACTCGGGTGTTTACTACGGTTCGGGTGTTCACTGTTGTTCGGGTGTTCACTGCCATTCGAGTATTCACAGTCCCTCTGGTATTCATTGCCGTTCGGGCATTCACTGCCGTTCGGGTGTTCACCGCTGTTCGGGTGTTCACTGCCCCTCTGGTATTCATTGCAGTTCGGGTGTTCACTGCTGTTCGGGTGTTCACTGTCCCTCTGGTATTCATTGCAGCTCGGGTGTTCACTGCTGTTCGGGTGTTCACTGCCGTTCGGGTGTTCACTGCCCCTCTGGTATTCATTGCCGTTCGGGTGTTCACTGCTGTTCGGGTGTTCACTGCCGTTCGGGTGTTCACTGCCCCTCTGGTATTCATTGCTGTTTGGGTGTTCACTGCTGTTCGGGTGTTCGCTGCCATTCGGGTGTTCACTGCTGTTCGGGTGTTCGCTGCCATGCGGGTATTCATTGCCGTTCGTGTGTTCACTGCTGTTTGGGTGTTCGCTGCCATGCGGGTATTCATTGCCGTTCGTGTGTTCACTGCTGTTCGGGTGTTCACTGCCCTTTGGTATTCATTGCTGTTCGGGTGTTCACTGCTGTTCGGGTGTTCACTGCATCTCTGGTATTCATTGCTGTTCGGGTGTTCACTGCTGTTCGGGTGTTCACTGCCCCTCTGGTATTCATTGCCATTCAGGTATTCACTGCTGTTCGGGTGTTCACTGCCCCTCTGGTATTCATTGCTGTTCAGGTGTTCACTGCTGTTCGGGTGTTCACTGCTGTTCGGGTGTTCACTGCCCCTCTGGTATTCATTGCTGTTCAGGTGTTCACTGCTGTTCGGGTGTTCACTGCTGTTCGGGCGTTCACTGCCCCTCTGGTATTCATTGCCGTTCGGGCGTTCACTGCCGTGTGGCTGTGCACTGCTGTTCGGGTGTTCGCTGCCGTTCGGGTGTTCACTGCTGTTCGGGTGTTCACTGCCCCTATGGTATTCATTGCCGTTCAGGCGTACACTGCCGTTCGGGTGTTCACTGCCGTTCGGGTGTTCACTGCTGTTCGGGTGTTCACTGCTGTTCGGGTGTTCACTGCCCTTTGGTATTCCATGCTGTTCGGGTGTTCACTGCTCTTCGGGTGTTCACTGCCCCTCTGGTATTCATTGCTTTTCGGGTGTTCGCT
Source organism: Heterodontus francisci (assembly GCF_036365525.1). Classification (NCBI taxonomy): domain Eukaryota; kingdom Metazoa; phylum Chordata; class Chondrichthyes; order Heterodontiformes; family Heterodontidae; genus Heterodontus; species Heterodontus francisci. The sequence goes on along the minus strand of NC_090383.1, from coordinate 90,290,298 downwards.
GCCATTCGGGTGTTCACTGCCCCTCTGGTATTCATTGCTGTTCGGGTGTTCACTGCTTTTCGGGTGTTCGCTGCCGTTCGGGTGTTCACTGCTGTTTGGGTGTTCGCTGCCATGCGGGTATTCATTGCCGTTCGTGTGTTCACTGCTGTTCGGGTGTTCACTGCCCTTTGGTATTCATTGCTGTTCGGGTGTTCACTGCTGTTCGGGTGTTCACTGCCCCTCTGGTATTCATTGCTGTTCGGGTGTTCACTGCTTTTCGGGTGTTCGCAGCCATTCGGGTGTTCACTGCTGTTCCGGTATTCACTGCTTTTCGGGTGTTCGCAGCCATTCGGGTGTTCACTGCCCCTCTGGTATTCATTGCTGTTCGGGTGTTCACTCCTTTTCGGGTGTTCGCTGCCATTCGGGTGTTCACTGCCGTTCGGGTGTTCACTGCCACTCGGGTGTTCACTGTTGTTCGGGTGTTCACTGCCATTCGAGTATTCACAGTCCCTCTGGTATTCATTGCCGTTCGGGCATTCACTGCCGTTCGGGTGTTCACCGCTGTTCGGGTGTTCACTGCCCCTCTGGTATTCATTGCAGTTCGGGTGTTCACTGCTGTTCGGGTGTTCACTGTCCCTCTGGTATTCATTGCAGTTCGGGTGTTCACTGCTGTTCGGGTGTTCACTGCCGTTCGGGTGTTCACTGCCCCTCTGGTATTCATTGCTGTTCGGGTGTTCACTGCTGTTCGGGTGTTCGCTGCCATTCGGGTGTTCACTGCTGTGCGGGTGTTCACTGCCCCTCTGGTATTCATTGCCATTCAGGTGTTCACTGATGTTCGGGTGTTCACTGCCCCTCTGGTATTCATTGCTGTTCGTGTGTTCACTGCCCCTCTGGTATTCATTGCCGTTCGGGTGTTCACTGCCGTTCGGGTGTTCACTGCCGTACGGATGTTCACTGCCCCTCGGGTGTTCACTACCCCTCAGGTGTTCACTGCCGTTCGGGTGTTCACTTCCGTTCGGGTGTTCACTGCCATTCGGGAGTTCACTGCCCCTCAGGTGTTCAGTGCCATTCGGGTGTTCACTGCCGTACGGATGTTCACTGCCGTTCGGGTGTTCACTGCCCCTCGGGTGTTCACTGCCCCTCAGGTGTTCACTGCTGCTTGGGTGTTCACTGCCCCTTGGGTGTTCACTGCCCCTCAGGTGTTCACTGCCGCTTGGGTGTTCACTGCCGCTTGGGTGTTCACTGCAGTTCGGGTGTTTACTGCGGTTTGGGTGTTCACTGCCCCTTGGGTGTTCACTGCCATTCAGGTGTTCACTTTCGTTTGGGTGTTCACTGCCCCTCTGGTATTCACTGCCACTTGGGTGTTCACTGCTGGATGGGTGCTCACTGCCCCTTGGGTGTTCACTGCTGTTTGGATGTTCACTGCTGTTCCGGTGTTCACTGCCAATCGGATGTTCACTGCTCTTCGGATGTTCACTGACTTTCAGTAGTTCACTGCTGTTCGGGTGTTCACTACCGTTCGGATGGTCACTCTCGTTCGGATGATCACTGCTGATCGGGTGTTCACTGCCGTTCTGGTGTTCACTGCTGGACCGGTCTCTGTTTTGATGGCCTTTAAATATGGCACCAGCACTGTCAGCAGCCTGACTTGATGCCGCCTGCGTGCCTGAGTGGACGGCACCTTTGCCTCCCCGCCATTAATTGACCACCTGCCACATTATTCAATTCACTCGACTGCCCATCGCCTGCGCGGGAACGGCTCCTGCTTCCAGTCCCAAAGGCAGGACCTCAGGCCTTCTGGCAAAATTCAGCCCTTTATGTCCTCCTCACAGCTTATGTTCCCAACTAGCTTTGTATCGTCAGCAAACTTGGATACATTACTCTCAGCCTCTTCGTTTAATTCATTAATATAGATTGTAAATAGCTGAGGCCCCAGCACTGATCCTTGCGGCACTCCACTAGTTACAGCCTGCAACTTTAAAATGTCATTTTTATCCCTACTCTTTGCTTCCTGTCAGTTAACCAATCCTTCAACCATGCTAATATATTACCCCCATGAGCACTTATCTTGCGTATTAATGTTTTGTGTGGCACCTTATCAAATTGGTCTTTTGGAAATCTAAGTATACTATATCTACTGGCTCCCCTTTATCTGCTCAACTAGTTGCAATCCTCAAGGAACTCTAATAAGTTAGTCAAACACCATTTCCCTTTTGTTAAACCATGTTGACTCTGTCTGATTGTGTTATGATTTTCTAACTGCATTGTTACGACTTCCTTATCCGTGCATGAAATTTACGTATAGCCATATTTCATCAGACACATATTCAAGCTGTAACTTTCAATTGAAAGCCATGCCACCATTTTCTGATTTCCTCATCCATTGTAAGTTGGGTGGTGTACTATTCTCAAGTGTCGAACTTGATCCTAGCTTTTGTCCCTTGTATTATGTGCCACCTTGTTGTGCAAGCAGGGAAATTGACATGCTAGCAACGAACATCCATGATGCTGTACTGACTTCATAATTATGGCATGCTGGGATTTACAAACCACCGATGACTTGTCTTTTAAATCAATGGAAAGTAATACTGGGTGGAGTGTAAAACCTGCTTTCCACCTGATCCCATGGGTTTTCCACCCTGCAGGTTAGGTTGAAATGACCGCCTTAATGCTTATCTTAGTATTCTTCTGGGTACCTAGCATTTTTTCTTGTTGGTGGCCTTTGTATTGTACTGCTGGAATTTGGACATTTATTAACTCTTCATCTCCAGACACCAGAAACTGCTTTGTGGGTGTTCAGTGTTATTTTTGTGTGTCAAACATTTTATGGGGAACAGAACTGACTTCACTGTATGCCTTATCATGACAAATATCAGTGTTTTGAAAATACATTCATTTTTTTGACTTTTAGATTGTTTGCCAATCTGTGGTGGAAAAATCATCTTTCATTCAAGAAGATATTCTGAACACGTCATGAGACTATCTTGTACTTACCCAATGGTTATTAGAGGGGTGTGATGAGTAATGTTGAAAATGTACTTTATTCAGAAACATTGACCGAAAATGTGTGGGTAAGTAGATGTGGCTGGATGGGATATTTCACTGTAAAAGGCATTTGTTTTCTCATTCATTTTAGTGACGTCCACATAATTCTTATGTGGGAAGCTTGCCTTTCGGAGGGACTGGTAATACTAATACATAGAGGTTCTATTGAGCTCTCCTATTTGATAGCTTTAATATGCATTAATGCTTATAATTAGCTTGATCTTACTAAATTCAGAAACCTCTCTCTATTACATCTATCTTTGGGATTCTCTTTGAGAGCTCCTTCCAGTGAAGCAAGTATGACAGAAACATTTTATATAGTTTCTTAGTTACAATGTCTATGTAACCTTGAGCTTCTCTCATGTCTTTCTGCAACCAGGCCAGACTGGTCTGAATTGCTGATGCCTCAGTGACCACTGAGGATGTTGCTGTCCAGGAAGTACTTTGCAGGGTAAAATATGTTCCCCAACTTAATTACTTCCCCCCTTTTCACCCCCACCCCCTCCACAAATGAGGATTTCCTTCTGGCAATTCAGATTAAATTTGCCCCTCAAAGATAAATTAAGTTTAACGTTAAGTGTGGGTTGGGATTCACAGCTGACAACTTTTGAATAGATTCCTAGACTAGACTGACAGGATTACTGAGGTAACCCTAGATCTCCCTGCTAATGAAACAGCCATAAACAATTTGGATCATCTCAGTCGTTTTGCTGTAAATAACCCACATGGAAAAGGTAGATCATTGACTGAGACATGTAGTGATGCATAACCTCCAGTCAGATACACAAAAAGATAGTGTTAGTTATAAATGTGTGCTCATTTACACTGTTCCCAGATGAGTATCCAAAAGCTACTATATTGAAATCTTTCTCCCCTCTCCATGATCAGATGCCTCCTGTCACCACACCCTATTTTTTAGCCACAGGTTGATCTGGCCTGAGGTCACTGTTGTCACTATGATCAGTTGACAATGGGGTCCCTTCTTGGACAGGAAATTGCAATCAGATTTTTATTTTTAGCATCAATGATTTGAATTACAGCTCAGAATAATCAATTACCAAAAGGCATCCTGCATGTTTCAGATAAGTCCCATTTGTACTTATTGCAAAATATACACTTTGGGTAATTCTACTTTAGAAGTCGATAGATTTTTGTTAAAGTATATGAAACAAAGACATGTAAATGGGGTTAAGGGATAGATCACCCACTATCTAAATTGAATGGCTCAACAGGCTCAAGGTGCTGAATGACCTAATCCTGTTCCTACGTTCCTAGTATTACGGTGGTTGAAGGGGAGAACGTCTATGGAAATGAGTGATGACATCTGGCCCAGGGTGTAAGAATGGTGGAAAACCTTTCAGTAAAAAATATATTTAATTGTCCTCATTACATCTTGCACCATAAAGGACAAGATTCTGGTCATACCTCTATCTCATATAGAAGTTTTGTTTTGAAAAAATAAATGGGCTGAAATGCTTGGAGCAGTATTAGGATTTCTTTGAGTTCACCTTGACTCTGCACTAGATTTAGCTGTGGGAATTTGGCACAGAGTGGCGATTAACTTTGGCCCACTCACAACCTACATAAATATCACAGGAGTGTTAAGTCCTATGGGTATCCAGCGACTGGGTGCTCAACCATCAGTGGATTAATAAGTCAACTACCCACATGACATACTCTGCACTGAATGTGTAGCATGCCCCGTATGTATTATATGAAAATCTGCTAATAGTAATCAAGGTTTTCTTTTATCATTTTAAAATTAAAAGTATGGAATCTTTTAAAAAAGAGTTCATCTATGTCAAATCCTTTTGATAAGAAAGAAATTTGCTTGGCTACTGGTCTGGATATCAGCTAAACTGAACAGCATGCCAAATATACATAAACTCTACTGCCAGTGATGTCAATGGATCTGGAGGCCCCTTTGCATGCATATTTCTGATCTAAAACAGACTGAGACAAATGAGTGTTAAGTAAACTCACTGACAGCTTTGATAACATCAGCATTCCATGCAGCTGCACACTTAGGTCTTTATGACAGTGTGCATCTGGGCGACCTTAGCCTTACTATCTTAGCAGGAAATAGTAATAGCTACATTCAAGAAGAGGTTTTCATGAAAACTAACCAACTAACCTTTAGTTTCTCCTTTCTCTCTTATGGCTACATTCTGAAATACATAAGGCTGAATTTTATGGGCCTCACAGAGATGAGTTCAGTGGCGGGGGAATGGTGGTTGGTGGTGGGGAGGAGGTGACCATAGAATTGTGATGGGAGGTAGGGAGTGGGGTGCGGGAGTGGGGTGCGGGAGTGGGGTGCGGGAGTGGGGTGCGGAGGGCCCATCGCCTTCCCATCGCACCGCAATTTTGTGTGAGGCGGGATAGGCAACCCTGGCGACTATGCCTCACTCACCTTGGGTCTGAGCTCCAGTGCTGGGCTTGGTGCCAAGGCCTCCGCAGTACCAGCAGTGGCCACCGCTCCCAGTGGAACTGCCATTACTACTGAGCTGTAGGCCCTGTTATTGGCTGGCAGCTCTTGGAGGTGGGATCCCTGTCTTTAAAAGGATGGGGATCCTGGCATGGGCTGTTAATTGGCCTGGCACCATTCGATCGCGCTGGGGGCTCTAAATGGCCAAGGCGGGGTTCCCCCCACCAGGAGCCACACTGTTGGCACAAAAGTCTTCCCATAGTTTCTCATCCTTTCATTATTTACTTATCTCATTTCCTTTTGTTATTCTTTCCACTTCAGAAGGCGTTGACACCATCCTGGAGGGGGGTTCCATGAGCACCAGTTGCTCTCCAGTACCTTGCCCAAGTGACCATTTGTCATGTATGAAACCAGATAGCAAGTGCCCATCTGATGCTCACACCCAGCTATGAGGAGCACTCATGTCTATTGGTGCTTTCACCCAATGGCTCAGACATAGTTGCAAACATTTTCTACCACTGCACGTGGCAGCATTATACTGCCCATTAGCTCAGATTCTTAATATAGATGAGGCAGTTCAACCTTTTGTTTTCAAAAAATACAAGCTGAGGGGTAGAGTGGTAACTGAAGTTTCACTGATGGGACATGGGTTCAAATCTAGCCCAGATCAGTAGGAAAGTCTCCTCTGTTTGCTTGCCTTAAGGGCCCTACATGAAATGGCTTTTGGACAGGCTCACAGTCATATAATTAATGACAGTTACTGTGATAAAGTAAACAAATGGGGTTGTCATTTTACATCCAGCAAGATCCTAAAACAGAACCGCAAAATGGATGACTAGTTGCTGTCAGTTGTGGAAATAATGTTGATCAGGACAATACACTGTTCTTTAAATAGTGCGAATAGATCTCCAAAATCCATTTAAAGCAGCCAGGTAGAGATTTACATCAGTTCAGCACTGTCTTAGTACAACATTGACATGTCAGCCCAAATCGTCTGCTCAAATTCTGGATGAGGTTTAAACCTACATTTTCCTAGGAGCCAAGAGTGCTACCAATTGGGCTAAATCAACAAAGTGAAAACAAGATTGAGTTTTACTGTGATGCCACCCAGTACAGAATAGCCTGTTGACGCTCACTGTCTAGGCACGCAAATGAAGAATGACCACCGATGTGGATCCCAAAGGTTAGTCATCCCCAGTAAGGGTCAATGACTAGGACAAAAAAATTTTAAACAAGTTTTACAAGTGCAAAAAATACATTTCCTTCTGATAAATGAGTCCTGCATTTTAGAGCCTATTTATTTTCTTTAGAAAGTTTGAACTGAAAATTATGTAACAGGATGATGCCTCACATCATTGCATCGATAGTACAACAAACTTAAATATGGCTTGTAAAAATCAACTCCAGAAAGCTTACATTGAAACCTTTTGTGAATATCATCAGTGGAAAGGGAACACAGGATGATGAATAGCTTCTTCTAAGCAAATGAGAAAGTTCATGCATTTAAACCCAGTCAGGTCAGCTAATCCTTTTGCAATGATTTCTGGAATGTCAGACATTGCTCGATCAAGATTTATGTCAGCTCCATGTTAAGTATACCCAAGGGGGGGATTCTACAGGATTTCATTGGAGCATCATTAAAAAAATGCACAACACACTGCAGTTCAAAACTTCTACTCCCCTTTCTGTACATGAGTGTTTCCTAATTTCATTCCTGACAGGTCTGGCTCTAATTTTTTGAATATGCCTCCAACCCTAGACTCCCCAACCAGCGGAAATAGTTTATCGCTACCTCCCCAATCTGTTCCCCTTAATATTTTGTACACTTTGATCAAATCACTCCTTAATCTTCTAAATTGTATTCAATTCTATTCTAAATAAATATGGACTTTTGTCTTACTCTATGACTTATATTTTCATATGTCTACTCAATTATGTTTTTGAAGCAAGGGGAGGAGTAATAGAAAAATGACTGTAAGATGGAAATTTGCAAAGACTTGAAACCTGTCACCAAGTTCCACAACACCCAGGTTGGTTATAACCTGAATAACAAGGAGCAGAAAAGCTGCTTATTCCATTAATGTTAACTGGTCTCCTCAACTGAGGCAAAATCGACCTTTGCTCCGTATGACTCAGCTACTCCGTCTTAACCACTGGAGCCATTAGGGGATGGTTTCTATTTCTTTTCTGCTTCAACATTACCACAGCACATACATTTTCTATCTTTTTCAATTCCTATATCACAAGGACTTTGATGTTCTAAAATTGCGTGTCTGTAATTTACATATACTCATAAGGGAAAAAACTACGTTTGTATCATTATGTGAACTATTCAAACAGTATACCATTTCATGTATATTATTGTTTGTGCCAGTGGCAAGGAAATTTGGGGACATTTTTTAAACTACTATTTTGCAACCAAATATGCCCATTGCTAACAATGCTGGAGATGTCTTGAAAGGAAATCCTAAGGGATTTCATTGTGAATAGTAGATTGGTATGAAGAATGAAACCAGTTTCTACATAGTTAGGAATTATGATTTTAAATGCAAACAATTGCCCCACACTGTAACCCTCAAGATTGTTATTATGCTTGTCTATCATCAGCACACTATCAATTACACTACTTTAATAAGAAATATTTCATGTAAAATCTGTTCTCCCACAACACGGAGCAGTGAGATATAACAGTTCTTTGAACACCCTTGTACCTTGTGTTGGGTTTTTAGTAGCAACAGTTCTTTGGCCTCCTTATCTCGAGAGACAATGGGTAAGCGCCTGGAGGTGGTCAGTGGTAACAGTACTTGGGCTAATACCTGATGGACTGACTTTTACAGGTAATCTGCTCGTGCAACTGAAGTGGCAATGATAAAATAAGAACTTTTATTTTAGTTTCCTTTTTCAGCTACTCTCACAAAAGTGAAAAGTAAAACTGCTAACTGTTCTGGTAATTACCAAAGATTTTGCCCAGCTCACTTTACACAAACTTCCAATGAAATGATAAATGTAGAAATTCAATTGCACACTAAGCAGTGATGGGGTTGTGTGCACTGAATAAACAAGAAACCACAGCCCAATGTGTTTATTCAAATACTGGAGAGAATTTTTTTTTTACTTTTATTGGCTTGAGCTCAATTTTGTTTTATGTTTCATACTTTCTCCACTCCTCTCCTGCTGATGGTGATAACGTTGGATTGATAGAAGCACCCATAACAACAGAAGATATCTCACCCAAGGCACCTTCTCCATGAGTGAGTGATAATAGTCCAGTCAACTGGAGATCCTGATTCTGCCTTCATCTGAAGTCCACACTTGTACACATTCCAGTAAAGAACACTGGATAGAAATTAAGAACAGGACCATGTTGATTTTTCTCCCACTTCTTGACAAATACATGAATAGGATGGGAATAGAGGGATACGGACCCCGGAAGTGCAGAAGGTTTTAGTTTAGGCAGGCATCAAGATCGGCGCAGGCTTGGAGGGCCGAATGGCCTGTTCCTGTGCTGTACTGTTCTTTGTTCTTTGTTCTTTGTTCACTAGCTCAGGGATACTGAAAGCAAGGGTGGGATTTCATTTCTGGGATCGGGGCCCCAGTCGCGTTCATTTCTGGGTCCCAACCCCGCACCTTGGTGGCAATGTGCATGCATTGCTATTTTATTCGAAAATTTTAATTGGCCTAGAGTCGCATGCACTACCGAATTAGCAGTGGTGGATGCGGGAAGGAGGCAGGACACAGGAAGCAGTGGGTCTGACTTAAGGGGCGCTGGCAGCAATTGCTGTGGTTGCCGTTCATCTCAATTATGGAAAGCGAAGCTGAGCAGAGGGAAGTGGGTAGGGAGGGTAGGACTGCTATGGCAGACCCCCCCCCACCACCCCCCCGTTTTTCTGACACCTCACTGGAGGTGCTGCTGGAGGCTGTGACTGAATGGAGAAGCAATCTGCTTCCTGACAGTGCAATAGAAAGCCTGAAAAGCTTACCAAGAAGTCATGGCTGGAGGTGATTCATGAGGTCAGCAGCAGAGGATTGGTGTGGAGGAACTGGGTCCAGTGCAGGAAACATTTTAATAACCTGCTTAGGTCTGGTAAGGTGAGTCCAAAGATAAACCCAGATGGCAAGCTTCCTGGTCAGCAGTCACCAGAATACAAAAGAGAGAGGCAGCCAGTGTGCGCATAGAGCTCTCCTGACTACGGAAGAGATGTGTGCATGGCCTGATGACCCATAAGCATCGTTCGTTATCTGAGCGCTATAGGGCATTTGGACAGGGAAGACCGCAACATCTTATGCAAATGAAAAGTTGAATGTGATGAGGGAGAGAGGCATTGTCTTAATGGCAACTTTCCTCACCTTGCAGGCCAAACAGAAGAACAATGCCAGGGAGAGTGAGAGGGCACGTTTGGACGGTGGAATTCCCCAGCTTGCGTCATGGATGCATTTTGAGGAGCTGGCCCTTGAGCTGTCAATGCCTAAGCTGTCATCTCATTATTTTAAGCAGCAGAAGCATCTGTTGATTGTGTCAACTTCTCATGACCTCATGTCCACCTTCTCTTATGTCTCCCACAGGGCCAGCAACAGAGGGGAAGGAATTAATACACTGCCAACCTGTTCTTGAGGAGTCAGAGGAGAAGACACCTCGGAGCCTGCACTGGAACACCTTTCTTGTGCACCCTCCACCAGTGCACTCACTTGCACCTTGGTGGGTCTGTGGCGTGGTAGTAGAGACAGTAATACAGAAAGAAGTGCACATCATTTCAGAGCTGGAGGAGATGGGAGGGCAGAGTCAGCTGTGGCCAGTCCCCCTTGGAAGATGGAGGACAGGCGCAGCCCTGTTCAGCAGGGCAGAGATGCAGAGCCCAGGGAGTCACAAAACAGGTGGTTCTACCTAGAGAGCCAGTGTGAGATGTGTGCCCACATGTCAGAGTTACCTAGGGCATGTGGCGTCATGGGAAGAGAATGAAGGAGTCAATTCTTCTTACGTGCTCCACAATGTCTTAGTGCTTTGAGTGCATGAGCTCCTCTATTGAGAGTGCAGTCATCCTCGGAGAGCCATATGTGGCAGCACTCAGAGTGGATGCAGGAACAGCGCACTGCCATGCATGTAATGCATGCTGTAGTCCATAGCATTGACCATTCAGCGGTGCAAATGGCACAAAGAAGCATGGAGTGTATGCCAGCTGCAACCCAGCTGGTGGTTCCCTCTAGTGATCAAGGGTGCCAGGAAAGGGCTGACGTGATGAGAGATGGTGATGAGGCGGCTAGTCCTCATGATGCTCTGTCATCATCATCTGTCTCCATGTCCCCTCTGATGGATGAAGCATCTGAAGAGTCACGCCCTGTGATGCCGGTGCAGCAGCCTTTTGAGGTGTTTCCCTGCCACCTCCACAACGAGGCCAGCTGCCACAAGCATCTCAGTCCTAGCCGAACACTAGCGAGCAGTCTGCCTGCACCTTATCCTCAACCACAAGGGGAGCAACATGTAGGAGTGGCTGTGAGCGACGCCAGCACCTTGGTAATGCCACTTCATGGGTCACTTGGGTGTTTCTGTTGTACATGACGTCAAACCGTCATGTAATAAAGCACTGGGCATGTTGTTACACCAAGCCAGCCTTGTGTGTTTTCATTTCATCATGACAAAAAGCAGGAGAATGGAAAACAAGAGCTGGCTAAGGGCATTGGGGAAGATTGTGCCAGGTGGAGACTCTGGAGCCTTGCGCCATTGGAAGGTTGCTGACTTTTGTTATGAGCAGGTATTTGCTCTCACTCAGATGAATCTCTCCCCAGAATGTCCTGCAGACTGTGCATTGCTCAGGTGAAACATGTCTAGATCAGAGTGGCCCTAACGGCCCTGCCATCCTGATAAGTGCTCCACGTCCTGAGTCTACAGTGACATCCCTGCAAAGCTTGGGCCAGTTCTCCAGTTGTCCTCAGCCTCCTCCTCATCCTCTGCTCCTTCTCCTTTTCCTCATTCCCTTCCTCTTCTGTTCCAGCACTTCTCCCTCTTCAAGGTCCACACCTCTCTGGACAGCCATGTTGTGGCGAGCACAGCAGACCACCACAATGGCACCCTCCACTACACTCTTGAGGCTGTGTGCTAAAGGGCGCCATCTGACTGATCAAGGCACCTTAACCTCATCTTCATGATGGCCTGCTCAATGATGACCCTTGTGCTCAGGTGGCATCGATTGTAATGTCTCTCAGCCTCCATGGCACACTGGAGTCATCAGCCATCTCCTCACAGGATAAGTCTTATCTGCTAACAGCCATCCATGGATTTCTGATGGCTCCATGAAGAGCTCCAGCACCTGTGATTGCTGAAGGATGAAGGTATCATGGCAGCTTCCAGGATAGCATGCACACACCTGCATAAAGCGCTTGCTGTGGTCGCAGACCAGCTGAACATTTAGAGAGTGGTACCCCTTCTTGTTGAGGAATCTCCCTGGCTGGTCAGTCAGTCCTTGATGGCTACATGGGTGCAATCGATGATCTCCTGCACTTCAGGGAATTTGGCGAAGGAGGCAAATCCCACTGCCCTTTGAGCTTCAGTGCTGCTATCCACCTTGAATTCAATGTAACCCCCTGCCCTCTCGAAAAGAGCATCCATCCGTGATACAATGATGTGCTGCTGCCTGCGAGATACCACCAATGTCTGCTGCCACTGTTTGCAAGGAGTCAGTCGCAATAAAGTGCAAGACCACTGTGACTTTTACAGTCACAGGAAGGCCATGGTGATGGTTCCTATGAACTCTCAGATAACTTTTAATGAGGGAACACAAGCCAGCAACCATCTACCTGTGTTTGTGCCTCCTTCTCCCTGTCATGGTTGAGACCCTGCGTGGATCCCATGCCTTATAAAGGAAATTTCAAACTGGCCCTTAACGAGCCGACAACAGGTTCTCTAAGAGCCTTAACTGGCCACTTATTCATTCCAGGCGGGTTGCCTCTTCCAGCTCCCAGGGCCTTTTAAATTTTGAGCATGTCGGTTTCACCTCAGGAAACCGGGCCGCTACCCTAGGGGTGGATTTAAGTGACCACCCGCGCCCGTTCCCACCTTCTCATTTAAATAAAAATCCCTACTGAGGGGAGATTTAATAGAGGTGTTCACGATTCTAACAGCTTTGCATTCGAGATGTATAAGATTCTAACAGCTTTGCATTCGAGGTGTATAAGATTCTAACAGCTTTGCATTCGAGGTGTATACGATTCTAACAGCTTTGCATTCGAGGTGTACAAGATTCCAACAGGTTTAGAGAGGGTAGACAAATAATAGCTTTTCCCATTAGCTGGTGGTACAAGGACTTGGGGACACAGATTGAAGGTTTTGGGCAAGAGACGAAAGGGGGATGTGAGAAAGAACCTTTTTATGCAGTGAGTGGTAGTGACCTGGAACTCACTGCCTACGAGGGTGGTGGAATTGGAGATGATGAATGATTTCAAAAGGAAATTGAATGGGCACTTGAGGGAAATAAACTTGCAGGGCTACGGATTGAACCGGGGAATGGGACTGATTGAATTGTTCTATAGAGAGCTGGCATGGACTCGATGGGCCGAATGGCCTCCTTCTGAGCCGTTATGACTATGTGTTGGGCACTGTGCATAGCTGAACTTGTGTAGCTCCATGAAATGAGAGATGGTAGCTCTGCCCCTGCTGATCTATATAGGTCATATACCAGACCAAGTGGTGTAGTTAGTTACTGAGACCTTGCAGGAGCAAATTATTTTTTGAAAAGTAGATTTTTGGAGATTGTGTCAATGATAAGATCTGGCGCCACCTCATATTGGACAATTAGAGCTGCCGGGCATGATAGTGAGGGCGACCCCGCTTAAGTGGTCAGCGGAACCCAGGACCGCACTTTGTCAGCGGTTGTTCCTGTTAAGGATGGCCGCCCATCCCCAAGAGCTGCCGGCCAATCAGAGGGTCGGCAGCTCAGCAGACTCAGCAATGCCACAGGGAGCGGTGGCCACTGCTGGGGTGGCACCTGGAGGAAGAGCACACATCGATGAATATGCACCCTGATAACCAGGTAAGTGGGGTCTGAGTCAGACAGGCCCGGGTGAGGGGGGGGGGGTGGTGGAGTGTTGGTGAGGGCAGGCAGTGCTGTTACCGGGGGCTGCTACTGATGCCAGAGGGCCCCTCCATGGGCCAAACAGTGCCCGAAAAGGAGGACCCCTCCTGGAGCCCCCCTGGCTGCTAGTAAAGTGGAGGTGGGAAGAGGCCTTAATTGGCTACTTAAATGGCTCAGTGCGGCTCTGTGGGGGTGGGAGGGCCATCCATTACCTTCCCCACCACTAGCAAGGTGGCATGGCAACAGGAAAACGATGGGGACACCACCCCTTGCCTTCCCATACCATTTTACTGGCCCTCCTGCCTCCCAGCCAGCCCCGGTTAAAATCCAACCCTTACATGCAGTACAACTTGTCAATAAGTGATGGAAAAATACCTTGCTGTGGGCATGGACACAGAGTCTACTCATTTAGAGATTCTTAAATCCACTGGAATTACATTGCATATTACAATTTTCAAAAACAACATATTGAAATAGATTTAAAAAAAGGGAAATACAATTATTGTGCTTGTTGGATTCTAAGATTGTCTCAGTTATATTTAAATGGATTGTGATTGATTGTGGCACAATGGGCAGTTAGCCAATTAAAATTCTTTCCAATATTTGTTGACACATGCCAATCCGATTGGTTACCAATGTCCTGTAAAAATGCCCAATGTCAGTCAAAAGGCCCCGTTTCTGTGCTGTGACTGGCTGCTGATGAAATAATGTCTAGAGCTGTGACCTAAATAACCGAGTTATGTTGCTAACCGAATGTTATTTTCTGCCAGATCATCATATAAATAACTGAGAAGAGGAAGACTAGTGCACCATTTTTACCATGAGGCACCCAGTTAAACAGTTCAATCATAAATGCAAAATCCCAGAGTTACTTGTGAGGCTTCTGTTGGATGGGATTAGTCAGTGGAACCTGCACAGGAGTGTATGGCTGCCGCCACATGGCTGTCATGTTTCGATGATGCCTGTTTCAGAATGACTACATAACACGGGTTCATGGCCCATATGATCCTACTTCAGTTTATTAAGGTAGAAACTGGGCAAGAACAGCACAATAGTTACGCACTTGGCATTTTGGGATCCAGTTGCTTGTTCTTTTGGAGAATACACAGCTTTGTATTGGTGCCATTGGCTATAATAGCAGAGTCCATACATTATTTGGCTTCCATTGTGTTACGTTTGGTGCCACCCTTTCATTTGATGTTTGGTGCTAAGTAGATTGGAGAGGAAGGAAAGCGGAAGTTTTTGGACCTCCCCTGATGCTTGAGTGGGAGCAAGAGATCCCCTTTAAAAGTTGCAAATTTTTAAAGTTAGTCAAAATGAAGCAGATTGAAGAGAGAGTCAATTACTTTTCTCATTGGCAATGCTAGGACCTTTATTAGACTCACAATGCAACATGCCTGCTATCAATTGGTGTGCTTTCCATTGGGCCTAAAGAGAGCGTATTGGCCGCATCTGAGGAAACTGCAGGAATGCCCAAAAAAGTCTTGAGAGGGAAGACTCCCCCACTCCCTACCTCACTGGTATTTGGGCCAGATTCAAATTCCTCCCAAATTCAGACACCCTCTGGAGTGGTGGGGGTGGGTGGGGGTTGCGCTTTCCACAGGTGATCTGCCCCACTTCTGCCATCACAGTCCTTCAAAGTTTCAGGACTACTTGGTTTGAGGCCATTTTGACCAGGAAGATTCTAGGTTTGATTCTTGGGCTGCATTGAATTATCCATTCAGCCAAGAAGTTGACCTCAACATCCTCTGGGCAAATGTTCCTGTGCCTGATTGACATGATTTATATTCTTAATTGCTATCCAATGACTCCTGCTCGAGGCATATTTGTGTGGTGAGAACAAGCATGGATCAGTCGTGATGCTCCATGTGGTTAAATAGCATGGTAATATTCACTATTTAGACGCACTTGAAGACTGACCCACTGGGCAAATTGCTGGAGGCCTCTTGTGTTACTGTAACTTAGTATGGGTCACTAATCTCAGACGGGAAAGGCCAAGGAAGAAAATTAAAATATTTTTGCCATCATTAAATTTCTAGTAAATGGAAGAAGCTGGCATTTCTCTGCTTACCCATTTGATACAGACGTGTTTCATTAGAACATGGAGGATTATGGCAATTAGTTTTGTCCTCGCACGAAATCTGAAGGTATGCTGCAATGGTAGGTTGCACAGTTCCAGCTGTTTTACTAGCTTCATACCAGTCATTTCTGTCAGAAAAAAGGCTTAGCTGTTCAGAGTGAGACGCTTTCTCATTAAGCAAGTCCAAGACAGTTGCGAATTTACAGGAAATGCGAATCAGATGTGTTATAGAATTTGAGTGATTAAAGCTGGGAAAGCTTGAGTGCAGAACTGCTGGAAAACCTGGATAAAATGTCAAGGAGCACATGAAAGAAGAAGAGGGATGTGAAAATAGAACAAAGGGTGTGAGTAACAACTCTGACTGTATCTGGGAGTTCAGAGGATGCATAAACCATAAGAAAAGAGCTTGTGGTTATCTTTAATTAAATTATATTAATTGTTAATACATTGTTCGAAATAAAAACATTGGGAGGAAAATCCAATTCCTCTTTTTGGCTAAACATACATTGCTGATGCTAAGAAGCATACCATTCAGTGCCCCCACCTTTCTCCCCTTTTAGGCTATACATACTGTATTAACTCCAAGAACCCCACTATTCAAAGGCCGCCTGCCTCTTTGCCAGCGATCACTGGGAAAACAAAGAAAAAGACATAGCTACATAAAACAAACTGAACATAGAAAATAAATAAGAAGCTATAGCACAGTTCTCATCAGGATGAGCATTCTCCAATGAAATCCTTTACTAAATCAGAATCTCCCCTTTCCACCCTCCCTTCCACTGAGTTGTCTATAAAAGGATCATCATTTCTGAGAGTCAAGGGGTAGATTTTGACTTAGTGTGACAGTGTAGAAAATCAGCAGCCTGTTTTACAGCTCTCCCAAATTTTATTTTTATTGAAGTCAAATGGAAATGTTTTAGGATATGTATTACAGCTCTCATCATTATGTTGTAACGTATTAACCTTGTTAGTAGTGTCATGACTGCATCATGATGATGATAAAATCTGCGATAGATTAATCTGAAGTTTTATAACCAGCATATATATTATTAATGATGAAAACTATTTGCATTGGTTCTTCTGATAGTTCAGTCAGTTAATGCACAGCCTGTGTGGAGATCCCAATTTTGATTTCAATGTATGCACAGTTAACTAATCTTTGCTAGAGCAGCAGAAGGGGAGTGCAATCCACCTCAGTACCCCTAGGCTAGGAAAGGGAGGGAAAGAAATCACTCATCTTTCCAGTTCCCGATTGTTACACAAGAAAGTTTTCATATGTGGAGGGCAGCCATGGGAAATAGGATCAGTTCAACTCTGTTGTCCCTTGTGGTACAACAACCACAACTTATATAGCATCTTTAATACAGAGAAGTATCCCAAGGTGTTTCACGGAAGTATTGTCAAACAAATTTGATGCCAAGCTATGAAAAGAGATATTAGGACAGATGACCAAAAGCTCACTCAAAGAGGTAGGTTTTAAGGAGCATCTTAAAGGACAAAAGAGAATTAGAGAGGCGGAGAGGTTTAGGAAGGGAATTCAAAAGCATAGGGTCTAGGCAACTGTAGGCCCAGGCACCAATGGTGGAGCAATTAAAATTGGGGATGCTCAAGAGACCAGAATTGGAGGAGCGTGGATATCGGAGAGTTGTTGGGCTGGAGGAGGTTACAGAGCTAGGGAGGGGCGAGGCCAAGGAGGGATTTGAAAACAAGGATGAGACTTCTAGGGACATAGGAATTTCTAAAATGAGGGGCTTCTTAACTGGGAGGCATTGTAGGTCAGCAAGCACAGGGGTGAATAGTGAACATAATTTGGTGTGAGTTAGGAGTTTGGGCAGCAGAGCTTTGGATGGCCTCAAGTTTATGGAGGGTAGATAGTGGGAGGCCAGCCAGGGGTGCATTGGAATAGTCAAGTCTATAAGTAACAAAGGCATGAATCAGTATTTCAGTAGCAGATGAGTTGGGGAAGGGTTGGAGTTGGGCAATGTCATGGAGGTAGAAATAGGTGGTCTTAGTGATGGCATGGATATTTGGTTGAAAGCTCATCACGGGGTCAAATATGACACCAAGGTTGTGAACAGTCGAGTTTAAGTCTCAGATAGTTGCCAGGGAGAAGGATGGAGTTGGTGGCGAGGGGACAGAATTTGTAGTGGGAACCGAAGATGATGTCTTTGGTCTTCCCAACATTTAGTTGGAGGAAATTTCTGCTAATCCAATACTGGATGTCGGATAAGCAGTCTGATAATTTAGGGACAGCGGAGATGGTGTTGAGGTAAAGCTGGGTGTCGGCACGGTACATGTTGAAACTGATGCTGTATTTTTGGATGGCATCACTGAGGGGCAGCATGTGGTTGAGAAAGAGAGGAGAAGGCCAAGGAAAGATCCTTGGGGGACACTAGAGGTGTAAACAGATAACTGGGCTTGTATGTGAAAAACATTCATTCAGGTGAAATGACAGAAGACTGCAATGGCCCTGGAACTGCCCCCCAGCATGAGTCAGTGCCTTCAGTAGGAGAGGAGAGGAGAGAAAATTGGAGGTGGAGGAGCTTTGAGCAGACACAGACCTGAGTCTATGGGAAACACTTCCTCTGTATGCTATGTGTAATTAAGTTGTAAACTTGTTTATAAAGAACTGGTTTACAACTGTTGTACATGTACAAGGATAAATTTTACAAGGTACCACAACATCGGCAGGATCTTCGATGAACCCAGCGCATATCCAAAAGCTCGAGGGCAGGCTGTCCATCACTTATTTGTTAACTCATATCAATGGTTGAAGAATGTTCTGTTATGCTAAGCTCTGAAATTCCCTCCACAAACCTCTCTGCCTCTGTACCTCTCTTTCCTTCTTTAAGACACTCCTTAAAACCTACCTCTTGGTTAAGCTTTTGGCCATCTGCCCTAATAGTGCCTTCTGTAGCTTAGTGTCTAATTTTGCTATATAATGATCCTGTGAAGGGCCTTGGGTTGTTTATTACATTAAAGGTGCTATATAAATATAAGTTGCTGTTGTTGGCTGCATGTGAGACCCCGATCAGTAGCACAAGGCTCTCACAAAGTTTACCCGGTTGTACGTGGAAGAAACCTTCCCACTATGCTAAGCTTGGACTAGGTGTTAGTTCGAGTAGAACTGTTTAAGTACAAGTCAACTCCAGGCCATCACTGGGTGGATTTGCCAGGTGCAGTCTTGTGAAACACAAGAAATCAATGAACCAACAGCTGTTTGAAAGGCCTGTACAGGGTACAATTGATATTACATGCTAATAATGACTAATTCTTCAGCAGGCAGAATTATCTTGCCTCAGTGACTTGTTTTGACTTGAAATGCCTGTCCATTGGAGTATCCATCTGGTTCATTTGTTGCTTTCAGCAGCGATTTTTCCCTTGATTAGCAGTTATATTGGAATGCGACTATAAATATGCATCAGACGTCTGTTAAAGAAAGCAGGAAGAAAGGAAGCTGAGTGGAGTGGGAAAATGGTGGCGTGCAGCTCTGTATGTGTCACTTGAATGTTGTAAAGGAGGCTAACTGTAAATGTTAGTGGTGGTTTACTGTAAGTTGCCCACATGATTGAGTACCTGCTTTAATTGGTCAATTTATGTCAAGCAGTAGAATGGTGTGGTTTATGGGCCAGTGTAATGTAAGACTGTTCCAGATGGTAGTTATTGTATCATTGTGTATATTTAAAAAAAATGTTTGAAATTTCAATCTGGTTCATCTGGCAGAGATGTTATGTTGAAAGTATCACATATTTAACTGTTTCTGTGCTCAGGGCTTCCTGTCACTAATTTGTATTTCCAGGATAGTTTTTAAAGAGATTCTGATTGAGAGACCCAACAACATCCACTGACATTGTAGCAATCTGATGTAGCAATCTATGTCAGAAATGAAAAAGAACCATCAACAAGGTTTTACTTAAGTAAGAATATTTTGAAGAAAAACATGGGGTGGAGGGGAAAGAGGTTTTTCTAATTCTATTTAGCAGCATTCAGCACTACAGGGTGACAGAATGGAATCACTTTTGCTAATGTTATCTGATGGAGAACAGCACTTTCTTCAAGATGCTGAAGAAGCTACATTAAAGGGTGTAAAATTTCGAAGGGCCTTGACATCACATGCAAAACAGAAGCTCGGGAAACAATATTAAACAAGGCAGTATGCAAAGCAGAATATCATGTACGCAGCCAGCAGCCTACATTGAAATGAAATAAAACACAAAATAAAGAGCACAGGAAGAAAAGTACTTTTTGTACCTGTATCTCTCCTTGGCGATGACTGAATGGCACTTTCAAGTCAGAATTAGATTGAAGAGAAAAACATCATGCATATGTGATATTTTACACAGTGTTATACAAAATGCCTTATTTCACAGTAGGTCGGATTTGAAAATGTTATTTTTTTCTCATTTTTTCGCACATTTTGATATGACAGACGCTCTGGATGAAGTTGCCAAGTCACCCCTAAAAGTCACAGTTGGTGATATTCACAAACAGCTACTCTGTTCATATCATGTTCCCCTGCCTGTTATTTTAGCAAAGGATTTAATTTGTTTGAAGTGAACCCATTGACTCCAATATTGCCAATGGTCATTTTTAAATTTTTTTTTGTCAGGAGCTGCTGAATTCTGATTCGCTTTATACTGTTATCCAGCAATGTTTTCTTTATTATTTTTTGTGTGAACTGCTCCCAATCCTCATCGCCTAGAGGCATTAACTCCTGCAGGGGTATGGTTCTTTCACGGTCTCAGATACCTTGCCCAAGTGGATAACCTCACTGGCCGGAATTTTATGCAGGAGCGGGCTGGAGGCGGGCGGCGCCTATAATTGAGTGGCAGGCGGGGAGGACCATTCCCATTGCCTTCCTGCCGCCGCTGCAATTTTACAAGTGGCAGCGGAGGTGACAAACGGCCCGCCCGCCCCAGGCCAATTAGGCCCTTAAGTGGCCAATGAATTGTGCGGGGGGCTGTGGGGGTGCCTCCTGACCAGGCATCCCCAGGGCCTGATGACCTACATCCTAGGGTCTTAAAGGAAGTGGCAGTGGAGATAGTGGTTATAATATTCCAAAATTCTCTGGATACGGGAAAGGTTCCAGTGGATTGGAAAAAAGCTAATGTAACACCCTTATTCAAAAAGGGAGGGAGCCATAAAGTAGGAAACTATAGACTAGTTAGTTTAACATCTGTCGTTGGGAAATTGTTGGAATCCATTATTAAGGAAGTAATAACAGGACATTTAGAAAGTCAAAACGCAATCCATCAGAGTCAGCATGGTTTTATGAAGGGTAAATCATGTTTGCTAGAGTTCTTCGAAGCTGTAACAAACAAAGTGGGTAATGGGGATCCTGTAGATGTAGTTTATCTGGACTTCCAGAAGGCATTTGATAAGGTGCCGCACAAAAGGTTAATACACAAGATAAGTTCACATGGGGTTAGGGGCTTGGATAGAGGATTGGCTAACCAACAGAAAACAGAGAGTTGGGATAAATGGGTCTTTTTCTGGCTGGCAAGATGTAACTAGTGGGGTGCCACAGGGTTCGGTCCTTGGGTCCCAACTATTTACAATCTATATAAATGACTTGGATGCAGGGATAGAAGGTATTGTATCCAAATTTGCAGAGGACACTAAAATAGGTGGGACAGTAAGTTGCAATAAAGAAATAAGTAATCTACAAATGGATATGGATAGATTAGATAAATGGGCCAAAATTTGGCAGATGGATTTTCACGTGGATAAGTATGAGGTTATCCATTTTGGTCGGAAGAATAGAAAGGCAAATTATTATCTAAATGGAGCGAAACTTCAGAGTGCTTCAGTGCAGAGGGATCTGGGTGTCCTCGTGCATGAATCACAGAAAGCTAGTATGCAGGTACAGCAGGTGATAAGGAAGGCAAATGGAATTTTGGCATTTATTGCTAAAGAATAGAGTATAAAAGTAGGGAAGTGTTGCTGCAACTGTACAAGGCATTAGTGAGACCGCACCTGGAGTATTGCGTACACCTTTGGTCCCCTTACTTGAAAAAGGATGTAGTTGCATTGGAGGCAGTTAAGAGGAGGTTCACTGGATTGATTCCAGAGATGAGGGGTTTGTCTTATGAAGAGAGATTGAGCAGTTTTGGCCTTTACTCTCTGGAGTTTAGAAGAATGAGAGGAGATCTAGTTAAGGTATACAAGATGATTAAGGGGATTGACAAAGTAGGCATAGAGAGGATGTTTCCCCTTGTGGGGCAATCTATAATGAGAGGTCATAGTTTTAGGATAAGGGGTAGCAGATTTAAAACAGAGATGAGGAGAAATTCCTTCTCTCAAAGGGTCATGAATCTGTGGAATTCACTACCCCAGAGTGTGGTGGATGCTGGGACATTGAGTAAATTTAAAGAGGAGATAGACAGATTTTTAATTAGAAATGGGTTGAAGGGTTATGGAGAATGGGCAGGAAAGTGGAGTTGAGGCTGCGATGAGATCAGCCATGATCCTATTGAATGGCGGAGCAGGCTCAAGGGGCTGAATTACCAACTCCTGCTCCTAGTTCTTATGTTCATATGTTCTTATGTCCTCCCCACAGCACAAGCCGTTCCCACTGGAACAACTCCCCTCCCCCTCTCGAGCGACCCCCGTCCCCTCCCATATCCTCGCTGGGGCCCAGTAGATTGTCCCCAGCGAGGCCTCACACACCTGCATTCTGGGGCCTTGTTCATGTTGCTGGTCCTGGATGGGTACAGTCCCAGCAATGGCCACTGGTCCCAAGTGGCGCTGCAGGGACTGAAGAGCTGCCAGCCCCCTGATTGGCCAGCAGCTCTTGGAAGCGGGACTTCTGCCCCTCAGAGGGGCAGAAATCCCGCTTGAGGCCAATTAAGGGCCTTGGCCACGTAAAGCCACGGCACCACTTCTGGGCCTGGCGGAGGCAGTCTTGGCACTGACTTTTTCGGCTGGTGGGTGGGGCCTTTGGTCCGACGTAAAATTCCATCCTATGTGTCACCTTAGGTAGTGAGGTTGGCCAGCTATTCAATCACAACAATACCACAGCTGAACCCAGTCTTGTCCTTGCCACTGCCCACACAGAGCACTTCACAGTACAGTCATTGCAGAGCAGTCAGTAGAGGGAACCCAGGCTGACTTTCTCCTCCCTAACTTAGGCCACTGAAGACAATGGCAACACAGCTATTCTAATCCTGCCTGAGATCAGATACCATAGCACAGACTAGAAATTGAACCTGGGATCTTCTGGTTTGCATGGCACAGTTGCAAATATTTTTTTAAAATTAAATGAGCCATGAGATAAGTTCCTTAATTTGGATTTAGGAAAATAAGAACAGGAGGTGGCTATTCAACCCCACAAGTCTGTTCAGGGCTGATCTGTACCTCAACTCCTTTTCCTAACTTTGAACAATATTCCTTGATACTGTGACCTAAAAAATATCTGTTGATCTCAGCACTGAACATTTTAAATTGACTCAGGGGAAGGGTATTCCAGATTTGTGTGAAAAAGTGCTTCCTGATTTCACTGCTAAATTGCCCTATTTTAAGATTATGCCCACTGGATTATCCCGCCAGAGGAAATAATTTTTCTATACCTACCTATTGAACCCCTTTTCAATTTAAAGATCTTGATTAAATCCTCTCTCAACCTTCTAAACTCAAGGGAATGCAAGGCAAGTTGATGCAAGCTGTTCTCATAATCATACCCTTTTCGCCCTGGTATCATGTTTGCTCATCTCTCATTTATGACGCTACTCTCCTCCCTGACAGCATGTCTGTGACTGTAGAGCAGTGTGTTCACTACATGGTGAATCAGTGTTGGAGAGTGAAATGCTTTTCCACATACATTTGCTACTCAATGCACAGAGCAAGTATTCCCAGGCATGGGCAAGAGCTTCCTTGACTCTCTACAATAAAGCATCTTAAGCCCAGGCATAGAATAGCATCCATTACTGCAGTGGTCCAAAATGTTCTTCTTCCCAAGCTAACCATCTCCTGATCTCTAAGTGATGCTGAATTAGAGGCAAATTTGAAGAGTTGACTTTTATTTCAATTCATTCAAGGGATGTGGGCATCACTGATTGCCTATTCCTATTGCCCTTGAGAAGGTGGTGGTAAAGCACCTTCATGAACAGCTTCAATCCTTGTAGTGAAGGTGCTCCAACAGTGCTGTTAGAGAGAGAGTTCCAGGATTTTGACCCAGTGACAATGAAGGAACAGCGATATATTTCCAAGTCAGGATGGTGTGTGACTTAGAAGGGAACTTGCAGGTGGTGGTGTTCACATGTGCCTGCTGCCCTTGTCCTTCTAGGATTGTAGCAGTACTGTCGAAGAAGCCTTGGCGAGTTGCTGTAGTACATCGTGTGTTGATGGTACACGCTGCAGCTAGTGTGGTGGAGGGAGTGAATGTTTAAGTGATGGATAGGGTGCCAAACAAGTGGGCTGCTTTGTCCTGAATGGTGTAAAACACCTTGAGTGTTGTTGGAGCTGCACTCATCCAGGCAAGTGGAGAGTATTCCATTGCACTCCTGATTGTGCTTTGTGGATGGTGAACAGGCTTTGGGGAGTCAGGAGGTGAGTCACTCATCGCAGAATATTCAGCCTCTGATCTGCTCTTGTAGACACAGTATTTATATGACTGGTCCAATTAAGTTTCTGGTCAACGGTAACCCCCACCCCCCCAGGATGTTGGGGGATTCGGCGGTGGTAAAGCTGTTGAATGTCAAGGGGAGTTGGTTAGACTCTTTCCTGTTGGAGATGGTCATTGCCTGACACTTGTGTGGTCTGACTGGTACTTGCCACTTATCAGCCCAAGCCTGAATGTTCTCTAGGTCTTGCTGCATTAGAGCATTAGATTCCTTCATCATCTGAGGAGTTGTGACTGGAACTGAACCCTGTGTAATTATCAGCAAATATCCCCACTTCTGACCTTATGATGGAGGAAGGCCATCGATGAAGCTGCTGGAGACGGTTGGGTCTAGGACGTTATCCTGAGGATCTCCTGCAGCAATGTCTTGGGGCTGAGATGATTGACCTCCAACAGCCACAATCATCTTCCTTTGTGCTAGGTATGACTCCAGCCTGTGAAGAGGTTTCCCTCAATTGACTTCAATTTTACGAACCCTCATTGATAACACACTTGGTCAAATGCTGCCTTGATGTCAAGGGCAGTCACTCTTGCCTTGCCTCTGGAATTCACCTCTTTTGTCCATGTTTGGACCAAGGTCTTGAGCTGAGTTTTGTTCAGCCAGAAGTTGTGGTCTTACTTTTACACCTCAAAATGTCATTACAGTATCAAATATAAATAGCATTTTTCCCAATGAGACAAGAATGTATATCGTCTCCTCCATAAAAACTTGTATTTTCAATGTATGACTGGTAATGCAGTCCTATGCCCTGCTAAAATACCTAAGTCATAAGCAGTACATTCATAACAATTCATTTTCCCCTTTCTCAAAACTTCCATTTTCTTTCCTCCTCTCTCACTGGTTCCACCGATGCTGATCACCTTCTGGTACCTCACCCTAATGATAATTATTTACATGTGACTATGGGCCAGCTAATAGCATTGAAGGAAATCACAATCAAGTCAATCCTGTCCTCACCCAAAACCAACACACATGCAAATTTCAGCAATGGTTTTTGGCCAGCAATCAGGAAACAGGAATCCCGGCTGACTTTTACAGTTCCCTATCCTGACTACAGATTATCAACAAAGCATCTTGATTGCTGCAACAGTTGGGATTAATCATTTTACCACAAAATGAGGATTGAACTAAGAACCTTCCTGGTCTGTGTGGCTCAGCCCTGCACCACTAATGCAATTGGGAAAACTTTGTTTACTATTTTGCTGTGAAATTTTCCAAAGTCAGCTTGCATTTCCTGTAGCTACTGTTTGTGTGATAATAATGAAGAGGAAAGCTGTTAGAATGAGCCAGTTGAAAAACTGTCTTGTACCTCATAACAAGTTGTCTGTAATTATATACCCATCACACTTAAATTTTCAAACCAGCTTCAAACAGCAGGCAGGATTTTACCAGTCCCTGGGTAGAGGACTAGGAGGCGGGGGTGGAGGGGGGGGGGGGGGGGGTTGCGGGGTTGGGGGGTGCCGGTAAATGCTGAGGAGCAGAGCCGCTGCTGGGCCATTTTACCAGTGATGGGAATGGTAGCGGCTTGACTGCCCATCAACCAGAGGCGGGCAGCCAATTTTGGCACTTAAAGGCTCAATTAAGGGCCATTTTCCTAGGCCGTTGGCATTTGCTGATGGTGGAGCCACCCCCCCACTGCATGGAGAATCCGCCAGCTGCATGGAGGCAGCCTCCCAGAAGCTTCCTGGGGGTTGGGGAGGGTGGGTGGAGGGGGGCCATCGCAACCGGAGGCTCCATGGCCCAAGGAGGGGTCCCTTGGCGGCAAAGTCTGCCCTCGCAGCCCCAGGAGGGGGTTCCCCTCCAATCGCCTGCCTGCTTGGCCCAGCAGAGAAAAAATTTCTACCTCCCCTAGAGGCGCTCGCTTGTTCTTGCAGCTTTAGTAGCAGCCTTCTGATTGGGCCAGCAGCGTGGAGAGCTAGACCGCCGACATTAATTGGGCAGTGGTCCTGGTGGTGGCCAATTAAGAGGCCGCCCAGGAAGATTGCTGCTGTGGTCCTGCTGCCTGCTCGCGAGGGTTCAGGACCCACATTTGGTCTCGCTGTTGAGTCTTACCCCGTGCCAGTAAAATCCCGGTCCAGACCTCTGTATTTTAAAATTTATTTCTTTATTCAGTTCCTTTTTGTTCTTTTCAGTAAATCTTCTTCCTTTTGATTCAGACTTAAAAGCAATAACTGACACTAAATAATTTCACGATAAAATGGAAAAATCCTTCCTCTCACTTGACAACTCCATCCGAGGAAACTAGGCCTGTGTATGCTTTACGCATCCCATCATATGTCTATGCATGAGTCATGGTGTAAAGTTTACCCAGGGAAACATCAGCTTTTACCAAAATTAAAAACTCTTCTGAGAAGCTTTTAATGTACAGAAAGGTTTTTGACACGTAATGGTGACTGAATTGATCAATCATTGCATTTACTTTACCACGCATGTGGTCTGATGAGCTGTGGTTTGTATGTAGTGGGGTGTGACTCCTGACAGTCATGTGGTTTTCAGTAACTTGATACATGTGAAATGGCCTTTGTGTTGACACGGTACTGAGACATTCTTTGCAACACTGGTGCTTTGCACTATGCAAGGCTGCATAATGTGCGCAGTTGTAATAACTCTGGAATTCATTGCAATGATGGAGCTTGCCTATCACATCACAGCTAAAACTGGTTTAAGAATTGTAATTGTGTCCTTCAAAACTCACTATGTACAGGTTCTGCACAGTTCTTGAGTAGTTTTCTGTCACCTTGAGTTTAAACCCAATTTGACATCCGTAGTTGGAAGTTTAAATTGTTGTAACGACATTGGAGCTGAAATTCCTGGGGTGCAAAGTGGCTGAATGGTTGAGGAAGTGGAAATTTGGGAACAATCCCAAGCTGTTGGGTTTATGTCCTGTACAACATGCAACACAAATTCTCTTGGGGGGTTGGGGGGGGGGGGGGGGGGGGGTGGGGTGGGCGGGGAATGGATGCAGGAGAATCATCCACCTGCTCCCCAAATGTTGACGTGTGACATTGAGGGTAGGTCTGAAGTGCTCCTGGGCCACCCAAAAATTTTGCACCTCCTGGAAGAATTGCAGTTGATCCCAGGACAAATTGATGATCTAATGATGATAGGGACAGGTGAGGATGTGGTAGGAATATGGGATTAGTGTAGGATTAGTATAAATGGGTGGTTAATGGTCGGCACAGACTCGGTGGGCCGAAGGGCCTGTTTCAGTGCTGTATCTCTAAATCTAAAAAAAAAATCTAAATCTAATGTTGCCACAGTTTTCTGCAGGAAGGAACCATTCTTCGGACAGCTAAAGGGCTCTGGCTCCTGATTTTGGAGTGATGCCATTTCTTTGGGCAAGTACCTCTGCAACACCTGCACAGCAGGTGTGGGCCACCTGCCCTGCTTATTTAAATTATCCCGTCCCAGAGTTCTGGGACAGGGTCAACAGTAGTTTGTGTTGATGTAGTGCCTTTAACAAAACCTCCCAAGGCACTTCACAGGAGCCCAACATCCCCTGCAAGAAAAGGGAGAATGTGATGGTCACTGTTCTAAGATGCACTGACTACTACACAGCTGAAAAAATGCCACTACCCTAATTTGTATTTTATTCACCTCTGACTTTCATATTGGGCCAGACTTTGCTGGAGCAGGACATCTCGTGAGATGACCTGTTAGTTACATTTTCCCCCTCACCCTTCAGCTCAAAGTTCTTTTGCCCTGCAATTGTTCCCTTTCTGGGACGATGATGTTGGATGGCATTGCAGGAACATAAATCTCATCATTAAGAAGATACTTATGCAGTTAAGTACTAGCCCTAACGTTCTGTGATGAGCTTAATTGGCAATTAATGTGCAAATGCAGCAATTTCTTGAAACTCACTGGGACATTGAGAGTGAGTTACTGTTTTCGCTGAGTGGCACAAATCATCCAGTAACTTGTGGCGATTTGCAATTCACAGCATATCTTCTTCTTTACCACAAGCTGCTGGATGATTTACACATTAATAACAGTGAGTGCATTAATCTCATCATTACTTTAGCATTAAAATCTGGGCCATTGTATTGCAACTCAAAGCAGAATTAAAATAGCATCTTGCAAGTCGAGCATTGCTGCAGATCACTTGATGCCCCATTAATGCTCATGTCTGTTACTGTAAAATTATTTCATTTTTCAACCTCAGTAGTTTGATATTCAAAACTGCAAACTCTATACAACACATTATGCTATTATGAATGGGAATATTGTGTGAGCAGTTATCGGTCACATCTTGCAGTTTCATTATTAGTTCTGTCACGCTTAAGAGCCCATTAACAATTTATGCAAACAAATTCTTCTGAAGCATGTGTACACTGTGAGGTAGTAAAAATCATATTTTAACAAAGATTGAAATTCATGTGAATGTAACCATCCCCTCCTCCAGCATTGTAATTAGTCATCTAGATCTTCCACCCGACCTAGCCCTTAATCCTGCTCCTAAGAAGCTGCTGAGCTTCATGCTTTTTCCGCATGCCGGTGTCTACACTACTGTGAAGAGAAAGTAAGATTCCAGCAGAGAGCATGTGGATGAAATATCCCAGGATTTGACCATCTATGAAAGGGTCATACATAGATTTAGACCTAATCTGGTCAAGTTCTTTTATATTTGATATATGTTTTCCAACAAATTCAAACCTTAAATATCTACACTCTTCCTATGAATTATACAACAGTTGATTTAAATTATATCTTTTGATATTCAGAACATTTCTTTTTTATTCTCAAGCTCTCTTTTCTCCCTTCCTGTTACACTAGTATTTATCTCAGTTTCTTCTTTTTCTTCTTTAGTCTCCTCTTACTTTTTAATCTCTTGCCCTTCATTCCCATTGTTTTTATTTCTGCCTCTCTTTGTATTACTTTCTCATCCTCTGTTTTCCTTTTCCTCAGTTTATCAAATTATCAGACTGCTGTTGGACATCCAGTACTGGATAAGCAGAAATTTCTTCCAACTAGATATTGGGAAGACTGAAGCCATTGTCTATGGTCCCCACCACAAACTCCGTTCCTAAGCTGCTGACTCCATTCCTCTCCCTGGAAACTATCTGAGGCTGAACCAGACTGTTTGCAACCTTGGTGTCATACTTGACTCCGAGACGAGATTCTGTCCACATATTCGCACCATATCTAAGACCTATTTCCATCTCCGTAACATCGCCTAACTTCGCCTCTGCCTCAGCTCATCTGCTGCTGAAACTCTCATCAATGCTTTTGTTATCTCTATACTTGACTATTCTAATGCACTCCTGGTTGACCTCCCACATTCTACCTATGTAAACTTAAAGTTAACCAAATCTCTGCTGCCATGTCTGAACTTGCACCAAGTCCCATTCACCCATCACTCATGTTCTCGCTGACCTACATTGGCTCATGGTTAAGCAATGCCTCAATTTTAAAATTTTTATCCTTGTTTTCAAATCCCTCCATTGCCTCACCTCTCCCTGTCTCTGTAATATCCTCCAGCCCGACAACCCTCCAAGACATGTGCGCTCCTGTAGTTCCCGATTTTAATCGCTCCACCATAGGTGGCCGTGTATGCAGCTGCCAAGGCCCTAAGCTTTGGAATTCCCTCTCTAAACCTCTCCGACTCTAGTACTCTTTCCTCCCTTAAGACACTCCTTAAAACCTACCCCTTTGAACAAGATTTTGGTCAACTGCTGTAATATCTCTTTATGTGGTTCTGTGTCAAATGTTGTTTTATATTGCTCCTGTGAAGCAGCTTGGGACATTTTATTTAATTAAAGGCACTTTGTTATCTATTACCACCTAATAGCCAGCACTTTTTCTTTCTATCTCTTTTACCTTCTGTTCTTCTTGTATTCCTATCTCACTGCCCTTCAATCCTTCTCTCCCCTTGGATTTCTCTCTCTCCTTCTCCCATTGTTTCCTTGTATTTTTCTCTCTGCTTCCCTCACCCTCTGTTCTGCTTGTACTGTATTCCCTGTCTTCCTCTTCCCTCTTTTACCTTGTGTGTTATTGCTTGTTTTCCTTACACTCTGATCCATTTCTGTTTTTTTTCTCCGTCCCTCACTTGCTATTGCCTTGTGGTTTATTCTTTAGGGTTCATTTTAACACAACCCCACCCCGCCCTGACGGGAACGGTGCCAGCAGATGGTTAAGGTAGTGTTCCTGATATGTTCCCAACCCCCCTCACACTTTTCTTACTCACCTATATTCAGTTACAGGAAGGTTTAAATGGCAGAGATATGACTTGATAATGCCATCAGGACATACACACCATTTTAACCACTAAGGCTCACACAATCTGGAAAAGTCAACAAAAACTGACAGCTGCAAGGACCCTGGACACCAATTCCTACCCAGAATTAAAAGCAGTCTATTTGTCTCTCTCAACCTTACCCTTCATTCTCCTTGTGCCTTTCTCTCTGTCGTCACACTGTACATGACCAGGTGCAAAGAATTCTTCATGACAATGCCAAATTTACTGAAAATTATCACAACATCTTCATTCTTGGGCATTCTGTCCTCCTTGTGCTCTTCATGGAGGATAGCTAAGTCAACAAATAGCTTGTGACAAGATATGACTCTTGTTACCATGGATAAAGACCTTCCTGAGTAAGACGGTGTGTCTTTAGGAAGGCTGCCCTCCTCCCCCTCATGTACCATGGGAGCATTGACATTTTCTGCAACTGAAAGGAAAGAAAGGGCCAAGGTCAGCTTTTAGCATAAAGAGAGAGCAGAGAAAGATGTCTGGCTGCTGAAAGCGGCTACAGTTTGTCATGCAGTGTGCATTAAACAAGATAGAAGCTAGATGGGAAAAAGAGGACAAGTGCAAGGAAATCCTTCAACACATCTCCGCCAGCATTTCCACTCACCATGGCCATTCCTTGCATGCTGCCCACCAGGTTGAAGACCTGCTGCTGCAGTTGGAAAGGATGTGGAGGAGGCGTTGAGCTCCTCCAGTCTCCATCTCCCTGTCTTGCTAGTTGTAATCTTGTGAGCTGTTTTCACAATGTGCCTATCAGGGTTGGATAGTGCGGATATTGTTTGCAAGCAGTGAGGTGCAGGAAGTGAGAGTTCCAATGGCACTGAGAGTAAGAGGCACAGAGGAGGGGGAGAATGATGTGGAGTTTACTGTGGCACAGTGATTGAATGAGAGCAAAGGGAAGGGGAGAGAAGTGGTCTGAGCAGTGGGATTAGCTGTGGTGCAGATGTGAGGACAGTGTAATTGACCTGAGAACTAGGATTCTTCTCTTGATAACCCTGGTGAGGTCATTAAACTTCTTTCAGCATTGTAGCCAGGTCCTCCTTGCATTCATCTCTACAGCCATCTCTTCACATTGATATCGAAGGTGCTGTCTTGAGGGCTTTCTACTCGCTGTTGGGCGGTCCTTACTCCCTCCTTCTTTTGATCATCTGCACAAGGGATCTTGAAGCTCCATCAGACAATCTGGTGTACTATCTGCAGCTCTTGCAGCCATTTATGCTGTTAGAAAATGTTTCCTGCTCCCTCCAGTTACAGTTCACCTCCCCTTTAAGAGGTGCAAGTTGCTATTAAATGGCATCAGTGATGCCTAATTTCACTCCCCCCATCCCCCAATCATTCCCCAACAGGTGCACAACCAATAAGCAGCCTCAGTAACACTGTCTGTACATCTGTATAATGATAATGCCCTGTTAGTGGACAACAAATGTAAATAAATAATATTAATGGTGCTGCAGAATAACTTGGATTGAGTGCTCATGCCTTCACTCCAGATTCTTGAGCACAATCCCCTAGTCTGATACTCCGATATAGTACTGATGGTGCTGCAATGTTGAAACTTCCATTTTTGTGGATGCTCTGTTAAGGGCTCTGTCTGCCCTCTCAGGCAGATGTAAAAGATCTCACAAGATTATTTGAAGAAGAGCAGAGGGGTTCTTCTGGAATACTGACCTATATATATCCCTGAACCAACATCACTAAAACAGATTATCTAGTAATCACCACATTGATGTTTTTGAGAGCTTTGTGCTCAAATTGGCTGCCACGTTTCCTATGTCGCAACAGTGATGACACTTCTAAAGTACTTAATTGGCTGTAAAGCGCATTGGGATGTCCTGAGGCCGTGAAAGGCGATATATAAATGCAAGTCATTCTCTTTTTCTTTTACCCCACCTACTGGAGAAGTGTTGAGAGCTGTAATTGGCAATATTTTCAACAATCTGTGCAAGATTACACATGTATAGTTGTGTGTCTGTTGTTGGTAATGTTGTGGAATCAACTTGGAACATAAACAGAGGAGGCTGCACAGCATTGGGAGCTGCAGCAAACCATTGAACTGCTTCAAGGTGAAGAGGATACAAAAGGGAAGAGGAGGAAAATAAAAAGGTCAATAATAAGCTGGAGAAAAATAGACTGGAAACCTCAATCGATCACAGTGACGTTTTATTGCAGGACTCCTAACTTTACATTTTTGTTTCAGTATGAGGCTTGTTTCTATAATTTCTAGCGTTTTGAGTAAGAAAACTACACCTGACTGGAAATAATATTAATATATAATGAACTTTGAAAAAGAAATATCGGTGACCTATTTGATACTCATTTTTTGACTAATAGGTTCTGAGGAGGGGGTGTTTTCCAGCCATTGAAAATTACCAGTGAAAGAAAGCGGCTGGTGACTGTAGCTAGCTGTGGCCGGGCTCTTGCTTACTCTTAGTTCAAGGTGGAAACAGTGTGTATATTTTGTTTTGATTCTACTGACACAATGATGTCATTTATTTATAAAGCCTGATACTAACCTCGTGCTAGGAAAGAAGTTTTACTGTTTAACTGAGTATTCCATTCTTACCTCAGCTCTTTTTACAACACTTTACATAGTCATCCTTAGATCTGAAGGTACTTGTGGCTTTGATGTCAACATACAAAGTCACAGTTGTGGGAGGCCATTCAATGCATGTTAGCTCATTCAATCCAGCATAAAAATAGTTACAGTCCCTCCATCGTGTCATCTAACTGTATCTTGAATGAACATATTGTTGTCACCTACAATACCCTACTTTAAGGTCTATTTCACATGTCATCACACTTTGTGTGGAAACCGTTTTCCTGACAATTATCCCAAACTTTCCTTTTACCAGTTTTGACCTATGCCTCCTTGTCCTAGTATACTGACACACCTTAAAGTAGTGTTCCAGGTTATCATAGAATGTTTCAGCAAAGGAACAAGCCAATTTGACCCATCAAGTCTGTGCCTGTGTTTTTCTCATAATCTAATTCCACTCCTCTACTCACTTCCTGCAGCCTTTAATATTCCTCGTTTTCAAACAACTATCCAATTGCCTTTTAAAAGAATTAATGGACTCTGATTCTCTGGTTTGTAGCAGAGAATTCCACAATCTAACCAGTGTAAAGATTTTTAAAACATTTTTCCTTTTGTATTTTAAATTTGTGTCACTAGCTCACCAGCCACAGGAGACTATCTGTCACTATTTACCTGACTACAACTCTTCATAATCTTGGTGACCTCTATCCAGTAAGCCATACCTGCTCAGCTCTGGTAAACAAAATGGCTCAACTCTTCTCAAGTCTTCCCTTGTAACCGTGGGGGAGATTTTCATCTGCCCATTGCCATGTTCCTGTTCGAAAATGGGGTGGTACGCAAACAAAAATCTACAACCAACTTTACTGCTCATCGGCAACCTGAGGCCTGCGGGCCTTAAAATGGATGGCCAACCAGCCCGCCCGAAACAGGTTGGAGCCTTTATTTAAATATTATAGGTTGTAGGATCTCATTGTAATTTTCAAATACTAATGAGCGGAGTGTACGCCGCATACACTCTCTGCCCAGTGGCAGTGAATGTAGAGTGTCAGTCAGAATGAATGCTCCTCCTGGCCTCCAAAAATCAATGCTGGGAGCACATACCCAGAAATTGTGCATGTACAGCTTATGATTTTTTGTTCCCCAATGGATGGAGAATCCTGATGGCCCCACCAAATGTGCTGCTGGTACACCAAGACATTTATCAGGAGCGCAAATTTGTGAAATCTACAGAAAATGCTGGAAATACGAGGTAGGTCAGGCAGCATCTTTGGAGAGAGAAACGGAGTTAATATGTTTCAGGTCGACGACCTTTCATCAGAAAAAGTTAGAGATGTAACAGATTTTAAGCAAGTACGGAGGCAGGAAAAGAGGTGGTGGGGAGAACAAAAGGGGAGGTCTGTGATAGGGTGGAAGAAAGCACAAATTAAATGACAAAAGGGATGATGGTGCAAGGCATAAGGGGGTAATCAACGTTCCTTCTAAGCTATGTGAGTGCAGCAGTCCAGAACTTATCACACGGGGAACAAACAGGCTGCGCGCTAGAAGTGGTCCCTTTAAGATGTGCAAATGTGCAGTTGCATGGAAATCTTAAAGGGACCGTGTGGAGCAACAAACAGCGAAGGGAAATTAGAAGGAACATTGGTAATGGGACAAGTAAAAGAAAAAATGTGTCTGGGGACGTGTAAATGGAAAGTTGAATCACTACGGCTGCCATTCAGAAACAAAAAAACAAAAAACAATTTAAAAATGAGGGCAGAGGTTATGATCTGAAATTGTTGAACTCAGTGTTGAGTGTGGAAGGCTGTAAAGTGACTAATCGAAAGACAAGGTGTTGTTCCTCAAGTTTACATTGAGCTTCATTGGAACAGTGTAGGAGGCTGAGGAGAGAGAGGTCGGAGTGGGATTGGAGCGGAAAATTAAAGTAACAGGCAACTGGAAGCTCAGAGCCAGGCTTGTAGACTGCATGAAAGTGTTCCACAAAGTGGACACCCAATTAATCTGCGTTTGATCTCCCCAGTGTAGAAGAGACCACATCGTGAGCAATGAACACAATAGACTAAATTGAAAGAAGTACAAGTAAATCGCTGCTTCATCTGGTAGAAGTGTTTGGGGCATTGGATGATGAGAAGGGCAGATTTTGCATCTCCTACACTTTCATGGGAATGTGTCATGGAAAAAGGAGAGGGTGTTGAGGGTGATTGAGGAGTGGACCCAGCTATAACAGAGGAAACATCCCTTCGGATTGCTGAAAGGAGAGGTGGGGGGAAATGGCGGAGGATTATCCATTGAATGTGGGGGCTGGTGGGGTGGAAGGTGAGGACAAGGAAAACCCTATCGTTGTTCTGCAAGATGGAAGGAGAGGATGAAAGCTGAAGTGTGGGATTTTGAATGGACATGATTGAGGGCCCTGTCAACCATGGTGGGGGAAATCCTTAGTTGAGGAAACAGGTAGACTATTGGAAGCATTAGTATGGAAGGTTGCATCGTCAGAACTGATGTGACATTCCAGAGAAACTGGGAGAATGGAATAGAGTCCTTACAGGAAGTGTAGTCAAGGTAACTGTTGGAGTCAGTGGACTTATAGTGGATATTGGTTGATAGCTTAATTCCAGAAATGGAGGCAGAGAAGTTGAGGAATGGAAGCGAAGAGTCAGAGATGGACCATGCAAAGGCAAGAGAAAGGTGGAAATTAGAAGCAAAGTTGATGAAATCTTCTGGTTCAGAGCAAGAGCAGGAAATGACACCAATATAGTCAGCAGTGTTGCAAAAAAAAGAGGAGAGGGAGTGGACCTGAGAAGGACTGGAACAAAGAATGTTCCACATATCCCACTAAAGGGAAGGCATAGGAACGGCTATATGGGTTCCCATAGCAACACCATTTATTTAGAGGAATTTAAAGGGAAACATGTTCAATGTGAGAACAAGTTTAACTAGGCGGAGACAGGCGGTGGTGGATAGGGACTAATTGAGGCTCCATTCAAGGAAGAAATGGGGAGCCTTCGGAGAATCCTGGTGGGGGATGGTGGTGTAGAGAGATTGGACATCCATGGTGAAAAGGAAACCGTTAGGGCCAGGAAACTGGAAACTGTTGAAGTGGTGAATGTAGGTGGGAAGAGACTGGACAAGGGGAGAAAACATAGAATCGTGATGGGAAGAAATCAGTTCAGTGAGGCAAGATATGACTGAAATGAGGGTCTACCAGGGCAGTCATGTTTGTGGAAGTCAAGTTTATGGTCGAATCCTCATTTTAGCTTGTCAAATTTTGTTTGATAATCATTCCTGCAAAGCACTTGGGATGTTGTACTATATTAAAGGTGCTACATAAATGCAAGTTATTGTTTAACACGGTTGGCTCATAATGTTACAAGGTTTTCTTTAATGACAGATAGCCCCACTGTAATCTTCGCGAAGTATCAACCTAATTTGTAAAACAGGTTGAAGTAAAGGTAATGCATTTCCACAAGATTATATTGTTTATTCTCTTGAAAATGGAGAAACATTGATGCTGTAAATAGTGATCAAATATCCTCTATTCAACTGTCTTTTTGCCAATTTGAGGCCAAGTTTTTTTCAAGGTGTGATTTTTTTTTTTGCCTTTTCTTTTTTTAAACCTTTTGTGTGGTTGTATGGGGGAGGAGGGAGGAGATAGTTGAGATTTCAGCATTTCATTTTTGTTTCTCAATGTATCATTCTTTTCCTCACAAAAGCATCAAATTAAACCTTTTAAAGTAGTCATTGAAAGTGCAGACCTGGCTCTATTTTGTCTGTGATAATGCTAAAAAAGGGTGGAGCTCAACAAAAGACTGAACCTAATCAGGAATTGGATGCTCCACAGACATTCGGTGGACAGACAAGAGAGGCTGTGGAAGACAATAAGGTTGGAAGCAAAGTGGAAACACAAAGTTGGTAAAGGTATATGTAATGCCAGCTTCATGTCTTTTCCTATGTTGTAAAGCCTTGTTCTCACCTGCTATTTCTTCAAGATTAACTGTCAACGTGTGCACAGCTGAAAAAGCTCTTCCATGTTTCACATCACAAGAGGCTGTGTTAAGGAAAGTGTCAAGTGCATGGACAACCACCCAAGCCCTTTCAGGGCCACAACTGCCGATGTTTCTAAATCCACAATTCCCACCGCTTCATCACCAACTGCATCATGACATTTAACCTGCACAAACACCAGCTTGGAGACACCCACTCAGGATTGCCAACTTTGGCTGGACATATTCCTGGAGGTTTCATCACATGACCTCCTGCCTTCAATTGCCCTGCCCCCACATGCTTGTCATTGGTCACCTGACATGTCCATCATCACAGCACACCAGCTTCCTACGCCAATCAAAAAGTAAATAGACTCTTCATTCCCCAATTGGATGATTCTTGACTGTCAGGCCAAACGCCTGATCTTGTGTCCAATATTTTTATGACTAATAAACAAAAGCAGTAAAAGACAAATTTTTTGAAACACAAATTTTTTTACTCCCTTCTTCTCCTGGGTTGCTCGCAGCCCTATCCTGGAGATCAGTCTTCAATTCCTGGAGACTCCAGATAATCCTAGAGGGTTGGCAATGCTACACCCATTCAGAGGGCAGTCATTAGTGAGTCAAAAGGGTTTTCACTGGATGAAGCACTTAACATTACTGAGAATGTGGAACTGGGTGTGAAAGAGGAAGTGTGCCATTGTCCTGCTGGAAGTGGGCTGCAGGTCTTCAATCAACAGTTGGCATATCTCCCCAGTTAGGAGACAGGAACCATTTTCAGGTGCAGGCGAGAAACAGGCATACAGTGGCATATTGATTATGTTACTGGACTAGTAGCCCAGAGGCTTGAGTTCAAATCCTACCATGACGTCTGGGGATTTTCAATTCAGTTAATTAAATGAAACTGGAATTAAAATGCTCATATCAGTGATGGTGACCATGGAACTACTAGATTGTCAGAAAAACCCAAATAGTTTACTAATGTCCTTTAGGGAAGGAAATCTACCATTCATACCTGGTCTGGTCTACATGTGACTCCAGATCCACAGCAATGTGGTTGACTCTTAAATGCCCTCTGAAATGGCCTAGCAAGCCACTCAGTTGTATCAAAATTGCTACAACAGACTGCAGCAGTCCAAGAAGGTGGCTCACCACCAACTTCTTGAGGGCAATTAGGGATGGGCAATAAATGTCAGCAATGTCCACATCTTGTGGGTGAATAAATTTTTAAAAAGCCAGCAGTTGAAAATATGGCTTCTCAGTCTTTCAGCAAAAATTGACAAGGTGCAGATTAGTTAGTCAATCCGACGAGCTATGAATCAATTCACACAGTGAATTGGGGTGGCACAGTGGCGCAGTGGTTAGCACCGCAGCCTCACAGCTCCAGTGACCCGGGTTCAATTCTGGGTTCTGCCTGTGTGGAGTTTGCAAGTTCTCCCTGTGTCTGCGTGGGTTTCCTCCGGGTGCTCCGGTTTCCTCCCACATGCCAAAGACTTGCAGGTTGATAGGTTAATTGGCCATTATAAATTGCCCTTAGTATAGGTAGGTGGCAGGGAAATATAGGGACAGGTGGGGATGTGGTAGGAATGTAGGATTAGTATAAATGAGTGGTTGATGGTCGGCACAGACTCGGTGGGTTGAAGGGCCTGTTTCAGTGCTGTATAACTAAACTAAACACTTGCTCTCTGCTCTGCACCTCTGTGCTAGTCCTAATATTTTTGTTTTGTTGTAAACTTCCAATCTTAGTTGGTGGCTTGAGAAATGAGTCACATTTCTTTATTTTTCAAAGGGACCTCAATACCCACTGATGAAAAGCGACAGTGCTGAATGTAGATCAGGACAGCTGAAGCTGAGGTGTCAGGAAACTTTCACATGAGTACTGATCTTCAAACTCTTGAACAGGGTGTTATTTCCCTGAATTGTTTTAGGGGAAAATCTAGGCCATAATTTTTAATTCCAGTGAAAGGAACTAATGTGATTGTATCACTGACTGAATTCACATCCTACTCACTTAGAGAGTTCTGATCTCATTCTCATCCCCTGACTGAGTTGATAAGTGCACTATTTGATATAGAACTGAGTCAAATAGATCTAAAAAAACCAGTTTAATCCCCCGTCACCGACCCTCCCCCCACCCCCGCCCGGTTAGTTAGTTTATCTCAGCTGCGGTGCCAATGAGTGTGCGATAATTGTTCTTGGCACCTTTGGGCAAGTGAGCAGAAAAATCAACCAACATTCCTATCCCTGATTTCTGCTGAAAGGTGTCTGTTAGGTTAGATCAGAATTGAGTCGAATAGCTGATCAACAGTCACAGTCTAGGCTCATAGATTTTAAAAAGGTCACTTGGCTGAGGAACTGGTAGCAAACAGGTATATGTTGAACTTGACAGCAGCAAGGTTCAGGAATTCGGGGGTGGAAGTGGGAATGAGGGGAGGTGGGGTGGGTTATTTTTGAGGGGAAGGGTATAAGAAAGAACTTTGATTTCCTTTCCTGTTTTGTTTGGAGATTGTTCTTCCCTTTTATTTCTGCATTTTTGAGAATGTGATCAATTGTGTAGACTGCTGATTCCTTATTCCTCAGGGTGCAGCATTGCCAACACACTTTAATGGTTTATTGTAAGTACTGTTGTATATCAGCAATGCACAGTGTCCTGGCTGGCAGTTGAGGTCTGAAATGCTAAACACCTCTGGCACCCACTAACAAACAAAAACAGAAGAACCTCCCCCCCCCCCAACATAAAGTTGGAACACTGCTGAGAGTAATAACTGATAACAGAGTGATTTCAACACTGCGATCCATCTGCGAAGAACTAGCCATCATCATCCAATCTTAGGATTCAGATGACACTTACAAACCAGTGAACTTTGCCCTGGTGACTGTGACTTCATCTGCACTCATCACTTAGATTATATTCTTGGAAACGCTCTGGGGTTATCTGCCATTCTATTTTATACAGTGTTTCACACACACACACACACACATGTGTATAACATTCTGCCTTGATTATTCACTATAACAACAACAATGACAATAACTTGCATTAATGTCAATAAATATTCTAAAGTACCTTTCAAAAGTGTGAGCAGAGGACAGGCATGAAGCCAAAGAAGGAATTTTTGGAAAGGTGAGCAAAAACTTGGTGAAAGAGGCCAGTTTTAAACCTTAAACAAAGACAAAGGTGGAGAGGTGGAGGAGTCTGGGAAGGGAATTCCAGAGCATGGGGCGGAATAGCAGAAGGCAGATGGGGCGGAGGAAGTGGAGATGAAAAAAGGCTGGAGTCAGAGGAGCATAGAGTTCAGGCTGGGTTGTTGGTCTCTGAGGAGGGACAGAGAGACAGAGGGACAGGGGTGAGGCAATGGAGGGATTGAAACACAAGGATGAGAATTTTGAGTTTTCGGCATGGGGTGGGGGGTGGGGGGTGGGGAGCGGTAGTGGTGGTGGAGGTGGGGGTGCTGGGAGCCAGAGTAAGTCAGGGTTAATGGTCAAGCAGCACTTGAAGTGCGATAGGATCTGGGCAGCAGTGTTTCGGATGAGCTAAGGTTTATGGAGGGTAGAGGATGGAAGGCTAGGCAGGAGAGCATTGAATAGTTGGCTGCAAAATTCAGCTCCATAGTGCCTGTAGTTTCAGCGCTATGGATAGCGTTTTGGTCTCAAAATATCATCTCCACCCCGCACCCACACTTTGGGTGTGGCCACACCAGACACGATTTTTATTTATTCTTTCATGGGATGTGAGTGTCGCTGCCAAGACCAGAATTTGTTGCCCATCCCTAATTGCCCTTGAGAAGGTGATGGTGAGCTGCCTTCTTGAATCACTGCAGTCCATCTGGTGCAGCTACACCCACAGTGCTGTTAGAGAAGGGAGTTCCAGGTTTTTGACCTAGCAACAGTGAAGGAACCCCAATATAGTTCCAGGTCTAGATGGTGTGTGGCTTGGAGGAGAACTTGCAGGTGGTGGTGCTCCCATGCATTTGCTGCCCTTCTCTTTCTAGTTGGTAGAGGTCATGGATTTGGAAGGTGCTGTCTAAGGAGCCTTGGTGCATTGCTGCAGTGCATCTTGTAGATGGTATACACTGCTGCCACTGTACGTCGGTAGTGGAGGGAGTGAATGTTTGCGGATGGGGTGCCAATCAAGTGGGCCGCTTTGTCCTGAATGGTGTCGAACTTCTTGAGTGTTGTTGGAGCTGCACCCATCCAGGCAAGTGGAGAGTATTCCATCACACTCCTGACCTGTGCCTTGTAGATGGTGGACAGGCTTTGGGGAGTCAGGAGGTGAGTTACTCGCCGCAGGATTCCTAGCCTCTGACCCGCTCTTGTAGCCATGGTATTTATATGGCTACTCCTGTTCAGTTTCGTGTCAATGGTAGCCCCTAGGATGTTGATAGTGGGGGATTCAGCGATGGTAATGCCATTGAATGTCAAGGGGAGATGGTTAGATTCTCTCTTGTTGGAGATGGTCATTGCCCGGCACTTGCGTGGCGCGAATGTTACTTGCCACTTATCAGCCCAAGCCTCGATATTGTCCAGGTCTTGATGCATTTCTGCAAAGACTGCTGCAGTATCTGAGGAGTCACGAATCGTGTTGAACATTGTGCAATTATCAGCGAACATCCCCACTTCTGACCTTATGATTGAAGGAAGGTCATTGATGAAGCAGCTGAGGATGGTTGGGCCTAGGACACTACTCTCAGGACCTCCTGCAGTGATGTCCTGGAGCTCAGATGATTGACCTCCAACAACCACAACCGTCTTCCTTTGCACTAGGTATGATTCCAACCAGTGGAGGGTTTACCCCATGATTCCCATTGACTTCAATTTTGCTAGGTCTCCTTGATGCCATACTCGGTAAAATGTGCCTTGATGGCAAGGGCAGTCACTCTCACCTCACCTCTTGAGTTCAGCTCTTTTGTCCATGTTTGAACCAAGGCTGTAAAGAGGTCAAGAGTTGATGGCCATGGTGAAACCCAAACTGAGCAGGTTATTGCTAAGCAAATGCCGCTTGATAGCACTGTCGACGAGAGCTTCCATCACTATATTGTTGATCGAGAGTAGACTGATGGGGCGGTAATTGGCCAGGTTGGACTTGTCCTGCTTTTTGTGTGCAGGATATACCTGGGCAATTTTCCACATTGCAGGGTAGATGCCAGTGTTGTCGTTGTACTGGAACAGCTTGGCTAGGGCTGTGGCAAGTTCTGGAGCACAGGTCTTCAGTACTATTGCCGGAATATTGTCAGGGCCCATAGCCTTTGCAGCATCCTGTGCCTTCAGTTGTTTCTTGATATCACACGGAGTGAATTGAATTGGCTGAAGTCTGTTATCTGTGATGCTGGGAACTTCAGGAGGAGGCCGAG
This sequence comes from Heterodontus francisci, assembly GCF_036365525.1. NCBI lineage: Eukaryota > Metazoa > Chordata > Chondrichthyes > Heterodontiformes > Heterodontidae > Heterodontus > Heterodontus francisci. The sequence continues at coordinate 90,247,974 of NC_090383.1, read as the reverse complement.
ATGGATCATCAACTTGGCACTTCTGGCTGAAAATTTTGCAACTGCTTCAGCCTTATCATTTGCACTGATGTGCTGGGCTCTCCCATCATTGAGGATGGGGATATTTGTGCAGCCACCTCCTCCTGTTAGTTGTTTAATTGTCCACCACCATTCACGACTGGATGTAGCAGGACTGCAGAGCTTAGATCTGATCCGTTGGTTATGGGATCGCTTAGCTCTGTCTATCGCATACTGCTTATGCAGTTTGGCACACAAGTAGTCCTGTGTGGTAGCTTCACCAGGTTGACACCTCATTTTGAGGTCTGCCTGGTGCTGCTCCTGGCATGCCCTCCTGCAATCGTCATTGAACCAGGGCTGGTCTCCTGGCTTGCTGGTCGTGGTAGAGTGGGGAATATGCTGGGCCATGAGTTTACAGATTGTGGTTGAGTACAGTTTTGCTGCTCCTGGTGGCCCACAGCGTCTCATGGATGCCCAGTTTTGCGTTGCTAGATCTGTTTGAAATCTATCCCATTTAGCATGGTGGTAGTGCCACACAACACGATGGAGGGTATCCTCAATGTGAAGGTGGGACTTCACCTCCACAAGGACTGTGTGGTGGTCACTCCCACCAATACTGTCATGGACAGATGCATCTGCGACAGGCGTGTTTGCCCTGGATCACTGGCATCCAGGAGCTCCCACATGCTGCAGCTGTGACACATCACCTGTCCTGCCATCCTTCATGTATTTTAATTAACTACTTAATTATTTTATTCAATTATTTATTTTTTATTTTCCTTTTGTTTGTCTATTTTATTAAGCTTACCACGACTTCCTTTACTATGTTAAACATTAAGATTAGAATGGACCTTAATCACTTACCAGATACTCACCAAACAGAAAGCTTCTTCCCAAACCAATCAACACCGGCTTGCCTGTGATGTTTGATGCTATGTTTGATTTAAATTAAATTAAATTAAAAGCTTACCTGTATACCCACTCCGGTGACTCTCTGTTTCCCTGTTGATTGTGACGTCACTCTGATGCCACTTTTCAATTTTTCCCTACTCCGCTCCTGCTGGTCCTCTCTCTCCACTCCCACCGTGCTCCTCTCCCTCTCTGCTCCCACCGTACTCCTCTCCCTCTCTGCTCCCGCTGTGCTCCTCTCTCTCTCCTCTCCCGCCGTGCTCCTTTCTCTCTCTCTGCTCCCGCCACATTGTCGGGTAGGTGCCAGTGTTGTAGCTCTCCTAGAACAGCTTGGCTAGGGGAATGGCTATACTGGAGAACAAGCCTTGAGTACTGTAGCTGGGATGTTGTCAGAGCCCGTAACTTTTTTGTCCAGTGCCTTCAGCCATTTCTTGATATCATGTGTAGTGAATTGAATTGTCTGAAGACCGGCATTTGTGATGCTGGGGACCTCAGGAGGAGGCCAAGATGGATCATCCATTTTGGAGAGTCTACTAGTATGGGTGTTAGGAGCGTGCACCAGAAATAAGCAGAGTAGGTAGATTGTGACGTCAGTCAGCGTGCAATGCTGATTTAATGCCAGTACTGCCATTTTCAACCTCACCGCTCCCGCTAACATCCTCTCTTAAACCATGCATTCAGCAGCAGGAAAGAATCCCCACCAGTGTTATTTAATGGGATCATTGACCACTCTCAGGTTACAATGTCACACTCACGCAGTACGAATTTATAAACTATAAATATGAATTTATGAAGTGTAAATCCGAAACGGACACTTTCCTGCAAAAGAAAATGGAGTTGAGAGGTCAGGTGACCTTTTCATTCCCGCCAATACACATGGAACTGCAAGAACCCCAAGCTAATGCTCATGTCTCTACAGGTCTTGGCGAAGTTATTAAAATGCAAACAGCCTTTCTGGACATATCTTTGAGAAGTCCTTAAAATTCAAAAGACCTTTCTTCTGGTAATGGCTGCATTTCTCCAAATAATTAAAAGAAAACTGAGTTCACAATATCTTGCAGATTCTATGACTCCAAACTTGAAAACCAGTAAATGTGTGTGAAAAACTCTATTTTATCATAATGGTATGTGGATGAGTGATACCCGGATTCCATTGTCTAACAATGGTCTAACCATCAGAAACTATTTATGAAGACAACAGAAAGAATTGCTTTGGGCACAAGACAGAAACTAGGTTTCTAATAAGGAATATTCTGAGCAGACAGACAGAAACATCTATGCTGGTGAAGAGAAAGGACCCTGGCGAAAACCACCAGCATTAAGCCACATGTAGGCAGAAACTTGAGCTGGTCTTGAACGCTCAACCTGAGGAACCATACTAGGACTTCGCCTTTGAAGCTTGATTGAAGTATAACAAGAGAAATCTGCTACTGCAAATGTGCAACAACAGAGAATCTGTCCTCCTAAACCTACAGAACTTTTTTCAGTGGACAAAAAGAGATTACGGGCCTGCATCATTTCAAGTCTTCACCCCGGGAAAAAACAAATGTAACAGAGAACTCTTGAAATCATAAGACCTAAATGCATGCTCCCTTTATAAGCACAATCTTTTCTTGAGTGTATGTATATCAGTATAAGTGTCAGAGTGGGTGTTGTTGCATATATTCGGGTGTTGAACAATAAACATTTATCTTTCTTTTAAAATTACAAGAAAACCTGTAATTTGTCTGTACCTGGCAGTTAAAGCATTCAGGAGCTTAAACACTTTTTTTAAAACATGCTGTCTTTGGCTATTTATTTAGAGATACAGCACTGAAACAGGCCCTTCGGCCCACCGAGTATGTGCCGACCAACAACCACCCATTTATACTAATCCTACATTAACCCCACATTCTCTACCACATCCCCACCATTCTCCTACCACCTACCTACACTAGGGGCAATTTACAATGGCCAATTTACCTATCAACCTGCAAGTCTTTGGCTGTGGGAGGAAACCAGAGCACCCGACGGAAACCCACGCAGACACAGGGAGAACTTGCAAACTCCACACAGGCAGTACCCAGAACTAAACCCAGGTTGCTGGAGCTGTGAGGCTGCAGTGCTAACCACTGCGCCACTGTGCCGGCCAATTGAGAGGTGAAAAGGGGAAGCCATCCTCTCAGCTCTCCGTAACAGACTGGGGGCTCGTCCGGGATCTGAAACATTAGATTAAACAAGTGAATTGGAAACGGGAGATAAATCGATCACTAAAATTGTTAAAGAAAACAAATCAGCAGGTTTTCTCATATTTTTACGATGATAAACACTTAAGACATGACTGCATTCACGCCAAAGCGTTTGTAGAACAGGAGTGATTTTCTTGGGTGCACTAAAAGCTGTAGCTGACCAGGTGGGAGCAAGTTTAAGGCCGAAAGCAAGGTCCTTAAAACTCTTGCTAGCCATTTTGATATTGACCCAGAAACGGAAGAATAGGCATGGAACCTGAGACTGACAAAGTTGTATTAGCTAGAATTCAAATGGAAAGAGAAATTACCATGCGAGGAATGGAACTGAAGCTTCAAAGGGACAAAGAGCAAAAAGAAATGCAAATGGAAAAAGAGGAAAGACAAATGAAAAAGAGAGAGGCAAGGCAATTTGAGCTAGATAGGGAAAGACTGAAATTACATAGTATGGGTGCCACTAGCAATTCAAACACTGATCCTAATTCAGAGCAAAGCTTTGATTTCCTGAAACATTCATGATTTGTGGAAAAATTTAATGATGTCATGGTCGAATCATACCTTTATCTCATTTTGAGAAAATTGCTTCTAGGTTAAAGTGGCCAAAAGAGTCTTAGACTCTCCTTTTATGAGGTGAATTAGTGGGAAGAGCCTGTGAAACTTACTCCATGCTATCAGAGGAAAGTTCTTTAGATTATGAGCAAACCAATAGTGCTATTTTAAATGCCTATGAGCTAGTCCCTGAGGCATACAGACAAACATTCAGGAATACTCGGAAAAGGCCTGTCCAAACCTTCATCGAATTTCAGCGAGGTAAAGGCATGGCTTTTGATTGCTAAAATCCTCGTATGAGAATTTACGAGAAGTGATTCTATTAAAGGAATTTAAAAATAGTATCCTGATTAATATGAAGCTCCATATTGAGGAACAAAGGTCTCAAAGGTGAGGGATGCTGCTGTAATGGCAGATGATTACAAACCTTTTAATCAGGGAAAACCCTTCCTAATAATCCCCAGAGGTCTGGGAAAGTCAGAAAGTGGGAGACCAATAGGCAATGGGGTGTTAGTGAAAGGGAGAACACATACTTTGGTTCTGTCTTCACAAAGGAGGACACAAATAACCTCCCAGAAATGTTAGGGAACCAAGGGTCTAATGAAAAGGAGGAACTGAAGGAAATCAGTATGAGTAAAAAAATTGTGCTAGGGAAATTAATGGGGTTAAAGGCTGACAAATCCCCAGGACCTGATAATCTACATCCCAGAGTACTAAAGGAAGTGGCCCTGGAAATAGTGGATGCATTGGTGGTCTTCTTCCAAAATTCTATAGACCCTGGAGGGTAGCAAATGTAACCCCACTATTTAAAAAAGGAGGGAGAGAAAAAACGGAATTACAGGCCAGTTAGCCTTACATCAGTAGTGGGGAAAATGCTAGAGTCTATTATAAAGGATGTGATAGCAGAACACCTGGAAAGCATAAACGAGATTGGACAAAGTCAGCATGGGTTTATGAAAGGGAAATCATGCTTAACAAATCTACTAGAACTTTTTGAGGATGTAGCTGGTAGAATAGATAAGGGAGAACCAGTGGATGTGGTGAATTTGGATTTTCAGAAGGCTTTTGATAAGGTCCCACATAAGAGGTTAGTGTGCAAAATTAAAGCACATGGGATTGGGGGTAATATACTGGCATGGATTGAGAATTAGTTGACAGATCAGAAACAGAGAGTTGGAATAAATGGGTCTTTTTCTGGGTGGCAGGCAGTGACTAGTGGGGTACCGCAGGGATCAGTGCTTGGGCCCCAGCTATTTATAATATATATTATTCATGACATATATTCATGACTTGGGTGAGGGAACTAAATGTAACATTTCCAAGTTTGCAGACATCACAAAGCTGGGGGGGGGGGCGTGGTGCGGAATGTGAGCTGTGAGGAGGATGCAAAGAGGCTCCAATGTGATTTGGACAAGTTGGGTGAGCGGGCAAATGCATGGCAGATGCAGATTAATGTGGATAAATGTGAGGTTGGTTGTAAAAACAGAAAGGCAGATTATTATCTGAATGGTGATAGATTGGGAAACGGGGAGGTGCACCAGTCGCTGAAAGCAAGCATTCAGGTGCAGCAAGCAGTTAGGAAGGTGAATTGTATGTTGGCCTTCATTGAAAGAGGATTTGAGTACAGGAGCAAGGATGTCTTACTGCAGTTATACAGGGCATTGGTGAGACCACATCTGGAGTATTGTGTGCAGTATTGGTCTCCTTATCTGAGGAAGGATGTTCTTGCCATGGAGAGAGTGCAAAGGAGATTTACTAGGCTGATTCCTGGGATGGCAGGATTGACGTATGAGGAGAGATTGGGTCGACTAGGCCTGTATTCACTAGAGTTTAGAAGAATGAGTGGGTATCTCATAGAAACCTATAAAATTCTAACAGGACTAGACAGGCTAGATGCATGGAGGATGTTCCCAATGGCTGGGGACTCCAGAACCAGGGATCACAGTCTCAAATAAGGGGTAAGCCATTTAGAACTAAGATGAGGAGAAGTTTCTTCACTCAGAGGGTGGTGAACCTGTGGAATTCTCTACCTCAGAAGGCAGTGGAGGCCAAGTCATTAAATATATTCAAAAAGGAGAGAGATATATTTCTTAATGCCAAAGGGATCAAGGGATATGGGGAGAAAGCAGGAACAGGGTACTGAATTAGGCGATCAGCCATGATCTTTTTTGAATGGCGGAGCAGGCCCGAAGGACTGAATGGCCTACTCCTGCTCCTGTTTTCTATGTTTCTATGAGAATGGAAGTGAGAAAGTGGGGAGCCCTCCACAGGTCAGGAAGGAAGGTGTAGAGAGTAGGAATGATTCCCGAAGATCCGTTTGTTCCCACTGTAGCAAAGCAAGGCACATGAAAGCTGACCACTGGAAATTGAAGGGTAAGCCAGTGGGTTTTGTTGGGGTTCACAAGGCCAATCCAGGAAAGGGTGCCCTAACAGTTGGCATGGCAGACAAGTCCATGGCCCGAACCACAGTGAGTGCCTCCTCTCGGAATACTGCCATGGGTGTGGTAGAAACAGACAAAATTCCCGAGGGTTACCAGGGTTTTGTCTGCAAGGGAAAGGTGTCCCCGTACCCCTCTAATGAGACGAGAAAGTCTAATGCCCTGCTCAGTGATACAGGGGCCACTCAATCATTACTGCTGAGTAGAGACTTGACCTTCCTACCAGAGGGCTCGGTGAATGCGAAGGTTCTGCTAAAAGGCACTGAAGGCAAGTACATGTCCATACCCCGATACTGGGTCCATTTACAGTCTCTGGACCAAATATTGTAGGGATTATCCCTAGTCTGCTTGTGGCTGGAGTAGATTTGCTGTTGGCTAATGATTTGTCTGAGGGTAGAGTTATAGCCTCCCTGGTAGTCTTAGACAAGCCAAAATGAAGTCATGGAGACAGAACAAATACAAGGGGAAGTCTCTGGAATATTCCCTGGCTGTGTAGTAACCAGATCCATGGCTAAGCAAGCTTTGCCAGAGAGAGCTTAACCAGTAATTGGACAGATGACCTGGAGGTCAGGCTGGCTGAAATATTTTGGGGGGGATTTGTGAGGATAAGGTGTTCAGCAGCTCCTCCTTGATTGAGACTCAACAGGCAGAGGCTGACTGGAAAGGATAGCATCGACTGCCTGCTCTGAGGCAGAGGCAGAGGGGTTCCTGAGCACTATTACTTGAAAAATGGGGTGGTGATGAGAAAGTGAAGTCCTCCTCGGCAACATGCAGAGAAGGTGTGGACAGTGGTCCTCCAAATTTTAGTTCCTCCTGGCTATCACAGGGAAATCTTGAGGATTACCCACGAAACCCCAATGGCTGGGCACGTTGGTATCTGAAAGAGCCAGGCCCGGATAAGTCAGCACTTTCATTGGCCTCACCTCCATGTGGTTGACGTGGTTAAATTTTGTAGGACCTGCCATACCTGCCAGGTTGTTGGGAAACCACAATCTGCAATCAAGCCTGCCCCACTAATACCTATACCTGATTTTGTTGAACTCTTTAGCAGGGTTCTGGTAGATTGTGTGGGACCCTTACCTAGAACTAGGACAGGTTTTCAATACCTTTTAACTATCCTGGACCTGGCCACCTGATTCCCGGAGGCCATACCCCTAAGGAAAATCACAGCAAAAGCCGTGGTTGAGGGGCTGACCCAATAATTCACCCGCTACCGACTGCCTAAAGAGATCCAATCGGATCAAGGATCAAATTGTATGTCCCGTGTATTCCAGGAAGTTATGCATAGCCTCGGTATCAAACAGTTAAAATCTGCAGCATACCACACACAGTCACAGGGGGCTGTGGAACAGTATCACTAAACCCTGTGGAAAAGTGGAAAATTGTCCACTTTGGCAGAAAAAATAAAACAGAAGCTTATTATCTAAATGGTGAGAGATTGCAGACCTCTGAGATGCAGAGGGATCTGGGTGTCCTGGTGCATGAATCACAAAAGGTTAGTATGCAGGTACAGCACGTAATTAGGAAAGCTAATAGAATGCGATCGTTTATCACAAGGGGAATTGAATACAAAGTAGGGAGGCTATGTTTCAGCTATACAGGGCATTGGTGAGACCACATTTGGAGTACTGTGTACAGTACTGATTTGCTTATTAAAGGAAGGATGTAAATGCGTTGGAGGAAGGTCAGAGAAGGTTTACTAGACTAAGACCTGGAATGGGCGGGCTGTGTTATGAGGAAAGATTGGACAGGCTAGGCTTATATCCGGTGGAATTTAGAAGAGTAAGAGGGACTCGACAGGGTGGATGTGGAAAGGATGTTTCCCCTTGTGGGAGAATCTAGAACTAGGGGTCACTGTTTAAAAATAAGGGGTCGCCCATTTAAGACAGAGAAGAGGAGAAATTTGTTCTCTCAGAGGGTCGTGAGTCTTTGGAATTCTCTTCCTCAAAAGGTGGTGGAAGCAGAGTCTTTGAAAATTTTTAAGGCAGAGGTAGATAGATTCTTGATAAGCAAGGGAGTGGAAGGTTATCAGGGGTAGGTGGAAATATAGAATAATCAGTTCAGCCATGGACTTATTGAATCGCGGAGCAGGCTCGAAGGGCCGAGTGGCCTACTCCTGCTTCTAAATTCGTATGTTGGTATGATCAGAGCCTGCTGATCAGTTGGAGCGGCAACTGGATGCACTTAGGAGCGTCAGAGGCAGGAGTTTTAGAGAAGTAGTTACACCCAAGGTGCAGGCAGATAAATGGGTGACCGCGAGAAGGGGCAGGCAGTCAGTGCAGGAATCCCCTGTGGCTAGCCCCCTCTCTAACAAGTATATCGTTTTGGATACTGTTGGGGGTGATGGCCTATCAGGGGAAAACAGCAGCAGCCAGAGCAGTGGCACCACGGCTGGCACTGTTGTTCAGCAGGGAGGGACAAAGCGCAGAAGAGCAATAGTTATAGGGGACTCTATAGTCAGGGGCACAGATAGGCGCTTCTCTGGACGTGAAAGAGACTCCAGTATGGTATGTTGCCTCCCTGGTGCCAGGGTCAAGGATGTCTCTGAACGGACAGGGGGCATTCTGAAGGGGGGGGTGAACAGCCAGAGGTTGTGGTACACATAGGTACCAACGACATAGGCAGGAAGAGTGATGAGGTCCTGCAGGGGGAGTTTAGGGAGTTAGGTAGAAAGTTAAAAAACAGGATCTCTAGGGTTGTAATCTCAGGATTACTCCCTGTACCACGTGCCAGTGAGGCTAGAAATAGGAAGATAGTGCAGCTAAACACGTGGCTGAGCAGCTGGTGTAGAAGGGAGGATTTCAGATATCTGGACCATTGGGCTCTCTTCAGGGACAGATGGGACCTGTACAAGAAGGACGGGTTGCATCTAAACTGGAGGGGCACTAATATCCTGGCTGCAAGGTTTGCTAGCGTAACTCGGGAGGGTTTAAACTAGTGTGGCAGGGGGGTGGGAACCAGAGCAGTAGGACAGCATGTGAAATAAATGAGGAGGACATAGTAAATGGACATGGATAGACATACGGATGAAAATGGAATAGTGTAGGTCAGATGGTTTCACAGGTCGGCACAACATCGAGGGCCGAAGGGCCTGTACTGCGCTGTAATGTTCTAATGTTCTATGTTCTATGTTCTATGTAAATAAGGCCAGTAGGACTAAGAGGAAGAGCAGGCAGGGAGATGTTGCTGAGCACAGCGGGACTGGTGGTCTGAAGTGCATTTGTTTCAATGTGAGAAGTATAACAGGTAAGGCAGATGAATTTAGAGCTTGGATTAGTACTTGGAAATATGATGTTGTTGCTATTACAGAGACTTGGTTGAGGGAAGGGCAGGATTGGCAGCTAAATGTTCCAGGCTTTAGAAGCTTCAGGCGGGATAGAGGCGGATGCAAAAGGGGTGGATGGAGTTGCATTACTGGTGAAGGAGAATATCACAGCTGTACTGCGGGAGGACACCCCAGAAGGGTCATGCAGCGAGGCAATATGGGTGGAGCTCAGGAATAGGAAGGGTGCAGTCACGCTGTTGGGGGTTTACTACAGGCCTCCCAACAGCCAGTGGGAGGTAGAGGAGCAGATATGTAGACAGATTTTGGAAAGATGTAAAGGTAACAGGGTTGTGGTGGTGGGTGATTTTAACTTCCCCTATATTGACTGGGACTCACTTAGTGCTAGGGGCTTCGATGGGGCAGAATTTGTGAGGAGCATCCAGGAGGGCTTCTTGAAACAGGTATGTAGATAGTCCAACTAGGGATGGGGCCATTCTGGACCTGGTATTGGGGAATGAGCCCGGCCAGGTGGTTGAAATTTCAGTGGGGGAACATTTCGGGAACAGTGACCATAATTCCATAGGTTTTAAGGTACTTGTGGTTAAGGATAAGAGTAGTCGTCGGGTGAAGGTGCTAAATTGGAGGAAGGCTAATTATAACAAAATTAGGCAGGAACTGAAGAATTTAGATTGGGGGCGGCTGTTTGAGGGTAAATCCACATCTGACATGTGGGAGTCTTTCAAACGTCAGCTGATTAGAATCCAGGACCAGCATGTTCCTGTAAGGAAGAAAGACAAGTTTGGCAAGTTTTGGGAAGCTTGGATAACGCGGGATATTGTGAGCCTAGTCAAAAAGAAAAAGGAAGCATTCGTAAGGGCTGGAAGGCTAGGAACAGACGAATCCCTTGAGGAATATAAAGACAGTAGGAAGGAACTTAAGCAAGGAGTTAGGAAGGCTAAAAGGGGTCATGAAAAGCCATTGGCACACAGGATTAAGGAAAATCCCAAGGCTTTTTATACGTATATAAAGAGCAAGAGGGTAACTAGGGAAAGGGTTGGCCCACTCAAGGACAGAGATGGGAATCTATGTGTGGAGCCAGAGGAAATGGGCAAGGTACTAAATGAGTACTTTGCATCAGTTTTCACCAAAGAGAAGGACTTGGTGGATGATGAGCCTAGGGAAGGGAGTGCAGATAGTCTCAGTCATCTCATTATCAAAAAGGAGGAGGTGTTGGGTGTCTTGCAAAGCATTAAGGTAGATAAGTCCCCAGGGCCTGATGGGATCTACCCTAGAATACTGAGGGAGGCAAGGGAGGAAATTTCTGGGGCCTTGACAGAAATCTTTGCATCCTCATTGGCTACAGGTGAGGTCCCAGAGGACTGGAGAATAGCCAATGTGGCTCCTTTGTTTAAGAAGGGTAGCAAGGATAATCCAGGAAATTACAGGCCGGTGAGCCTTACGTCAGTGGTAGGGAAACTATTAGAGAGGATTATTCAGGACAGGATTTACTCTCATTTGGAAACAAACAAACTTATTAGCAAGAGACAGCATGGTTTTGTGAAGGGGAGGTCGTGTGTTACTAATTTGATTGAGTTTTTTGAGAAAGTGAGGAAGATGATTGATGAAGGAAGGGCAGTGGATGTTTATTTATTTAGAGATACAGCACTGAAACAGGCCCTTCGGCCCACCGAGTCTGTGCCGACCAAGAACCACCCATTTATACTAACCCTACAGTAATCCCATATTCCCTACCACCTACCTACACTAGGGGCAATTTACAATGGCCAATTTACCTATCACCTGCAAGTCTTTGGCAATGGGAGGAAACTGGAGCACCCGGCGAAAACCCACGTGGTCACAGGGAGAACTTGCAAACTCCGCACAGGCAGTACCCAGAATTGAACCCAGGTCCCTGGAGCTATGAGGCTGCAGTGCTAACCACTGCGCCACTGTGCCTATCTATATGGATTTCAGTAAAGCCTTTGACAAGGTCCCGCATGGCAGACTGGTACAAAAGGTGAAGTCACACGGGATCAGAGGTGAGCTGGCAAGATGGATACAGAACTGGCTTGGTCAGAGAAGACAGAGGGTAGCAGTGGAAGGGTGCTTTTCTGAATGGAGGGATGTGACTAGTGGTGTTCCGCAGGAATCAGTGCTGGGACCTTTGCTGTTTGTAGTAAATATAAATGATTTGGAGGAAATTGTAGCTGGTCTGATTAGTAAGTTTGCGGACGACACAAAGGTTGGTGGAGTTGCGGATAATGATGAGGATTGTCAGAGGATACAGCAGGATATAGATCGGTTGGAGACGTGGGCGGAGAAATGGCAGATGGAGTTTAATCCGGACAAATGTGAGGTAATGCATTTTGGAAGGTCTAATGCAGGTGGGAGGTATACAGTAAATGGCAGAACCCTTAGGAGTATTGACAGGCAGAAATATCTGGCCGTACAGGTCCACAGGTCACTGAAAGTGGCAACGCAGGTGGATAAGGTAGTCAAGAAGGCATACGGCATGCTTGCCTTCATCGGTCGGGGCATAGAGTATAAAAATTGCCAAGTCATGTTGCAGCTGTACAGAACCTTAGTTAGGCCACACTTAGAATATTGCGTGCAATTCTGGTTGCCACACTACCAGAAGGACGTGGAGGCGTAGGAGAGGGTACACAGGAGGTTTACCAGGATGTTGCCTGGTCTGGAGGGCATTGGCTATGAGGAGAGGTTGGAAAAACTCGGATTGTTTTCACTGGAACGACGGAGGCGGAGGGGCGACATGATAGAGGTTTACAAAGTTATGAGCGGCATGGACAGAGTGGATAGTCAGAAGCTTTTTCCCAGGGTGTAAGAGTCAGTTACTAGGGGACATAGGTTTAAGGTGCGAGGGGCAAAGTTTAGAGGGGATGTGCGAGGCAAGTTTTTTACACAGAGGGTGGTGAGTGCCTGGAACTTGCTGCCAGGGGAGGTGGTGGAAGCAGATACGATAGCGACGTTTAACAGACATCTTGACAAATACATGAATAGGAAGGGAATAGAGGGATATGGGCCCCGGAAATGCAGAAGGTGTTAGTTTAGGCAGGCATCAAGATCGGCGGAGGCTTGGAGGGCCGAATGGCCTGTTCCTGTGCTGTACTATTCTTTGTTCTTTGTTCTTTTTTGCTGTGAGTGCCCCCACAATTGCAACAAGGGGTTAGCTTTTCTGTTGCTTGTCACTCAGGATTCACCCAATGAATCAACGGGCTCCAGTTCATTCAAACTAGTCTATGGACACGAAGTAAGAGGTTCCCTTGAGCTGATCAAAGAAACATTTCTGGATTAAAGGGAGGAAACCTTGTTGTTGAGTTATGTGTCGGCCTTCTGTGAGTGACTGTAAAGCATGTCCTCTTGGCCAATATGCTGAAATAAAAGCCATCACCAAATAACTGTTCCAAAACAACTTTATTTAACAAACCATCCAATATTCCATACAAATGTGAACTAATCTCCCTTGCGCATTCCCTTAGTGCCTGTCTTGCAGATGCCTTTACCCGTTCTAGTCCTTCTAGGCAGTGCTACTCCTGTGACTGCAGCATGGCTGGTGAAGGCTGCTGACTTTCATTGGTGGAGACTGCAGATGATCTTGGAGGAAACCCTCGAGCTGCTCTGGGACTAGAAGACCCAGCTTCAGACTGTACCATCTCGGCATGGGCTGGCTGGCTGACAGCCAACAGTGGGGGCACTGGCAGAGTGGCAGGGGTTGGAAGACAAATGCTGTTATCCTGAGAGAGGACAGCAGGTTTGTGCACCACAAAGTCAGTGCCACTCTCTGAGGACTGATTGCTGGACTGCTGTGAGAGCCTGCGTGCCCCTTTGAACACGAGTATCCACAGCCATGAAAGCAGCAGTCAGAGCCTGCATGACAACAAGCTGAGATTTTGTGACCTCAGTCTGAGCTTCCAGCTGCAGCCATCAGAAGTTCGGTGGTTTCTGCCTGTGCTGCAATGGAAGCTGAGACATCGGTCATCGAATGCTGCATCATGGTTGGGTCTGCAAGACATGGAGTTGGCCACCGCTTCCATGTTAGACAGGATGGACTTCAGGCTCTGCACAAAGTCCTGTGCCAAATTGTGCTAATGCACCAAACATTTCATTGTGCATACCTTTTTCTGTACACAACCCCAATGACGTTCTCATTTGAGTCCCCTGCATCAAAACTCATGTGTGACCTTGCCCTCTGGTGAACTGGCACCTGTGCTACCCTATCGCCTGCCCTGACTGCAGGCCATTCTTGCCTGGTGACTCACGGTTATGTTATTGAGTTCACAACACAAATGTACCAAACGCTCTGAGGATGAATGGTAAGTTGAATGAAGGATTGTTATTAAAAAATAACTGAATTACAGGAGAGCCGAAGATACACATGCTGACTGTTGACTCACACTGCTCCAACTACTTTATCACATGTTGGCTTGCATCACTTCCTGTGATGATGTATACCAAATTATTTACATATTCAACAGCATGTTAACTAGTACTCAAGTAGTTAAAGCAATATCACACCATTCACCACATGCAGATCCCACCTCTATGCTGCCCTCTGAAGTTTGCGCAATGTCAATATCTGAGCTTGCGGCTGCAGGTGTGAAATCGAGTGACAGTGTTTCTTCATCGTCAGTGTCCTGCTCCTCTTAGACTTCATGCCCCAACACCACTGCTTGACCAGGTGGCAGTTCTTGGGTATCTGAAACGAGAAAGGGTTGGTTTGCTGTGAGGGGAGGGGGAAAGTAAGAGGTGCATGCTTACACCATCTGCAGCTTTTAATCAGAAGGTATTGTGGGATGAGGGGAAGTGGGATGTGAGAAGGTGGATTAGGTAGGAACATATCGTCATCTTCTATGGTTTCAGCTCCGCCGCTGGCCATGACTCAGTCATGGCCGCACCAATGATTGCCAGCACCATGTCCTCCATTGAAGTGAGGACAAGCACCCATGCCTGTCCTTCACCAGTTATGTGCCATCTTGTTCAGCAAGAGAAAGGGAAGTGCATCAGTACATGTGTTTGGTTGACGTGCCTGCCATAGTTGAATAGCTGGCAGTGTGCGCAAGCTGAGAGATTTGGGTGTGAGGCTTACAGTGATGATGTTGGTAGGTGAGTGAAGCGGCGGTTGGTGAATTGAGCAGTGTATGAGGCTAGCTGTTCATTGTAAGACCATTCGTGCAAGGTCATTAAACTTCTTATAGCACTGCATCCATGTCCTCGGAGCTAGACTGCTTGTATTGACAGTGATGGTAATCAAATCCCACTGCCATCTCAGTGCCTGTCTGGAGGGCCTTCTGGCCCTCTGTGGGAAGAGGATCTCTCTCCTCCCGTCCATCTCCTGCAACAAGGCTTCCAGTACTGTATCAGAGAAACTTGGAGCATGCTCTCTGTCCTGTTGCATCATATTCACTCTTCTTGTAGGTCAGACACCCTTCCCTATCCATGCAGCCAGCATGTCACCTCCCTTTTAAGAAGAGCAGGTTAGTTTTAAGTGGTGCTAGCCTCCCATGAACTTGGGCCTCCTGCTGAGGCATGCATCCACTCAGCAGCACATTTAGCTCTGGGCTGCATGCTACCATCATTTAAACTAGCAAGCAGTACGACATTTGCAGTGCAACCAACAGGCACATGTTAATTGTACATTGTGATCCCTGTGCCGGTTATCGGACCTTATCTAATATCCCCCTGTTGAGTGTAAATTGTGCTATATGTTCACAGTCTTAAGCTTTGAAATAGATAACCCCAAACAGCACACTTTGCACTTTGCAACTAAATATATGACAACAGAAACTGCCACTTTATGGAACAATATTCCATTGCAGAGCATTGACATGCTGAGTTACATGCCTTAGAACAGTTGCATTTCTTTCTTTTTTTTGCAAAAGGGCAGAATGTGACAATGGAGAAATGGAATATCCGATTTTCTATATTTTATTATAATCATGAGAATCTGTTGCTGGTGCACAAGGTGACTTAAGGGACTGTTAGACATGCTTGCATGTCAGCGTACCCACAAGTCTAACCTCAAAAGTGTCTGCAGTTAATAACGGTTTCTAAGCTACCCAAGCCTGCCTTCCATATGTTTCATAATCCTACATTTGCAGGCCAAACATTGATATTCCATGGACTTATGGCAGGGCTACAGATCTATTTTGGTTTCCTACTCGGATGATTTGTCAAACATAAAACGTTTCAGCCTTTCTGAACCGCAATTTCCTGTATGAGGTGTAACGGTTATTACAGATTCAAGAAGGAAACCGTTGCTACCTAAAAAGGGAGGAATTATATAAAACTTGCACTGGCAACAACAAGTATAATAACATATTCAATATATCATAACAAATATTGCATGATAAATTGTAATGTATTGTTATAATGTGCTCTAGATGGCATATATTAGAATAAATAGCAATTGTACAGAAACACTGCACAGCCTAATGTTATGTACAATGTATTGCATATTAGAACTTAAAGGGATCAAAGAATCATGCCTTCACACAAATGGTCTGATCTTTCTAGATAAAATGAGGTAAGACCATTTGGAAAATGTACTTGCACCACAGATGACCTCTCTTGACGTGCTTGGCAGTGCCAAGATCCATTCCGAATAAGCACGGTGAGGCTGGGACACTGCTCTATGTCACTCCAGCCACATGACTGGGCAGCAGCCTTAAACAGAACCCAGAGCCTGATGAATCGAAAGCAGAATTGTGTGCTAGCTTCCAGTTTCCTGTCTGCTGATAAAATGCCACTGTAAGACTTTCCTTTAAAATTTGGAACTCTTTCCATTTGGTCCGCCTCTACCCAAGCCGCTGGCATCAATACCCCCTTGCTTGATGCCCCCTTTCTTTAGTTCCCCCTCCCATTGCTGGGAAAGTGTACTGGGATGTACTCAATGGGCTAAATTTTCTCAGCCCCTAGGAGGCGGGTATGGAGGAGGTTGGACGGGGCTGGTGGGGGTAGACAAGTAAATTCTCAAAAAAAAAGGCGTCAGGCCAGTTTGCCGATGAGTTCCTGTCTTTGGCATATTTTCAAAGTTGGGAAGATTCAGCCCAATAATTCATGTACATTATGGGCCTCAAGCTATCAGACCTGTATTGCAAGGTATATTATGTAGTGCATCGCATTTACAATGGATAGCAATCTAAAATATATGGGCCTAGAAATTTCAGGAGCTCTTCTTATTTCTGTAGTTATGGCAGGAGATGGGGAGAGTCATAGGCCTGGATAATAACCCCTCACCCATGACGGCTGGGAGAGAGTAGGTGATGGGGTGGGGGTGGCTGGTTAAGAAGGGAAATAAGGGGACCCAATCCCAATCAACTGCACATACATTCACTGACATTTTTACGGTGGCAAATATCCGGATGCTTATTTACATATTTAAATTGGGCTCCTACAATCCAATTGGGAGGTCTGATTTGAAGTTGACTGATGCTGCATGGGTTTCCCAGGGGACAGGGAACATGGCAGTGAAATGAAGGTGGGAGCTGCCTGCCTGCCCAGTGTACTTGACTGTTTCAACACTCCTTGTGAGCCAGGAGGAGCAGGAGCATTCCGCTCAGGTCCCTCAAGGAAACCTTCGGCCTCCCAAAGCCCCAGGTGCCAGCGTCCCATATGGCCCCTCACAACAGCTCCAATTACCAGCCTCTTCCCCCCAAGCCCTGGTCGTCAGACTTCCCCCACAGCCCTCTCAATCACAGGCCTCTCACCATCACCCTCCCAAATTGCTGACCTCCCCCCTTCCCAATTGCCATCCTCCCCATAAATACCATGCCATAGTGTTGTATATTACTTGTGAGGGCTGATAATACCCTTTTAGCAAGGGAGCTCTTTATTATTGATCTCAGAAGCCAAAGGCCTACTGGAGGAGAAATTGATCAATGCCAATAGAGAAAAATGAGCTGATAGTGAATTGACAGTCCATTTTACAACACATCAGTTTTTGTTTCCTTTGACACGGTGTAAAACATGCTGTGTAAAATAGGTTACTGATTCGCTATTGATTCATTTTGCATTTCTGGCACTGATCAGATGCAACCCCAAAGTGATAAGTGCTTGGAAATGGAACATGAAGCACCTAGTGTCTTTGGAGTCTATACAAGGCTCATCGAGGTCCTCATATCATGTGAACTAAAATTAAAAGGCACTCCCATTAACCTGCTGGGGAGCCTCTAGATGTTGACTACCCATTCCCAGTGGTTATTTCAGGGCCGACCAACTTTAAAAATGCTCAACGTTATGCCTGATTGGCTTTACCTTTAATAGGGGCTGCCCTCCAGTTATGCTTCCAATTGCCAATTCTTTGGGAGGAACTTTTGCATCCCTCCCGCTTTGAAATGAAGCAAAATTGGCAATACTTCAAAAGTAGTCAGCAACCCTCCAGCCCCAACCACAATTGAAAGCCCCACCATGTGCTAAGTGGCACAAGAATATTTATATGAAACTCCTTGCATTATCGTGTAAGGTCAGCTCAGTGGCGTGGAGATGCACACAAATCAGAGCACATTACTTGCTCTATCATATGATGTACATAATACATAGTTATACATAATCTATTATACATTATAATATAGATAAACCTGATACACAAGCTTCCTTGAATAAGTTGGGATTTCAGACATACATAAGTCTACGCATGGGTGACTTTGCCCATATTGTACAGGAAAGCTACATCCGAACACCTATAAATGAGCTGCCTTTAAAGATGAGATAGTTCGGGCACAGTCAAATTATTTTCCCATGAAGGGGAAAGGTAGGGCAAGCAAATCCAGAGCTCCCTGGATGACAAAAGAGATAGAGATTAAGAGGAAGAAAAAGTGTGCTTATGACAAATGTCAGGTGGATAACATGACCGAGAGCCAGGCTGAATATAGAAGGTTCGGAGGGAAATTGAAAAAGCAAATAAGAGAAGCAAACAGAGAGTATGAAAAGAGACCGGCAGCTGATATAAAAGGGAATCCAAAAGTCTTCTATGGGCATAGAAATAGTAAAAGGGTGGTGAAAGGATGAGTGGGGCTGATTACGGACCAAAAAGGGGATTTACACATGGAGGCAGAAGGCATGGCTGAGGTATTAAATGAATACTTTGCATCTGCTTTTACCAAGGAATAATATGCTGCACATAGTGAAACAGGAGGTAATTCAACACTTGAAGGGTTTAATTTTGATAAGGAGGATGTATTGGATAGGCAAGCTGTACTTAAAGTTGATCAGTCACCATGACCAGATGAGGTGCATCTAAGGATACTGAGGGAAGTGAGAGTGGAAATTGCAGAGGCACTGGCCATAATTTTCCAGTATTCTTTAGATTCAGGGGTGTTGCCAGAGGACTGGAGAATTGCAAATGTTACACTCTTGTTCAAAAAAAGGGTATAAAGATAAGTCCAGCAACTACAGGCTAGTCAGTTTAAACTCGGGGGGTGGGGAAGCTTCTAGAAACGATAATTTGGGAGAAAATTAATAGTCACTTGGGCAAATGTATTTCAATTAGGGAAAGCCAGCATGGATTTGTGAAGGGCAAATCATGTTTAACTAACTTGCTGGAGTTTTTTGATGAGGTAACTGAGAAGGTTGGTCACGGCAATGCAGTTGATGTTGCGTACATGGACTTCGAAAAAGCATGTGATAAAGTGTCACACAACAGACCTGTGAGCAAAGTTATACCTCATGGAATAAAAGGGACAGTAGCAACATGGATACAAAATTGGCTGAGTGACAGGAAACAGAGAGTAGTGGTTAATAGATTTTTTTGGACTTGAGGAAGATTTGTTTTGGAATTCCCCAAGGGTTAGTGTTAGGACCCTTGCTGTTCCTAATACATATTAATAACCTAGACCTTGGTGTACAGGGCACAATTTCAAAGTTTGCAGTGATACAAAACTTGGAAATGTTGTGAACTGTGAGGAGGATAGTATAGAACTTCAAAAGAACATAGACAGGTTGGTGAAATGGGCTGACAAGTGGCAGATGAAATTTACTGAAGAGAAGTGTGAAGTGATTCTTTTGGTAGGAAGAACACAGAGAGACAATATAAAATAAAGGCTGCAATTTTAAGGGGAGTACATGAGCAGAGGGACCTGGGTGTACATGTGTATAAATCATTGAAGGTGGTAGGACAGGTTGAGAGAGTGGTTAATAGAGCATACAGCATCCTAGGCTTCATTAATAGGGGCAGAGAGTACAGAAGCAAGGAAGTTATGTTCAACTTGTATAGAACACTGGTTCAGCCTCAAGTGGAGTATTGAGTCCAGTTCTGGGCACCGCAATTTGGGAAAGATGTGAGGGCATTGGAGAGGATGCAGAAAAGGTTCACGAGAATGGTTCCAGGGATGAGGAACTTCAGTTATATGTACAGATTGGAGAAGTTGGGGCTGTTTTATTTGGAGAAAAGAAAGTTGAGAGGAAATTTGATAGAAGTATTCAAAAATCATGAGGGGTCTTGACAGGGCAGATAGGGAAAAACTATTCTCATTGGTGGAGGGATCGAGAACAAGAGGGCACAGATTTAAGGTAATTGGCAAACGAAGCAATAGCAACATGGGGAAAAACATTTTCACACAGTGAGTGGTTAGAATCTGGAATGCATTGCCTGAGAGTGTGATGGAGGCAGGTTCAGTCGAGGCACTGAAGAGAGAGTTGGATTGTTATCTGAAATGGAAGAATGTTTAGGGTTATGGGGAGAAGGCTGGGGAGTGACACTAGGTAAACTGCTCTTTCAGAGCACCAGTGCAGACACAACAGGCCAAATGGCCTCCTTCTATGCTGTAACAATTCTGTGAATCTGTGCTTCAGGATAGGAAACTTGCCACAACAAAAGCAAAATACTACGGATGCTGGAAATCTGAAACAAAAACAGAAAATGCTGGAAATACTCAGCAGGTCAGGCAGCATCTGGGGAGACATAAACAGAGTTAACATTTCAGGTCTGTGATCTTTCATCAGAATTGTGAAACGTTAGAAATGTAACAAGTGAAAGGCAGAGGGCGGAAGAAGAACAAAAAGGAAGGTCTGTGATAGGGTGGAGGGTGGAGAGATGAAATGACAAAAGGTTTCATGGTACAAAGCCAAGGGGAGTGGTAATGGTACAAGTAAAGAAACAAAATATGTGTCTGGTGAGGTGAGAATAGCAGGATAGCAACCGTCCGAACACAAAGCAAAGGGTGAATGAAAGAAACAAAAGGGGAAAAAACCAAAAAAAATCGAACCAGCAAAAAAAACACAAAAAAGAAAAAAATGGGGGCAGCAGTTACAATCTAAAATCATTGAACTCAATGTTGAGTCTGGAAGGCTATAAAGTGCCCAGTTGAAAGGCGAGGTGTTGTTCTTCCAGCTTGCATTGAGTTTCATTGGAACACTGTAGCAGGCCAAGGATAGGAAGGTCAGAGTGGGAGCCACATGGAGAATTGAAATGACAAGTTTGCGGACTCAGTGGAGATGTTCCGCAAAGCAGTCACCCAGTCTGCATTTGACTTCCCCAGTGTAGAGAAGACCACATTGTGAGCAGTGAATACAGTATACTAAATTGAAAGAAGTACAAGTAAATCACTGTTTCGCTTGGAAGGAGTGTTTGGGGCCTTGGATGGTGAGAAGGGAGGATGTAAAAGTTGCATCTCTGGTGCTTGCATGGAAGGGTGCCATAGGAAAGGGTGGAGGTGTTGGGGATAACTAAGGAGTGGGTCTGGCTCAAGGAACAGCACCTCGTCTTTCGATTGGGTACTTTAAAGCCTTCCGGACTCAACATTGAATACAATAATTTTAGATTGTAACCTCTGCCCCCATTTTGCCTATTTTTCTTCTTTTGTGTTTTTTTGCTGGTTCATTTTTCCCCCTGCTCTTGTTTCTTTCTTAATCCCTTTACTTTGTGTTCAGATTGCTGCTACCCTGCTATTCACACCTCATCCAGGCACAGTTCTTTTCTTGTCCCGTTACCACTCCCCTTGGCTTTGTACCACAAACCCTTTTGCCATTAAATCTGTCCTGCCCTCTACCCTTTCACAGACCTTCCCTTTTGTTCTTCCTAGCCCCCTCCCCACTTCACTTGCTTAATACCTTTTACATTTCTAACTTTTGCCAGTTCTGACAAAAGGTCACAGACCTGAAAGTTGGGCTGAATTTTGGGCCACCCCACTGAGTTGGATGGTGGCCTGGGGGCGGATGGGGACAGGATAAAATTGAGTGGGAGGCTCCAGGAGGCCTTCCTGCCCTGCTCTCGCCTCCAGCCAACTTTACGGCGGTTGGGCAGGTGGGGGAAACGGCCCGCCCATCTGAGGCCAACCAAGGCCCTTTAGTGGCCACTTAACGGCCAGTTACGGGCCCTCGCCTGCCTCCATGGGTATTTTACCCATGGCAAGCAGGCATGCTGGCGTGGGCTGGCACCAGCTGCCAGCCTTTCCGTGTGCTGGCGGGTGCCATGGCAGTCGGGCACAAGGTGCCCGATTGAGGGCCGCCCCCATCTCCCAACCCACCCCCGGGACACAAGATGCCCCCTCCCCCAAATGACCACCCTAGCCTTACCGGGGCATGACTGGTGAGGCAAGCCCAACTGACCTTCACTCCTGGCTCCATGTCATCGGCGGGGCTGCAGTCACTGCTCCTGTTGGCACTGATGGGACTAAGAGCTGCCTGCCCGCTGATTGGCCGGCAGCTCACTGAGGCGGGAATTCCTCCCTCAAGTGGGTGGAAGTCCTGCCTCAGGGCAATTAAAGCCTGGGGACCCGCAAAATCCGGGTCGGATCCACGGCAGAAGCGGGTTTGCCACCGACTTTTAAGTCAGTGGTGAATTCCCGTCTGCGTAAGGTAAAATCCAGCATGTTAACTCAGTTTTTCTCTCCACAGCTGCTGCCTGACCTGGCGAGTAGTTCCAGCACTTTCTGTTTTTCTGTTTTTCTGTGGGCAATTTGCCAGCTCTCTTTAATTTGAGGCTCAGGTGTCGAAGTGGCCATGGCCTCTTTGCTCCCAGCCAGCGAGTTTTGCTGGCAGGTTGCCTGAAATTTAAAATCTATATCCTTTGAATGTTCCTGCTGTGCTCCATGTTTTAGATGAGGAAGACAAGTTCAGATGCAATAGCCATTGGATGTGACGTCTGCACCTGTAATTACACCAGGATCCACATTTTCAGTCTCCTTACCTGGGTGTGTCTGAGGAGACCCGTTTTTGTTGTACCTGCTTCATAAGAGAGGTTGTCGTTGAGCTATGCTCTCTGCTCCAAGCTGACCTGCAGATAACATCTTTAACAGGGAAGCGCTTCATAAAGCTGCAGAGCTGCAGAAACACTGCACAAAGAACAGCCAGGCGCTGCGCAAATGACTACTGGCAACACCTATGCAGTCGTATTCAGCTGATCTCCGACACCGGAAACATCAGAGGAATATATGATGGCATTAAGAGAGCTTTTGGGCCAACCATCAAGAAGATCGCCCCCCCCTCAAGTCTAAATCAGGGGACACGATCACTGACCAACGTAAGCAACTGGGTGGAGCACTACCTAGAACTGTACTCCATGGAAAATGTTGTCACTGAGACTGCCCTCAATGCAGCCCAGTCTCTGCCAGTCATGGATGAGCTGGACGAACAGCCAACAAAATCGGAACTCAGTGATGCCTTTGATTCTCTAGCCAGTGGAAAAGCCCCTGGGAAGGACGGCATTACCTCTGAAATAATCAAGAGTGTCAAGCCTGCTATACTCTCAGCACTCTATGAACTGCTTTGCCTGTGTTGGGATGAGGGAGCAGTCCCACAGGACATGCGCGATGCCAATATCATCACCTTCTATTAGAACAAGGGTGACCGCGGTGACTGCAACAACTACCGTGGAATCTCCCTGCTCAGCATAGTGGGGAAAGTCTTCGCTTGAGTCGTTTTAAACAGGCCCCAGAAGCTGGCTGAGCATGTCTACCCTGAGGCACAGTGTGGCTTTCGAGCTGAGAGATCCACCATTGACATGCTGTTCTCCCTTCATCAGCTACAGGAGAAATGCTGCGAACAACAGATGCCCCTCTGTGTTGCTTTCATAGATCATCAGACCCCTTTCCTATCCTGAGTGGTGTGAAACAGGGCTGTGTTCTCGCACCTACACTGTTTGGGATTTTCTTCTCACTGCTGCTCTCGCATGTGTTCAAGTCTTCAGAAGAAGGAATTTTCCTCCACACAAGATCAGATGGCAGGTTGTTCAACCTTGCCCGTCTAAGAGCGAAGACCAAAGTCCGGAAGACCTTCATCAGGGAACTCCTCTTTGCTGACGATGCTGCATTAACATCCCACTCAGAAGAGTGTCTGCAGAGTCTCATCAACAGGATTGCGGCTGCTTGCAACGAATTTGGCCTAACCGTCAGCCTCAAGAAAACGAACAACATGGGACAGGACGTCAGAAATGCTCCATCCATCAATATCGGCGACCATGCTCTGGAAGTGGTTCAAGAGTTCACCTACCTTGGCTCAACTATCACCAGTAACCTGTCTCTAGATGCAGAAATCAACAAGTGCATGGGAAAGGCTTCCACTGCTATGTCCAGACTGGTCAAGAGAGTGTGGGAAAATGGCGCACTGACACGGAACACAAAAGTCCGAGTGTATCAAGCCTGTGTCCTCAGTACCTTGCTCTACGGCAGCGAGGCCTGGACATCGTATGTCAGCCAAGAGCGATGTCTCAATTCATTCCATCTTTGCTGCCTCCGGAGAATCCTTGGCATCAGGTGGCAGGACCGTATCTCCAATGCAGAAGTCCTCGAGGAGGCCAACATCCCCAGCATATACACCCTACTGAGCCAGCGGCTCTTGAGATGGCTTGGCCATGTGAGCCGCATGGAAGATGGCAGGATCCCCAAGGACACATTGTACAGCGAGCTCATCACTGGTACCAGACCCACCGGCCGTCCATGCCTCCACTTTAAAGACGTCTGCAAACTCGACATGAAATCCTGTGACATTAATCACAAGTCGTGGGTGTCAGTTGCCAGTGATCGTCAGAGCTGGTGGACAGCCATAAAGGCGGGGCTAGAGAGTGGCGAGTTGAAGAGACTTAGCAGTTGGCAGGAAAAAAGACAGTAGTGCAAGGAGAGAGCCAACTGTGTAACAGCCCCGACAACCAATTTTATCTGCAGCGCCTGTGGAAGAGTCTGTCTCTCTAGAATTGGCCTTTATAGCCGCTCCAGGCGCTGCTTCACAAACCACTGACAACCTCTAGGCGCTTACCCATTGTCTCTCGAGACAAGGAGGCCAAAGAAGACTTCATAAAGCTGCAGACGTTACAACAGCATTGAGCTTTGACATGACAGGATCCTTATAACCATCACAGCGAGACCTACCAAATCAGTCAGTAGGCAGACCATAAATGTATATGACAGACGCTACTTTTATTAGGGTCAACATATTTGTCATTTACCTTTGGAATAGATGCACAAAGCTGGATAGGGCAGAAATCTTTTACTGGGTGGCATGATTTCCAAGAGTTCAAAATAAAAATACACATGTGGGCAACAGAACTCCATAGCAACCCCATTGCCAACTTAAACAGAGAGACTTCAATTTTATTAATATTCCAATGATGTCTGCACATCGAAACGTAGTTTGTCATTGCTTGTTACCCAAGAAGCAGCCATGGTGCCTTTATCACACAAAAGTGCTTGGTTCTTACATTATTTCAAAGTTCACATAGATTAAGTAGCTGGAATACCAGGTCTATCTTCTGCAGCCTTGGTTGATGACCTCACTGAGATGATAAATGATGGGAGCTGCATATTGAACCACTTTGTAAGTTGAAGAGAAGTCACAAAGCAGCAGGATGAAGAGGAGTGCAGCCAGTGCAGCAAGCAGAACCACAGGAGGAGAAGGAGGAGGAGGAGAAATGGAGGAAGCAGAGTTACAACAGGGAAGTTTGGTGTGGTAAGCACTTCATTAATTTCTACACCCAAGTTCTGCATCAGTATTGCCAACCAATGAAACAGTACTGGGAGTTCCTGTGGTTGTGAAAGGCACTATGGAAATGCAAGTTCTTTATTTAGACAAAGAGGGCTAAATTTTACAAGTGTGCCTGTGTGGATGCGCCGTCCCTGAGCCCCCGCGATATTACATGCAGGGGCTTATTTAGATCGTGGGGGCAGAGCACCTGCCCCTGATGACATAGAGGGGACGACTGCCACATCTCTGACAACGGCGTCTGGTGTCACTGAGCAGGTGACATTGTTTTTTAAAGGCAATGTAATCGGAATTTTTATTAAACAGATAATAAAGATATGGAGGCCCTTCCCCAAGCCCCCCAATAGTCATTTCAATGCCCGATATGACCAACACTTGCCTTTTCCCCTACCCGAACTTTCCCCCCAAGCCTTCTAACTTTTCCCCTTCAACCCCTTTCCACATCCAATAAAAATTGATTTCCCCACTCCTCCACCCTTCCCTCCCAGAAAATTGTATTCCTCTGCCCTCCCTACCAGGTTCCCGCCTCGGAACTCCGTACAGAGTTTGAAGGCGCGTGAAGGACAAACGGCGGCCATAAACTCAGCGTGGGGCAGCCGCCGCCCGCAGGTAAGTTAATTTACATTTCTTTATTGTTAATTTGCATATTCAGATGTAGGGCTCAGCGCCAGGCAGCAGGGGGGCTGCACCGAGGTCCCCCTGCCGCCGATAATATGCGGCAGGCCCTTCTCGACATTGCGGGTCAAGGCGAGCCTCTCCCCGCAGAATCTGACTGGTCCCACCACCGTGACCCGCAACGTCAAGGGGCTGGTAAAATTCAGCCCAGAGTGTCCCCAGAATGAGCATGCTTTGGATTTACATCTATTGCAGATTTACTGCCATTTTACAAAATCCAACTATCAGTTGAAATGTTTGAACAGCCATTCCATGCAACTTGCAATTCACTTTTACTGGAAGGTGACCTTCTTCTCCTTCTTTGCTGCATCAGTGCCTTCAATGCCTTGTCTTTAAAAGGGTCAATTCTTCTCATATTTTCCTCAGCTCCATTGCAGCTTCTACGAAACGTTCTTTTCTAAATGCAGGAAGAGCAAATATCTGCCAGGCAAATATCAGGCATCTAATCGGGCCGTACATCCTTCTGCATATAGAATGCCGAAGGACTCATATGCAATGTAGAACTTCAAGCAGACAGGAAAGATATTCCTTCAGATCTTCTTACCTTGCATACTGCTGATCTTATTACTCACATGAAACCATATCACTGATGTTGATTCAGAACCCGTTTTTTGTTGCAACATTTATTTTGCAGCATAATTGATGCTAAAATAAAATGACTTATGAACTGAATTTTTAAAGGTTGCACAAAAAATATTTGGTGGGTTTTAATTTTGGTGTTATCAAATGTTCTTTTATCTCAGGTCGAAAGTGACAGGTCTCTGCTTTGGTCTCAGTCCCATTCTTTGTATCATTTCAGTTAATTGGAAAATGATTGACAGTCTCTATCCTACACTCTTGAACTAGATATGAAATCAGACCTCTAACAATTAAAAAGTACTGACTTACAGGACCGTGTGGAGCCTCCAATCTTAAATAACCCAAGGCAAGCTTGGTCGCATCATAACCTGGCTTCCGTTAACTATAGACAGAAACTGCTGTGCAAGAGCCTAACATACATTTAGGGGCAGCAGAATGAGATACGGCGAACAGAGCAGGAAGGCTTCTTTCATCCTTGCTGGGACAGAAAGCACTATATACAAGCACCAATAACCACAGGCTGACTTTTGGTTTATGCTATCTACCACTGTGACGTCAATCAGATCAAATCTTGCAATCTCACTGATAAAGGAGGAAGAGCGCCAAGCAATTAGAGCTTGGCGATTGAAACCTGGTGATATCACCTCCTCTGATTAAAAGTGCAAAAACCAGTGGCTGATAAAAATTGTAATTGCAAATCTACATTCCTTTTTAAATTTGAAAATGACAATTGCTAGAAGATAATTTCTCACTTTACTTCTTTATTTTCAGGTATCGTTTTGCTACAGGTCATACTCTATCACTAGGATGCAAGTAGGTTTCAAGCCAAAGGTTATTTTACCTCACAAACCTCATCTATATACCATCATTACTTCTTGCCTGGAACAAGTGGGAAGAGGGCATAGAGTGGCTGACAGACAAAGGTGGGACTAATAAGGTTCCTCTGATGTCTTCCAGATAAGTGTCATTCCTGCTACTCCTTGCCCCATAAAGAAAATTTTTCACCTACCTGGAGGGTCTCTTCATCCTTCCCAGCTGCTTCAACCTGGCAGGAAAGCCACAGTAGCTTCCATGCTCAGGCCCCGGTTAAAATGCTGTTGTGGGGTTCAATTGACGTCACAGGCCCCCAATTAGCATTAATGCACAAGGATCCCACATGTGTCCACCGGGCTCCTCATTTGTTGTATAAAATCAAGGGTATTAAAATCAGAGATTGACGGGAATAGTGCGGGAAAAGGAGCCACTCCATTTTAACCGCTGGCGCACTTCATTCCCACCCAGCGGGGAGAGTTGAAATTCCCTCCAAGTAACCTTTTGGACCCCCACACTATAATGCAATGGCTGACATGAACAGAAGGGGTTCTACTCCATCAATGTGCAGTCAGTTACATCAGCACCTGTTGGAGAAATTCAGATTATGCCAAATTGTTGAACAAATTCTCTGGACTCAGACCTTGAGAATAAACACTTTATTGCATGATATCATGGGGCGCACACCTTTCCTAAGTGCGGTCCAGTGCCACTGCACCGAACAAAGGAAAATCCTCAACGGATATACAGTTACTCAGCCCATCCTGGCTGGACATAATCCAATCATAACGGTTATTGATTACATACATTACACATATTACCAATTAGATTACTCATTAGGCATCATGTGGCTACGTGATCAGCTCGTGCAAGCCCCCTGATCATCTCGTGATGTTTCCTTCTACCTTTATCAAGCTTGCATTCCTGAGTGTTTCGTGCAGTCTGCAGTTACACTGATAAGAGGGGCCCTGCTTGGTGTTTGTGCTAAGCCATACCATGCTCAAGGCTGCAAGCTAACTAACTTGTCCCACAATGCCTTGGGTAAATACTCCATTTTGTAACAATATGTGGCTATACTTTCAACTTGTATATGAGTGTATATATATATATATTCACTAGGATTATATTAATCTACTTACTCAAATAACAGTTATAGAAGCAAAAGCTCAGCAAAACTGCTACCACAGCACCCTATTATAAACGTCAATGCCTGCTTGTGGCAGTTCCCGCAAGGCTTTTGTTTCAGGCCAGTTATCAGTATGAGGCTTTTTTAAAGGTGAAGAGTAAACTAGAAACATTTTTTAAAAATGTATTTGCTTCATGGGATGTGGGCATCGCCAGCATATGTTGCCCATCCCTAATTGCCCTTGAGAAGGTGGTGGTGAGCTGCCTTCTTGAACCGCTGCAGTCCATCTGGTGCAGGTACACCCACAGTGCTGTTAGGGAGGGAGTTCCAGTATATTGATCCAGTGACAGCAAGATACCAAAGATATTTTCTTCATCCTTGGCTAATAACACACTTGTGCAGCCATACACAGAAGTGAAAAGCAATACAATGAAGCCCATGCAGCCAACAGCATTTTTATTTGGGATCTGGAAGCATCATCTTGATATACTGGGGTCACATGATGGTACATCCCCTACAATCTCCAAGATCATCACAGTCTGTTGCATGCTCCATACCTTTGCTGTAAAAAGAACACTAACCATTGAGGGGGAGGAGGACCATCTAGAAACAATTCCAGACCAGAAAGTTCTCAGTGACCATTCGGATATAAACTCCAAAATACCAGCACAGCTAGGGTAACTGGTTCATCAGACTCTCATACAAGATACATTTAACTATGGGCCTAAGCTGGTACTTTAAGGAACTCTTCAGTTCAAATGTATGAAATAAAGTGGCCAAGACTCTTTAGTAATACTCACCTCTGCATTTCCTCAACTACCATAAATGCCCATACTTTTTCTGTGCTGCTACCTTATTCTGAACAAATCAATCTGTAAGTCACCAGACACTACCTCTCCAACCAATTATCCTCATCTTGCAGGCTGTGCCTGTGTGTGCTGGTGCTTGGAAAATGTGATGAATATGATCCAGGGTGCTGTGAGGCGTGGCTTAATTATGAACATTAGGTGTGCTTCAGTCTGTTGTTTCAGGTCGACAACAGTTGGGGAGAAACACTATCAAATGCTGCCTCAAAGAAGCATCTTCAAATAGTGATTGCACTGCAACACACTGCAGGAGGGGAGTCACAAGGCAGGATGGTGTGTGATGTTACTGAAATTGAAAAATGCCTGGTTATCAACATGATGGTATGAGCCTTAAACTTCGAGGAGGCATTTAGCTTCACTGTCCTCTATTGTCTCAATGTTCCCGCTCAGTGATGCCCAGGGTGGCTTCCTGAAATCTTCACAATCTGATTTGCTGTCTGTTATGTGCAAACTTATCCTGCAAGCAGGTAAGCGCTCATGACATGTTGTTAGTTTAGGTAGTGCAGGCAGTAATACACAGCTGTCCACTTTCTAGGTCGTCTTGCCTAAATGATCTAATAAATAGGTTGTAGGTTGGCACATAAGAATTTCCTGTGTGCAATTTAAGATTTTTGGATGTCCATAGTCTGATTTACACCGTTGCTGTTTGGCATGGTCAGCGTCTGGTGGCTTGCTTCTTTGTGGCAGAACACCACAGATAAACTTCTATTAATGATTCTGATGATTCAGCACAAAATGATTTACCCTTTGTTTCGCGGTGATGTGGAGCAGGTGTTCTACATTCTAAACTGTACTTGAGATTTAACCTAGCTGCTTTCTTGAGGTCAGCCATCTGTTTCCTCATATCTGTCCAGGTCCAGTTTGTTCTGCAGACTGTGTTCACTCTGCTATTTTTTCCAAGCCTACTGGGATAAATGCTCCTGGGGAGGGTGTCCTTCAAGTCTCCAGTAGACCTGCCCTCCGGTTTCTTACTTCTTGAATCAGGTTTCCAGTATTTACTCTTTATAACAACTCTTGCAAACATAGGATGCCTGGATTTTACTGAAGTGTCAATGAGAAAACACCAGACCTACTCGTGCCTGTTCAAGCGCTCAGTTTAAACGCCCATCTGAAAGCATATAATACCTGATCAGTCTTGTTATTACTTCTGGCACTCCATTGGCCAGCCCATTGTGCTTGTGTTGTATTATATAATGAAACCAGTGACATTGGGGTTATGAAACAGGCACAAATTCACCTAGAAACTTTAAGTAACTTACAGTTCACCCTGAATAGAGCTAACACCTATTTTTAGGCCTTGCTATCCGTATCTGATGTGCTGCAGGGCTCATATAGCTAACATTTTGGAGTTTAATCTATAATTTATGAGCCAAGCATTGGCCATCTCGCCTTAGATGATTCTCCATATGTTGGAACAGTCTCTGATTTGTAACTTGAGTTCATCATATTGAATGATTCATAATTGATTCCTAAAGTGAATTGTTATCAAGATATAATACAGCATCTATATAAGACGTATCAGGAGCAAAGCCTATAATAGGCCATCAGTTTAACAAGCCTCGGCTGAACCAAAAATCAGCCAGCTGTCGTGCCTCTCCCAAATAAAAGGTACCATTCCCCCACCATCTCCCTCCCAAGACACAAGACAGAAGGGCAATTTTATGGCTACAATTTTCCATATATGGTATTTTTGGAAATGGTACTGAAAGTTTTAAGTTCTCCAGTGTTTTCTGATAATGATGGTCCATTGTTGCCAATGATGATGGTCTATGATTCCCCTTCAATTTACTACAGGCTGTATTCATGAATGGAACCCAAGTGCCACCTACATAAAGTAATAGGAAGCTGCCTGTCATCCACTGTGTTCTGCTTGATTCATGATTAGATTAGATTAGATTAGAGATACAGCACTGAAACAGGCCCTTCGGCCCACCGAGTCTGTGTCGAACATCAACCACCCATTTATACTAATCCTACACTAATCCCATATTCCTACCAAACATCCCCACCTGTCCCTATATTTCCCTACCACCTACCTATACTAGTGACAATTTATAATGGCCAATTTACCTATCAACCTGCAAGTCTTTTGGCTTGTGGGAGGAAACCGGAGCACCCGGAGAAAACCCACGCAGACACAGGGAGAACTTGCAAACTCCACACAGGCAGTACCCGGAATCGAACCCGGGTCCCTGGAGCTGTGCGGCTGCGGTGCTAACCACTGCGCCACTGTGCCGCCCTGAAATGTTGCATCATGTTATAAAATGTTCTGTTTGCAGGAACAGTGAGTTACAATTAGTGTGAAAACCATTTTTTCGAGACATTACTTAAAATTTGTATCAAAGGTGAATAGTGTGACCAGGTTTTAAAGTGCTACTGTCATGAATTAAAAGGTTTTGTATGATAAAAAATACAAAACACTAAAATGCAATTTAAAAATACTCCAGCAATACTAAATGCTAAACTAGAGTTAAATATGTGGAAACATTAAAGAAAACTCTGACCATATTGAACACAAATCAGAATGATTCATTCACAATCTACTTGCCATAATTTCCAATGCTATTTAATGCTGAAACTATTTTTCTTTACTCAAGAAAAATTCATGTTCCATTATGACCACACTACTTTGAAAATATTTCTATCTTTCAACAAGTAATTCATACGATTTACTTCTTTGACATCATCAACTGCCAATGCCACAGTAGTATCTCAAACTCGGCCCAAGCCCAGGAGTCACACACAGCTGACAACATGACAACCAAATCACAGCATACAAATCCTGTTTCATTCAATTTTGAAAAAGCCTAAGCCTTCGTTTGAAACCATAAAATCAATTTCCATTTGTGTAACCAGGTCACTGGACCATTCTAATGTCATGCAATGGTTTTCTTTCTTATTATAGAAAAGAATTGATGAGATCTTTAAAAAAACTTGTGGACATGACTGATTGTAACAAATTTGTGAATCGATTGCTCATTCTAGGTAATTGGGTCTGCAATGATTGGTAAGCTTCTGTAGAAAGGTTCCAATTTAAACAAAAATTCTGTACCTGCAAGTGAATGGTTTTCTCTGGAAAAAGTCTGAAACATAAGTTGATCCCACATATTTCTGAATGTCATACACTGATGTTTGTCAAATGAATTTAAGTAGATTGGCCATTATTTTAATCTGCTAGCCTGTTGGAAAATATTGTAACACATGCATAAGTATACAAGCTTATGGGGTCAATTAATGTTATTCCACAATCTCTCATTTACAAAATGTATTCAGATGTATGAGCCAGAGCTATTTCCCTTCCACTTTAATACTTTTTCAGTCTCCACCTCCCACCAAAGTCAACAGCTTCAATAAATTTATTTTTGACATGGAACTTGATTAAATATTTCTTTGAATGTTTACACTCCCAAAAATTCTCAGGACAAATTTGGTGACAAATTGTACAACTGTGCTGTTTAGGGGCTTGTACTTGTCTGTAATTTCTAACTTAAATCCCTGCTTTGGGAATTTCCAATATGGCTACCAAGGAAAATACTGCTAAATTAGAATTCACACAACAGCGAGTATGTGGAGAGGAAGTG
Organism: Heterodontus francisci; assembly: GCF_036365525.1. Classification (NCBI taxonomy): domain Eukaryota; kingdom Metazoa; phylum Chordata; class Chondrichthyes; order Heterodontiformes; family Heterodontidae; genus Heterodontus; species Heterodontus francisci. The sequence goes on along the minus strand of NC_090383.1, from coordinate 90,215,027 downwards.
ATGGCTGAAATCCAATCTCAGTGGTAATGACCTTATGGAATATTGTCCAGTTTGATATGAAGGGAACTGTTAATTGCTGAAACCACAGGGACACAATGGAAAATGGCTGTCAGCATCAAATGTGTGAAGCATACAATGGTGCCAAATTAAAGAAAGAGGAAATTGCCATTCCTGCAGAGATTAGCCAGCAAGCACTGAGAGCAATCGAAGTGCAGAAAAGCTCCATTAATCCCAGCTTGTTTCAGTCAATGTCTCAGAGGGGTTAAACTGTATCCATGGATACCTGGTAAAGTTTGCCCAGTGTTCTGAATAACCATAGGTTTGCTGCAGAGAGCGTTATCCTGTGCAGGAAAAACAACAGGAAGGGTCATGGGGAATTCACTAGGTTTGGGAAGGGAGCATGGAAAGCAGATTTGCAGAGAAATATATAGTACCTAAAAATTGTACATATATGTGGCACCGTTAAAGAAAAAAAAACTGCATGCTTCCTTATTGCTTGTATTTGGCCAGGAGACTAGATTTCTGCTTGAAAGATGTGCTGCTGCTAGACTCTTTAGAAGAATTGCAATGGATTTACTCCAAGATTTTCTGGTACACAATTTATGTAGCTGAGTAGTACCTGTAACTATAGGTGCTATAACTGAATGTTGTTATAGCCGTAGGGAACCAGAATTTGGTGAGACTGTCAGAAACAAGGCTAAATGCCACAGCGAAGAAAGAAATATAGTTTACAGTAGTACATAGTATTCAGAAAATAGATAGTGAACAGAAAATGTCAAGGACCTCTGGGGGGCAAATGAATTTGATCCTATGAGAGGGGAAAGCTACAAAATGAACTACGCTGGTTGGGCATCTGTAATTGAAAAAAATCCAAGGTAACACTAGGGGATATGTTACAGACTACTAGGTCAGCACAAGACAGAGAGGACCATTACTGAATCCCCCACTATCAACATCGTGGGGGTTAACATTGACCAGAAACTGAATTGGACCGGCCACATAAATACTATGGCTACAAGAGCAGGGCAGAGACTGAGAATTCTGCGGTGAGTAACTCATCTCCTGACTCCCCAAAGCCTATCCACCATCTACAAGGCACAAGTCGGGAGTGTGATGGAATACTCTCCACTTGTCTGGATAGGTGCAGCTCCAACAACACTCAAGAAACTCGACACCATCCAGGACAGAGCAGCCCACTTGATTGGCACCCCAGTCACCACCTTCAACATTCACTCTCTTCACCCACTGACGCACAGTGGCAGCAGTGTGTACCATTTACAAGATGCACCACAACAACTCACCAAGGCTCCTTCCATAGCACCTTCAAAACCCACAATCTCTGCCATCTAGAAGGACAAAGGCAGCAGATGCATGGGAACACCACCACCTGCAAGTTCTCCTCCAAGCCACATACCATGAACTATACTGTCACCTGGTCAAAATCCTGGAACTGCATGGGTGTGCCTACACCCCAAGGACTGCAACGGTTCAAGAAGGCAGCTCACCACCACCTTCTCAAGGGCAATTAGGGATAGGCACTAAATGCTGGCATTGCCAGTGATACCCACATCCCATGAACAAATAAAAAACATTTGCTTTATGAAGAACAGGAAAGTTATTTTTGTGAGAGACTTCCATCAACCAGATATAAACTGGGAAAATCCAATAATTTAAAGTCAGAGTTGATAAATATAATGCATGACTGCATCATGATTTAATAAATTATAGAATCACGAGAGACAGTGCTCATCCTGACCTGGTTTATTGACTTCTATTGACCAGGAAGATTGCTGCTGTGGTCCTGCTGCCCGCCCAGCAGGCTTGGGACCCACATTTGGTCCCGCCATCGCGACTTAACTTGTGCTGGGTAAATCCCGGCTCTATCATAAAGACAGCTTACTTGCACCTCCATATCATCACCCACCTATATCCTAGTTCAGCCCACTGACCACTGAGATCATCATTCACACCTTTATCATCACCAGATTTGATTACTGCAGTGCTCTGCTGGCTTCCCATCATCCACTCAACAAACAATACGTCAGGTCATCCAAGACTCTTTTTGCTATTACACATGCCCACCACATCAGTTATCCATCGTCTCCATTGGCTCTAGATCCTGCAACACCAACATTTAAATATTCTCATTCTTGTCTTTATTTCCCTGCATGTCCCTACCTCTCTCCAGCTCTGTAATTTCCTTTTGTATTTTATACCCCTTCCTGTGAACTCTTCATTCCCATACTCTGGGCTCCTATCATTCCTCCCTCTCCCTACCCACTCCCGCATATCCCATCATTCACCTAAGGTGCCTTAAGCTATCTTGGTCCCAATCTTTGGAATTCCCTCTCTAAACTTCACTGCCTCTCCAACCTCTTCTACTTTAAGACCCTTCTTCAAATCCATCCTTTGACCCAGCTTTTGATCACTCCTCCCAATCTCTCCTTTTCTGGCTCAACATTTGTGAAGCACTTTGGGATGTTTTTGTACATTAAAGGTGCTATCTAAATACAAGTTGTTGCTATGAAGATGCTATATAATGCAACTGACTTTGCAACAGATGCTGATTTACCTGCATCACACGAGAGAAATGCTGAGGATGTGTATTTCCATGGAGGTTCTCCTGATCATCTATGGTAAATTAGGTGAAGAACTGCAGAAACTCTGGAAAGACGGTGCAAGTGGCCTTAATTCCATTTTCTCGTGGATTCACAGCTTCTGTGCTGATATTATAGTGGACGAGCTGGGGAAGCCCCCACAAAACTCATCCTTGAGCTTTACTTTGGTAATGATTCTTAACCTTCTGTACTTTGTGTGGCTAGAAAAAGCTTAATGTCTAAGAAGACACTTGATTTTGATGGAGGATATTCCAGTGATGTAACATTGCAATGTCACAGGGTGTAGTTTACTGCAACGGTGGAAAGAAAAATGTTACTTATTCACTTCAGTTGGAACAAATTCCAAGTGCAGCCTGGGCTCTGATATTTCAGGTACACAGTTAAGTGTTATTGTTTTTAAAACGATACAGTTGTTTGTGCTAAGGCCACGTTTTTGTCCATGTGAATATGTGCCAGAAAATCCCTAGCTCAGAATATATAAAGTTCAGTGTATCCAAGCAAGGGTGTGTGTGTGGAGTAGCAGAGAGCGACTGAGATCACTGTTGAGTTGAACGGGTATTTATTCATTTTTTGTTTTGTTTACGCATTTAAGTCAAGATGTGCTCCTTTCATTGTGAATTTCCTACATTAAACCATTAATATTTGAATGTATTATTGATGATGTATTGTAGTGATGTTTTATTGCTATAGCAGAATACAGTAAAGTAAAATTAAGGAATGAAAATGCTGGAAAGTTGGAAAAAAAGCAGAACTCAGAGCAGGTCAATCACCGCCTGCAAGAAAAACATTGAATTGCAAGTCCCACTGGCAATCTAAACTGTCAGGGTTCTAAATGGTCTTGACTTTCCGGCTTCCTTTAATTGGGGTGCATCTACGGCTGAGTGTAACTTCTGCCTGCCACAGATATGCATCCCTGGCACTGCCAAATGTCTAGCCTTGGGGCCATTTAAATACTGGCTCCCTGGCTTCTGTTGGGTTTCTTGCCAAAATGGGAATGGAATATTTCAGTGGCGGGCATTAGCGATATTGTACGGACACTTTTTAAATAAATACTGTTCCTTGTTCCTGCAGTGTGTGCAAAGCATTGCCTTAATAGTGATTGTATGAGCCTTGTAGTGAGGAAGGTTTTTGGGCTTTCCCCTTTGCTGACCTTTGAACGCTGAATGCCTGGGCCAAACAGGCATGCCTTGCATTAAACATTTAACCGGTGCAAGTGCAATAAAATAGGCCAGAGGTGGTATTTCCCTGAGTTGCATGTTCTTTCCTACGTTGCATATCAACGGGCACATTCTGTGATGCTGGGCTTGAGCTTTGGTAAATGATGGTGCACTGGTAAAAGGTGTCAAGTGTAGGTCAATGCTTTCTCACATGGAAATCCAGAGAGAAAGTCACCTGCCTGTTGTTATTCACCTTTCAGGAGCAACTTATAGAGATGCATTGGCAAAGCCAATTTAGGATGATTGGCAAAGGTGTCAGAGAGCAGAATTCTTATTGTGCAGCAAGTTGTTGTGATGTAGAATGCACTGCCTGAAGGGATGGTGGAAGCAGATTCAATGTTAACTTTCAAAACAATATTGGATATATACTTGAATAGGTTAAAAAATCTGCAGGTTTATGGGGAAAGAACAGGGGAATGGAACTACTTGAATGGCTGTTTCAAATAGCTGGCACAGGCACAGGCGTTGACACCAGTGTCCCATGGTAAAAGGTTTTGAGGTCTGTGACTGGTAATTTCAGGGACAAGAAATTTCCCATGGGCTTGTTCTTTTCGACCAGAATGACTTAAAAAAAAAATCGCAACTCATTTTCACAGCTGACAGCTGACAGGTGCTGGGAGCGAGAACGCCACTTCCAATCTTCAGACAGATTCGGGGTTTTGCGGCAGGTTCCAATTTTATTTGCACAGCCTGCCGATAAATTCTGAATGCCTTTATCTTCCTGAAATTGTCTCAGTGGCCCTCTATGTAAGACAAAAATTATAATGTGGCCCCCACACAAAAAGGTTGGACACCCCCCTCTCCGTCCCCCCCTCTCTCCCTCTGTCCCTTCTCTCTCTATCCCCTCTCTCTCTGTCTCTCTCCCCCACTGCCTAGCAGCTGGGTTATTTTAAAACACAAGTTTAAAGGCTTGTGTTATATAAACTCATTTTAAAATGGCAAATTCGCTTAGGGAATGCCTCAATTTCTACACTCTAGCACACATTACTTTCACTTGGGACACAAGCTCAGTAACATGTTGTATGTTGCTGGACTTTTACCTGTATATAAATGTTGCAATTCTGCTGCTATCCATTTGGAATCACATTGTTCCAGACTTGTATTGAGAGGAATATGGGCAAGAAAATCCAAGGAATCTCCAAAAGTCAACTCTGTAAGTTCCTCATAAATACAAGCCTACGGTGTAATTGGGCTGAGTGATATTGGGAAAAACACAGTGCTGCTGACCCATATACAATAGTTAGTAATGTTAGTGATGGTTAGTACAATGGTACCGATGATGTTAATAAATGAACTGCCTACAATTCCTTAACAAAATCCATGCTGCATTTGCAGTTTTAAAAACTGCTGGAGAAGACATAGTAAAAATGTATTATGTTTCAATGACCATGGTAGCAGAAATCTTTGACTGATTTTTTGCTACAAATTGGATTAAAGGACAGGTTTTACTTATATGTCAAAGATCAGTAACTGCAATGTGCATCATTACTATCCAGTTTGAGGGAAGATAACCTGACTGGAGAATGTCATTTGAAAGTTGTCTGTATCATATAATTACATGCCATTAAAAGTGCACCTTTGCTAACAGGTAAGAGATTTGGCTTGGAAATAAATTGGTTGGTCTGGAGTTCAATCTTACAGATAGTGACTAAACATTTTGTAACTGAATAATACATGCAGTAACAACTGCTCAACTTTTTGCATAAAACCTTTTTGTTAATAATTATCTTGTCACAGCTGAAATGGAATCAATAGTGATGGACTGAGATATAGACATAAGTGAATTTAAGAGCATCACTTTATTGGAGGAGCTGAAGGACACTCTTTATTTGTAATTGTGTTTATCTAATTTTGTTACTAGCTTTGGTGAACAAATATTTTTGTATTCGTTCATGGGATGTGGGCGTTGCTGGCTAGGACAGCATTTATTATCCATCTCTAATTTCCCATGAGAAGGTGGTGGTGAGCCACCTTCTTGAACCACTGCAGTCCTTGTGGGGTAGGCACAGCTACAGTGCTGTTAGGAGCGGGAGTTCCAAGGTTTTGACCCAACCACAGTGAAGGAACAGTGATATAGTTGAGGGGCTTCAATCCCAGAAAGTGGATAAATTGCCAGGACCAGATGAGATTGCATCCCAGGTTGTTAAAGGAAGCCAGGGAGGAAATAGCAGATGTGCTGAGGATCATCTTCAAATCCTCACTAGATACAGGTGAAGTACCAGATCATTGGAGGTCTGCTAACTTTGTACCATTATTTAAAAAGCGTGCGAGGGATAAGCCAGGTAATTATCAGCCAGTCAGTCTGACCTCGGTGGTGGGTAAATTGTTAGAATCTATTCTGAGGGACAGGACAAACTGTCACTTAGAAAGGCATGGATTAATCAGGGATAGTCAGCATAGATTTGTTAGGGGAATGTCATGTCTTACTATCTTGATTGAGCCTGTTGAGAAAGTTACAAGGAGGTTTGATGAGGGTAGTGCAGTGGATGTGGTTTACATGGATTTTAGTAAGGCATTTGACAAGGTCTCGCATGCAGTCTGGTCAGTAAAATGAAAGCCCATGGGATACAGGGGAAGGTGGCAGGTTGGATCCAGAATCGGTTCAGTGATAGGAAACAAAGGGTAGTAGTCGATGGATGTTTTTCTGAATGGAAAGTGGTTTTCAGTGGTGTTCCACAGGGCTCAGTGTTGGGTCCCTTGCTGTTTGTGGTATATATTAATGAATTGGACTTAAATGTGGGAGGCATGATTGGGAAATCTGCTGATGACACAAAAATTGGCCGTGTAGTTAATAGTGAGGGGGAAAGCCGTGGACTCCATAATGATATCAATGCTTTGGTTGAGTGGGCGGAAAAGTGGCAAATGGAATTCAATCCAGAGAAGTGTCAGGTATCACATTTGGGGAGGGCAAATAAAGCGAGGGAGTATACAATTAATGGGAGGATATTGAGAGAGGTAGAAGAAGTGAGAGACCTTGGAGTGCATGTCCACAGGTCTCTGAAGGTGGTGGGACAGGTGGATAGAGTGGTGAAGAAGGCATACAAATTTGCCAGTTCTGAAGAAGGGTCACTGACCTGAAACGTTAACTCTGCTTCTCTCTCCACAGATGCTGCCAGAACTGCTGAGTGTTTCCAGCATTTCTTGTTTTTATATCCGGATTGCTTTCCTTTATTGGCTGAGGTATAGAGTACAAAAGCAGTGATGTGATGCTGGAACTGTATAGAGCATTGGTTAGGCCACAGCTGGAGTATTGCATGCAGTTCTGGTCACCACATTACAGAAAGGACATAATTGCTCTGGAGAGAGTACAGAGGAGATTTACAAGACTGTTGCTAGGGCTTGAAGGTTGCAGCTGTGAGGAAAGATTGGAGAGGCTAGGGTTGATTTCCCTGGAACTGAGGAAGCTGAGGGATGACTTGATTGAGGTGTACAAAATTATCAGGGGTCTAGATAGAGTGGACAGGAAGGACCTGTTCTCCTGTGGGGAGGTCAGTTACCAGGGGGCACAGATTTAAGTGATTAGTAGAAGGATTAGAGGTGACATGAGGGGAAACTTTTTCACCCAGAGGATAGTGGGTGTCTGCAAATCGCTGCCAGGAATGGTGGTGGAGGCAGAGACTCTCAATTCTTTTAAAAGTTACCTGGACATGTACCTGAGGTGCTATAACCTGCAGGGCTATGGACCAGGTGCTGGGAGATGGGATTAGTTTGGGCGGATAGTTTATTTGGCTGGCACAGACATGATGGGCTGAATGGCCTCCTTCTGTGCTGTACTTTTTCTATGGTTCTATAGTTCAAGTCAGGATGGTATGTGGCTTGGAGGGGAACTTGCAGGTAGTGGTGCTCCCATGCACCTGCTGGCCTTGTCCTAGGTGGTAGACATCGCAAGTTTGGAAGGTGCTGTCTAAGGACGCTTGGTGAATTGCTGCAGTGCACCTTGTAGACGGTATACACTGTTGCCACTGTGCATCAGTGGTGGAGGGAGTGAATGTTGAAGGTGGTGATGGGATGCCAATCAAGCAGGCTGCTTTGTCCTGGATGGTGTCAAGCTTCTTGAGTGTTGTTGGAGCTGCACCCATCCAGGCAAGTGGAGAGCATTCCATCACACTCCCGACTTGTCAATTGTAGATGGTGGACAGGCTATGGCGAGTCAAGAGGTGAGTTACTTGCCGCAGGATTCCTAGCCCCTAACCTGCTCTTGTAGCCATGATATTTATATGACTACTCCAGTTCAGTTTCTGGTCAATGGTAACCCCCAGGATGTTGATAGTGGGTGATTCAGTGATCGTAATACCATTGAATGTCAAGGGGAGATGGTTAGATCTTCTCCTGTTGAAGATGGTCATTGCCTGGGACTTGTGTGGTGCGAATGTTACTTGCCACTTATCACCCAAGCCTGGATATTGTCCAGGTCTTGCTGCATTTCTGCAAGGACTGCTTCAGTATCTGAGGAATCATGAATCGTGTTGAACATTGTGCAATCATCAGCGAACATTCCCACCTTATGATTGAAGGAAGGTCATTGATGAAGCAGCTGAAGATGGTTGGGCCTAGGACATTACGCTGAAGAACTCCTGCAGTGTTGTCCTGGAGCAGAGATGATTGACCTCCAACAACCACAACCATCTTCCTTTGCACTAGTAATGACTCCAACCAGCGGAGAGTTTTCCCCCTGATTCCCATTGACCCCAGTTTTGCTAGGGCTCCTTGATGGCATACTCGGTCAAATGCTGCATTTGACAAATTACATTTTGCCTGTTTATGTTGTTTCTGTATTTTAGAATCCAGGACCTAGTTTAACACTTGTCATGGTAAATAAACTGGTTTTGGCTACCTACTGTTAATCACTCTGTCCTTTCTTTTCCCACTCTGCTTTTTTCTGTACATGACTCTTCTGAAGTACAATCTGCTCCAGCCTATAAAATTCTCCTGATTTGGAGATCACTGCCCTTTTGTTGGCTGCCCTGTCTTCTGACACAAATTACAAGCAGGTGGCGAAGTTGCACAAACATTGACCATCACAGGTTAAATTGTCTTGTGACAATAGTAGTGTGAGAAATGGTCTGTCTTCCTATTGCTGATTTTTCTACTGCCTCACCTCAATAACCATAATAACAATTCTTTCCTTGAGTTTCATGGTTTATTGGATGAATTTGCACTCCTGACACAATGTGAATCCACAGAGGTCATCTGATAAAGTCCATCTACCACCCCGTGACCTGGTGTAGGCTAACTTTATTCTGCCAACAAAAGTAATTTGCATTGGCATTGCATAATATTTTGCTTGCTAGCTAGCTAATACAGTTGTGTTGCTCGCCATTGATATTTGTTTGCTTAGCTACTTTATTTATAAGGAGAAATGTGTTTTAAATCGAACTGTGTTTTGATGGTATTAGATTGGCTATATAATTTATATACAGATTAATTGCTCCTATGTCCGTGGCTGAGTCAATAATTGTGTCAAATATCCATGGTGCAACATGTTGGTGCCTATCCCGGTGCCATGAAGGGTCAAATAGCCTTCTTCTGTGCTGTATGATTCCATGACTTGTCATTTGTTATTTGTCTATATTTTTGGTTGGGAATAGCATGTGACATGGGGAGAACACAGAAAGAAAGACTTGCTTTTTCATAGCACAGCCTCACTCCTCCCCCTTCACATATCATGAATTAATTTGAAGTGTCGTGATTATTATGAAGGAAAAGACAAAGAACGAGAAAAGAAATAATTGATGCAGACACATTAAGCAGCAATGGTGAGAGCAGCTCCTTCAATGGCTCAGTGGCTAAATTCTTCTTTCATTATGGCACTGAGCCATATAGTTTAAAAAGGACCCACCTTTGATCCCAGTTTCTTTTGAGTTAGCTGACCTAGCCAAGATAACAGAGGCAGTGTGACATGTCTCAGTGCTTCTGGGCGACAGAGTGAAAAAATCAACCAAGCTTCCTGCTCCTGATCTCTATCTTTGGACTGTTGCTAAAAAGACGGCGTGTGCACTTTATCTCTTGGTTTATTCTCTCTCTGTATTACCAAATGGATCATCGTTGAACACAGAGAAGCAGTTTGATTCAATCAGCCATCACATTCATACTGTCGTTTTGCTGTTCCACATTACTAGAAACCTTGTTCTGTGTAGGTCATGGCTGTTACTGTCATATTAAAAGTTCAGTGGTAAAGAACATTTTACTTTCATGCTTAACCTTGATTCAGCTCAGGGCACCAGCTGGGTCTGTTATATTTCTTATCGGGACTCATTACCCAAATTTGACCACAGTGACCTATTTCACACAGGATAAAGACATTGCACATATTCACACAATATGCAAGACTAAAAGTGACTACTTCTTTGGAAAAGGCTTTAAATTAATGCTGTGAAAGCGAATGAAGGTATTTAAACTATATGAGTAACTGTCAGCCACATAAGGGCTGGGAGTTGGAGAACAATCTTTGCCACCGTGGGTAATCTGTTATTTAATGTAATAAATGTTTTCGTTACATTTTTGAAAGGAACTTCCTGGGTTTGCAGCCAGGTACACTGGTTCGCCTGGGTGCAATGGTTATTGGGCGGTCAGTGTGCACACCTGTAAAGAAACTCATCCGATTTTAATCCATTTAAATTAAAGGAAGGAAAATCAGCCTCCTTTACAGGTTTGTGCTCCGATTTTATTTTCTGATATCTGCTGCGGTTCAGTATGCCTTGTTGCAGACCCAACAAAATCACCCTGGCCCTTGCTATAAGTTTTGTTTGTATGTGAAAGACAGCAATGGAATTGGGAGGGAGTCTTCAAAAAGTCTCTCCATAGAGTCGCTCAATGGCCAGAACCTACAACTGCATCATGACGATCGACAGCAAAGTGAAATGTGAAATGTTGACATAGCAATTAACAATGGGAAATGTTGAACGACAGCCTGACCAAAAGTCGTGTCAATGGAAAATAAGATTTGTGTGAGAATTCTGTGCCCTAAGACATTACTTTCAGTAATATATTAGACAATCTCCCGTGACATTGCTCATGTTGTAAATCCTAAGCGTAGTAATGCTCCATCCATCAATATTGGCGACCACGCTCTGGAAGTGGTTCAAGAGTTCACCTACCTAGGCTCAACTATCACCAGTAACCTGTCTCTAGATGCAGAAATCAACAAGCGCATGGGTAAGGCTTCCACTGCTATGTTCAGACTGGCCAAGAGAGTGTGGGAAAATGGCGCACTGACACGGAACACAAAAGTCCGAGTGTATCAGGCCTGTGTCCTCAGTACCTTGCTCTACGGCAGCGAGGCCTGGACAACGTATGCCAGCCAAGAGCGACGTCTCAATTCATTCCATCTTCGCTGCCTTCGGAGAATACTTGGCATCAGGTGGCAGGACTATATCTCCAACACAGAAGTCCTTGAAGCGGCCAACACCCCCAGCTTATACACACTACTGAGTCAGCGGCGCTTTAGATGGCTTGGCCATGTGAGCCGCATGGAAGATGGCAGGATCCCCAAAGACACATTGTACAGCGAGCTCGCCACTGGTATCAGACCCACCGGCCGTCCATGTCTCCGTTATAAAGACGTCTGCAAACGCGACATGAAATCGTGTGACATTGATCACAAGTCGTGGGAGTCAGTTGCCAGCATTCGCCAGTGCTGGCGGGCAGCCATAAAGACAGGGCTAAATTGTGGCGAGTCGAAGAGACTTAGTAGTTGGCAGGAAAAAAGACAGAGGCGCAAGGGGAGAGCCAACTGTGCAACAGCCCCAACAAACAAATTTCTCTGCAGCACCTGTGGAAGAGCCTGTCACTCCAGAATTGGCCTTTATAGCCACTCCAGGCGCTGCTTCACAAACCACTGACCACCTCCAGGCGCGTATCCATTGTCTCTCGAGATAAGGAGGCCCAAAAGAAGTACTCAGGTGAAGTGGGGTTAGAGAGCTGAGCTAATAGATCAGCGTGATGAAAGTCATAGCAACAGACAGTAAGGTTGGTGTGTAATAATTTTCCATGTGCAAGGTCTTTAAAATATGAATATATATAATTAAATATGCATTGACACATAAATGCAAGAAGCAATTAGCTAGAGAGGAAACTGGGTGGCAAGCTAGTCAACTCAATTCAAAGATAATGATTTTACTGACCATTTTTCACCATCTTTGTAACAGATAAGATCCTATCTGGTTACAGAGTTTATTTACATTACATGGATAGGGTAAACTAAGGACTCACTCATGCATTCATGCTTGTATTGCAGGCCAAATAAATGTTGTAATTTTGTAAATTATTTGCAGGGCCGCAGCTCTTATCTGGACTCCTGTCTCCACAAGGATGAGACATTGTCAAAATAGCACAGTAATTTAAAATTCTAGTGTGCTTTATAATTGGATTTAATGGAATATGGTGAACAGCTTATTAGTGAGTAAGTGCTGCTTAATAGCACTGTCAACAGCATCTTCCACCACTTTTCTGATGATTGAGAATAGACTAATGGCGTGGTAATTGGCTTGATTGGATTTGTCCTGTTTTTTGTGGATAGACACTACCCGGGCAATTTTCAGCTTTGTCGAGTAGATGCCAGTGTTGCAGTGATACTTGAACAGCTTGACTCAAAGTATGGCTAGTTCTGGAGAACAAGTCTTTAACACTACAGCTGGGTTGTTGGCAGGGCCCATAGCCTTTGCTGTATCCAGTGTGATCAGCTGTTTCTCGATATCACATGGAGAGAATCTAATTGGCTAAAGACTAGGCTGGCATCTGTGATGGTGGGGTCCTGAGGAGGAGGCCAAGATGGATCATTCACTCGGCACTACTAGCTGAAGGTGGTTGCAAACGCTTCAGTCTTGTCATTTGCACTCACCTACTGGGTTCTGCCTACCACCAATCATGATTGGATATGGCTGGACAGCAGAGCTTTGACCTGATCTGTTGGTTGTGGGATAGCATAGCTCTGTTTATAGCATGCTGCTTCCACTGTTTAGCATGCATGTAGCACCAGGTTGTATCTCATTTTTAGGTATGCCTGGTGCTGCTCCTGGCATGCTCTTCTGCACGTCTCATTGAACAGATCTTCTACATTGGGGAGACCAAATGCAGATTCGGAGACCACTTTGCAGAACACCTCCATTCAGTCTGAAAGCATGACCCCCAGCTTCCAATTGCCTGTTATTTTAATTCTCCATCTCTCACTCTGACTTTTCTGTCCTCAGCCTTCTGCAGTGTTCCAGTGAAGCTCAACGTAAGCTTGAGGAACAGAACCTCATCTTTCGCCTGGGCACTTTACAGCCAGCCTTCCGAACTGAACGTTGAGTTCAACAATTTTAGATCATAACCTCTGCCCCAATTTTGTTTGCTTTTTCTTTGCTGGTTTTGGTTTCTCTCAATTGTTGTTTTCCCTTTTTTTTTGCTTTTGGATGGCTGTCTTTCATACCTCATCGCGACACATATTTTGCTTCTTTTCTTGTCCCATTACCATTCTCTTTGGCCTTGCACCATGAACCCTTTTGCCATTTAATCTCTCCTGCCTTCCACCCAATCACAGACCTTTCCCCTTTCACTTGCTAAAAACCTGTTACATTCCTAAATTTTTCCAGTTCTGATGAAAGGTCATCGACCTGAAGCATTAACTCTGTTTCCCTTCCACAGATGCTGCACAACCTGCTGAGTTGAGGCCTGCTACCTGACCTGAACCCGACAGGACCTGACGACATGTGTCTGGTTCGGGTCGGGTCGGGCCCATCTTCAGGGTCCAGCTTTCGGGTTCAGGTCGGGTCGGGCCGAGTCCAGGTCGAGTCGGGTCGGGTCGGGCCGGACACACACAGTAAGTGCTCTGCTGGTAAGAACTCAAGTTAAAAAAATTACTTGAGCTGGGAGTCCAGGACGAAACTGAGTCTGTGCAGTGAGCGAGTGACATCACTGTGATGTCATCACTCATGTGCTGCAGCTTCTTGGAGGTTCCGAGTCCGAAGGTAAGTGAACGGATGGTCGGGTCGGGTCGAGTTGGGGGGGGTTCAGGTCGGATTGGGCTCAGGGCAAAATCGGAGGGATTCGGGCCAGGTCGAGCTTGGGTCAGCTGTGGTTCGGTCAGGTTTGGTTCGGGTTCCTTTTGCCCAACCTGAGAAGGCCTCTACTGCTGAGTATTCGCAGCATTTTTGTTTTATTTCAGATTTCCAGTATCCGCAATATTTCGCTTTTATAATCATCTTATTCAAATGCATGACCTGGTCTGGAATTTAAAACAGAATGAAAGAAAATGTTTGAAAAACGTTCTTTATTCAGAGGTTGACTAGAATGTGGAACTCTGCTGGAAACTATTGTTGATGTAGAATGGCCTGTTACTATGTTACAACATTTCATGATTCTACGGTAAAATCTATATTTTAATTACCAATATGCTTCAATGAGAAATTTGTACACCATTCTGCTCGGACTGAGTTGGACAATATTTTGAATTGTTCCATTATAAAAGGTTACCCACTTGATTCAGGAATAGGTGTATCGGACAGAACAGAAAATCTCGGGTTTGATGCTTGATGTGTACTGGTTTAGCTGATTTTAGTCATAAGGCCGTTAAAGGTGACCTTGTCCGTTCACTTATGAACAAGGTCCTTAACATCCTTGACCTTATTGTGAACCATTGTGTCGATAGCCTGGCTTTGACGGAAAATTGGCTCACAAGTGACGACATCTTGTCCCTTACATCTGGCTTATCTGGCAGGGGAGTTTTTGAGTAAAATGGCTGTAACCAATTCTAGAGCTTCAGGCCAGGGTGTGTGTAACATTGTTTGGGTGGGAGTGAAGGATAATGAAGGAGGTGCACCAGTTGACCGTACTGTCTTCATTAAGAAAATCCATATTAACTGCAGTGGATTCCAAGCTGCAGACATCTTCTGCCTGCAGGACTTCCCCAGCAGTAGATATGTCACTGTGATGGTCAAGAATGTGGCGGGATGCATCAATTTCCTGAAGGTGTTCAAGGAGAGGGGAAACCAGGTGCCGCTGTCGATCCTCACAGTGGAGCCACTCTTTACACTGTCGTCGCAATGTGACCATGTGGTGAAAATCCACTTCTACAACCCCCATGTTCCTGTCGTGGATGTACTCACCTTCCTCGTCAGATGTGTCGAGGGGACTGGCAGTAGTACAGATATCAAGGACCTGTTTGGGATTTGGACCAGCAAGCAGTAGGTCAAGGTGGCCTTGAAGGTCGATGCCAACAGAGCCATCATCCAGCCCCCCTTCAGCTTCGCTATCGGGGGAAGTCGAGGCCGCTTGGTCCAAGCTGGGCAGCCCAGAGTTTGTCATACCCAAGGCAAATCTGGTCATATGGTGGCCAATTGCAGCACAGTCGTCTGCAAGAGCTGCAACCTGTGCGGTGGGCAGGCCACCTCTACAAAACCTTCCCCAAATGCTGCTTCAGTTATGCACAGGCAGCAAGGTCCAAGGAAAGGACAGGACAAGGAATGGTAAATGCGGCTGGTGCTGGGAAGGAGACAAGAAATCCTCCCTGCAGCGAGGAAAGTCCATCTGAGAAGGAGAAGAAAGGGGAGGCAGCTACAACCAGTGACCCAACACCTACCCTATGCCCAGAAACTCCTCCTCTACAGACAGAATCAATGGAGGTGGAGGCAGCAGATGGACGAACTGGTCAGTGGCAAGTGGTAAAAAGGAAAACCACAAAGCAAAAGCCTCCAAAAAAGGAACAGGTCACCACCCAAACCAATGACAAGAGTAGGCAATCCCGTCTGAGGCAGACTACAGCAGCTCCTTCTCATTGGATGAGGAAGGGCTGGAAAGTCAGCACCTGCAAACGAAGCGGCAGAACTCAAAGGAGCTGGAAGAGCAAGCCCCCCAGCTCCAGGGCACTGGAAGCTGTGATGGGCCCAGCACGCCCCAACCCCAAAGCGCCGAACCCAGCGAGATGCCCAACACACCACAGCTCCGGGAGGCCGAGAGCAGCAAAGCGTCTGGTGCACTCCAGCTCCAGGAAGCCAGGAGCAGTGATGTCTTCGAGGAGGGACAGAGGGCAAAGACACCACCAGCAGAGGGCAGCCCAAGCCTTGCTGCCTACAAGATCCCCCCCACTCCCCCCAATATCACCTCAGTGGAACAAAAGCCCCCATGAGTAACCAGGAGGAGTTTCTGAGCCCAACGAATGTGAAACAGCTTGTGTACACAATGGGTATGCAGGAACATACCCAAGGACTAGGACTAGCAAGGGCACTTGGTGTAGTAAGCAACACCCAACATTAAAATGGGTATAAAAATTGCTTCGATTAACGTGCGTAGCGTTAAATTCAGTACACGATGTGTTTCGACCACCTCGCCAAGGTCAAAGCTGACCTACTGTTTCTGCAGGAGTGTGGAATCCCCGCACCTCGGCACTTACAGGCAATGGTCGGATGGTGGTCCCACGGACCATCGATCTGTTCAGGGAGAAATAATTCCTGTTCCTCCGGCCTGAGTATTCTGCTGCGGGGAGGCAACTTCACCATCTCCGAAGTTAAGGAGGTGGTGAGCGGTCACCTCCGTGTAGCAGATATAATGTACAACAATGCTCTGCTCCGGTTAATCAACATGTATGCCCCGGTTCAACGCAGCGAGCGACTGACTGTCCTCCAGCAGCTCCCACTGTTGCTGGTGACATCCAGGCCGGTCATTCTTGGCAGTGACTTCAACTGCATCATTGATGCAGCTGGATGATCCGGCAGTGATGACAGCAAACTGGACGCTACGTCCATATTCCTAATGGCAGCAGTAAAAGATGCCAAGCTGCACGATGTCTTCAGCAAACCTGTAGACGGAGCGCAGCGTAGATACACCTGGTCAAGATAGGATGGGTCTTCTTGTTCCAGGATTGACTTCCTGTGCTGTCACGGTCAGATCCACCGATGTCAAGCCTGTGTTCTTCTCTGACCACTGCCTCTTACTGGCCGACAGTCACTTATAGAATGACCAGCGGGACCTGGAAGCTGAATATTACACTGCTAACCCCAGAGAACACTGAGGAACTCAAAAGGGATTATAAAGGTTGGAGAACTGTGAAATCCCTCTGTGAGTCTCCAGTGCACTGGTGGGAAGCGATCGAGGCGAACATCAAGAGGTTCTTTATCTTCAAAGGTGTTCAGAGGGCAAGAGAGAGGCAGAGAGAAATGTCCCGACCCCAGAAAAGAATGCAAAATCTGCTCCGGCTGCAGTCAATGGGGGTCGAGGTCAAGGAGGATCTCCAAGAGGTGAAGAGACAGCAGGCCTCGTTCTTTGTCACGGAGGCATCCAAGATCATCTTCCAGTCCAGAGTCCACTCTGTTGAGTAGGATGAGAGGTGCTCACGTTTCTTCTTCCAAAAGGTACACAGAGAGAGCTCTGTGATCAGCAGCCTGAAGGAAGACGATGGCTCGGTAACGTCTTCACAGTCTGACATACGAAGGATTAGCAAATCCTTTTATGCTGGGCTGTACGACGTGAAGCCCGTGTACAGTACGGCCTCCCAGTCCTTCTTGTCATCTATCACAGAGGTCTTAGATGACAGCATGTGGGAGAGTCTGGACAAACCGCTAACTCTGGACGAGCTGACGGCTGGATCAGCCCAGACTTGCTGGAAGTGTACGAGAGTATACTTCTGGCCGGCAGCATGTCAGAATCCATGAGGAAAGGCATCATCACCCTCAGCTACAAGCGGAATGGGGAGAGGGCAGAAATCAGAAACTGGTGGCCTATCTCACTGCTTAATGTAGACGACAAGATTCTGTCCAAAGTCATCGCCAGTCAGGTCAAGTCTGCTCTGGAGTTGGTGATTCATCCTGATCAGACCTGTACTGTACCCGGCAGGAAGTTCTCTGATAGTCTCGCGCTACTCAGTGATACGATCGCCTATGTACGGGACAGGGGGGGTAGACACCTGCCTCATCAGCTTGGACCAGGAGAAGACTTTTGACAGGATATCGCACATATACACGATGGACGTGCTCTCCAAAATGGGGTTTGGGGAGGGAATCCGCAATTGGATCCAACTGCTCTACACAAACATCAGTAACGCAGTCTCAATCAATGGGTGGGAATCAGAAAGTTTCCTGATCAATTCTGGAGTTAGGCAGGGCTGTCCTCTCTCCCCTGTCTTGTTTGTTTTCTGTATCGAACCTTTTGCTGAGTCCATTAGGAAGCATGCGGGCTTTAGAGGAGTGACAATCCCAGGCAGCAGAGGCACTCGGGTCAAAGCCGCCCTGTACATGGACGACGTCGTTGTCTTCTGCTCGGATCTGCTGTCCGTGCGCAGACTGATGAGCATCTGCGACCAGTTCGAACTGGCCTCGGGAGCTAAAGTAAATCACAGCAAGAGTGAGGCCATGTTCTTTGGGAACTGGGCCAACCGATCCTTTGTCCCCTTCACCGTCAGGTCAGACTACCTGAAGGTGTTGGGGATATGGTTCGGAAGGGCCAGGGCGTGTGCCAAAACCTGGAATGTGCGAGTAGCTACGGTACACCATAAACTGAGCATGTGCGAGCAGCGTTCTGTCTCCATTGTGGGTAAGAACCTGGTCATCAGGTGTGAGGTGCTCACGTTGTTGCTGTATGTGGTACAGGTCTGGCCCATACCCCACTCCTGCGCTGTGACGGTCACCCAAGCCATTTTTCGCTTTATCTGGAGATGCAAAATGGACTGGGTCTGGAGGGACATGATGTTCAAACCTCTGGATAAGGGTGGAGAAAACCTATTCAATGTTGCCCTCATCCTGATGACCACCTTCATGTGCGGCTGCATCAAGCTGTGTATAGAGCCCCAATATGCAAACACCAAGTGTCACTACGTGCTGAGGTTCGATCTGTCCCCGGTGTTGCGAAGGATGGGCCTGGTCACATTGCCACGGAACACTCCATCCAGTTGGACCGTGCCATACCACCTATCCGTCGTGGGAAAAGTTTGTGCAGAAAAACACCTATGACCACCAATCCATCAGGCAGTCATCTGCATGGAATGTCCTCAAGGCCCTACGGGAAAAGGAGATGGTGGATCCTGTCAGATGGTTCCCCAAGCAGAATGCCAAAGTCATTTGGCAGAATGGCTCAACACCAGAACTTTCCAACAAGCTTGGTTGGCAGTGAGAAGGGCCCTCCACATCAGACCCTTCCTGCACGCCTGGAATCTCATCGCCTCCGCACGCTGCCCTCGAGGTGGCTGTAGTGGGAAACTGACTGTTGCCCACCTGCTTCTGGAATGTCCCTTTGCAAAGCAGGTGTGGAAAGAGATGCAGTGGTTTCTGTTGAGGTTCATCCCAAGCAGCTCTGTAACACAGGAGTCTGTGCTCTACGGGCTGTTCCCAGGGACACACACCAAGATAACCATCAACTGCTGCTGGAAGACCATCAATTCAGTAAAAGAAGCTCTTTGGTCTGCCAGTGCAAAGAGTTGTCCACGACCGAGTGTTGCAGATTGGCACATTCCAAGGTCCAGGACAGTGCTGAGGGACGCACAAAACCTTGGGGCAGCCACTACAAAGGCTCAGTGGGGAAAGACCACTGTGTAAAGTCCTCCCGCCATAGTGAACTGACAGGCTATTACTCATGGAAAACCCCTCGGGCTGTATACATCAAATATGGGTTTGTTGTAAAATGTACATTGTATGTAAAATGGAATGAAAGGGTTAAGGTGCAACTCACTCCTATATTGAAGTAAGCTGATTTCCTTTGAACTTTATGAAATGTCAACTTGATGCTGTTTTGAATTGTTTTGTAATGTATTCTCTGACAGATTTTATGAATAAAGTATATTTCTGGGGGGAAAAAAAATCTCATCTGGTTATACTTTCCACCAAACCACTGCTGTAATGGTAAATATGTACATTTGGAGCCTTACACCTATTGAAGGACCCCACTGAAAAATACATTGGTGATGAACGGAGCAGATGTTGGGCCTTTCCTGCTTAACATTCTTCAGCAGACACTGTATTCACTCCAATCCTCCCTCCTGGGACTTACCTTAATAATGTTGCTCAAGTGAGCTGCCTGTGGAGGCGTGACCAGTACCGGCAGCTCATGGTGAATATGTTGATGAGGACCAAGGACCAATTTCCATCTGTTCAAGGGGTCTCTTGGCATGGCCACATGCTAATAGCACAGTGCCAAGGCTAGACCCGAAATCAGGCCCAAGCTAATTTCTAGGCCCAAGTCTTGATTTTCCTATGTTAAAGGTGCCATATAAACACAAGTTGTTGTTCCAGCTTCTTATCGCTATCCAGCAATCCCTCTTTTAAATGCACATGCATGGATTTCATGTACAAATAGGGTCAACTCCCACTGTAGTAATTCTCAAACTTTTTTGGTTGAAGGGTTCCTTTTCCAATGGATTAGTAATCACAGACACCCAATCTAAATTATAGTACTATTATAATACTCAAAATAAGAAAGTGCTGCATATATAGCATGTTTTAATAATGCTTTTAAGAAAACAGGTAATTACTTAGAGTAGCAGTTTCATAGAATGATCATAGCACAGAAAGTTTCGGCCCTTCATGTCCGTACCAGCTGTTTGCAAGAACAGCTCTGCTAGTGCAACCCTCAACCCTTTCCCCATGGCTCTACAATGTTTTCCCTTCAGGTGCTTATCCAATTCCCTTTAGAAAGTCACAATTGAATCTGCCTCCACCACACTCTCAGGCAGTGCATTCCATATCCTACACACTCGCTGCATTAAAAATTATTTCTCATGTCGCCCTAGCTTCTTTTGCCATTCACCCTAAATCTGTGTCCTCAGGTTCTTAACCCTTCCACCAATAGGAACAATTTCTCCCTATTTACTGTCTAGACCCCTGATAATTTTCAGCATCTCTATCTCTCAAACTTCTCTTTTCTAAGGAGAACAACGCCAGCTTCTCCTGTTGTGTGATCTCCAATCTATCCATGTAACTGAAGTTTTCATCTCTGGAACTATTCTCGTAAACCTTTTCTGCACCCTCTCGAAAGTCTTCACATCCTTGCTAAAGTGTGGTGCCCAGAATTGGAGACGATACTCCAGTTGAGGCCGAACCAGTGTTTTATACAGGTTTATCATAACTTCCTTGCTTTTGTACTCTGCTTTTATTTATAAAGCCCAGGATCCCGAATACCTTTTTAACCTTCTCAACCTGCCCTGCCACCTCCAATGATCTGAGGAATATTTCACTGAAATAGACAGTGATGAGACAACCAGACAAACCAGAAATAAAGGATAAGTGTAAATATAGAAACATGGAAAAATAGGAGCAGGAGTAGGCCATTCAGCCCTTCGAGCCTGCTCCGCCATTCATTATGATCATGGCTGATCATCCAACTCAGTAACCTGTTCCTGCTTTTTCCCTGTATCCTCTGATCCCTTTCGCCCCAAGAGCTATATCTAACTCCTTCTTGAAAACATACAATGTTTTGGCCTCAACTGCTTTCTGTGGTAGCGAATTCCACAGGCTCACCACTCTCTGGGTGAAGAAATTTCTCATCTCAGTCCTGAAAGGTTCACCCCGTATCCTCAGACTATGACCCCTGGTTCTGGACTCCCCCACCGTCGGGAAAATCCTACCTGCATCCACCCTATCAAGACCTGTTAGAATTTTATAGGTTTCTATGAGATCCACCCTCACTCTTCTGAACTCCAGCGAATATAATCCTAACTGACTTAATCTCTCCTCATATGTCAGTCCCGCCATCCCAGGAATCAGTCTGGTAAACCTTTGCTGCACTCTCTCTATAGCAAGAACATCCTTCCTCAGATAAGGAGACCAAAATTGCACACAATGGTCCAGGTGCGGCCTCACCAAGGCCCTGTATAATTGCAGCAAGACATCCCTGCTCCTGTACTCTAATCCTCTCGCTATGAAGGCCAACATACCATTTGCCTTTTTTACCGCCTGTTGCACCTGCATGCTTACCTTCAGCGACTGGTGTACGAGAACACCCAGGTCTCGTTGCATATTCCCCTGTCTCAGTTTATAGCTGTTCAGATAATAATCTTCCTTCCTGTTTTTGCTACCAAAGTAGATAACCACACATTTATCCACATTATACTGCATCTGCCATGCATTAGCCCACTCACTCAACTTGTCCAAATCACCCTGAAGCCACTCTGCATCCTCCTCACAACTCACCCTCCCACCCCGTTTTGTGTCATCTGCAAATTTGGAGATATTACATTTAGTTCCCTCATCTAAATCATTAATGTATATTGTGAATAGCTGGGGTCCTAGCACCGATCCCTGTGGTACCCCACTAGTCACTGCCTGCCATTCAGAAAAAGACCCATTTATTCCTACTGTTTGTTTCCTGTCTGCCAACCAATTTTCTATCCATCTCAATACTCTACCCCCAATCCCATGTGCTTTAATTTTACATGCTAATCTCTTATGTGGGACTTTGCCGAAAGCCTTTTGAAAGTCCAAATAAACCACATCAACTGGCTGCCCCTCATCAACTCTACTAGTTACATCCTTGAGGAATTCTAGCAGATTTGTCAAGCATGATTTCCCTTTTGTAAATCCATGCTGACTCTGTCTGATTCTACCACTGTTCTCCAGGTGCTCTGCTACAAAATCTTTTATAATGGACTCTAGAATTTTCCCCACTACCGACATCAGGCTGACTGGTCGATAATTCCCTGTTTTCTCTCTACCTCCCTTTTTAAATAGTGGGGTTACATTAGCTACCCTCCAATCTGAAGGAACTGTTCCAGAGACTATAGAATCTTGGAAGATGACCACCAATGCATCGACTATTTCTAGGGCCACTTCCTTAAGTACTCTGGGATGTAGATTATCAGGCCCTGGGGATTTATCGGCCTTCAATCCCATCAATTTCTCCAACACCATTTCTCTACTAATACTGATTTCTTTCAGTTCCTCCCTCTCACTAAACCCTGTGTTCGCCAACATTTCTGGTATGATATTTGTGTCCTCCTTTGTGAAGACAGAACTGAAGTACGCATTTAATTGGTCAGCCATTTCTATGTTCCCCACAATAAATTCCCCTGTTTCTGATTGTAAGGGACCTACATTTGTCTTCACCAATCTTTTTCTGTTCACATACCTATAGAAACTTTTACAGTTAGTTTTTATGTTCCCCACAAGCTTACTCTCGTACTCTATTTGCCCCTTCTTAATCAATCCCTTGGTCCTCCTATGCTTAATTCTAAACTGCTCCCAATCCTCAGGTCTGTTGTTTTTTGTGGCGGATTTGTATGCCTCTTCCTTGGATCTAATGCTATCTCTAACTTCCCTTGTAAACCATGGTTTGGCTACCTTTCCCTTTTACTTTTGCGCCAGACAGGAATAAACAATTGTTGCAGTTCATCCATGCGTTCTTTGAATGTTTTCCATTGCCTATCCACCATCATCCCTTTAAGTAATGTTTCCCAATCCATCATAGCCAACTTGCGTCTCATACCTTTGTAGCTTCCTTTATTAAGATTCAGGACCCTAGTCTTCGAATCAACTATGTCACTCTCCATCTTGATGAAGAATTCTGTCATATTATGGTCGCTCATCCCCAAAGGGTCTCGCACGACTAGATTGTCAATTATTCATCTCTCATTACACAATACTCAGTCTAGGATGGCCTATTCTCTAGTTGGTTCCTCAACGTATTGGTCCAGAAAACCATCCCGTATGCACTCCATGAATTCCTCCTCTACGGTATTGTGACAAATTTGATTTGCCCAATCTATATGCATATTAACGTCACCCATAATTACAGATGTTCCTTTATCGCATGTGTCTCTAATTTCCTGTTTAATGCCATTCCCAACCTCACCACTACAGTTTATAGCACATAGATTAATCAAATCTGTAATCTATCTTGCAATTTGAAACAAGTTCCGGGAATATTTTTCAACAGTAGTAACAGGGACATTCATAAAATATGAAATGCTACTAAGAATTGGTGCCAATTAGGCCACTGTTTTTCAAAGCACAGCCTGCAACCTGGTGATTTTGGTTTAAGTGAGTTCCCAATTTGGAAAATGCAATCTTGATGCTCCTTCACATGCTCACAATTGCACATCACACAGCAGCACTGCATTAACAATGCCCATTAATAGACTAGTAACATGCATTGTATTCTTTAACTTGACTTTCCAGATATTTTCTATTTATAACTCTTACTTCAGAGTGCCACTTATTTCCACTCATTTTCCTCCCACTGATGAGAACAGTGGACAATACTGTAGTTCTTGCACTTTTCCCCCACTGTTCTCTCTAAATGTGCTAACTTTTGCTGAGGTATGATTACATGAGTGCCAGCAGCCCTCAAGTATTTCACATGAAGGAACTTGCATTACTATAGTGTCTTTCACAATGTCAGGACATCCCAAAGTACTTTATCATCAATGAAGTATGTTTCAAGTACAGTCACTTTAGTTATATAGAGAAATAAAGCAGATCATTTGTGCATTGCAAGGTCCCATAAAAAGCACTGAGACAGCTGACCAGATAATCTCTTTTAGTGATTTTGGTTGACAGATAATTGTTGATAGGGTACTGGGAGAACTTCACTGCTCTTCTTCAAAACATGCCATGAGATGTTTTACATCCACCTGAGAGGGCCAATAGGGACTTCACTTAATATCTCATCTCAAAGATGACATCTCACTCAACACTACAACAGAACTGTCACATAGCTTATATGCTTAAGTCTCTGGAGTGGAGAATGAACCCATCACTTCCTGTCTTTGAAGTGAGAGCACCATCACTGAGCCACAGCTGACACTGTGATGGGAGTAGCCATTCTTCATGTGTGAGTCTGGTGAATGAGTGTCACCAGCTTATTTGAATGTGGAAGGTGTTCTCACTTAATATCCAACCCAGGCACTTTTTAGCAAGACTCATTGGAAAACAATCAAGAGTGGGAACCATGGCTGATCTTTTTGCGATCCTATATTTCATCCTCTGAAGTATGGTAGCTCGGGGTTTATAGTACTGAACTAGCCAACTCACACCTTTTGAGCTCAAATCTCACGGTATCAATATGTGAAATGTAACTGCTAGCACCATGAAAAATGAACCCAACTGGTTCACTACTGTTCCTTAGAAAAGGGTTTCTGTCACCCCTGCCCAGTCTGGCCTACATGTGACTCCAGTGTCATAATAAATAGTTGACTCTTAAAGACCTTTGAAATACAGTAGTAAACCACACAGTTGTAAAACAATTGCTGGGGAACAGAGTATTGCATTGGTTTAACAAAAGGTCTCACCACCACCTCATCAGAATTTTAAAAAATCAGGCAATTTAGCACAAACTGGGGACTAAACCCAATATTCATAGGTCTGTATGGTATATTACTACACCAGTACCTTTTACCCAGTAGGCTACAAAGGGGATCTGGAATTCAGTGCTAGTGCTTGTAGAGTTTGACCCTTAGCAGCACATGCTGGGTCAGTGAATAGTCTACTTTGTTAAATGAAAGGTAGAGGTCCAATGGAAAAAGCTGTTAGACCAGAAAGTCGAAATAACATCCCAGAAGACTCATAAATTTTAGTATCAGGAATTGGAAACAGTTGTCCAATGTAATAGAGTCATCAGAATCAAATTTAGTCCTCATAATCTATAAGGTTCTGCAATACAGCACCAAAAAGCTATTAAGAGTCTCAAATCTTTATAGATTAGAAATGCTCGATGTAAAATCGTACTTGGAATATTTGTTTAATTTTGTTTACTGTATGTCCAGAAAAACCTGCGTGTATAACAAAGAGCAGCAAGGACAGCACTGGCTCCTAATCAGTGAACTATGAAGTCAGAGCCCAATCTCTTCCAATCGGCACAATACAAACTTAGAAATTAAGAGGGCAGAAGAGGAAGATGACCCAAGTTTCATGACAGGGATCAGTGAGTTCTTTGTGTATAACAGAAAGAGAGTGAGAGAGGAGGCCTCAAGCAAAACATGACCTTCTTGATGGATCACCAAAAAGGACAAAGATTAGTGAACAGACCAATACGATTCTGTTGAATATAGTGGAAAAGAAAATGACACATTTCATATATGATCGAGTGCTTCCTTATACATCTTACCCAAGTATATTTTCCATGACAATCTAAACTCATTCAGGCTTCCACAGTGGAATACAAATTTGTATACATAATGTATTTGGTCCAAAAAATCCTGGCTTTGGCTGGTATAACACACTGTGCAGGCTAAAACCTCCCAGCCTGGTTCTGCATACACACATTTAAAACAAATACATGTTACTAACTTCACTACAGAGGAGCTAATATTTTCCGAGCCATCTGGATTCCAGACTACATAAGCAGATGTTTTAAAAAAAGTTTATGTTGTCCCATTTGAAGGCAACAGGTCTACTTCCTGTGGACTGGAGTACAACTCTCATCATTTATACTCTGTTCTTACTGGTCATTCTATTTTACTGCATTGCAAAGTTTCATTAGTGTAGTTGGCAGATACTATGACTTTATTTGTCTGAAAAATGTTCCTTTAATTGTTAGGCAGTTGATAATGTAACTGCATGAAAAGTAAAATGGGGCTAATTAACTCCAATGCAAATGAACAGATCTGCATGAGATTGACATCAGTTTACAAACTTCAATGAAACACAATTTGTGGGAACAGTGGACAAGGATTGTAGGAAGAGCTTCAAGTGACACTGAATGGAAAAGGATGACATTTTTAGTGTAATCCTCTGAATGACAAAAGTGTCTCTAGCATGAATAAAGAGAAATTACACGTGAAATGTGTAATTCTTTGCAAAGTGTCATTGTTTTTTTCACTTTACATCCACTGGCTGTACCCTTGACAAATACAAAAGAAGTTGGGGAAGAGATAGCAGAGGCAGTCCCCAGGAAGTAGAACTGTTAGCTTCAAATGGGACAACATCTCTGTTGTCTGGAATTTTACCAGTCCATTGGAGATGGGCTAGGAGGCAGGAGGGGTGGTAAAATGGCAGCGGAAGGCATCGGGAGGAAAGCCAAGGGGTATTTCCAAAAGCGGGAATGGCAGTTGCTCAGCTGCCTGCCGACTGGAAGCGGAGGGCCAATTAATCCAATTAATTGGCTTATTAACGGTCATTTTACCATGATGCTGGGATTTTACTGGCTGTGGAGTGAGACTGTTGTGTGAGGAGACTGCCAGGTACATCGAAGTAGCCTCCCAGCAGCTTCCTGGGAGAGTGTGACTCTTCTATCCCAGAGGCTACATTAGAGCATAGCTACCTGACCCGAACCCAATGGGACCCGATGACATGTGTCGGGTTCGGGTCGGGTCGGATCGCTCTTCCTGGTCCGGAATTCGAGCTCGGGTTGGGTTGGGCCGGTTCGGACTCAGTGACAGCCGGGACGTCAAGGCGGGAAACACTCCGCACTAGTCTGCAGTGAGCGATTCCATCCAAGGTAGAGCACAACCTCTTTAATATAATCAACTTTATTCCGGTGGTTGGGTGGGATGTGGTTCTGTCGGGCTCAGATCGGGTTTCATATGCAGACCCAAGTATGCCTTTAAGCTACATGTCCCATGGAGGGGTCCCCATGCAGCGATGGCCAACCCTGTGGCTCTGCCGCTGACGGAGGGTTCACCCCTCCAATCGACGGGGCCTGCCTGCCTGGCCCCGGAACATTAAAAGAATTTCTTACTGGCCCTTCGAGGGCAACTCAACATGAAGGCATCCTCTCCTTTGCACTGCAGCCTATGCAGCGCCCAACTCTATTGGTGGCACCACCAATGCTGCAGAGCTGCCGGCCCTCTGAAGGCTGCCATCCTTAAGGCTGTTGCTGGTAAAATCCTTTCTGTGGTCCCGCTGTTTGCCTTGTGGGCTTGGCACCCCCATTTGATCCCAGTTGCGGGACCCAAGGCATGCCGATAAAATTCCAGCCACAATGTTAATCTTGTATAGAACCTTGGTTAGACCACACTTGGAGTATGGTGAACAGTTCCAATCTTCATCTTATAGAAAGGATATAGAGGCACTGGAGAAGGTGCAAAAAAGATTTATAATAATGATACCAGAACTGAGAGGTTATACCTATCAGGAGGAGGACAAGGTAGCTCAGTTGGTGAGATGGCTAATGTAATAAAAACAAGAAATGCTGGAACCACTCAGCAGGTCTGGCAGCATCTGTGGAAAGAGAAGCAGAGTTAACGTTTCAGGTCAGTGACCCTTCTTCGGAACTAGCAATTATTAGAAATGTCAAAGGTTATAAGCAAGTGAGCCGGGGGTGGGGCAAGAGATAACAAAGGAGAAGGTGTAGATTGGACAAGGACACACAGCTGACCAAGAGGTCATGGAGCAAAGGCAAACAATATGTTAATGGTGTGTTGAAAGACAAAGCATTAGTACAGATAGGGTGTTAACGAACTGAAGATTGAACAGCAGCAAGTACAAACATGAAAAAGCAATGGGTAAGCAAACTGAACAAACTACGATGAAATGAAATAAACAAAAGAAAAAAAATTGTAAAAAATGTAAAAAAGAAAAAATAACTAAAAATAAAAGTAAAATGGGGGGCCCATCATGCTCTGAAATTATTGAACTCAATGTTCAGTCCGGCAGGCTGTAGTGTGCCTAATCGGAAAATGAGATGCTGTTCCTCGAGCTTGCGTTGATGTTCAGTGGAACACTGTAGCAAGCCCAGGACAGAGATGTGAGCATGAGAGCAGGGGGGAGTGTTGAAATGGCAAGCAACCAGAAGCTCAGGGTCCTGCTTGCGGACTGAGCGGAGGTGTTCCGCAAAGTGGTCACCAAGTCTGCGCTTGGTCTCCCCAATGTAGAGGAGACCATATTGTGAGCAGCGAATACAGTATACTGCATTGAAAGAAGTACAAGTAAATCGCTGCTTCACCTGAAAGGAGTGTTTGGGGCCTGGGATAGTGAGGAGAGAAGAGGTAAATGGGCAGGTATTACACCTCCTGCGATTGCAGGGCAAGGTGCCATGGGACGGGGACGTGGTGGTGGGGGTAATGGAAGAGTGGACTAGGGTGTCGCGGAGGGAACAATCCCTTCGGAATGCCGACAGGGGAAGGGAGGGGAAGATGCGTTTGGTCGTGGCATCACGCTGGAGGTGGCGGAAATGGCGGAGGATGATCCTTTGGATATGGAGGCTAATGGGGTGGAAAGTGAGGACAAGGGGAACCCTATCACGGTTCTGGGAGGGAGGGGAAGGAGTGAGGGTAGAGGTGCGGGAAATGGGCCGGACACGGTTGAGGGCCCTGTCAACAACAGTGGGAGGGAATCCTCAGTTGAGGAAAAAGGAGGTCATATCAGAAGCACCGTCATGGAAGGTAGCATCATCAGAGCAGATGCGGCGGAGATGGAGAAACTGGGAGAATGGAATGGACTCCTTACAAGAGGTAGGTTGTGAAGAAGTGTAGTCCAGGTAGCCGTGGGAGCCAGTGGGCTTATAATGGATATTAGTAGACAATCTATCCCCAGAGATGGAGACAGAGAAGTCGAGGAAGGGTAGGGAAGTGTCAGAGATGGACCATGTAAAGGTGAGAGAAGAGTGGAAATTGGAGGCAAAGTTGATAAAGTTTTCCAGTTCGGGGCGGGAGCAGGAAACGGCACCGATACAGTCATCAATGTACCGGAAAAAGAGTTGGGGGAGGGGGCCTGAGTAGGACTGGAACAAAGAATGCTCGACATATCCCACAAAAAGACAGGAATAACTAGGACTCATGCGGGTACCTATAGCAACACCTTTTACTTGAAGGGAGTTTGGAGTTGAAGGAGAAGTTGTTCAATGTGAGAACAAGTTCAGCCAAGCGGAGGAGGGTGGTGGTGGATGGGGACTGGTTGGACCTCTGTTCAAGGAAGAAGTGGAGAGCCCTCAAACCATCCTGGTGGGGGATGGAGGTGTAGCGCGATTGGACGTCCATCATGAAGAGGAGGCAGTTGGGGCCAGGAAACTGGAAATTGTCAAAATGCCGTAGGGTGTCAGAAGAGTCACGGATGTAGGTGGGAAGTGACTGGACCAGCGGAGAGAAGATAGAGTCAAGATAGGAAGAGATAAGTAAGGATCAGGCTGACACAATGGGTCTGCCGGGACAGTCCCGTTTGTGGATTTTGGGAAGGAGGTAGAAGTGGGCTGTCCGGGGTTGCGGGACTATGAGGTTGGAAGCTGTAGACGGAAGATCTCCAGAGGAGATGAGGTCAGTGACAGTCCTTTGGACAGTGGCTTGATGTTCGGTGGTAGGGTCATGGTCCAGAGGGAGGTAGGAAGAAGTGTCTGTGAGTTGGCGTTGAGCTTCTGCAAGTTAGAGGTCGGTACGCCATACAACAACAGCACCACCCTTGTCTGCAGGTTTGATGACCATGTCGGGGTTAGACCTGAGAGAACGGAGTGCCTCAAGTTCAGAGGGGGACAGATTGGAGTGAGTGAGGGGGGCAGAGAAATTGAGATGACCCATGTCTCGCCGACAGTTTTCAATGAAGAGATCAAGAGCGGGTAAGAGGCCAGGGGGAGGGGTCCAGGTAGAGGGAGAATGCTGGAGGCGGGTGAATGGGTCTGCTGGTCGGGGGGAGGACTCCTGGTCAAAGAAGTGAGCCCGGAGACAGAGGCGACAGAAGAGGAGCTCAACGTCATGCCGAGCGCGAAATGCATTGAGGTGGGGACATAAGGGGATAAAACTGAGACCTTTGCTGAGTACAGAACGTTCAGCATCAGAGAGGGGGAGGTCAGAGGGTATAGTGAATACATGGCAAGGGGTCATATCAGAAGGGGTGGGGTCAGAGGGAAGTGAAGTGGAAGGAGGATCTGGAGGAGCATTCGTCCCCATCTGCTGCTGTAGCTTGCGTTCTTTGACATCTGAAAGGAAGAAAAAAAGTTTTTGTTAATGCATTGGATGAGACGAAAGATGAAATGAAACTGCGGAGAAGAACAGCTTTGAGATAAGGTGAGGCGGTGCTGCTGGAGAGAGAGGTTCAGTGTGTGCATGTGGCGGCGCATAGCACTGAGTGTGGATCTCAGCATGCGGCGAGAGTAGCAGTCCGAGGAACGTTGTATTTCTCGGAGATGGCTAATGTGTTGTTCAGAACAATATCAACAGTGCGTGGGTTTAATTTCTGTTCCACGTTGTGGAAGGCAATGGGAAACTACCTCTTCCCTGTGCTTATCTCTCCTGGGTGGACCTGCCCTCTAACAGACCACCACCATGGCATAGCACATATCAAGAACGATAGCACAGGCTGGGCCTCCTTTCTCTAGCAAAGAGACTGAGGAGTGACCTCAAACAGGCTTTGAAGATTATGAAAGACTATGATAAAGTAGATGTAGAGAAGATGCTTCCACTTGAGGAAGAAACCAGAACTGGAGGCCATAAATTTAAGAAAGTCACTAATAAATCCAGTGGGGAATTCAGGAGAAACCTCTTTACCCAGAGAACGGTTAGAATGTGGAACTTGCAACCACAAGAAGTAAGTTGAGGTCAATAGCATGGATGCACTCAAGGGAAAGGTAGATAAATACAAGAGGGAGAAAAGATTCAAAAGATATGTTGATAAGGTCAGATGAAGAGGGTGAGAGGAGGCTCATGTGGAGCATGAACATCAGCATGAAAGTGTTGGGCTGAATGACCTGTTTTTGTGCATAGATAAGTTAGACAAGGAAAAACAATTCCCATTAATTAATGATACAAGTACTAAGTTATACAGATTGAAGGTTTTGGGCAAGAGATGCAGGGGAATGTGAGGAAGAACTTTGTTACACAGCAGGTGATAATGACCTGGAACTCAATGCCCACAAGGATGGTGGAAGCAGAGACGACTAATGATTTGAAATGGAAATTGGATGGCCACATGAAGGAACTAAACTTGCAGGCTACAAGGATCGAGCCGGGGTTTGGTGCTGACGGGATGGGCTCCTCTGTGCTGTAAATGACTCTATGACTCTATAAATACTGTGTAATTCTATGAAATACTATGTAGTATGATCTGGGTATAATGTGGAGCTCAATATAAGTTATCTTGACAACGTATCTAAACTCCATTTTCCGAAGGTCATACTTAGGGGATGCTTGTGGTGTTTTCATTTCTCATAACATCCATCTGGTTTTTCCACTCTTTTTATGAGGTCTATTTTACCATGTTTTCCCCATCTCCCTCCTTTCTCAAAGGCATTGGCTTATCAATGATGTACATTTCCACAGGTGCCAGTCTTTTACTTGAACTCATGGCAATTATTCTCACATGCCACAATAAAACCACCATGGAAGCGGTATCGGGATGGTACTACACTACTTAGTGAAGTATGTGTATATGAAAACAAAAAAATAGAGGAGAGAATTTTAACTCCCTACCACCACCACCCCCCACCACCACTCTGTCCGCAGGTGGAGACGGTTGGTGTTAATTGACAAATCTGCAAAACCTGATCCCAATCTGCTGGGAACGTGCCAACTTCCATTTTAACCATGGTGGTTTTGGACCGTTTGTGTAACCCACCTTGGAGAGCCGGCTCCATCATTATAATATTTAAACAAGGCTACATTCCTGAGATTTTGGCAGCCATTTAAAATTAATGTTGACAGGCCAGTTTTCCCAGAGCTCAGGAAAAGGGTCAGCTAAAGGAAGGCAGGAGCAGCTGGATTCAGCTGTAAGTGTTTTTTATAGCACTGTTTGTGGGTTAGGAGGAACAGGAGTGCTTCCAGCCCCTCAAGCAAATCTTCCATTGCGATCAGCCTACCCACCTCACCGCCTCCACCTCATCCGCAAAGCTGCGATCTCTCCCAGTACCCTCTACCTCCCGATTGCACTGTTTGACCCTACCCTCACGGGCCCCGCATCTCTCTTGATGCCCTCTGACTCACGATTACTGATCAGACCTCTCCCGCAATCCCGCCCGATCCTCCATTCCTCCTGATTGCCTGTCCAACCCTGCTCCGAACAGTTTGATGATCTCTTTGGGTCTCCCATCCCTTTTGATTGCTGGCTGCGGAGGACCAGCCCCAGTGGTCCCTGGTTGTGACTTTCTACATCTAGCTTTCAATCTGATCACCTGCCAGCCAGGAAACGGGGCATAACAATAATTCAGCAGGACCTCCACAGTCCCAGCATTTCCGAGTTTCCTTCCCCTGCAAACATGCACCCCTGATTCCGCTGTGCGACCCAATAAATATTGGAGCCAGAGTATCATAAACCTGGGGGGTAAAATTCAACTATGGTTATAGTGGGCTGTATTTTATTTAAAACGTGGTGACCCACACGCCAAAAAGCTGCCGCGATTCCAATCGCTGGGGGCTCATTTAAATAACCGGGGTGGGCTGCCCACCCCCCAGAACACGTGGAGGGGGCGGGCTGTCTGTTCCTGGCAATGGCATCAGCTGCCTGTGCGCTGGCGCTGACACCATTTTTTAAAGGGCTGTCAGCCCTACTGGGACATTTAAATATTTAAAGTGACATTGAATTAAAATTAATAAATACATTTTTTTGCCCCACTCCCACCCCCCACATTATCAATTAAATTAATTATTTGCCCTTCCCCCCCCCAAAACACTCACCTTCACAATCTAACCTTCCCCCTCCCAAACTGCACAAACTTTAAACCATCACCCTTCCCACCATCCACTACACCCATGACGATCATTTGACCCTGTTCCCCTCCCCACCCCACCACACTGAGAAACTTACCTCCTCTCCCCTCCCCACCAGTGTTGTGCCTCGAAGGTGCGGCAGTTCCAGCCACCGGGGTGAAGATTGTGGCGGGTCTTCAGGAGGTGACACGAGACTCATTTATTCAGGTAAAGTAATGAATTTAAATATTTAAATGGCGGTTCCGTCGCTGAGCGGCAAGTACGCCACCACGAGGCCTCGCCGCCGCCAGCAATGTCGGGCCGGGACCTGCCAGCATCGAGGTCCATGGCAGGCCTCATCTGGGGGGCAACCTTTATGCCCTCCCCCCTCACCATGGATCCCAATGTCGAGGGCTCTATAAAACCAAACCAGTCTGTTTTGCACCTCTGCTGATGCTGAATTTCATCATCCTTATTCCCAGTTGAGAGGGAGTCCAAATGACAATCATGCTATTTCCAGTCATTTTGAAGAAAAAGGTTCAATGCCCAAGTTGAAAAAACTGGGTGCCATGTGTATTCTTGCTGTTATCATACCACAATAGTGCAGGCAAACTGAAATCTGCTGAAAGAATATTTGAACCATAGCCCTTCGAATTTTTTTCTCTTCATACAACTATCCAATTCTCTTTTGAAAGCCTCAATTGAATCTGCCTCTACCACACTCCAGACAGTACCTTCCAGATCCTAACCACTCGCTGCAGAAAAGCTTTTCCTCATGTTACCATTGCTTCTTTTGCAGTCACCTTAAATTGATTTCTTGTTCTCCCTCTCTTCCGATCTACTCTGTCCAGACTCCTCATGATTCTGAACACCTCGATCAGATTTCCTCTTAATCTTTTCTTCTCCAATCTATCCACTTAACTGAAGTTCCTCATCCCTGAAACCATTCTTGTGAATCTTTTCTGCACCCTCTATTCTCTATCTTCACATCCTTCCTGAAGTGTGGTGCCCAGAACTGGACACAATCCTCCAGTTGAGGCTGAACCAGTGTTTTATAAAGGTTCACAGAATCACACAATTGGTACAGCGCAGATGGGGGCCATTCGGCCCATCGTGTCCGCACTGGCTCTCTGAAAGAAAAATTCCCTCAGTCCCATTCCCCTGCCTTCTCCCCAAAACCCTGCACATTCTGCCTTTTCATATAACTGTCTAGTTCTCTTTTGAATGTTTTCATTGAACCTGCCTCCACCACTTTCTCAGGCAGCGCATTCCAGACCTTAATCACTTGCTGTGTGAAAAAGTTTGTCCTCATTTCACTTTTGCTTCTCTTACCCATTACTTTAAATCTGTGCCCTCTCATTCTCAATCCTTTCACGAGTGGGAACAGTTTCTCTCTATGTGCTCTGTCCAGACCCCTCATGATTTTGAATACCTCAATCAAATCACCTCTCAGCCTTCTCTTCTCCAAGGAAAACAGTCCCAACTTCTCCAATCTATCTTCATAATTGAAATTCCTCATCCCTGGAACCATTCTCGTGAATCTATTCTGTACTCTCTCCAATGCCCTCACGTCGTTCCTCAAGTGCAGCACCCAGATTTGGACACAATACTCCAACTGAGGCTGAACTAGTGTCTGTATAAGTTCACATAACTTCCTTGCTCTTGTACTCTATGCACCTATTAATAAAGCCCAGGATACTGTATGCTTTATTAATCGCGCTCTGAACCTGTCCTGTCACCTTTAATGACTTATGCATATATACACCTAGGTCCCTCTGCTCCTGCAACCCCTTTAGAATTGTGCCCTTTATTCTACATTGTCTGTTCATGTTCTTCTTACCAAAATGAATCACTTCACATTTCTCTGCATTGAACTTCATCTGCCACCTGTCTGCCCATTTCACCAACTTGTCTATGTCCTTTTGAAGTTCTGCACTATCCTCCTCACAGTTCAAAATGCTTCCAAGTTTTGTATCATCTGCAAACTTTGAAATTGTGCCCTGTACACCAAGGTCGAGGTCATTAATATATATCAGGAAAAGCAAGGGTCCCAACACTGCTGTATCTCTAAAACTAAAACTAAAACTAAAACTAAAAACACTGATCCCTGGGGAACTCCACTACAAACTTTCTTCCAGCCCGAAAAACATCCATTAACCATGACTCTTTTTTTCCTGTCGCTTAGCCAATTTCATATCCATGTTGTTTAGTTTAGTTTAGTTTAGTTTAGAGATACAGCACTGAAACAGGCCCTTCGGCCCACCGAGTCTGTGCCGACCATCAACCACCCATTTATACTAATGCTACACTAATCCCATATTCCTACCACATCCCCACCTGTCCCTATATGTCCCTACCACCTACCTACACTAGGGGCAGTTGCTAATGGCCAATTTACCTATCAACCTGCAACTCTTTTGCATGTGGGAGGAAACCGGAGCACCCGGAGGAGTTGTTACCTTCCCTTTTATTCCATGAGCTACAAGTTTTCTCACAAGTCTATTGTGTGGCACTGTATTAAATGCATTTTGAAAGTCCATGTACACCACATCAGCAGCATTGCTCTCATCAACCCTCTCTGTTACCTCCTAACAAAACTCTGGCAAGTTAGTTAAACGTGATTTTCCCTTAAGAAATCCATGCTGGTTTGCCTTAATTAAACCGCATTTGTCCATGTGACTATTGATTTTGTCCCAAATTATTTTTTCTAGAAGTTTTTCTCCACCACTGAAGAAAAAACTGACTGACCTGTAGTTGCTGGGCTTAACTTTACACCTTTATTTGAACAAGGGTGTAACATTTGCAATTCTCCAGTCCTCTGGCACCACCCCGGAGTCTAAGGAAGACTGAAAAATTATGGCCAGTGCCTCTGTGATTTCCACCTTCACTTCCCTCCGTATCATTGGATGCATCTCATCTGGCCCTAGTTTTTTATCCACTTTAAGTTCAGACAGCCCATCTAATATTTCCTCTTTATCAATTTTAAACCCCTCTAGTGTCTGACTTACCTCCTCCTTCACCATTGCC
The DNA here is from genome assembly GCF_036365525.1 of Heterodontus francisci. Lineage (NCBI taxonomy): Eukaryota > Metazoa > Chordata > Chondrichthyes > Heterodontiformes > Heterodontidae > Heterodontus > Heterodontus francisci. The sequence continues at coordinate 90,178,725 of NC_090383.1, read as the reverse complement.
TGGGTTGTATCTTCTTCATGAGACCGATGCAAAGTATTCATTTAATACCTCAGTTATACCCTCTGCCTTCATGTGTAAAACCCCTTTCTGGTCTCTAATTGGCCCCACTCCACCATAACTTCCTTGCTTATAACTTCTATGCCTCTATTTCTAAAGCCTAGAATCCTGTATGCTTTATCAACCACTTTCTCAATCTGCCCTGCCACCTTTAATACCCCTAGGTCCCTCTGATGAAGCCATTATTTGCCCCATACCTACATTAAATGTATTGTAGCACTTTTGCCATATATGTTCAGGGTCAGCAACAGTATTCATACCAGCATTTTGTCCTACCTTGTGAAAATTATATTTTGAGCAACCTAGGGGAAGGACCAAAGACCACAGCATAGTTTACATAAAAGTGAAAATATATACAAACATCCATCACTCATGTGTTCCTGGATTGAAGTATTGATCTTAGTCGGGATATATGTAGTAACAAGTGGTCTCAGTCTCAGTGAGTTGGTGAGGAAAGAATCAGCCAGCTTCAGATCTCTATTCAGTGGCCTTGGAAAGTGATATTTGTAGACATCAGTTGTGCACAGGATCAAGCTTGGTTATGATACCCTTCACCATCAAATAGCCCTACTGACACTTGTTATCTTGCTTTGAAGAATGGCTGCATGTATGAAGTACTAGGGTGCTTCCAGCATCAAAGGAACTAGCCACTCCAGAAGAGAAGATGGGGAATTACAGGGAGAAACAGTATATAAAAGGAAGATTCAGCTGTCGCTTCTGCTCATTTAGCAAGCCTACTCATACTGTCTTTTCTTTGTCTTGGAACAGATTTAATTGTCTACTTTTGGAAACTACCCTGTATTATATTGCATGTACATTAAATGTAAGGCAAGGATTAATGCACATTTTAACACTGGCAATGACAGGGGTTCTTCATTATAATAGGACATTCATAATACAAGTCTATTGTATACAGCAGATTATATTGCTATGTTGGTAATTCAAAATAAAGAGGCTCAGTTTTTCCCTCTCAAACCTAAACAGCCAGCAAATCATTCAAGCCATTCTCTTTTTGTTAATCTGAGTGTGTGCCATTACGAACATATTTCCCTTCATGAGCACTTTTCAGATGTTTTGGAAGATTTTGCATATTTCAGCTTACTCGATAGTATCAGGCTTGCCTCTGTGCACCTTCGGCCCACAACAAAGTTTGTTGGCTGCGATAAGAAACAGCTGACGATATGCATCGGTGGGAAAGCAGGCAGACTTTTTTCTAGAACTTGAGGCTAGAGGCTGGTGGGTGACGCAGGTTGTGTGCTGAATGTATTGGCTGTAGCGCTGGTGGGTATCGCCATGGTTGACTTGTGGCTCAATGTTCCATCAGATACCTCTCGTGAGGATGCAGTGATAAAACCTGTGAAAGGAAATGTTCCATTCGAAATTGAGAGCAGTGCAATCAGTGAGGTTTTATTATAATATTCCACTTTATCTTTTCTTTACACTCACCTGAAGCAACTTGCAAACCAGAAAACATTTTGTGTAGGCGGATGACAATACAGCCAGGAGCCATTTCATTACATTTCAGAAATAAAAAAGACCAAATGCAGGAAATCTGAAATAAAAAAGAGACTGCATCCAAAAGAAGTAGAAGTAGGTCAGTGTTTTGGGTGGGAACTTTCAACAGAATTTGTTGCATTCTTGGAATTGCATATCCCCACTGAACCAATAATTAATTAGGTTGTTATTTGCTCTGTGCATGCTGACATACAATGTGTAAGCAATGTAAGTGAACTCAATAATCTTTACAGCAAATCTTTGATTCTATCACATTCGATGTAAGGTTCAAATATTGGAATCTGACTTGGAGGTAGGGGAGTGCAATGACACACCTAGAAATAGCTTGGATTTCAAGATTAATATTTAGATAGGAAACATGGAACTTGTGTGAACTGAAATTGATCTAGTGCTTGCTGGGTGCAGAGCAACTACTTTGAATATAATTTTTCAGCATCAAGTGAGTTTTCTTTCATTTTGTTTTACATTTTCTTCTTCACAATCATGGGTCTTAGATTGACAAAATAAAATGCCATTTTGGATTTTACTCCGATTTGTATGAAAAAGGATTGATATGTAAGTTTTTTTTAATTTTTTACTCTATGTACAGGATGCGTGAGGTACCTGCTGGAAATGTTACTTATCTCACAAATCTGATGCAGCGGAACGTGACACTGTGACATTAGAGAGGTAATGTGGTAAGTGCTGCCTAATGAGCTGAATTGTGCAACACATAAGTGAAAATCAAATAATATTGTAGTGGGACTGCAGAGGAGATGGAGACAAGTAGAACAATATAATGGGCCATACTCGGGGTGAAACTGAGCTCAGAACATTCAGTTCAATTAAGAAACCGCTCATAATTCTGCGCAAATGATACTTACTGAATTGCCCAGGCAGGGAACGCAGTTAAAACATTGCCATTCAACCCTATTTGAAGATGTCATTACAGGAGGATCAAGTACACAACCTGGTTCAGTCAATGAAAAAGGAAAGATCTGCATTTATATAGCACTTTTCATGACCTCAGAATGTCCCAAAATGACTTACAGTCAATGAAGTACTTTGAAGTGTAGTGGCTGTCTTAACATAGGAAATGCGGTAGCCAATTTGCACACAGAAAAGTTCCACAAACACGTGATAATGACCGGATATTCGGTGTTAGTGATGTTAGTCGAGGGATAAATATAGGCTGTCATTATTTTGTTTCCTTTTATTCTCATCTAAAAGAGAGCTCTTCGGAAGGAGAAAACAGCAGTCGACCTTGGGCCAACAATAGTCATCTTTGCCAGGTGTGGAAGGGATTGTCACTCACGGGTCGACCTCTACAGCCACAGCAGGCAATGTTGAACTCAGAAATGCCATACACCCCGAGCGCAGTCCATTGTCTTCTGAGATATAAAGTGTAGTCTACTATGGAGTGTAGTCGATTTTACACAACTGAAAGCACTTGCTACAAAATTAATTTAATCATCAAATTTATTTAAGAAACTCATTTAATTTTAAAATTTAGGTTTCCTGGAGGGTAGATTTTCACCTTCACCATCTGGATGGCATCTGGCATAGTGGATATTCCACCGATTATGTAACCTGCATGATTTTCATCCCATTGATTTCAGTGGAATGAAAACTGGGTGGGTTCGGTAATGGACGGGCAGGCAAATTGTTCTGGCCGATGGCCACCCATGCAGTGAAAACAGAAATTTGGCTCCCTATTAGTTTAATACAACTTACTGAGTTTGTTACTGCATATGAACTTCTTCGCTGTGAGCTTCTTCAGCTTGTTTGCTATTTTACTGTATGTTTGCGATATTATTTTGAATTCTTTCCGATTATATTTTTTTCCAATATTCTCCTTCAATAGCTGGTTTGTGCTGGGTTAAAGTTCCACAAGTGTTGACAGCTGGTACTTCACTCAAATGACCATTCCTGATGTGTACGTCCAGACTCTGATGTCAACAGACTATCTGACCATAGAGGATACCAGAAGAATACTCAATCTGTCCTCACACAAGTATTTTTCAACAGGAAGCAATGGATGGCAATCCAAAGCAGAAATCCTGGCTGATAGTTTTCCCGTCTACACTCCAGGATACTGAGGTCATTTGGAGCATCTTACTACTGCACTGGCTGAGATCAAATAGCTCAACACTCAACAGACCAGGAATTGAATCTGAGATCCTTTGGTCTTACAACAAGGTATTTATTACGTCATGAGGAGCATTTACTCAATAAGCAATTAGAAAAGCTTTAAATTAATCAGCTTGAGAAAAACTTAATCTGAGTATTCTTTAGGAGAACAAAGTTGTTGGACCGAGACTCCATGTTTGGAGCAATGGCAGCACATATTGGCTGGTTTATAATGTCACAATGTACTTTTGTTCACTATTAAATATTGGTCTAAAGGTAACCAAACAATTGGTATACATATTACTCAAATCACTTGCTGCTAATTCTTAGTTGTGGTTGGCCTGCATCTAGTGTGATCCATATTTAGGCTATGATTTGGAAAGCTTTTCCCAGAAGTTTGTTTTCATTTCACAGGTTTACGGAAAAATGGTGCACTTGAAGTGGGCACAAGCTCTGTTGGCCCAAAGATAAAAATAAGCTGATGTACTGTTTCAAAACACTTATTAATAAACACTGAAAATAAATGAGATGGCTCCTCTTCGGTCATTTGGTAAGTGCCCTGACAGGTGTGGAACTAAGCCATACAGACTAAGATAATACAGGTTTAATCTCTAATCTGTGCTGAATTAGCAGGTCTGAGGGAAAGTTCTATGAAGTTACAACGATCCCTGTATGTCCAGGTTAAGGTGGTGGGTTGTGTGGGGGCAAGAACAAATCAGCCTGCCTTCCCCTCTCGGCCACTCTGATTAGAAAGTGTGAGTTTAGACATTAGGCCAGGACCATATCAGGCTTGGCTGTGCCGCCACAGTCAAGCTGCCTGTTGACATTCACTGTCTAGGCCAACACATGAAGAATGCCAACTTGTGCCAGGTATCTGCGGGCGGCCATTGCCCATGAAATCATATCTCTCCATGACTCAGGAGAAAAAAGAGAAAATTGGAAGACAAAAATAATTGAACAATATTTTTAAATCCTTTTTAAATTGGTGCAATTAAAAGTTATTATTAAATATTGTTGGCTGGCTAGAAAATTCACGTAAGCTGTGATGAGGAGAGAATGGCATCTTGAAAGCAGGCTATAGTCATACCAGTTGTGCTGGATTCTGAATCTGCATGCCCATTGATCACAAGAGTGCAAAGCTGATGGGTATGAGTTTGATCCTACAGATCCTGAGAGATGTTGCCCTGAATTTCTCAGAAGCTGGTTGCCACAAGGCCTGAAGATCAGTGATCAAAGCATCCATGTTGGATGATCTGCCTGACCTGGAGACCTTTATGTGAACAAGAGTGGGTTGGAGGTGCTCTTGACAATGCCACCAACTCCAGATAGTGTTGATTCCGTCGCATGCTCAGATATTAGCACTAAGGATGACTTTGGACTTTGCTGTGAGCCCTGCCATCAGTCTCAACTTCTTTGATATAATCCTCAGTGGCTCCATGTGAGTGTGATGCATATGTAGCAACCCATCATTTTAGAGCAGGACCCCAAAGATCTGAGTACACAGGCCCTGAAGGCAGTGCTGAGTTTTTCAGACTTCCCACTCTCAAATTCGACTTTCACCTCTGATTCCTCTGGTACTCCATGTGTTGTGTCTCACCCAGTGCCAAACCCTCAGCAAAATGGGTAGCACAGTGGCACAGTGGTTAACACTGCAGCCTCACAGCTCCAGTGACCTGGGTTCAGTTCTGGGTACTGCCTGTGCGGAGTTTGCAAGTTCTCCCTATAACTGTATGGGTTTCTGCCAGGTGCTCCGGTTTCCTCCCACAGCCAAAGACTTGCAGGCTGATAGGCAAATTGGCCATTGTAAATTGCCCCGAGTGTAGGTAGGGAATGTAGAATTAGTATAAATGGGTGGTTGTTGGTCAGCACAGACTTAGTGGGCTGAAGGGCCTAGTTCAGTGCTATATCTCTAAATAAAAATATTTACATTCACCAGATAACTTTCTCTGGGCTGGTGAGTGAGAAAAAAAGGGTGATGGCAGAGTAGATGAGGATGTGATTGGTTGAGCAAAGTGGAAGGTTGTTCACCTTATTTTTTTCTTCTCCTCCTTCTCATTGGCATTCTTGTGTTGGGTTAGCTAGAGGAAAAGAAAAAGATGTTATAGTGTCATACAGCTACTGTAACAGTTCTTCTGAAGATGCCAGATCATGGATTAAGAAGTGGGCAGGTGGGGTTCAAGTAAAGCAAGGCTGACTTCACTTCCTGTTGGGGAATGCTCAGAACAGGGTTGCGAGGGCAATGTGGGGCAGTCAATGAAAGCAGGGGAGAGGTGCAGATGAGTATTTTCCTCTTCACCTCCCTAAAACTTAATAAATCACATTGGAGCCCCCCCCCCACCCCCACCAATTAGGATCAGAGATAGGGCCACAATACTATGACCCTAATTTTTTGCCATGCACTTCAATCTAGAAAGGCTTCGCACGGGTAGGATACTTTGACTTAATTTATGTGTAACAGCTCGCGATTGAGTCTGTGATAGCCACAAACCACCGGATAATAATAACTGCTCAGACAGGTCACTGGCATGAAGCAGCAAAATCAGGAATATATTAGATTTCTGAACCTCTGAAGATTGTAGCACTACGAACAGGCATTCTGCTATAACGTTGCCTGCGACGTGTGTGAAATTTTGTAGATAGAACTGAAACTGGAAAGAACTGAAAAACAAACCTGAGTCATTGACTTTATGCAAAGGTCTTCAGTCTAGAACGTGCCACATTTTGTTTCAGATGCAAAAAAAATCCTTATGAAATAAAAAGAACATTAATCATTTGATGCTGGGTTTTTCTGATCTCAAGTCAGTAATTTACACAGCTACAATTGCCTAAAATTTGAGCTCAGGAATACAAAGGTGTGCCGGAATCATTGCAGTTTCCAGCTCCATGCACATTTCCTCCGCCTTTTAAGATAAATTATCAACAATCGACTTTACCAGATTATGATTTGGTCGTGTAATTAATGGAACATTCAAATACTGATAAGTTATGTAACCAGAACTAGTCAGGCAATATATACATTCGACTATCATCAATTGTTTAATTGCTATGAAGACAGTTTAACCAATCACTTAAAACTAAATCATATTAATGCTATGATAGTATATTGGATATTCAAGAGAGCATGTTTACAAGGCAGACAGCTTCAACAACGAAGATGGCATGGAGACTGAAAAGATCAGCACCTGCTGCTGTTGTGAATTGGTATGTACAGCTCTGTGTCATGGACTGGTAAAATATGCCTACATCTATAACTCTCTTATAGCAAGTTCCAGATTACAGGCAGCTACACAGCAATGTAAAGGGGAGGAAGGGCAGGGGTAGTGGTGGGGTGGGGTGGGGGGGGCTGGGTGGTGGCAAAAGCCCCAGGAATAGACTTAAATAAAAACATAAAATGCTGAAAATACTCAAAGTCTGACAGTATCTGAGCAGAGAAAAACAGAGTTAACGTTTCAGGTCAATGGTCCTTCATCAGGAATCCTTGGAATAGACTGTTGATGTGCCTTCTCAGTCAGGGAGTAGTGTGTAATGCAGGAGAACCTGAAGAAGGTAAAAATAACAGAAGAGTGAGGGGGGATGTCTTCCAAAGGAAATACTGTGTAATAAAATCAGTATATTCAGGCCCGAGGATAAGCATTAAATATAATACTGCTGTTTTGTGGAGAACAGATGCTTTGCAAGGCAATAGATTGATATAGTGATCAAGTCAGTACCTGTGAGGTGGATACAGTTCATTTTACCCAAGCTAGGAATGCCCCTGCCAACAGTCTAGTTAAAATTCATAATATACTGGATTACCCAAGTGAATTCTTCCAGCAATTTCTGTTTTGTTTCCTATCATTTTGGTTAAAATTCAGTGAAGAATGAGGAAGAAGATACTTGCTATTCCTAGTTGTCTTTTCCAGTGCACAAATAAATGTATTGTTTTCATTCACAATCTCTAGCCAAGCTGTTCCAGTACAGCTACAACACTGGCATCAACTTGTCAATGTGGAAAATTGCCCAGGTATATCCTGTCCACAAAAAGCAGGACAATCCAATATGGTCAATTACCGCTCCACCAATCTACTCTTGATCATCAGTAAAGTGATGGAAACTGTCGTCGACAGTGCTATCATGCGCCACTTAAACACCAACAAGCGGCTCATTGATGCTCAGTTTGGGTTCTGTCCGGGCCACTCAGCTCCAGACCTCATTACAGCCTTGGTCCAAACATGGACAAAAGAGCAGAATTCCAGAGGTGAAGTGAGACTGTATGCAGCACTTGACCGAGTGTGGCATCAAGGAGCCCTAGCCAAACTGAAGTCAATGTGAATCGGGGAAAACTCTCCGCTGTTGGAGTCATACCTAGTGCAAAGAAAGATGGCTGTGGTTGTTGGAGCCCAATCATCTCAGCCCAAAGACATTGCTGCAGGAGTTCCTCAGGGCAGTGTCCTAGGCCCAACCATCTTCAACTACTTCATCAATGACATTTCTTCCATCGTAAGGTCAGAAGTGGGGATGTTCGCTGATGATTCTACGATGTTCAGCACCATTCGCAACTCCTCAGATACAGAAGCAGTCCATGTCCATATGCAGCAAGACCTGGATAACATTCAGGCTTGGGCTGATAAGTGGCAAGTAACATTCGCACCACACAAGTGCCAGTCAATGACAATCTCCAACAAGACAGAGTCTAAACAAATAAAAGCAAAATACTGCGGATGCTGGAAATCTGAAATAAAAACAAGAAATGCTGGAACCACTCAGCAAGTCTGGCAGCATCTGTGGAAAGAGAAGCAGAGTTAACGTTTCGGGTCAGTGACCCTTCATCGGAACATCTCCCCTTGATATTCGATGGCTAAACCATCACTATACCTTTGACCAGAAACTGAACTGGACCAGCCACATAAATACTGTGGCTACACGAGCAGGTCAGAGGCTGGGAATTCTGCAGCAAGTAACTCACCTCCTGACTCCCCAAAGCCTGTCCACCACCTGCAAGGCACAAGTCAGGAGTGTGATGGAATACTCTCCACTTACCTGAATGAGTGCAGCTCCAACAACACTCAGGAAGCTTGACACCATCCAGGACAAAGCAGCCCACTTGATTGGCACCCCATCCACCACCTTAAAGATTCACTCCCTCCATCATCGGCACACAGTAGCAGCAATGTGTACCATATACAAGATGTCCTGCAGCAACTCACCAGGCCTCCTTCGACAGCAACTTTCAAACCAGTGACCTCTACCACCTCGAAAGACAAGGGCATCAGACGCACGGGAACAGCACCATCTGCAAGTTCCCCTCCAAACCACACCATCCTGACTTGGAACTATATCGCCATTCCTTCACTGTCACTGTATCAAAATCCTGGAACTCCCTCCCTAACAGCACTTGGGTGTACTCGCACCAGATGGACTGCAGCAGTTCAAGAAGGCAGCTTCTCAATGGCAGTTAGGGATGGGAAACAAATGCTGACCTTGCCAGCGATGCCCACATCCCATGAACGAATAAAAAAAAATTAATCTTCTGGTTCCCATTTCAATGTTTAAATGTCCCCCTCTACTCCTAGGCCACTACTAAAAGTTATTCTCCAACTGGCAACTGGAAGGGGTAAGAGACATGATATGGGCAATGATGCCTCACATCTTCCTTCCCCATGTGGGCCTCCACTCTGGACTTACTCAGGATTGCACAGCTAAGACTGAGAACTCAGCACATGGAGGGATCACATGCACAATTCCACCATGCCGCTGCATTATACTTGGAGTTGTAATGTGCTGCTCCTACACACCCCCTCATACCATTTCCATCTAACTTCTGAGGCCTTTCAATTTGAAAAGGTGAATGGAAAATGGAGCAGAGAAGGCACTCCTACCATGTGGCATGAAGAAATGACCTGTATTTGCTGCATGGAACAAAGCACAATCTATCCATTGACTGAGACAGGATACTTCCTCTCAGAGCATTATGATAACACTGTTTATGAGTACAGTTGTAGGAAGTGGAAACTATGGTCAAAATGTGACCGAGACAAATTAGTTAATCTTGCAAACGTGAAAGTCCCATTTTATACACGCCCACCTAGTGCAGCAGAGGAGTAAAGGTCACAGGTTTCTTTCAGCCACAATTTTATCCTGTCCCTTATCAAAATTTCACTTTTTGTTCACTGTATCTTGTTCTTGTTTGTGGCTCAATTTTAACTCCAGTAGCACGTGGACTCAAATTCCTGTAGTGTCTTTTTTGTTTTATTCTGAAGAGCATTTTTTTTGTAAAGAATTTAAGATAGAATTCTGTTGTACAAATGTTTAGTGTGCTTTCACTAAGTTCCTTTCTCAACTAGAAAAAAAGGTGTGAGCCCAACAGGAATTTCACACTCATATTGAAAGAAGGGGGGTAAAGAAACATCACTTACCTTTGAGGATTTACATTCTTTTTGACTAATGACAATACCTCAGTGTCTGAGTCTACAGAGGCCACTTTATCCACACCTACCTTGTTACAACAGGGGAATAATGGGGAGCCTTATCGGATAGCAGCATATATTGGAAATTCAGCCACTCAAGGTTTACCTTCCATGGTTGGAAAATTGGGCATTGCAGAAGCCCAACTTTCCAATGTACAGCAAGGTTCCTTGCCAGGAACTTGAAGGTGGAAAATTAATTCTTGGTGGCACTACCATTTGCATCCATTACTGTCTCACACAACTTATATTTATAAAGCATATTTAATATAATAAAAGATCTTGATGAGTTTCACAGGTGCATTATCAAACAAAATTTGATGCTGAACCACATAAGGAAATGTTAATACAGATGACCAATAGCTTGGTCAAAGAGGTAGGTTTTAAGAAGTACCTCAATGGTGAAGGACAATAAGGGGTGAACTCCTTATTTGAGATTCTACTGAAGTTACAAGTTTTCAGTGGAAACAGACAGTCACATAGCCCAGTCAAAAATCAAGGCCGCAAAAAGCATATATGTCTTGCAACCACAATGGAAGAAGGGATTGACACCTGATGACCTTAAGAACCAGACAATGGAAGGACATAGGCTCAAGTACTGTGTGGTCTAAGGATTGAAGAGGTGTGAAAGACTGGCCTTCCTGAAATCAATTATCAGCAGGAAATAGGTGATTGTGACTTTCACAGAAAAGGTATATCAAGAATGAGGACATAAGTTGCCAATCAGAACTAAAGGTTTGGGACATTGCCAAATCTGGAGATGAGACGGCCCAGCCAGCAGCAAGAAATGTATAAATGTACAAGGCGATCGAAGTGTGCTACTGTTCCTGCAAGGAGCCAAGGAAGACGGTAGAGCTTGGTCAACTCCACTGAGGGATCTAAGAACACCATCGGCAGACCAACAGAGGTGTGATTGTAAGTACAAAGTTAGGAAATTTAATTGGTAAATTAAGTTAGGAATAGGGAGTTTAACCTATGCTTAGCCTCCAGCAGGACAGGGTCCCAGGTCACATAACTGTAGTTGCAACTGTAATTTGTGATTGTTGACTGTAACCCTTCTCTAAGGATTGTGGATAATTCAATAAAATAATTGTGAGTTATCAGAAGAAACTTGTCTCGCTGGTTATTCTGTTCAAGTCATACATTTGTAATTCTGGTGTCACAAAATCGAGTTGTGGGGGGGTGGGGGTGGTGGTTTGAGTGAGGAAGATAATCCCCTACAATGGAGGAGAGAGAGGTAGAAAGGTGGAGAGGGTTAGGGAGGGAATTCCAGAGTTTAGACCCTAAGCATTTGAAGGCATGTTGGAGCGATTGAAATTGGGGACGTGCAAGAGGCCAGAATTGGAGGAGTGCAAAGATTTCATAAGGTTAACCAATGCACTAATTCTTCTTCTTCTTTGGCCTCCTTATCTCGAGAGACAATGGGTAAGCACCTGGAGGTGGTCAGTGGTTTGTGAAGCAGCACCTGGAGTGGCTATAAAGGCCAATTATAGAGAGACAGACTCTTCCACAGGCACTGCAGATAAAATTGGTTGTCAGGGCTGTTACACAGTTGGCTCTCCCCTTGCGCTTCTGTCTTTTTTCCTGCCAACAGCTAAGTCTCTTTGACTCACCACTCTTTAGCCCCGCCTTTATGGCTGTCCGCTAGCCAAGGCGATCACTGGCAACTGACTCCCACGACTTGTGGTCAATGTCACAGGACTTCATGTCGTGTTTGCAGATGTCTTTAAAGCGGAGACATGGATGGCCGGTGGGTCTGATACCAGTGATGAGCTCGCTGTACAATGTGTCCTTGGGGATCCTGCCATCTTCCATGCGGCTCACATGGCCAAGCCATCTCAAGCGCCGCTGGCTCAGTAGGATGTATATGCTGGGGATGTTGGCTGCCTCGAGGACTTCTGCGTTGGAGATACGGTCCTGCCACCTGATGCCAAGGATTCTCTGAAGGCAGCAAAGCTGGAATGAATTGAGATGTCGCTCTTGGCTGACATATGTTGTCCAGGCCTCGCTGCCATAGAGCAAGGTACTGAGGACACAGGCTTGATACACTCAGACTTTTGTGTTCTGTGTCAGTGCGCTATTTTCCCACACTCTCTTGGCCAGTCTGGACATAGCAGCAGATGACTTTCCCATGCGCTTGTTGATTTCTGCATCAAGAGACAGGTTACTGGTGATAGTAAGTTTTAGTTTTAGAGATACAGCACTGAAACAGGCCCTTCGGCCCACCGAGTCTGTGCCGACCATCAACCACCCATTTATACTAATCCTATGCTAATTCCATATTCCTACCACATCCCCACCTGTCCCTATATTCCCCTACCACCTACCTATACTAGGGGCAATTTATAATGGCCAATTAACCTATCAACCAGCCTATCTTTGGCATGTGGGAGGAAACCGGAGCACCCGGAGGAAACCCACGCAGACACAGGGAGAACTTGCAAACTCCACACAGGCAGGACTCAGAATTGAACCCGGGTCGCTGGAGCTGTGAGGCTGCGGTGCTAACGACTGCGCCACTGTGCCGCCCTAGTTGAGCCAAGGTAGGTGAACTCTTGAACCACTTCCAGAGCGTGGTCGCCGATATTGTTGGATGGAGCATTTCTGACGTCCTGTCCCACGTTTTTCGTTTTCTTGAGGCGAATGGTTAGGCCAAATTCGTTGCAGGCAGCTGCAATCCTGTCGATGAGTCTCTGTAGACACTCTTCTGTGTGGGATGTTAATGCAGCATCGTCAGCAAAGAGGAGTTCCCTGATGAGGACTTTCCGTACTCTTAGACGGGCAAGTTTGAACAACCTGCCATCTGATCTTGTGTGGAGGAAAATTCCTTCTTCTGAAGACTTGAACGCATGTGAGAGCAGCAGCAAGAAGAAGATCCCAAATAGTGTAGGTGCGAGAACACGGCCCTGTTTCATGCCACTTAGGATAGGAAAGGGGTCTGATGAGGCACTGCTATGCTGAATTGTGCCTTTCATATTGTCATGGAATGAGGTCACGATACTGAGTAGCTTTGGTGGACATCCGATCTTTGCTAGTAGTCTGAAGAGACCACGTCTGCTGATGAGGTCAAAGGCTTTGGTGAGATCTATGAAAGCAACGTAGAGGGGCATCTGTTGTTCGTGGCATTTCTCCTGGCGAAGGGAGAACAGCATGTCAATGATGGATCTCTCTGCTCGAAAGCCACACTGTACCTCAGGGTAGACACGCTCAGCCAGCTTCTGGAGCCTGTTTAAAACGACTCGAGCGAAGACTTTCCCCACTATGCTGAGCAGGGAGATTCCACGGTAGTTGTTGCAGTCACCGTGGTCACCCTTGTTCTTATAGAGGGTGATGATATTGGCATCACGCATGTCCTGTGGGACTGCTCCTTCATCCCAGCAAAGGCAAAGCAGTTCATGGAGTGCTGAGAGTATAGCAGGCTTGGCACTCTTGATTATTTCAGGGGTAATGCCTTCCTTCCCAGTGGCTTTTCCACTGGCTAGAGAATCAATGGCATTACTGAGTTCCGATTTTGTTGGCTGTTCATCCAGCTCATCCATGACTTACAGAGACTGGGCTGCATTGAGGGCGGTCTCAGTGACAACATTCTCCCTGGAGTACAGTTCTAGGTAGTGCTCCACCCAGCGGTCCATTTGCTTGCGTTGGTCAGTGATCATGTCCCCTGATTTAGACTTGAGGGGGGCGATCTTCTTGATGATTGGCCCAAAAGCTCTCTTAATGCCATCATACATTCCTCTGATGTTTCCAGTGTCAGAGGCCAGCTGAATACGACTGCATAGGTGTTGCCAGTAGTCATTTGCACGTGCCTGACTGTTCTTTGTGCAGTGCTTCTGACTACTTTAGGTGCTACGGATGTTAACTCGCTGGGGGCTTTCTTGTAGTTCAACAGTGCAATGCACTTAGTGGCTATGACAGGTTCCAGCTCTTCAAACTGAGATTGAAACCAGTCTGCATTCTGCTTCTCATGTTTGCCAAAGGTGATCATTGCTGAGTCATAGATAGCATCTCTGATGTCGGCCCACTTGGTCTCTGCATCCCCTGTAGGAGTGTTTTGAAGGGCATTTTCAAGTGAATTTAGAAACTTATGTAACAGCTGTGGATAAGAAATTCTGTTCGTATTGATGCGCGGGCGGCCCTACTGCTTGGAGTGATGTAACTTCTTTGGTTTGAGTCTAACTTTGCTGCACACCAGGGAGTGGTCAGTGTTGCAGTCCGCACTGTGAAAGCTGCGTATGATTTGGACACTGTTTATAGAGGCTCGCCTTGTGACGATGAGGTCCAGCTGGTGCCAACGACGTGATCTTGGGTGTCTCCATGAAACCTGGTGACAGGGTTTAGTGTGAAGGAATGAGTTGGTGATGCAGAGGTTGTGATAGGTACACAACTACAGCAGTCTTTGTCCATTCTCATTCATCTTTCCAATGCCATGGCGCCCAAGGCAGGAAGGCCATGAGTCATGGTCGGCCCCAACAAGTAATTGTGCAGTCATTATCTTGTACTTAACTTGTGGCTTTCAATCTCATTTTACAACATTTCAGAGTCTTAAGATTTTTTCTTTTTTTTTGCAAATATTATACTTATTAAGATGATCTATGCTTATGCTGGTGAAAGGAACACTACCCTGTTCTGTGAACCCAATGTTACCATAATATCAGGTACGGTTAAGCTTCCTCTGTATTCTATCTCAGCTCACAATTCAGAGGCACACCTCTATTACTATTGCACTTAAGTTTCATTTTTTTCCCTCTTTCCACATCAACCATCCTGTGGAGTGAGGCTGCCAATTTCACACCAAGTTAGGGACAGATTTGAGGTGGCTACTAGGAACTGCAGAAACTTGTTTCACGTTGGAATCCTAAGTCAACGGGGGAGACTTTAACTGCTCTTACTTATACCGATGCTGTTTTATTTCAGCTTCCAGAAGACCAGTAGCTGTGAACTGGATCCTGGTGTATATACTGTTTTCACTGAATTCAACATTCTCCTATCTATACAGCAGCCTCACAGACCCAGTTTATGTGGATCTTCCTTCTGGATAAGGGTGTCCGATTTAGCAATTCAAATGCTGATTTTGTATTTGTGAATGTTGACCTTCTAAAACATGAACGATAATGGGCCATATTTTGCTGGTAAGTTCGACAATTTCCCGCACCCTTCAGCTCAAATTGTTTTGCCCTGTAAGTTGCTGGACTAAGGTGCAAATTGATAACAGCATGGTGAGGGCAACGGGGCATCTGGGACCTTGGTGAACCATGGGGCCAACAGTGTATATCCTTAACAAATGAGATTTAAGGCTTGAGGAATATACAGAAAGGACTGTGAATCAGGGTGAATTAGAATAGGTGAACTCAATGTCAAATCAGGCACAGACAGCGAAATAGAGAGGGAAAGAAGATTGGTTTAAAAGAGAGAGAGTGAGAGAAAAGAGACAGAATGGAGAAGTAAGAAAAAAATGTAAAAATTCAAAATGCAATTTTTGTAACTCTCAGATAACAATTCATTACCTGAAGGAATGAGACTGCACACTTTTAATTGTTCACTTTCTCAGCCAGAGAGGTTGATTGGCACATTCTTATAAGGGTACTTACACTATTAATTACTAGACTTTAGCTCATGGTACAAGGACTAGGGGATGTAGATGCAAGGTTTTGGGCAAGAGATGCAGAGGGAATGTGAGGAAGAACTTTTTTACACAGCGAGTGGTAATGACCTGTAACTCACCGTCCACAAGGATGGTGGAAGCGGAGACGATGAATGATTTCAAAAGGAAATTGGATGGGACTTGAAGGAAATAAACTTGCAGGGCTATGGGGACGGAGTCAGGGAATGGGACTGATTGGATTGCTCTACAGAGCGTGGGCATGGACTTGATAGGCCAAATGGTCTCCCCCTGTGCCGTTATGTCTCTAATACTCTATGACTTAATTTTCTGTGGTGAACCTAATGGGCAATTAATGTGCAAATGCTGCAACTTCATGAAACTCACAGGGAGGTTAAGGGTCACTGCCGTTTTCTAATGGAAGAATGGTGCAAATTGTCCGCAATCTGCGGCAATTTGCAATTGAAGCACACCTCTTCCTCACCACAAGTTGCAGACCGATTTTCACATTAATAATAACAGCAAGCGTCGTTCAGATGCCATTATTTTTTCAGCAAATTCCTGCAAAGTAGCACCAAGATAAATGTTCAGGTTGGCTCAGTGGTGACAGTCCTACTTCTAAATCAGAAAGTTGTGGGTTGAAGTCCCACTCCAGGTCTTGAATATATATAATTTATAATATATAATTTAACATATACATATAATTTAGGCTGGCACATTTATGTAACATCTTTAAGTGATTAGAGCACTGAATTAATCCCTTCTATTTCATCATCAGCTGGATATATTTGGTATGTGGTAATAAGCAGGGGAATAAATAAAAACTGTCATTACACAATAAGCAGATCTGGCGAAGTTCCTAAGTATATATGGAAACTTTCGCCATTTTCACATTTCCTCTCATGCTTTATCTTCATCATTGTAAAGCACTTTGAGACATCACCCTGCATGTGTGGAGTGCAACAGAATTTGTGACTTGCTCTAGCATATTTTTGGCATACTGGACCAAAATGGGTGTTAAATAGCAGGCAGTTCCAAATTTCATACATTAATTAATTATTTTTCCTGATGGCTTCATGTCAAGATACAAACATATGTGCATAGACATATACATCTGTGTAAAGACATACAAACTTACATGTACAGATATATTTTTGTATAGACACACACAAAAGCTTACATATAGACTTATATGCTTGCATGTACAGAGGCACATCTATGCATACAGACACATTGGGGTAAAATTCAAATTGAAGCCAATGGAAAGGAGAATTAGATGTGATGTGTAAGATGTGGCTGATTTGCTACTGCTCATTTACTGCCCCTGCTGCAGTTAAATTTTACCCCCATTATATACACTCTTCATAGCTCCATAGGTCATTACCACTATGTCGGATGCAAATTCTTGTAGGTGGTTGGAGATTAGCTGCCCATTTTAGACTTTTAGCTCTTAAGTATAAAAGTGAAACAGACATATTGGACTGAATTTAATGAGGCCCGGAAAAGTACGACATTCCCGTGCATCACATACGATTACGCAGACGGTGGCCGGTTGACATAATGGAGATGCTAGTCAACCCCAGGTGGGAGGTGAGATGCTGATTCTGGCATCAGCTGACAGTGGATCGCCATCTTTAAAAGCCTGCCAGCCCTGCCGTGGAACACTCCATCCAGTTGGACCGTGCCGTACCACCTATCCTTCGTGGGAAAGTTTCTGCGGGAAAACACCTTTGACCACCAATCCATCAGGCAGTGGTCTGCACGGAATGTCCTCAAGGCCCTACGGGAAAAGGAGATGGTGGATCCTGTCAGATGGTTTCCCGAGCAGACTGCCAAAGTCATTTGGCAGAATGCCTCATCACCAGAACTTTCAAACAAGTACCAAGACGTAACTTGGTTGGTGGTGAGAAGGGCCCTCCCCGTCAGATCCTTCCTGTACGCCCGGAGTCTCACCCCCTCCACACGCTGCCCTCGAGGTGGCTGCGGTGGGGAAGAGACTGTTGCCCACCTCCTTCTGAAATGTGTCTTTGCAAAGCAGGTGTGGAAAGCGATGCAGTGGTTTTTGTCGAGGTTCATCCCAAGCAGTTCTGTAACACAGGAGTCTGTGCTGTACCAGCTGTTGCCAGGGGCGCACACCGAGATAAACATCAACTGCTGCTGGAGGACCATCAATTCGGTGAAAGACGCTCTTTGGTCTGTCCGAAACTTGCTGGTCTTCCAGCGCATGAGTTGTCCACGACCAAGTGTTGCAGAATGGCACATTCCAAGGTCCAGGACTACGTGCTGAGGGACGCACTAAAACTTGGGGTAGCTGCTGCAAAGGTTCAATGGGGAAAAACCACTGTGTAAGGTCCTCCCACCATAGTAAACTGAGGGGCTGGACCCATGGGAAACCCCTCGGGCTGTATACACCAAATATGGGTTTGTTGTAAAATGTACATGGCATGTAAAATGGAATGGAAGGGTTGTGAGGCAACTCACTCCTGTATTGAAGAAAACTGATCTCCTTTGCACTTTTTGGAATGTCAACTTGGTGCTGTTTTGAACTGTTTTATAATGCATTTTTTACAGATTTTTCTGAATAAAGTATATTTTTTGAAAAAAAAAGCCAGCCCTGTATTCACTCCTGCCTTGCAGTCAAAAGGTCTGTTTACTGTAAGGCATAAAAAGTCACAGCACTGTTTCCTACAGCACCCAATACCACCTCCCCCCTTCCAGGAAGAGTGGACAGGATTGGCCAAAGGTAGACCGGGGTGCCCCCAGGTTTCAGTGATGCCTCCCCGCAGATTCTTCTTCAGGCTGCAAGGGTTAGGCGGGAGGTTCCCTTCCCCAGCGATGGCAAGAAGATGTCCTTCCACCTGACCAATAAGCCTGGGTGGAGATCGCAGAGGTGGTCAGCAGCTGTGGGGTCACTCACCGCAACTGGATCCAATTCAGGAAGAGGTTCAATGACCACCTGTGTTCAGCCAAGGTTAGTCTGTGTTCCAATGCTCTTTTCTGGGGTTTGGATGTAATTACATGGTGTGCGACATGGTGAGGGTGCCACCTCCAACGCGATGACAGAGAGGTTATAACCTCATCCTGACAGATGCATGGCTGCATCTGGGCCACACGCCACCTTCGTTCATAGTTCACCCCCAGTAAATCCCATGACAGTGTACGTCATCGTGAGATATATCAGATCAGCCATTTGGGGACGAGGAGCCCATAGTAGCAGAACTATCATGGTGATACTTATATCAATTTATAATTTCTCCATCCTTCCACTTGCAGGAGAAGGGGTCCCATAACAGGAGAGAGGTGGCCAGGACTGGTGGAAGGGGTCCCTGACATTTGTCCTCTAAGCCATGCTGCAGTAAAGGCTTTAGAACTGGTGGGGAGCCAGGACAGATGCACAATATCTGACAGAGAGACTGGAATCCCTGCGCAAGAGTGATTATTGCCATTCATCAAAATATTCATAAATTATGGAGAACCACACAGGCATGTTTGCCGTAATGGGATATGTGCAGATAAACGCACACACGTTTCTATTCTGTCATGCAGGTTAGAATTTGCAGGTGACCGCAACCACTGAGGGACATCTGCCAACCCCTGAGGAGGAGGACCACTCAGAGGATGCACCGTCCCATGACTCTCCTGCACTTTCCACCAGTGTAGATACTTTCACCTCGGTGGGTAACCGGTCAGCATTAGAATCAGGATCACTAGCAGTTGGGAGCACTGCACACAAGCCAGAGCAGCTGGCTGAGGCTGAGACAATCAAGGCCTTCGACAGTTGGAGGTCTGTGGGTGGCCAGGCCCATGCTCAGACCCGGGCTAATGACAAGCCTTTGGTGTCAATGGCACAGGGCATGTTGGAGTTGCAGGGAGAGGTAAGGCAACACCTAAATGGAGAAGGTAGAGGGCATGCACAGCCATGAGCAGATGATGGAAGAGTCCATCCATGCCATGAGTGCTGCCATGTTCCAGGAATACGAGTGCATGGCTTCCTTTGTCAAGAGGTTGGTGACCCTCATAGAGAACCAGATTCCACAGATGTGCCTTGGCCATGAGCTCAACTCAGCAGTAGCAAGGTGCGAGAAGGACCAGGAGCCTGGAGACTTCTCCCACTCCTCACCCTTCTCTGGTGAGTGCGGAGGTTCAAGTGAGCCTTGACAGGGAGGAGGAGAGGCTGCCCTCCACATTTGGGGGCTCCCCTCCAGGCGCTCTGAATATAAACTTCAGCTTCTCAGCCCCTCCACCAGTGAACCCAGCTCCAGCAGCCACAACGCCCAAGGAGAGTCCTGCACCTGTGCTGGAAACCCTCAGGCAGCCGGGGCCCTCCAGGCCTCAAGCAGCCAGAGGATGGCTGCTGAAGTCATCTCAGGCCAAGGGGCATCTTGATCAGCAGCCTGTTCCAGCCCAGCTGCTAGCATAGGGGTCACACTGCATAGAAGCACCTGCAAATGTATTAAGAAAAGGACCTAGCCACACTTGGGGATTCACGACTTTGTAAATATGTTCTTTGGAATTTAATTAAACACTCTTTTGTGCCAATCATTATCTATCTGTGTGAAAACCATGTTCCATCATGTCATAATTGTGAGCTTCTGACTTCCACCCTACCCCTTATGCAGTGCCAATGTGACCACAGCCCTCTTTATCATGGCAATGTGACTGCAGATCTCATTAACATATGTTCTCCCATGGGCAGTAGCGCGCATTGCAGCTGGTCAGTATTCAGGGAACACAGATGGAAAGGAGATGGAAGACTACATGCATGACGGTGTCTTTATTGGATTCTCAGTAAGTGGCCATCAGGGTGGCTGAAAGCAGGTCATTATGAGGTTGGATCTTGCCTCCTTTGCACGTCGCTCAACATGTCTGGCCTCCATCGCCATATTGTCATCATCCA
Source organism: Heterodontus francisci (assembly GCF_036365525.1). Lineage (NCBI taxonomy): Eukaryota > Metazoa > Chordata > Chondrichthyes > Heterodontiformes > Heterodontidae > Heterodontus > Heterodontus francisci. The sequence continues at coordinate 90,158,105 of NC_090383.1, read as the reverse complement.
ATGCTGCTCGCCTGTCTCTCCTCTCTCCTCTGCATCCTCCACATTGGAGGATGATGGTTGCTCAGGCGTATCTTCTTCATGTAAGGCCACCCCCTCTGTAGTGCTAGATTGTGCAGAACACAGCAGACCACCACAATATGTGAGATCCTCAACGGGGCATACTGCAGGGCTCCACCAGATCGGTCGAGGCAGCGGAATCCCATCTTCAGTAGCCCAATAGCCTGCTCAATGGTTGCTTGGGTGGAACCATGGCAAGTGTTGTTCCTCTCCTCTATTGCATTGCGAGGGTTCCTCATAAGCATCAGAAGCCATGCCTTCAATGGAAAGCCTTTGGCCCCAGGAATCCATCCCTGAAGGTGAGCCAGGGGATTGAAAAGCTGAGGTACTTGGGACTATTGAAGTATGTATGCGCCATGGCTGCTTCCCAGGAAGTGGGCACACACCTGCAGGAAATCCTTTCGGTGATCTCCGACCAGTTGAACGTTGATGGAATCGAAGCCCTTCCTGTTGTTGAAGGTGGCTGGCTGGTCTGTGGGAGCCTTGATGGTCATGTGCATACAATCTATTAGACCTTAGGAAATCCAGCTATGGCCTCGAAACCAAGGACCCTCTCGTCATGACTGTCAGGGTCGGTCCGGTAGCACACATAGTCGCCGACCCTCTTAAACAGGGCATTAGTCACCTTCTTGATGCAGTGGTGGACTGCAGCCTGGGAGACTCCACACATGTCCCGGGTGGATCCCTGGAAATATCCAGATGCATAGAGGTTTAGTGCCATGGTAATCTTTAGGGCCTCTGACATAGGGCGACCCCCAAATGCCAAAGGTTGCAAATAGTCCTGCAGAAGGCCGTATAAGCCAGTGATGGCCTCCCTGGAGAGCTGTAGTCTTTGCTGACCATTTTGCTCGGATGTTTGGAGGTAGCTGATGTGAGTCCTGTAGACTGTCTGGCGTATGTAGGCCCTTCTTGGTGTGGCCGGTGCTGCTGCTCTCGTTGTGGAGCTTCAGGGTCAGGCACAGCTGACTCTTGGGCCCACCTCCATCGGAGGTGCCTCAACATGCCAAGGAGATCCAAAAACACTGGGTGTATGAGACCCATGGCAGGTATCCTGGGGCCTTCAGATCACTTCAACTGCAGAGACGAGCCTACCTTGGAAAATATTGTGCTACCATCCTTTTCAACAGTGTGAGGCACCACACACAGTAACACAGCATTTATTATACCCTCTAATGCCTACCCACACGCAACTTAAACCCTTGCAGAGCCCCCGATAGACATAACCTCCTTGCAGAACCCGCAATAGACACAACCCCCTAGCAGACCCTACATCAGCAGAGCAACAATGACTGCAGAACCCCCCCACTTACCCTGTGCTACATTGGTCAGGATACCTCCCCGTCGCGGCACTGAGTCCTCTCGCCTCGGTGCCGCCAGCTTTTAACAGTCGCAAAGCTGAAGACACGTGAGTGCAGCACGCCACTCACAAAATCACGGTTCACTCATTAAATTGGAGATAATTACATTTAAATTCATGTTGAACAACACTACAGCAATTTAAAATAGGTTCTCGTTGTGTTGGGCCATCAATACTGCCGTGGTACTTCCCCACCTCTGACAAAATCAGGGAACTATGGAACAACGCTGGATTTCAAGGTGGAAATCGCCGCTGCGATGCTCTGTACCCCCACACTATCAGACCTGCTTTAAATGGCCGCACAAAATTCAGCTCATTCTTTTTGCCGCTGGATATATATTAACAGAAAGGAGGCCATTTGGCTCGTCAGGCCTGTGCCAGTTCAAGCTGTGCATCAGATCTCCCTATTCCAATTCCATTCCCTTTGTTTCTTGCCGTACACTTTCATCTTTTCTCTTCTCAGATATTTGTCTAATTCCCTAAATGCTGTGACTGACATGGATTCAATAGCTACAGTGTATTCCATATGCTCATAACCCTTTGGATGAAAACATTTCTAACCTCTCTCTTTGTGTACATGTGCACATTTGCCTGTTAGAAGCTGCAGACTGGAGAATATCAGTACCAACTGGATACTCCTGGGTGCTCAAGAAATGCAGGATTTTTTGGGATTAGGGAACTCTGAATTGGCCTGCCAGCGAGGGTTGGCCCTGTTAAAATTAATGGAGTTACTCCAAACACACCTTACTGTGTTATTGGAACGATGTGAAGGGAGGCAGAGATACAAAATGCCAGCCTCCTTGAGGGTATGAACATCAAAGTATTTAAACAAGGCAATGTAAAGGATTATAAATCTACCTTTTCAGGAGACAGTTTGTGAACTAATTTAAACTGAAAGTATTCCTCTCACACCTTCCTCCCCTTCAGGCAGAGAAGCATTTGACATGAAAGTCAGGGAGCAGTGCCTTTACAGAAAAAGCTGCTGAGACTTTGATGACATATTTTACTAGCAGTCTCAATGGCTAACAAATCTTAAATGCCTAGGTACACTTAATGAACCACAAAGTCTATATAATTAATATCAGTTTCAATTTATTAACAAAACTTTTTTGGTTTTTTGAACTGGAGTTCATATATTGTGAGTTAAACAAGTCTGGAAATGAACCAGCATAATACACTTGACAGTGCTGAGCGTGTATATTGTGCTGTTGTTATAGGCACTGTTTAGATTTCAAATGGTTCTGCTTCTTGCAAATATAGTAATATGTGGATTGGAGTAAAAAATCATTTTCATCACTGGGATTCCACCTTAATCCCTTGATGAAATAATCACCTGTAATTATTCACAACTGCATACACTCATGGGCTGAATATTCACATTAGGGATGGGTAATGCAAGCCAGGACAATTTCCGGGTTGCGAGCCCACCCCTGAAGGGGAAATAAAAATTATGCATGATATTCGGGGGTGGGGGCAACTTCATATCTGATATGGAAACGGTTTCGATGTCCAGTTGGTGGCCGTGGGGGGTGGTGGGGGGAATGGAGGCGGGACTTTGAAAGAGTGGGCTCAATTTAAACATGCCACGGCAGCCATTACTGTGGCTCCTGTTTAGATTAATCTGACAACTTTTCCAAAATGCCCCAGGAGAGCTAGAGGCCTAGAATCCAGGGCAGGGCTGCCCCTACATTCTCCGTTGCTTCAGAGGATGGAGGAGTCTATCCAGCTCTTGTGCGCCACCATGGCACAGGGCTTTGAGCACATGAGCTCCTCCATTGAGAGTGTGGCCAACCTCATGGAGAGTCATATGCAGCATCACTGTGAGTGGACGCAGGAGTGCGCACTTGGTGCATTGCACAATGTGTAGCATGTGTTGAGTGCGCTGATGGCGCAGAGATGTTTAGAGTGGATGCCAGTTGCGCCCCACCTGGTGTCCCCCTCCAGGCATCCAGTCTGCCCACCGGGAGCTGAGGATGTCAAGGAATAGGATGAGGGTATCACCCCTCACAGGGCACCATCATCATCCTCGGCCTCCTTGACTCCTCTGACAGTGGGACCCTCTGTGCTGCAGTGCCAAGTGATGGAGGCTGACATTCATGGCACCTTGATGAGATCTTCGCACCACACATCATGCCTGGCCACCTCCTGTACAGCTGCATCAGCTCGGTATTCTGCATCCTCCTCCTCACCCTCCATTTCCTCCTTCTCTCTCACCTCCTGCTCCTCCTCTTCCTCTGATGAGCTATGTGGTTCCAGGGCTTCACCATCCTATCTGGAGGGCCATGTTATGGAGGGCAGAGCAGACCACCAAAATGACCGAGATCTTTGCAGGAGGGTATTGGAAGGCATCACATGTCCAGACACCAAATCGCATCTTGAGAACCATGATGTTTCTAGTGAGCAGGTAGCATTGGCTGTATCACCTTTGTGCCTCTGTCTGGGACTCTCGTAGAGGGGTGAGTGGCCGTCTTCTAGGGATATCCATTGTCCCCCAGGATCTATCCATGGACTTTGGGGTTGGTGTGAAGATCTGAGGCAGTTTGGACTGGTGGCGGATGAAGGAGTCATGGCAACTGCCAGGAAAGTGAGCACACACATGGAGGAAGGTTTTGTTGTGGTTGAAGACCAGCTGAATGTTAAGGGAGTGGAAGTCTTTCCTGTTCATGAATTTCACTGGCCTGTCACTGGGTGCCTTGATGGCCACATGTGTGCAATTGATGATGCTCTGTACCTGGAGGAATCTGGGGCTGGTGATGAAATGCAATGCTCCCTGCGCCTGTGAGGCCTCATCTGCTGTGAAATGAATGTATCGTCCAGCTCTGGGGCAACAGTGATCTGCGAAATGCAGTGATGTGTGAGATGTCACCAAGGTCTGCAGCTGATCTCTAGAAGGAGGCAGAAGCAAAGAGGTTCAAGGCCACAATGAATTTGATGGCTACTGGCAGGGCATGGCAACCAGTACTGTGAGGTGTGAAGGCTTTGGTAATGAGGGCACAGATGTCTGTGACCATCTGCCTGGAGAGTCACAGTCTGCTGGAGCCATCTCCAGATAGATCCTTCTTTGCCAGTGGATAAAACCTGGCTCAGGTATAAAATGAAAACCCGATCCGGGCCTGACCTGACCACAGCCAACCCGAGCCGAGTCCGGGCCCTAGCCCTTTAATTTTTGTTCGCGCCCAACCTGACCTGTTACGACACGAATCTCCTTCATCTGTTCCGGCAGCAGGCTATTCCTGCAGATGGAGTTGTGGGGAATCATGGGTAAGTCTGATCCCATGACTCCCTGGAAGCAGTGTCCAGCCCGACCCGACCTGGGCCTGAATGCTGGACTTGGAATTTCGACCCGACCCGACTCGAATCCAACACATGTAGTCGGGTATAGTTGGGTTCAGGTTGGGTAACCAGGCTTTACTGGTGGATTGTCTGCAAAGGGTCTGGCCTCCATGTCCTTCCGTCCCTTTATTTCTCTCCCCTGCCTCCCTCATGCCTGGGACTCCACCCTTCCTGCAGAGGGTGTTGTCCCTCATCAGCAATAGGCCCAAAATCGTAGAGTTGTGCCCCCATTGCCAGCTGCTTTCCTCTGGTCAGCTGGTTGTCCAATTGTCCTTGGCAGTCTTGCACCTGCTCTTCTGCTCCCACAATACCAGGAGGGCAACAAACCCCTACACTACCCATTCTGCCTATTACATGCGCAGTGCCGAGGGCACCTGGCTACCAATGTCTGAGTCCTGCTCTGTGCCGTTGAAATGTTTATGCTTCAGGGGTAATTCTCTGGGGCAGCCATGACTAGCTCTGTACTGGATCCTCACTCAGTACCTTCTCCTTTCTACTGGTCTGGCCCAGACAATGCCTGTGTCCAGTGTGCCCCCATTAAACTCTCAACACCCAAAATCCCCCATTAATGGGCTCTTAATGAGCTCAGCAAATCACTTTAATTGGCCTTAATGGAGGATGTGGTCGGCTCACAATCCTGCCCTCCCCTGCCCTGATGATCATAGCCGGTGCCAGGAATGGGATTGGGAAACAGCATGCCGGTATTTTCTGGCCGTTAGCCTCTAATCCCAACCTTAGCAGGCCCTGAAAATTTAGCCACTTGTTCCTTATTTTCACCATTGTTCGGAGAAATACCTCAGATTCTAGAAGTAGCTGAGGTTTACACATGGCATTTTTGCAATTTCAGATAGGGGATTTCAACTGCTTAGTTCTGATTTCAGGAACAATTGCCATTTAAAAAGCTAGCAGTTTCATTAGAAAAAAATCTTTGCTGGGTGCAATCTCTTGCTTGTGCTGAGTTAGCTGATTCCAGACAACAGCCCTGGGCTAAGAAGGGAGAAATCAGTTTCTGGTCACCATCCAGAGACTGCTGATGGAAAGTAAGCATATCAACAACAACAACTTAAGTTTATATAGTGCCTTTAATTTGATAAGGCATCCCAAGGCACTTCACAGGAGCAATGTAAAACAAAATATGACACTGAGTCACGTGAGAAGTTATTAGATCAGATGACCCAAAGCAGAGTTTTGAATGACCTTAAGTTTATGGAGGAAAGAATGTGGCAGACTTGACAGGAGTATGCTGGAATAGTCAAGACTAGAGGTAACAAAGGCATGAATGAGGGTTTCAGCAGCAGATGAGCTAAGGCAGGGGCAAAGTTACAGAGGTGGAAATAGGCAGTCTCAACGATGGCGCGAATATATGATCGGATGCTCATCTCAGGATCAAATATGACAGACACCCAGGTTGTGAACAGACTGGTTTGGTCTCAAACGTTGCCAGGAAGAGCGATGGAGTTGGTAGCTAGGGAACGAAGTTTGGAGTGGTGACCAAAATCAAACTTCAATCTTCCCAGTACTTAATTGGAGGAAATTACTTCTCATCCACTACTCTTTGTTGATAAGCTGTCTGATAATTTAGCAACAGTGGAAGAGTCGAGAGAGTGGTGGTGGTGAGGTAGAGCTGGGTGTCATCAGTGCACATGTGAAAATAGTGTGCTGGCACTGCCAAGACTCACACATGAATAATGGCTAATATGATCACGTACCAGAAGGGGGTAATGCCAAGGCAAAAAGTGGCAGTACCTACTAGGATAAAAAGCAGAGAAAACTGAAAGGAAGGGTAATAATTTTGGAAATCCTCGCACTGTAGGGGAAAGGTGAAGAACTGAAAAGGACCCTAAGTAATTTCCTCTTGCAGATATTGACCCTGATTTTGCATTCAGTGAAGTTAAATCCATTGATAGGCAGACTCGGCCCTGGTTTCTCGCTTTGCCTTTATTTCAATTTTAAAGTACAGTAAGCAGGATGCAGTCAAGCCTAGATGTGAGTTCTTCAGACATTAGCACAGCTTTAATCAAATCATCCCTTTTTATACATTCAAATACCTTGGTTTTAAGTTTGTGAATTGTCTTATATGGTGCATCACTCTCTTTTCTCTTTGTGCTTCCCTCAGCAGTTTCAGCCGCTCCCCGTTTCGGCCTGTGGTAAATGAGTTTTCAAGCTGCTAATTTAATCAATTGCTGAGGCGATCAGGGTCTTTGTCTTCTGCTAGTTTAATCATGCACACGTTATCATATATCCCAACTGTCCTTTCTGCTCATTTTCAATTTAACTCCTTTCTTGCCATGTCGCAACAGTCAGCTGCGAAAGAGTGGTGCTTGACGTTCGTTACGTTTACAGCTCTCACAAACTTTTCATGGGCTTTTGCGTGGCAACTTAAAGCTATTGGAATTTTTGAGACAGCGTGGTGCCCTCTACAGGGCATCTGGAATCTGTGTGAATAGGACAAGCAACACTGTGTCTCTTCAACCAATCAGATTGAGGAATGCTAACTGAGGCACACAGAGTCTGAACCAGTAAGATTAAATTAGAATATTTAATTCAAAATTATGTAGAGAGAGAGTAAAGCAACAATAATGAATTTCAAAATGATGTATGTAAAGTATGGTGTTTATAAAGTAATGAATAAAAGCAAACATTTCTAATCATCAGGTCTGTTCTCCTTTAAATCTTTTTTTTTAAATTATAAGCTTACAATGTTTTTTTCTGTAATAATAACTGAAACAGTGAAAATAGACAACCTAGCAATGCCTTATAAATATATCTGGTACTGAATAATTCAGCATGATACATCACCTTTTTTTTGGCCAAATGTAAATAATTTGTCATAGCACTGTCTGTACAGAGGCAAATAGGTTTTAAAATAATTTGAAATCATGCTGACTTCCAGATTCTTTGTACTAATAACTTGATATCGGCCTTGTCCTGCACTGGTTCTGGGTCAGCTTGTTTCAGTCTAGGCTTTAAAAAAAGTTTGACCTTTTCTGTCTGATCATTGGTAACTTTCAGCAACCTACAGTCTCTCTAATTTTGAGAACTGCTGCTCAACTTAAAATGTTTATGTTGTTGTCAAATTGACTCATTCATATCAATGCTGTAATACTCCTTTAACAGTTATTCGCTCATTAGAATTGCAGTATGGAAAATATTATGCAGTCTGCCAACACAGTGACTGTCAGCAGACCTGTAGGTGTTAAACACTCGAAGAGCTATTTTCAGCATCTAAAAAGTCAGTAAAAATAGCTATATTTATTTTCTTGACAAAAAAGGTAACACTCAGCAAAGAAATTCAGCTCATCATGATTATAGTCCAAGTCTATGCAAGGATAGGGGTTTTAATTATGGTTTATGGGGGAGGTGAGTGAAAAGGAACAGGCAGCTGTATATGCAGCCAAACATGAATACTCAACTCATATCATAGTCTGTGACTCACAGGGTTATAAATGTGCACTCTCTCATTCTCCCAGTTCTCCTTTCTCCTGAAAGATCTCAGTTTCTTCTATCCTCACATTGCCAGTTATGCAGACAAACAGTGCTTGCAGTATTGAAGGAAAATAAGAAGGACATTATAGCAGTAGTATAAAGAAATAATCATTACACAGTGGTCTATACCACATATATTAAAGTAAAATACAACAAAAACTTTAGGAAAAGTCAGACATGCAACTCATTTTTTATTTAAAGTAACAAGTCCTTCAAGTTTCAAACAACCCAAACTCTGAAAATTATTCAGTACATATTTTATGCTACTTATTAATCAATGAATGTCAACACCAATGTTTTTTGCTGTTGTAAGCTCTCTTGCCTTTCTCTAATTTAACAATATGACTACAGTAATTTCTCCTCTCTAAACCTTTGTGTTCTTCCCAGGTGCCGGATTAATTGTCCTACACACTCTTCCTCTTCCTCTGTTCCTCATATGTCAACATTAAGATGCAACTCGCATTGTGCTAGATCCAGCATTTTCTCAGGACTCCTTACCATTTTCATCCTTCCCTCCCTCCTACAAGCTTCATGCCTTTAAAATGCTTAATCATTTTTTAAATTTATTTTATCACCTTCCCTAATCTTTTCAAACTTGTTCATTTGTACTATGGATCTTAGCTGTCCACTTGGGTTTCTAACATTTTTAATAATAATTAAGAAGCAGTCTATATCATAAATTGAAATATGATTGGGAACAAACAAGAATTGCTAATCTTTTTCATGAGATCAGAGTCCCTTTAAAAAGGTCCTTTATGTTTCTTTCATTTTATTTTACAAATCTGTAGGAACATGGTTTTGTCAATGTTGTATGAAAAGACAGAGGCGCATTCTTTTGGATGTGAAAGATTCTTTTAGTGCTCAGAGGCAGCGTTATAGGTTGAGCAGAAAAGGAAATTAGGAAATTGAAATTGCAGCACTTTACTCGTTTTTATTTGTCACTTACAAAAAAAAACTTACATTTCTTTAGGGCCTTTCAGGACCTTAGATCAACCCAAAGTGCATCGCAGCCAATTAAGTACTACTGAAATGAAACATCGGCCTTAATATTAGTCCTCCAATGACAGGCAGGAGAGGGTCAGGTTAAACATTTAAAAAAATGGAGAACGCACCCCCAGCTTGACGTAAACTGTCCTGTTGCCGTTTTCACAGTGGCAGGTTTCAAGGCGACCAAGGGTCCTGCCATGAACGGGCAGGACATTACATTAACATATTTAAATCGTGCTGTCGAATTAGGAGCCTGACTAAAATTTTACAGATGCCATGCAGGTTTCCCAAGGGTTGGGAGATGTGGCAGTGAACTGGAGTCCTCCCCTGGCCCCTTTAGGAAGCCTTGACCTCCCCTCTGATCATGGCCTCTCTCTCACCCCAGTGCTGATGGCTTCTCTCTCTCCATCCAGCCGATCACGGCATTCCACACACCCCAAGCTCAACTTTCCAATATTCCTCCTGCAGCTCCCCCCCACCACCAACCTGAATGCTGACCTTCACTCCTCCCGATTGCCAGGAACCATCCCCAAAGCTCCCCAGCTGTGGTCTCCTGCCTTCCTGGCAGGCTGGCCACGCTGTTAATTCAACTGGTTGCCGGGTGGGAACCAGAAGAGAAAAGTGATAATGAGGCCTCGCTGTTAAGTTCAGCAAGATCTCCACGTCACAGGTCTTGCCAGGTTGTCTCTGTGCTGTTACATTCCCCCACACCCTTGCCACATCCCATTAATATTGGGGCCATTGCTGCCATGTAGGGAAGCACAGCAAGGTACCAGAAATATCTTCTAATTCTGATGAAAGCTCATTGGCCTAAAACATAGGCCTGAATTTTACCGATTGGGCAGATGACCCAATGGCGGGGGGACATGTGGGTCAACAGCACACACAAGTGGGCAGTGTGACTTCCTCAACAGGTTTACCACGAAGAGCCAATTAAAGGCCAGCAGGCAGGGGAGACAGCCAATCAACGGTGGCGGGTGGGTCATTGTGCCGGCAGCTTGCACTGTGGTGCCATTTTTAAAGATGCATGTGCAGCAGTCAGGCAGGCTGAAGACACGGGCAGAAAGGAGAGGGTCTACAGCAACAGAGGCAGTGGAGGAGTGGCTTCTGCACAGCGAACGATCACGCCACAATTCAACGATGTCTCCCGGGAGGCGCTCCTGCAGGCAGTCACATCAACGACAGATATCCTGTTCCAGCAGACGGGAGGAAGAGGCCAGCAAGCCTATCCAAGAAGGCATGGCTGGAGGTGGCAGACATTGTAAGCAGATGAGGGGTCTTTGTAAGAGCCTGGATCCTGAACAGAAGCAATTTAATGACCTGTTAAAGTCCGGAAAGGTGAGTGGCATTTAGAGTTGTAAACTGGAAGACCGGCATGAATTAAAAGATGACCATGAAATGTGAGGCCAGGTGATAGGCCCTTGCATGGGGCAACATAGGCACCAATCTCCACATTGAGGTGCCCAGTTGACATGCACCTGAAATCCATGATCTGTGATAGGTGAATGCTGGATTGAGATGGCTAAATGGCCAGCTCACCATGTCATCCCAGTGGAGTGGTGCTGCATATTTACAGTGTCTCAGAATGACCAGCACAGATGGGCCATGAGACAGGATTGACACTGTGTTTGTCTGTGGTGTAGGCGAAGCACTCTCAGAATACCAGGGACTTCAACGAATTTGGAGGTGGAGTGCCCATCGTCACCATGGTGACACCAATAGAGGAGGAGGCCATGGTGATCGGATGGGTCATGGCAGAGCAGCCTGTCACAGGGTGAGGCAGGTGTGGAAGCAATGGAGAGTGAGTGAAGCGATGGCTGTGTCCAGCATTCCCTAGACCATGTTTGGTCTGTGGCACCTGTGTGGGCTTTTAACACTACTGGTTGCTCCTGACCAAGGGGAGGCACCAGGGCTTGGTTGAAGGAGCAGCTTTTGCACTTACATCCTATCTCTCCAGCAGATGAGGATCAGACCAAGGCTCTGACTACACTGGAAAGCTCACAGGATGCAACGCCATCTCAAGACACTGCGTCATTTTATTCCAGAGCATCCTCCACCAGCGCAGATACACTCCTGTAGGTGAGTTTTGTTGCACGTGTAGAATGGGTAACACAATCTGGTGAGCACTGCACAGATATGCCGAATGAGGTATCAGAGGCAGTGGCAGATGCGGCCACTTCCCCTCAGAGGAGTGAGGAGAGGCCCAGCAATGCTCAGCTCCATGCAAATGGCAAGCCTCGGGTGTCTTCCGCAAAGCAGCATCAATTGTGTGAACATCTCTCACTTTCCAGAGGCAGTGCAGTCCCATGCACAAATGATAGAGGAGTCCATCCATGCCATTTGTGGCTCCATGTCTCTGGCATGTGAACGCATGGTGTCTTCCATTGAGACAGTGGCGACCCTCATGGAGTAAAAGATGGAGCATATCACCAAGTGGATGCATGGGGTGCACACAGACCTCCATGGCATGGCCTCATCCATGAGCTCTATGGAGCGATAGGTAGATGACATGGGCCAGCCACTCATTTCATGAACCACTCCAGGCAACCATGGAATGCAAGTGGAGCCTGAAAGTGCAGAGGAGGGCAGGCTGAAGACAATACAGGATCCTCCCAAGAAGCTTTGATAGCTGAAGGCAGATCCTCATCCCATTTGACGGTCTGATGACTGAGGCCTCCCCTGCATAGATGCTGTGGCCTAGAATGTGCTGGGCCCCAGTAGGGCTCAGGCACCCAGAGGGCACAGGCCACAGCTATCTAATGCACCGGAGCAAGAAAGGCAGCAGCCTGCCTCCACATCAACTCGAGGTGCAGGGGGAGCACCCTGTAGAATTGACCATAAGCAAGTATGTAAATGCATGAACTAGCTCTTGGGGTTTCACTGGGTGATAATAATTTGTCAACTGCAGAAGCCTTTAATGTGTAATGAGAATTAAAGATCTTGACATTCAATGTATATTGACTCATGTATTTGGTTTTATGCAACAGTTGACAGTGACTGGATGTGAATCAAATAGATGGGGATGGTACGTAAAAATGAGCACATCACAAGCGCCAGTGTTGACAGGCAGCCTTGGCATATAGTACAGAGAGATGCTAAGAGTCTCTGATGAAATGTCAGCAAGGCCACCTCCGGGTGAGAACTTCTTGGTTCGGTGGCCACTTGCATTGTCCTCATGTGAAGTGTCTGCTGATCAGAGATTTGCGAGTCTCCCTGCCATGCATGTCACTGTCCTTTGAGCTGGGACCCACGGTGCCATCTTCCTTGGCTGGCACCTGTTGAGGTGTCTTATGCTCATCCTCCTCCTCTGAGGATGCTGCTCGCTCAGTGTCTTTGAATGGCTCCAACACAACTCCCCTATGGAGTGCCAGGTTGTGCAATGCACAGCAGATGACAATGATGCAGGATACCCTTGAGGGTGCATATTGCAGGGCTCCCCCAGATCTATGAAGCATATAAACTTCATCTTCAAATAGGCCAATGGCCTGCTCGTTGGTGGTCCCTGAAGTCATATGGCAGTGGTTGTATGTGTCCTCTGCCTGTGTGTTGGGGTTGTGTACCTGGGTCAGAAGCCATGACTTCAATGGATACTTCTTGCTCTCCAGGATCCAGCCAGGAAGGCGTTCAAGTGGTCTGAAGAGCTGAGGTAACTGGGACTGTCTAAGAATGTAAAAGTCGTGGCAGCTTCCCAGAAACCCTGCATACACCTGCATGATCTGCTTATGGTGATTGCAGACGACTTGAACATTGCGAGAGTGGAATCCTTTCGTGTTTGCAAAGGCACCTGGCTGCTCTGAGGGAGCCTTGATGGCTGCATGAGTACAGTCAATAACCTCCTGCACCTGGAGAAATCCAGCCATGGCCCCAAGGCCTGATCAGTTGTGAACTTGATAAATTGGCCAGCCTGACTGTACATGACATTGGTGACCTCCTTTATGTAGCAATGGGCCGCTGACTGAGAGATGACACATAGATTTCCAGACAATTTCTAGAACAAACTACAAGCAAAAATGTTGTGTGCCAATGTCACCTTTAAAGCTACAGGCATTGAGTGCCCGTTACTTCCCAATGGCATCAACTCCTGCCCCAGCATACCGTACAGCTTCACCACCACTTGCCTGGAGAGATGCCGTCTTTGTAGACATAGGTGCTCAGGCCTCTGACAGTACACACTTGGAGCTGGTTAGAGACTTCTCCTCCCATGCTCCTTCCTCATTCACATCCAATGTCTTCCTCAGGCTAGTGGAGCTTCCCTGGCCGCTGCAGAGGCACTCCATGTGGCTGCTTCCCCATTTCTGTGCCACTCCCCTCCTCACTGGAGGAGTCAAAGTCTGAGAGCATTGATCCCATAGCCAGATGAAGCCTCCACTGAGATGAACCTCTCAAGAGCCTTGTCTTGTCTCCAGTAGCTGCTGTGGACCTGGAAGAAATCCTTCCACTAACAGCACTTCACTTTGGCCCTACCCTGTACAGTGCCTCCAAACGATAGCATCACTTCTTGAAGTCACACCTTGTATTCAGCTTCACAGTATGGCTGCCAGTCCCCTCCAAAACTCAACTGCCGCTCAGATCTCACTTTGTTTGATTAGGGAAGGCTCTGAGCCTCTGTGCATCCCACGCACTGTTGGTAAAATTGGGAAAAAATAGGAAAATACCTGACAACTAGCTGTTTAACGAGCTTAATTACCTGCCCACTGCCGATGTGTCTGCTATTGATCTGTCCCGTCGCTGGCAACGTGTAAAATTGGCCAGCGGTGGGAACATGTGGGAGCTGGCCTGACGCAGGCTCATGCCATTTGCCTCCATCCCCGCCTCCATTCCTACCACCATGGAGCTGGTAAAAATATGCCTGTTAACTCTTTCTCCTTAGATGCTGCCTGACATGTTGAATGGTTCCAACATTTTCTGTTTTAAAATTATATTAAATGACCAGAAACTCTGTTTAAGTGACATTGGTTGAGGGGTAAATGTAGTCCAGGATACTGGACGGAACTCCCATACTCTTTCTTTGAAGAGCGCCATGGGAGCTGAGAGGGAAGATGAGGCCTCGGATTTTTTTTTATTCTTTCATGGGATGTGAGCATCACTGGCAAGGCCAGCATTCGTTGCCCATCTCTATTTGCCCTTGACAACTGAATAGCTCGCTAGGCCATTTCAGAGGGCAGTTAAGAGTCAACCACATTACTGTCGGTCTAAAGTTGCATATAGGCCAGACCAGGTAAGGATGCCAGATTTCCTTCCCTAAAGGACATTAGTAAACCAGATGAGTTTTTACAACAATCGATGATAGTTTCATGGCACCATTACTGAGACTAGCTTTCAATTCCAGACTTGATATTAATTGACTGAATTTATGAATAAATATTCCACCAGCTGCCGTGGTGGGATTTGAACCTGTGTACCCAGGGCATTGGCCTGGGCCTCTGGATTACTAGTTCAATGACATTATCACTACACCACCACCTCCCTCTGATTCATGTCCTATCTGAAAGATGGCACCTCGAACAGTGCAGCGCTCCCTCAATACTGCACTGTCAGCCTTGCTGATATGCTTGTCTCTGGAGTGGGGCTTGAACTCACAGCCTTCTGACTCAGATTTATTTTAGATGGGATAGTAGGCTTCAGTTCACAAATGAGCATTGTGTATCTTAGTTAGATTTTGGTAGAAGGAACTGAACTTTTCATTGTATTCAAGACCGTCAAACTATCTTTACTTGCATTTTCAAAATATCTGTAACCCTCCCAGGATATCTTAGTTTTGGCTTGAAAGACAGAATTGCAGTAAGGTCAAATGCTAGAATACACACTAATTAAAGTGTCAAAGAACAAAATTGTCTAGGGGGGAATCACTAAGAAATAAATCTCATAGTTTCATCTTTCAGTAATTTTAGATATTTACTACTGCTCTGCTTTTGTGTTCCCTTCTGTGATAAAACTGATTGAAAGTTTGATATACCTGTAGCTTTAGTTATAACAAGCCCATTTCCAGTTATATTTTCAGTCTAAATCCCTGGTCCTCACAATTCATAAGACCTTTATTTTGGGCTGCTTTTAAGCTTTCTGTGTCTTTTTCTGGGCTATGAGAGCTTTCATGAAACTGCTGCTTAGTTTTTGTTAGGGTTTTGCAGCCCTACAACCCTTTGAGATCACTACTCTCCTTCAATTCTGGTCTCTTGTGCATCCCTGATTTTCATCACTCCAACATTGGCATCCGTGGCTTCAGCTGCCACGTAAGCTCTGTAAGCTCTTCTGCCTCTCTAGCTCTCTCTCCTCCTTTAAGACACTCCTTGAAATCTATTGCTTTGACCAAGAGTGGCACAGTGGTGCAGTGGTTAGCACTGCAGCCTTACAGCTTCAGGGACCTGGGTTCGATTCTGGGTACTGCCTGTGCGGAGTTTGCAAGTTCTCCCTATGACTGTGAGGGTTTTCGCCGGGTACTCCGGTTTCCTTCCACATCCAAAGACTTGCAGGTTGATAGGTAAATTGGCCATTGTAAATTGCCCCTAGTGTAGGTAGGTGGTAGGGAAATATGGGATTACTGTAGGGTTAGTATAAATGGGTGCTTGTTGGTCAGCACAGACTTGGTGGGCCAAAGGGCCTGTTTCAGTGCTGTATCTCTAAAATAAAAAAGTTTGTTGTCACCTCTTCTAATATCTCCTTATGTGGCTCAGTGTCAAATTTTGTTTGATAACACTCCTGTGAAGCACCTTGCTATGTTTTACCATGTTAAAGGCACTATATAAAAGGTTATATTAAAGGCAAACTGTTGTTGTTTTAGGTTAGCTGCTCCTGCTAATGGCAACCTCAACTTTGGCAACAGCAACACAATCTCAAAGGATGGTTCTTCCCTCCACTGTCCTTTAGTGGCAAACAAAAATGGCCAACCTTGGTGAGGTAAGCTGCCACAAGACTCCATTTCCCTTGCTGTTGGTGGCACCAGTTCCAATTTCTGGCCTTATATTGGGGAAGCTCAGCAGGCAGAAAATTCAAGTTTCTGTCATGATGAAGTCACTATGGGCAGTGCAGCTACTTTCTTGTAGCTGTTGGTATTCCTAAATTCTATCTGCAAAGAAACAGACCAGATTTTGGAACATTAAAACCCATCACATTGCTGGATCACTTCTACTAGAATCAGTTCTCCAATAGAAAGCCTGCAAATACAGCATAAATATTAAATACTGAAAAAGAACCATAACAAATCCCTCATCCATGCCCAGGGTAAGAGTGTAAAGACAATGAAGTTCTGTCATTTTTGGAGACTTTAGTTGTGCCAATGATTGTAACCTTGTTCAACTTTTATTTTTATTCTGGTGAGAAAATGCTGTTCCACCTGGCTCCAGATAAACACGTACCTGGTCCAAGAATAACTCTGATCCAAGCATGGAATTCCAGGGAGTCAAACCACTTTCCGTTCACTCCTATTGTGTAAATTTCCTGATCCAAGTATAACATTGAACACAAAATCCTGTAACAGGCAGAAAATCTTCCTCAGTTCTCTGGGTTTTGTTAGTCTATCCACTATTCACACTACCAGGTGTTAACAGCGGATTTTAGAAGTTTAATAGCTTTCTGCGAAATGTTGGTTTTTGTTCAGTATTTTACAATGAGCTGTTGAATGACTGACAAAAAAAATGTATTGGAAATTTTTGAAGCGACTATTTTTACTTTCAGTTTATGGAACTCTACATTAAATGTGATTTTTCAATTTCTGAAATGGTTCAATAGTTAACTATGTGAGCCATTCAGACCAGAAAGATCCCAAATTTCATGACCCATACACCAAAAATTTTAGGAGCGAGGAGAGAAATTGGAAAAGAAATGTAATGCATGTTGAGAAATAAGACAGGAGTTTGTCAGCATTCATCTACAAGGTCTTGTCATTAGTTCTTTTAAAAGTCAAACATCTGCAATGACTTATGTTCGGTTTACGCCTGCCTTTCTTGATTAAAAGAAATATATTTTTGTTTACATAAGTGAGTTCTGAGGAACTGACTTGGGGATCTACTGAACCAGGTGAAGATGAATTAACTTACACACAATCCAATTATGAAAATTAATGTGGCATCCCGGGTTAATTATTAATTTGGATCCTTTGCACAAACAGGCAGAAAAGCTCCCCCAGTGATGTCACCACCATATGGAACTTAGATTGAAAAATTAAAAATTATTCCACATAATTGGGCGGCACAGTGGCGCAGTGGTTAGCACCGCAGCCTCACAGCTCCAGCGACCCGGGTTCAATTCTGGGTACTGCCTGTGTGGAGTTTGCAAGTTCTCCCTGTGTCTATGTGGGTTTCTTCCAGGTGCTCCGGTTTCCTCCCACAGCCAAAAGACTTGCAGGTTGATAGGTAAATTGGCCATTATAAATTGCCGCTAGTATAGGTAGGTGGTAGGGAAATATAGGGACAGGTGAGGATGTGGTAGGAATATGGGATTAGTGTAGGATTAGTATAAATGGGTGGTTAATGGTCGGCACAGACTTGGTGGGCCGAAGGGCCTGTTTCAGTGCTGTATCTGTAAATCTAAAATAACAGTTTTCATTTTATTATCTTCTGAGTCAAATACCCCTGCAAATGAGAGTCCGCATGAAAAGAGAATGGTAGATTTTCTGGTCTATTATTTTGAGATGAACATACCTTTTTATTCCACCTTCTCACCTCTTCACCAGAAGGCACTGACTGCTTCATGGGGTGCAGTTCTAAAGGCGACAGAAGCCTTCTGATACTTCACCGAAGTGGCTATTATTTATGAGTGAGCCTTGGTAGTGAGTGTATGCAGGATATCCAACTGTGCAGGACATCATAACTAAGCCCAGTAATGTCCTCACTCAGTGTTCCAGAATAATGGCTAGCCAGCAATCAGGAGTGGAAATCTTTTATACTGAGATCAACTGTAGTGTACTTAATGGCTCTGGCTGATATCAACTAATTCAGCACAGGCTAAGAATCAAACCTTGGGCCTTCCTGGCCCATATGGTTTAGAGACAAAGGACAGAGATAAAAGTTTTTTTTATTCATTCCTGTGATATGGGCATCGCTGGCTAGATCAGCATTTATTGCCCATCCCTAATTGCCCTTGAGAAGGTGATGGTGAGCTGCCTTCTTGAACCCCTGCAGTCCATGTGAGGTACGTACACCCACAGTGCTGTTAGGAAGGGAGTTCCAAGATTTTGACCCAGCGACAGTGAAGGAATGGCGATATATTTCCAAGTCAGGGTGGTGTGTGACTTGGAGGGGAACTTGCAGGTGGTGGTGTTCCCATGCATTTGCTGCCCTTGTCCTTCTAGTTGGTAGAGGTTGCGGGTTTGGAAGGTGCTGTCTAAGGAGCCTTGGTGCGTTGCTGCAGTGCATCTTGTAGATGGACTGATGGATGATAACGGATCAATCATATAAACAAAGAACAAAGAACAGTACAGCATAGGAACAGGCTATTCAGCCCTCCAAGCCTGCGTCGATCTTGATGCCTGCCTAAACTAAAACCTTCTGCACTTCCGGGGCCCATATCCCTCTATTCCCTTCTTATTCATGTATTTGTCAAGGTGTCTCTTAAACGTCGCTATCGTATCTGCTTCCACCACCTCCCCCGGCAGCAAGTTCCAAGCACTCACCACCCTCTGTGTAAAGAACTTGCCTCGCACATCCCCTCTAAACCTTGCCCCTTGCACCTTAAACCTATGTCCCCTAGTAACTGAATCTTCCACCCTGGGAAAAAGCTTCTGACTATCCACTCTGTCCATGCCGCTCATAACTTTATAAACCTCTAACATGTCGCCCCTCCACCTCCGTCGTTCCAGTGAAAACAATCCGAGTTTTTCCAGCCTCTCCTCATAGCTAATGCCCTCCAGACTAGGCAACATCCTGGTAAACCTCTTCTGTTCCCTCTCCAAAGCCTCCACGTCCTTCTGGTAGTGTGGCGACCAGAATTGCACGCAATATTCCAAGTGTGGCCTAACTAAGGTTCTGTACAGCTGCAACATGACTTGCCAATTTTTATACTCTATGCCCCGACCGATGAAGGCAAGCATACTGTATGCCTTCTTGACTACCTTATCCACCTGCGTTGCCACTTTCAGTGACCTGTGGACCTGTACGCCCAGATCTCTCTGCCTGTCAATACTCTTAAGGGTTCTGCCATTTACTGTATACCTCCCACCTGCATTAGACCTTCCAAAATGCATTACCTCACATTTGTCCGGATTAAACTCCATCTGCCATTTCTCCGCCCAAGTCTCCAACCACTCTATATCCTGCTGACAATCCTTATCATTATCTGCAACTCCACCAACCTTTGTGTCGTCCGCAAACTTACTAATCAGACCAGCTACATTTTCCTCCAAATCATTTATATACATATATGGATGGAGATAAAAGATAATAAAGGATCATTCACACTAATAGGGTTAGAAAGTACACATTGTACGATCACAATTTCTAAATTTGCAGAAGACACCAAATGGGGGTGGGGGTGGGGGGTGGGGGGGCACAGGGATAGTCAATACTGAGGAGGACTGCAACAAATTACAAGAGGCCATTAATAAACTTGCAGAATGGGCAAATAATTGGCAAATGAAGTTCATCATAGATAAATGTAGGTCTACAGACCATCTAATAGTGTAAGGGAGGTGGGGAAAGAAATGTACAGGCAAATTAGGGAGTTGAGTAAAAAACATAGAATAATAATCATGAGGGAATTTCAACTATGCTGATACTAACTGGACAGAAGAGGTCGGTAGAGGAGATACGGGAATGGAGATCGAACAATGTGTACTTTCTAACCCACAATGTAAAAAACCCAACAAAGTAAGGTTCGCTATTGTATCTAGTAATGTGGAATGAACCTGAGCAGATAAGAGAAGTAAAAGTAGGCGAACATCTGGGCAATAGTGACCATAATATAATATGCTTTAAGATGATGATAGAGAAGGGCATAAATATGACAAAAACCAGGTTAATAGATTGGAGAAGAGCTGATTTTGAGGGGCTGAGAATTGAACATGGGGAAATAAAATAGGCAACAATATTGGCAAACAATGATGTAGAACAACAATGGAAAACATTTAAAACGGTGATTTAACAGAGTGCAGGGAAAATATATTCTGCTAAAAACAAACAAACTAAACACCAGTGAGACTCCATGAATGAACAAAGACAGAAGGGAATAATTGAGAGTTAGGAAAGAGGCATACATTATGTACATAGACAACTGAGGAGTACATGATAAGAAAGAATATGAAGAGATTAGGAGAAAAGTCAAAAAAAACAATTAGGAAAGCGAAGAGGAACTATGAAATTAAATTATCAAGGAACATAAAACAAAATAGCAAAATATTTTACAGGCACGTCAATAAAAGAGGAAGGATGTCATAGAAATAGGACCATTAAGGGATAGACAGGATAATTCCACAGTTAACGATAAAGAGATGGCAGAAATATTAACAAATTATTTTGTTTTGTTGCTTACCAGGGAGATCGAACAGGTAGATATGACTCTGAATGATGAGCTGCGCAATGAGTTAAGTGCATTTAAAATAAAAGAAAGGGGATATATTGAATGAACTAATCAAACTCAGAGAGGATAAAGCCACTGGTTCGGATGGATTACATCCATGTTATTTAAAAGAATCTAGGGAAGAGATAGCAGAAGCTTTACTACACATACTTAATCGTAAAGGGTAGTCATTCAGAGTGACAGAATGGAGGAAGTGTTGTTCCACAAGGGTCAGTGCTAGGACCACTGCTGTTCACAATTTACATTAACAATTTGGACTCTGAAATCAAAAACACAATTTCTAAGTTTGCAGAAGACAGCAAATGGGGGTGGGGGGTTTGGGGATAGTTTGGGGATAGTTTGGGGTGGGGGGGCACGGGGATAGTCAATACTGAGGAGGACTGCAACAAATTACAAGAGGCCATTAATAAACTTGCAGAATGGGCAGATAATTGGCAAATGAAGTTCATCTTAGATAAATGTGAGGTCGTACATTTTGGTAGCAAGAAGAGGGAGGTCACTTATTACTTAGAAGGTGCGAGATTAGGTGGAATAGTGGAACAAAGGGATCTCGGCGTACAAACACACCAATTACTAAAAGTTGTGCCACAGCTTAGCAAGGCCAAGGAAAAAGCAAACCATACACTAGGCTTTATTTCCAGAGAGACAGAATTGAAAAGTAGGGAGATTATGCTCGACCTTTATCGAACCTTGGTTAGACCACACTTACCTGTGTGCAATTCTGGTTGCCATATTATAGAAAGGATATAGAGGTACTTCACAGGGTGCAGAGAACATTTACAAGGATGATACCAGAAATGCGTGGGTATACATATCAGGAAAAGATTGACAGATTGGGTCTCTTTTGAAAAAAGAAGGTGGAGGGGTGACCTAATAGAGGTCTTTAAAATTATGAAAGGTTTTGATAGAGTGGATACAGAGAGAATGTTTCCACTTGTGGGGAACAGCATAACTAGAGGCCATCAATATAAGATAGACATCAAGAAATTCAATAGGGAATTCAGAAGAAACTTCTTTACCCAAAGAGTGGTGAGAATGTGGAACTCACTATCACAGGGAGTGGTTGATGCAAAAGTATAGATAAATTTAAGGGGAAGGTAGATAAGCAGATGAGGGAGAGGGGAATAGAGGGTTACAATGATAGGTTTAGATGAGGAAAGGTGGGATGAGGCTCGAGTGGAGCATAAATGCCAGCATGGACTGGTTGGACCGAATGGCCTACCTCTGTGCCCAATATATCCTATGTAATCCGATCTTTAATATCTGGAGGTGCTTTGAATGGGTCAGTAACAAGGCGAGTTTAAAATTCACTTGCTGCTGCTAAGAACAGAGCCTGGAGTGTTTTGACTCCAGACCCTCAGTATAATGTGATTAGTGGGTTTCCCACTTAATTCACTGACCCGATGAAAACCCAGCCCACTTCCTGGGTGCAATATCTGGAGGGCCAGCCAGAGACCTATTTAAAGTGGGCTTGCAACTCTTAAAACAAGGTTGCGTTCCCATGTGATTTGTACTGTTTGCAAAGCGATGGAAGAAGAATCTTCCGAGAAATGAGGCAGACATCAAAGATCTCAGAAGCCTTCCTCAAGGTGCTTGTGAAAGAGGTAAGAATGAGGAAAGAGCTCCTACTTCCTGGCAAAGCCAAAGAGGGGCAACCAAACATGGTGTCCACCAGACATGGAAAGAGAATACAGGGGCCATCAGCTCCAGGAGTGTCAGTTCCAAGACCTGGCTGCAATGCAGGACATGTTTCAATGATCTTGTTCGTGTAGCAAGGGTGAGTACTGCTCTTCACATATCCCGCACTCTCTAGAACACCTGGCAACAGTCCTTCAGCCCCATCCTCACCACGCTCAATAATTCCCTTATCTCTATCACTTCCTTCACCACCCTGCACAAGGGCCCCTAAACCACTTTTTATTCTCATTCCAAAAACACACTCACCTCTTCCTTGCTCCCTTGACATCAGTCACTAGCAGCATTCTCCTCTCACTTGGTAGCCTTTTCAGAATCAGCAACTTCACTCAAGATTCTTTGTTCACATCAAAAGCCAAACATTTGCTTCCCATTCAACACCTCCTCAATCTGTTTGCATCATGCTTCTTCTCCCTCACAACATATAGACTGTCAAACATTTTCAGCTGCTTCATCAATGACTTTCCCTTCAACAGAAGGTCAGATATGGGGATGCTCACTGATGATTGCACAGTTCTCAGTACCATTCGCAACTCCTCAGATACTGAAGCAGTCTGTGCCTGCATGCAGCAAGACAAGGACAATATTCAGGCTTGGGTGATAAGTGGTAAGTAACAATTGCACCACACAAGTACCAGGCAATGACCATCTCCAAAAAGAGAGAATCTAACCATCTGCCCTTGACATTGAACGACATTACCATCACTGAATCCCCCATCATCAACATCCTGGTGTTATCATTGATCAGAAACTGAACTGAACCAGCCTTATAAATGCTGTGGCTACATGAGCAGGCTTGGGAATTCTGTGGTGACTAACTCACCTCCTGATTCCCCAAAGCCTGCCCACCGTCTACAAGGCACAATTCAGGAGTGGGATGAGAGTGACTTCAACAACGCTCAGGAAGCTCGACACCATCCAGGACAAAGCATTCTGCTTGATCAGCACTGCATTCATCCCCTCCACCATGGGCACACTATGGCAGCAGTGTGTACCATATACAAGATGCACTGCAGCAACACACAAACGCTCCTTAGACAGCACCTTCTGTTGCTGGGTCAAAATCCTGGAATTCCCTCCCTAGCAGCACTGTGGGTGTACCTACACTACATGGAATGCAGCGGTTCAAGAAGGCGGCTCACCACCACCTTTTCAAGGGCAATTAGGGATGGGCAATAAAGGCTGACCTGGCCAGCGACTCATACAACGCATGCACGAATAAAAAAAAGCCCCACACATTTGTACTCTCCTTTTCAGTAGCCACTCAATAACTCTTGTAGGACAATTGGAGTACAATAATTATGAAAGGAGCAGAACTGCGGAAGGACCGCCTAAACTTATGATCCTGAGTGAACTGGAGCAGAAAGCTAAGAAAACCGTGGTAACTCCAATTAACAGGATCGCTGTTAATTACTAATACCTCTTCATTAACCTCTAAAAAAACACGCAGCCAGCTGCAATTATACAGCTTCCCAATACTTTCCTAACTATTATGACTTTTATCTTTCCTCTAAGTCCTACACAGTAGTGAGAGCACCACAAAGAAGAGAAGCAGAATCCTCCTGAGAAGGCACTGTCATATGCCCCCTCACTTCCAAACATCAATACAGAGATTGTTGCACTGCAGCTGGGTTAAACAGTGAATTAATGAGTGGCTACTGAAGAGGGTTTGGAACGTGGTGATACACGTAGTGCATATAAGCAAGGAGATGCAGCAAGAACAGCTACCTGTCCTAGCCTTGAACTTGCATCTTTCTCTATTTTCTCTCCAATCTTCCCTCATGCCCGCTCCAAGTTCATCTCCTCCATGAAACCCATTTCTTGCTCTCTTGACCTTATTTGTACTAAACTGCTGACTACCCAATTTTCTTGACAGGGCCCTCAACCGTGTCTGGCCCATTTCCCGCACCACTAACCTCAGCCCTTCCCCTCCCTCCCAGAACCGTGACAGGGTTCCCCTTGTCCTCACTTTCCACCCCATCAGCCTCCATATCCAAAGGATCATCCTCCGCCATTTCCAACGCATCTTCCCCTCCCTTCCCCTGTCAGCATTCTGAAGGGATCGTTCCCTCTGCGACACCCTCGTCCACTCCTCCATTACCCCCACCACCTCTTCCCCTTCCCACGGCACCTTCCCATGCAATTGCATGAGGTGTAATACCTGCCCATTTACCTCCTCTCTCCTCACTATCCCAGGCCTCAAACACTCCTTTCATGTGAAGCAGTGATTTACTTGTACTTCTTTCAATGTAGTATACTGTATTCGCTGCTCACAATGTGGTCTCCTCTACATTGGGGAGACCAAATGCAGACTGGGTGACCGCTTTGCAGAACACCTTCACTCAGTCCGAAAGCATGACCCCGAGCTACTGGTTGCTTGCCATTTCAACACTCCCCCCTGCTCTCATGCTCACACCTCTGTCCTGGGATTGCTGCAGTGTTCCAGTGAACATCAACGCAAGCTCAAGGAACAGCATCTCATTTGCTGATTAGGCACACTACAGCCTGCCGGACTGAATATTGAGTTCAATAATTTCAGAGCATGATGGGCCCCCCATTTTACTTTTATTTTTAGTTATTTTTATCTTTTTTTTTGTGTTTATTTTATTTTATCTTAGTTTGTTCAGTTTGCCTACCCACTGTTTTTTTCATGTTTGTGCTTGTGACTTTTCAGTTTTCCGTCCATTAACACCCTATCTGCACTAATGCTTTGTCTTTCAATACACCATTAACATATTGTTTGCCTTTGCTCCATGACCTTCTGGTCGGTTATTCTCTGTGTCCTTGTCCTATCTACACCTTCTCCTTTGTTATCTTTTGCTCCATCCCTACTTTACTTGCTTAAAACCTTTCACATTTCTAATATCTGCTAGTTCTGAAGAAGGGTCACTGACGTGAAACGTTAACTTTGCTTCTCTCTCCACAGATGCTGCCAGACCTGCTGAGTATTTCCAGCATTTCTTGGTTTTATTACCCAATTTTCTTTCCCGGCCCCCATGTTAGACAAGGTTGTAATCAGTTCCTTCTCTTCAATTACTATCACCTTCCCTTTCAAATCTGCTTTCATCATTCCCCTTCTCAAAAACCTACCTTCATCCCTCTGTTCTTGTAAAATATTGATTCAACAACCCTGTCCTCTCTGATGTCTTTGAAAATGTTGTCACTGTGTCTACCTTTCATGCAACTCCCTCTTTGAACCTCCCCAATCTGGTAAATGTCCCTGTCACAACACTGGAATGGCCCTAATCAAAGTCACAAATGACATCCTGTGTGACTGTGACCATTGTGGCAACGCTCAGCTGGTGATTCGGCATCTGTGGAGAGAACAGGCAATAAACACTGCAGGTGTCTCTCCTCCAACTGACCTGCAGTGTCTCCAGCATTTTCTGAATAGTGGGAGAAATCTCTAAAGATACTACAATCAGCTCCAACTTAGATCAGCAGCTCTATTCTCATTGATGTAACAGGTAAAAGGTTAATGTAGATAATCATGGCTTGATTTAAATAGCTAAAATGAGTCAAGATACAGATCAGCCATAATATAATTGAATGGCGGAACAGGGTCGAGGGGCTGAATGCCCTTTCCTATGACTTTAAATATAAGCAACTTAAATGCAAACCACCTTTGCATCCATATTGAATATTCCTTGTGGAAGTCCACCTCACTACCTTTTTCAGACTGCTGATGGATCATTTGAAATTTTTATATTATTATGGAATTGTTCCAATGTGATCATTAGATGTTTCTGTAAATATTGCAAATGCTTGTTGTGTCGATCCATCATTTGCACCAGCACCTACTTGGGAGAGACTCAGTGAAGTGGACATTTATGTGCAAATTTACCAAGTTGGGGAGGCAGCAAGAAAGAAAAAGAAACAGAAAGCAAGGTAAGCTGGTCACTGGGAAGCTAAGACTAAAATATTTACAATGTTTAGTCATTGGAATGTATGTACACAAATTCTCATCTTATCACTAAATTTAGTAATTCGAACAAGACACGCTTCCAGGTAGCTACATTTTCGCAACTTAAAAAAAAATTCAGCTATTGATTTCATGAGGAAATTGGATGCATTTTGAGAAAGGGAAAGAATTGAAGGAAAAGAAAATTTAGGGTGGCACAGTGGCGCAGTGGTTAGCACTGCAGCCTCACAGCTCTGGGAACCCGGGTTCGATTCTGGGTACTGCCTGTGCGGAGTTTGCAAGTTCTCCCTGTGACAGCGTGGGTTTTCACCGGGTGCTCTGGTTTCCTCCCACAGCCAAAGACTTGCAGGTTGATAGGTAAATTGGCCATTGTAAATTGCCCCTAGTGTAGGCAGGTGATAGGGAATATGGGATTACTGCAGGATTAGTATAAATGGGTGGTTGTTGGTCGGCATAGACTCGGTGGGCCGAAGGGCCTGTTTCAGTGCTGTATCTCTAAATAAAAAAGGTGGATAAGTAGAGTTGTACTTTAAAAATAAAGACTGGCCTGCTGTGCTTAATCTTTTTTTGGTGTTCTTATTTATTGAACGTTTAATACAGTCACAATAATCTCTCAACTAGAAAATGTTGCAAATTAGTATGGCACAAAGATTTTGAAAATATTCATCTGTTGGCTTCAAATCCCATGAAGATCATCACATAACTGCTTTAGGGAACTTGCTCTTCTTCTTAGGCAGTCCCTCGGGAAAGAGGATGACTTTCTTCAACTCTAGGGTTGTGGGTCCTTAGGTGACTGAATAGTCCAATTCTGGATCCGCATACTCTGCCACAGGCGGGGCAGGTAGTGTTTGGTGAGGCGAATGAATGAGATGCTCGAAATTCCAAACGCTCCTTCCACCGTTTGCAATCGGTCGCTGCCTGGGCATGTCGACATTGTTCAAAATGGCTGGCACCTTCGCAGATGCTTCTCCATTTTGGGTGGTTTCGGACAAGAGATTCCCATAAATCGGTGATGTCACATTTTTTCAGGGAGGCTTTAAAGACATCCTTGTAGTGTTTCCTCTGCCCTCTTCGTAACCTTTTGCCATGATGGAGCTTGGAGTAGAAAGCTTGTTCTGAGAGTCTTGTGTCAGGCATGCAGAATATGTGGCCCGCCCAAAGTAACTGACTAGACATGACCAGTGTCTCAATACTGGGGGTGTTGGCTTGAGAGAGGACACTGATATTGGAGTGCCTGTCCTGCCACTGAATTTGCAGGATCTTGCAGAGGCACCGCTGGGGATATCCCTCCAGGGCTTTGAGATGTTTGCTGTATAGTGTCCATGTTTCCGACGCATACAGGAGGGCAGGTAACCCTGCAGCCCTGTAGACCATGAGCTTGGTGCCAGATTTGAGGTCTTTTTGTGTCAAACACTGTTTTCCTCAGACGGCCAAAGGCTATGCTGGCACACTGGAGGCGATGCTGAATTTCATTGTCGATGTCTGCCCTTGTTGAGAGGAGACCCCCCAAGGTGTGAGAAGTGATCCACATTGTCCAATGGTTCGCCATGGATCTTGATTGGGGGGCAGTGTTGCGCAGCGGGAGCAGGCTGGTAGAGGACCTTTGTCTTCCGGATGTTTCGCTTAAGATCCATTCTTTCATACGCCTCCGTGAACGCAACGACGAGGGTTTGAAGCTTGGCCTCTGAGTGTACGCATACGCAAGTGTCGTCAGCATACTGTAGCTCGATGACAGAGGTCGGGGTGTCCTTGGTTCTGGACTGGAGACGATGTAGATTAAATAGTTTCCCACTTGTCTTGATCTACTCCGGCGGGGAGCTTCATGGAGATGAGGTGGAAATTGCTGTGTGCAGATTGACTGCCATGTTTCCTGCATAACAACAGTGCCTACACTTCAAAAGTACTTCATTGTCTGTAAAGCGCTTTGGGACATCCTGACATCATGAAAGGTGCTATTTAAGACAAGCGCGATCTTTGCTGTGATATCAATACCATTGAAAAATGACCATGCTTGTGGTTATTTGCTTTGATCAACTGTTGCCCCTACTCTCATTCTTGATTTTATTAGAAAAAACGCTTGCAATATTTTTTAATATAACTATATGAATTGTATTCGTGGAACTAGAACAACTTGTGATAAGCACGGGTGTCTTTCACACTGAGCAGGATGTGCCATAGCATAGCTGTTGCGAGATGAACATGTTGATTGTCTCGGTGGTTTCACAGCTTTCATGCAATGGGTTTTCACTCTGTAAATTGCATTTGCAAATTCTTGCACGTTGCAGGGCAAAAACGTGTTGCTATGCTAAACATATAAGAGTTTTCAAACAGCATTCTTTTTCTTTAGTGACTTCGGTGCTTGGGATTCTGTTTTCTTTTCATTTAATCATGTAACCAAAATCTACAAACAACCAAAGCGCAGGTGTGTTTCTTTGTAACAGTCTTTGCCATCCAATAATGCAAGAATGATGCTTTATGCAACATGATCATTGGGAAAGATTGATTTAAATTCAACAAATAGGTAATAAATGAGAGTCTTGTAGTAGTAATAGTCATTCTGAAATTTGTTCTCACTGCATGCTTTTCTTCTGACTTAAATGGCTATAAAGATTAGCACTTTCCTTCATGTTGCCCTTTTCTTCATATTGTTGCATTGCTTTTCATGTTTCTGCACTATTTCCAACATGTTCTCATGTTGTTTCATGCTGATGTCCTTTTCTTCATATCCCAATGTTGCCTTTATTGTTGCATTGTTCTTTGGTGTTTCACAAAGTGCTGTGCTGTTCCTAAGAATGCTGCAGTGTTCGTCACATTGTTGCATTGCTGATCATATTATGTTCTTTCTGCTGCTGGTCTTCATACGGTTGCACTTCATATTGTTGCTTCAGCTGCCTGTTACAAAGCTAGTGGGAATGAGGATTCCCAATATAAGGAGCTTCGGCATCTCCTAATCCTCAGAATGACCCAGCATATGATCAGCAGTGGTAAGCCTAGTTGGGGCAAAAGCTAGAAGTGAGCCTCACCTGGGAATCCAGGCTGGGATATTTGCTTGGACTCCTGAAGAAAAAAAGTGGGAAATCCTGGGAACTCGTTCAGTAAACGCTAAAGAGAATGGAAACATGGCAGAGTCTGCACCCAGAGATGGTTTGGATTAGTTCCCTTTTTCGAGGCTCACACTCTGAGGAGGCTCTTATATTTGCCTAACAAGAAGGAAAAAGAGGATAGCAGACAAATCATTACATTACTCATTTTCTTATCTCAATCACAACTGGAAGCTAAGAAAGTTGCTGCGGAAAATGAGAAGGGCAATGCTCGAACCATTAACGTCTTGCACTGCTGGCGCCGATTGACTCAATAATGAACCCTTAATACTGGTACTGTCCAGCCCAAATAGATTAACTTGGGGTGATAAGACAATCTGGAACGGGAATTGACATAGCATGATTCACAACTCCCAAGGAAGCTAGAGGATGAGGTATTGGAGGTGGAACATAATGTACTTGAGTGGATTCTTAGGACAGGCCAGATCTTGGCTGTTGAATATTCAGATGATGATCGCAGAGATCTTGCCAGGAAAAGACAAACACAGAACATCAGAACCATATAAAGTCACTGCAGACTCTCTGAAGAATGTGTCAGATTGTAAAGATGATGGCAGAGTTCAATGTCATCTTTTGTGGCACTACCAGAGATAGTTCTTCTACAATGTAGAATACCTGCAAACGTCCCACAGAGTACAGAGGCCTTGTGATACATAACTCAATGGTAATATTGAGGAATGATTGGAGATACACATGCAGGAGGCTGGCAATCAGCAGGAGGCTCGGAATCTCCTGTGGCATTGCCTTATAAACCTGACTTCCCAGATGTCTGCTGCTGTTCCTCATCTTCTTCCTCAAATGTATGAATGGCAATGATGGTATTCCCCATGGGGAAAAACATTTTAAAGCCTTCCTCATCATTTTAAAGAAAATAGCTAAAAAAGAAGCAATCTCAAAAGAGACTTCCAAATAAAGAACAAAAAAACTTCACTAGGGACCAATTCAACATAAAATGCGAACATGACAAGCACAATGAAATGCAACAATTCATCTTTGAGATCTTAGCAACAGATTTTCTAGGTTGCTGGTTGAAAATACCCTTACTTTATAGCTGTTAATACTGGAATTAAGGACTGATCCTGCCATCCTTGTCCAAACCCATCATTTGCATGATTGCACGGTGGTTAGTGCAAGCGCATCTTACACCCTCCATCGCTTCCATTGATATTTAGAGGGGAACTTAAAGGTGGCATATCCTAAATATCAAACTTCGATGCACTTAGAAAGTCCAGGTTTATGCCTGAAAAAAAAGTGATTGGAAGGTCGTCATTAAATTGGCATAATACATGCTCAGCCTGATAATCTTACTGGGTCGGGCGACAGTATAGCTGATCCCAGTGTACTGTGCTACAGAGACTGTATCAACTGATCCCAGCATACTGGTTAGGGAGATATTATCAGCTGATCCCAGTGCTTTGTGTATTCGTTCATGGGGTGTGTCGCTGGCAAGTCCAGCATTTGTTGCCCATCACTAATTGCCCTTGAGAAGGTGGTTGTGAGCTGCCTCCTTGCACTGCTGCAGTCCATTTGGTGTAGGTACAACCCACAGTGCTGTTAGGGAGGGAGTTCCAGGATTTTGACCCAGTGACAATGAAGGAATGACAATATAGTTCCAAGTCAGGAATAGTGTGTCGCTTGTAGATGGTAAACACTGCAGCCATCTGTGCCAATGGTGGAGAGAGTGAACGTTTAAGGTGGTAGATGGCGTGCCGAGCAAGTAGACTGTTTGTCTTGAATGGTGTTGAGCTTCTTGAGTGTTGTTGGAGCTGTACTCATCCAGGCAAGTGATGATTATTCCATTACCATCCAATGTACTGGGTTAGGGAGAATGTATCAGCTGACCTCAGTGTACTGGGATACAGAGAGATTATCAGCTGACCTCAATGCACTGGGTTAGGGAGAGATTATCAGCTGACCTCAATGCACTGGGTTAGGGAGAGAATATCAGCTGATCCCAATGTACAGGGTAAAGGAGAGAGTATCAGCTGCCCTCAATGTACTGGATACAGAAAGAGTATCAGCTGATCTCAGCGTACTGGGTTAGGGAGAGAGTATCAGCTAATCTCAGTGTACTGGGTTAAGGACAGAGTATCAGCTGATCTCAGCGTACTGGGTTAGGGAGAGAGTATCAGCTAATCTCAGTGTACTGGGTTAAGGAGAGAGTATCAGCTGATCTCAGTGTACTGGGTTAGGGAGAGAGTATCAACTGATCTCAGTGTACTGGGTTAGGGAGATAGTATCAGCTGATCTCAGTGTACTGGGTTAAGGAGAGAGTATCAGCTGATCTCAGTGTACTATTTATTTTCTAATTGTATGAAAGAATTGAAATAACTACCGTCCCCTTGCCAGTAGTGATGTGCTCTTTCCGCACAATGCATTGATGCTTCATCACGACCACCTAGTTACATTGATCAACATTCATAATAATTTTGTTGAAATTTATCTTAGTTATAAAAACAAAGCCTTTTAGGGTTCTCATGCAACTGCTCTATCAATAGGAATTGTAGAGACACATTACAGAATAACTACAAACAAAATTAAATCCATTTCCAAAAGAAACACTAAGCTTGGTGATACTAGCAGTTCTCCAGTTATGTGCTTGGTTATATGACCTAACTTCAAGCAGGAATGCTATGTAGCAATTAGAAAGCTGAGAAAATTACATCTTCTGCCTCAAAACATTGTGGCTATCTTTAGAGAAGGAAAGTGGTGTTCTATCATTTTACTTCCACTGCTAAT
The DNA here is from genome assembly GCF_036365525.1 of Heterodontus francisci. Taxonomy (NCBI): domain Eukaryota; kingdom Metazoa; phylum Chordata; class Chondrichthyes; order Heterodontiformes; family Heterodontidae; genus Heterodontus; species Heterodontus francisci. Next base: position 90,125,920 of record NC_090383.1, on the reverse strand, counting down.
ACCTGTGCAGAATGTTTAAATACCGGTTGAAATGTGATATTCTTGTGCATAACTGCAAGTATACACAGGCAGCCTGTAATGCACACAAATTAGATTAAATAGACAGTAAATGATCATTAGCCCAAGAACACCATTAACAGAAAACATTAAGCAATTTACTTCAGCTTCAGCAACCAATACTTAAGTCAGGAACAATATTGGGAAAGCAATTACAACACAGGAAAAAGAAACAAAATAGATTAAGAAATAAAACAAAGGATACACTAATGAAAAGTAACTGCAACGAAGAAACAAACAATGGTTTATGATATCGTGCACACAGTGGCCATTTTTCAGATATTAACGGGCCTACTAGGCCCCCAATATGGAAGCATGTACACATTTCTTTGATGTATCAGATGTAGCATGATTAGGGAGCAGGGTTTTATTTATCTACCTACCTCGGTAGCACCCATTTTACTAAGGCTGAGTGGTTACATATACAGAGCTCTGTCTAGCAGGCCTGATGCAAACAACAGCTCAACCCCCAAGGCTCAGACTATACAGCAGCAGGGTGCTAATTTCCTGTTTGGGTCTGTCACAGGCGAGTTAGCAGCTGATGGCATTTGCGCCACCATAAAAACAAGCCTGACAGGGAGATTATGAGAGTTCAATTGGGCCCTCCTCACGTTTCCTCCCATTGCTGTGGCAACAATCAGCATTACTTAACATCTGCGCAGCTGTGCCCACCAATTGCATTTGAGCTGCACACCACAGGCCATAGACACAGATTTGCAGGTTAAAAGACTCCTCCAGCTCACTAATTGCTTAAACTCAAAAGGTTCATTTGCGCATGGGATTACATCAAAGGGTTTGCTGTTGATAGCTTTGAACAACATTTCTTGGAAAAGTCCTGTTGTTGGGCCTTGAGTGCACCCAGAACAGTGATTTTACAAAGGATGCAGAGTTTATCAATAATTGGGGCCTGCTTTCTCTTGAATTTTTACAATCATGCTATAAAGTTACCAGACATGCAGGGAGATGAATTGGGCTTTTTTCTTGGTGCCATGCCTAACTCAGTACAAACTGATCTGCCCCCAAAATTATTCTTACAGAATAGAAGAGGATGAAGATCACAACAAGGAGCCACAATTTGCCATTGTTGGAATCTGAAGAATTATAGATCCTGATTTTTACAGCCTCCATCCAATGGGAATGGTGCAGCTGCAGGCAGTGCCCTTGGTGCCAATGTCTGGCTCATCATAATTTTGCAGTGGGGTGGAAAACATGTGGGAGCCTCCTTGAAAATGAAAATCAGGGTTCTAGTCCAGTTATAGGTTATAGGACCTTGAGTCAACTGTAAGGAATGAGAGGGTGGAGTGTAACCATTACCAATTGGTTTTTAATGCCCTAATCCTTAAAGGACCACTGCAAACCATTCAGGAAACACACAAGTCTTTGTTTCTTTCTGAGATTTTTGAACATTATGGGGAAAAGGTCTGGGGCAGGATTTTCCTGCCGGCTTCTGAACCCTGCCGTCAGGCTCAAACAAGGGCCCTTGTTGCCTCCACTGAGGAAGGCCCGCCACATTACGTGCCAATGAGGCACTTAAGTAGACATTTTAGGCGGGCCTTCCTGGTGATTGAGGACCCCGGTGACAGATGTCCCACCTGCTGAGAGCCACTGGCCAATCAGAGGCCAGCAGCTCTCTAACTGAGTAGCCACTGCAGAGGCGGTGGCTGCTGCCGGTACTGGACTCACTGGAGGCGGTGAACCCAGGTCACGGTTGAGCCAGGATGGGAAAGGTTTCACGGCGTAGGGGTCATGGAGATGGGGGCAGTAGAGGGGTTGGCAGCTAGGGCAGGGGTTGTTTCTCATCAGTCCCCCCTTTCCGAAGCTGGGTCCCTCAATTAGGCACTGTACCTTTTAATGAGGAAACGGGTTTGCTTGGCGGGCTCCCTATGCAGCAACAGGCTCACCAGTCACTGGGCTAATATCGGCGGCAATGTGATGAGGCACTTAATTGGGCATTAATTTCCCACTTAAGGGCCTCAATTGGCAGTGGAGCAGGAAGGCCATCCAGGGGCCTTCCCACCCCGGACTTAATTTGGGTGGAGATGGGAAGGTGGCGGAGTCCCAATGTCACCATAATACCCAATTACATACTCTCCCCGCCTCCAAGGTCGCCCCAGGGCAGAGCATAAAACTCCCCCCATTGTGTGGAAAACAGTCACCTAGCTGTGATTTTCCCTAAATTAGCTAATTAATAGCCAGAGGGTGGGCTCTTGAAACTGGAGGACCAATCAGAGGCCTTCCAGTTTGAAAGCAGCAGCAGGATGTCATGGCAGGTAAGTGAGAGGTAAAAGGAGGTACCCTCTCTCTAACATTTCTCAATTTGAAGTCAAAAAAGGCCTTGCAGTTGGACCACCATGCTGGTGGGGGGTGGCAGGGGATCCCCTCCACAGGGTAACCTGCAGCTGCTGCTGCTGAACCCAGGCAGTTAGGGAGGGCCTCTAAGCCTGACTGGAGATCTGTCCCCTGGCCTGCCACCTCGAGGCCATCTCCAAGCAGCTAAACTGTCTTCTGCTGCCTGCGGGGACCTGGAGGCCGACTGGAAAATCCCAGTACGCCTCCTTCAATAGGTCTTTAATTACTTCAGTTGGCTACCCACTGCATGCGGGTACGTGGCCCTGCTGCCCCCACTTCCCGCCTCTAGGAATGTGGCCCGGGGGCGGGATGCAGCTGGGGAACCGGCACAGCCGGCGGTACTATTTTTAGCACCTGCCCACCTCCATTCCCAGCCCCGGAGGGGACTAAAAATCATGCCCCAGGCCCAAAATCAACTCTGCACAGGCAGCGTATGGCGCATCTGGGAGACCCGAGGCCAGTCCAAAATTGTGCCTTGGGCCTTATTTCAATAATTTGAATGAGCTACAACAGCAGTCCTCAGTTAAATGCCAGGAAAGGGAAGAAGTAATCGTGTTCTGCTCGACTCCACATGAATTAAAAGAAAATCTAGTTACCTTTTTGGTGATGGCCGCTGTCTTGCTGGTATCCACAGCTAGAAAACCAGACTGGAGCAGACCCAATGTTTGTTGCGCTCAGCATACCTCAATTTCCCTGAGGAGTCATAAAACAGGCAGTCGGCACCCATTAGAATTTAAAAAGGGCTTAAGAACTATCTTAGGTGCCTATCAGATGTATGATAAATGGCCCATTTTTGGGTTTTTCAGGTATTCTCGACGTACAGGGTATCAGTTCCTGAAATTGATCTTCATTGCACCTGTCTTATGGGGGTAAAATGGGTACATTGAGGCCTATGTCCTTTATTTCTCCCCTGCTTCGATTATCTTTTATAATAATAGTTTCTGTCTGTCCACATTTTCTGATTGGTTGGTGGGCGGAGCACCTTGGTTACTGGCCCCCCGCTCTCACCCCCACTCTCCGGCCTCAGTTACTAGGCTGACACCATAAGAAGGCAGCACAGTGGCGCAGTGGTTAGCACCGCAGCCTCACAGCTCCAGCGACCTGGGTTCAATTCTGGGTACTGCCTGTGTGGAGTTTGCAAGTTCTCCCTGTGTCTGCGTGGGTTTTCGCTGGGTACTCCAGTTTCCTCCCACCACCAAAAGACTTGCAGGTTGATAGGTAAATAGGCCATTATAAATTGCCCTTAGTATAGGTAGGTGGTAGGTGGTAGGGGAATATAGGGAAGGTGGGGATGTGGTAGGAATATGGGATTAGTATAAATGGGTGGTTGATGGTCAGCACAGACTCGGTGGGCCGAAGGGCCTGTTTCAGTGCTGTATCTCTAAATAAAATAAATAAAAATAAAAAAAATAAGAAAGTTGAAGGAGTGAACCTCAGAGTTATATGAAGTATAAAATGGCCTCGATAAAGGGAACCCAAAATGTTACTCTAATGCCAGTTGGGTAGAAGATGTGATTGCAAACTTTGGTCTCGGTTACTGGACTCCGGCCGTAGCTCTCACTGCTCCCCAGCCCCAGTTACAGGTCCCCAGCCCCCACTGCTCCCTGGCCTTGCTTACTGGTCCCAGCATGGGGGGTGGGGGGGGGGGGGTGCGAGTGTGGAAACAGCAATAGGGGGCAGCATTGTGGGGGTGGATGTCTGGGAGGGAAGACAGCATGGGAGTGACGGAGGCAGGGGTGGAGGGCATCGACAGGGGAGGATGGGAGGGGGGACAGAATGGGAGGGGTAGTAGGATGGTCTGGGAGCTATGGAATGGGGAAATGGGGATCCGATGGCATGAGAGGGATAGAATGGAGGATGGGGTTGGCTCTGGAAGAAGGGGTGGGATGGAGAATGGGATGGAAATGATCTGAGAGGGATGAAAGAAATGGGATGGGCATGGCAGGAGAGAGATGGAATGGGAATGATGGTATGGCATGGGATGGGGATTTATAGAAGTACTGCTGCAATAAAGATACTAATTTCACTGCAAATGTTTTGTGGGCATCTGCTGGTATTTAAATATTTTTGAGGGCATAAAATCACTACTTTTTCTGACTTTTTTGACCCATCTAGGTCTTTCTGGGCTGTGATTGTGATTGTGCTGCTGAGAGGTAAATAATGATCAGCTCCCTGTTTTTTTTTACGCTGTTATAGCAGTGGTGCATGATACAAGAATGATAAAGATTCTCCTTTACCCTCCAACTTCTTCCTTCTGCCCACCTCCCATTCGCAGCAAGGTGTTCAGCATTGGCCAGATGTCTGTCAGTAGTGACATGGCTGAGAATGAGAACTCAGTGGAAACAGGGATGTTCCCACCATCTGGTGCCAGTCTTTGGAGTTCCTGCAAGATCAGGCCAGTTTCTGTTCAATGAATGTCATCAATTTTGCCTCACCTGAGAGGGTAGACAGCATGACTGCTCCTCTGTCTTTATTGATGGTGCTGGCTCAAGCAATCTCTAAGAGTTGGACAAAAACCATTCTTCAGACCATTGTCCCATACCCCATGTGGGAAATACCAAACCATTCTCCAACATTGTGTAGTTAAGATGTTAATCTGCCTCATTGGCAATTATAGGGTAGAAACAGTTTTCTGTTGCACCCATTTTCTTGGTGAGAAATAAAAGCTGAGGAGGATCAACTTCCGGCCAGAATCACTTGTGCCTCATCTCCTTCGCCAACTGCCAACTTGGCAGCCACTGACCTCCACGTATCTGATGCCCCCCAACCCCTGCCAAAAATGGGTGTTAGGCCCCTTGAATATGGTAATTGGGGCCTAACCCCTGTTTTTGACTCTGCTGCAGAAATCAGCACAAGGCATGTGTCGCGCATGCTTCGCTTGGTTTTTCTGGATCTACAGTGGCCTAACCAGTGGTTTTTACAGGGACCAGTGGAGGCCGCCAACAGAAAGTTGAGTAATGCCATTCTTTTTACTTATATTAATGTGGAGCCAGGATCAGAAAGAGTGCTTCTCCTGACACCACAGGAATACTGTGGGCCACTGCCAACCCAGGCTTGCCCCCACCTCCTGTTTGTTCCCCAGGATTTAACCAGGAGTGGACTCTGCGTCAATACCAGTGGAATGTGCCAGGGCCCTGATTTGTATTGGGGTACTTGATTAGCATCCACATGTCTTTTGTAGAAAATACCTGAAGCCCCATTTGGAGTGAGACGTTGACTTATGTCTTTGGACAGATGTTGCAGGCACACCACCTGCTTTGAAAACTGCACAAATCCAACTTCTCTGTCCATGAGTCAGGTCCTGCATCCTCTGAACCTACAGCATAGAGTGTTTGTACACTGTAGCACCAAACCCTTGTCTGAAAAAAGCATTGCAAAGCTCTCAGCTACTGTCAGTGGCGTCATTGCATGAACCTCTCTCTGCTATCTTAACGGAGATATTAATATGTTCAAATTTGGTACAAGGTACTGAGCATTCATCTAGTATCAGTAAGAGTAATTTCTGCTCTCTAGTGGCTGTCCTGTGATGCTGCTCTCACTGGGTCAGAGAATATGCTGTATAGTCTCTCCAAGTCCTGCCAGCAAAAGTCTACATGGATACAGCTGAACCTTGTCCTTATAATGCGATCTCTCTCCCTCTTTTTCCACTACGTAGCAGGGGCTCTCTTTCTCTCTCTGTTTCTCGCTCTCTCTCTCTATATATAAATTCCAATCATCCACAGGAATCCTCTGTTCCCCTCACCACCAATAGGGTCTCAATGTCTTTCTCCCTCAACTGAGTGTATATATCTCATCCTTATCTTCAACACTAGGAATCCACTTTGCCTTTCGCCTTTAAAAATGTGTTACTTTCTTTCCCTTCCCTATAAAGAGAGGCTATCTCCGTTCTTTCACAACAGAGCCTGTCCCCTTGTTTTCTGGGCTGGAGAACTGCTGGAATAAATGAAGCCTGGAATTTGTTTAGGCTTATTTTGTTTGTTTCACCAGCATTGAGTTTGAAAATAAATAAAGCTGGGCTGAACAAACTGCTGACTTGATGTATTTTCCCACTGTTGCAGGCAATGGTGCAGAACAGAAGTGGCCTAGGTTCACATTTGAGAGTGCAGCACAACTTATATCTGAACTTTTGTGTTACTTCTCTATCTTAAAATGTGTTCTGAGTGTTTGGATTTCTGAATATCTTTTATTTCTGTGTATCAAAGCATATCAAAGAGAACAGAATAATAACAAAACAGTGGAGAATGGATTAACAACAACTTGCAGTTATTTAGCTCCTTTAACATAGTGCAACATCCCAAGGCTTTTCACAGGTACAGTTATCAAACAAAATGTGACACCCAGCCACATAAGGAGATATTAGGGCAGATGACCAACAGCTTGGTCAAAGAGATAGGTTTTAAGGAGTGTCTTAAAGGAGGAAGGAAAGGTAGAGAGGCGGAGAGGTGTAGAGAGAGAATTCCAGAGTTTAGGACCTAGGCTGCCAATGGTGGAGTGAAGAAAATCAGAGAGAGCAGAGATCTCAGAGTGTAACTCTGGAAGGGTTCCGAAAAACCCGAGTGCAGGAATGTTAGAGACAAAGGAAAGCTGCCAGTTTAATATTTTCTTGTGCTTCAGATTATTGAATTGCAGAATCAAACGCACCCTATAGCTTGGTTGATCAGTCTATGTGACTGGTTTTTGTACATTGAACCACTTGTTATTCAGAGAATTATTCAGTGGACGTCTAGGCTGGATTTAGCACGGGGCACCCACCTGGAAGAAATGGCTGCTGAATTTTTTCTTTGGTGGTTGGCCTTCCAATTCCAAGCAGGCCAATCAAATCTGAGAGAACCAGTGGTTGTTTCTGTCCCATCTTGCAGCACATTATAGATACTCCTGTCGATAAATGATATTGGGCCAATGAAATCTGATAAAACTGATCGGCAGACTAATTGATAGACACAGTGCAACATAGCTTTTACTGTGGACTCAAAACATTTTATTAGATTGATAAGAATATTGTAGGGATCCTGGCATTGATGTAAGTTGCACAGACCAAGAAGGTCTCAGGTTAGTTCTTCAGTTTCTACTGAACCAGGGCTACAAATAGAGGCCTACAGTTATCCTCAGTGTCTGGAACAATAAGCCAGATATTCTCATTGTTGATCACAAACCAGTGATTCCTACTGCAAAGCCGATGGAATGGGAGAGAAATTCAACTCACGGTCATCCATTTTTTCCATTGTAAACCTCCTAGTTTTGCATAGTGGTCTGTTGTGCCAGAATTATGCTCAACACTGTAGTGGCCCGGGCTACTCTTGGTTGTCCAGGGCTCCTGATGTTTGCTAATCGTGGTCCTTTGCCAGTTTGAGGACCCCGAATTCTAAATGCAGGTACAAATAGGTGACATTGTGCTGCCTAGGTTGTACCAGGCGTTGAGCAGCCTAACCGATGATCCAATAGAGACTGCTGAAGGCCACACAAAAAAAAGGCCCAGAAAATGTTCAGTTTTCATCTATTAAGCCCAGGAGGTGCTCATTCTGGACCCTCAAAAAAAATGGCACCCCTCGTATCACCTATCCATCATCCACCAGACCTGTCCTGCTGGCCTCGATAAGCATAGAAGCAGGCCAATTGCCTGCACTCCTGACCAGCAACCTGCAATGGCGTGCCCATTTGGTGCCTGCACTTCGCCAGTGACAGTTTAATGAGGCCAAAAGACGATTTTTTTCTCTCATAGACCTATTATTTCTACCATGTAGTGCTCATATTTTACATGTGGCCTTCATTTTGGATTCTGACTCTCACCACATAAACAAACAGTGAATCTTTTCTGCATCCTGGAGGTACAGTGATGTCCACACAGGAGAATTAATGGTAATGATGCCTTGACTGGAGAGCTATTGACTAAGAGTCTGCAGTTGATTACTGGGAAATTTTAAGTGCAATAAATGTTGCAACATGTTTACTTATTTTCATTGTAATTAGTGGTTCATGAGGAGCAATTTAGATAATACTGGCATCACAGTATGATGAGTTGTATTTACTACCTCATTTAATAAGTCAGAATAGCAGTTTGTTTTTTCTGAATGTATAATTGTATGTTCTTGTATCCTTCCACAATTGAGATCAGCTAACTCACCACAGACATGGTGCCCCCTGGTCTGTATGGCTCAGTACCATAATGGTCAGTGATTTGATCAATTGAGCCATAAAGGACCTAGTGTAAAATTTCTGTGGGGGGGTTGGATGGGAGGGGGGGAGAGAAGATCTCCTGAAACTCTCCCATATCTTCATGAGTAGATCAGGAAAAATGGCATGACTTACTGGTTGGTGCAGTGCAGCGATAATAAAAAAAAGTACCTCGCCTCAGTTTTCACCATAATTTGTGATAAAATCTGAGCATTTAGAAATGTGTGGGCTACTCAACGACAACAAGCACTGATTTGTTAAAGGCAAGTCATGGTTGACACATTTGATATAAAAGTTTTTTGAAGAAGTGACCAGTTGGCTAGCTAATTGTAGGTGTCAGCTACGGCTCAGTACTCGCACTCTTCCCTCTGTGTCAGAAAGTTATGGGTTTAAGCCCCATTGCACACACTTGACAGTATAACCTAAACTGGCACTTCAGTGCAGTACTGAGGAGAGTGGACAATATTGATCCCTCAACCAACATCACTAAAACAGATTAGCTGGCCATTATCACATTGCTGTTTGTTGGGCCTTGCTGTTTGAAGTATTACACAAAGTCAAGATCTACCCCATTAGTTTTGGATGCCACATTGCAAAAAGAACATTAAAATCTTAGAGAGCGTTCAGTGTAAATTAAGCAGGATGAAGCCAATGATAGGAAACTGTAGTTACGAGGAGAGAGGTGACGTACCAATGTGGCATCCACTGGAGCAGAGAAGGCTCAGAGGGAATTACATGCTTCTGCTCCTGATCATTATTGAGTGATTCCTGTTGGAAATATGCTGAGATGGATATAATTACAGCAAAATAACTTGTATTTATATAACATCTTTAATGTAGTAAAATCTCCCAAGGCGCTTCACAGGAGTGTAATCAAACAAAATTTGAGACTAAGGCACTAAAGGACATATTAGGGCATATGACCAAATGTATGGTCAAAGAGATAGGTTTTAAAGAGTGTCTTAAAGATGGAAAAAGAGGTAGAGAGGTGGAAAGGTTTAGGGAGGAAATTCCAGAGCTTAGGGCCTTGGCAGCCAAAGGCGCGGCCATCAATGATAGAACGATTAAGATCGGCCATGTTCAAGAGGCCAGAATTGGAGGAGTGCAGTTATCTCGGAGGGTTGTAGGGCTAGAGTAGATTGCAGAGATAGGGAGGGGACGAGGCCATGGAGGGATTTGAAAACAAGGATGAGAATAATAAAATCAAGGCATTGCTTAACTGGGAGCCAATGTACGTAAGCAAACACAGGGGTGATTGATGAACAGGACATGGTGCGACTTAGAATTTTGAATTATCTCAAAATTATGGAGGATAGAGCATGGGAGACCAGCCAGGGGTGCCTTGGAATAGTCAAGTCTAGAGGTAATAAAGGCAGGAACGAGGGTTTCAGCAGCAGATGAGCTGTGGCTGGGGCAGAGTCAAGCAACGTCATGGAAGTGGAACTAGGTGGTCTTCATGATAGGGTGGATTTTTGGAAGCTCATCTTGAGGTCAAATTTGACACGAAGGGCTTGATTTTTGAGCCCTGCCAGGCCGGGATCGGAGGTGCGCAGGTGCTAAAAATAGCCCTTCCAGAACAGCGCTTCTTATATGTCTTCCTTTTTCCTCCACTGAGGATTTCCCCTACTGTGGTTGACAGGGCCCTCGAATGTGTTGAACCCATTTCCTGTCCTTCCCCTCCCTCCCAGAACCATGACAGGGATCCCCTTGTCCTCAATTTCCACCCCACGAGTCTCCACATCCAAAGGATCATCCTCCACCATTTCCGCCGCCTCCAGCATGATGCCACCACCAAACACATCTTCCCCTCGTCTCCCTTGTCAGCATTCTGAAAGGACCCTTTCCTCCGCGACACCCTGGTCAACCCCTACATCGCCCCTGACAACACGTCCCCATACCACAGCACCTTCCCATGCTATCACAGGAGGTGTAACACCTGCCCTTTTACCTCCTCACCATCCAAGGCCCCAAACACTCCTTCCAGGTGAAGCAGTAATTTACAATTACTTCTTTCAATTTAGTATACTGTATTTGCTGCTCACAATGCAGTTTCCTCTACACTGGGGAGACCAAAGGCAGATTAGGTGACCTCTTTGTGGAACATCTCCACTCAGTCCGCAAGCATGACCCCAAGCTTCTAGTTGCTTGCCATTATAATTCACCACCCTGCTCTCATGCCCACATTTCTGTCCTTGGTCTGCTGTAGTGTTCCAGTGAAGCTGAACGCAAGCTCGAGGAACAGCACCTCGTCTTCCGATTAGGCACTCTGCAGCCCTCTGGACTCAACATTGAATTCAACAACTTCAGACCATGACTATCATTTTGATTGTTTTTTACCATGTGCAAGTCTTAAACTTGTTTTTCATGTTTTTGCTTTCACACAGAGCTGTTTATTATTCTGCCATTAATACTCTCTCTGGACAAATGCTTTGTCTTTTACTATGATTATTACCACTCACTTTGCCTTTTATTCCATGACATCTTTGTCATTTAATCTCTCCTGCCCTCCGCCCTATCACAGACCTTCCCTTTTGTTCTTCTTCCTCTCTTCCCCGCTTTCACTTGCTCAAAGCCTATTACATTTCTAACCTTTACCAGTTCTGATGAAAGATCACAGACCTGAAATGTTATCTTTGTTTCTCCCTCCACAGGTGCCGCCAGACCTGCTGTGCAATTCCAGCTCTTTCTGGTTTTATTCCAGATTTCCAGCATCTGCAGTATTGTGCTTTGATTTTTCTAAAAAAACAGCCCTGCTGGCTGGTGTGCCAGTTGCCCATCTCCATCCCGCTCCAAAGCCATTTTTGCAGAGGTGGGACGGGGGATCAGCAGGGCTACCCACCTGCACATGGCGGGTAGCTGACACGGCTTGTTAAGGGCCACTTAAGGCCAATTAAAGAACGCCGACTGGGAATTTTCTCGGTATCTAGGTTCCGCAGTTGGTGGGGACCAGTTTAGGTGCCATGAGGTAGCCTCCTGATGGCAGACCTGGGGGGCCCTCACTCCAGGCAGGCTTCAAGGCCCTCCCTGCCTGCCTGGGTGCTGTAGCAACTGCAGGCCACCCTGTAAAGTGGATCTCCACACCCAACCACTCACCCTCCCACTCCACCTCCACCGCCATTGGTGGCCTGGCTGCAAAACCCATTTTTTAATTTAAATTTGAAAATGTTGACGAGAGGGTGCCTCCATTTTGAAGTGCCCTCTCCTTACTTATCTGCCATCACAGCCTGCTGCTCTTTTCAAGCTGGAAGGCCTCTGATCTTTGAGCGCCCGCCTGCTGCCCTTAATTGGGCGGTGAGTCCGCCTTCTGGCCATTAATTGGCCGCCCCGGGGAAAATCACAATGAGTGGCTGTTTCCTCACACAGTGCAGGTTTCTGACCAACATTTCATCTGGCAGCAGGCTTCAGAAGCCCACAGGGAAAAACCTGCCTCCAGGTTGTGAGCAGTCTGTTTCAGCCTCAGGCAGTTGCCAGGGAGAGCGATGGAGTTGGTGGCTAGAGAACAGATTTTGTGGCGGGGACTGAAGATAATCGCTTTGGTCTTCCCAACATTTAATTGCAAGAAATTTCTGCTCATCCAGTATTGGATGCCGGACAAACAGTCTGACAATTGGCAGTGGAGGGTTCTAGAGAGGTGGTGTTAGGTAGAACTGGGTGTCGTCAGTGTTTATGTGAAAATTGAAGCTGTGTTTTTGGATAACATCACTAAAAGGCAGGATATAGATGAGAAATAGGGAGAAATAGGAGGTGGGCCAATGATAGATCATTTGGGGTCACCAGAGGTAACTGTGCGGGAGCAGGAGGAGAAGCCATTGCAGGTGATACTCTGGCTATGATTAGATAGATAAGAACAGAACCAGGTGAGAGCAGTCCCACCAAGCTGGATGGCACTGGAGAGGCATTGGAGGAGGATGGTGTGGTCAACCATGTCAAAGGCTGCAGGTAGGTTGAGAAAGAAGAGGTGGGATAATTTACCTTTGTCACATGCACATAGGATATCATTTGTGACTTTGATAACACAAGAACATAAGAAAAAGGAGCAGGAGTAGACCATATGGCCCATAGAGCCTGCTCCACCATTCAAAACGATTATGGCTGATCTTAGGATTCAACTCCATTTTCCCACCCGCTCGTCATATTCCTTGATTCCCTGACAGACCCAAAATCTGTCTTAAATGTATTCAATGATGGAGCATCCACAACCCTCTGGGGCAGAGAATTCCAAAGATTCACAACCCTTTGAGTGAGGTAATTTTTCCTCATCTCAGTCCTAAATGATTGGCCCCTTATCCTGAGACTGTGCCCTAGTGTTTCAGATTCCCCAACCAGCAGAAAGAATCTCTCAGTGTCTACCCTATCCAGCTCCTTTAGAATCTTACATGTTTCAATAAGATCACCTCTCATTCTTCTAAACTCCAGAGAATACAGAACCAATTTACTCAGACTCTTATCATAGGACAACCCCCTCAGCCCAGGGACCAATCAAGCTGCACTGCCTCCGATGCAAGTATATCCTTTCTTGAATGAGGGGACCAAAATTGCACACAGTATTCCAGATGTGGTCTCACCAAAACCCTGTACAATTGTAGCAATGCTTCCTTGTTCCTGTACTCCAATCTCCTTACAATAAAGGCCAACTTGCCAGTTGCCTTCCTAATTGCTTGTTGTACCTGCACGTTGACTTTTTGTGTTTCTTGTACAAGCACACCCAAGTCTCTTTGAATATTGACATTTACAAGTTGCACACCTTTGAAAAAATATTCTGCTTTTCTATTCTTACAACCGAAGTGTATTACTTCACACTTCCCTACATTATACTCCATCTATCCTGTTGCCCACTCACTTAACCTGTCTATATCCCTTTGCAGCCTCTCTGTGTCCTCCCCATAGCTTACCTTTGCACTTACCTTTGCATCATCAGCAAACTTAGATACATTACTCTCTGTCTCTTCATCTAAGCCATTAATATAGATTGTAAATATCTGAGGCCCCAGCACTGATCCTTGTGGCACTCCACTATTCACTGCCTGCCACCTTGAAAATGTCCCGTTTATGCCCACTCGTTGCTTCCAGTCTCTTAACCAATAATCTATCCATTCTAATATATTACCCCCAATTCCATGAGCCCTTATCTTGCCAATTAACCTTTAGTGGGACACGCTATCGAATGCTTTTTGGAAATCCAAGTACACTATATCCCCTTTTTTCTACCCTACTAGTATCATCCTCAAAATCTCTAATAAATTTGTCAAACAGGATTTCCCTTTAGTAAAACCATGTTGACTTGTTCTAATCATGTTGTGCTTTTCTAAGTGCATTATTAAGACTTCCTTAATAATAGATTCCAGCATTTTACCAATGACTGATGTTAGGCTAACTGGCCTGTAGTTTCCTGTTTTCTCTCTCCCTCCTTTCTTGAAAAGCAGTGTAACATTTGCCAACTTCCAATCTGATGGGACCGTTCCAGAATCTAAGGAATTTTGGGAAATCACAGCTAGCGCGTCGACTATATCTGCAGCTATCTGTTTTAGAACCCTAGAATGTAGCCATCAGGTCCTGGAGATTTGTCAGATTTTAGTGTCTTAAGTTTCTGCAATACTTTTTCTCTGCTGATATGAATTTCCTTAATTTTCTCACTCTTTTTAGCCCCAAGGTTACTGCCTATTTCTGATATGAAACTTGTCTTCTACTGTGAAGACAGACACAAAATATTTGTTCATTGTCCTTGCCATTTCCTCATTCCCCTTGATAATTTCTCCTGTCTCTGTTTCCAAGGGACCAATGTTTACTTTAGCTACTCTCTTCCTTTTAGGCGGCACAGTGGCGCAGTGGTTAGCACCGCAGCCTCACAGCTTCAGGGACCCGGGTTCGATTCCGGGTACTGCCTGTGTGGAGTTTGCAAGTTCTCCCTGTGTCTGCGTAGGTTTTCTCCGGGTGCTCCAGTTTCCTCCCACAAGCCAAAAGACTTGCAGGTTGATAGGTAAATTGGCCATTATAAATTGTCACTAGTATAGGTAGGTGGTAGGGAAATATAGGGACAGGTGGGGATGTTTGGTAGGAATATGGGATTAGTGTAGGATTAGTATAAATGGGTGGTTGATGTTCGGCACAGACTCGGTGGGCCGAAGGGCCTGTTTCAGTGCTGTATATCTAATCTAATCTTTTAATATACCTATAAAAGTTCTTACAATCTGTTTTTATGTTACGGGATAGTTTACTTCCATATTCTATTTTTTCCTTTTTTATCAAATTTATAGTGGCCCTTTGCTGGTTTCAAAAACACTCCCAATCCTCAGACTTGCTACTCTTTTTGCAACATTGTAAGCCTTTTCCTTCAATCTCATACTATCCTTAACTTCCTGAGTGAGCCACAGATGGGTCTTTCTAGCTGAGTTTTTGTCTTTCAAAGGAATGTATTTTTGTTGAACATTTTGAATTGTTTCTTTAAAGGTTTCCCACTGTTCATTTACCGCCATACTTTTTTTTACCTTAGCTAGTTCTCCCCTCATGCCTACGTAATTGGCTTTGTTTAAGTTTAAGATTTTTGTTTGTGATTGGAGCTTGTCACTTTCAAAGTTACATGGAATTCAATGATATTATGATCACTGTTTCCCAGTGGATCCTTTACGATGACATTGTGTATTAACACTGCTGCATTACACAATACTAGATCTAAGATAGCTTTATCCCTAGTTGGCTCCACAACGTAGTGCTCCAAGAAACTGTCCCAAAAACATTCTACAAACTCATCTTCTGGACCACTCCTGCCAATTTCATTGTGCCAGTCTATAGGAAGATTAAAATCCCTCACAATTATTGCATTGACTTTGTTACAAGCTCCAACAATTTCATGTTTAATGCTCTGTCCAATGGTATACCTATTGTTAAAAACTATTTTCAGTACTGCGGCAGGAGCGGAAACCTGATTGGAGGGATTCAAACATGGAGTTCTGGTTAAGATGGGCACAGATTTGGGAGTTGGAAGCATGTTCAAGGACTTTGGAGGGGAAAGGGAGATTGGAGATGGGTCCTGGTTTGCAAGGACAATGGAGTCAAGGATTTGTTTTTTGAGGGGAGGGGTGAAATCGGCAGATTTGAAGGAGAGCAGAAACAGTACCTGAGGGGAGAGAACTGTTAACAATATCAGCCCAGTGGGCTCTGGGAAAGGTGGGACGTGGCAAAGGCAGTTGATTGGATAGTCTCAATCTTAGTGACAAAGAAGTCCGTGAGCCCCTTGCACTTGTGGTTGGAGGTGAGGGTGGAGGAAGCAGGGGAGAGAGGTTTAAGAAGACGGTTTACAGTAGAGAGAAGAAGCCTGAATTTATCTTTATATTCCAGGATGTTTCCACAATAGTGAGCTGTTTTGGCAGACGAGAGCAGAATCCGATATTGCTTGTAGTGGTCCAACCAGATCTGGTGGTGAATGGCTAAACCAGTTGTTCTAGGATAGGTTCAAGTTCAGCTGTGATGCTCCTCAGCACCAAATAATTTGCTGATGCTCATTATCAAGACTCATAGGTAAATAATGGCAGAAGTATCAATAAGGATTCAATCCCTTCACAAGAGAAGGGGAAGGGATTAACTGACAATGAAAAACAGATGATTTAAATCTTTCATTTAATCAAATACTGCTGCCTGACTGATTTCTTCCAACCATATACAATAAAAGTTAGAGAAATAGAAGGGACCAGTTACTGAAGTTTGGGGCAGGATATAACAGGACATTAAGGGCTAAATTTACAGGCCCCCAAGGGACAGGAACTGAGGCGAGGGGCCCATAAAATTGGGTGGTAAGGCGAGAGATGGAGTGCCCATCTCCTTGGAATTTAGTCCGGGGTGGGAAAGAACGAGGATTGCCTTCCCACCTCAGGCCAATTGAGTCCCTTAGGTGGCCAATTAGTGGCCATGTAGGGGTCTCTTCCTGCCTCCACCTCACTTTTGTTGAAGTGAGTGGGGCTTGCTGCCGTGAGGAGATGCTGCCAGGTAAAATCTGGTGGGCTCCTAGTGGGGTCACAGGGGCCCCCAGGAAGACTCCATTCCACCATCACTAACCACGCCCCCTACCCTGTCGCTGGGGCCTGCCTGATTGGCTATGGCAATGCCGCTTACCTTCATCACTCTTCTATTTTGCGGGGCCTCCTGCAGTTCCAGCAGTGGCCACCACTCCCAGTGGCACTGCTGGTACTGAACAGCTGCTGGACCTCCGATTGGTCGGTAGCTCTGAAGGCAGGAGCTCATCCCTTAAAGGGATAACGTCCCCAACAGTGGGCAGTTAATTGCCTTCCCACTGTGAAATAGCAATGGGAGCCCGATGGAAGGCTGAAGTGTGGTCTCCCCTACCTCTGGCCTACGACCCGGAGCCCAGTCACTGATATAAAATCCAACCCTAAATGTCTAAACTGCTACCTAATAATAAAGCAGAAATATACATGAAGCTGAAAATAGCTGACAGAAGGATGAGTACTGCAGCCCTTCTCTTCAACTGACCATCCTAACCTTAGTACTCTACCATAGCAGACTCGTCAATTGCCATGTAACCATCACGTCAGAATGTTTAAAAAAGTCTTTGATAAACAAGCTCCCTTTGTGGTATGCAAAAAGCACAGGTGATTTTACTTCATGCTACTAACTATTCAATGCGAGTACTGGGAATGGGGTAGGAAAGTCGAGTTAACATAGAGGTTCAGCCATGAACTTATAGGATGGCGGAGTAGGGTCAAGGGATCATATGGCCTACTCCTGTTCCTATTTCTTATGCTCTTATGTACTTCCTGGCCATTGGAGTAGTCTTAATTTACAAAGGTTCACTCAGCTACATCTATGTACTCTCAATTATATCCAGGCAGTATGCTCAATTGAATCCAGATACCCTCAGTTACATCTAGTTATCCTGAAAAGACCTGAATCACATAAGCACTTTCAAGCATGTCTGAGTGGCATCATGATATCTGAGTATCTCAATCATACCACCTTTGATTTCCCAGGATTGTCAATTGTCAATCCCAATTCAACTGCTTCCAGAGCCACAGAGTTCACTGAGGCACAATATGACTGAAAGAAAGGAAAGAACCAAAGCATTAATTGATCCAGCTCAAATCAGGAGGACCACATCTAAATCCTGATGCTAGCTGACTGTTGCATTTGGAAATGAAAAATTAACAGGAAGTCAAAAAAAAGGGACAACTAGGATCAAGTGCCAGCCAACTAGAACACTGGATTCCAAGTAATTATTTATTATCGAGATGGAAGATGATTTTATAGTTGTTGCATACCTGCTCTTTTGTCCAAAAGATGTTGACAAAGATGGAACAAGAATTCTTTTCTTCATGGATATGCATATGGTTTATGGCTAGTTTTGGTACAGATGAAAGAAAGCTATTTTAGCCTTTTCCATTCTGTTTGTTTTTGTGTGCTTGCACCCCAGGGCATGTGTGTTCCTGTTACATTCCCATTGAAGTACTTGTAGTATGAGAAACGGCACGTATCTCCAGAGTGAGCTGGATTGCACCAGTTCTGCTAATATATTTTGACAAAATGTTTCTGCCAGTACTTCATCTAGCTTGCTTACCACTTGATAGACTTTATGAAAAGACAAAAAAGAAAGATAATTGCATTAAACCTTGTCGGACTGGTTTCTTTCCCATGTGCATTTGGGGAATAAGTTTCACATTTATGCAGATTTTTATCACATCTCACAAACTACTACAGAGGCAAACAATTACTTTGAAATGTAGTGACCATTTTAGATATAGGCAAGTGCAGCCGCCATTTTTGCACAGCTCAGATTCCAGAAATAAATATACATGAAGGAGGCCACTTGGCTCACCTGATTCATCGTTACATAGAAACGTACAATTTACCCCAGCGTCTAACTGCCTCTTGAGTGAATCCAGAAGGACTGGTTGAGAAATATCATTATACCTTTCCATGATACCTAATTGTTCTACATTGCTTTCATTGATCTCACCAAAGCCTTTGACCTCGTCAGCAGACGTGGTCTCTTCAGACTACTAGAAAAGATTGGATGTCCACCAAAGCTACTAAGTATCATCACCTCATTCCATGACAATATGAAAGGCACAATTCAACATGGCGGCACCTCATCAGACCCCTTTCCTATCCTGAGTGGCGTGAAACAGGGCTGTGATCTCGCACCCACACTTTTTGGGATTTTCTTCTCCCTGCTGCTTTCACATGCGTTCAAGTCTTCTGAAGAAGGAATTTTCCTCCACACAAGATCAGGGGGCAGGTTGTTCAACCTTGCCCATCTAAGAGCGAAGTCCAAAGTACGGAAAGTCCTCATCAGGGAACTCCTCTTTGCTGACGATGCTGCTTTAACATCTCACACTGAAGAGTGCCTACAGAGTCTCATCGACAGGTTTGCGGCTGCCTGCAATGAATTTGGCCTAACCATCAGCCTCAAGAAATCAAACATCATGGGGCAGGGTGTCAGAAATGCTCCATCCATCAATATTGGCGACCACGCTCTGGAAGTGATTCAAGAGTTCACCTACCGAGGCTCAACTATCACCAGTAACGTGTCTGTAGATGCAGAAATCAACAAGCGCATGGGAAAGGCTTCCACTGCTATGTCCAGACTGGCCAAGAGAGTGTGGGAAAATGGCGCACTGACACGGAACACAAAAGTCCGAGTGTATCAAGCCTGTGTCCTCAGTACCTTGCTCTATGGCAGCGAGGCCTGGACAACATATGTCAGCCAAGAGCGACGTCTCAATTCATTCCATCTTCGCTGCCTCCAGAGAATACTTGGCATCAGGTGGCAGGACCGTATCTCCAACACAGAAGTCCTCGAGGCGGCCAACATCCCCAGCTTATACACACTACTGAGTCAGCGGCGCTTGAGATGGCTTGGCCATGTGAGCCGCATGGAAGATGGCAGGATCCCCAAAGACACATTGTACAGCGAGCTCGTCACTGGTATCAGACCCACCGGCCGTCCATGTCTCCGCTTTAAAGACGTCTGCAAACGCGACATGAAGTCCTGTGACATTGATCACAAGTCGTGGGAGTCAGTTGCCAGAGTTCGCCAGAGCTGGTGGGCAGCCATAAAGGCGGGCTAAAGTGTGGCGAGTCGAAGAGACTTAGCAGTTGGCGGGAAAAAAGACAAAAGCGCAAGAGGAGAGCCAACTGTGTAACAGCCCCTACAAACAAATTTTTCTGCAGCACCTGTGGAAGAGCCTTTCACTCTAGAATTGGCCTTTATAGCCACTCCAGGCGCTGCTCCACAAACCACTGACCACCTCCAGGCGCATACCCATTGTCTCTCGAGATAAGGAGGCCAAAGAAGAATTGTAAGCTTTCATCTTATGAGCATTAATTGGCCTCACCTCAGTGGTAGCACTCTCACTCTGAGTCAGAAGGTTATGGGTTCAAGTGCCACTACAGAGACTTGAGCATATCATCTAGGCTGACACTTCAGTGCAGTACAGAGCAAGTGCTGCATTGTTGGAGGTGCCATCTTTTAGTGGAGATGTTAAACCACAGCCCTGTCTGCCTTCTTAGGTGGATATAAAAGATCTCATGACATGATTCAAAAAGAGCAGGTATCCTAGCTAATACTTAACCCTCAGCGATTACCTGATGGTTGTTTTTGGGACCTTGCTGTGTGCAAATGCTCTTCCATGTTTCTCAACATTGCCACAGTGAGTACACTTCAAAAGTACTTAATTGGCTGTAAAGCACCTAGGAATGTTCTGAGGTCATGAGAGGCACTATATAAATGCAAGTTCTTTCTTTCCTAAAAGCTAGCTACCTGTTTTGACTGCCTTTTCTTCCATTAAGACAAAGGTTAAAGATGAATAACGAGTGCCTGCCTTGTTCATTTTGGTCTTTTGCAACCTGTTCTGATGAACAACAGTGAGGGTATGTTCACAGCTGTATAACATTACACTATCAGGTTACACTTTTACAATACTTAAAAGTATTTTAATCAAGGCAAAGTTCTGCATCTTGAGCAAGGGCCTTGTTTACATGTTGTTGGTCTTTCATGTGAATGCATTAAATGCCTGTTTTTATGACGCCTGTTTTGCCACTTGAAAATATATCCCTATTCCATTCAAAGACATACAATAGACTAATGTATATTTGAGATGGTGAGTAGGTGACACATCCTGCCCCTTTAACTAATGCTTGCATACATGGTGAATACTGTGTATGCTAACTGCAATATGGGATTACTTTTAAAGCACTAAATCCAAAAAAAAAGTCACATATAAATAAATACATAGACTATATAGCACAGGAGCAAGCCATTTGGCCCAACTAGTTTGTGCTGGTGTTTATATTCCAGGTTATCTGAAGAAAAGAGTGTTTGATGACAAAAGACCTCAAACCTGGCATCAAGCTCATGGTCTACAAGCTTTCTACTCCGAGCTCCATCACGGCAAAAGGCTGCTAGGAAGGCGGAAGAAACGCTACAAGTATGTCCTTAAAGCCACCCTGAAAAAATATGATATCTCCACTGATTCATGGGAATCTCTTGCCTGAGACTGTCCAAAATTGAGAAGAAGCATCTGCGACAGTGCCAACCAGTTCGAACAATGCTGACATGCCCAGGCAGCAACTGAATGCAAACAATGGAAGGAGCGTTCAGAAATTCGAGCATCGCATTCACTCGCCTCAACAAACACCACCTGCTCCACCTGTGGCAGAGTGAGCAGATCCAGAATTGGACCATTCAGTCATCCAAGGACCCACAACCCTGGAATGGAAGACAGTCATTCTCATTCCCGAGGGACTGCCTAAGAAGAAGATGAAGACTCCACAGGAGTCCCCTCGCATATAGATCTCGGGATACAGGTGACCCAATCATTAAAAATAATATCGCAGGTCAACAAAGCAATTAAAAATGTGAACAAAGCACTGTGTTCTATTGCTGGGTGTACAGAATTCAAAAGTAGTGAAGTTATATAAAACGTATATGGCACAGCTCTTGTCTCTATACTATAAAAAGGACATAGAAGCACTTGAGAAATTGCAAAAAAGATTTACAAGGATGATGCCAGAACTGATATATTACAGCTATTGGAAAAGATCGAACAGTTTAGAGCACTTTTCTTCAGAAAAAGAGCAGACCTAATACAGCTCTTTAAAATTATGAATGGATTGGACAAGGTAGATGTGGACAGAATGTTTCCACTTGTGGGAGAAACCAAAACCAGGGGCTTTAAATACAAGATAGTTACTAATAAATCCAATAGAGAAATAAGGAGAAATTTCTTTACTCAGAAAGTGGTTAGAATGTGGAACTCACTACCACAGGAATCAAACAGCTTAAAAGCTTTCAAAAAGAAAGTAGATGAGTACATGAGAGAAAAGGGAATAGAAAGACATGCTGAAAGGCTGAGATGAGGTAGATTGAATGGGAAGCAATTTTTGAGGAGTATCATTACCCGGGTGGATTGCAAAAGCACAAAGCCAAGGTGAGGTGAAGCTCCGAGATGCTGCCACGTAATGGAGAGATTTAAAAATCGTATCATTGTCAGGCAGGGTTGCCAACTCTGGTTGCATGCATTCCTGGAGGTTGTATCATGTGACCTCCTGCCTCCAACCACTCCACCCAGCCAAACAGCCTGTTTTTTCACCACCTCCAATATTTTTATAACGAATACGTGAGAGTCTTCCAAAAAAAGGAACATGTTGCTACCATTTTATTTAAGAATTGTATAAAGGTACAGATTTAAACTTTACTAATCCTGGGTGTTTTCTACAGAATACATAAAAAATTAAAATATGAGGAGGTAGAAATGAGTAAAGATATTTTTGCTATGTGTACTGTACTCTCTAAATTATGCTTACATCAGAGACTTTAATGATCTCATGTTGGCAGGGATAATTTTCAAGCCTTTAAAACCAAAACTTGACATCAGCGCTCCATTTATTTTGTCTTCGCTCTTACTCTTACAAACCTTGGTGACGTCCTGCACTCTGGGCTTTTTCCTTTCACATAGGTTCTTCAAGATTACAAATAAATACAGCTCTGGTGACAGAGTGATAGACTCCAATACTGAAGACACATGCAATCCTGACAATCAAATTATCAATTGGGAAGTTTGGTTAAGGGTAGAGAAATAATTGCAACAGCACCCTGTGCTCACTGACCTACATTGCCTCCCGTTCCAGCAATGTCTTACTATTCCATGTCTTTCTTCTCTGGGATATTTTCTGTTTAGGTATCAAGAAACTCTGTAATGCATATAAATAGTGAGGCATATGCGCTGGAGGAAGAACATTGCAATTACATACATACCATCAGCCGCCTAGGCCCTGAGCTCTGGAATTCCCTCCGTAAATCTCCCTGCCTCTCTACATCTCTCTCCTCTTTTAAGACACTCCTGAAAACCTACTCCTTTGACCAAACATTTGGTCACTTGGCTTAATATCTCCTTATGTGACTTGGTATCAAATTTTGTTTGATAATGCTCCTGTGAAGTGCCTTGGGATGTTTTACTGCATAATAGTCACAAATCGCACAGATGGAGAAAGCCATGGAGAAGTCTGTTGTGCTCTCTGTTCTGAAAAGCACCGGAGGGAAGAACATAAAGTGAGGGTGGGTTAGTGGTCATGAAGAGAGATGATGCTGCTAACGTGGAGACCCAAAGATTCATTCACGCCATGTCTCTGTTCCCCAAAAATCAGGCCATTTGCACATGCAGCCTTTCACTCAGGCCGCTCAGCCTTTGGGTGCTGAAACCATGATGTGACGTTTTAAGCTGTTGCTGTCACTGTAGCTGAGATCAACCAGAAACCCAAGGGGGGAAAGCTTCTCAGTCTCGGCAACTTGGCATCAAACTTGGGAACTCAGGACATCGCAAACGATGCAGCAGGAGCGATCTCATAATGGATGCTATTGGCATTGTACTGTACTTTTAAAAAAGAATGGAGAGAAGCTCTCCTCTATATTGACAGGTGGCAGGCCAGCTTAGAAGTCATAGTAATGACCATAGATTACCAATACTGTGAAGGATCTGTAACTGCTTTGTTTTTTAAACCTGAAGAAGTCACTTTGACACAAAGCCTAATAACTATCTCAGAAACAGTGAGGAGGTGCTCATTGCTAAGTGCTCAAAGCTCAGGGGACTCGCCCCAATGTCATTTCTTGGTGGATATAAAAAAATGATAGCAACTGCACTGGTATTGCAGCAGCTTCCTCATGATATCACTAATCAATTGAACCTCTTTCAGTATTTCCTACAGTTAAAAATAATTATAAATTTAAAAGCCACTGAACTGCTTTTCGCATTTGACAAAGTTAAATATAGATTTGTAGTAAATTTAAAACCATCATGATGATTGGAGATGTTTACACAAAACCCAAAACATCAATTTATTTGTTGATAAAATTGAAATCCCAGTTGGTAAATGATTGATATTTTGTTCACATTAACAGATCTGGAAACTTGTTGTGCACATAATGGCAGGAAATCTCTTGGAAAACAGCGACTGCAGGTAAGATTTGTTTCCCGGTCTTGTTGGCACCATGTGAACGGGATCAGCCTGCTGAGAATTCTTGTTCTTAATCAGTTGGTTGACCATTTAGGAGCAGATGAATCATCATTTTGGTATCTCATTGTTATGTTTGTTCAAAGGTACTGTGATGTACTTGGAAAGCTTTGGGAAAGGATTAGTTCCAAGAAAAGCTCTAAAATCTCAATTTCTCATCTCTCATCCTGCCAGTCGGACAAGTTTGAACTATTTCACAAGGTTACGGTCATGTCAACTATGATGGGCAGATTGGATGAGGGGTTTGTGTGGGGGAAGAAATTTGTTCTTTTTCACGTGTTTATATCTGACTCAAAATAATAACTAGAGGAAATCCTTCGTGAATGCATTTACAATGCTGCTGCCAAGCAGGACTAGGGCAATTCTTAAGCAAATGTCATTTTAATTTCATTATTTCACAATCCTCGTAAAATGACTTATGGACCATTTTACCAGGATGACAATTGCTTATGAAAATAAATACTGACTTTTTTTTAAAGCTGGTAAAGTTAACAACTCAAAGTTAGTGGCCTCACATAATTTCAATATCATAAGGTATTTTACAGATGGGGAAGGCCATTCATCCATCTTAATTCATCTCTCCAGAGAAATCCTACTGTCCCCCCATTGCTGCATTGAACTATTTTTATACGATTCCAACGTTTTCACCCCCATCTCCTTTATCCGGAAATTCATTCCAAAAGTCGATCACTCTCTGCATGAAAGAATAACTTTCTGCTATCAGCTGTAAAATTGTCTTTTACTCATTTAAACCTTGTCCTGCTCTCGCAGTTCAATTTAAAATAATATTTTAATTGTTTTCATGCTATTTACTATCTTATTTACCTCTTTAGAATCACTTCTCAGATGCCCCTTTTCCAGGCTGAAAAGCTGAAGTTGCCCCAGTATTTCCTCATAATTTAGGCGCCGATCCTAGGATTAGTCCAGTCACGCTTCTAGGCAATGCCTCCGATATTTGAATGTCTCCCTTGTTTCCCGATGACCAATACAGCAGATGCACTGCCAAAATCCATGTTTCCCATAATGCCCCTGCAAGCAAGGCCAAAGACCAGCCAGGCATGATACTTCCCTCCACTGAATGTCAGTGCTATGGTCTATTTCTTTTCTCTTCTGTCTAAATGGCCTTATTCAAATTCTCCCAATAGTTCAGTTACCTGGAAGATCATAAGAACATCGAACACGGAAGACAAGTCTGGAAATTACTGTGAGCAATGTTATCCTACAGATGCTTAACACATTGTATAAAAACATTTCTGTCTCTTCTATTTTAACAGAAACATTAATTTATTTAAGATCAACTGGTCGCACCTTCATTAAAATAGCAAACAGGAAATTATAGTAATCCTTGAAGTCTCCACATGATAACATTTCTTTCCGAGCTATTCCTAGCTAATGGCGTAATTGCTATTGGTCATGAATATTAGCTGTTTTCTAGGTGTTGCTAGAGGATGGACAAAGTTTGCTCCCATCTGTTAATGTGTGTACATCTGAAGGATTTATTGACTTACTTCTCACAATGAGGTACCTATGCTGCAAGTAAACATGTTAGAACTCCAGGTCAAGCTTTCCTGTAGCCAGTCGGTATGGAGCAGAAGATTTACAACAGTGTGTGCAGTACGTCTAAACACTTTGATACAGTGCAACCATTTTTATTTATTTAGTCCATTTTGTGAATCTGACTGTTTCCTTTGACTGCACCATCTGCTGAAGAATGGACACAGATGTCCTTCTGAGATATGCTTTCAAATGATTTATAAGAGACCCTTCCCTGTAACTTTAATTTCCACAATTGTTTCCCTTCCTAGCTTTTCTTTCATTCCATCAGTACAGCCTTTTCCTCTCAAACTTGTTGCCTCCAAGATCTGCATTGTCCTAGGACCTCTTTCCTGCCTGAGCCACATGATGTATTTAAAGGGCCCACTGCTGCATGATCTATAGTTTAGGAAACATGCGACTGGATTTAGTGGCAAGGACGCAAGTCCAGGAGGCATCACCTAAAGTGGGTCCCATTTCCACCTGGTCGTGTAGCATCCAGCTGCACACGATCTTGCAGCAGCCAGCCAAAGAACTCAGCCAAGGCGAAGGAGCTGTCCATTTGAGAGCCCGTGGCGGGAATTCAGCCATCGAAGTCAGTGTCAGCTGATGCCACGGCAGGTTCTGGCACCATATTTAAAGTGCTGCCAACCCTGCATTCACTGCTGCCTGCACAGAGTAGTCACAGTCCTTTTCTTGACTACAGCCTGCACAAGGGAGTCCTTTCCTTGGCTGCTGCCTGCATTCATGCTGCTGCTGCTTCCTGACTACAGCCTCCAATCAACCAAGAAGCTGAATGGAAGTCTACAGCAAAAATAGCAGAAGGATGACCCCGTGTGGCCCCACGATTCAGCGATGCCTCCCTGCAGGTTCTCCTCCAGGCTGCAAGGGCAAGATAGGAGGTCCTCTTCCCCAGTGATGGGAGTGTAGTATTGTGCTGCATTTTTGAGTCTTCATTAAATGACAACTGCAGGCTTTATATTCAGATTCAACACAAACACTATTTACTATCTTACTTATCTACATTGCATGACCTCAGGTCCAGGTCTTTTCCTCGCTGATGTGTGTGTGTATGTTCTTTGCAAGCCAGGTGCTGTGTCTCTCGAAATAGTGTCTCCTACTTATATGTATATGATGATGTCATCAGTGGCCTGCTCTCTTAAAGGTATGGTTTCTTAAAAGTGAAGTTACCATTACGCTACATTACAGGGAGGAGGAGAGGGCCCTGCCTGACCAAGTGAGTCTGGATGGAGATTGCAGAGGAGATCAGTAGCCATAGGGGTTACCAGCCTTTGAAACTGGATACAGTGCTCCAAATGCATCAATGACCACCTTCAGTCCACCAAGATGAGTACTCCATACATCTTTTCACTTCTAGCCTTGCATGTAGCAATACAAGAGGGTGCGTTTGGTGGAGTGAGAGTGACCACCCAGTCAGTGGCGAGAGGGTTAAGCAGCAGGCGTGGCTGCATCTTGGCTTTGCTGACCCCCACAAGCTCACTCGAGAGTGGCTGTAAGCAGATGGCCTTCATGTGCCCCCATTCTCGACTGCTGGGCTGCCATCATCATAGGTACTGTGCCTGTCTGTATGGGAAAATTAACAGTCTTCCTTCTTGTGACTGCAGGAGAAGAAGGCACACAACACCAAAGAGAGGATCAAGACCGACGGAGGGGTGCCGTATCTCCACATCCTCACCCCCATGGAGAAGGAGGACTTGGAGATGGCAGCGCACCAGGGCAGCCATGCGATTGCTGTTGGCGAGACAGGATTGCCCACCCAAGAGGGTGAGAGAACGTGTGGAGGGGCACAAGGGTGCCTCTGGCACACAGAGGTATAGTGCTCATGTTACCACCACTGGACACATGGAGTTCCACAGCAAGCATAGTTAGGATGAGGAAATGGGAAGCCCTTATTCCTTAAATGTTTAGGTTCTCTCATGTAATTCAGGGTCAAGCCAAAGGATGCAGAGCCGGCCACCTCAGAGGAGGAGGAGAGATCCTCAGAGGGCACAGCGTCACATCATTCCTATGCATTCTCCACCAGCGCAGATACTCTCATGTTGGTGGGTATGCAGTTGCAATTAGATTCAGGTTCACATGCTGGTGAGCACATGACAGATGTGCCCGAGCAGCTGACCAAGGCTGTGACAGCCCAGGTCCATGCTGAGCCCCAGGCTGATAACATGCCTCTGGAGCTGTCCACAACATGGCAACTGCTGGAGCTACAGTGAGAGGTGAGATAACATCTGGCGCAGCTTCCAGAGGCTATGCGTACCCATGAACGGATGATGGAGGAGTCCATCCAGGCCATGAGTGCTGCCATGTCTTTGGCATGTGTGCACATGGTTTCCTCCATCGAGAAATTGGTGACATTCATTGAGAGCCTAATCCAGCAGGTCACTCAGTAGGTGCTGGAGATGTGCGCAGACCTGCATGCCATCGCCTTGTCTATGAGCTCAATGCAGCTGTGGCAAGGCGAGAGGGGAAATGAGGCACTTGATGTCTCCACCAGGTCCTTGCACTTCTCAGGTCAGCAGGGAAGTACAAGTGTGCCTTGCAAAGGGAGGAGGAGCAGCTGATTCTGCTTCTGGAGGCTGCTCTCAGGGCACACCTGGTATGGTCAGCAGTTCCTCAGCCCCACTGCCTGAGATTCTTGTGCGATGATAGAGGAGGGTCCTGCACCTATGCAGGAGGCCCTCATTATTCTGGGGCCCTCCAGGCTTCAGGCAGCCAGAGGAAGGACGCCAAGGTTATCCCAAGTCACGGGGCAGCAAGATCAGCAGTCTGCCTCCACCTCAGCTGCCAGCGCAGGGGTAGCTGCTTGTCGGAGCACATGTAAGAGAGGTAAGGAGGCACCTAGCTGCATTTGCGGTTCAGTGATGAATAGAATATGTAGATGTTAAGCTTCCTTCTGTTCTGCAGCTCAGTAAATCTTTTGTTCACTGTTACTGCTTCTAATTCTAATTCTTGCTGCCCTTTGAGATCTCATGCCTCCCTTGCTTCCTCCATGGGCTTAAGGTGATGGACTAAGACACATCCTTTCAGCTCCTCAGCATTGCGACTGTACGCTGTGCATCTGGGCGCTAGGCAATGGAGTGCTAAATGAAGGAGGTGACGGCAACGTTGCTTAAAGGTGAGGAATGTTTCTGAAAGGGAAAAATGGTCACAGGAAATGGCTCTGTATTAGGGCGTCCCGAGCCTCCCGTGCACGTATCTATTGCACCTTGCCTGTGGTTCAAGGGGTCCCTCATCTTCCAACACATTGTCACCTAGCTGCTCCACATCCTCATCGTCAGAGGAGGCATCATCATCAGCAGTGTCCTCATTATTCAACGCCTTCCCTTTTGTCTACAGAGGACAGGTCCCTGCATATGAATATATGTAGCTTCTAGCAAAGAACATGTCCAGGTGTTGCACCTTTTTTGAATTAAATAAAAGCGTGGGGGTCAATAGTTCTCTTGTGCATTCTCTATGGCAATGCCTTAACCAATCAGAGTTGATTTGCCAATCAATCAGCACCCTTTTCTAATGCAGTATAAATTGTCCTGATGAGTGCAAGACAAACATCTTCGACAGCATGTCTCCTTTTTCAGCAATACTCAATTTTCCTTTCATTCATCTCAACCTTGGGGTTGCCTAAATTAGCACTGCATCAGAACCTATTTTCATTCAGTTGTGTTTCTCTTGGTCTAGTTAGCTTTGTTGTTGAGGGGCAGGAACGTGGCCTGCTGTAGCCAGTTGGTATGGGATTCGGCTTCCAGCGTAAATTGGTACTAAACGCGATCTTTCAACGTACGCATAATTGGCAGGTGACACCCGGATTTCTAACCGTGCTTGCATACATGCCCTCATCTGCCATGATTAAGAACCTGTGTTTGCTGATCTCAGCCAGAGTACTATTGACTCAAGCGTCCCTAGTCTAGGGAAGGGAAAATCAACCAGGGTTCCCACTGTTGATTACTAGTCAGTTTTGTGCACTGTAAAGTGTGTGTGTGTGTGTGTGTGTGTGTGTGTGCGTGCGCGCGCGCGCATGCGCGCGTTACCGGTTACACTGTCCTCCATTTCCTCCTTTCAATAAAAAATAAGTTAATATGAGTAAAAAGCAAAGAGAGCTAATTTATGCTCTCATTTTTTTTGCAACTATTAATAAGTGGAGGAATGTGTACCTCTACATGACGACAGAATTGATCTTGGTTGCAATGTCCTCCACTATCAAATAGCTTGCCAAAACACACTCTTTCGACTCCGAAATGAAGGATTGCAACTTATAGAAGGAATCCTACTCATTCATACCTTGAGAAGAAGAACATGGTGGGGGTGGGGGGGATGGGGGAAGGTGTGTGGGAGGATTTTATAAACAATGAAACTGGAGGTTAAATTAGACACTTTATAAATCTCATCACAGCCACTTAATCACTCAATCAGAAATTCAATTCCATAGAACCATAAACATTCCAACGAAATCAACAGGAAACAGTGAGCAGGAACCTACATTTTAAACAAAAGTGATTAAACTTCTAAAATACTCAAACCAGAAATTCTATAACATGGGAGTGAATGGGATGTGGCTGAGCATATTGAGGCAGTGTTTACCTGCAGCTGACTGTATAGTAAGGATTATTCTATAAATCTATATCACATTGCATGCTATTTTACATTAAATGGAGACAAAAAGCTGTGTACACAATGGCTCAATATAAAATGTTTTTGCACTAAAACTAAATCATTTCCATGAGATCAACTGCAATCCAGTAAAAGTGGCTTGGCCCCTTTTTAAGCCAGCTTAACAGATGCGTGGCAATTTTTTTCCCACACTTCGTAAGTTCGATGCTGGTGGTTCAACATTTTCCCCCCGATCTTCTCCTTCTAATCTTCTGCCCTCAAAATGACAGCTGACACTTAGGGCTGGATTTTCATGTTGGGGGCAGGAAACGGAAGTCGAGACCTTTTCCGGGATCAAAACCCATCCCAAGGTGTGGGGAGAACAGAAATGACTCCTGAGTTTCACAAGGGTGACACCTTAATTGATGTAGAGATGGTTTTGGCTTCCAATTAACAGCCACAGGGGACAGAATGGAGATGGGACAATTCAAGTGTGGGCCCCGATTTACCACGACAGCCATTGCTGTAGCTGCTGTTTGATTGCTGAAAGTGAACAGTGAAGATTCACAGTGAACTTTGGACTGCATTTTTCATATCAATGATGTCTCAGGAGTGCAGCCCTCAACCCTCAGGACAGCTTTCTGAGTATTCACCCTCTAGTAGACACACAAGCTGAGGAGCTTCTGGGCACATGCTGCTCCTGAACATGGGAGGAGTGTATGCCAGGTCACTTACTGACCCCTCAGGATGGCTCCAAGCAATAGTGCAGCTGAGGACCTGCCAGCACTGAAACATGAAGCTCCTGATGAATAAGGGCAGATGCCATTGGCCATAGAGGATAGCAGTGCCTTTTCTCACTCTCTTTTTCCTTGAAGGACAAATGGACACATAACGCCCAAGAGAGAGTACTGCATTCATTAAGAGGATGCATTGCACTCTATCCTGTCTGACAGCATGCAAAACACTGAGTTGCATTGGGAAGCCTCATCACTGCAGAGGCTTCTGCTCTCCAAGGCTATCTCTCATGATCTTCTCTTGTGTCTCCCACTGGTGCAGGCTCCCACTCTACGACACCTTCTTACTCTCCCTCAGCAGTCCAAGATGAACATCAAGGAACCAAAGAAGCACTGTCACACTTAACAAGCGCACAGAACGCCAGTGCAGACACTGTCACCTCGGTGGGTCCTCATGTGTGATTAGATAGGGTGGCACTGGGTGATGAGCATGGCACCAATGTGCAGGAGGAGGTGCCAGAGACAGGGTAGATGTGGGCAGTTCCTCTTGGAGGCTGGAGGACAGACACAGCTCTACTCAGCTGGGCTCAGATGCAGGGCCTCAGGAGTCACTGGAAAGGAGGCTCTACCTAGACCAGCAGCAAGAGATGTGCTCCCATATCTCGGAGTTCCCTGAGGTAGTGCGGGGTCACGGGAAACAGTGGAGGTGTCCATTCAATTCATGTGTGCCACAATGGCTCAGGGCTATAAGAACCTCCACTAAGAGAGTGGCCAACCTCATGGAGAGCCATATACGGCAGCAGTTGAAGTGTATGCAGGAATTGCGCACTGATGTCCGTAGGATGCATGCCACACTCTCTAGCCTGGACTGATCAGTGACACTGGTGATGCATAGATGATTGGAGATTGGAGACCATTTTCACCCCAACCGGTGCTCCCCTCCAGTCATCCTGAGTGCCCGCCAAGGGCTGAGGATGTCAGCGAGGATGATGGGTGCCAGCTCTCACAGGGTGCCTTCATTCTTCTCGGCCTCTTTGGATCCTCTGACAGTGGGAGCCTTTGTACAGAAGGGCCAGTGATGAAGGTTGACCCTGCAATGAGTCAGGTGCAGAAGCCTCTGGAGTTGCCCCCACAGGCACCTCCATGATGAGGACAACAGCCACTTGCATCTCAGCTACAAGCAGAGGCAAGTGAGCAGGCTGCCTCCAGCTCCTCTGAGGCCATAGGGGGAGCACCGCGTAGAAGTGGCCGAGTGCGGAGTCCACCGCGTAGTGTGGAGCACTGATTGGTTCACTGGGGTGTCTTCTTGCTTTAACTGAGCTGCGTTTTCCTTTTTGAGTACAATGTAAATAATGACATTTGGAGCCACAGATATGAGACTTCTTTTATTGATGATGGGACAAGAAAATAGGTATGTGGTGGTGGAGGAGATCAAGGGTACCTCAATGGTGGCAGCAAAAGCTCCGGGCAGATGTGCTTCCTTCATTGGCGGTAAGAGTTTTGATGTATTCTCAATGGATATATTAGTACAAGCACTTCAGAGTGAGTTCCATACCATGCCCTTCATCCTGGGTTAGAGGAGTTCAGTTGAAACATTCCTGAATAAATGATCCCTGACATTCATAGTGTCCTGATGAGACCTTCGCAACCCACTCTGTGCCCGGCTACCTGCACGTTCAGCCGGAGCACCTTGGTGTTCTGCATCCTGTCCTTTCGCCTCCTCTTTCTCTTCCTCTTCTACCTCCTGCTCTGCTCTTCCCCCGATGAGCTGTCTCCTTCCAGGGCCTCACCGTCCTCATGGTCCATACTTCTCTGGAGGGCCATGTTATGAAGAGCACAGCAGATCACCACGACGCACAAGACCCTTGCGGGAGGGTATTGCAGGGTGCCTCTCAACCGATCCAGGCACCAGAAATACATCTTGAGAACCTTGATGGCCAGCTCAATAGTTGTCCTAGTGAGCAGGTGGCATTGGTTGTATCGCCTCTGTGCCTCTGTCTGGGACTCTCGTAGAGGGGTGAGTAGCCATGTTTTCAAGGGATATCCCTTGTCCTCAAGGATCCATCAACGGACTTTGGGGGTTGGAGTAAAGAGCTGCGGTAACCTGGACTGATGGAGGATGAAAGAATCATGGCAGCTGCTAGGAAAGTGAGTGCACACATGGAGGAAGCTCTTGTTATGTTTGCAGACCAGCTGAATGTTGAGGGAGTGAAAGCCCCCTCAACAGTCTCTTCCCACCTACATCCGTGACTCTTCTGACGCCCTACGTCATTTTGACAATTTCCAGTTTCCTGGTCCCAACCGCCTCCTCTTCACTATGGACGTCCAATCGCTCTACACCTCCATCCCCCACCAGGATGGTTTGAGGGCTCTCCGCTTCTTCCTGGAACAGAGGCCCAACCAGTCCCCATCCACCAACACCCTCCTCCGCCTGGCTGAACTTGTTCTCACATTGAACAACTTCTCCTTCAACTCCATGCATTTCCTTCAAGTAAAAGGTGTCGCTATGGGTACCCGCATGGGTCCTAGTTATGCCTGTCTTTTTGTGGGATATGTCGAGCATTCTTTGTTCCAGTCCTACTCAGGCCCCCTCCCCCAACTCTTTTTCCGGTACATTGATGACTGTATCGGTGCCGTTTCCTGCTCCCGCCCCGAACTAGAAAACTTTATCAACTTTGCTTCCAATTTCCACCCTTCTCTCACCTTTACATGGTCCATCTCTGACACTTCCCTTCCCTTTCTCGACTTCTCTGTCTCCATCTCTGGGGATAGGTTGTCTACCAATATCCATTATAAGCCCACTGACTCCCACAGCTACCTCGACTACACTTCTTCACACCCTACCTCCTGTAAGGAGTCCATTCCATTCTCCCAGTTTCTCCGTCTCCGACGCATCTGCTCTGATGATGCTACCTTCCATGACGGTGCTTCTGATATGACCTCCTTTTTCCTCAACCGAGGATTTCCCCGCACTGTGGTTGACAGGGCCCTCAACCGTGTCCGACCCATTCCCCGCACCTCTACCCTCACCCCTTCCCCTCCCTCCCAGAACCGTGACAGGGTTCCCCTTGTCCTCACTTTTCATCCCACCAGCCTCCATATCCAAAGGATCATCCTCCGCCATTTTCGCCACCTCCAGCGTGATGCCACTACCAGTCACATCTTCCCCTCCCTTCCCCTGTCAGCATTCCGAAGGGATCGTTCCCTCCGTGACACCCTGGTCCACTCCTCCATTACCCCCACCACCTCGTCCCCGTCCCAGGGCACCTTCCCTTGCAATCGCAGGAGGTGTAATACCTGCCCATTTACCTCCTCTCTCCTCACTATCCCAGGCCCCAAACACTCCTTTCAGGTGAAGCAGCGATTTACTTGTACTTCTTTCATTGTAGTATACTGTATTCGCTGCTCACAGTGTGGTCTCCTCTACATTGGGGAGACCAAGCGCAGACTGGGTGACCGCTTTGCGGAACATCTCCGCTCAGTCCGCAAGCAGGACCCTGAGCTTCCGGTTGCTTGCCATTTCAACACTCCCCCCTGCTCTCATGCTCACATCTCTGTCCTGGGATTGCTGCAGTGTTCCAGTGAACATCAACGCAAGCTCGAGGAACAGCATCTCATCTACCGATTAGGCACACTACAGCCTGCCGGACTGAACATTGAGTTCAATAATTTCAGAGCATGACAGCCCCCCACTTTACTTTCATTTTTAGTCATTTTTAGTTATTTTTTCTTCCTTTTTTTTTTGCATTCCTTTTTACATTTTTTACAATCTTTTTTTGCATTTATTTCATTTCATCTTAGTTTGTTCAGTTTGCTTACCCACTGTTTTTTTCAGGTTGTTTTTCTTCAGGTTTGCACTTGCTGATGTTCAATATTCAGTATATTCACACCTAATCTGTACTAATGCTTTGTCTTTCAACACACCATTAACATATTGTTTGCCTTTGCTCCGTGACCTTTTGGTCAGCTATGTGGCCTGGTCCAATCTGCACCTTCTCCTTTGTTATCTCTTGCCCAACCCCCACCTCACTTGTTTATAATCTGTGACTTTTCTAATATTTGTCAGTTCCGAAGAAGGGTCACTGACCCGAAACGTTAACTCTGCTTCTCTTTCCACAGATGCTGCCAGACCTG
The DNA here is from genome assembly GCF_036365525.1 of Heterodontus francisci. Lineage (NCBI taxonomy): Eukaryota > Metazoa > Chordata > Chondrichthyes > Heterodontiformes > Heterodontidae > Heterodontus > Heterodontus francisci. Next base: position 90,090,821 of record NC_090383.1, on the reverse strand, counting down.
CTGAGTGAATCCAGCATTTCTTGTTTTTGTGTGAGTGAAAGCCCTTCTTGTTGATGAATCTTACTGGCTGGTCATTGGGTGCCTTGATGGCCACATGGGTGCAATCGATGATGCCCTGAACATGGGGGAATCCAGTGATGGAGGTGAAACTTAATGCCCTCTGTGCCTGCGAGGCTTTGTCTGTCGTGAACTGAATGTACTGTCCAGCTCTGGCATATAGGGTATCAGTGACCTGCGAGATGTAGTGATGAGCAGCTGTTTGCAAGATGCCACCAAGGTCTGTTGCTGATGCTTTGAAGGAGCCAGAAGCAAAGATGTTCAAGGTCACAGTGACTTTGAAAGCTACTGGCAGGGCATGGTGACCAGTGCTGCAGACTGTGAGGTTTTTGGCAATGAGGGCATGGATGTCTGTTACCATCTACCTGGAGAGTCACGGTCTCCTGCATCACTGGGTCTCGGTCATCTCCAGGTAGCCCTGTCTTCAGTATTAGATTCTACCATGTTCTTCTGTCTCTTGTCGCTCTCCCTTGTATTTCTGATGTCTGTCGCTCCGCTCTTCCTGCAGAGGATGTTGCGCATCATTGCCACTGGGCCCAAAATCTGAAAGTCGTGCCCCCATTGCCACCTGCAGCTTTCCTTGTGCTCAGGTTGCCTCCCAATTGTGATTGGCAGCCTTGGCCCTGCTTTTATGCCCCTGCGATACAGGAGGGTGATGACCCCCCCTACGCTGCCCGAGTTCTTACTGCCCACTCCCTATGCCACCTGCGCCAAGGGGAACCTGTTTGCCAATGGCCAAGACCGCCTCTGTGCTGTTCACCCTGTTATGGTGCCCAGGTAATTCCCTGGGGCGGCCATGACTGGTTATTGCCTCCCTTCACCTGGTCTGCCCCAGACAACACATGCAGCCTGTGCATCCCTGCAAAAATCTCAACACTCCCCATTAACAAGCTCTTAATGAGCTCCTCAAACACCTTAATTGACCTTAACTAGGGATCAGGCAGGGCTCCCGCCCCAGCGAACATGGTCGGCGCCTAGAATAAGGGGGTGGTGGTGGCATAGTGGTAATGTCACTGGACTAGCAATCCAGAGGCCCAGACTAATGTTCTGGGGATACAGGTTCAAATCCCACCATGGCAGCTGGTGGACTTTGAATTCAATTAATAAATCTGGAATTTAAAAAAAGCTAGTCTCAGTAATGGTGACCGTGAAACCATTGTTGATTGTCGTAAAAACCCATCTGGTTCACTAATGTCCTTTGGAGAAGAGAATCTGCCGTCCTGACCTGGTGTGGCTTACATGTAACTCCAGACCCACAGCAACGTGGTTGATGCTTAACTTCCCTCTGAAATGGCCTAGCAAGCCACTCAGCTGTACTAAAGAGCTAAAAGGAATGAAACCGACAGCCCACCCGGCATCGACCGAGGCACTGGAAATGACAACAGCACAGCCAGCCCTATCGACCCTGCAAAGTCCTCCTTCCTAACAGCTGGGGGCTTGCGCCAAAATTGGGAGAGTTGTCCCACAGGCTAGTCAAACAACAGCCTGACATCGTCATATTCATGAAATCATACCTTACAAACAATGTCCCAAACACCACCATCACCATCCCAAGGTATGTCCTGCCCCACTGACAGGATAGACCCACAATAGGTGGCAGCACAGTGGTATACAGTCAGGAGGAACTTCTGGGAGTCCTCAACATTGATTCCGGACTCAATGAAGTCTCATGGCATCAAGTCAAACATGGGCACGGAAATCTCCTGCTGATTACCACCTACCGCTTCCCCCCTCCCTCCCCCACCTCGGCTGATGAATTAGTACTGTCCATGTTGAACACCACTTGGAAGAAGCCACTGAGGGTGGTAAGGGCACAGAATGTACCTCAATGGTGGTGGACCTCAATGTCCATTACCAAGAGTGGGTCAGTAACACCACTACTGACTGAGCTGGCTAAGTCCTAAAGGACATAGCTGCTCGACTGGATCTGGGTTCCACCAGGGCCACTCAGCTCCTGACTTCATTACAGTCTTGGTCCAAACATGGAGAAAAGAGATGAATTTCAGAGGTGAGGTGAATTGCCAGTAACTGCCCTTGACATCAAGGCAGCCTTTGACCGAGTGTGGCATCAAGGAGTCCTAGCAAAACTGGAGTCAATGGGCATCGGGGAAAAACACTCCACTGATTGGAGTCATACCTAGCACAAAGGAAGATGGTTCTGGTTGTTGGAGGTCAATCATCTCAGTCCCAAGACATTACTGCAGGACCTCCTCAGTGTGGTATCCTAGGCCCAACTATATTCAGCTGCTTCATCGATGACCCTCCCTCCATCATAAGGTCAGAGGTGGGGATGCTCACTGATGATTGCACGATGTTCAGCATCATTCGAGACTCCTCAGATACTGAAACAGTCTGTGTCCATATGCAACAAGACCTGAACAACATTCAGGCTTGGGCTGATAAGTGGCAAGTTACATTCATGCCACTCAAGTGCCAGGCAATGGCCATTTCCAACAAGAGAGAATCCAATCATCTTCCCTTGACATTCAATGGCATTACCATTGCTGAACGCCCCACTATCAACATTCTGAGGGTCACCATTGACCAGAAATTAAACTGAATCAGCCATATAAATACTCTGGCTAAAAGACCAGGTCTGAGGCTGGGAATTCTGCGGCGAGTAACTCACTTCCTGACTCCCCAAAGCCTGACCACCATCTACAAGGCAAAAGTCAGGAATATGATGGAATACTTTCCACTTGCCTGGATGAATGCAGCTCCAACAACACTCAAGAAGCTTGACACCATCCAGGACAAAGCAGCCGCTTGATTGGCACCCCATCCACCACCTTGTCCTGTCGAATTTCTTGACCTTCCATGGCTGAACTACTCCCTGCAATGGGTGAACTTGTTGAGCTAACAGCGAACGATTTCAGGAATGATTATTTGTGATGAAAACATTCTCCTCAATGTAGATACTTAATGAAGAGGTTTCATTCTAAGAAGCTTTCTATTGATTAGTTTGATGTTAATCTTAGAATTGCACAATTAGGCCAAAGGGAACTGCAATTATTGCATTCTTGGCATTTAGGAAGCAGCAAGTTTTATTCTGGACTGTGCCACCAGATCTGTATGATCCACAGTAAAACAGACATTGGCAACTATTTTAAGATTTTCAGGCATTTCTAGCAGATGCAGAAGAAAACTACAATTCCCCAAGGTTAAAATATTACACACCGATGGAAATACTTCCATTTCAATGCTAATGCCATTGAGAAATGACAAAGAATTAGGATTTGAGTGAATATCATTTTAATTAGATATGTCTGAAGCCATTGATCTGATTGTGGAACAAGTTGCCATGTGAGCTCTTGGCTGTGACTGCTTTCACAACATACAAAAGGTTGGTGAGCTTTAGGGCGATGTGTCATTTGGTCACAGTGGTCTCGTGGGACCCATTTTCATCACCTTTGGGGGTCTGAGAAGAATTTGACAGAAATCTGTTTCTGCTTCTCCCAGGAGATGATGTGACAGTGGTTTGGAAGAGTTCGGGGTGGTGGTGGGGATCGTTGATGGGGAGAGGCAGGGTTTGAGGGGATAACAACATTATTGGGGATCATGATGCTCAATTGCACTTTGTGTCTATGGCACAGTCAGTGGGCCAGCTGGTCTTTTTCAAGTGTCATTTACATATATTTGTAGGATCGGTATTCTCTAATAGTAATTATTATCCTTTTAGGAATCATTCTCGTAGCCTTCCTCTGAACCTTTTCCAAGGCTACCATATCAACCACCATGTGAGGAGTCCAAAACTAATGTTTTGTTACTGTTCAATGATCTGTGGATGGTGTTCCTACAATGACATAAATGAGCAACCCATCAATATTCCATTCTTTATCCTCATTATTGTCATCTTCCACCTCAGAGGAGACATTTGTGACTTCAACCAAGGTTCCACTTAAAGTGATGAATGTGGACAAACTATTTGCTCAGACGCACAGGGGATAGTTTTCAACTTCAAGTGAATCACCCATCCATTATAGAGCCCATCTGATTTCCTCCCATTGATTTTAATGGGAAAACCTCTGGCGGTTCTATATCAGGTAGGCAATACATTCCTCCAGGTTACCCGCCCAATGGCAAATTACCCCAACAGTTTGAAAAAATGTAACTTTGGAAGAAGACCATAGAAGAGATTTACCTCTTTGTTGCACCTGTTGAATGCTCGGCTTCCCATTGCATTAAGGCCACTACCCTGACAATGTTGACCCAGATTTCCTGGGATCATCCAAGATGATGTTATTGGGCCAAAACCAGCAATAAGAGTACGGAAAGTCCTCATCAGGGAACTCCTCTTTGCTGACGATGCTGCTTTAACATCTCACACTGAAGAGTGCCTGCAGAGTCTCATCGACAGGTTTGCGGCTGCCTGCAATGAAAACGAACATCATGGGGCAGGATGTCACAAATGCTCCATCCATCAATATTGGCGACCACGCTCTGGAAGTGGTTCAAGAGTTCACCTACCGAGGCTCAACTATCACCAGTAACCTGTCTCTCGATGCAGAAATCAACAAGCGCATGGGAAAGGCTTCCACTGCTATGTCCAGACTGGCCAAGAGAGTGTGGGAAAATGGCGCACTGACACGGAACACAAAAGTCCGAGTGTATCAGGCCTGTGTCCTCAGTACCTTGCTCTATGGCAGCGAGGCCTGGACAACGTATGCCAGCCAAGAGCGACGTCTCAATTCATTCCATCTTCGCTGCCTCCGGAGAATACTTGGCATCAGGTAGCAGGACCGTATCACCAACACAGAAGTCCTCGAGGCGGCCAACATCCCCAGCTTGTACACACTACTGAGTCAGCGGCGCTTGAGATGGCTTGGCCATGTGAGCCGCATGGAAGATGGCAGGATCCCCAAAGACACATTGTACAGCGAGCTCGCCACTGGTATCAGACCCACCGGCTGTCCACGTCTCCGCTTTAAAGACGTCTGCAAACGCGACATGAAATCCTGTGACATTGATCACAAGTTGTGGGAGTCAGTTGCCAGTGTTCGCCAGAGCTGGCGGGCAGCCATAAAGACAGGGCTAAATTGTGGCGAGTCGAAGAGACTTAGTAGTTGGCAGGAAAAAAGACAGAGGCGCAAGGGGAGAGCCAACTGTGCAACAGCCCCGACAAACAAATGTCTCTGCAGCACCTGTGGAAGAGCCTGTCACTCTAGAATTGGCCTTTATAGCCACTCCAGGCGCTGCTTCACAAACCACTGACCACCTCCAGGCGCAGATCCATTGTCTCTCGAGATAAGGAGGCCCAAAAGAAAGAAAGAAGTGTAAGAATGTTAATGAGGTGAAAAGGGGAATTCCCTACCACTGCCTCTGATTCTGTCTCGTTTTCTCAATGACACCCAGCAGAGGCCTGTAGAACAAAATTGGCCCCAAAATCACAAGAAGCTTTATAATCAAAATTATGCTACAGACTCAGAAAATAACTTCTAAACTGAAAGTTATGGGATAGTAACCAGAGAAAACTGATATGTTTTTATATAATTACACAATATATTTTATCAAACATATAGAATGTTACACAATATTTATCTGTATGTGGTGCAGATGCTATGATGATGTAAAAATATTACTTTATAGAGCCAGAAATGTCATAAGATCATTGGTCTTCCCTACCATCAGTTTATCTTTTTTGTAACCTATGTCAGATTTTTTTTTTGATGAGATATCAGCTATTTTCTTTGCTGGAAAACTTCTTACTATGGATTGCTTTCATCCAATCCAATTTTGTGAAGTCTCCTTGCCATCTTTACATGCCTAAGAATTTTTGAGGTGACAACTATCCATTTTGTTCAACATCCAACAGAGTTGGCACTATCTTGTTGAGTCAAGGATAGCCTTCTTTCTTTTCAGGATTTCCTTCATTAATATATGCTGTTCATCTTCACCTTGGGCGCTATGGCATTGGAAGGATGAATGAGAACGGGCAGAGACTGCTTGAGTTGTGTACCTATCATAACCTCTGCATCACCAACTCGTTCTTTCACACTAAACCCTGTCACCAGGTTTCATGGAGGCACCCAAGATCACGTCGTTGGCACCAGCTAGACCTCATTGTCACAAGGCGAGCCGCCTTAAACAGTGTTCAAATCACACGCAGCTTCCACAGTGTGGACTGCGACACCGACCACTCCCTGGTGTGCAGCAAGGTTAGACTCAGACCAAAGAAGTTGCATCATTCCAAGCAGAAGGGCCACCCGCGCATCAACACGAGCAGAATTTCTCACCCACAGCTGTTACAAAAATTTCTAAATTCACTTGTAACAGCCCTTCAAAACACTCCCACAGGGGATGCTGAGACCAAGTGGGCCCACATCAGAGACGCCATCTATGAGTCAGCTTTGACCACCTACGGCAAAAGTGCGAAGAGAAATGCAGACTGGTTTCAATCTCATAATGAAGAGCTGGAACCTGTCATAGCCGCTAAGCGCATTGCACTTTTGAACTACAAGAAAGCCCCCAGCGATTTAACATCCGCAGCACTTAAAGCAGCCAGAAGTACTGCACAAAGAACAGCTAGGCGTTGCGCAAACGACTACTGGCAACACCTATGCAGTCATATTCAGCTGGCCTCAGACACCGGAAACATCAGAGGAATGTATGATGGCATGAAGAGAGCTCTTGGGCCAACCATCAAGAAGATCACCCCCCTCAAATCTAAATCGGGGGACATAATCACTGACCAACGCAAACAGATGGACCGCTGGGTTGAGCACTACCTAGAACTGTACTCCAGGGAGAATGCTGTTACTGAGACTGCCCTCAATGCAGCCCAGCCTCTACCAGTCATGGATGAGCTGGACATACAGCCAACCAAATCGGAACTCAGTGATGCCATTGATTCCCTAGCCAGCGGAAAAGCCCCTGGGAAGGACAGCATTACCCCTGAAATAATCAAGAGTGCCAAGCCTGCTATACTCTCAGCACTACATGAACTGCTATGCCTGTGCTGGGACGAGGGAGCAGTACCCCAGGACATGCGCGATGCCAACATCATCACCCTCTATAAAAACAAAGGTGACCGCGGTGACTGCAACAACTACCGTGGAATCTCCCTGCTCAGCATAGTGGGGAAAGTCTTTGCTCGAGTCGCTTTAAACAGGCTCCAGAAGCTGGCCGAGCGCGTCTACCCTGAGGCACAGTGTGGCTTTCGTGCAGAGAGATCGACTATTGACATGCTGTTCTCCCTTCGTCAGATACAGGAGAAATGCCGTGAACAACAGATGCCCCTCTACATTGCTTTCATTGATCTCACCAAAGCCTTTGACCTCGTCAGCAGACGTGGTCTCTTCAGACTACTAGAAAAGATCGGATGTCCACCAAAGCTACTAAGTATCATCACCTCATTCCATGACAATATGAAAGGCACAATTCAACATGGTGGCTCCTCATCAGAGCCCTTTCCTATCCTGAGTGGTGTGAAACAGGGCTGTGTTCTCGCACCCACACTTTTTGGGATTTTCTTCTCCCTGCTGCTTTCACATGCGTTCAAATCCTCTGAAGAAGGAATTTTCCTCCACACAAGATCAGGGGGCAGGTTGTTCAACCTTGCCCGTCTAAGAGCGAAGTCCAAAGTACGGAAAGTCCTCATCAGAGAACTCCTCTTTGCTGACGATGCTGCTTTAACATCTCACACTGAAGAATGCCTGCAGAGTCTCATCGACAGGTTTGCGTCTGCCTGCAATGAATTTGGCCTAACCATCAGCCTCAAGAAAACGAACATCATGGGGCAGGATGTCACAAATGCTCCATCCATCAATATTGGCGACCACGCTCTGGAAGTGGTTCAAGAGTTCACCTACCTAGGCTCAACTATCACCAGTAACCTGTCTCTAGATGCAGAAATCAACAAGCGCATGGGTAAGGCTTCCACTGCTATGTCCAGACTGGCCAAGAGAGTGTGGGAAAATGGCGCACTGACACGGAACACAAAAGTCCGAGTGTATCAGGCCTGTGTCCTCAGTACCTTGCTCTACGGCAGCGAGGCCTGGACAACGTATGCCAGCCAAGAGCGACGTCTCAATTCATTCCATCTTCGCTGCCTTCGGAGAATACTTGGCATCAGGTGGCAGGACTATATCTTCAACACAGAAGTCCTTGAAGCGGCCAACACCCCCAGCTTATACACACTACTGAGTCAGCGGCGCTTGAGATGGCTTGGCCATGTGAGCCGCATGGAAGATGGCAGGATCCCCAAAGACACATTGTACAGCGAGCTCGCCACTGGTATCAGACCCACCGGCCGTCCATGTCTCCGTTATAAAGACGTCTGCAAACGTGACATGAAATCGTGTGACATTGATCACAAGTCGTGGGAGTCAGTTGCCAGCATTCGCCAGAGCTGGCGGGCAGCCATAAAGACAGGGCTAAATTGTGGCGAGTCGAAGAGACTTAGTAGTTGGCAGGAAAAAAGACAGAGGCGCAAGGGGAGAGCCAACTGTGCAACAGCCCCAACAAACAAATTTCTCTGCAGCACCTGTGGAAGAGCCTGTCACTCCAGAATTGGCCTTTATAGCCACTCCAGGCGCTGCTTCACAAACCACTGACCACCTCCAGGCGCATATCCATTGTCTCTCGAGATAAGGAGGCCCAAAAGAAGAAAGAAGAATCTTCACCAAAACAGCATTCAGTTTTCTTGTGGCTGTGGTTATAATCACTGTTACATCTAACCTTTATTAGCAAAGGTACCATTAGCTAGACTCAAATGTAAAGGTTAAGTGCCTCATTTCCTGTTATTAGAGCTCGACATCAAAATTATTTCAACTATTTTACTACTGGATAGCTTAATGTATCACTGGCGGTAAATGAACATGCAGTGCTGTGGAAATTATAACATTGACTTCGTGCCAGAATGCCTTAACACGTCATGGCAGGATATAGACCACCTAATTATTTAAAGATGTGTTTTGATGTAAGTGGTTTCTCAGACATTGAAATCACAATTTTAATGGTGTGAAAGCTTATCTTGCAATGGCTTTTAACCCCTGCTTGCGCATAAGCAAAAATTGCTAAACTTCTCATTTGTTTTAAAATTAGCAGGTCTACCATTCTGCTTCTAGCAGAGTAGAGCAATAGCTTACAAGAATTAAAATAGAAAATCTTGGGAGATTCTCAGCAGGTCAGGCAGCATCTGTGGAGATAGAAACAGAGTTAATGAGCTGAATTTTACCAGCCCTATGGTGACGGGCTGGAAGGCAGGGGGAGTCAGAATATCGTGATGAAAGGCATTGGAAGGGAAACCTGATGTCTTTACTTCGCAACCGGATAATCCAACGGGTGGCTGGCATGGTGGGAGGACCTGGTGGCGGGAAGCTAATTAAGCCTGTTTAACAGGCAATTAACTGCAATCTTACCAGGGATTTTGAATTTTACAAAGAATGCATGGGAACTACAGGGCTTTAGAGCCTCGCCAGGTATAAGGAGGCAGTGGATTAGCAGGAGGTCAGTACTGGCTGCAGGTAGCAGCCTTTGGGAATACTCGCATGGCTTGCAAGGAGGGTAATGCACCCTCTCAGGACCACTCCTCCTCCTCAGAGGTGGACGGCTGACCCGCAGACAAAGCAGCTGTCTGCACTTGTCCTTGACCTGCGTGAGAGAGATTAATTAGATTCTTATGCATATTCCATCACATCCTTCAGATTACTCCATGTGACCAATGGTGAACACTTGGGCAATATGCCTCATGTCAGCCAGAGGCTCTCTTGTGCCCATCCATTAGGCCACTCACACCCTCAGGGCTCCACTCCTGTCTCACCATCTGTTATGGACCAGCCCGCATGCTGACCTCTGAGTTCCAAAGCCTCCTCTTCCATTGGCATCAGGATGGCCAGGTGAGAGACAAAGGTGCCTGCTTTGGCCTTTTCTTTTGCATTGTGAGCAGTCTGCTCTTGGAAGCACAGAAATGACCATTGTCAGTTGCCTGCCAAAGCCACACAAAATGCCAACGCTGGTGGCAACCTGACTGTCCATGTTGATACCACAGGAGAACCTCCACTCAGTAGCAGCAGGGCAGGAATCAACTCTGACTGACCAGAGCCCTTCACAGAGAGGCTGACATGCCTCTGACAGCCGGTGCTGCTGCCTGGCTATTGACAGTGACTGGGTGGACATGCCCTTTCTACTAATCTCACATTCATGCCTACTCACATGCAAGGTAAGCAATGGATGGTGCACTCACCATGGCAGAACGCATGAGGTCATTAACCCTCTTGCAGCACTGCAGCCAGGTTTGAGATTAGATCGCATGGCTACTGACCTCCTCTGTGATATCTGTCCAGGCTTGCTTTGTCTGGTGGACTGGTCTCCTTCTTCCGTCCCAAGGGAAGAGGACATCCCTCTTTGCCCAAGCAGCCTGGAGGAGGACCTGCAGGGAGGCATCATTGAACCGTGGGGCCACCCTGGATCTTGTTTCAGTCATTGCTTGTGAAGCCTTCTTCTTCAGGGCATCACTGTGCTGCCTTTGAGGGTGGATGGAATTGTCAGAGTGTTGACAGCCCTTTAAATATGGCACCAACACTTCCAGTGTCATGACCCCACACCATACGCATCACCTGAGTGGACGGTTCTTTCACTTCACAATAGTTAATTGGCTGCCTGCCACTGAATCGTATTCTCCAGCAAGCCAACACCTAACACCAACAACCCTCTCCGCCACCGCACCCCCCCCCCCCCCCACCGCCCCCCACCACACACCGCCACCCAAACCGCAGCAGCTCTCGCTTCCGGTCCTGGCAGTAGGACCTCAGGGCTTTCCACAAAATTCAGCCAATGTTTCAAGTCAGCTACCAGCTCTGACGAGGGGTCATTGACCTGAAACGTTAAATCTCTTTGCAGATGCTTCCTGGTCTGCTGAGTATCTCTCGCATTTTCTGTTTTTACTTCAGATTTCCAGCAGCTGTATTATTTTGCTTTTGTATTAGAGCTAACAAGAATTTATCATGGGCAATACATTGTGTCACTGAAGGATGGTGCTTCAGCCATTGATTTATTCTGGGGTCAGGAAGGAAATGACAGGCTCATAAATTATGCCTCAATTAAAATACTTTCTTTCATTGTCAAGTTTTTCATCATGGTTCTTACTGGAACCAATTGAATTGGTTATTCTTTTCTTAGAAGAATCAAGTAAGAATTCTCTTCTAAGAAATTTACTTAGAAAGAAAACCACATGCAGGTTTTGTGCCACAATTATTACATATAGATTTGATTCCGTGTTTTTGCAATAAATCACAATTGTATCACTTTTGTGGGGCTACCATGAGTCAGAAACATAGAAGAGCTTGTGATAATATGCCTCCTAGTGCTTATTAAAACCAAAACCAGATATTAGTTGTAAGTTAAATTTTCTTTTGTGAATTGAAGACGATTGACTTCCTGTATCTTTGGATCGCCAACATGTGACATCACATTATTATTGCTCTCCACGAATGATGTGAGGTACCCCACTAATCCTGAGATGCCTCCACTTATTTTCACAAATAAAAGCAATTTTAAAATGTACGCTTTATATCTAATGCAAAATAAAGAATGGCCAGGGAACTTATTACAAATGGGATAATGGATATTGGATTTGAAGTATGAGAGAAAAAAGACCTGTATTTATATAGCACCTTTTTGTGACCTCAGCCAATGAAGCCAATGAGGTAGGAATACAGTGTATTGAATGGAGGAGGGTTATCATAAATAGCATGACATATGCAGAATGTGTGCCAGTACCTTATCGGTGCTGGACCTTCATTGAGTAAGGTGGGATCACATAGGCACCCAGGCAATACAGGGGGGAAGTTACACTGTCAAAGGTGCTGTCTTTCAGATGAGACATTAAACTAAGTCCTCATCGGCCATCCCAGGTGGATGTAAAAGACCCCATGGCGCTATTTGAAGAAGAGCAGGGGATTACCATTAGTGCCCAGACCAATATTTATCCCTCTTGGAACACCACCTAAAACAGATTATCTTGTCAGATATCTCATTGCTGTTTATGGGACCTTGCAGTGTACAAATTGGCTGCCATATTTGCCCATATTACAACAATTGAGAAGTACGTTATGGGTTGTGAAGTATTTTGGGATGACTTGAGGCCATAAAAAGCACCATAAGAATGCAGGTTCTTTCTTTCTTTATTCATCTGTTCACTCATGTCATAGTCATACAGTCATTACAGCACAGAAGGAGGCCATTTGGCCCATTGAGTCCATGCAAGTTCTCTGTAGAGCAATCCAATTGGTCCCATTCCCCTGCTTTATCCCCATAGCCCTGCAAGTTTATTTTCCTCAAGTGCCCATCTAATTTCCCTTTGAAATCATTCACCGACTTTGCTTCCACCATCCTCGTAGGCAGCGAGTTCCAGGTCATTACCACTCACTGTGTAAAAAAAGTTCTTCCTCACATTCCCACAGCATCTATTGCCTAAATTATAGATCTGTGTCCCATAGTCCTTGTACCATCAGCTAATGGGAACAGCTTTTCTTTGTCTAGCTTATCTAAACCTGTCATAATCTTGTACACCTCTATCAAATATCCCCTTAATCTCCTTTGCTCCAAGGAGAACAATCCCAGATTCTCCAAACTAACATTTTAACTAAAGTACCTCATCTCTGAAACAGTTCTGGTAAATCTCCTCTGCACCCTCTCAAGGCTCCTCACATCCTTCCTAAAGTATATTGACCAGAACTGGATGAAATACTCTAGTTGTGGCTTAATCAGAGCTTTGCACGTGTTCAACATAATGTCCCTCCTTTTGTACTTAATACCTCCATTTATGAAACCCAAGATCCCAAATGCTTTGCTATCTATTCTCTGAATATGTACTGCCAGCTTCAAAGATCCATGCACGTGAGCCTCCAGTTCCTTCTATCCCTGTACACTCTTTAGAACTGTGCCATTTAGTCTATTTTGCCTCTCCCTATCCCTTCCGCCAAAATGCATCACTTTACACTCCTCTGCATTAAATTCTATCTGCCACTTGTCTGCCCATTCTGTTACCCTATCTATGTCATGTTGCAGTCGATTGCTATCATCCTCACCATCTGCCACAACTCCAAGTTTGCTGTCATTGGCAAACTTTGAAATTTTACTCTGTATTTCAATATCAAAGTCATTTATATATATATAAAAAAAAATGTGGTTCTAGCACTGAACCTTGGGGAACGTCACTATTAACTATCCCCCAGTATGAAAAACAACCGTTTACCATGACTCGCTGTTTTCTGTCCTTAAGTCAATTTTTTTATCCAAGCTGACACTGACCCTCCTATTCCATGTGCCTCAATTTTGTTAACCAGCCTTTTATGTGGTACTTAGTCAAACACTTTCTTAAAATCCATATAGACAACATCCACCACTTTCCCTTCATCAACTTTCTCTGTTACTTCAACAAAAAATTCAATTAGATTTGTCAAGCATGATCTGTCTTTTCCATTATAGTTTTTTCTGTCAATCTTTGGTTCCACTTTACCTGGCTAGATCCCCTCTCATCCCATTGAAGTTGGCCCACTTCCAATTTAGAAGTTCTAGATTGTTCCTTGCTCTTCTCCATTGCTAATCTAAACCTTATGAAACAATGATCCCTCTTACCCAAGTGTTCCCCCACAGACACTTGGCCCACCTTATTCCACAGCACCATATCCAGCAATGCCTTCATCCCAGTTGGACCGAGAACATACTGGTCAAGGAAGTTCTCCTGAACACATTTCAGAAATTCCTCCCTCTCCTTTCCTTTACTTAAACATTATCCCAAGTCCACTCTATAGTTCTTGCACATCTCTGTGATTTCCCTGCAGATTTGCTCCTCTATCTCTCTCACTATTTGGAGGCCTACAGAATAGCCCCAGTAACATGATCATATCCTTTTTACTTCTCAAATATAACCAAATGGATTCTGTATTTGCCCCCTCAAGGACATCCTTCCTTTCTAACAATACAGTTTCTTCCTTAATCAGTACTGCCACCCCACCTCCCTTTTTTCCTTCTCTATCTTTGCTGAACACTTTGTATTCATGAATATTAAGCACCCAGTCCTCACCATTTTTTAGCCATGTTTCTGTTATTGCCACTACATCGTATTCTCACACAGCTATTTGTGTTTGTAGCTCACCAACCTCATTCACCACACTTTTTATGTTTACCTGTCTTTGTATTCCTCTTAGTGCTTCTTAGTCTGCTCCTACCTAATATGGTACTGCTTCCTTTTCTAGTACTGTTCAACACTCTCTCTCTCCTTTATGCACTTTATTCCTCTTTTCTACTTCTATATTCTTGTGCCCATCCCCCTGCCAATTTAGTTTAAACCCTCCCCAACCACACTTGTGACCCTTGCCACGAGGACATTGGTCCCAGTCCTGTCAAGGTGCAACCCCTCCCTTTTGAATAGGTGCCTCCTGCCCAAGAACTGGTCCCCATGTTCCAAGAACCTGAAGCCCTCCCTCCTGCACCATGCCTCAAGCCATGCATTGATCCTCCCTATCTTCCTATTTCTACTCTCGCTAGTGTGTGGCACTGAGAGTAATCCAGAGATTACTACCTTCGAGGTTCTACTTTGTAATTTCTTCCCAAGCTCCTTGAATACTGACGGTAGGACCTCAATATCTGCTCTGTCTATTTCATTAGTACCAATGTGTACAACAACTTCTGGCTCACTCCCTTCCCCGCAGAATATTCTGCACCTTCTCCATAATGTCCTTTAATGGCACGAGGGAGGCAACACACCACATGGGACTCACAATGACGATTACAGAACTGTCTCTCTGTCCCCCTAACTGTGAAATCTCCCAGAACAACTTCATTTCTGCTCTTTGCTATTCCCTCCTGTGCAGTCCCTTGACCATTGGTGTCATGGTCTGGACTGCACTCCTTAAAGGTGTCATCACTCCCAGCAGTCTCCAATACTGAATATCAGTTTGAGAGTGGCACACACCCCAAAGACTCCTGCACTTCCTGCCTCCTCCTACTTTTCCGGATGGCCACTCATCTACCATCCTGAACTCTCACTGCCTATGGGGCGACCACCTCCTGGAACATACGATTCAGGAAAGTCTCATCCTTCCTGATGCTCCGCAGTGACTCTAGCTGCCCCTCAAGCTCAGAAATCCTGAGCTTGAGCTCAAGCAGCTGGAGACACTTCCTACACATGGTCCCCCAAGACACATGAAGTGTTCTGAAGTTCCCACATTGTGCAGGAATTGCAAGCAACAGTTCTTATGATCTAAGAGAAAATCCCTGTTCCCTCTTTTGACTCTATATATAACACACACTTTTGCCTCTCATTCATTTGAGAATTCTTTTTTTGGGACATGACAGATGGGATAAATATTGGGGAAATAAAACCTCTTACAATTCCATTTGCTCAAACCTCAGATTATTTTGCTTTTGAATCTTTAGATTTCATTTTTTCTTGAGGGTATATTGCAGCTTGTCTTATCAAAGGATTGCAGTATGATAGTCATTTGAAAAACAAACAAATAACAGCTCCTGGAAAACAGCCTGTGATTTATTTTTACGGCTATGATCAGATGCATCTGTCTTCCAGTTCTGTGGTGTTGCAAGTAGCTTTTAGCTAAAGTTATTTATGTTGTCAGGCATCTTAACACCCCAGACTCTGGACCCTATAACATACAGTGCTTGTTTGGAAAGCAGAAAAAAAAGTAGACCTCTATCTCATCTAAACCTCCATGGAATGTTTATGGCAACCAACCCAATGCAGAAGGGTTAAAGCATGACCCAGGGTAAGTCCTTCAACTGTAATTATCTCTGTAATGTAAGATAGGTTGAATGCATAACAGTCATTAGAGCTATTCTAGACATTGCTGCTTCACCAAGCCCTGACATGCTCTCCTCTTGGGTACAGCTCGCATTTCACCAGGATCATGTTCGCTGTTAAGAAATATCTTCAGCATGTCTGCTGACAAACAGGATGTGGTGTCCATTATTCACAGGGATGTTTATATGTACTACTCTGAGAGACAGCAAAGAAATGAACAACAAGTTGCCTTTCTTCAATTGCTCCTGGCTAGTTTTTTGGAGACATTTTCTTCATTCTGTTCCTTATGGACAATTAACATCTGAAGCTATACTTTACCCCTCTAACATGTTTTGTTTTTCATGGCAGCACTTTTTGATGCAACAACAGTTTCCGATATAACATGAATTGTTTGTGGCTAACTCACTGTGAGGGTGGTTTGCACTGTTCAACTCCCACCTGACTGCAGCAAGTATTTTTTGGTTATGAGGGTATAACCCTAACTTGTTTTATTTGTCAAATGAACAGCTGCCTTGTGGGCGTCTCGGGAGAGACCACGGCTAAGGGAGTAAACCCTAACAGAAAATCCGGAGTGGAACCCCGTAGGCGGTCATGTGTCACCTTTGGCATGTTTCCGGCAGTTCCTGCAGCCATACCGGTGCCAAACGTCGTGCTCTGCACTCCTTTGGACCCCACCAGAAAGGCCGAGAGGGGGGTTTTGACGCTTGGGCAACTCTCAACCTCCATACATTCGCCCAGGCATGCGCCATGGAGAGGTCACTCCATAGTTGCCTCACAGCGACTGACACCACTGACCACCTCTAGGCGCTTACCCATTGTCTCTCGAGACAAGGAGGCCAAAGAAAGGAACTCACTAATGGACAAATTACAGTAGTGACCCTTGTGGTAACATGATCAAAATCTATATTTGCAACTTTAATTTTCTGGAAAAAGACCTTATGTAATGGCAAGGAAAATCTATACAGACCAAACAATGTGAATAAACAAATGGATTGCTAGCCTATTTGGGCAGGTTGTCCTTTCAGCCACAAAATGTCTTCACTATGGCTTGTCCTTAAAAACAAACCATGTGCGATAGGTCATCATGAGTGTGAAGATAGCTGTGCCTGCTTGTTTATGTTACAGTAATACTTCTGGAATAACAACAACAACTTGCATTTATATAGCATCTTTAATGTAGAAAGAGTTCCAAGGTGCTTCACAGGAGCTTAACAAGACAAAAAGGAGATATAATGATAGTTAACTAAAAGCTAGATCAAAAAGGTAAGTTCAGGAGTTCTTAAAGGAGGTTAGAGAGGTGGAGAGACATAAAGGTTTAGGGAGGGAATTCCAGCTCTAAGGGCTTAGACGGCTGAGAGCCCACTCACTAATGGTGGGGCAAGGGAAGCCAGGATACACAAGCAGCTAGAGTTGGAACAATGCAGCGTTCTTGGAGGGTTGTAGGGCTGCAAGAGTTTACAGATTAAGGAGGGGCGAAGTGACAGAGGGATTTGAACATAAAGGTCGGTTGTGGGAAAGATGGGTATAGATTGGGGAAGTGACATCCACTTCAAGGACTTTGGAGAGGAAAGGGATGTTTGAGCTGGGGTGTCAGTTTGCGAGGACAGAAAGATTATGGGCGAAACTTTTGATGAGGGCACATTTGAAAGGGAGGGGGACAGTTCCTGAGGAAAGGGATCTATTTACAATAGTACTTGCATGGAATCCAGGAAGGGAAATTAGGTAATTAGTAGTTTAGTGGGAATAGGATCAAGGTAGCTGGAGGTGAGTCTCATGGATAAGATGAGCTCAGAGAAGGGAGATAGCATAAAATCCAGAGAAAGAAGCAAGATCAGTGTGAGGGCAAAAGGCTTGGAAGGGAGAGACATGGCGGAGGCAGCTAAATGGACAGCCTCAATCTTAGTGACAAAGATGTCTGTGAGCTCCTTGCACCTAGTATTGTTGGCGAGCCTGGATGGGACAGGGAAGAGAGGTTTAAGGAGATGGTTAGTGGTAGATAAAAGAAGGCGAGGGGGTTATCTTTAGTTTCAAGGATGATCCTGGAGTAGTGAGCTGTTTTAGCAGAGGAGAGCAAGGCCCGATAGTGCTTGGAATGGTCCTGCTAGATATGGTGATGAATGACTACATCAGTTGTGCACTATATACATTCAAGTCTGTAGCCATTGGACTTCTTAAACTAAAGATAGGGGTTGTACCAGCGGGAATGACCAGGGTAGCAGTGAGTAAAGGCTTTGCCGGGGTCAAGGGCAGCCAAAGTGGAGGTCAGGACATGATTGAAAAGTTCAATAGCTGCAGAAGTATTGTAGCCAATGGAGGTCCAATTGCTAAGACAATTGAGAATTCAAAAGACTTAGCGGAGAGCTTTTCTAGAAATGGATGCAGAAGGAAGTGGGTTTGAAGGGGATGTGAGTGAGCCGGGATATAACGATATAACGATTGGAGGTGGCCTTCTCTGTGAGTGAGATGATGGGAATAGAGAGGCCACATGACAAGGCATGCTTGAAAAGGTAGCCATGAATATGGGTAAGAGAGTTCTATGGGGAGAGAGGTTAATGGGTGACAGGAAGGCAGTGAACTTAATGGAGTAAGGGCAAAGTTAATGAAGATGGAGATTGAAATTACCATGGGTGTGAAATCTCTCAGTGCAAAGGCTGAGGAGGAAAGGAGTAAGGATATCTCAGTGAAAAGTTTGGGGTGGACAGTAGACAACAAAGATTTTAAAGGAAAGGTGAGTGGGCTGGATTAAGGTGAAGTGCTCAAAGGAGGAGAAGGTACCAGAGGACTAGAGGACAAACCAAGGTGGGATATGGTGATAAGGCCCACACCATCACCATGGCAGTTTTGGTGCAACAGATGGTGGAAGGTATAGCTAGGTGAGGAGGCTTCAATAAATGTTAAGGTATCATCACTCATGAGCCATGTTTCCGTCAAGGCTATGATACCAATGCAATCATCCACAATAACGTCATGGATGACAAGGGCCTTGTTTGCAAGTGAACGGACATTCTGGAGGGAGATGCAGAGAGGGGTGGTGATCGTTGATCCGCTGGCAAAGTCCATGGGATCAGCAATGGGAAGGGTGAATGGGTCAGGAAGGAGGTTAGAAAGATTAGCCCCCAGCAAGAATGCTGGGTGGGAAAGAGGATGGGGAAGTTGGGGATACTGCCTTTCAGGATGCAGCAACAAGTGGCAGGAAGCAATATTGTCTTTTGGAAGTCCAGTGTAGCCCAAACCTAGAGAAAGGGCATTGCAATACTGAATAAATGGGTCACCTCACTGGGGAGTCATTAGAATATCTACTCTAAAAATGCCATTACTGTACTGCCTTAGTAGTCATCAGGGAATTTGCTTAGCAACCTATCATAATTATTTCATTGCAGTGCCATTAACATTGGTACAGATAGGCCATATACCCGGTTCCTGTTCTGTAACTGTGAACAATTTGTAATGCATCTTTTATAGTTTCTGAATTTTTCATTAAATCTTCAATCTTAAATAGTCAATCTAATACCTGCCTTGAATGGTTTTGAGATTAAGTAAAAGAGTATGTAAAAGAACCTGAGGTCATTGGAATATTTCAGGTTGAAAACTAGTGATCCTCCAATAGTGCCTTGTTTCTAACATGGATGTAAACTTTATATAATGTTACAAATTGATAGTTCTTGGAGTGAAGCAGAATGTTGTTGATGTCTGTGAATAAATGTATAGATAAACAATATAAGAAACAATATAAGGAATGTCAAAAACAAGAACTCGCAGCGTCACTTGGCAGATTCACATGCAGCACTTGTAGCAGAATCTGCCTGTCAAGGATTGGCTGTCACAGCCACAGCAAAGGTGCACCATAAGAAAACATCCCACCTAAATGGATTGTTTGCTGCATGTCCATTATCTTTCGTAGATGGAAGGATGCCAACCATAAGAAGCTGTAAAATACTGCATGAGTGGTTATTTTCTGCACCTTTGTTAATTGTCTTACAAAAGTTGTTTTTGGCCTGCAATGAAGTTTGTTTCCAATTTTAATACATTCTTAACATCAGGTCAACAATCCTTTGCTTGGTGGCTAAACGCATTCTAAAGGTGCCACATCAGTGCAAGAAGCTGCAAAACAACTACTTTAGGAATCTCCAGTCATGGCAAAGTAAAATTTGCAGCAGCTAAATTAAGACTGTTTCTTGAAGTGGTGAGGTCAGTCAACTAAATGTTCTTGCTGTTGTGCTTTGCTAATATATTGTTCTTTAAATAACTGTGAGCTTGTTTGAGTTTTGATTTGCCGGAAGCATTGAGTCTTAAGTGGCCAGGTGTCAATGCAGCTCTTGCTGCGAGGTATACCACCCAGCTCCTTAGCACTTAACACAAAAATTGATCAGAAGTTCAACTCCTTGAAGGCAACAAAAGCTAAAATGGAGCAAAATGGCAATTTATTTCTGTTTATTCTAAAAACTCCCTGGTTTATTCTGTTCTCCACATCATGAACTGTGTTTTCAGGCAAATATTAGACCTGTTGTTTATTTCTAGCATTTTCTACTTTCTATCTAATGTTATAGTATTGTCTGAAATAGTCAGACTGTGGAAGCTGCCTAAAATATATTTGAGCTCCATACATGGAAGTGTTTATGACAACTAATTAATTGACTGGATTGTCTCATTGGCAAAACTGAAATTTGTACATATCTAGGCCGTTTATACATATTGATTAGCTTTTAGAGGAGGGCTGGAAATTGTCCCTACCGCATTCATAATCAGTGGAGGAAAACTTTCCATGTATCAATTTGAAGTCAATAATACACTTGAAGACTAGTCCCAATTTAATGCCTAGTTTTGAAATCATTATTTAGTGTACACATGAAGCACAGATTTATAGCAACTAAATCCATGAACAACGGCCCAATATGACACATGTCACTATTGGAAGCCTGTTGTATTTCTGCATGTATATACAATCAGGCAGTTTTTATCATCTAATTCTATCAATCTTACTGCTGGATGACTAATATTGTGTAATGCTATCATATAAGAGCTACATCCGCCCACCTCATCACAAAATATCAACGTGTATATGTTAAAGCAGAAAAACTGGTTCTCTAGCTTGTCAACAAGTTGCTGAGATGGCACTTTAATGTAATTGGGGCAATTAATAAAGCCAGCTAATGTAAAGCTATATACACATATGATATAGGTATTGTTGCTCATAGCAATCAGCTGTGGTTTCTGGATTAGGGAAGCAGTTTATAAATTTCTCAGAGCTCAAGTAACTTTTGTTCAATTACCTTTTGGGAATTCTCCACACCTTATAATTCCAGCTTAGAGGTAATTTTATTAGAAGCCAGTAATTGATCCTAATTGTTTTCAGGGTGTAAATTTTAATTAATCTTGGACTTCGAGTTTGAAGTAAACATACATGAGTAAATAATATTTTTCACAGTGTTTTGGTTATTTGGCCTGGCTCCATTTCACTCTTTCCTCTTCAGGGCAATCTTTTACTTAAGCATGTTTGGATTTGATTTTATTATCTTTCATAACCAAATGAACGTGGAAAGTATGATGTTCAGAACCATAACCACATATTCACAAAAAGCTCAGTTGAAGAGACTGAAGTAAGATGAATAGAGGTGAGCAGGGGATAAACAGCCCAGGGCGAGGACTACCCTTTGGAAATGGGCTTTCTGTCAACTAATCAACACCGGTAGGTCTGGAAAAGTCTGCAGCTTCAACAGAACTGCCCTTCCAGCTGAAGGAGAATGTATGATTTGTAATTAGAGATATCAGTGTGTGACTTTAACAATGAAGCTTCACCATGATTGTACCTTTACAAATCAAAGAGATGGGGGAGGCAGTGGTTGGTGCAGAGGGTTAAGAGGTTGCAGTAATTTTGTCGCCCTTACCTGGTAATCATGTGAAGTAGAGCACCTGCTCATTGTAGAATCCACCAGACTTACTTTTCATTTATTTCAAAAAAGTACTGAGGGAGTGCTGCACTTAGATGCCGTCTTTCAAATGAGATGTTAAACCAAAGCTTCGTTAGCATTCTCATATGGACATAAAAGGTCTAATGGTACAACTCAAAGAAGAGCTGGGGAGTTCACCCAGTGTCCTGACCAATAGTCATTCCCCAACCATCATCGCTAAAATAGCTTATCTGACCCTTATCACATTGCAGTTAGTGGGACCTCACTGTGTACAAATTGGCTGCTGGGTTTCCCATGTTATAACAGTGATTACATATGAAAAGTACTTCATTGGTTATAAAGGGCTTTGAGATGTCCTGAGGTTATGAAAGGCACTGCAGGAATGCAAGTTTTTTTCTTTCTGTTACATCGGGCGGTCAATCCTCTCCACTGGATTATCACCTGGGCTGGAAATATGAAAATTCTCCTATTATTCTTTCATTTCATTGGTCAAATCCAGCTAAGATTAATGGGATGTTAATGTCCTTTTTCCCAACTGCTGTGGTCTAATATGACATGAAATTCTTAGTGGGCCCGGGTCCATAATGAATTGGCATTAGACTGGCAATTTCACTTAAAGTGATCATAAAGACGGCTGATATGTGAAGTTGAAAAATTTACGCTCATCCGACAGATTACAAAATATTGTTGGAGCAGAATAACAGAAGATTTATTCTCTATTAGTCCAAAATTGTAGCATGTTTAATACTGATGTCAAATGCCCAAATTGGCAAAATAAGTTCCATTCTTCAGCACTGATATCTATCATCTTTATTAGCACCAAAAATACTTTATTATCCTTTTTTTTATCCATTTCTATTCAATTTCTTGAACAGTTTGTATAAACATGAAAGGTGGTTTAATAAACACACATGTCTGGTGAAGATCATTTGCTGGAAGATATTGTTAGGAAATTGTGGTCATGTGCATGATTTTAGCAGCTTGATTTTGTAAAATTGGTTCTTAAGTGATAATTACATCACTGGGAGATGTTACAGTGTGAGGACGTTGAATTAATGTTAGATATATTGTCAATAGCTAAGGTGCTTAGGTGATCATCCTTTTCTCTTTAAGTCATTTCCTTTGATATCATCAGCACCCTCTGCTCAAATGTTTAGTTATCTTTTATATCAATAGATAAATAGAAAAAATATGCTGAAATCCATCATCATTTTACTCTAATTTACACAGGAGTACTGATGGTGATATACATAGAATATAAGAGACATGACTGAGTTCATACAAATATGGAATGGTAAATGTATTCTGAAATTCCCATTTGGAAGAAAATGGGCTCATCAGTGATAGGCAACATGGTTTTGTGCAGGGAAGGTCATGTCTTACCAACTTAATAGAATTCTTTGAGGAAGTGACAAAGTTGATTGATGAGGGAAGGGCTGTCGATGTCATATACATGGACTTCAGTAAGGTGTTTGATAAGGTTCCCCATGGCAGGCTGATGGAGAAAGTGAAGGCGCTTGGGGTCCAAGGTGTACTAGCTAGATGGATAAAGAACTGGCTGGGCAACAGGAGACAGAGAGTAGCAGTAGAAGGGAGTTTCTCAAAATGGAGACGTGTGACCAGTGGTGTTCCACAGGGATCCGTGCTGGGACCACTGTTGTTTGTGATATACATTAATGATTTGGAGGAAAGTATAGGTGGACTGATTAGCAAATTTGCAGACGACACTAAGATTGGTGGAGTAGCAGATAGTGAAGGGGACTGTCAGAGAATACAGCAGAATATAGATAGATTGGAGAGTTGGGCAGAGAAATGGCAGATGGAGTTCAATCAGGGCAAATGCGAGGTGATGCATTTTGGAAGATCCAATTCAAGAGTGAACTATACAGTAAATGGAAAAGTCCTGGGGAAAATTGATGTCCAGAGAGATTTGGGTGTTCAGGTCCACTGTTCCCTGAAGGTGGCAACGCAGGTAAATAGAGTGGTCAAGAAGGCATACGGCATGCTTTCCTTCATCGGACGGGGCATTGAGTACAAGAGTTGGCAGGTCATGTTACAGTTGTATAGGACTTTGGTTCGGCCACATTTGGAATACTGCGTACAGTTCTGGTCGCCACATTATCAAAAGGATGTGGATGCTTTGGAGAGGGTGCAGAGGAGGTTCACCAGGATGTTGCCTGGTATGGAGGGCGCTAGCTATGAAGAGAGGTTGAGCAGATTAGGATTATTTACATTAGAAAGACGGAGGTTGAGGGGGGACCTGATTGAGGTGTACAAAATCATGAGAGGTATAGACAGGGTGGATAGCAAGAGGCTTTTTCCCAGAGTGGGGGTTTCAATTACTAGAGGACACGAGTTCAAAGTGAAAGGGGAAAAGTTTAGGGGGGATATGCGTGGAAAGTTCTTTACGCAGAGGGTGGTGGGCACCTGGAACGCATTGCCAGCGGAGGTGGTAGATGCGGGCACGATGGATTCTTTTAAGATGTATCTAGACAGATACATGAATGGGCAGGAAGAAAAGAGATACAGAACCTTAGAAAATAGGCAACATGTTTAGAGAGAGGATCTGGATCGGCGCAGGCTTGGAGGGCCGAAGGGCCTGTTCCTGTGCTGTAATTATCTTTGTTCTTTGAAAGAATTCCCTCACTGAACTCTCTACCTCTCTCTCTCTTCCTCTAAGACTCTCCTTAAAACTTACCTATTTGACCAAGCTTTTGGTCATCTGTCCTAATATCTCTTTACGCTGCTTGGTGACAAATATTGTCTGATAATGCACTGGGTGAAGCACCTTGGGACATTTACTACATTAAAGATGCTATATAAATGCAAGTTGTTGTTGTACTGCTATTTTACATAGAATATATACCACGGAAACAGACCATTCAGCCCAACGAGTCTGTCTTGGTGCTTATACATGAATATCTACACGAATCTTTCCCCATTCCATCAGCCTCATTCCAGCCTTTCAGCATATCCTTCAATCCCTTTTCTCTCATGAATTTGTCTAGTTGTAGATTTTTATAGCTTGAAAGGTAGCAATTGCGACATACCAACCCAATTTAGGTTTCTTACCTTTCTGTTTGCTTTTAACTGAATTTGAAACACTCTGTGACAATTTATGTTCAGCTTATTGTACTGTCATCCAACTGGGTTCCTGAAATAATTGTGCCATTGTGTTAAATATGGGAACACCTCAGTTATATGGGGAAGCACATATGGGGTTTTACTTTGATGCGATTGCCATTGTCAAAATAAATGTCAGGCAATTCAATTATGAAATCATTACAAAGATTGTATGTAATTGTTATCAAAAATTCTAAGTTAACATTAAACCTGTTGCTGCTACTTTGCATAATACGCAAACCATTGTGTAAGTTTTGCCCTTTCTGATTGTTGTACAGTTCTAAAAAGTGTTTTGTCCATGTATTACAGGATTTTCTTTGGAACTTCCTGATCTGTAAATTGCACTGTTATTCGATCATGTTGACCGTAAGTATACATTCACAATACAGCTGGCACTGCATTAGCTCCAACACAGACTTTTGCTATTTTTTTAATTTTACTGCCCATCGTAAAATATTTAGGGGCAAGCTCCTCCAATGATATGATGCTGAGAAATACACAGCAGAAAGTTCCAAGCTGTAGTCCTGGTTATATGTGCTAGGTGAATTGATCTCAGTCAGAACAGCAGTGGAGGCATCAAAGTTAGTTTTAGTATCCATGGATACGGACGATTAAAAAAAAAATCAGCCATGGCTCCTGCTCCTAATCATTATTCAGTGACCTGCGCTAGAAAGTGCCTATCTGCAGATAACAAGTCAGGACATCCATTGGGCACAGCGGCAGTGGCCCCCATGGTCAAATGGCCTGCAGACATTCATGGGTCAAGTCCCTCTATGCATTTGAACTAATGCACTAAGGACAGAATTTAGTGAGCCCGTTGTAGGTCCCGCCAGTAGACCCGGAGTGAGCGCCTTCCCCGCTCGTCACATGTGTGGCCAGCCCACCGCAATCACATTGCGGGTGGCCACTTTACATAATAGAGGCGCGGGGCCCGGCCAATTGCACGATGGGGACAGGACTCGAGGCATCGAATACAACTGCGGATGACTCCGGAGCAGGTGCTGTTGCCATTTTTAAAGCCCTGCCAGCCCTGCTTGCATTGCTGACTGAGACTCATTTGCAATGCTCTCTGTTGAAGCCATTTCTGTAGTGACTCTTCGACACCCCACCCCTTGAAGAAGGATGCCACAGGATGGCACAGGCAAGGCACAGGGTGGCCCCAGGGTTTAACGATGACTCCCTCAAGATTCTCCTCCAGGCTGCAAGGGTAAGGCAGGAGGTCCTCTTGCCCAGCAATGGCAAGAAGAGGTTCTCTCTCTTCACTAAGTGAGTCTAGATGGAGATCGCAGAGGAGTTCAGCAGCCGTGGGGTCAGTCCCCCCCCCACCCCCTCCCCCCACCGTACATGGGTACAGTACCGCAAGAAGGTCAACGATCTCCTTCATTCTGCCAAGGTGATTGCTCCATAACTCTCTCCTTTTTAGGGATTGCATGTGGCTATGCAGGAAGAAGCGGGACATGGGGAGGGAGGCACCACAAAGGCTCTGGCAAAGAGGGTTAATCATCACCTCATCCTGACAGATTCATGGCTGCATCTCAGCCACAGGCCACCTTCTTTTATAGCTCAGCCCCAATAACTCCCCTGAGAGTGGATGGGAGAATGATCTATGTAGGATACCCCAGTAGGGGATGGAGGGGCTGACAGTAGCAGAACTGTCATGTTGATCTCTCTGCGAAGTATGACTATCTCCCCCTTTCCACTTGCAGGACAAGAGGGCCCATAACAGCAGGGAGACATCGTGGACTGGCAGAGCCATCCCAGACATGCAGCTGCTCTTGACAGCTGAACTAGCAGGGACAAGGGTGGCCACTCGATAGCTGATAGTGAGACTGGAGTCTCCATGCAAGAGAGTGAGGATTGTCTTCCATAGACATACAGTTGGCTTCTGGAGATCCATATCACACCTGGCTGGCATGATGAGATCTGCACAGCCTAACCCACACATGTTTGTGTTCTCTCATGCAGGTCGGCGTTCGCAGGAGACTCCAGGAGAAGGGAAGAGGATTCGCAGTCAGACGATGCACTGTCCCATGACTCTCCTGCACCTTCCATCAGCACAGATACTTTCACCTCAGTGGGTTTCTGCTTGACTTTAGAATCAGGATCACAAGCTGGTGCGAGCACCACACGTGCACCCGAGCAGCTGGCTGAGGCTGAGATAGCCGAGGACTCTGACAGTCCGAGCGGCCAGGCCCATGCTGAGCCCCAGGCTGATGACAAGCCTCTGGTGTTGAAGGCATAGGGCATGCTGTCATTGCAGAGAGAGGTAAGGCAAAGATGCCAGAGGCAATGCACAACCATGAGTGGACAATGGAGGAGTCCATCCTTGGCCTGAGGAACATAGGAAATAGGAGCAAAGGTAAGTCATTCAGCCCCTCAAACCTGCTCCACCATTCATCTAGATTGTGGCTGATTTTCTACCTCAATGCCATTTTGCCATACTATCCCCATATGCCTTGATAACTTTAATATCTAGAAATCTAGTGATCTCTGTCTTGAACATACTCAATAACTGAGCCTCCACAGCTCTCTGAGGTAGAGAATTCCAAAGGCTCACCACCATCTGAGTGAAGAAATTCCTGCTCATCTCAGTCCTAAATGGCCTACCTCTTATTCTGAGACTGTGTCCCCTGGTTCGAGACTGCCACCCACCCCACCCCCAGTCAAGGTGAGGATCCTTCCTGCATTAAACCTGTTGAACCCTGAGTGTTGCCATGCCTCAGGCATGTGAGCACATGGCTTCCTCCATCGAGAAGTTTCCTCATCGAGAGCCAGATCCCACAAATGCGCGCAGACCTGCACACCATCACCTTGGCCATGAGCTCGATGCAGCAGTGGCAAGGCGAGAGAAGGACGAGACCCCTAGAGTCTTCTCCAGCTCCTCCTTCTCAGGTCAGCGGAGAGGTTCAAGTGAGCCTCAGCTGGGGTCTCCCTTCAGGGCGCTCTGAGTGTGGACAGTGCTTCCTCAGCCCTTCTGCCAATGAGCCCAGCTCCAGTAGCCACAACACCTGAGGAGAGTCCTAGGCCTGTGCAGGAAACCCTGAGGCAGCCGGGGCCTTCTAGGCCTCAGGCAGCCAGAGGACGACTGCCAAAGTCATCAACAGTCAAGGGACAGCCTGATCAACAGCCTGCCTCCAGCTCAGCTGCTAGCGCAGGAGTCACACCTCGCAGAAGCACTCGAAAAAATATAAAGAAAACCATCTAGACACACTTGGGGTTTCACGGGTGTTTGAAATTTGCCATTTAGCTTTGTTGTATAAAGTTTTCTCGTTTTTGAAATTAACTTTCATTGCGGAAACTGCTTATTCTATCATGCTTTAATTATGAGATGCTGACGTCACCCTTCCCCCATAGTGGCTGCCAATGTAAGCACAGCCCTCATTTGATTAGCGTCTCCCATGGGCCATAGTGCGTAGTTTAGCTGGGCGCTAGCCACTGAAGACAAATAGAAAGGAGATAACAGATTGAATGCATTGAAGTGTGGCCTTTTTGTTTTTACACTGAGAGATCATCATGGGTGGCTGGAAGAAGGTAAGTATGAGATTGTCTCTTGCCACCTTGGCCCATTGCTCAATCTACCTGGCCTCCAGTGCAAGGACTTCAACATCCAGCGCTGCCTGCTCATCACCCTCTTCTGCATCCTCCTCGTCACGTGAGGAGTGGTGTTCAATCACATCCTCTTCAGGCAAGGCCTTCCCCCTCTGTAATGTTAGATTGTGCAGAGCTCAGCAGACCACCACAGTTTGCAACACCATCACTGGGGTGTACTGCAGGGCTCCACCACATCAATCCAGGCACCAGAATCTCATCTTCAGAAGCCCAATGGCCTGCTTGATGTTCACACGGGTGAACAGTGGCAAGTGTTGTACCTCTCCTCTGCTGCATTCCAAGGGTTCCTCACAGGTGTCAGTTGCTAAGTCTTCAATGGGTAGCCCTTTTCCCTGGGAATCCATCATTAAAGGGGAGCGGGGGACCAGAAAAGCTGCGACACCTGGGACTGTTGATGTATGTAGATGTCATGGCTGCTTCCTTCTCAAACAGGGCATTAGTCACCTCCTTGATGCAGCAGTGGGCTGCTGTCTGTGAGATGCCACACATGTCCCTGGCGGATCCTTGGAATGATCCAGATGTGTAAAAGTTAAGTGCCACGGTGATCTTCAAGGCCACAAACATAGGGTAACCACTCAGTCCCATAGGTCACAACTCACCCTGCAGCATGGCAGACAAGTCAGTGACAGCCTCCCTGGAGAGCCATAGTCTTCACTGACAATGCCGCTCGGACACTTGGTGGTAAGTGAGCCAAATCCAGTACACTCTTTGGCGCAGGTGGGCCTTTCTTAGTATGGCTGGCTGCTGTCGCTCTCATCGTGGAGCTTCACGGGCAGGTGCAGCTGCCTCCTGGCAATCCTGCCATCAGAGATACTGCATCACACCACGGGGGTTCAAAAAAACAGAGTGTATCAAACCCATTCCAGGTAATCAGTAGGCCTCCAGAGCACAGTCCTTGGAAAGACGAACCTGCCTTGGCAGCTTTCCCTTTGTTAATCCACTCGACTGTCTTGATAAAGGCCACCAGTGCCCACCCTTGCTGATAGTCAACCCTCTCGCCCAGCAGTATGGGCATCTGACCCTCTCACCCAGCTGTATGGGCACCCAGTATTGCCACCCAAGACCAAGACCCCACTTTGCAGATCACCTGAGACGAAGCCCGCCCAGTACTGCCAACCGAGACAAAGCCCATTCATGCAGAGTGCACAGCATTGTAGGCCGATAATGGCCTCTGCTTGCCACTCTTCCCCTGTCCAGTGCTGGTCATGGCTGCCTACACATTGCAGTACTGAGACCTTGCCTCATTGCCACCAGCTTTCAACGGCTGGGTATCCGAAGGCACTTAAACCCAAGCCCCCCCATTGAATCACAATCTATTACATGCTAATGTATTAAAACTAACTGCTCTACAAGTTAAATTACACTCCCGTCATGTTGGGCCGGTGACGCTGCCTTGGTGCTTTCCTGCCATTGAGTTAATCCGGAACTGATGTCACAGCTTCAGATTTCTGGGTGGACGCGTCCAACTCTATTCTTTGTCCTCCCACACCTCCATTCCCACTCGAAACAGGCTCACTAAATTCAGCCCTAAGTATGCATTAATAGGTAATAATTTTGTTCATTGGCATTAGCAGAGTTTTTAGTACTTTTTCCTACGCTTCTAAAGTTCCTCCCTGAACCAAACCAGCTTAGCACACATTAACTCACTTCCCCAGCATTAAGGGTTTTTTTAACTTGTTAAACACAAATTAAATGTCCGATTTACTCATGCTTGCCAACCAGCCTACATCACCCTAATGATACTTACTATAAAAGTTGACATTAAGAAAGTCGAGAGAGTTGGCAGAGAGTCAGCATTGAGCAGAGTAGGAGACGTTGAAAGGAACAGTTCAAATGCTTTGGTGCACTACAGCAGGATGAATACATCAGTAATTCTGATTATGGTCGCGATGTTAGATGAGAAGTAGGAGGAGCTGGAAAACAAGCCTCTGGGAGAAAGCCCACCAAAGTTCACTATTACTCAAGATGATGCATCAGTAGTAAGCACAGATCTATTTGGAGCTCGCTGAAGAGCAATAGCCCAGCAGTCTACAGCCACAAAAGCAGCATATAAATCTTCCATCAAATATGGAACATTGCTGAATTTTGTATTATACTATTTTGAAACAAGAGTTAAAATGGAAGTCTGATGAAAGGTCACAGACCTGAAACATTAACTCTGCTTCTCTCTCAACAGATGCTGCCTGACTCGCTGAGTATTTCCAGCACTTTCTGTTTTTATTTAAAATAGAAGCCGCCTTTCCTTTCTAAACTTCAAAGTGGAGACTGCAGTCAGACTACAGGAAAACAGAGCACATTGATTGATCTGCTAATTAAACAACTAAGGGGAGTTTTGTTCTATGAGAAGCACAAAATGTACATTGTTTAATGTGGTGAGACCCAGATGATGTTAGTAAATTCACTTTAGTGTACCATACAGTAGTCCTTCATATAGTGCTCTTGGTCACAGGTGATGTAGCACATTTTTGCAGAGCCAGAAATTATATAAGAGCTGTGGATTTTCCTGGAATTTTTAGTTCAGTTCAATTTCTGGAATTGATGGTGGGACTTTATAGGTCAACACAGAAGTTATATCACACACACATACAGAATTGCATCATTGTTGTTCTTCAAAAGCTCTTTCAACCAAAAGCCTTATCCTGTAATGAATTGTGAAATCAACACATTCTGAATAAGGACATTTAATCTTTTATGGACTAAATATGTATATTATGATTGTGCTACTAGATTCTTGCTGTGTGTTTCTGTTTCTGTGACATTTGATTTTTTTTCGCCGCATGCTCCTTCTAGGCAATGGCAGGAATGGACTGTGTGAATGATTACAGTCAGTCTTCAATCTTTCTCAGCTGAACAGATGTACATGATCGCTTTTGGTCTGTTGTGCTAATTCTCAACCATCTATTATTTACCTTTATGTTGTAGTTGTACCAATTATTGGATCAATTTTAGAAAGGATATCAAGGCCTTGGAGAGGGTTCACTGGTGATTGACCAGAATGGTACCAAGGACGAGGGACTGCCAGCCTCTGAAGCCCACTGTACTATCTGGCTTTTGATGGTTTTTGCCTCTGTATTGTACAAAGGTGTTCTCCTTTTCCTCATATTGTTGACTGAGTTGCAGATGCTTGTAAATCATTCTTTTGCTGTCTGTGCTCGGCCTCCATTTCTCCCAGAAATTGCACAGTCCATGGATGCATTTGCTCACAGAGTGCTATTTATATCACTTAAGGCAGTGCTTAGCTAAATGTTTCGCATTCTTACAGGTATTTTTGGGATTGGCTACAGTTGTGCATTATTTTTAGTGCATCCTAATATAATTACGCTTCTAAAAAACGTAGAGAGTAAAGCAATGGTTTTCTACAAGTGTAATTTAAAAATCCCCAAATAAATTAACTCCATCAAAGCCCTGTTTTGGGAATTAAGATGCATTTTACACCTGAATTAGTCTTACTTAAAAGAAATCTCTCACAATTTTTTTACCTTTCCCTTCTCTCCACTCGGCATTATCTCTGTGGTGGGATATGATTCTGCTATCTTACGCTGCCATTTTGTATCTTACCCAAGATGCAATTAACCACATGTGAATCCTGGCACTGAAACTTGGAAGGATATTTAACCATAGGGCAGATATTACAGCTGAGATAAGTATTGTCCTAAACTGCTATCTACAGCTCTTGGATAATATCTTGGAGCAGGAACCCTGGTTAATTTCCTCCCCTTCTAATCTGTGGGCACAGAGTGCACCCTTATTGCTTCACTGGCTGAGACCAGCTAACTGATTACAGCCTAATATTAAACCTGGGACTTGCAGGACCATTGAGAGAGCCTTGACATTCACCAGATTAGCACTTGAGTGGGAAGAGAGGAGAAAACTAGAATAAGTAAAAGAATTAGTGGTGAGCCCATTTAGTGACTTGCGGACTTCTATGGCATTGCACATACCCTGACTTCCAATACTAATAAAATGCCTTGCAAGATGTTTTGACAGAGGACAGTGTCACTTTAAGAATGTTTTAAAAAATCAATATAATTTGTATACACAAGCTCCTGCATTAGCTGTAATCAAAAAGCAGAGAAAGAAAGCTCACTGGGTGGAGAGAGAGGGGTTACAATCTAGTTTTAAATTTGGATTGATGCAAATCCAAAGATGTAACTAAATACACACATTCATGAAAATAAATAGGATTATTGTTCTCTGTGCCCAAAGGTGAAGTCATCTTTGAAGGGCAGGATGTATGACCGAGCAGCATGAAATGGGGAAATGATAGAGTGCCACAGGAATGGATAGTTGATAGATATAGAGTGTATTCTGATTATCTCTGCTTTAAATGCCATTCTCAAATTTTTGTTTTCATTGAGGAAACTAATGCTTATTTTGTAAACTTGTGGGGGTGGGGGGATGAAATTGGGATCGGTAATGCCCATTGTTAGGCCCTAAGGGTGTCGTTGTGGGATCAAAATTGCACCTGATGTACACGTGCACACTTCTGTTGCGAATTGCGCAGATGCCATTTTAAGAACTTAAGAATTAGGAGCAGGAGTAGGACATTCGACCCCTTGAGCCTGCTCGGCCATTCAATAAGATCATGGCTGATCTGATTGTGGCCTTAACTCCACTTTCCTGCCTGCCCCAATAACCCTTGATTCCCTTCTAGATCAAAAATATGTCTAACACAGTCTTGAATATATGCAATGACCCTGCCTTGGTAAGGGACAAACAAGAGATATACTTTATTCACATCTGAAACATGCATTATGCCATTTGCTTATCTAAATAAGGGGCCTAACGCCTGCTTCTGGTCCCTGCTGCAACTTTGGTTTGCTCTGAGGGAGCAAGTGCCAGTGTTGATTGCCTCTGGGAAAACCAACATTAAAAAAACACTTAAATTAAAAAAGGTACTTCATAATTATGGCCACTCACAAGTCCAGGTTTCCCAAGAGCTCCCAAGATCTCCAACCTCACTACTGACTCCAACCTCCAGGTCCCTCACCCGATCTCCCTCCAGCCCTGGACCCGGCCTTCTAGCCCCTTCCAACAGCACTCTGGAACCCCAGCTGTACACCCAAGGCCTGCCATCATCCTACCAATCCCCCACCAAATCCCAATCATGGACTCCAAGGTCTACCCGTTCCTTTTCCAGCTCCCATGCTCCAACTTAATCACTTACCTGAAAATTGGAACATTAACCTGTCCGGGCTCCGACTGCAGTGCCATCTACGTTATGATGAGGTCCATGTCCCAAAATTCGGGGCTATGCGGACCTCCCCATTTGAGCACAGGCTGTTAACACTGTGCAGGAAAGTTGTCCAATAAAAGGCATGGCCTAATTTCTAGGCCTAAATACTTCTAAAATTGATAACCAAATCTGATACCAAGAAAAACAAGATTAATTTTCATATTGACTGATTTTTCACAACTCACATCATAAACCATATGAATGTGGAACTTAAAAAGTGGGATAAGCTTACGCAACCTTGTTCAAGCTTTTTCAATTAAAACCAACTCAAAGTCACTGAATTCAGAGGCAGGATTTGCTGAGTCATTGCCAATGGTCAATAGGAATTCAACTCAAGTCCTGCTGTTTTAGCAGAATGAGTTCATGATTATTACAGAATGAGCAGTAGTGCCACTTTGCAAAAACTCTGAA
Source organism: Heterodontus francisci (assembly GCF_036365525.1). Lineage (NCBI taxonomy): Eukaryota > Metazoa > Chordata > Chondrichthyes > Heterodontiformes > Heterodontidae > Heterodontus > Heterodontus francisci. The sequence continues at coordinate 90,056,716 of NC_090383.1, read as the reverse complement.
ACCACAACGTTAACACAACCAAATGATATCTGGTGTCACCTTACTTACAAATTGATATGCTTTGCTTTAAGATCAAGCATTGCACAATATTAAATTACAATCTGCACTGATGAACTCAGCAAACAACAGTACAATTGAGGCTTGTCCTGTACAAAAATTAATGGAAAAATGTTATAGGATGGAAACATCTGTCAACTGCTGTCCTCCCCTTTTTTTAAATTTAGAGATACAGCATTGAAACAGGCCCTTTGGCCCACCGAGTCTGTGCCGACCATCAACCACCCATTTATACTAATCCTACATTAATCCCATATTCCTACCACATCCCCACACCACCTGCCTATACTAGGGGCAATTTATAATGGCCAATTTACCTATCAACCTGCAAGTCTTTGGCTGTGGGAGGAAACCAGAGCACCCGGCAAAAACCCATGCAGTCACAGGGAGAATTTGCAAACTCCACACAGGTAGCACCCAGAATTGAACCTGGGTCGCTGGAGCTGCAAGGCTGTTGTGCTAACCACTGCGCCACTGTGCTGCCCTTCTTGTTCATCCCTACCATCGCCAATACTTCTGAACCTTTCTTCAGCTGAAATGGCAGACAAGTAGCCACCAGAGTTTGGGAGGGTGTGGGTGAGGCTGAAAATGGCTGAAGAACCTGGCAAAGACAGGATCGCATTAACATCTAATAGCTCCATCTCTCACCTGGCAGCCTGCCCACTGGACATCCTGGTCGGCGGGACAGGAGTGACCACTAACAGCAGGAGGTTGCAGCTGGGGATCCTTGAGGACTATGCCCAGCAAATTGGGAGGGGGAGGTTGGGGGCGGGGGGAAGATCAGCATTCAAGAGGTGGGAGGAGTTTGCCAATCGGGAAGTGGGGGGAGCCTGCCGATCAGGACTGGGGAAGGCCGATGGCTTCCTTTGATGGCTTGGAGGGAGCACTGCTTCTTCTGCTGGCCCACAAGGGTTACTGAAACAGTCACTTTCCTGGGGGATCCACCATTTCCAACCTCTGTTTCACAGCCAAGTTTCCTGGGGTCAGTTAACTTCAAATCAGGCTTCTAATTACATTGAAGGAACCTGATTTAAAGTAATAAGCATCCCACCTCTCATGGGACACTCGGACACTCCAATGTCCACTCTGTGAAAATGCTGGCAGGCGTGTGTGTGGTGCGTTCCACCCAGTTCATTTTTTAGACTCCCAGACCCTCTCCCACCTGCTCTGTGGGGGTTAATATCTAGGCCATTCCTCTGAGTGCTGTCTAATAGGGTAAATTAGAAAGGAGTACCAATTCTGTGACATGTTGAAGTTTCTAACACAATTTGTTGTGTAGCTTAGAGACATATCTTTAGCATCCACCCACTCATTTATTGCTTACATAATGGAATGTACATGCTCTCTTCTAACAAGCAATTGAGCAATTTCAAGTTGACTTACTGAAACAAAATATATGGCAATGACAAAAATGGAATTGTTTTGTCTGTAGCTTATGGGTTTCCCCTCTACTGTGTTCTTGGCTTAAAAACAGATTCGTTTAAGAAAGTAACCAACTTAAAAATGGCTTCTGCAGTTACATGCTGGGAAATTGGCTTCTTTTTTGGCTTTATGTGAAGTACAATAGAAAGGAACCTGTCAAGGCAATACTGCTAGTAAAGGTATCCATCTGGGAAAATAATTTTCAGTTGCATTTAAGTGCTAGAAGCAATTAATGTGTATTATTGGGCTATTAAGCAATGATATAAACAAAGCAGGGTGGCTCTGACATACAAGCACTTGTCAGATACCACAGATGGCCATTGGCATACATTTGTGTACATAGTATGTCCAAACAACATTTTTTGCGAACAGGCAACATTATTCTTCCTATTCCTCCTCGAGCATTCTGCAGCCATTGATATGGTCAGCTATCTTCTTCCAATGCTTCTCCTCCTTTGTTCGGCTCTTTGGAACTATCCTTGCTTGGTTCCATTCTTACTTATCTGATCATAGGTAGAGCTTCTCTAGCAATGACTGTTTTTTCCACCCCTACACTCTAACCTATGGAGTCCCTGAAGATTCATCTTTGGTTCTCGCTTCATCCTCATCTAGAATGCTGCACCATCATCCACAGACATAGGCTGGAATTTTACGCCACCCCAGCAAGCCAAATGGTGGCAGGGGTGGGTGGCGTAAAATGGAGCGGGAGGCTCCGGGAGGCCTTCCCGACCCGCTCCCGCCTTCACCCTACTTTACCTGGGGGGAGGGCGAAAAATGGGCCTCACCCCAGGCCAATCAAAGCCCTTAAGTTGGCAATTAACGGCCAACTTTGCCTTTGCCCGCCTCCACGGAGATTTTACCTGTGGCAAGCAGGTGCCCTGGAGCCGGGAAAGGCCGCCCAGTAAAAGCTGGCAGCCTCTCAGCGCCCCGGTGTTGGGCCCTGACAAACGGGCACAGGGTGCTCGATTGAGCATCACCCCTGCTTCCCCAACCACCCCCAGGACCCAAGACGCCCCCCACTTCCCTCCAAACGACCACCCTTGCCTCTCCAGGACCCGACCGATTACCCCTGGTAGGGAAAACCAAACTTACGTGCACTCCTGGCTCCATGTCCTCGGCTGGACTGCAGTCCCAGCAGTGGCCACCGCTCCCAGTGGTGCTGCTGGGACTAAGAGCTGCCAACTAATCATTGATGAGGTGGGACTTTCTCCCTGAAGTGGGTGGAAGTCCTGCCTCAGAACAATTAAAGCCAGGGGACCTGTAAAATGCAGGACGGATCCCCAGGCTAGGCAGAGGCGGGTTCACCACCGACCTTTATGTCAATGGCCAGCTCCAGTCCGCCCGATGTAAAATCCAGCTCCCTCTCTTTCTTTAAGACCTTCCATAAAGCCAACACCTTTGACCAGGTTTTTGGTCACATGGTGTTGTCTTGGTGTGATTATTTTTCACCTCTTGTGAAGTGCCTTGGGACATTGTTCTTCATTAAGATCTACTGTATTATTTGAATCGGCTTCAACAATTGGCTGTTGCTGCTCACTTCTGTAAATAATTCTATCAGTGAATATATCTGCTGGGTGTTTTAGTGTATTATCCTACTACCTTTGATATTCCTTTTTCCTTGTCACCCATCACCCCTGTGATCGCTGACCTACAATTGGCTCCTGGTCAAGCAATGCCTCAATTTTAAAATTCTCATCATAGTAAACAAGCCCCTACATGGCCTCACCCCTCCTTATCTCTGTTCTCCAGCCATAAAACCTTCCGAGATCTCTGCACTATCCCAATTCCAGCTGTTGCCCATCCCTGATTTTCATTGCTCCACCATTGGCACCCGTGCCTTCAGCTGTCTCATCCCTAAACTGGAAATTCCCTCTCTAAGCCTCTCCGCCTCTCTACTTCTCACTCTCCTCCTTTAAGATGCTCCTTATAGCCTACCTCTTTGACTAAGCTATTAATTACCTGTTCTAATATCTCCTTGTGGGGCTTGTGTCAGGTTTTGTCTGACAACATTCCAGCAAAGCGCCTCGAGATGTCTTACTATGTTAAAAGTGCTATATAAATGGAAGTTGTTGTTGAAACAAAAGTATCTAACGTGACTGACATTAATTATTATCTAGAGACATTAAATGGGTCTTTTGATTGCTTTCCTGGTTTATTGTGTGTACAAGACCTTACTTTGGCTTACAGGCTTGACAATAGGCTTTGAGACTTGTTGAAAGAAGCATGAAAGGGAACACATGCCTTTGTTCTAATGGGATTGAGGAAGAGATAGGAATAGCTCTGTGCTGCAAAAATAGCAAGAACAGAAAAGAGGAAAAGAGCTTGCATTTATATAATGCCTTCTTACATCTTTTGAACATCTCAAAGCACTTTTGAAGTGCAGTAACTGCTATATCAGCAATGCAGCCACCAACTTGTGCACAGCAAGGCCCCACAAACAACAAATGAGAATAGTAATGCATAGTGTTTGTGAAGCTCTTTGGAACAGTGCTTTTGCATTCACAGCTTCTAAAGTTAGAAAACTCCTTTGCCACACTAATAACACAGAGGCAAAATCTGAGCAGGGAAGGGGTGGTGGGGGAATAGGGAGTGAGGTGGATAGTGATAGCAGGTGAGAAACCTAGAAGATCATAGGATGTGTGGGAATGTCTGATTTCAACAGCGATTTTACTTCCAGGTTTCGCGTCTCCAATGCGTGTGAGTGGGCATGATGTGCAACTGCAAGACACAATTTTACCTCATCTATAAAAGACCTATGCAAAGATAGAATTTGGAGGAGTTAGGAGCATTTTAAGAGTAAGGAAAAATTTCACAGATGGAGTCCGGATGCTCAAAGACTGCACCTGTTTTCCAAAGGCGACACTTTATGTACCACTGGGTAAGGACTAGGAAGGAGAAACGTGCTGCTGTGACCAAGCCAAAAGACTTGCAGGTTGATAGGTAAATTGGCCGTTATAAATTGTCACTAGTATAGGTAGGTGGTAGGGAAATATAGGAACAGGTGGGGATGTTTGGTAGGAATATGGGATTAGTGTAGGATTAGTATAAATGGGTGGTTGATGTTCGGCACAGACTCGGTCGGCCGAAGGGCCTGTTTCAGTGCTGTATCTCTAATCAAGGCATGGTTAGAGGTGGCTGAGGAGGTCAGCAACAGAAGTACAGTGTCCCGTACCTGGATCCTTTGCAGGAAGTGGTTTAATGACCTGACCAGGTCAGGAAATGTGGGCACAGTTGCAGATACACCTGTATTCTACACTGCACCCTCCTCCGCACCCACCTCCCTCACCCCTGCCCCCCCAACCCCGCTGCCCCATCTCTCATTCCCCCTTGTCAAGGGTGCTCCATCACATCACTTCTCACACCTAATTAGGTTTCAGCAGCAGCTAGCATGCCCTTTCTCCATCTACCACTACCACCCAAAAATTCCATACGCAATGTGATCCGATCTCAGACAAGTCAACCGATTCTCAACACATCTCCTCAAATGATTGCCAGTGGCACATGTGAAGCATCTGTCTGATAGTCACCCTCACCAAATGTATTGCATCCATTGGATGCAGACAAGGCGTACAGCCACCCATGACTCTCTCCTGCCCGTGATGGAAAGGTTAATATTTCCCTCCCTCCCTCCATCCCATCCTGTGTCAGATTGTCATCAAGAAAATCTCTACTTTTCCCACTGTTTTAACCCATTTAAAACATACCCTGGCAATCTGTTGCCCAATCCAGCTATGAAGTAAGGTTTCCTACATTCAGCCTCAACAATTTACCTTAACATCATTTTAATGCATTACCCTCTACTACAATGGTAAAATGTTTCCGTTGCCCATACCAGCATCAGTCTCTTTCTGAGAGACTGGCTTGATTTCCTTAGCTACCCTTTCTGTTTAGTCATTCAAAACCAAATTATTCCGAACATATTCTTGGGATTGGAAAAGGTTTAGAATAATGGAAATTCATTATAGTTACAAGCAACATTACGTTGATTTCAATATAATCAGAAGTGTGAGGAGAGGGTTTAGAGGAGGAGGTTCCAAATTCATGGAAAGAGGCAAAGGTCAGAGGAAGAGGGTTGTTGTTCAAACGGCACCATGATGACTTTCAAATATACTCGTGTCCAAACCTTTGCAGTGATTTATGACTGTGTCATCACTTGTCTGTGCCTGCCCTTGATGCTATTAACAGCAGAGTTTGGAATCCAAATGGATTTCAGACAGGGCCTTCATATTACCATTCACATAATAGCAAAATAAATCTAGTATGTGTCCTTATATCAAAGCCCAGAGTTCTAACTGAGTTTCTCAAAATAGAATGTAAAAATGTTGTTGGTTTAACAACAACTCAGGTGTTAGGTTCACTCCCATTAAAACCAAAGGACCCATCTTTACAAGCCATGCCACGCCTACCTGGATATGTCAGAAGAGACCTGTCTTCATCAATTCTGTTTCAGTGTAGACGAAGAGATATTCCACCTACTGCAGGCTAACTTACTGACAATCTATAGCAACTGCTGCAGCTTTTTCCATAAACATAAAGGTCAGAATGGCATTAGGCTTCTCTGTTACAGAATGCTTCCAGGTTACCACAGTGAACGTCTGTCAGTTCTGCCAGTCTGATGTTTGTACATGAATAAAGCGAGTAACCTGTAACCAGTGGAAAGAAGGCACCAACTGGAGAAGGGTGCATAATGTTTACCACCTGGCAGAGTTCACAGGGTGTTATAGTTTCACATGCCAAACTCAAATACGTATATGAACAGGAAGGGGTACCGCAAGAAGAGGTACCTCACCATTAATGTGACGTTGGTTTCAGACAATAGAAATGTGAACTCCATTATCCAGCAAATAACCACAATTCATATATTCTGCATCAATCCTGGTTGCCTGCAGCATTTAGAAGTCTCAAGAAAATGAATGAATGGTTTTTGAAGACCAAAGCTATCCTTTGTAGCCCGATGAGCCGAATTAAAATTCCTTACACACCATCAGAACACAGATACAATTTTTAAAAATTCTTTCAGGGATGTGGGTGTTGCTGGCTAGGCTCATCCCTAATTGCCCTTGAGAAGGTGGCAGTGAGCCACTTTCTTGAACCGCTGCAGTCCATGGGGTGTAGGTACACCCTCAGTACTGTTAGGACAGGAGTTCCAGGATTTTGACCCAGCAACAGTGAAGCAATGGCAATATAGTTCCAAGTCAGGATGGTGTGTGGCTTGGAGGGGAAATGCAGGTGGTGGTCTTCCCATGCATCTGCTGCCCTTGTCCTAGTTGGTAGAGGTTGTGGGTTTGGAAGGTGCTGTCGAAGGAACCTTGGTGCATTGCTGCAGTGCATCTTGTAGATGGTACACATTGCTGCCACTGTGCATCAATGGTCGAGGGAGCGAATGTTGAAGATGGTGGATGGGGTGTCAATCAAGCAGGCTGCTTTGTCCTGGATGGTGTTGAGCTTCTTGGGCGTTGTTGGAGCTGCACCCATCCATGCAAGTGGAGAGTACTCCATCACAGTCCTGACTTGAGCCTTGTAGATGATGGACAGACACTGGGGAGTCAGGAGGTGAGTTACACGCCTCTGACCTGCTATTGTAGCCACAGTACTTACATGGCTAGTCCAGTTCAGTTTCTAGTCAATGGTAACCCCCAGAATGTTGACAGTGGAGGATTCAGCGATGGTAATGTCATTAAATGCCAAGAGGAAATGGTTGGATTCTCTCTTGTTGGAGATGGTCATTGCCTGGCACATATCAGCCCAAGCCGAATGTTATCCTAGTCTTTCTACATATGGACATGGACTGCTTCAGTATCTAAGGAGTCGCAAATAGTGCTGAACATTGTGTAATCATCAGCAAACATCCCCAACTTCTGACAATATGATGGAGGGAAGGCCAGTGATGAAACAGCTAAAGATGGTTGGACCTAGGACACCACCCTGAGGAACTCCTGCAGTGATGTCCTGGAGTGGAGATGATTGACCTCCAACAACCATAACCATCTTCCTTTGTGCTAGGTATGACTCCAACCAGTGGAGAGTTTCCCCCCGATTCCCATTGACTCCAGTTTTGCTAGGGTTCCTTGATGCCCTACTCGGTCAAATGCTGCCTTGATGTCAAGGGCAGTCACTCTCACCTCATCTCTGGAGTTCAGCTCTTTTGTCCATGTTTGGACCAAGGCTGTAATTAGGTCAGGAGCTGAGTGGCCCTGACGGAACCCAAACTGAGCCTCAGTGAGCAGGTTATTGCTAAGCAAGTGCCGCTTGATAGCACTGTGGACAACACCTTCCATCACTTTGCTGATGATCAAGAGTAGACTAATGGGTCGGTAATTGGCTGGGGTGGATTTGTCCTGCTTTTTGTGTACAGGACATGTCTGGGCAATTTTCCACAATATCGGGTAGATGCCAGTGTTGTAGCTGTGCTGGAATAGCTTGGCTAGGGGCATGGTCAGTTCTGGAGCACAAGTCTTCAGTACTATTGCCAGAATATTGTCAGGTCCCATAGCCTATGCAGTATCCAGTGCCTTCAGTCGTTTCTTGATATCACATGGAGTGGCTAAAGACCGGCATCTGTGATGCTAGGGACCTCAAAAGGAGGCCGAGATGGATCATCCACTCAGCACTTCTGGATGAAGCTGGTTGCAAATGCTTCAGCCTTATCTTTTGTACTGATGTGCTGGGCATTCCCATCATTGAGGATGGGGATGTTCGTGGACCCTCCTCCTCCTGTAAGTTGTTAATTATTCACCACCATTCACGACTGGATGTGACAGGATTGCAGAGCTTAGATGCAATCTGTTTTTTGTGGGATCACTTAGTTCAGTCTGTTGCATGCTGCTTCTGCAGTTTGACATGCATGTAGCCCTGTGTTGTAGCTTTACTAGGTTGACACCTCATTTTTAGGTATGCCTGGTGCTGCTCCTGGAATGCCCTCTTGCACTCTTCATTGAACCGGCGTTGATCCTCTGGCTTAATGGTAATGGTAGAGTGGGGGATATGCCAGGCCATGAGGTTACAGATAGTGGCTGAATACAATTCTGCTGCTGCTGATGGCCCACAGAGTCATGGATGCTCAATATTGAGTTGCTAGATCTGTTCAAAATCTATCCCATTTAGCACGGTGGTAGTGCCACACAACACGATGGAGGGTATCCTCAATGTGAAGACAGGATTTCATCTCCACAAGAACTGTGCGGTGGTCACTCCTATCAATACTGTCATGGACAGATGCATCTGCAACAGGTAGATTGGTGAGGACGAGATCAATGATGCCCATGCCATCACTGAAGTTGTTGTTGAGCACGCTATGGGCTGAATGTTGCCATGGAGGTGAACGTGGGTTTGGAGGCACGTGTGCTGGCAATTTCATGCAGGCGTGCATTGTGCAGGTTGCGTGATATTTTGCCGCCTCTGCGTGATTTTTCCAGAGGTGGCATCTCTATATTTAAGGAAGGATATACTTGCATTGGAAGCAGTACAGCGAAGGTTCACTAGATTGGTTCCTAGAATGAGAAGGTGCCCTATCTTGAGAAGCTACTCTCAGGAGTAGGAGAGGTGACCTCATTGAAACATACAAGACTCTGAAGGGGCTTAACAGAGTTGGGAGGTTGTTTCCCTTGACTGTGCAATCTAAAACATGGACACAGTCTCAGGATAAGGGGCTGATCATTTAGGGGCTGAGATAAGGAGAAATCTCTTCATTCAGAGAGTTGTGAGTCTTTGGAATTCTTTACCCCAGAGGGCTGTGGCTACTCCATCGTTGAGTATATTCAAAGTTGATATATGATCTCTCAGGAGATCAAAGGACATGAAGAGTGGGTGGGAAAGTGGTGTTGAGGCTGAGGATCAGCCATGATCGTATTGAATGGCGGAGCAGGCTCGAGGGGCCATATGGTTTACTCCTGCTCCTATTTCTTATGTTCCTTCCTTGGGGATAATGGCTACCCACCCAGAAGATGCAGGCAGTTAATTAAGTTCAATCAACAGCCAGTTGAGGAGTATTTTGCCACACATGTGCAATTATGTCAATGGAGCATGGGCTCTATGTTGTGTCAGGAGCCCGAAAATGGATCGATGCAGTCTCGCAGTGGGAGGTCCGAGCTGTGACTCATTTGAGGGATTAAATTTATTTGCTGGCAGTAATTCAGAGAGGGGATCTAGCCCAGACAGCAGGCATGCCCTTGCAGCCACTTCATGGACATTGATGTCTTCGCTAATGCTTGCCTTGCTACAATGACAGCTGCTTCTCTCCCACTGAAGGCATCTCCTTGGCATTGCTGCTGCTCCTTCTGATGGCCATACATCATCCACACTACAAACGCGATCAGTGGCCCTATCCATGGGCCACACTGAATGGACCTGCGATGCTGGAACCCGGCTGCTGTCCCTAATTATCCGGGGCTCCCAGAGGCAGCTTCTTAATTGGCTGGCTCTGGGATGATCATATCCGGCATCCTGTCATGGCCATTTCTTGGTGCTCGATCCGAATTCATCCCGATGTCAGGATCGCAACCCATGTGTGAAAGTTCAGCCCTATATGTGAGCTGCCAGCCTCTCTAATATTATCACTACTTGCTGCATGTCATCTGAGGAGGAGTGAGCATGCTATAAAATGAGGAGAAGGCCCATGCAGGCCACAGGAAAAGGCTGAGGAAGAGGAGGGCAACATGAAAGGAGATGATGTACATGCACCGTAATTGGGGCTGAACTGTGTGATTGAAAACATTTCCAGTAATGGGCATGTTCTGCCACTGACCAACTTAGTTTTTTCAATTAAAGCCTGCAAATCAGAACATCCAAAAACATGCCACATGTTCTCGCTACTGAAACTAACTGCCACCTTCGCACTCCTTTCCAGTATTCTATTTTCTAAGACCATATTTTTAAAAACACTACACATACCAGGATAAATTAAAAGATCAAAATTTATTTTGTGCTATTGCATTGCAAATGTGCTCTTAGCTCTACGCCACACTCTTTCATTGACATTATAAAGTGTGTTGTCTATGCTACAATCTAGGGCTGTGTCACAATGTTCCCTGAGTGGGAGAGACAACTGGGGTGTCAGGTTGCTGTTGGGTGGTGCAGTCCTGTTGGGACAATCCTGGCACTGAAGCTTTGGATGCAGGATAATGTGATGGCTCTGCAACAGCTGGAGGCACATCCAACAATGGTTGTCAGCATTTGTTTGCTTCCTGGCACTTCTTCAATACTTTGAATGGTCTGACTGGAAAAGGAAAAATGGAGGGAGTGAGGAAGCCCCCGACCCCCACCACTGAGCTTCCCTGCCTAAATGAAAGCTGATTGAGCTTTCAAAAATATTTTTTGTCATGATATTCCATGTATTTTTAAATACTGAACAACTGACAGTGTTTCTGTGGAACCTGTTACACAGAATAGCAATAACAACTTGTATTTAAATAATGTCATAAATGAGAGGAAAATGATTTAAAGCACTTTACAGGAGTGTAATCAGATAAAAATTAACATCTATCCGAAGAAGTTAATATTAAGAAGAAGTTAATATTAGAAGCAGCAACTAACTAAAAGCTTGGTCAAAGAAGCAGGTATTAAGGAGAGTTTTAGAGGAGAGAGTGGTGGAAAGGCGAAGAGGTTTAAGGAGGCAATACCAGAGCTGATGGCTTAGAGGTTTTAAGGCATGACCACCAATAATGAGATGACGGGAGTGGGGAATACATAAGAGGTTAGATTTGGAGGAACAGGGAGTTCCCAGAGGGTTGTAGGGCTAGAGGAGGTAACAATGATACGGAGGGGTGAGTTCATGAAGGGATTTGAACATAAGAATTTTTAATTTGAGGTGTTGGTGCACTAAGCTAGTGTAGGCCGTAAGCCCAGGGGTGATGGGTGAGCAGGACTTGGTGCAGGTTAGGATGTGGGCAGCAGAGTTTAGGATGAGCTCAAGTTCATGGAGGATGGAAGGATGGAGGCCAGCTAGGAGAGTATTGGAATAGCCGTCTGAAAATAACAAAAGCATGAATCAGGGTTTTAGCAGCAGATGGGCTGAGGCAGGTGTGCGGATTGATGATGTTATGGAGGTGGATGTAGTCAGACAGGGTGATGGAGAGAATGTGGGGATAGAATCTTGGCTTAGGGTCAAATAGGACATCAATGTAGCAAACAGTCTGGTTCAACCTGAGACAGTTGCCAGGGAGGAGGATGGAGTTAGTGATAAAACAGAGTTTGTGGTGGGTCAAAATAAAATGGCAATGGTCTTCTCAATATTTATTGGGGGGAAATTGAGGCTTATCCAGGACTGGATGCTAAAGAAGTAGGCTGACAATGCAAAGGCAGTGACGGGGTTGAGAAGTGGTGCTAGTGAGGTCGAGCTAGGTTTTTGTCAGTATACATGTGGAACCCCATGTCATGTCTTTGGATGCTGTCATTGAAAGGCAGCATGTAGTTGGGAAACAAGAGAAGTCCAAGGATAGTTCTTTGGAGTGCTCCAGATGTAATGGTGCCAGGGAAGGAAGAGAAGTAATTACATTCCCTAGCTACGATTGGATAAGTAAGAGTGGAACTTGACGAGGGTAGTCCCACTCAGCTGGACAATGCAGCAAAGGAGTTGGAGGAAGATCACTTCAAAGATCGCAGAGAGGTCAAGAAGGATGAAGAGGAATAGTGCACCTCGCTCACAGTCACTGCATACACAGTAGTCATTCGGCTCAAGCTATTTTTCTTTCATAAGCATTATTTAAATGTGAACAGTTAAGTATCTAATTCTTAATTGAGTTTCAGTTCCGAGGCTATGCTTGAAATTGATGACCACTGGTCAACATTGACAGCATTTGTTGTGGAGATGTCAGAGCCTTCAGACCATGCTGATCATCCTGTTGAAGAAAGCGGCACAGTGGCACAGTGGATAGGGCGGCACAGTGGCGCAGTGGTTAGCACCGCAGCCTCACAGCTCTAGGGACCCGGGTTCGATTCCGGGTACTGCCTGTGTGGAGTTTGCAAGTTCTCCCTGTGTCTGTGTGGGTTTTCTCCGGGTGCTCTGGTTTCCTCCCACAAGCCAAAAGACTTGCAGGTTGATAGGTAAATTGGTCATTATATATTGTCACTAGTATAGGTAGGTGGGAGGGAAATATAGGGACAGGTGGGGATGTTTGGTAGGAATATGGGATTAGTGTAGGATTAGTATAAATGGGTGGTTGATGTTCGGCACAGACTCGGTGGGCCGAAGGGCCTGTTTCAGTGCTGTATCTCTAATCTAATCTAATCTAAAGTGACATGGAACTGATATGACTTGTAATAGTTCATTTTCAGTGTCAGAGAGGTTGTTTTACAGTAATTAAGACTTTTCGCGCCATTAAAAAGGATACTTAACTGGAAATGGACAAGCCCTAACATTCTGTGGATGGTTTAGGTTGTATTTACCGTGCAAGTACAGGAACTTCATGCTGTCCAATGCATTTGAATGGCAATTAAGGGAAACTAACAACGGAGCAGTGCATTTTGGACAGAAACTGCCCTCTCCTGAAGTTGCTAAGTGAATTGCGCATAAATAATGATGAGTGCCATTAACCTCACCATTACTAGACAGAAAACTCTGGCGCATTATTACAGCAGTTATCTATCATCCAGGGAAACCAGCTTCAAAATGATTCCAAGTATTTGAAGCCTGTCTGCAAAACTGACATGAAACTGACTTGCAGATTGCTGGAAAGCTTTTAGCTTCTCTTCTTAAAAGACCTGGTGGTCAAGCTGTTGAGTTTCATAAAATTCTCTAACTATGACTCATAACCATTGATGACTGATTGAAACTGTGAACTTTCTCATCCATGACCTCTGCTTCGAGACCTACCCACATCATTCAATTCTGGGTTAATCTTGAATGTCGATTCTACAGTAAAAAATGTTTTAGCCCATTGTGGTAGATCCGCTACAAACTTAGCAAAAAGATTGCAGGTAACAGTTTTGCCTATGTGTGAAATGGAAACTGAACATTCTCATTCACTTTTATTTGTATTACTACTCATACTATTTTCCCCTTTTAACTTACATGGGACTATCTCCTGTTATCACATTTTCTTCTTTTGTCAAGTAAATCTAAGCCACTGATATTTCTGTGATTAAGCCCAACTATTTTCATTTCCTTCCCACAACTACCAGCTTTGAGACCAGCTTGTGAAACTATCATGATGAGGATATTTGAGCTTGTGGGCATGTCAAGACTGACATCTGAACTGTGTAATCCAATGCTCTGGTGTTAGATCTTCCAGTGCCTTGAAAGCTTTACTCAACAAATACATTAATTTTTATTTTCCACCCGAAATGGCTAGGCAGTTGACTGGCAGGATACAACTGAGAGTCAGATGCATTTATTCTGTGTCAGTCCATCAGTATTTGGGCCATCACATCAAACTAGAGGGTAATAGTTTGGCAACACCTGGCTCATGACTTTGGTGTGCAACCCAACCACATGTGGCCAGCATGCTTATAATGAAAGCCAGGTTGCTGCACAAAACATCATCGAACAGACCATAGGGGTCCTCAAGCAAGGCTTCCATTTACTGGACTGCTGTGAAGGTGCATCTGTCATGAATTGTCATTTTCTGTTGTATCCTGCACAGCCTTGCCATCATGAGGGCATAACCCTTGCCACTAAGTATACAGCGAGCAGCTGAGGAGGAGGAGACGCAGAAGGGGGAGGAGAGAGGAGGAAGAGGAGGAGCAGTAGGAAGGGAGCTGTCTGTGATCACCTCATCTGACTGTGATATCATTGAACAAAACCCCAATTCCCTTTCTACAAGGGTTCCACAACTTACCTTCCCTCTGTCACTGACTGTCACAGCATCCTCTTGACCACAATGCAAAAGCCAACACAAAATAGCCATTCCAAACTAACTTTATCAAACAAATCATCCAATATTCCATACGAAAGACAACTAGTCACATTTGTGCTCTCCCTTAGTGTCTTTGCTTGGCATAGTGCTCCTATCTAGTGCTACCCCAGTAGCAGCAGCATGGCTGGTAAAAGGCTATTGACTTTTAATAGGGTAGATAGCGGATAGCCTTGCAGGATGCCCTTGAGTAGCTCTGGCCCTAGGTGACCTTGTTTCAAACTGTACCACTTTGGAACAGGCTGGGTGACTGACAAGCAACAACAGGGGCACTGGCGGTGTGGCAGTGGTGGGAGGATGAATACTGTCATCCTGAGAAAGGGCAGCAGGTTCATGCACCACGAAGCCACTGCCACTCCCCTGGGGGGTGGTGCTTCAGTAATCCTAGTAATCTGTTGGAACATAGATTGCTGGACTGCTGTAGACCATGCAACCATGCTTCTTTGCGCACTGGTATCCACAGCCATGATGGCAGCAATCAGAGCCTGCATGGCAGCAAACTGAGCTTGCATGGAAACAAGCAGAGATTGTGTGACTTCAGTCTGAGCTTGCACTGCAGCAGTCAGACATTGGCTGGTTTCTGCTTGTGCTACAATGGAAACTTACACAGCAGCCATCAGATGCTGCATCCTAGTTGGATCTGCAAAGTTGTGAATGGAGTTGACCGCCACTTCTATACTGGAAAGGATGGGCTGCATGTGCCAGGTTGGTGCCAGATTACTCCATGCTCCTTGACAGTGACAGCAGGCTTTCTGGCACACTTCCCAATGCACCAAGCATTTAATTGCGCATGCCCATCAGCCTTTTTCTGTATGCTGGTCCATTGAAATCCTTAGCTGAGTCCTCTGGAACAGAACCTATGTGTGACCTCATCATCTGGGAAGCTGGCATGTCCCCCTACCCTGACTGCAAGCCACTTGTGCTCTGTGACAACAACAACAACGTATATTTATATAGTGCCTTTAATGTAATAAAATGTCCCAAGGCTCTTCACGGGAGCAATATAAAACAAAATATAACAACGAGATGTATAAGCTGATATTAAGACAGATAGCCAAAAGCTTTGTCCAAGAGGTAGGTTTTAAGGAGCATCTTAAAGAAAGAGAGAGGTAGAAGGCTGTAGAAGTTTAGGGGGGAAATTCCAGAGCTTAGGGCAAAGGCAGCTGAAGACATGTCCACCAATGATGGAACAATTAAAATCAGGGATGCTCAAGAGGCCTGAATTAGATGAGTGCTGATATTTTGGAGGGTTGTGGGACTGGAGGAAATTTCAGAGACAGGGAGGGGTGAGGCCATGGAGGGATTTGTAAACAAGGATGAGAATTTTAAAATCAAGACTTTGCTTGATCAGGAGCCAATGTAGGTCAACAAACACAGGGATGATAGGTGAACTGGACTTGGTGCGATTCAGGGCACGGGTAGCAGAGTTTTGGATGACCTCAAGTTTATGGAGGGTAGAATGTAGGAATAGTGTGTTGGAATATTGAAGTCTAGAGGTAACAAAGGCATGAATGAGAGTTTCAGCAGCAGATGAGCTGAGGCGGGGTTAAGTTGGGCGATGTTACAGAGATGTAAATAGGTTGAAAGCTCAGTTGAGCTCATGACACCAAAATTGGGAACAATCTGAGTTATTTTCAGACAATTGCGAGGGAGAGGGATGGAGTCGACAGATAGGAAGCGGAGGTTCGAGCTGGCACCGAAGACAATGGCTTCAGACTTCCCAATATTTAATTGGAGGAAATTTCTGCTCATGCAGTACTGGATGTTGGATTAGCAGTCTGACAATTTAGCAACAGTGTAAGAGTCGGGAGAAGTGGTGATGAGGTAGAGCTGGGTGTCATCAGCGTACATGTGAAAACTAATGCTGTGCTTTTGGATGATATTACTGAGGGACAGCATGTAGATGAGAAATAGGAGGGGGCCAAGGATCGATCCTTGGGAGCCACCACAGGTAATGGTGTGAGAGCAGGAAGAGAAACCATTTCAAATGATTCTCTGGCTATGATTAGATAGATAAGAATGGAACCAGGCAATAGTAGTCCCATCAGTTGGATGACAGTGGAGAGGCGTTGGAGGAGGATGGTGTGGTTAACCATGTCAGAGGCTGCAGACTGTTTGAGAAGGAGGAGGAGGGATAGGTTACTTTATCATAGTCACATAGGATGCCATTTGTGACTTTGATAAGAGCTATTTTGGTACTGTGGCAGGGGTAGAAACCTCATTGGAGGGATTCAAACATGGAGTTCCAGGAAAGATGGGCACAGATTTGGGAGGTGACAACAGGTTCAAGGACTTTGGAGAGGAAAGGGAGGTTGGAGATGGGATGGTAGTTTGCAAGGATGTTGGAGTCAAGGGTTGGTTTTCTGAAGAGAGGGGTGATGATGGCAGATTTAAAAGAGAGAGGGACAACACCTGAAGAGAGAGAACCATTAACAATATCGACCAACATGGGAATCAGGAACGGAAGTTGGGTGGTCAGCAGTTTAGTGGGATTAGGATTGAGGGAGCAGGCTGTCAGTCTTATGGACTAGATGGGCTTGGAGAGGGCACCAGGGGAGATAGGAGAGAAACTAGAGAAAAATGCGAGTTCAGGTCTAGGGCAGGGGGAGCTTTAGAGGGGCTTGTGCCAGTGGGCTCGTGGAAGGGAGGAATGTGGCAGAAGCAGCTGATCAGATGGTCTTGATTTTAGTGGCAAAGAAGCCCATGAGGTCCTCGTACTTATTGTTGAAGTTGAGGGTGAAAGAAACAAGGGACAGCGGTTTAAGAAGATGATTTACAATAGAAAAAGAAGCCGGGGATTAGCTTTACATTCCAGGATGATCCTGAGCCCTCTAAAGTTCATGCAGTACCAGTATTTGAGTTGATGGCTGTAAGTGTGAGATCGAGTGAGTGTTTCATCTTCATCAGCCTTTTGGTCTTCGTGGTCCTGCACCACTGGCTGGCCAGGTGACAGTTCTTGGGTATCAGAATGGAGAATGGCACAAGGGTAAGGTTGTAGTGAGGGGGGTGGTGGGGGGGAAAGTAAGAGATGCATGCTTACCCCATCTGCAGCTTGTAAATCTGAAGAGATTATGAGATGAGAGGAAGTGGGGTGTGAGAAGGCAGATTGGAAAAGAACATACCCACATCTCCAGTGGTTTCAGCCTTCAGTTGTGGCCTCTCCATTGATGCTGAGCAGCATCTTCTCCATCAGAGTAAGGACATGCATTCGTGCCTGTACCCTGCTGGTTAGCTGCTGCTGCCTCTGGTTATGTGCCTCCTTGCCCTGCAAGAGAGAGGAAGCATGCCAGTGAGTGTGGTGCATTGTCTTTTGGTGATGCGCCTGTCATAGTTGAGTAGCTGGCAATGTGTCCAAGCTGTGACATGTGGATGCAAGGCTTACAGCACTGATACGAATGTGAGTTGTAGGTGAATATTTGAATGTGACGTATGAGTCGTGGTTGATACTGATTGCTGATAGGAGAGTGAAGGACAGGGGTGAATTAGAGCAGTGTGTGAGCCTAGTGGCTCATTTGCATGGGTATTATTTCTGAAGATACATTCACTGATCTTGACCACTCATGTGAGGTCATTGAACTTCTTTCGGCACTGCATCCAACTCCTTAGGGCTTAACGCTTGGAACTGACCGCCACAGATATTTGCTTTTCCTGCCTTCTCATTGTCTGTCTGGAGGTCCTCATAGCCCCCTTTGGTAAGAGGATCTCTCTCTTCCTGTCCACTTCCTGCACCAAGGCGACCACTGCTGCGACAGAGAACCTTGGAGCATGCTCTCTGCCCTGATGCACCATATTCTTGCAGGTCATCCACTTATAGCACCTGCTACAGCCAGAATACACCTCCTCTTTAAGAAGTGCAGGCTGGCTTTAAGTAGTGCAGGATAGCACTAATTTGTGCTAGCTTCCAACAAATGTTGGCCCCCTGCTGAGGAGTCCAGCCACTCAGCAGTGCTACTAATTTTGCATGCTGCCTGCATCACAACCAAAGGGTGCGGGTAAATCATGCATTGTGATCCCCAAGCCCATTTTCAGATCTTATCCAATTTTTCCCTGGGAAGTCATGCCAACCATATAAAAAACACTTGTTCAGCCCCAATGGCAGTATTCTGCCCAATTCTGCACACCATAATTTAGGAAGGACGTGAAGACATTGGAGAGGGATGAAGAGTAAAATTTTGCTAAAATGGTTCCAAGGATGAGGGATTACAATTTAGTGAATAGACTGGAGAAGCTGGGGTTGTTGTTCTTAGAACAGAAAAGGCTAAGATGAGATTTGACAGAGGTGATTAAAATCATGAAGGGTTTAGATAGAGGAAATAAAGAGAAACTGTTTCTAATGGCTGAAGCGTCGCTAATGAGAAAGCAGGGATTTAAGGTGAATGGCAAAAGAACTTGAGGTGACATGAGGAAAAACCTTTATATGCATCCCTGCCTGATAGGATGCAAATTCAATAGTAAATGTCGAAAGGGAATTGGATAAATACTTAAAGGAGAAACTTTTGCAGGGATTATAGGGAAAGAGAGGGGAAGTGGAACTAACTGGATTGAGCTTCGAAAAAAGTTGGCATAGATTCGAAGGGCCAAATGGCTTCTTTCTGTGCTGAACTATTCTATGATATATACTAGTGCATGTCCATAACACTCCATCCATCGCACTTTAAATATTACACTTTGATACAGACTCAAAATTATGTTTAAAAAGAGGAAGAAAGCCAGTTGCTTCATGCTGGATTCTTCTGACCTGGTGTTAGAAATGTATACGCTGCTACAATTAACTGCTAAGTGACCACAGCCATTCACCAGCATGCATTATTACCTGGACTGGCTGATTGAGACCACCTCTCCACAGGGAGTACCTTATTAGTAGCCTTAAAGGAGCAGGCTAGATTAAATACAACTCTATCCTCGTAGCTAAACAACACAACTGTTTTTTGGAATTTAGACTATCCATGAACAATATAATAGATCGACTAGTTTATTAGATATTTGTGTTCTGTTTCAATTTTTAAAATCTGTTGTTCCCTTTCTTATTCTTTAAATGTTATCACCAAATTTAATACTCTTCATGCATAAGGTGGTACAACTTAAGTAAATAACTTCAAATTTCATTTAAAGGTAATGAAACCTCTGGTTAATTCAGCATGAACTATAGTTGTGGGGGAGGGGTTTACATGCTGGAGTGATTTAGAGGCAGGATGCTTTGTCTGTTAATCTTTGCTTCCTTGTTCAATCATCCTATTTATAAACTAGACTTTTTGAATCCTAATTCTTTATCAAATCTGCTGCATCCCATTGGCCACAAAGGGTCACGTCCACTTTACAATTTACAGTGAAATGCAAACACAAAGATGGCACAAAGAGTGAAATATGGTGTCAGGCTTGTATCTTCTCACATTTCACTGAGTTAGGAGACAAACACATTGACCTGTTGCCATGGAAAGTTTTCTTTTGAGATCGACACTTGGATTGGGGAAGCAACAGGTTTTTTTTGCTCGGTGTGATATCCACAAGCTGGCAAGAACATTCTGTGTGAAGGTTATAAAAGAAATCAGTCAGCTTAGAGAGTTACTGCAGGATGCATTATTAGCCTGATCAAGCCTAAATGGCTGGCAGCCATTACCTGTGTTTGGTATTGTGATTGTGGTCTGGTTGTTTCCCTTGCTCTTTATTTTACTGAGATATTTCCAGTTGTTTGTACAAACTTCTCTTATGAATGTCCTTCCAGCTAATTCATGGAAAATGGGATAAATATGCTCACTCATTTGGTGTAACATAAATGATAAGTTGTGAGCGTAGAATGACCTTTTCCCCTTCATAATCCAATTTCGGCTCAGAGTTACTTCAAATCCTCTGAGGGCTGGAGCTTGTTCATTCTCCCACAGAGCTGAGGTTCCCTTCAGCACAGCTGGCAGGAGTTATTAGTTATAACAATATCTCAGGAGGAAGGGTTTGAGCCTTGAATGAGGCCATTGTCTGGGCTTATATGAAGGCAGATTCATTATGCTTTGCAGAACACAGTTTAAAGCCCAGAATTAGGAGCCCTCCTTGTGATTAAAGAAAAGAGCAGACCCTGGAACTGAAATACTCCTCATTTAAATCAGAGGAGAAGCCTTGGTAAAACCTGAAAGCAAAGTAAGAATGAAAAAATACCAATTGAAAAGTTTTAAATAGTTGTGAGTCAGTAGTCTTGACTATTATCATTAGAAGCTGATTTGAGGAAAACTTTTTTCACATAGGCACTCCACAGGTGGCCATTCTACTGATCTAAATCAATCTTCCTGATGTGCTTGTATTACTGTTTAAAAGAATAGTTATTAAATGAAGATAAGAACAATAGACTTAGAACCACATGTGAAGCAGGCACTGTGTTTCAGAACATTTATCAACCATTGAATGTAAGGAATAAATAAGTCACATTTGCCTTATTTTGTTAATTTTTAACATTTATAAGCATCAGCCTTGGAAGTGAACTGTGATTTGGTCAAGAACAAACACTGAAAGCTTTCTTTAACATTATTTTCAACTTTTTTTTCTCCAGAGCTCCCACTTCAGCCACTGTTGCGCCATTATTAATTAGAACAATATCTCAGGAGAAAGGGTTTTCCAACCGAGATCACAGGCGAACAACCACTGACAATGTCACTCTATAGGAGGTGTATGTGACTGCTCTGGGCTGACTCATTTTCTGTTTTCCCACTCACTTTGGGAATGTTTCCCTTCCATTTAACACCTCTGCTGATAGCCACAGCTAAAATTGGAGATACTGTGAGTCGAGGGCTGGAGACTCTGCCCTAACACTCCATGTTGTAGCTTGTGATTGCAATAATGTGTCATACCACAAGAGATGCTATGGCTACGCATTCTAATCAACGGGGATACAAACAGACGTGATACAACGTGTCATCAATTGAACAGCTTGAATATTTCTCTTCACATTCTGTAAGGAACATTTTGCCTCTTTACTATTATTTTATATGATACTTTTATTTTTATTAATGGTTTATAATTGTATTTCACTGATCAGGTAGACCACACGATTTAATAACCTTTGAACTTAGTAAAAGAAAGACTAACATTCATATAGCACCTTTCACTACCTCAGGATGTCCTAAAGTGCTTTACAATCCATTTACATTTGAAGTGTAATCACTGTTGTAATGTAGGAAATGTGCCATTTTGTGCACAGCAAGCTCCCACAAACAGCAATAGAATAAGGACTAGATAATCTTTTTCGTGCTGTTGATTGAGGGATAAATATTGTCCAGTACACTGGGGAGAACCTCCTTGCTCTTCTTCAAAGTAGTCCCATAGGATCTTTTACATCCACCTAAGAATGTAGACAGGGCCTTGGTTTAATGTCTCATCCAAAAGATAGTATCTCCAACAATTCAAGAATCCCTCAGTACTACACTGGAGTGTTAGTGTAGATTTTTGTGCTCAAGTTTCAGGAGTGGAACGTGACCCCATCACCTTCTGATTCAGGGATAAATATTCTGCTGGCTGAGCCATGGCTGGATCAGAATTGGCAATTTAAAAAATATTCTCAGGCTGGCGTGCATTTAGTAACCATCCTTACATGTCCTAAGAATGGTGATGGCTTTGAAATGCTGTGGTCCTTGTGATGATGATATTTGGTGGAGAATTCTAATGCATTGCTGTTTCTTTCATCACCGGGCCTATATGTGTCAAAGTTAAAATGCTGTGTGGCTTGAGGTGAAACTTTACTTCTTCACATGTACCATTATGTTCATTTATGTCAGTACAAATATCTGGCCTATTCCCACCTCCACTTTGCCTAATCCTAACTACTGCGGAAAGGCTTATCCATATTTTTTTGTGACTTCCAGACTTCATTTCTTCAAAGTCCCTGCTCTGGCCTCTCAATTGTCACCCTACATTAAGTCCAACCTGTCCAAAACGCAATTGCTTGCATTCCATCCTGCACCAAGTTCCTATAACTCCCCTCATCACTGACCTCTATTGCACTCCTGCTCCTTAATACATTGAATTCAAAACCTTCAGCTTTGTTTCCTCTGTGCCCTCACCCTTCCCTACTTCTGCAATCTCCTCCAGTGCTACATATAACCTCCAACCCTGTCCTTATGCATCACACTCTTCTTTGACTCCACCATTGATGGCAAAGCCTTTAGCCATCTTAGCTTTATTCTTTTGCATTCCTTCCACTGCATTATTTCTCTCAGGTTTTGATGAGGCTGTTGAAAGCAATCTTTTTGGCCATGCTTTTGGATACTTAATTCTTTCATTACTGCACAGCTTCTGCTCTGTGGAATGCCTTGGAATATTTTACTACTTAAAAAGGTGTTGATAAATGTAAGTTGTTGTAAGTGAACTGTCTGTCTTCCAGGCTTAGAAATTGGATCATGTGATGCATGCTGTTCAGATCTAAAACAGGTGGCAAAGGATTCGATGTGGCGAGTGGCGTGTGCTTACTACATTGGTCAGAGTGCGCTGTAGTCTTCCTGCGAGCTTGTTTAAAACATGCGTTAGATTCATTGTCTATACAAATCAGGGTCAAATACCTATTTCAGGGCCTTTCATTAAATTTGTTGGTGACTCACCACAGCATGTGCCGTGTGGCCAATTTTCTCAGGCAAACAGCAGCCAAACGAACAGCCTGTAAAGGGCTGACTGCCAAAAAGGTAACTAAAAGATGTTTGATTTACTTACCTGATTGTAGAGCCAATTGGGGCTCCCCTTGGCTCCACACCTGATATCCTTCCTCCCACCACTTGGCTAACAATAGGTCTCCGCATCTCCGCAGGCTGATCTTTGTCTTCTTCGTGACTAGCTCACTCTCTTCTGCGGCGCAAGTAACATCTTGAGAACATCAGTCTCGTCCTGATGATGTAAAAGGACCAATTTCACATGGTTGCCTTTGGATTCGTGCCTGAGGTTGGCTGAGAACCAATTTCTAGGGCAGGTTCTCTTACATTGACTTAACTATATTGGTAACTTAATATAATGAATGTTATTATAGGATAATGTATGTCTATCATAATGGATTTTTCCTAATTCTTTGTTCCCCCCTTCTCCTCTTGAAGGTGCTGACTCTGCTGGGATCTGGTTCTTTATGTGGGTGCCTAAGCAATGAACATAGGCATACTGAGTTAACTTAGGCAAGCATCAAAGTCACGTCTAAGCCAACACCTACAGATATTTGCTGTCCAGCAGAATCACCTGAGAAGAAATCAGGAATGAGAACGTAGGTTGCTTTTCTCCCTTTTCTAATACAGGGCATTGAGGGCAATTTGTGGATCCCTCCCCACCCCCACCCCGCTCCACCCAACTGCGAGCCAGGTAAAATCAGCTCATTCAGTACAGACTAGAGATTGAATCAGGTTGTGCTTTGAATAAAAACACTGCTACATTTAGTTTTCCATAAATTATCTTTCCCACATGAAGCATTAACCAGGAATTTACATTACCTGCACAGAAAAACTGCATCACTTGTTAAAATCTAGATTATTTGCTGTGCCCATTCTTGACATTGGCTAAGTTATCTGACTCAGGCTGGAATGAACGCCATACTTTACTTGAACTAATCCCTCTATGGATTAAATGTATTTATTTCCCCCCTGTACATGGATATTTTTCAGCAGGAGTGTAAGTTTCAAGTCCTGAGGGAAGTCTCATAACTGGAGTAATTGAATCTGCCTTTGTTTCTTTAAGAAGTGATTTCCCTCTCTTTAAAAGCCATACAGTAAAATCACTTGCCCATGATTGTCGGATCAAACCCATATTTACACCTTAGTTTTGGGTTTCTGTTGGCTGATTTCTTGAAAGATTATTAACAGCAGTTTCAGTCATTAAAGAAAGAAGCGGTAAGGGGACCTTAACAGATTATCTTGTCAATGATTTGTTACAAAAATCAGCATCATGACATTAATCAAAGGCAGTTATTTGTTCTTGTTTCTCCGCCTCTTTCTCTGCATTTACCTTAAGGTAGAATTGCTTTGTTTACAGACAGAAAGAAAGATAATGTTCCGAAGTTACTCCAGGCAGTAACTCTACACATCACTACAGAGCAAATCAGAGTAAAAGATGGGGCTGAGGAACGAAACACTCAGAAGAACAGAAATTTGCAGAGAAAATAGACAGGAAATGGTAAGTATAAACATGCAGCAGTTAATAGATATTGTGTGATACTACAGTAATTGATTACAGCCCATACCATAGTTCAGCACATATTCCTTTGGGAGAGGAAAATTCATTCAGGGTTTCCTTCCATGTTTACTTACAGGGAAACTTGCAAGAAAACGCATGCATGTGGATGTCAAGTGTGGACAACATTAGAGCTAGTTACGCAGCCTTTTATGGTTGAATAGTCTGCCAACCTTCACTGAAGAATGGCCACTTTGGAAAGGTGCTGTAGGGCTTCAAATGTCCATGGAATTGCAATGCAGCAAAACTCACCTCCTTCACCAAGGAACAACACAAAAGACAAAATATCGGGTTGGAAACAGTTACATAAAGACATCATCAGGCCTGCCAGAACCTTGCAAGGATGATCTTCAAACTTCCCCATTAATTCAATTCCCAATGATAACTTCACTTAGGGGTGCAAACTCAGCTGACAACAGGATTGTAAGTTGTCCTGTAAGAACAATACGCAAAATTTAATATGAAACATATTTGTTAAACAGTATTTTTTTTAGAAAGCTGTCTTAGATTACAGCAAAGTGGAGATTGCAAGTGACCCTTATCTCAAGGGTCAGACCCTTATTATACTGACAAAAACCTTTTGAACATCTTTGCAACCAAAAAAACCACAGCTTTTATTACTGAAAGTTTCACGCAGATTGAGTTTGAGCAGTAAACATGGATCTACAGCATAAAAACCTATTTATATACTTCAGCATAAATTGGCAATCTCACTCAGATTGCAAGGCTGTTTCATCAATGTTGACCCTGAACTGCTGGCCAGAATGTTGAAGCAGCACTTCACCGCTCCTGTAGTGTAGACAAAGCCCAATGAGCATCTGAAGAAATTCCTGTTCTTCACACACTCTGCTCCAAATGGACCAAGTGGGGATGGTTATCGATCCCCTCCAAGATCAATTATATTTCACTAGTGACAGTTTAGAGCATCTCGACGCCTTCAGCAGGACTCAAGGCAGCTTCCAGCTGGCATGAGTTCTGCTAAAGTCTTTAAAGAGTGGATTTCCTGGGTAGCCTGGCAAATCACCCTAGAATGCCCTCATGATGTGGGGGTGGGCAGAAGGTCTTCTCATGAGTCCTTTTCTGGAATTTAAAGTTCAGCGCAAACAGAGCGGAATCTTGGGATTGGGGATGTTATAGTCCGGAAAGCTAGTTGGTGAAAGATAATACTGGAGCCAATCTTTACTCAGTCTTATATTTATTTACAACGCAAAACAGATGGACCGCTGGGTTGAGCACTACCTAGAACTGTACTCCAGGGAGAATGCTGTCACTGAGACTGCCCTCAATGCAGCCCAGCCTCTACCAGTCATGGATGAGCTGGACATACAGCCAACCAAATCGGAACTCAGTGATGCCATTGATTCCCTAGCCAGCGGAAAAGCCCCTGGGAAGGACAGCATTACCCCTGAAATAATCAAGAGTGCCAAGCCTGCTATACTCTCAGCACTACATGAACTGCTATGCCTGTGCTGGGACGAGGGAGCAGTACCCCAGGACATGCGCGATGCCAACATCATCACCCTCTATAAAAACAAAGGTGACCGCGGTGACTGCAACAACTACCGTGGAATCTCCCTGCTCAGCATAGTGGGGAAAGTCTTTGCTCGAGTCGCTCTGAACAGGCTCCAGAAGCTGGCCGAGCGCGTCTACCCTGAGGCACAGTGTGGCTTTCGTGCAGAGAGATCGACTATTGACATGCTGTTCTCCCTTCGTCAGATACAGGAGAAATGCCGTGAACAACAGATGCCCCTCTACATTGCTTTCATTGATCTCACCAAAGCCTTTGACCTCGTCAGCAGACGTGGTCTCTTCAGACTACTAGAAAAGATCGGATGTCCACCAAAGCTACTAAGTATCATCACCTCATTCCATGACAATATGAAAGGCACAATTCAACATGGTGGCTCCTCATCAGAGCCCTTTCCTATCCTGAGTGGTGTGAAACAGGGCTGTGTTCTCGCACCCACACTTTTTGGGATTTTCTTCTCCCTGCTGCTTTCACATGCGTTCAAATCCTCTGAAGAAGGAATTTTCCTCCACACAAGATCAGGGGGCAGGTTGTTCAACCTTGCCCGTCTAAGAGCGAAGTCCAAAGTACGGAAAGTCCTCATCAGAGAACTCCTCTTTGCTGACGATGCTGCTTTAACATCTCACACTGAAGAGTCTCATCGACAGGTTTGCGTCTGCCTGCAATGAATTTGGCCTAACCATCAGCCTCAAGAAAACGAACATCATGGGGCAGGACGTCAGAAATGCTCCATCCATCAATATTGGCGACCACGCTCTGGAAGTGGTTCAAGAGTTCACCTACCTAGGCTCAACTATCACCAGTAACCTGTCTCTAGATGCAGAAATCAACAAGCGCATGGGTAAGGCTTCCACTGCTATGTCCAGACTGGCCAAGAGAGTGTGGGAAAATGGCGCACTGACACGGAACACAAAAGTCCGAGTGTATCAGGCCTGTGTCCTCAGTACCTTGCTCTACGGCAGCGAGGCCTGGACAACGTATGCCAGCCAAGAGCGACGTCTCAATTCATTCCATCTTCGCTGCCTTCGGAGAATACTTGGCATCAGGTGGCAGGACTATATCTCCAACACAGAAGTCCTTGAAGCGGCCAACACCCCCAGCTTATACACACTACTGAGTCAGCGGCGCTTGAGATGGCTTGGCCATGTGAGCCGCATGGAAGATGGCAGGATCCCCAAAGACACATTGTACAGCGAGCTCGCCACTGGTATCAGACCCACCGGCCGTCCATGTCTCCGTTATAAAGACGTCTGCAAACGCGACATGAAATCGTGTGACATTGATCACAAGTCGTGGGAGTCAGTTGCCAGCATTCGCCAGAGCTGGCGGGCAGCCATAAAGACAGGGCTAAATTGTGGCGAGTCGAAGAGACTTAGTAGTTGGCAGGAAAAAAGACAGAGGCGCAAGGGGAGAGCCAACTGTGCAACAGCCCCAACAAACAAATTTCTCTGCAGCACCTGTGGAAGAGCCTGTCACTCCAGAATTGGCCTTTATAGCCACTCCAGGCGCTGCTTCACAAACCACTGACCACCTCCAGGCGCGTATCCATTGTCTCTCGAGATAAGGAGGCCCAAAGAAAAGAAGAAAATATTTATTTACAGAGTGAAACATTACAAACATACACCTCCAAACTCAACCACACCATAGTTTCAATAACTCTTTTTATGTAATTTCAAGCAAAACCCCAGTTAATTCCCTGTAGCTGCATATAATTAAACACAAAAGATATAAAATTAACAGGAGTTGTGGGGTGTGGGGAGAGGTTGGGGGCAGTATAGTTGGAGTTGTTATTTTCATGGAGGCAGAATAGAAGGGGCTTTACTCATCAACGCTATACTTCACGTGGGAATTCTGGCATATCCCAGGGGTCACCATTGACCAGAGACATAACATAAATACTGTTGCTACAAGAGCAGGCCAGTGGTTGGATATTCTGCCAAGAGTGACTCACCTCCTGATTCCCCAAAGCCTGTCCGCCATCTACAAGGCACAAGTCAGGAGGTGATGGAATACTCTCCACTTGCCTGGCTGAGTGGACCTCCAACAATACTCAAGAAGCTCAACACCATCCAGAACACTGATCGGCACCACGTCCACCACCTTAAATATTCACTCCCTCAACCACCAGCGCATAGTATCTGCAGTGTGTTGCATCTATAAGATGCACTGCAGAAACTTTCCAAGGTTTCTTGGACAGCACCTACCAAATCCATGACCTCTGCCACCAAGAAGGACAAGGGCAATAGGTGCATGGGAACACCACCACCTTCAATTTCCCCTCCAAGTTACACACATTCTGATTTGGAAATATTTTGCGTGCCTTCATCATCACTGGGTCAAAATCCTGGAACTACCTACCTAACAGCACTGTGGAAGTACCTTCACCATATAGACTGCAATGGTTCAAGATGAAGCTCACCATCACCTTCTCAAGAACAATTAGGGATTCGCAAAAAAATGCTGGCCTTGCTAGCAACACCCACATCCCAGGAATGAGTATTAAAAAAAGGTATCGAAAATGAAAACGCCTCCAATTCTCCATTGCTATTTCTCACTTTGGTGACTTGTGTACCACTAGTCCTATATATGAACTCAGAAGGGTGTGTTTAACACAAGTTTCCATATTTTCACTAGATTCAATCCATACCAGACATTTTTAATATACATCACAAGCAAACATGAGCCTGAGTCCATCATCACATGTGCTCTTTCCAGCAGGAGGAACAACTAATTGTTCCCCTGTACAGTTCAGAGATTAACTAGGTCAAGAAAAGAAAGAACTTGCATTTATATAGCATGTTTCACAAGAGGGTAGATCTGGCCTCAATTTAACATTGGATCTAAAAGGCAGAACTTCTTGCAGTCCCTCAGCACTACATTGAAACATCAGCCCAGGTATGTTTTGTTCAAGTCTCTGGAGAGGGATTTGCACTTACAATTTTCTGACTCAGGGGCAAAAGTGCCACCACTGAGCCACGCCTGACATAACAGGAACTGGAGATCGAACGTACAACCTCTCTGCTCTGTGTAGTTCAGCTATTCTCTGGACAAACGTGCTGATCTATCAGGGGAGCTTACTGAAATCAATGTTTTTTGAAAATATCTCATCCTGAGCACCTGCTTTGACAAATTTTAATGCAAGAATGTATAGGGCATTGAAGATTTTCAAATAAATCTATAAATTAATGTAAATATGAAACATGGCTACTTTGCTTTTAAAAGCTATTAAACTTCATGCATTCAAATCTGACAAGCTGCAAGACACGGATTAGTCACTTTTACATGTTACTTTTGACAAAATATGCTTTTAATCATTTGCTGGAAATGGATTGCTTTGAGTAATCTGAAAAATTACTCATTGGATTTTTGCTTATGTTATGTGAGATTTCGACATTATCTGCTGTCATAAACAGAACTAAACAAAACTGTGCCAGAAATGACATTTGACCCACTTAGTAAACAAAGGAATAGCGCACAATTATACTGTTGGATCGTGTAGTACAGTTAACAAACGTAGATAAAAGTCATATATATTCCACTAATATAGCCAATTCTCCTTTGACTGGTGCTGCCTCCTCCTTTCCCTTTACTGCTATATTACAAACAGGAATATTTTTACAAGAGTATGATGTTTTACAGGAATGATAAGAGTTTTCTACTGAAAAACTATTATCCTCTGTTACTGTGTTATAACACTCCCTAATGTATTTAATGACACTGTACCATATATCAGCCAGTCATGTCACTGAAAATAAATTGCAATGAGTTCACTTAAAATCTCAATCGTTGGTCAGAATGTTGTGTGGTATTGCGATATACAAACTAGGGTGCCTGTAGGCTCAAAGCTAGCTCTGAGCTGAGTTGTTGACTTTTTCTTTAAATTATCCAAGTACTTCTGGTCTAGAGATGGAAATAATCCTACAGGGTTCCCAATTTAGAGGTGACCTATTGCTAATAATTATGCATGTGTGGCCAGTCAGTGGGTGAGGATGAGGGAGTAACAGCATCATTTTTACTGTAAGATTAAGAAGCAGATTTGTGATTTTGAATCTTCTTCATTTGGTGTTGGTTGGCAGTCAATTAACTAGCAGAATTTAAATGAAAATATGTCAGAGATTTATTTTAACTTGATTGCATAATTATGTTTTACGCCATCATAAAACACAACAATTAAATGTTGGAAATCGGGGAAGATTTTCAGTTTTTAATGTGACTTACACTTAGGCCATAAAAATGCAATTAAAGAAACAGAACAGGGAAAAAAAATAACTAAAAAAAAACTGCAAATAAAGATGAGAAAGATGACTGTTTCCTGTTTCCACTTCTGAACCTGGAGTGGGTGCAACCCAGAGTTAGACCCGAAAATGGGCCCATTTTGCCAATGTCGAGATACACTGAAGCATTTTTCCAATCTCATTAGAATGCACCTGAACTTTAAGTTGACATAAATCGGCATAAACAATCGGGGCCCAAGGAAAGAACCAAATCCATACCATATATTTCCTTTCCTTAAGTATCAAAATTTAAATTTCAACTCATTTTGCTATCATTCATGCATTCAGGCACAGCATGTTTAGGAACCTGCAATTGGGGAAGTTTTTCAATTTTTAATGTGACCTATACTTACATCATAAAAAAGGCATTAAAAGACACAGAAAATACAGAGCAAGCCTCAGTGAAGACAGTTTTTTAAAGTTGCAACAAATTGTCATTAACAGGTCTGAAGAATGATTTTGTTTCCTTTAGTGCTGTTATGTTTATGCAGGATTGCTGGATATGGTATGTATATCTGATTTATCTCAGAGCAAGGCAGATATTACACTTGTATTAAATCATCAACTGGTTTATTTATAGCACTTTAAACTATATTAGTTCTTAGATGATTTCAATACATGTCTCCTCATAGCAGTCAGTGTGTTTTCTGTAGGAGATCCTAGCTGTGTCTTTTAGTTTCACTTTTAATGCAAGTTCCATCCATAGGCTTAAGCAATCAAACACAGTGAACATAGATAACTGGACAGACTAATACAATCAAACCGAGATCAAGTGCCTGGTCACAAAGTTCAGAGCTCCCCTGAACAAATGCAATTGGAGGATATTCTCATTTGAGAGTCAGGGGAATGGCCAGTTTTGTGATTGGAGGCTCCTTAGGGTTACAGGGTTTGATGGACAGCCAAAAAATATTGAGGAGACATGTGTGCAACTCACTTATGCCCATAGAGCGATCATCTTTTAAGGCACGTAATTGGTTTGCACCAAGATTTCACATGTCATTGGCACAAATGCAGAGAAAACTCCAAACTCAGTATCAGTCTCAACCGACTGCACTACTGAGTAATGGATTTTATTTATTTAGAGATACAGCACTGAAACAGGCCCTTTGGCCCACTGAGTCTGTGCTGACCAACAACCGCCCATTTATACTAATCCTATATTCCTACTACATCCCGAACTGTCCCTATATTTCCCTACCACCTACCTATACTAGGGGCAATTTATAATGGCCAATTTACCTACCAACCTGCAAGTCTTTTGGCATGTGGGAGGAAACCAGAGCACCCAGAGAAAACCCACGCAGACACAGGGAGAACTTGCAAACTCCACACAGGCAGTACCCAGAATTGAACCCGGGTCGCTGGAGCTGTGAGGCTGCGGTGCTAACCACTGCACCGCTGTGTGGAAAGTGGTGAACAAGGATCCACCAAAGGGGGAGCTCAAAATAATGTGTTTAAAATTAAACCCCATTACAATAAGACCAGGTGAAGACAGTAAAAGACCGTTCGACACCTTTCTCACCTGGTCCTAACACCAGGTTTGTGTTCCCTTGAGTATCGAAGGTTAAGGGGTGATCTAATTGAGGTGTTTAAAATTATTAAAGGATTCAGAGGAGTGTGAGGTGATGCATTTTGGCAGAAGGGATAGGGTGAGGCAATATAGACTGGCACAGTTCTAAAGAGTGTGCAGGAACAGAGGGATCTGGGGGTGCACATGAATCAATCTTTGAAGGTGGCAGAACATATTGACAGAGTAGTTAGCAAAGCAGAAGGGATCTTGGGCTTCATAAATAGAGGCATTGAGTATAAAAGCAGGGAGGTTATGCTGAACCTTTATAAAGTTCTGGTTTGGCCACAACTTAAGTATTGCATCCAGTTTTGGTCAACACTTTAGAATGGTTGTGAGGGACCTTGAGAGGGCGCAGAGGAGATATACCAGAATGGTTCCAGGATTGCTCCGCAGAGAGCTGGCATAGACAATATGGGCCGAATGGCCTCCTTCTTTGCTGTATATGATGCTATGATTTGATTAGGTAGGTAGAGAGAAACTATTTCCTCTGATTGAAGGGTGGGGGGTCGGGGGGGCGGAGGGCGTCCAGATCCCTTCCCATTCTCATTGGCTGATCTAGTTTAAAATCGAGGCTTTAGTAACACTCCAGTATACAGTGACAGAGTTGACAACTACCACTCGTTGGAATTGTACTTACTTGCTGGTTGGTTAAAACTGTGACTTATTAAAGTCACTATGAAAAGTAAGCATGAATAAGATAAATGTTGTAAATGGGTTTTGCATGGTGAGCAAAAGTGCCACTTGATGTAGTACGTGACTCCATAAACAGATGGTTTCAGATTGATTTCTGAGTCTCTGCTGAGTTAACTGATCTCAGCTAATGTAGCAGTCAGGGCTGCAACCAGCCTCAGTGCAGTGTGGCCTGGGTGGGGGAAGCCTGCCAGGGTTCCTCCTGATTGTTT
The DNA here is from genome assembly GCF_036365525.1 of Heterodontus francisci. Taxonomy (NCBI): domain Eukaryota; kingdom Metazoa; phylum Chordata; class Chondrichthyes; order Heterodontiformes; family Heterodontidae; genus Heterodontus; species Heterodontus francisci. The sequence continues at coordinate 90,023,936 of NC_090383.1, read as the reverse complement.
TCCAGTGAGCCTGGCTGCTATGTGCAGATGTTAGCTGATAACGGGATCAAGGTCGACTGTTCTGCCTTCCCAGGGTCAAAAAACCCACTGACACTCAACGTCTGGGCTCACACTTGCGGGAGGCAGGAGTTGCTGCCAAGGCCTGTGGAATTGTAACCTGCAAACTGCAGAGGTGGAAACTAGGAGTAGGGAAGCGGGGTGCAGAAACAAAACTGAATAGCTTTGCTGTTTACACTCTCTTCACTATTCTCTTGCTGATCACAAATCAAACTGTTAACTTTTCACCAATTATGGCAGTTTGCATTGTTTGAATTGTTGGGTAAATGAATAAGAGAAGTACTTTATTACTTAGTACCCAAAGAGGCAATAAATAGACAATTTTCTGTGAAATGTCTGATTCTTACCAGTATAAGAACTGCCTTGAAGAAAGTAGGTTTCACTTTGATGGAGGAGCAAGGGATAATGATGCCATTTGCTATGTTTCGCTGCAAATGTTGGTTTTAGTGTCAACGCAACCATGTTTTATTATGTGCCTTAATGAGTTGGAATAGTTTCTGTTTAACAAAAACTGCATGAACAATCTAAAAAGAACTTGCAAATGAAAACCCAGCATGACTGTAAAAGAAAGCACACTGCAGATCTGTACAAATGAGAGGGAAATCTGACAGATTTTTTTTGCCGATTCATACTTGGAATTTGGAAATGCTTTTTAAATCACTTAATAAAGGAAAACCGTCAGCGTGAAACTGTTCGCTTCTTATTCGAACTAAATGTTTTTGATTGTCGGTTGTTACATAACACCTTTTGTGACCAGCAATGACCATAAAGGCACAAAAGCACAGCTAGAAACACTATTCACCAAGCTGCTTTTTTTATCTGAGCCAACTGAAGCAGCATGAAACAGACGGGCCTATCTTTAAATTGCTCCAACAGGGCCTGTTTTTCATCACTGATTAATAATCGAGGAGCCCCATCATCCTCCTGTGCAGAGACCAGCTTCCCACAGGCCCCTTTAGCGCTGGAATTAAGGCTAGCTCTAATTCAATATCACGACAGTGTTTAAAATGCTTTGAATGCCTTTTCACTAGTTGAGTGCAGGAAGAAGTACGTGCGACCTCTTGAACTCCCGAGACGCAGGCAGCTTCAGCCGGGGCCGTTGAGAAACCTTTTCAAAAACTTCACTGAGAATGTTGCTGCCCTTTACAAAAACAGCTTAAAAAACACTTCCCAAATATTTTCAAAGTGCACTTTACTTTATAGCAGTTATTCGTCCAATTGTTTACTGTTAAGGAAATATACATCAGAACTAAGGAATGCTACTTGAATATATCCAGCTGAATAGGTTGGAAAATTCACATCTTTGTAAACTATTCCATTAACAAGTTCAATGCGTGGAGATGCTAAAACTTTTTTATTGTGGTAGAAGCTACAATTTGTGTGGCAACACACCACAATGCACCCTGTGTGCCAATTTCCAAATCAATTTATCCTTGCAAAAATGATCACATCTTGGAAAAATCACTTAGCAAATCCTTAAAACAACACCAGCTGCTACAATTCTGTATTCATGAAATGATCCATCAGAAAAAGATGGTAACTTTCAGGGATAGTTTTTTTAACAACATAATCAGTAAGAATTGAATGAGGCACAGAACAGGTCTGCAAGTGAGAAAAATGATGCAATTGTTAAAAAAAAATCTGGATCAGCAGATTAGCTGAAGTTCGGTTAGGAATTTGGCTTTGGGAATAAATATTTAGTCAAATGTCATAAAATAGATTTTTCCTAACACTGTCTCTGGTTAGACGTTCCTCTCCAAACCCCAGATTTTAAGCTTTGTTTCAGAACCTGTAGAACAGGGTTGTCCGACCTTTTCACGTTTGGGGGGGGGCACATTACAATTTGTATCTTACATGGGGGGCTGGTGAGACAATTTAGTCAAGTTAAAGGCATTAACATTTATCTTACTATTAATCAAAACAACAACAATGGTGCATTTTTGTGAAGATACTTTAAATGTAAAGACTAATTTATTGACTTACTTTCTGGCCACTATGTTGGACACTGATTTAGTGAGATACCTGGCATTTTTTGCTTGCACAATTGGTCAATGTTTGCTCACACACTTGTTGTAGTGATGCGGAGTATTCTGGATAGATACTATTCTGTCAGGAGTGATCTTGATCACTCGCTCTCCCTCTCTGTCTGCTCCCCTCTCTCTCTGCTGTCTCTCTCCCCCTTTCCCTGTCTCTCTCTCTCACTGTCCCCCTTTCCCTCTCTCTCTCTGTCCCTCTTTCAGCTTTCTCTCTCTCTTTCTCTCTGTCCCCTCTTCTCTCTCTCTGTCCCCCTTTCTCTCTCTCTCTCTCTCTCTTACAATTGCAGAGAGCAGGAGTGGTCAGCAGATGGTTGATCATTTAAAAAAAAATCTCAAGCCAGTTTCACATTTGACAGATCCTGATATCGGAAACAGCAGTTTCTGAACTTCAAACAGATTTGGAGTTTTCCGGTGGACTTTTAAAAAACTCTGTCCGAAACTGACTTGCGATCTTTTTCAAAAATCAGTCTGACAAAGGGAAATTTTCCATCTGCAGTCACGGACCCCTGCTGAGGATGAGGAAGGGCCCCAACACAGTTTACAGCCTCGGGCCAGATGGGAACCTTCGGCGGGCTGGATCCTGGCCTGTGGGCCATATGTTAGACAACCCTGCTGTAGAATGTGTGAAGATTCTGAACCTAACTTTTTTAGCTGTTTTCTTTAGCAGCTAATGGAGATTCATGCACACGAAGGAAGACATGCACACACATATGCACATGTACACATGTGCACACACACACATGTATGTGCACAACTTTGTGCATTTTACAGGTGTTCAATTAACCTAGAAATTCGGGTGCTCCCATTTTGGTGTGAACGGGGTACGCAGAGTACTTTCCCTGTGCCTGAATGGTGAGGCCTGAGGCTCCCCCAATAATGTTCTTCAGGCCTTATTTTCATGTTGCAGGTGAACTGCACAAAGCTTCCAGCAAAGCGTAATTATTGGGGAGGAGATTGAAGGAAGATTGACAGAAATCTTTGCATCCTCATTGGCTACAGGTGAGGTCCCAGAGGACTGGAGAATAGCCAATGTTGTTCCTTTGTTTAAGAAGGGTAGCAAGGATAATCCAGGAAATTATAGGCCGGTGAGCCTTACGTCAGTGGTACGGAAATTATTAGAGAGGATTCTTCGGGACAGGATTTACTTCCATTTGGAAACAAACAAACTTATTAGTGAGAGGCAGCATGGTTTTGTGAAGGGGAGGTCGTGTCTCACTAATTTGATTGAGTTTTTTGAGGAAGTGACAAAGATGATTGATGAAGGAAGGGCAGTGGATGTTATCTATATGGACTTCAGTAAAGCCTTTGACAAGGTCCCGCATGACAGACTGGCACAAAAGGTGAAGTCACACGGGATCAGAGGTGAGCTGGCAAGATGGATACAGAACTGGCTCTGTCATTGAAGACAGAGGGTAGCAGTGGAAGGGTGCTTTTCTGAATGGAGGGATGTGACTAGTGGTGTTCCGCAGGGATCAGTGCTGGGACCTTTGCTGTTTGTAGTATATATAAATGATTTGGAGGAAAATGTAGCTGGTCTGATTAGTAAGTTTGCGGACGACACAAAGGTTGGTGGAGTTGCGGATAGTGATGAGGATTGTGAGAGGATACAGCAGGATATAGATCGGTTGGAGACTTGGGCGGAGAAATGGCAGATGGAGTTTAGTTTAGTTTAGTTTAGTTTAGAGATACAGCACAGAAACAGGCCCTTCAGCCCACCGAGTCTGTGCCGACCATCAACCACCCATTTATACTAATCCTACACTAATTCCATATTCCTACCACATCCCCACCTGTCCCAATATTTCCCTACCACCTACTGAATGGCCTGTAGTTGTGCTGTACTGTTCTTTGTTCTTTCTTCTTTGTTCTTTGAAGGCTCCGGTTGAGATTGACAGTTACTGTGGAAATCGGTGATAGGCCGGGAGATTGGGGACCAGGCGGGTGATTGTGGTCGGGATGGGGGAATGGGATGCGATTGGTATCTAGGTGGGAGGGAGCGGTTGCTGGGGATGGGGCAGTGGGGATTGGTGGAGGGTGGAAAGGAGCAATGGCCGGTGTGGTTGTGCATCAGGTGGCATGAGGGAAGGGAGTAGTATTGATCAAGGGTGGAGAGAGAGGCAGTGGCCCTTACTCTTTTAACATGGGGCAGGAAGCATCACTCCATCTCCTCCTGGCTCCACATACAGATAAGTATATTATTAAAACTTACCTTGTTGTATTTCTGGTTTTCTGGCAGTGCACTCTTGCAGCAGGCTTTAGGCCCACTATGTTCACGTTCAAAGTGGAGGGTCTCGTGACATGGGGAGAGACAGTCACTCCACTGGGGCAGGTTGTCATTTGTAGTGTGGTCCTTTCATCAAAGCACAGCACTGGTAGGAGTCTGACCACAGGACCTGGACCGGGTCTTTTCCTCTTCTTGCGACTGGTGGATCCATTGCATTTTATCAGCACTTTCGGTTTCAATTTCAGGTGAGCTCTTTTACAACATTTTTCTCTCTTCCTATTTTCCTCATATTCTTGTTTGTGCGGACCTTTCCCATGTCTTTTCAGCTTCCACTTGCACATTCTTTTGTCCTTTACATAATCACTGCATTATCTCACTGAACCTTTTATATCATATAAGTCTTCTTAAGCAGTTTTCAGATCATTTAACCCATTAACCTGCCTTCTGTGATTGGAGCATCTGTACTTTTTCTTATCCCCACCTCCACTTTTCTCTTGGCTTTTATTTTCCAGCCCTACATAAATACCTTTTTGTCATCCAGTCTTCAGTTCCTATGAAGGTGAATACCTGGCACATCATAACTTGTTGTCACAGATGCTGACCGGCCTGCTGTTTATTGTCAGCATTTTCAGTTTTCATTGCAGGTACCGTGTCCTTGAAATTTCATGGGTTGATCTTCCTCATCAAATCAAACCCTCATAGAATTTCCACCTTTCTATTGGCAATGGGCACAAAGTGAATTGCATTGTAATGGCAGCAATGCAGATTGCTGAGGTAAAACATCAGCATGCCCATGTATTTGGGAAGTGTGACCATCATCTTAAAGTTAAAATGGCACCCTCTACCCGTCTCTTTCAGTCAGTTGTCGGCCGCCTCTCTTCCTGAAGTTTGGCGTATGTTCCTTAGCTCCTTAGTTCCGAAATGCCTTAGAGTGATTTTCTACATTTAAGACTCTGAATAAAGTCCAAGTTTGGATGAGTTTATCTGGCAGGCCTCCTGTCCTGTGTCTGTATTTCAGCTCCGGCCCAGTGTTTTCTTCACTCGGAGGGTTGTGAATCTTTGGAATTCTCTGCACCAAAGGGCAGTCGTTAATATGTTCATGACAGAGATCAATAGTTTTCTGGTTACTAAGGGAATTAAGGGATATGCTGATAGTGCAGGAAGGTGGAGTTGAGGTAGAAGATCAGCCATCTTACTGAATGGAGGAGCAGGCTCGAAGGGCCAAATGGCACACTCCTGCTTCTATTTCCTATGTTCTTATGCTCTTATGCATGAACAGTTGCCAGAATGAAGTGCATTCTTCCATGTGTGATGCGCACCAAGCTTACAATGATGTGTTATTACCGTGTATTGTAAGTCAACATTGTAAAATGAAACAGTACTTTCCTTGGCAGTCGTCCCGAGACAAGCAAATTTCTTCCTCACTTACAGTCTGCAGCAGGAATGTATTATCGGCTCAAAAATACAGCAGCTAAGCTAACCTCACAGTACATTGAATGCTGCAGGTACACTAACATTGCAGTGGCCAAAACACAGACAGGTTCAAAATAAGAATAGAAAAGGACAACGAAGGTTTGACCGATAGTGGACTAGAAAAGAGGCAAAACTCTGAGATCAAAGGAAATCTGGCTCAAGTCTGCTCTTTTTATCATTATCCAGTGACCCCTGTCACACATGCACATGTTTGGTCACCGGGCGGGGGCTGGGTTGGGCTGGGGTTCAGTTCACTAATTTGTCAACACTCAGGTAACGGCCATTTGGGTACATTATGCTAAGGCTGCAAGTGCCCGTGAACTCTATTCCAACACAGGGTTAATACCTTCAGCTGATGAAGGAGAGGTAGAAGATTGGTGAGGAAGAAAAGGGGAAAAAAATGTTACATATAGTTCTAGTTTATGACATAGAACTTACAGCACAGAAATTGTGATTGGAAAAATAACCACTGGATATTTGGTGTTTCAAAGAAGAATTTCAGAATAATCTTCTAGATATGAAATCATTCTTTGGGAAGTTCAGTATCTTATTTATCGAAGGGTCTGACTCTAAATAGTACAAGCTACACTGAGGTTGCTGGAGCAGGTCCAGGCTTACATAAGAACTGCAGTGGAAGAAAGATTTACGGTATTTATGTTTATTATGCATGCCAATCAGGGAGGGAGATAAAAGCAGCTGCCATGACAACACCAAGTTTCATTTGTTCCTTTCATTTCAGATGGTAGAGCATGAAAGAAAGTATTTGTGCTCACGGTCGACCTGTCTTTCACTGAATTCTCTGTATGTTGTGTTGAAAACACAGCAGAATGTCCCTTCCCAGTGGGGGAAGGGGGTTGTGGGAGGAAGCCAGCAAAACAGACTTAAGCTCTTTTAAAAAAAAGTTGATGGAGGAAAATTTCAAGGCACCCTAGCACAGTATGTTGTTGCTGTTTGAGCTGCAAAAGCTCTTGTTCATTATCCTGAGCCTTTATACATATTCTACATGTTTTTAGGCACATTTACACGTTCTGTTTTTGCGATTCCTGCCTGGGAAGAGAGGGAACAGCAACCTCCATGTGTTGCTGCCCCACTTTTACTTTTGCAATCATGTGCCAGTTGCCAAGTTGCTGCACTTGTCGACATGCAGAAAAACCAAGTCCCCGTGTTTACTTTCTGAAAACCAGCTCTTTTAATCTTGCGGCCCACTCACATTTCCACAGTTCCCCAAGAGTCGGGCATTTATATCATGAAGTACAAGTGATGGAGAGATTTTTGTACGTCTCCCAATTGGCAGCACCCCGCTAACCATATAAAAGCACCTTTAGTGATTCATAATGATATTAAATTATCAGCTATCTTTTATTATATACTGTCTGCTATTGTATGACCATCCTCAGTTGGGGGTATAAATATGGCAAATGCAAAAGTCTAAGATTGCCAAGGAGTTAAATCTCCTGAAACAACAACAAAACACAGAGACAATCAGACAGAGACACAGAGGGATAATTTTGAGAGGCTCTGTTGGCAGTGCATTGCCTTGCCAGCTGTGAATGCAGGTTGGGGACTGAGCAATTACACTGCAGTCCTAATTTTCCAACTTGCACTCAAGAGGCAGTGGAGATTTGCAAAGTTATCTCTAGAAATTATTAATCAACAAGTAGCAAGATGGAATGAAAACTACCAATCAAGAAATACCAAGGAGGCAGTAAAACTACCCCCACCGTGCTCTGCTCCCCAGCTCCCATCACACAAACTGTAAGTCTCCCAAGGTCTGCTTTGGATCTTGTTCCCACTGCTACCACCTGTCTACCATATGAAGTCCACGATTTACATCTGTAGCCTCTGGGCCACATTAGACCCCACTCGCCTTTGTTTTTTGCTGCCTCAGCACTGCTATAGGCTTCCTCCTGCTTCTGCCATGTTCTTTTCACCTCTCCATTGCTTTAGGCTCCATTGACTCTTCTTCCTTCCACTTGTGATCCACTCCTGATTCTGCCCCAGTGGAGGTTTAGGCTTTGTTTCCCTCCCCAACATGCTCCATTCTCTGCCAACCCCATCTTTCTTTGCCAGTTTCCCAGCATTAGGAAACAAGCAGTTTGTTTTTTAAAAAGTACTCAGTGTTATAAATAGAACATACCATTATATTCTAATTATAGCGTTATAAGAGTTTTAGAAAATAAATTGGCAGCTTCTCAGTGCTGGGCAACTGGTGAAGAAGAAGCAGCTCATCAGGAAAAGGGAGAGAAGGGGCCTGAGATATGAGCTTTTGGCATCTGGCTGCTGGGCATAGGGGATGTAATGAAGCTAAGGGAATGGGGGGATGAAGGGTTGTAGGCTCATGAAAAACATTGCAGGCGAGTAATGGTGGAGTGTAGGACCAGGGGGAACAACACTCAGGGGCAACCAGGCATCACAATGCAAGTTGAGAGGGAGCCAATGGGAGGGGGGGCCATACAGGCTGGATAAAATAGGGGATATGTGAGTTCAAGGAGAGGATAGGAGGATAGTTGGCAGCAGTTGGTGGAAGAGGGGATTGGGGATAAAGTGGGATCAGATGAGGGGATTGCATAGGGAATGTGGAAGGACTGGCCGATGCCTTCAAACTGCATTTTCCCACATCTGCCACCACAAAAATAAGACCTGGAGGCCTCAGCAACCCCATTCCCTGGAAAGTCACACACCAGCCCCATCCAAAAAGAATAGAAAAAAATAAAAAGAAACACAGGAGCACAGAGAGGAGAGCAAGAAAGAAGAAAGCAGACATAAGTGAGAGATAGACTGAATTAGAAGAGGAGCAACATAGAGAAAATAGAAACGTGAACTTGATATTCCCTCCAAGTTACCATGAGCAATGCCATGGGACATCTACTTGTGTATATATAAATCTCATGTAAAATAAATCTTCCACATTTCTAAGATACAGAGAAAGGGCAGGGAATGGGATTAGAGTGGATAGCTCCGATTGAATAAGGACAATGGGAAAACAGTATGCTCTAGATTGAAAAACTGTACATGGAGATAGAAGATAGTATTGAATGATTTGTTGAAAGGCACATTATGCATAAAGCACAAGTGTGTGTTTTGCAATGTATCATTAAGTTCCAACATATATCTTGTTTATACCAAACATTGATGAAATTCTTTTCATAATTCTTTTGGGACCTACCTTGCTAGAAGGTTGCTGTGCTCAAATTATTGCCCTGTGATCTGCTCTGGAGTGTTAGAATTTCAGGTAAAAAATTTCATTTTTAATTCTGGTAAAAGTAATTTTTCAACAGATGGAGGTTACAAGTGACTGAAAAACATCTACAAAGTTAAGAACACTGTCACTCCCTTGGTAAACCAAACAGACCTCACAGCATTTGGGGGTAAAGTGACTAGTGCTCCTGGAAACAGTGGCGTGATCCGTGCCAAGTTTAGCAATAACCTGACCACTAAGGTCATTGGATGCAAGATTTGTGTGTTGCTGTGCCCATCAAGGATTGAAAACACTCCTGTACATCAATTGACAATTTTTAAAAAAGTGACACAAAATAGTTTAAAAACTCCCTCTGCCAGACATGTACGTCGCCTAATTTCAGAATTGAAACAGTCCCAAAACAATTCACCATAAGTTACCCATTTGTTCTGCACAAAATCAAATGGGCAACATTATTTTTAAAAAATGGAGCACTAACTCATTGAATTGAGAGACCGATTGGATATCATCACAATACAGGCTGGACTTTGTGCTGGAGGCAGGGCTCCCAGTGGCAGGCCGAAAAGGTGGGGGGAACATCGCCTCTGCCTTTTCGTACCTCTCCTCCCGCCCCTGGGAGCAATCCTCTGGTCTTTTTGATTCAAAGACTTTAAAGGGACGGGATTCCCTCCTCCAGGAGCTGCCAACCAATCAGCAGTTTCGGCAGCGCCACTGGGAGCGGTGGCCACTACCGGTACTGCAGAGGCCTCAGACCCAGGACCAGCGATGGAACCCCAGAACAGAAGTAGGTGAGGTGGGGCGTTGGTTCAGTCCAGGGGGAGGGGGGTACCGGGGGATGAATTGGTTCCTGGTGGGGTTCCTCTGTGGGCCTCAAATTTCCCACGGAGGATGGACCCGCTCCCCAAGCTCACAGGGAAGGCACCTCATTTTATAAGGTGTCCTCCCCGCACAGTGGAGGCCCCCCATCCTGGGAAGAGGCCCTTAATTGGCTGTTAATTGGCCACTTAAGGGCCTCAATTGGCCTCTGGGCAGGAAGGCCATTGTCGGCCTATCTTGCCCTCGGGAAGATCGCTGGGCGCCAGGGAAGAGATGTGCCATCCGCCCCTACACCCGCCACCCGTCACGATATTCCGTGATACCCCACCCCCGCCTCCGATCCTGCCTCGGGTGGCAGGGGGCCCGTAAGATCCTGGTCTACATATGTGTCCTACCCAATGCCTGAGTATGATATTGCTCAGGGGTAAGTTGTAGATCAAGAAGAGGAGGGGAATTGCAGGGCCTTGGGAAGACCAGGGCAAAAACTGAGCTGCTATACCTTCAAATATAAAATGTACACTGTTCAGCATGCTACTGAACCATACAGAGCAAGGTAATTTCAGCCAGGTTAGTGCTGGGATGTTAAAATTGCCCTCTATGTACCTAGGCTTAGAAAGAATGGAGGGAAGTTCAGTCAGAATCACCATACAGCAACATCTGCTCGAGTTTGGATGAAGAACAGATTCAACTATGAGGTAATCTAAAGTTGAATAGCCAGCCCATGCTCCTGAAGAAATCAGTTGAGTGAGGTACTGCAGGATGCCAAGTTTGTATGGGATTGTACGCGAGAAACAGTGAGCTCCTTCAGGAGAGCGTTCCACTTTTGGAAAGTTCCCCAAAAGTCCTGGAGGCTGCACTAATTACAGGGAGCTCTGGTTGAGCAGAGGAATCATTTAACTGAAAGGAATGGAACAGACCAAGCTGAGCTGGTTATTAAGAATAAGATTTCGAGCTGAAACTCTATTCATGAAAAATGGGAGAGTGCCTGTTTTCTCCATAATTAGCGACTCGCTAACAGAATCTTGTTTGCAGAAATTGCATATCAAAGTTACTTGTCCCTGCAAATTTTGCATCACGGTTTACTGAGCCATTAATTATGAATAAAAACAGGCATTCGCCTGTTGAAAGAGGAATTTAACAGTATTTAGAACCACCAACAGTCTTTACAATTGATGGCAGAAATCATTAAGAGAAAAAAACTCTGCATGGAGTATCAGTGCCTTCTGAATTCATGGCAATAAGTTGCTAAATGTCATAAAAGCTGCCATTGTGTTGCTGCAATCAGTCTGGTTAGCAACTGTTCTCGGCCCACTGCAAGGACACAATGCTGAAGCATGATGTGATTTTAAGTTACTGTTATTTTTCATTTCATCTCCTATTATCATTGCATTGAATTCATTCCTTCATTTCCTCTTATTATTGTAGCACTGAATGCCCTATTCTTTTCCTTTTTTAGTCAACCTGGCATTCCACAAAGGTAGCAGGAACCGCAAGCAGCATTCCAGCATATGTTAACATGGAGTTTGTGAAAAGATATTATGCCATATCTGGAGTGGAAGAGTCTTCATTAATCGTAGACAGCAGTCTGGCAACACGGCACAGCAACCTGCAGACAGGCAGCTGAGCCGTGCAAAGATGTGGGAACTGTAAAAGGACCAGCAAAATTCACCTTCATTTCAACTGGGTTTTCAAAGTTGCGGCAAGTGCAAAATATTGTGCTTAAAGGGACTTCCCTTTGAACTTCAACATATGTTAATGAAGGACAGCATTACCCCTGAAATAATCAAGAGTGCCAAGCCTGCTATACTCTCAGCACTACATGAACTGCTATGCCTGTGCTGGGACGAGGGAGCAGTACCTCAGGACATGCGCGGTGCCAATATCATAACCCTCTATAAAAACAAAGGTGACCGCGGTGACTGCAACAACTACCGTGGAATCTCCCTGCTCAGTGTAGTGGGGAAAGTCTTTGCTCAAGTCGCTCTAAACAGGCTCCAGAAGCTGGCCGAGCGCGTCTACCCTGAGGCACAGTGTGGCTTTCGTGCAGAGGGATCAACCGTTGACATGCTGTTCTCCCTTCGTCAGATACAGGAGAAATGGCGCGAACAACAGATGCCCCTCTACATTGCTTTCATTGATCTCACCAAAGTCTTTGACCTCGTCAACAGACGTGGTCTCTTCAGACTACTAGGAAAGATTGGATGTCCACCAAAGCTACTAAGTATCATCACCTCATTCCATGACAATATGAAAGGCACAATTCAACATGGTGGCTCCTCATCAGACCCATTTCCTATCCTGAGTGGCATAAAACAGGGCTGTGTTCTCGCACCCACACTTTTTGGAATTTTCTTCTCCCTGCTGCTTTCACATATGTTCAAGTCCTCTGAAGATGGAATTTTCCTTCACACAAGATCGGGGGCAGGTTGTTCAACCTTGCCCGTCTAAGAGCGAAGTCCAAAGTACGGAAAGTCCTCATCAGGGAACTCCTCTTTGCTGACGATGCTGCTTTAACATCTCACACTGAAGAGTGCCTACAGAGTCTCATCGACAGGTTTGCGGCTGCCTGCAATGAATTTGGCCTAACCATCAGCCTCAAGAAAACGAACATCATGGGGCAGGACGTCAGAAATGCTCCATCCATCAATATTGGCGACCACGCTCTGGAAGTGGTTCAAGAGTTCATCTACCTAGGCTCAACTATCACCAGTAACCTGTCTCTAGATGCAGAAATCAACAGGCGCATGGGAAAGGCTTCCACTGCTATGTCCAGACTGGCCAAGAGAGTGTGGGAAAATGGCTCACTGACACGGAACACAAAAGTCCGAGTGTATCAAGTCTGGGTCCTCAGTACCTTGCTCTATGGCAGCGAGGCCTGGACAACGTATGTCAGCCAAGAGCGACGTCTCAATTCATTCCATCTTCGCTGCCTCAGGAGAATACTTGGCATCAGGTGGCAGGACCGTATCTCCAACACAGAAGTCCTCGAGGCGGCCAACGTCCCCAGCCTATACACACTACTGAGTCAGCGGCGCTTGAGATGGCTTGGCCATGTGAGCCGCATGGAAGATGGCAGGATCCCCAAAGACACATTGTACAGCGAGCTCGCCACTGGTATCAGACCCACCGGCCTTCCATGTCTCCGCTTTAAAGACGTCTGCAAACGCGACATGAAGTCCTGTGACATTGATCACACGTTGTGGGAGTCAGTTGCCAGCGTTCGCCAGAGCTGGCGGGTAGCTATAAAAGCGGGGCTAAAGTGTGGCGAGTCGAACAGACGTAGCAGTTGGAAGGGAAAAAGACAGAGGCACAAGGGGAGAGCCAACTGTGCAACAGCCCCGACAACCAATTTTTCTGCAGCACCCGTGGAAGAGCCTGTCACTCTAGAATTGGCCTTTATAGCCACTCCAGGCGCTGCTCCACAAACCACTGACCACCTCCAGGCGCTTACCCATTGTCTCTCGAGATAAGGAGGCCAAAGAAAGAAACTAAGGGCTGCACAGGATTCACTGTGTCTGAAGCTAATCAAGAATGCATCACCTTCATTGTAGGCTGTTCTAGTCGGGCAAAAGTCAATCCCTATTTCAGAATCAAAAAACTCACTGATTATTTTTAAACCATGTGAATGGCTTGGCAACAGCTGATAATGGTCAGCACAGGAGTTCATTTGATGTCACTGGCCCAGCCTAGATATGTTCCAAGATCAAATAATTACCCACATTGCTAAGAAGCCTATTTCTTTTTCTTTGCTTTCCTGCTAGCATTGTTAAACTGAAAGAATAGCTTCCACAGGTGGATGACTTAGCAAGCTCAGAGTCTAGCGTAGAACTGAACCACATGGGCAAGAAAGGTCTCAGGTACAATATGTGGTCTGTGCTATGTAAGCTGTTGTCAGCCAGGGGAGCCCTTGGGACACTACAATGGGCCTTAGTACCTCTGGGTTATGGGCCAGGGTTCCTGCTGTTGATTTCTGCCCAATGACTTTTCCTTGACAAGTGTGGATGTAAAATGATCACTGGATTGCACTCAACTATGATGCCACCTACGGCTGAATAGCCTATTGGCATTCACTGTCTAGGATCTCATATGCAAAGCAGCAACATAAGCAAAACAATAGAGGGCTCATGGCATCAAATGGAACCAGTGCCTTCATGAGAGGAGGGGATAGCAGAACACATCTTTGCCAGAAAGGTAATATCCAAATAGTTAAGTCATTGTAAACAGGAATATACCAATGAGCTACAAAAGAGATGTGTTCTCATCCTCCAGCAAGCAATAAAAATAAGGGAAGAGTTATTTTCTGAGGCTTTAATTCTTGACTCTCCAGATAGAAACCTGAACGGATTTCCCCCTTGTTGACTCAGAAACTCTGAACCAGACTTACCAATTCTCACTTAATTCAAGGTTTACCCCTTTTTGGTTTGAAATGTAGCCTGTTTTGATGTATCTTAAAAATAAATCTCACGACTTTTGTTTAAGTGGGTCTACAGTCTGCCTTCCTCTTTTTAATCCTAAATCTCACTTTTAACATTTTGCTAATGTTCTGACTGAGGCCAGCTATCGTCTCTTTACTCCATCCTGGCAGTATGACTGCTCTCTATCTAGTAATACAGGTGAGCTGCTAGCTGTCCTTTAGGCCTTGATTAAACTGCCTCCTAAAAAGTTTACAAAATAGGCCAAGGGTGCCTCACCCTCTCATTTTTCCTCCTTTCCTCTGATGAAGTATCTGGTTTCCAGATGGGACCAGCAAACAAGATCAGGCCCAGTGGGTGAAAAATGACTGACACATCCCTACATCTACCAACGTCCAGAACATCCTCCCTATAATCTGTCTAACACCATAACACACTTTTAATACAACTCCCAAAGAAAATGTTGCAGCGTCAGTTGAAATTTACTACATTTAAATGCGCATAAGGACTTCACATTTAACTTTTTTTTAACAGTGGGATTTGATTGCATCTGGTCCATAGAGAATAAAAGATTTTCAACAAAGTTTGTACCACATGTGAATGCTTTGATTTCCTAAAAACAGTATGTAAAGAAATATGTATCCATAAAGAGTTGGAGGATCTATCAGCAGATGACAGCAAACTAAAGTAGACTTTCATAGATGATTTAGATGTTCAGTAAAAATATCTGCACTTCAAAGAAAAGCCTATATTCACTATGCTTGTAGCTGTAGTCTCCTTCTTCTTCTTTGGCCTCCTTGTCTTGGGAGACAATGGGTAAGTGCCTGGAGGAGGTCAGTGGTTTGTGGAGCAGTGCCTGGAGTGGCTATAAAGGCCAATACTAGAGTGACAGACTGTTCCACAGGTGCTGCAGAAAAAATTGGTTGTCGGGGCTGTTGCACAATTGGCTCTCCCCTTGCGCTTCTGTCTTTTTCCTGCCAACTGCAAAGTCTCTTCGACTCGCCACACTTTAGCCCCGTCTTTATGGCTGCCCGCTGGCTCTTGCAATTGCTGGCAACTGACTCCCACGACTTGTGATCAATGTCACAGGACTTCATGTCGCGTTTGCAGACGTCTTTAAAGCGGAGACATGGAAGGCCGGTGGGTCTGATACCAGTGGCGAGCTCGCCGTACAATGTGTCCTTGAGGATCCTGCCATCTTCCATGCGGCTCACATGGCCAAGCCATCTCAAGCACCGCTGACTCAGTAGGTGTATAAGCTGGGGATGTTGGCCGCCTCAAGGACTTCTGTGTTGGAGATACGGTCCTGCCACCTGACGCCAAGGATTCTTCGGAGGCAGCGAAGATGGAATGAGTTGAGAAGACGCTCTTGGCTGACATACGTTGTCCAGGCCTCGCTGCCATAGAGCAAGGTACTGAGGACCCAGACTTGATACACTCAGACTTTTGTGTTCCATGTCAGTGCGCCATTTTCCCACACTCTCTTGGCCAGTCTGGACATAGCAGTGGAAGCCTTTCCCATGCGCTTGCTGATTTTTGCTTCGAGATACAGGTTACTGGAGATAGTTGAGCCTAGGTAGGTGAACTCTTGAACCACTTCCAGAGCGTGGTCGCCGATATTGATGGATGGAGCATTTCTGACATCTGTCCCATGATGTGCGTTTTCTTGAGGCTGATGGTTAGGCCAAATTCGTTGTAGGCAGCCGCAAACCTGTCGATGAGACTCTGCAGATACTCTTCAGTGTGAGATGTTAATGCAGCATCGTCAGCAAAGAGGAGTTCCCTGATGAGGACTTTCCGTACTTTGGACTTCGCTCTTAGGCGGGCAAGTTTGAACAACCTACCACCTGATCTTGTGTGGAGGAAAATTCCTTCTTCTGAAGACTTGAACGTATGTGAGAGCAGCAGGGAGAAGAAAATCCCAAAGAGTGTGGGTGCGAGAACACAGCCCTGTTTCACGCCACTCAGGATAGGAAAGGGGTCTGATGAGGCGCCGCTATGCTGAATTGTGCCTTTCATATAGTAACTGATGAAATTCCAGGGGTTCTGGGCACATTTTAATATGACCAGTTGCATTTACTTTTATTACATTTTTACAACGTGGTTCACATAATGTATTAATTTTTCTTTTTTGGGTCCATTGACATCACCCATCTTTCATTGGTAAAGCTAGAGGAAAAATGAGTTCTTGGAGTTGACACAACTTCTGATTTTCTTTCCTTCCCTTGTGATATCTGTGTGGGCTCCCACCATCCCACAAATGCACATGCACAATCACAAATTGTATTACAGCAACATTAATTTGCATTTAGATAGCACCTCTAATGTAGAAAATCCCAAAATGCTTCACAAAGATGTAACAAGAAATGGAGGCAGAGCCAAAGAAGGAGATGTTGCTAAGAGGAAGGTTTTAAGAAGAAGAGGGTGATGGAAAGGTGGAAGGGTTTGTAGAGGGAATCCCAGAGTGCAGACTCTTGGTGGTTGAAGGCACAACTGCAAATAGTGGGACAAAGAGAGGGCTGGAGTCATAGAAACGGAAAGTTTAGGGAGGGGGATGTAGGGCTGGGAATGGTTGAAGAGATACAGCAGGGGTGATGGGTGAAAGAGTCAAGGGTCCATTTTAACTCAGCCCACTGGGTGGTTTTAAGATGGCAGAGAGGGGTTTGCACGGTACTACTGCCCCAACCATTTAAACTAGACTGAACTTAGGAATGGGAAGGCCACCCACCCCACAGCTACAAGGGCCTGATTTCAAAGACAAATTCTTATCCTGATGACATCATCACGACAATCTTGGGCTTACTTAAGGTCCACTCAGTCTCAAACCAGCCAGGAAAGACTGGCAGCATCCAAGATCCTGGGCACAGGACATTAAAAGTAAGTTGATTTTAAGTTTTTTGTTTGTAGGTTCCTTGTAGTCTAGAAGAAGCAGGAGTGCGATTGTGGAAGTACTGAGCCCCGTCCTCCCAATTCCTTATCTACCTTTCCAGGCTCTTTTTCTCTGATTCCCTGGAAATGGCCTGACCTGCCATGAATTTTGACTCCCGTGTGCCGGCAATGACATCATTCCAGCCAGCTTTGGGCAAGAATTAGTGTTGAGGCTAAGAGTTAAAATCTCCAGCGCCTCATGCTCAGGGGTGACGGGAGGTGGGTGTAGTTGGAGGGATCGCTGGCTACTTCAGCCCCTGTGCCCCAATTCACACCTTTCTCTGGAACTGTAGGCCTGCAATAGTCACTGCCTTCAGGAAAGGTTGGGAAAGAGTTTCAGGAGAAATAATTAATAAAGCTATGCTTAAGTTTGATCATTATTTTCCCTATGGGCTTCAAATATGGAAGGGCTTAGAATTTTCACATGACAAAGGGACATATGTGGAACTTATAAACATTGGGCATGTTTGATATTTAAAGTTTCTATGCACTTTTTTGCTGACATCAATAAGAGTCAGTGTATGAATTGTTGGAGACCACATTCGTGTTCAAGAGCAGCAAGGGAATATTTGAAGTGAATTAATCATGAGTCAGTTATTTCATCTTTTCCTTCAGATGGTAATCTTACAATGTCTAAAGTTCTCATGCATTTTCCATGACTTTTCTCTTAATAACAATGATTTAACAAGGGCGGGTTGTAACAGTTTGTTTGCAGGATTGCAACTATGCATAGATAAAAGAATTGAAGAGATGGTTGTGCAGAGAGAGAGATGGAGGGGAAGTGAAGAGGGGAAAGAGGCTAAGGTGAGAGGGGACTTTATTTGGGTTAGAAAAGCTATTTTAAAACTTGTACTCACCCACAGCTGTTACTGGCTGAGTAACCCCCCTCCTGGTTTAAGTTAGTGATCAAAAGTCTTACTTCCAGTGCCTGTGCCCAGAACTGAATTACTCATGTCTGAAAAAGAATCACATGAAGTGTGCAAAAAATGGGAAAGAGAAATTTGAAATGAAGTCCAGTGGTATTTATTTCTCAATTTGTTTTAATTGTTAAAAATTACCTCTGCTTTTTTCACCTTCTTTCCTGAAGGCATTAACTCAGTAAGATAGCGGAAAACTGCATTGTGTAAGGTAAATGTGAAAGTTATTGAATAATATAGAGTTGCTTCAATATTGCAGCTGGAGCCTTGAATACATAATACAAATGAGGCGAATTCAGAGTACTGTTAGATTTTTACACCTCCACAATATAAATGGGATATTATTCAGTGCCTTAATTAAACAAACACCTATCTCATCTCAATTCAATGTGACCCTGAGACACCATAGGATAGATTTGCAATTAAACACTTGGGCGCAAAACTTACGTGGTAGATCAACCACCCGTTATAGAAAAAAAATCCAACATACCTTTCAATTAATTCAACGGAAATAAAAATTGGGCGGTTTCTACAAGGACAACTGATATATGTAGTAGGACTTACCAGAGTTTGCTTGGGCTGTCGTTTCCTCAAAGAAGTTAAGGAGCTTGACCCAGTGGGGTCTTCCCCTTCCGAATCCGTATTGACTGCTGTTTACTAGGTTTTAATTTTGGAAATATGTTGGGGATTTCATCAGAACTCTTCTAGTCGGCCACCTTAACTTTGGCAGAAGATTGGCAGAAACACCATTTATATGTTCATTTGGGGTTTTTGCTGGCATTACACCTGCTGATTGCAGAGGGATCTGGGTGTCCTCGTGCATGAATCGCAGAAAATTAGTTTGCAGGTACAGCAGGTGATAAGGAAGGTAAATGGCATTTTGGCATTTATTGCTAAAGGAATAGAGTATAAAAGTAGGAAAGTGTTGCTGCAACTGTACAAGGCATTAGTGAGACCGCACCTGGAGTATTGCGTACTGTTTTGGTCCCCTTACTTGTGAAAGGAAGTAGTTGCCTTGGAGGCAGTTCAGAGGAGGTTCACTAGATTGATTCCAGAGATGGGGGGCTTGTCTTATGAAGAGAGATTGAGCAGTTTAGGCCTTTACTGTCTGGAGTTTAGAAGAATGAGAGGAGATCTAATTGAGGTATACAAGATGATTAAGGGGATTGACAAAGTAGACATAGAGAGGATGTTTCCTCTTGTGGGGCAATCTACAACGAGAGGTCATAGTTTTATGACAGGGGGTAGCAGATTTAAAACAGAGATGAGGAGAAATTACTTCTCTCAAAGGGTCATGAATCTGTGGAATTCACTACCCCAGAATGCGGTGGATGTCGGGACATTGGGTAAATTTAAGTAGGAGATAGACAGATTTTTAATGAGAAATGGATTGAAGGGTTATGGAGAACAGGCAGGAAAGTGGAGATGAGATCAAACATGATTGTATTGAATGGTGGAGCAGGCTCAAGGGGCTGAATTGCCTACTCCTGCACCTAGTTCTTACGTTCTTATGCAAGACCCCCTGAGGAAATTCATAACAATGATCTTTGAGTTTACGCCTAATAATATACTCCACAGGATGGAAGTAAGACAAATGTCGTTCCTGTAGTTCCCTTTGTCTGCTTTGTCCCCCTCTTTGAATATGGTCACCACATTAGCCTGTTTCCAGTCTCCTGGTATATCTTCAGTGTCCAGTGACTCCCTTATTGTCAGTGCTTCACAATTCATAGTCTCAGCATTAAAGGACAAATATTGTATCATAATTTGCTGGAGCAAGGCATCTAATGAGGGAAACAGGGCATCTGGAGCATGAATACAAGAGACAAGAAACTGTGTACCTCCTTAACAGTGGCAAATGGAATTCAACCCGGAGAAGTGTGAGGTGATGCATTTGGGGAGGTCAAACAAGGCAAAGGAATATATGATCAATGGGAGGATATTGAGGTGTAGAGGAAGTGAGGGACCTTGGAGTGAATGTCCACAGATCTCTGAAGATATAAGGACAGGTTGATAAGGTCGTTAAGAAGGCATATGGAATACTTTCCTTTATTAGCCGAAGCAAGCCGAATATAAGAGCAGGGAGGTTATACTGGAGCTATATAAAACACTAGTTAGGTCACAACTGAGTACTGTGTGCAGTTCTGCTCACCTCATTACAGAAAAGATATAATTGCAATGGAGAGGGTAGAGAGGAGATTTACAAGGATGTTGCCAGAACTGGAAAATTGCAGCTACGAGGAAAGATTAGATAGGCTGGGGCTGTTTTCCTTGGAACAGAGGAAGCTGAGGGGAGATTTGATTGAGGTATGCAAAGTTGTGAGGGGCCTGGATAGAGTGGATGGGAAGGACCTATTTCCCTTAGCAGAAGGATCAGTGACTAAGGGATGTTATGGTTAGGTGAGGAGGGGTTGAAGGGCTTCCCTCTTTTCCCTCTCCTTGTTTGACCACAACAGGTTTAATTCTTTCTTAAAGTGGATGTACTGGCCAGTTCAGTGGGTGTTTGATTACTTAATAGCTATGATCTTAACAAGAACCAATCGGACAGGTTTTCTTGAGTTTAACAAAGAAAGAGGTGAACTTCACAAAGTGACTCCTGACAACGCAGCCAAGTGCCAACATCATCAGTGTGTTCCCAGCTGTGCTCATGTGCAGAGCGGTTCCTTCCTGCCAGTATGTTGCTGCACATGCACAGCCTACATCAGCACTTGGCTTGCCAGGACTAATTCACGCATGCGCTCTTAAACATCATTGTGTGCTGGAACAGGGCCTCTCGCTCCCTGCCTCACCACCGCCTTCCCTCAGCCACTCTTGCTCCCTCCTTCGCCGCTTCCCCCCTCAGCCACTTGCTCCCCGCATCACCCTTCTCCCCTTCGGCCATTTGCTCCCAACCGCGCCACCTGAAGAAGCGGTGGGGGTGGGAAACGAGCGGCCAACAGGTGACAGAGTGACACAGAAGCCAGTGGCCAAGAAGAGGGAAGTAGCGAGGCCTGGAGCGAGCGGCTGAGGTGGGATGGGGTGGGGGTGAAGCAGGGAACGAGCGGCCGAGGGGAAATGGCAATTGGCTGAGAAGGCAGTGGCGAGGGTAGGAGCGAGTGGCCAAGGGGGGAGAAGTGGTGAGCTGACGGGCACGGGAGGGAGTGGCGAAGAGAAGCTCGATGGCTTCTATCTGAATTATAGCCCAGAATTCATTTGCACAGCTGTAATTGTGCAAGAGAATAAGCCACATGAATCTATTTCCAAAACTAATATGTTAGAATAATAAGCATGATTTTATGACTCTATAAAGAGCAAATTGAAAGATGCCTTATAATGAGATTATTTGGTTCTGTATGAGCACAGGTACAGTGGGATGGAGGCAGCGATCGCAGCCACTGTGGGGATTTGGGTTTAAGGTTGTGTTTGCTTTTTGTGACAAGTTGAGCAGTGCCATCATTATTACTGGCAGCTACTTGAGTCATCGCAGACAGTGACGTTTCAGTGGATGAGGTGGCATTTGTGCATGTGCCAGTACTGTGCCACCGAGTAGTTACATTGTCAGCAAACGCAGCCTTCAATTTTATTGTACCTAAACCAAACTAATGAAAATAATAAACTACGTGCCAACTTTCACTCACACACACACTAGAGGTTTACACACACACAAATATGTTACAGAGTGGGGAAAGGTAGATTGGTTGAGTTTGAGTCCATATGAAAAACGGGCATACTGGGTGTGGGGTTTGATGATTTGGCTGGCTTCTAGCTGAATTCAGTGCTCCTGAGGTTTTTATTTGAAGAGGTAGATGACTGGTTCGGTGGGTCTCTTGGAGACAGCGATGCGGGCGATTTCCTCCAGTGGGATTTCTGATTGTATCCGAGTATGCAAAGGTGGTCAGTCAACAGGCAGTATTTGAAGCTTGTAAGCTGAAATGGAGAGAGAGAGAGAGAGGGACCCCCATTTGGGTCTGCACCAGTCAGAGTCCAGATGCTTTTCCTTGCTGCTGCAGAGAAAACACAAGCTTAAAACCACAGATGGAGAGGGGCCTGTCACATGACAGTCACTCAGTAATTCAAGCACAGTAGTTAGCAGTATTTCATTTTACTAAAAGAAAAAGAACAAGTCGTTCCCTTAAACTGCCTGGGGCTTGGTTCTTGCTTGGATAAACAGACATTTCATCTCCCTCCTCACAGATCTTGCAATGTTGGCTACAGTGTTGCAAATTAGGTGGCTATCTTAAGCTGCTAGCAAAGTCATCTTTTATCTGTTCTTTTTTTAAATGTCTTTTAAAAACACAAATTCAGATCTCCAGTCAGTGGATTAAAGAAAATTATCATTCAACAAGCAAGTTGGCGTGACAGGGGCATAGATTTAAAGTGGTTGGTAAAAGGATTAGAGGGGAGATGAGGAAATTTTTTTTACCCAGAGGATAGTAAGGCTCTGGAACTCACTGCCTGAAAAGGTAGTCGAGCCAGAAATCCTCAACTCATTTAAAAGGTGTCTGGATATGCACCTGAAGTCCCACAACCTCCAGGGACAGGGGCCAAGTGCTGGAAAATGGGATTAGGCTGGGTGGTTTGTTTTTTGGTAGGCACAGACATGATGGGCAGCATGGCCTCCTTCTGTGCTGTAAATATTTCTATATTTTCTAAATATTCTAAATATCTGATGAGGGGGAATGTGCAGCAATGTGGGGAGAGGGTGGAGGAATGCCAGTACGTGAATTGCTCCCTTGGAGGGCCAGCACGGACACAATGGGTCAAATGGCCTCCTTCTGTGCTGTAATAATTCGATGTTTCTATGACCAATCAAATTGGTTTGTGAAATTGTCAATTTATCAGCACAAGGACAGAGAAATAATTGTAAACTGGACTAGGTGAATTCAGTGTCAAATTAGGTACAGAGTAAAATAGAGGGAAAGAACTGTGGATGCTGGAAATCTGAAGTAAAAACAGAAAATGCTGGAAATACTCAGCAGGCCAGGCAGCATCTATGGAGAGAAAAACAAAGTTAATGTTTCATGTTCTGAGGAAAGAAAGATTGGATGAGAGTGAAAGAGAAATGAAAAATAAAAATAAAATCTAAAATTTTACGCTTTTAAAATCTCTAACATCAACTAAAACCTGAAGGAATGAGACTGCACACTTGTAATCGTTAATTTTCACAGTGCCAGAGAGATTGACTGGCAATAACTTATCACTTATAACGCTGTTAAAAGGGGACTTAGATGGGAATAGACAAGACGTTCTGTATCGAGTTTAGTTCGTACCTAACCTGCAAGTACAGCAATTTCACACCGTTCGGTGCATTTCAATGGTGAGCCGGACAGTGAGATGTGTTTTCACAAAGCTAATGGGTGCATCTTGGATGCCAACTTTGGATTTCTGCGTTTAACCGTGCATCTGCCCATTGGTTGTGGCATTTCCGTAGAAATAATGGGGAGCACCATTCACCTCAGCATTATTTTGACAGCAAATTATGGGCTATCTCCATGCCTAGGGATTTATTTTCTTAAGTCTTATCTTTTTCGAAGACTTCTACCTCATTAATACTGAAGTTCTTTCCATAGAGGAGGGCATGTTGCTCATACCTTGTCTTGTAAATAATTGCAGGAAATAGTTACTTAAAATATTTACTATGTTTTGTTTATTCTCATTTCCAGATTGTACTTTTCGTGTTTTCATTGTTATGGTACGGAAAGAACTTCTTATTGGTGTGTTTAGTCCTTACAGCTTTATTTTTCTGCATCCCTCTATTGGCCCTCTGATCATCCTTTCACTGTGTTTCTGCAATATTCTTAAATCCATTCCGGTCAGCTCCTTCCACTTTTCTCCCTGCAGGATTTGTAGAAGTTGTTTTTCCTCCATATTTCACGTTTAACTCGTCAACTCATTTAGGACAATATTTGTTTTGTCTGAGCTTGTTGGTTGTATGATGGCGGCAAGTGAATTTCCATCCGATTTCTCTCCTGTAGGGAAGCTTCCACTCGGCACCTCCCCGCAGCAGCATGGCTGAGATCAGAGACTCAGAGCGCAGAGAATCAGGGATCTGAGACAGCATTATACCACTCTGCTACACAGCGTACATGTTGCAATATCATGTTGCCTCGTATATCACCATAACTGCAAACATGACAGCAAAACTCTTTTTTTCTTTCTTTTCTCACTTTCTTTCTCACACAAATTTGAATAGGGACATATCAGTGAAACTTGTATCACGATAAATATTAAATGGATTAACAGGGAACTGTGACAGGTAATGTCCAATGTTTCAGTGTAATCTTTGCTGTACTGGCAGTGAATAACTTGCAAGTAAACTGATAAAAGTAAAACACAGTGAGCACATTCCATGTGCAATGAAATAATCATGCAGTCACATCATCAGATAGGCAATATAATAAACTATAAGCTGTAAGATGCCAGAGAGGACTTCTTAAGATTGGTGTTATTGAAGAGACATGAGAAAGAGTACTGTATAAAATATCATCAAGCTCTCATCTCTTTACTGATTTGTATATGCTTCTACAAAATAACAGTAACCTAAATGGGAACAAAGCCTCAGATTGTTTAGGCTTTGTAGCATTATTTTTTTATTTGTTCATGGGATGTGGGTGTCACTGGCTAGGCAGTATTTATTGCTCATCCCTACTTGCCCATGAACTGAGTGCTTGCTAGGCTATTTCAGAGTCAACCACATTGTTGTGAGACTGGAGTCAGAGGTAAGGATGACAGCAGATTTCTTTCCCTAAAGGACATTGATGAACCAGATGGGTTTTTTAACAACAATTGACAGTGGTTTTATGGTCACCATTAGATAAGTGGTTTTTGTAAATTCCAGATTTATGAATTAAATTCAAATTTCATCACCTGCTATAGTAGGATTTGAACCCATGTTCCCAGAGCATTAGCTCTAGTTTCTGCATTACTAGACTAGTGACATTCCCACTACACCACCACCTTTCCCCAACTTTATCTAACTCTTACATGATAATGACTGTGATGCCTCCATCTCAATCTGCCTGCAGCAGCCCGCCTATTTAGACCTCCGTAACATCTCCCGACTTCACCTCTGCCTCAGCTCATCTGCTGCTCTACTTCACCATCGAGTCCAGTTCTCCCACCACCCTTGTGCTCACTGATCTATATTGTCTCCAGGTCCAGCAAAGACTCAAATATTAAAATTCTCATCCTTGTGCTCAAATTCCTTGCCTCGCCCTATCCCAGTGACCTCCTCCAGCTCTACAACCCTCTAGAACTCTGGTTCCTTCAATTCTGGCCTCCTGTGCATTCCCAATTTCCTTCATCCATTGGCGACGGTGCCAACAACTGTGTAGGTCCCAAGCTCTGGAATTCCCTCCCACCTTCTCCGTTAAAGAAGATCATTAAAACTTACCTCTTTGTCCAAGCTTTTGGTCATCTGTCCTCATATCTCCTTATGTAGCTTGGTTTCAAAATCTTGTCTGATAATGCTCCTGTGAATTGCCTTGGGATGTATTACTATTGTTAAGGATGCTATATAAATGCAAGTTGTTGTTTATGTAAACTTCTGTTCCACCCCCACCCCACCCCAAGGTCTCTGATATCAGAGAAACAGGAAAACTGGCCTACTCAGTGCTGTGATTAGTTTAGTCTAATTGGATGCTTTTACTATTCCTGTGATTAGTTCTTTGCCACAGTTCAGGGACAAATCTAACCATTATGCATTGAAGTCTTGTTTAAACCTGATATGATGCAGTTGACAACTGATGAACGGATGTTCCATAGTCACAGAAAACAAAGCTGGTCTGGTGCCAAGTTACAGTGAGTCCTGACTGCGGAATCAGTGTAGTCATGTCATTCATTCCTGCTGTCTGCTGACTGGATTCCGCACTGGGTCATCCAGTATTGCTAAACAAATATATAAAGTGTTTTGTGGCCAGCAATGCCACAAAACTATCTGTGCATGTGAGGCTGGGGGAGATACTTAACATGTCATACTGCTGGCTATGACATAGCCTACATTAGGATTTCGCTTCCCCATCTCAACCCTCAATTTTATCCCCATCTGCAGTGATTGACCTGTGCTACGATTCAGCTTCACACTATCATCTCACCCAAGTGGCCTTTCGCCATGTGGCTACCTATACAGTGAATATTGGCAGACTATTTGACTGCACATGGGATGGGGTAAGGGTGGTGCAGGCGATTTTATAAACAAGCCTCATTCTGTTTTCGCCCAGTCCAGCGTGTGCTTTCTAGCAGGAGTCACTGCATAGCAATTAGGTGCAGGCACTCTATTGGACTTCTAATGAGATTGGCTGCTTCAGAACAGACTAGGAATTGAATCTAGAAGCTTCATGCCCTGTATGAGTTAAAGCACACGAGGCAATGCATTTATGTGCTTAATCCATAGTGGCAACTCAGCATCTTCAATTTTTATCTTTTGCTATGCTTTTTCAGCTGAAAAAAATTTCGGGGATATTTCAGAAGTTTTATCGAAAACCAGCTTTGTGGCATCCGTATTTGACATCAAACCTCGTGTTAGTATGACTTTAAAATATATTTTGGCATCTTTCCACATGGGGATATGCCGTGGTTAGTAACATGATGTGGAAAACACCTTCACAAGAGAAGCTGATGGGTACCGAATGGGTCATGGTAGGTCTCACCTGTGTGGATATTTATCCTATTAGAGTGTTGGCCATAAAGCATCCTTAATTTCTAACATTTCAGCATGGCTTCCACTGGCAAAGGGAGTGACTTTACTGAGCATTTTTGTAGCCTGCAACATCACCTTCTTGCCCCATTGTTTCTGACGTACAACGTTTAAACCAAGAGGATATTGGATTTCTTTCATTACTGCAATCCAATCAAGGATTCAGATGATGTTACAAACTGCCAGGGAAAAGCCAGTATTCTTTACCTTCATTGTCTGAATACCAGACGCAGACTACTGTCTTTATAGGAGTACTGTCTTCATGAAAAAATATTTGGCTGTCATTTGTTCAATTGTTTTCTAACACATGATGTGACAAAGTAAATCACGTCAAGTGCATCATTACGGAATTTTTATCTGATATTGATAACAAAAGTGACACAAATATTAAAAAGGTTGCTAAATACTTGTTTCTATATCGTGCTTCATTGCTACAACTAGCTTAGTAAAGAGGAAAATGGCCACTGGCTTAAGGAAGGGGAAAATGGTCTGTTCCAGCTCCTGATCACTATCTAACAATGCTGTTGGAAATGTGGATGTTGGAGGAGGACAGGACCGGGTATGGCTGTGGCCAAATTGTCTGCTGACATCAACTACCCAAGATCATGAATGGGCATTTGGATGAGGTACCTGAGGGTGATCGAAACCATGGAACCTTGTACCTGGAAGTAGTCCAGAAGAAGTATGCCTTCACGAAAGAATAAGAGGCGGTAGCAAATTCACAGAAAAAGAGACAGTGACCTTTTAACTCATTAGGCATTAAATTTAATGTCGGGTTTTCTTGTTATTTAATTGCATTAAAAGGCATAGCATAGAAACAGGCTATGCATCCCAACTAGTCCATCCCAGTGCTTATGTTCTACACAAGCCTCCTTCTATCCCTTTGCATCTAAACCCATCCTTTCTCCTTCATGTGTTAGCTTCTCCTTAAATGCAAAATAGCAACTGGTTTCAATATTACCATTTTTGGTTTCTTTTGTAGTTTGGTTATGATGAATAACTTTAAGGAACAGAAATTTTATAACATGGGGCCCCTTTCTGGCTGGCAACCCCTTATGCAGCAATGTTACCACATGTGCTGCTGATGGTCATATCATAGCATAGCTATAAAGAAACTAATTACTGCTACGTTTAACCTCTCCACAAGAAATACTACACAGATTATTTATTTCACCGCTGCGAGTGGGATTGTGTTGTGTGCAAAGTGGCTGTTTCTCTAAATTAGACCAGTGACTGCAGGAGTACTTCATTGGCTGTGAAGTATTTGGGGTGCACTGAAGTTGTGAAAGATGGTAGATAACTGCAAAATCTTTGTTTCGCAAAGAAAATGAGCCTAACTTCTTTAAAGTTAGTTCCTGACAATTTAACGGAATAATCTTTCTTGCTTGCCTCTACACCGTCCCAGGTGCAATAATATTCTTCCTATGATGAAATGACCAGAGCTGCTCAAAATACTGCAAATTGGAGTCAAACCAAGGTCTTATGCAGCAACAAAACCACTTCTTTAGACTTGAATGCTATCCCTCTGCTAAAGCATTCCAATACCTTATTTGCCATTTTTACTTACCTGCTGAGAGTTTCATATATGCTACATTCTAGATCATGATCAGCATGCTGGATCAATGTTTCATTTAAGACCTGTGGATCTTTCCTCTTCACAGTGTGCCTGTTTTATTAAAAAATCTTAGGTTAGAAATTGGTCTGCTCCAATTTTCGCGCATAGAGTTCATGATTTGCTTCTGTGAAGGTAGGCAGCATGCAGACTTTGTGCTGCCTCCTCATTTAAATGATGGTGTGTGCAGCCCACCGTAACCTGCGCTGCTGGGTGGCTGCACACTCAACAGGGAACCCAAGAGCATGTGAGGCTAGCACATGTTTCAGCTAGCCTTCAGCTCTTAAAGGCTCTCTTAGAGGGAAGCTGCACTGGATCAGCAGCAAGCCCTCGCACTCAGGCCTCATAACTAACATTCACATACTTCACCTACCCACACACACCTTCCAATGATGCCAGCCTCTCGCTGCTTCCACACACCCACAGCTGTTCAGCTACGGCGGGCACATCAATCAAACACAATGCCACACAATTACTGATATTCTGCCCTCCATCTTGGTGGATGAGGTCACCGTGACAGCAGGGAGCAGCAGAGAACTGACGGGGGCGGGGCGGAAGCACCTTCATCCACTGAGCAAATTGGAAGAGATAGTACTGCGAACCATGGGGCTGGACGCGACAGAGCCCGTGACATCCAGCGTCAGCGAGGCCATCGTGGATGACTTTAAGTTACTGCCTTATGCCCCTTCTCAATGCCCTCCTCATCCTCATTCTGCTATCAGACATGAAGTAAAAGCTGCAGATGGTGTGACAATGGGCCCCCTACTTTCCTCACCACAACCTCCCTCCCACCCAACCACTGTCCTCATCCCAACCTTCCTCTTCTGCTTTTATGCATTTGGATACTCAAGAACAGCTGTCTGACCAACCACAGCATGCCACAGGAGGAAGACGGAAAGAAAATTCACAGAATTGATGAGGAAGCACCATTTGATCTGCCACACGCAGAGTAATAGCTCAGATTCTGGCTTTTTATGCAAAATTTAAAGGGTAGTATAGAGTTGGAATCTGCACATGGTGAGTCACTGGGCAGGAGTAGGCTGCAGCCAGGCCAAGGAGAAAGGATTGCTCATGTGCCAGCTCACCGGAGGGCGAGGTCGTAGTCAGGTTCTGCTTCAGGGGACTCAAGACGTGGACTTTGGTGGGGCAGCATACAGGAGAACACTGATGAGCATGCACACCAAGATGTTTGGTGCATTGGTAGGCCTGTCAGACAGCCTCCTGTCATTGTCTAGGATCATGGAGGAGTCCGGCTTCAACAAAGCTGAGGGGATTGTACAGAGCTTGGAGCCCATCCTTCCCACTTTGCAAGTGGTGGCCAACTGCAGGACAGCACCAGCAGACCTGACCAATGGAACCACTGTTTCTGCTTCCATTGTTAGCAACAGGCAGAAGCACCCAATGTCTCACTGCTGCAGTGGATGCTCAAACGCAGGTCATGTGATCTCTGCCTGTTGCCATGCAGGCTCAGACTGCTGCCATCATGGCTGTGGATCTCAGTGCTCAAAGGGGCATGCAGGCTCTCACAGCAGTCCAGCAATCCGTCCTCCAAATGATTACTAGGAGTGTTGAGGTGCTGCCCCGTGTGAGTGGCAGTGATACCATGCAGCACGAACCTGCTGCCCTCTCTCAGGATGACAGCATTCGTGCTCCCACCACTGCCACTCACCAGAGTCCTCACCGTCGTCTCACAGCCAGCCAGCCAAGGCTGCTGCTGCCCATGCTAAGGTGGTGAAGTCTGAAACCAGGCCTTCAAGGCTCAGAGCTGCTCAAGGGTGTCCTGCAAGACCATCTGCAGTCTCCCCCAATGAAAGTCAGCAGCCTTCCAGCAGCCATACTGCAGCCATTGGGTAGCACTACATAGGAGCAGTAGGACAGGCAACAACACCCGCAAGACAGGCACTAAGGGAATGCACAAGGGTGAATAAGTAAATTTCTGTTTGTATAATTGGATGTGCTGTTGGATAAAGATGTTAATGAGAAGGTTTTTGTGGGTGGCCTTGATTGTAGGATGGTGGCCTCTGCAAGATCCAGCGAATTCAGTGGCAGGACAGGTGCTCCAATATCAGTGCCCTCTCTCAGGCCAACACCCCCAATATCGTGACACTGGTCACAGCTAGTCAGTTACACTGGGCGGGCCACATCGTCCGCATGCATGAAACAAGATTCCCAAAACAAGCTTTCTACTCCGAGTCCTGTCACGGCAAGACGCTACCAGGAGGGCGGAGGAAAAGCTACAAGGATGTCCTTAAAGCCTCCCTGAAAAAATGTGACATCGCCACTGATTTGTGGGAGAAGAAGCCTCTGCGACGGTGATAGCCAGTTCGAACAACGTCGCCATGCCCAGACAGCGACCGAGTGCAAACAGAGGAAGGAGCGTCTGGAATTTTGAGCATCCCATTCACTCGCCTCAACAAACACCACCTCTGCCCTACCTGTGGCAGAGTCTGCGATCCAGAATTGGACTATTCAGTCACCCAAGGATCCACAACCCTGAAATGGAAGAAAGTTATCCTTGTTCCCGAGGGACTGCCTAAGAAGAGAAGAAGAAGGATGGTGGCCAAGGGAAACAGTGATGGGGTTGTCTCAGATGGATGTGAGGGTGGGGAATGGTGGATCCATGGTGGTCAGGTGGCTTCCTTGAAAATGAAGTTTGATAATGTGTTCTCTGACAGTCCATTTGGTTAGAAGAGATCCAGGGTATTTCCTCCCTGCTTCTTCCAGTTCCTCCTCCTCTTGTTCCTCCTCTTCCTCGTCCTCTTTAGGTGGCCTCCTGTTTCCTGAAGGCAATGGCTGCACCCTCATGATAACGATGTTGTGGAGGATGGAGCAGACCACAACAATCGTTGAAACCCTCTCTGGCATGTACTATAGGGCTGTCTCCCGAGTGCTCATGGCAGTGGAACCGTTATTTCAGCAACTCAATTGCCTGCTCACTGATGTTTTGTGTAGCTCCATGGCTTTCATTGTAGTGGACACTCCTTGCATGGTCGAGTGGCAGAGTGGAGTCATCAACCACGTGTAGAGGACGTAGCCTTTGTTCCCGACCAGCCAGCCTCTGGTTTCTCTAGGAGGCCCGAAGATGGCGGATAGGGCTGACTGGCATAAGATGAATGCATCATGGCTGGTGCCAGGATAGTGGCATTGACTGACATTATGGTATTTGCATGGTCACCCACTCAACTTTCATTGCAGAACAAGCAGAAAGAATCCAACATCTCTGCTGCAGTGGAAGCTCAGACAAAGGTCATGAGATGCATGCTTCCTGCCATGCAGCCTCAGACTGCTGCAATCGTGGCTGTGGATACCAGCGCTCAAAAGAATATGCAGGCTGTCACCACATTCTGGCAATCTGTCCCTGACAAATTATTTGGACTGTTCAGGTGCGGTCTCTTGGAAATGGCAGTGGCTCCTTGGAGCATGAACTTGCTGTCTTCTCGCAGGCTGACAGCATTTATGGAATGGAACACTTTGCATTTCCTGTATCTTTCCTCACTGTCATGGGGTGCTGCAGGCCTCAGAGCACTGATGTGAGACTCCAGGTCAGTTAATAGGAGGTGGCACATTTCCTTGTTGAACCTGAGTCACCTCAGGCGCTGCTTCTGGGTTGGGTGTAGGTAGAAGTGCTCCTGAAAACTCTTGATGGGTAGGGCTTTCTATATAGAGCCCTCCTCCTTCTCCATCCTCACAGAGCTTCCCCTCTCTGCAGCCTCCACTCCATTTCATGGTCGTGTTCAGACCATGAGGCACTTCAACTACAGGTGCCATACCTCAGTCAGGATTTCCAGTGTCTCCATGATTTTAAGCACCAATTCTCAAAAAGTACCTCCAAAAACACAGCACAGTACTTTCACAAATGCAGCCTCAGCATAAGCAAGTCAAAAGCACCTCACCTGCAAGTTGTTGTCTGAACCTTTAAATAATGCTAGCATTGGACCCTTCTTGCTTTTGGAGAGTGACAAGCGATTATGTTGAGTGGGCCTGCGTGCTCCCAGTTCACAAAAAGAGCATCAAAACAGCTGGGAGGGCTGAGTGACATCATGACAGCAGCAGCTCAGAGGCTTCCACCACATGCAGTGAACGCCCGTGTGAGTGCTGTTCTTATCATGGGGCACTGCGCAAGCAATGATGGAAGTGGCTTGTGGTGCAGACTGCCCCACTCAGAGGGCCTCCTGTTTTCAGAGTTCTGTCTCCAGCGGTGCTACGGATCTGAATTTAAATGTCTATCCATACTTCATGCTCAGTGAACTTTTCTTCTTATTTTTCCATCACCAACAGTATAGCACCCAGTTTTATGTCTCCTGATTCCTCAGTCTGTAGCACTGAGAAACACCTAATATCAGGCCAAAGTGTTATATAAAAGTAAAAGTAATTTGAAATTGGGACTGAATTATGTCTGTGTCGTCGTCCAATTATCACCTGCAACTCAAAGCCTGCTTCAATTGAAGATTATACTTGGTCTTGATTCCCCATATGCAATGCCCCAGGGTTATTGATTAGTGTGTATATATAATATATATAGAAATTTTAACAGCATTGTGTAGCACGGGTCTGTAACTCTTCAGATAACACATACCAGGCATCATATTTTTACAAATGCAAAAAGAATCTTTAGAAATAAAGAAAGCCAGTGTATGACCTGGAGCCCAAAGCTTACAAGCACTTTCCAATCTGCAAAATTCCCTGACAGAACCACAATTGAATCCTGATAGGCTTCTGCACAAATTCATTTAACACCAATCAGATTTTGTGACAATAAAGGGATATAGATGCAACTTAACAGCAGAAAACTAAGGCCTAGAAATTGGGTAGTAATATGTCAAGTTGTTGCTTGAGTAGTCTATGGGACAGCTCTCCCAACTTTGGCGCTCATTTTCAGATGTTAGTGAAGAGGACTTTGCAGGGTCATCTGGGCTGGGTGTGCCTTTGTCACTGTCTGATTTAATGCCTCGGTCGCAACAACGTGGATTGTCCAGTTTGATTCTTGCTGGGCTACCTCAAAGGACATTTAACAGTTAAACATATTGATGTGACACTGGAGTCACATATAGGATAGACAGAACTAATGTTGGCAGATTTCCTTCACCATAGGACATTGGCGAAAGAGTTTCTTTAAACCATCTTCATTGTTTAATCTGTGGAATAGAACACTTTGTAAACAACTTCCTGTCAAACGTTCTTTCTATGATTGTTAAATTTAGGATTATACCAACCTCCCTGCAGCAGGACAATTAGATGCAGTAGCAAACTAAATAAAGTTAATTATTGCTGCAAATAGAGACATTTTGTTGAAGCTTTTCGTCTTACAATCATCAGGACAATTCACAAGAATGCCAATGTAAGGGAAACAACAAATTTATACTGTATGAGAAGAGAGTGCTGCTTGGTTGGCAAGTGGACTCTGATTGGTAGTGGCATTGCCATGCAGAATGCACCAATTTATGGTAATTGCCAAGCTTTGTTTGAAATTTAAACCAGGCAGTTTGGTTCTGATTGGTCAAGGCATTGTTTGGAGGAATGAACCAGTGAATGAACCAGTGGGCAGCACAGTGGTGCAGTGGTTAGCACCACAGCTCCAGCGACCTGCGTTCGGTTCTGGGTACTGCCTGTGTGGAGTTTGCAAGTTCTCCCTGTGACTGTGTGGGTTTCCACTGGGTGCCCTGGTTTCCTCCCACAACCAAAGACTTGCAGGTTGATAGGTAAATTGACCATTGTAAATTTCCCCTAGTGTGGGTAGGTGGTAGGAGAATTGAGGGAAGGTGAAGATGTGAGAGGGTATATGGGATTAATGTAGGATTAGTATAAATGGGTGGTTGATGGTCAGCACAGACTTGGTGGTTCAAAGGGCCTGTTTCAGTGCTGTATCTCTCTATGAATGGCTGTCAGTCACTTATTTTGTTTAGCTAAAATAGGTGCAATGCGTGTATATGTACTTTCTGTCTGCAAAGAACAGGGCCCTGTTTATTAATATATGTAGCTACCAGTATGCGCAAATGTGCCACTTTGCAAGCCCAACTGACAATCTTAAATTGGTTGTCAGCAAAATTCTTAGCACACTAAGAATTCTCTCGCCTCATACAGTATAAATTTGTTGTTTCCCTTACATTGGTAGTCTTGCGAATTGTCCTGATGAGTGCAAGACGCAAAGCTTCAACAAAATGTGTCTATTTTCAGCAATACACATGTTCTGTACTACCAAACATTAATTATGTTGCAATCCAATATGATGGAAGCAAAGGCAGTCAGGTTACATCAACCGCGTGCATACAAAGTCTCGAGTGGCCATGTATTTGCTGAAAGTGATATCAGTCGTCGTTAGGTAAGTTCAGGCCCAGAAGCTGCTTTTGTGAAATATAGCATCAAGTGATGTTAAGTGCATGCAAGCCAAAAATGAATCCATGTGAGGTGTAAGTGATATGAAAGATTAACTGAATAGTTCCATGGAAGTTTGCACAACGAATCATCCAGCACATTATGGATTTCCTGCAAGCTACGACTTGGATTCCTAATTTCTCTTTCCCCATCTGTTCTTATAAAAATACTTTCACTTTACGTAATCCTGGCCTGGAAATTATTCACTTCCTTCTTGGAAGTAACTCAGTAAAACTTCATCTGGAGTGTCAAACCGGAGATGAAGAGCAAGACTTCTGCCTCAGCTCTTTGGCAAAGCAGCCCCTCCGCTATGGCACAGGAGGAATGGAGAATGTCTTAAAGCAAGGTTCTCATATTTCCGCTTCAAAATGTGCCAGGATTAGTTGACTATACACGTTGAAAATAACAATTTGATGTCAGCTTTTTTAGATGTATTCAGTCTGTTCAATTTTCTGCTCCTATATTGTAAAGAATATCTAAATATTGCATAACTATCATTAGTCACAAAATAATTTGCAAAATATCCATCTCAAAGGTGTCTGATTTCTTTTTTATACTTGGTTCCTACTTGAGTCTCAGGACTCAGATTTTCTATTCTAGCCCTTGTAAAGGTTTTATTGTAAGCTCAACTGGTTGGGAGCCATTTTCACTTTGGACACAGGAGTAAAGCTGGTGCAAAATTACAGTCATCCTGAACGTAGATAGATTGTCCCACAGGAAGTGAAGCTGACGCTGTACATGCAAACTTCTGTCAATTCAAAAAGATTTCAGAGCCTGCCTCGAGATTTTAAAAAATTTATGTTTCCCCCCTCATGTGTGACTGTAACAAATTAAACTTTGTATTTGAAATATTATATTGCTTATTTATTTGATTATTTGTTCAAGTGACTGGAGTAGCTGAATCACTTTCATTGCAGTGCATTGATATGTAGCAGAGAGAATACAAGAACAACAGAGGAAAAGGTTTGGGATCTTGGAAGGACTGTACTATTGTTCAAGTAGGAAA
Source organism: Heterodontus francisci (assembly GCF_036365525.1). Classification (NCBI taxonomy): domain Eukaryota; kingdom Metazoa; phylum Chordata; class Chondrichthyes; order Heterodontiformes; family Heterodontidae; genus Heterodontus; species Heterodontus francisci. Next base: position 89,988,213 of record NC_090383.1, on the reverse strand, counting down.
GGGGATCTGTACAGAAAGACCCGCATTTAGACATGATAAATAAGTGGGGGTGGGGTCCTGCAAATTTGTGGACCACGGTCCCAGCAGTTATACTGGTACTACCCCTAACCATTGCTCTCTGACACACACCCAGTCTAATTTTCACAGGGCCAGTAGATGTACACATCACTAGAAAACCACTTCCTATGTCTGCCTGCCAGAGGCAGCCAGCAAATCGGTTGCCTGGCCACCTTTTGGGAGGTTCCCCAGGCCAATTGAGACCCCTTGGAACATCACCCCAACCAAAGACCCCTCCCCCCAACTTCCCATCTTGGCCTATGTGTAAAGGGTTGAAAAGAGATTTTTATTTTTTTAATTGCCCTCTCTCTATGGGTCTCGGCTACTTCTCTGGCTTGGCCTTCCCTGGTGAAGCCTGCTTCCACCCATCTGGTATGCTGCATTTTTCTCGACTCCTGCCCTTCAGTCCGACACTGGATCCCAGTTAAACCAAGAAAGCAGGAAGTCTGGTGAATTTCCCTCTCCCCAGGCTCTGAGGGTACCCAGAGCAACGGCGTTCTGATAGGTTATTAACCTGAAACATTTACTCTGATTCTCGCTTCACAGATACTGCCATACCTGCTGAATGTTTCCAGCATTCTCTGTTTTTGCAACAGGGTTCTTGCTGTTTTCCACTGGGCCCTGTCAGATTTCCACTGGAATTATACTGAGTCCAATGGAAACTGCAAGGAAATTCGGGGTCGAGCTCTTTAGAGCCAATAATTTCTGTTGCAGAAATATAGGTCAAGAAGAAGCTGCCAGTTTAATATTTTCTTGAAATTTGGGTCATTAATTTTTTTATATACAAAATGACCTCTAGTCCAATGGATCATTCTACTTGTTTGTTTTTGTAATAGGTGATGCCCATGGAATTCATTCCATCAGTAATGAGTTGCAATTTTGATTAATTGAGAACTGAGTCCAGAACTCCCCTTCTCTTGCAGGGTTTGTCATAGTGTCAGCTACGGCTCCATTAGTAGCACTTTTACCTCTGACTCATAAGGTTCTTGGTTCAAGTCCCACTCCAGGACTTGAGCATAAAGATCAAAAGTGATGCTCCAGTGCAGTCTCAAGGTTACGCTGCGCTGGCGGAGATACTGTTGTTTGGATGAGATGTTAAACTGGACCCCATCTGCCTGGTCTTGTCGCTACAAATGATCCCATGGTACAATTTTGAAGAAGAGAGGGGAGTTCACAAAAAAGGATTATCTGGTCATTATCACATTGCTGGTTGTGGGAGTTGCTGTACACATAATTAGTTGCTGTCTTACCTGCATTGCAACACTGACTACACTTCATTGGCTGTAAAGCACTTTGAGATGTCCGGTGGTCATGAAACGTGTCATATAAATGCAAGTCTTTCTATAATTTTGTTCAGCATACAAGAGGCGTGGAAACCATTTTAAGACAAGTTATTTAATGAGGCCTTTTGCTTTTCTGAGGAATGTCTATTTTGCAGGAAACTTTTGATTTTTGTTTCGTGATCAATTCAATGAAATTAGTTCAGTAGCAAAAAAAAGTTGATTTAACCTGTATTTGACTGACTCCAGTGCCTCAGTGAAAGTAAAGAGAGAAAGAGAAAGAGGCTGTAGAGGAAGGAAGAATGATTACAAAATTTGAAGTTGTATTAAAAAGCCAAAGTGTCAAACTCACCTGCACCTCCCACATAAACCTGCACCATAAATGACATAGATTTCGTCTCAATCTCAGAAAAGGACCCAGACTGTAACCATATGAAGTTTTTCATTTCTCACACCAGCAATTATCATGACCTCTTTGAACTTACAGCTTAGAGTCAATTTGCTTTAAATTTTACTTTGGACCTACACTAACAAGGAACTCAGTTGAGACCCTTACTGTAAGAAACTTTCATCCCATGCCGGTCTGAATTTAAACCCAGATGCTAATAGCTAAAGGACAATATGCAGACCTACTGTAGCAGCCAGTTGCAAGGCTGGGATACAGCCAACAGAAACTCACCTCAGTTGTCTGGAAAATAACATTTGGCACATTTTAATTGTTCCAATGGTTTAGTTAAGTAGAAGAGAGCCTCAACAGTCTATCAAACCTTTCTTCCTCTGTGCGGTGTTTACTATATTTTCAACAACAAGAAAACATTATTTTCCAGAAACCTGTCCATACTTCCCAAGCATGACAAAAAGTGAATTTCTCATAAAATACTTGCTCTATCTAGCTGAAATTCAGTGCAGTTGTTCACCTTCAGTAGCCCATCCTTTGTATGAGTTAAGAGCGTCAACTAAAAGTAGAAAAGCTGTAGAAAAGTTTCTTTTTGCCAAAAGGGTACAAGGAAGATTAAACACCCAACGTGCAAAATTGGGCTTTGTAGCCCTGTTGTTCGGCCACTAAGGGTGCCGTTCAGGGACTAAATGGCATCCGAGGTATGCACGCACACTTCTGCCATGAATTGCGCCAGACGCAATCTTGATGAGGCCATTAACACATGTGCAGCTAACGTCTGGTAAGTAAGCAGAGCAGGAAGATCGTGATGCTGCAGCCATGACCCCTCTTAACCTCGCACAGATGAACACGTGTTCAGTGGAAGAGGAAGAGGAAAGGAGGAGGGAACCTAGATACCCCCCTTGCTGCCTGGGTTCTCTATGAAGAACTCATCCAAGTGAGATATCAGTAACTGCAACCTCCAATACCCCATTCACTAACAGTCCCATACCTTTCCTTCCCTCTTCCCCTGACCATCACAGCACTGCTTGGACACAATGCAAAAATAAAAGCAACCACAAAATAAACATTCCAAACCAAATTTATAAATGAAATCATGCCATGTTGCATACAGACACAAGAACACAAGAAATAAGAGCAGGAGTAAACCATATGGCCCATCGAGCCTGCTCCGCCATTCAATACAATCATGGATGATCTTAGGATTCAACTGCACTTTCCTGCCCACTCGCCATATCCCTTGATTCCCTGAGAGACTAAAAATATGTCTATCCCACACTTAAATGTATTCAACACTGGAGCATCCCCAACCCTCTGGGAAAGAGAATTTCAAAGATTCACAACCCTCTAAGTGAAATAATTTCTCCTCATCTCAGTCCTAAATGATCAGCCCCTTATCCTGAGACTGTGCCCAGTGTTTAGATTCCCCGACCAGTGGAAGCAATCTCTCGGTGTCTACCGTATCCAACCCCTTCTGAATCTTGTATGTTTCAACAAGATTGCCTCTCATTCTTCTAAACTCCAGAGAACATAGGCCCAATTTACTCAGCCTCTCAGCATAGGACAACCCCATCATTCCAGGGACCAATTCAGTGAACCTTTGCTGCACCGCTTCCACTGCAAGTATATCCATTCTTAAATGTGGAGACCAAAACTGCACACAGTATTCCAGATGTGGTCTCAACAAAACCCTGTACAATTGTAGTAAAACTTCTTTATTCCTGTACTCCAATCCTCTTGCAATAAAAGGTAAACTAATCACCCTTGTGCATTCCCTTAGAGCCCGTCGTCCATGAGTCTTTGCCTGTCCTATTGCTACTATGTAGTGCTATCCCAGTGACTGCAGCCTAGGTGGTGGAAGGCTGCTGACTTTCAGATGGCCTTGAAGGACTACTTTGAGTAGCTCCATACCTAGAAGGCCTGGCTGCTGAATGCAATAGTTTGGGCAGGCTGGCTGACAGGCAAGAGCAAGGGCACTGGCAGAGCGGCAGTGGTGGGAGAACAAATGCTGTCATCCTGAGAGAGGACAGCAGGTTTGTACACCGTGGATCCACTGCCATTTCCCTGGGGCATCACCTCAACAGTCCTAGTAATCTGTTGGATTGATGGACTGTTGTGACACCCTACAAACACCTTTAAATATTGTATTCCACAGGTATGATGGCAGCAGTCTGAGCTTCCATTGCAGCACTCAGATGTTGGATGGCTGCTGTTTGTGCTGCACTGGAAAGTGCAATATCAGCTATCAGATATTGCATCATGGTTGGGTCAACAAATATGCAAATAGAGCTGGCCAGCACTTCCATACTGGAAAGGATGAGCGCCAAGCTCTGCGCAAAGCCTTGTATCAAGTTAGTGCTGGACTCCTCCATGCTCCTTGACATTGACCGCAGTCTTTCTGGCAGCTTTCTCAACGCACTAAGCAATTTGTTATGTATACCCTTCAGCATTCTGCTGTACGCGGCCCCATCAAAGGGCTCATCTGAGTCATCTGCAGCAGAGGCTGTGTATGACCTCATCCTCCGGCAAGATGGGGGGAACTTGCATTACCATTGTCCCCCGCCCTGGCTATAGGCCACTCATGCCTAGTGTCTCACCATGTGCAAATCCCACCTCTAATTATTCTCTAGGATATGCACAGTATCAGAGCTGGTGGTGGTGAGTGTGAAACCATGTGACAGTGTTGTGTCTTCATCATTACTCTCTTCTTGGGGTTCCTCCGCTATCTGGCCTGGTCACACTTCTTGTGTACCTGAAAGGAAAAAGGCACAAGTGCAACATTGCGGTGAGGGAAGGGGTGGGAATTAAGAGGTGCATGCTTACACCATCTGCAGCTTGTAAATGTGAAGAGAATGTGGTATGAGTGGGAAATGGGTTGTGAGAAGGAGGATTAGGGATGAGGATATCAGCCTCTTCGATGGTTTCAGCCCCACCTCAGCAATGATTGTTCCCATAATGCAGACGAGCCTATTCCCCAACAACAACAACTTGGATTTATATAGTGCTTTCAACATAGTAAAACATCTCAAAGTGTTTTACAGGAGCCTTATAAAAGAAAATTTGACACTGAGTTACTTAAGGCGATATTAACTCAGATGACAAAAATTCGGTCAAAGGGGTAGATTTTAAGGAGCATTTTAAAGGAGGAACATGAAGTAGAGAGGTGGAGAGGCTTAGGGAGGGAATTCCAGAGCTTGGGGCCTTGGCAGCTGAAGGCACGGTTGGAAATGGTGCAATGTTCAAAGTCTGAGTTATCAAGCAGCCAGAATTAGAGGAGCCCAGCTATCTTGGTCATTTGTGGAACTGGAGGAGAACACAGAGAAAGAGAGTGGAGAGGCCGTGGAGGGATTTGAAAACTTTACAATCAAGGTGTTGTTTAACCAGTGAGTGCAGGGGTGATGGGTGAACAGGACTTGGTGCAAGTTCGGACATGGACAGCAGAGTTTACAGAGGGTAGAATGTGGGAGGCTGGCCAGGAGTATATTCAAATAGTCATGTCTTGACGTAACATAGGCATGGTTGAGGATTTCGGCAGCAGATGAGCTGAGACATGCGATGTTACGGAGGTAGAAATAGGCGGTCTTAGTGATGCCGTGGATATGTGGTCGGAAACTCGTTTCCAGGTCAAATATGACACCAAGGTTGTGAACAGTCTGGTTCATCCTCAGACAGTATCCAGAAAGAGGGACAAAGCCTATGGTTAGGGAATGGAGTTTGTGGTGGGGAGAGCAGATGATGCCTTCAGTCTTCCCAACGTTCAATTGGAGGAAATTTCTGCTCATACAGTACATCAGACAAACAATCTGACAATTTGGAGACAGTGGAAGGGTCAAGAGAGGTGATGATAAGGTAGAGCCGGGTGTCGTCAGCGCACATGTGGAAACTGGTGTGTGTTCAGATAAGGTCTCCAAGGGGCAGCATGTAGATGAGAAATAGGACGGGCCAAGAATAGATCCTTTGGGGACACCAGAAATAATGGTGCAATACTGAAAAGAGAAGCCATGGTAGGTGACCATCTGGCTACGATTGAATAGGTAAGGATGGAACCAGTCCCACCCAGCTGGACGATGGTGGAGAGATATTGCAGGAGGATGATGTGGTCAGCCATGTCAAAGGCTACAGCCCTCTGATTAGTTCCTGCTGCCTCCACTTGCCAACCTATCCTGCAAGAAAGAGGGAAGTGTGTCATGTAATCTGTTTGGGTATGTGGTTGCCATGATTGAATAGCTGGCAGTGAATGCAAGCTGTGAGTATGGGTGTAAGGCTCTTGGCAGTATTAAATGTGTGAGAGTGAGGTGAAGCATATGAATGTTATATATGAGTCCTGATTGATAGAGATTATTGGTAGGTGAGTGATCGGGGCAGGGTGTGTTGGGCAGAGAATTGAAGCGAATGGTAGGATATGCCATTTGAAGATGCATTGACTGGCCTGACCACGCATGTGAGATCATTAATCTTCTTACAGCAGCCATCTGCTCCCACTGCCTTTTGACTACTTGTCCAGCACCTCCTCCAGCCATAATGCAACTTCCCTTTAAGAGATGCAGACTAGCTTTATGCAGTTCACTGTCAGTGGTACTAGCAAGTAGCAATTCTGGGTCCCCGCTGATGTGTGCAGCCAATGAACAGAGCAGTTCTGGCTTCATGCAGAAATCATTATAATAAGCAGGCAGCACTAAGTTGGCTGCTGCCTGCATTTCAAACAATGGGCGCAGGTTAATCATGCATCACAATCCCCGTGCCTGTTTTCGGACCTATCCAATTTAGTCCCCTTACGTTTCGAGAAGCACGAGGACCCCTCCCTTTGGCCAATGTCCAGGAGCTTATTCTGTGTGAATTCAAAGCAATGTTTCAATATTTGTGACAGTTGCGCTCTTCTTGTCTTTCACAGGTTAACCCAGATTTAAAAGAAATGCTGTTTGACTACTGACTCTGGTTATTATTATTAGATTATTGCCACATACAGTACTTTTACAGTGCTTTCTCTTCCTCTGATCTGATTAACTACATGTGGCATTCCCATTGCACAATGTCATGAACTGCAGCTTTAGCTGATCTATACAATTTTTTTTGGCTCTTGGAATTTGGACAACATTGCTAAAGCAGTATTGACTTCCCACTCCTAGTCAACCCTGTAGCATAGAACTGGAGTCAAATATAGACCAGAATAGGTACCAGCGATGGGATTAAAGTGTGATGGATGCACAAGAGGTCACAAGAATGGCGTTTGCAGGGTATTATAGGGCTGATATATTATTGTTCACTCCATGAACTGCTTTGCCTGTGCTCGGACGAGGGAGCAGTACCACAGAACATGCGCGATGCCAATATCATCACCCTCTATAAGAACAAGGGTGAATGTGGTGACTGCAACAACTACTGTGGAATCTCCCTGCTCAGCATAGTGGGGAAAGTCTTCGCTCAAGTCGTTTTAAACAGACTCCAGAAACTGACTGAGCGTGTCTACCCTGAGGCACAGTGTGGTTTTCGAGCAGAGAGATCCACCATTGACATGCTGTTTTCCCTTCACCAGCTGCAGGAGAAATGCCGCGAACAACAGATGCCCCTCTACGTTGCTTTCATAGATCTCACCAAAGCCTTTGATCTCGTCAGCAGACGTGGTCTCTTCAGACTACTAGCAAAGATCGGATGTCCACCAAAGATACTAAATATCATCACCTCATTCCATGACAATATGAAAGGCACAATTCAACATAGCGGTGCTTCATCAGACCCCTTTCCTATCCTGAGTGGCGTGAAACAGGGCTATGTTCTCACACCTACACTGTTTGGGATCTTCTTCTTGCTGCTGCTCTCACATGCGTTCAAGTCTTCAGAAGAAGGAATTTTCCTCCACACAAGATCAGATGGCAGGTTGTTTAACCTTGCCCGCCTTAGAGCAAAGACCAAAGTACGGAAAGTCCTCATCAGGAAACTCCTCTTTGCTGACGATGCTGCATTAACATCCCACACAGAAGAGTGTCTGCAGACACTCATCGACAGGATTGCGTTTGCCTGCAACGAATTTGGCCGAACCATCAGCCTCAAGAAAATGAACATCATGGGACAGGACGTCAGAAATGCTCCATCCATCATTATCGGCGACCACACTCTGGAAGTGGTTCAGGAGTTCACCTACCTAGGCTCAACTATCACCTGTAACTTGTCTCTCGATGTAGAAATCAAGTGCATGGGAAAGGCATCTGCTGCCATGTCCAGACTGACCAAGAGGGTGTGGGAAAATGGCACACTGACACGGAACACAAAAGTCCGAGTGTTTCAAGCCTGTGTCCGCAGTACCTTGCTCTACAGCAGCGAGGCCTGGACAATGTATCTCAGCCAAGAGCGACGTCTCAACTCATTCTATTTTCGCTGCCTCCGAAGAATCCTTGGCATCAGGTGGCAGGACCGTATCTCCAACGCAGAAGTCCTCGAGGATGAGAATGTTAAATTTGAGGTGTTGGGCCCTGAGAACCAATTTAAGTCAGTGAGGACAGGAATGATGGGTGAGGGGATGGCACATAATAGGGTGTGGGCAGCAGGGTTTTTGATGAGCGGATGTTCATGTATTATGGTAGTGTAGTGGTTATGCTGTTGGACTAATAATCCAAAGAGTGTAAATTCTAAATCCACGATGGCAGTTTGGGAATTTGAATTCAGTTTTTTTAAAATCTGGGAATAAATAGCTGGCACCAGTAAAAGTAAACATGAAGCTGTCCGATTCTTGTGAAAATGTAACTGGCCCACTGAGGTCCTTTAATAAAGAGTATCCTTACCTGGTCTAGCCGATATGTGACTCCAGTACCACACCAATGTAGTTGACTCTTAACTACTCTCTGAACTGGTCTAGCAAACCACTCAGTTACATCATAGGGATGGGCAATAACTGCTGGCCTTGCCAAAAATGAAAATGAACAAAACAAATATATTTTTGATCATAGAAGAAACTTCAAGTGCTTTCTAGGAGGAAATGGCCTCAACATTTCAATTGCTTCATTTAAGGCAACTTACCCAGAATCTTCTAACTTTTGACTACTTTTCTAACTTGTTTCTGACATGTGTGCTGTCCAACTGATGGTACTGTGGCCTAGGCTTGAAGTGATAAATAACTCTCAGACATTTTAATATCCTAATATTTTAAAGTCGGTAATAACTGGGAGTGAGTGCTGTGAATGTCAAATACGTACAACTGGACATGTGTCTCTGTGGAGAATGCTCCATTTGCTGACTAAAACAGTAAGGGTAATTTTAATGTAACCCATTTGGCAGGAAGCTGACTCGATTGGATCGACTGCCTGTGTTACACCTTGCCTGATTTTATCAATTGACTTCAACAGCAAGTGAAATGTGACAGCAAAAGTACAATTGGATGAGGTGTAAAACGGGTGGCCAATCCAATCCCGTCAGATTACTGCCAGGCAGGTTCAGATTAAAATTATCTCCAGTGAATAAACAGCTCCCCTGGTAGATTAGTTGGGAAAGAAAGCATCTTCTTGTGCTGAGCCACCCAGACCAACAACAACTTGCATTTATATAGCATATTAAACGTGGTAAAGTAAAACATCCCCAGCCACTTCATGGGAGCATTATCAGACAAAGTTCGACACCCAGTCACATAATGAGATATTAGAACAGATGGTAAAAAGCTTGGTCAAAGAAGTAAGTTTTAAGGAGTGCCTTGAAGGTCAGGTGAGAAGAGAAAAGGACTTGGTTTTGATTTCCTTCATGGTCCAATATCTAAGCACACTTATCTAAACTTAGACATGTAGTTCTTTTGGCATGTATCTTAAAACTGTCTTCTGGCTTTTGACCCTTCTCCCAGTGGAAACAATTTCTTCTTATTTACTCTATCAAAACCCTTCCAATTGGGGGACACCTGATATCCCAGCATAAGGCAAAGCTTTTCGGAGAGTAGGGGGAAAATGGTGTAGAGTGAGAAGTCGACTGTGGGTGCATTAAAAAAATGCCCAATTCTGTCCTAGCCTGAGATTCAGAGAGGGACAGCTTCATTAGAGATTACTAGACAAAGATCCTCTCCCTAAGCCCAAGGCAGCCCTTTCAGTCGATACTGAGATCAACTAACTGAGGCAGACTGATGATCAAACCTAGAGCCTTCCTGCTCTGTATGGCTTAACAACATGATAAATAAAAGCTTGCTGAACCACTGAAGTAACCTAAGTGAAACGATTTTAGGTAGTCTGAACATAGTTCCTGCTGGGCTTGGGTGCACTGCTGAAAACTACCCTAAACCGGCAATTTGACTCAGTGAGGCTATGAGGTCATAAAGTCATAGCATCATTTACGGCACAGAAGGAGGCTATTCAACCCATCGAGTCCATGCCGGTTCTCTGCAGAGCAATCCAATCAGTCCCACTCCCCCACTCAATCCCCATAGTCCTGCAAGTTTATTTCCTTCCAAGTGCCCATCCAATTTCCTTTTGAAATCAATGATCATTTCCGCTTCCACCAAACTCGTTGGCAGTGAGTTCCAGGTCATTACCAATCACTGTGTAGAAAAGTTCTTCCTCACATTCCCCCTGCATCGCTTGTCCAAAACCTTCAATCTGTGTCCCCTAGTCCTTATACCATTAGTTAATGGGAGCAGTTTTTCCTTGCCTAACTTATCTAAGCCTGTCATAATCTTGTACACCTCAATCAAATCTCCCCTCAATCTCCTTTGCTCCAAGGAGAACAGCCCCAGCTTTTCCAACCTAACCTTATAACTAAAATCCCACATCCCTGGAATCCTTCTGGTAAACCTCCTCGGTACCCTCTCAAGAACCCTCACATCCTTCCTAAAGTGTGATGACCAGAACTGGATGCAATGTTCTAGTTGTGGCCTAAACAGAGCTTTGTAAATGTTCAGCATAACTTCAGTGTTTTTGTACTCAAAGCCTCTATTTATGAAGATTCATATGCTTTGCTAACCACTCTCACGGTATGTCCTGCCACCTTCAAAGATCGATGTGCATGCACCCCCAGGTCCTTCTGTCCCTGCACACTCTTTAGAACTGTACCATTAAGTCTATATTGCCTCATCCTATCCGTTCTACCAAAATGCATCACCTCACACTTCTCTGTATTAAATTCCATCTGCCACTTGTCTGCCCATTCTGCTGGCCTATCTATGTCCTGTTGTAGGCAATTTGTATCATCCTCACTATTTGCCACTCCTCCAAGTTTGGTATCATTGGCAAATTTTGAAATTCTACTTGTATTCCAATATCCAATTCATTTATCTATAGCAAAAAAAAACAGTGGTTCTAGCACTGATCCTTGGGGAACACCACTACTTAGCATCCTCCAGTCTGAAAAACAACCATTTACTACGGCTCACTCTTTTCTGTTCGTAAGCCAAATTTTATCCAATTGGACAGTTAGGTGGTATGGGAAGTAGAAAGGTCACACAAGAAGAGAAGGGGCTGGTCTTAGAGGTTGGAATTAAGGCATTTTGTTCAGTTACAGCATAGGACACTTCACTCTGCATGTAACCCATATAATAATACCTGCAGCTAGAAATTTGGGAGAAGACAGTTTTGGGTGGCCCTCCCCTGCATAGGGTACTTATCCTGCACACAAATAGTGAAGTCCGAGGAGCCTCCGATATTGGGCCTCAGACTTCATTCCCATAGAGATGGGGGCAGAACTCCAATCAGGTAAGTGAAGCAGGTAACTCATAAAATACCTGATCTTGTGCTTGATTTTGCCAATGTGTGCTGAAATGGGATGTACAACATTTTCCAACATCACTCACCTCAAATAATAGTAAAATTCCCCAATTTGTTTTAAACTATTAAATATAATTGCAGATGATAATCTAGATATCCTAGATTGTGATGAAACATATTGCAGTCAGTATACCTAATCCAGTTTACCAGACTTGAATGGTTACATTCTGACCTTTACAGCTATTTGCATGTGCAGCCGTGTCGTCAGTGTTTGATCTTACGAAGAAAATCTAAATGTCAGGGGAAAGATTAAAACCTTGTTAGCAGCAAACTACAGAAAGTCCTTGCATTGGTGATCTAACACGTGATACTGTCCTTACTTCCAAAGGAAATAATGTTGATGTGGGTACAGACCAGATCATGCAATTACCAAATCTGCCAAGGACATGCGTTTTATTTTATCAAGTAAGAATTTATCCTATCAGGCTACTGAAGGAGACCAAATGGAGATTAAAATTTGTGTGGAATGTAAGAACAAAACTTATTTTAAAAGGCAGCCTTGGCCATGTTAGGAGAAACTGAGTACAGTCTGCTCTGAAAAGGCTACTTCTTTTTGCCATTGTTTTTCCTCTCTTTGCAGTTTCTGGATGGCGATGTCTCGTGCCTCTGGTCCCTGGGTTTGGTGTTGGGGGTAGTTGGGGGATGGCTGGTACCATGTCCTAGTTACCAACCTCTAGACAGTGAGAGTAGTCACGCTGATATTTCTTACAACAATACCCATGGTAACATTCACTCAACGGCAAACATTGAAGTATCAGTGAAAGTTTAGAGTAGAGATTATGGAATCATTTAAATTTCAACGAAGAAGAAGGCAATTAGTTCCACACAGAAGCTATCTATTTTCATCCCATTTCTCTGCTCTTTCCCGATACTCTTTGGTGTTTTACTTCTACAAGTATTTATATAATTGCTTTTAAATATTGTGATTGACTTAGCTTCAGTAGCATCTTGCAGTAATGCATTCCATATACTAATAACGCCTACTGTGAAAAGATTGTTTTCCAAGTTCATCCTTTGTGCTCTTACTGCTATCCTTGAGTCTTGTTATTGATTCATGAACCAACGGAAACAATCTCTTATTATTTATCCTTTTAAAATTTTGAACATCTCTCTTAAATCCTCTGTTAACCTTCTTTGCTCTAAAGAATACAGCCCTCGTTTACTGTTTCTAATCATGGTACCATCTTAAGAAAACACTTTTTTTCAAGGCACCAATGTCCGCTCTGTGCTATACCTGTTGCAATGAAAATGTTTGCAATTGTAGTTCATCTCAATCTTTATTAAAATGATACTTGATTAAACTCAGTGAGTAAATACATCACATGCTGTGCCGCCTGTGCATCTGTGCATCAGTTAATGTTTCGGGTCAATAACCTTTCATCAGAGCTTCTATGAAATACATGTAATCGTGGATGGATCTAAAACACTGAGGGTGAAATTTCAGTTGGAATCCACAAGGAATAAGTCAGAGATGGAGACAGTTGATGAGGAAGGAGGTGTGGCTGTGCAAGTGAGTTTTGGTCGATAAGTGATCAAACATGAGAAGGCAAATAGAAAGCAATGAAGGTAAACGGTAGAAGAGAAAAATGGAAACCCGTCAGAGAGAAGAACAGAACTTCTTCAAGGTAGGCATTCCTGGAAGAGAAGTGGCAGTGAATTAAACTCTAATACAAAAGCAAAATACTGCAAATGCTGGAAATCTGAAATTAAAACAGAAAAGGCTGGAAATACTCAGCTGATCAGGGAGCATCTGTAGAGAGAGATACAGAATTAATGTTTCAGTGGTGCAAGGCTTGAATCTTGGCCTGTGCTGAATTAGCTGACTTTAGAGTGGGGGGTACTACAACTGGCCTTCCTGTTTTTAGACCAGGAAGGGGATAAATCAGCTGGAGTTCATGCTCCAGATTGCTATTCTGTCACCCTTGTTGGAAACACATCTATTACTGAAACTCTCATTCACACCTTTGTTACCTCTAGACTTGACTAGTCCAATGCCCTCCTGGTCAGACTCCCATCTTCCACCCTATATAAACTTGTGCTTATCCAGCACTCTGCTACCTGTATTCTAACTCGCTCCAAGCCCCTTTTACCCATCACCCTTGTACTTGCTGATGTACACTGGCTCCTGGGTGAGCAAAGCCTCAATTTTCAAATTCTCACGCTCGTTTTCAAATCCTTCCATGGCCTTGCCTCTCTCTATCTCTAATAACCTCCACTAGCCCTCCAACCCTCCAAGATATCTGTGCTCGTCTAATTCTGGCCCCTTGCTCTTCCCCGATTTTAATTGCTCCATCATTGGCGGATGAGCCTTCTGTTGTCAAGGATCTGGAATTCTCTCCCAGAAGCTCTTTACCTCCTTACCTCACTTTCCTCCTTTAAGACACTCCTTAAAATCTACCTCTTTTCTCAAGCTTTTGATTACCCGCGGCACAGTGGCGCAGTGGTTAGCACTGCAGCCTCACAGCTCCAGGGACCCGGGTTCGATTCTGGGTACTGCCTGTGTGGAGTTTGCAAGTTCTCCCTGTGTCTGCGTGGGTTTCCTCCGGGTGCTCCGGTTTCCTCCCACAAGCCAAAAGACTTGCAGGTTGGTAGGTAAATTGGCCATTATAAATTGTCACTAGTATAGGTAGGTGGTAGGGAAATATAGGGACAGGTGGGGATGTTTGGTAGGAATATGGGATTAGTGTACGATTAGTATAAATGGGTGGTTGATGGTCGGCACAGACTCGGTGGGCCGAAGGGCCTGTTTCAGTGCTGTATCTCTAATCTAATCTAAAAAATCTAATATTCCCTTATGTGGGTCAGTGTCAAATTTTGTTTGATTACGCCCTTGTGAAGTGCCTTGGGATGTTTTACTATGTTGAAGATGCTGTATTTGATGCAAGTTTTTGTTGTTAAAACTGCATGCATGCGGATGGCAGGTGAGCACAGGGTTGGTATAAGCTGTGATATTTTCCAGGGTGGAATAGCCTATCAAGACTTAATTGCATTTTTCTCCAATTTACTAGTATTAACGAAACAGATGGGATGAGAACTTCCATTGACTTTTTCAATAATATTAGTGAATGGAAAATAAAAGCCCTCAATGCGTGAACTCACACATGAATAATCAGCACACAGTAAACAACTAGAGGAGTGTGAGCTGTAAGGAACAGTCATGAGCTGTGCCCTAACAGAAGTCACTTATTCCAGGAGACCAAGGGAGAAGACTTTAAAAAATTAAAACATTAATAAAGATAAATACATTTTGTTTAAAAATTAGTTGCTAGAGTCAGACCCGAAACACTGCTACCGGTAGCAAAGTGGCAGTTTTGAAAGGGAGGGCAACAATGCCTTCATAGGGGGAACAATTTACAATATCTGCTAGCATGGGGGTTTGGAGGGGAAGTTGAGTGCTCACCATGCAGTGAAAATCTTGTCTCTTCTATATTGTCATCTTTCTTCTTTTCATAGCACAGGAATATAAGGAATCATTGGGAAATCTAGTGCCTCAGTGTAGAAGTTCATCTTCTCAAATATTATACTCACAACAAATTGTCAGGAGAAGTCTTCATAGATGTTCTAGAGCAACAACCAAACAAAATTGACATTGTAGGCAAATTTCCTGCAAGCTTCAGTTAGGAAATGCAAAATGGCCTTTTCCATGTAGCACCCGCCTTAGAGATACTCCTACTTATACAGTAGCTGTTCTCTGAGAAGTTAGGCTGGAGGATAAAGTTGGGGGAAATGTCACAGAAACATGCCCACCTGAGTGGCAATAATTGTATTGGAGGCAGATTTCGGTGGCCATTTCATCAGACTATGCCACATTGTCCTATTTACTTCATTTTACCCCTCAATGAGTCCTGAAAACAGATGGATTTTCACTGGAAAATCTCGGTCCCAGTGTAAATAATGAAGTATTTGATTGTATGTGGGTCACATGTACTTTACAGTATGACAGAAATTTTAAACATGTTTGGCAAATATGCACAAGCATTGAGCTGACAATATCAGCATAATTTATTTTTCAAGTGGTTTGTAGGAACTGCAGTGATTTTCAAAGCTCTTAAATGATTTTTAAATGATGCACTATGGGCTACAATGTAAAACAAACATTCGTGGATACACTCCAGTGTGGTTAAACAACGCTGCTATCTAAGCATCTGAAGATTTGGGGATTTATTTTTCCACACGTGTAGGTTTGTTTTCAAACAGTTATGTACATCAAGGAATTATATAAAATACTTTACAAGCCTTATTTTAAAATAAACATTGCAACCTAAAAGCAAAATCCCTTCATATGATACCTTCTAGACTATCTCTATTTTTGTTTAAGATTATAGTGAAGGGGTGTCTGATTGAAAACGTTTTATTTTGAAAAGTTCTCCCCCTTCCCTCTTTTTTTTTGAAGGCACTGACTCATGCTCCGCAGGCACCATTTTCCAGCAACTTGCCCAACTGGGTGTTCTTCACATGTTGAACTTTGCCAAACTCTTCTACCTTGGAGGGTAATCATGGCTTTGCCTGTTAATGTCTGCATTTGACATCCAGCAGTGATGAGAAACAGAAACTCTGGCTGATTTTTTTTTCCACTCTTGCTAGCCTCAGGGGTGCCAAGTTCAATTGCAGCACTCTTCCAGCTGCTTCAGCTAAGGTCAGCACTCTCTGGCATGTACAGCTCACAATCACACCACGTGGAGCCAGACTAAGGATTCTTGGGGTTCTGGGACCCACTCACACCTGCTTAACACGCTCCCTTGAAACAAAAATGTGAACAGCAACGGGAAGTGTCAGTGTTTATATTGTAACATATTTCCACCTCTGACTTGCTCCCTTCTGACAGTATTTTAAAATACTTTGATCCAACAGTTGTATGCAGTTTTTCTCTGTTATGGTGAGTTTTATCATGGGCCCCATATTCGACTGGAGTCCCTGGGCACCGGCTCCATAAATCCATATGGTAATCCGGTCCTGAGACCATGCAGAGTATTTAACCACCAAATTGTTGGGACAACCTGGCTGAAAGAGTAATTGCGTGTGAGAACTGAACAGAGGAAATAACCAGAGTATTTTAGCGTGGGAGCTGATTAGTTGCCTGTGTGTTGTGATATTCCAGTTGAATTAATGTGCTGTCATATGTCTAATACTCACTGTTATTTAGCAGTTTAATTTTGACATGTGTGTGTCTTGTTATATAACACTAATGACATTCTAATCTTTCTACAATATTGGAAGGAATTTTCCATAGACTAATTATCTAGCAACAAGTGATTGCAATGTTCTTCCTCCAGTGCACATGCCTCACTATTCATACATATTGTAGAGTTTCTCAATATCTAAACAGAAAATACCCCAGAGAAGAAAAACAGGGAATTTTACTGAAGCTCTTGCATGTGACCTTTGACCTCTAATCTAGGACGTTTTACTTTTCTAACCTCTGTTTTGAATCTACCAGCAGGTTTAATTCAGTGTCCAATAAAAATGAATCTTTATTATCTGTTTTTTGTTAAGAGTGACATATTAAACAGCACACATGTTGGACTCATATGATAAAGTATCTTTTATGGATTAGTTCTATTTACCAGAATTTAATGTGACAAGGAATAGCTTATAAATTTTGTAGAGAAAATACCACCAATGAGGCATACTTTAGTTTCTAGGAGGTAGTATGGGTGCTACAATTGTCTTCAGTGCTCTTGGACTAATTGGGAGGAAACCAAACAATTTTCCTAGTCCTGATCATTATCGACTGGTGCCTGCTAAGAAATGCATGTGTATAGCTATCAAATGAGGACAAGATCAGGCCTAGCTATGATGCACTGCATAATTTATTAACTTGCTGACTTTCACTTCCTACAACAACTACAGCATAGTGCCTTTAACGCCCTAAAGAGTTTGAAAAAAGAATTGACACTGAGCCACAAAAGGTGGATCAAAAGCTTGGCTTAAGAATTTAGGGGACGTTGTAAAGAAGGAGAGTGAGGTAGGGCAGCGGAGAAGTTAAAGGAGGGAATTTCCAAGTTTAGTGGCTATTGGTGGTGGCCCAGCCACCATTGGTCATAGTCATAGAGTCATAGAGTCGCACAGCATAGAAACAGGCCCTTCGGCCCACCATGTCCATACTGACCATAATGCCTATCTATACTAATCCCACCTGCCTGCATTAATTCCATATCCCGCTATGCCTTGCTCATTCAAGTACCTGTCCAGATGCCTCCTAAGTGTTCCTGCCTCCACCACCTCCTCAGGCAGCTCATTCCAGATACCCACTATTCTTTGTGTGAAAAATTTACCCCTTTGATCCCCTTTAAGCCTCCTCCCTCTCACCTCAAATCTATGCCCTCTAGTTTTAGTCACCCCTACCATGGGAAACAGACTCTGGCTATCTACCCTATCTATGCCTCTCATAATTTTATATACCTCTATCAAGTCCCTCTCAGCCTCCTTCGCTCCAGGGAAAACAGACCCAGCCAGTCCAATCTCTCTTTATAACTCAAGCCCTCCAAACCAGGCAACACCCTTGTGAATCTTTTCTGCACCCTCCCTAGCTGAATCACATCTTTCCTGTAGTGCGGCGACCAGAACTGCACACAGTACTCCAAATGCGGCCTAACCAACGTTATGTACAACTGTAATATGACGTCCCAACTGGTGGAGCAATGAAAATCGGGGATTGCAAGGGACCTGAATTGGAGGAGCACAGAGATTGCGGAGGTTTGCAGTGCTCAATGATCTTACAGAGATTGGGACGGGAGAGGCCCTGGAGGGATTTGCAAGCAAAGTTGAGAATTTTAAAAATGAAACATTGAGGGCTCACACAGATGAAAAACAGTTGTATTGGTTATGTACTGGAGGGTACCTGAGAAGTGATCATGAGACAAATATAGTTGGTACATCTTTATACCACACATTCTTTGTGCCCTGAATCAGCCTGAACAACATTACCCACCTCAATTGAATAAACCAAGAGCACAACACATTCCCCATGAGGATGAAGGGGAATCACACTTAGTCTTCAGAAATGATGATGCAGAGAGTTCCAGACCCCGTGACTGGCTGAGGAATCCAAAAGGTCCAGGGATTGGAGAAACTAAAGGACCATAAGGTAGCTGGACCATTGGTCATTGGGCTATAAAGGCCAATTCTAGAGTGACAGGCTCTTCCACAGGTGCTGCAGAAAAATTTGTTTGTCGGGGCTGTCACACAGTTGGCTCTCCCCTTGCGCTTTTGTCTTTTTTCCTGCCAACTGCTAAGTCTCTTCGACTCGCCACACTTTAGCCCCGCCTTTATGGCTGCCCGCCAGCACTGGCGAACGCTGGCAACTGACTCCCACGACTTGTGATCAATGTCACAGGACTTCATGTCGCGCTTGCAGATGTCTTTAAAGCGGAGACATGGATGGGCAGTGGGTCTGATATCAATGGCGAGCTCGCTGTACAATGTGTCTTTGGGGATCCTGCCATCTTCCATGCGGCTCACATGGCCAAGCCATCTCGAGCGCCGCTGACTCAGTAGTGTGTATAAGCTGGGGATGTTGGCCGCCTCGAGGACTTCTGTGTTGGAGATACGGTCCTGCCACCTGATGCCAAATATTCTCCGGAGGCAGCGAAGATGGAATGAATTGAGACGTCGCTGTTGGCTGACATATGTTGTCCAGGCCTCGCTGCCATCGAGCAAGGTACTGAGGACACAGGCTTGATACACTCGGACTTTTGTGTTCCGTGTCAGTGTGCCACTTTCCCACACTCTCTTGGCCAGTCTGGAAATAGCAGTGGAAGCCTTTCCCATGCGCTTGTTGATTTCTGCATCTAGAGACAGGTTACTGGTGATAGTTGAGCCTACGTAGGTGAACTCTTGAACCACTTCCAGAGTGTGGTCGCCAATATTGATGGATGGAGCATTTGTGACGTCCTGTCCCATGATGTTTGTTTTCTTGAGGCTGATGGTTAGGCCAAATTCATTGCAGGCAGCCGCAAACCTGTCGATGAGACTCTGCAGACACTCTTCAGTGTGAGCTGTTAAAGCAGCATCGTCAGCAAAGAGGAGTTCCCCGATGAGGACTTTCCGTACTTTGGACTTCACTCTTAGACGGGCAAGGTTGAACAACCTGCCCCCTGATCTTGTGTGGAGGAAAATCCCTTCTTCTGAAGACTTGAACGCATGTGAGAGCAGCAGGGAGAAAAAAATTCCAAAAAGTGTGGGTGCAAGAACACAGCCCTGTTTCACACCACTCAGGATAGGAAAGGGCTCTGATGAGGCACCGCTATGTTGAATTGTACCTTTCATATTGTCATGGAATGAGGTGATGATACTTAGTAGCTTTGGTGGACATCCGATCTTTTCTAGTAGTCTGAAGAGACCATGTCTGCTGACGAGGTCAAAGGCTTTGGTGAGATCAATGAAAGCAATGTAGAGGGTCATCTGTTGTTGGCGGCATTTCTCCTGTATCTGACGAAGGGAGAACAGCATGTCAATGGTCGATCTCTCTGCTCGAAAGCCACACTGTGCCTCAGGGTACACGCACTCGGCCAGCTTCTGGAGCCTGTTTAAAGCGACTCGAGCAAAGACTTTCCCCACTATGCTGAGCAGGGAGATTCCACGGTAGTTGTTGCAGTCACCGCGGTCATCATTGTTTTTATAGAGGGTGATGATATTGGCATCGCGCATATCCTCTGATACTGCTCCCTCGTCACAGCACAGGCAAAGCAGATCATGTAGTGCTAAGAGTATAGCAGGCTTGGCACTCTTGATTATTTCAGGGGTAATGCTGTCCTTCCCAGGGGCTTTTCCGCTGGCTCGAGAATCAATGGCACCACTGAGTTCCGATTTGGTTGGCTGTACGTCCAGCTCATCCATGACTGGTAGAGGCTGGGCTGCATTGAGGGCAGCCTCAGTGACATCATTCTCCCTGGAGTACAGTTCTAGGTAGTGCTCAACCCAGCAGTCCATTTGCTTGCGTTGGTCAGTGATTATGTCCCCTGATTTAGATTTGAGGGGGGCAATCTTCTTGATGGTTGGCCCAAAAGCTCTCTTAATGCCATCATACATTCCTCTGATGTTTCCGGTGTCTGAGGCCAGCTGAATATGACTGCATAGGTGTTGCCAGTAGTCATTTCACTCACTGTAAACACAGCATTATGACATGGATACATTGGGTTAATTAAAATCATGGAGTACAAGTAAAGAAATAGAAAACAGGTAACTCAACTGGGCTCTGATTCTGAAAACAATCACCCGTCTGATGAGGCTCAGCATTGAGATAAGAGTTTTGCAGTTGCCCTTTAACTTTGGCACAACTTGGTTACTGAGCAAATAACTCAAAACAGTCAAACCAGGGGCTTCACTAACTTTGGATTTTATTCCCAGCAAGTCAGCCTTTTGCTTCTGTTTGACTATTTAAAACTCAAATTTGCACTCTATTCGTTCAAAGAATCTAAACGCAGTCCTCATCTGAGGATACCAAAAATTGAGTTTGCAACTTTAAATGCAAATGTGTGATTCAGGTTTTCCTCCACACAGTCCAGCCAACCCCTAGCAATTATTTGCATAAACCAAGTAAGTAAATGCACAAACACTTCTTCAAGTTTGAAAAGAACTTTTATTAGACTTCTTACAATTGTCATGCAGCAAGCCACATTAAACAGTTTCCTTATCTATCCTCCTATGGAGCACTTGTGAAAGGTTCCTTAAGATTCCACTGGGTTTCACCCATTCAACCCTGGATGGAGGCCCTGTGGTGCTAAGCGGTTAAAGGGTTAATAGTACATTGTATGAAATTTTAGTGGAGATTATCTATGAAGAATATTATCAGACAATGATCTTTTAGGTACTTAAAGCTTCAGAAATCCAACAAACACACTGCTAAGAAAAAGACAATAGAGTAATAGAAGGGGGAAAAAATCCTCTATTTCACTTTCATCTTAAATCCCAGCGCCTGCTTTCCTGACAGCTGACAGTGGCTGGGGGAGGGTGTTTACGATACTTTCACATGATCGTCATGGCACAGTTTTTGGATGCTGTTGAAAGGCCTTCTGTTCCACGAAAGGCCTCGAAAGTTTATCATCTTACGAGACAAAAGGAAGAGAGCCCCATGCCAGCGGATGAGTAATGAGCATGGCCTACACACAATGCCTTCTATCCAGCCTTAAATCTACACGCTGTTCTAAGGCTTCCCTCTTTATCCAAAGCAACCATTGTCTCGGCTCCGGGAGACCAAAAACAACTCCTCGGGTGAGCGGAATGGTAGGAAAAGAGGGGCAAGCAGCATAGGGACCACCACTTAATCCCCAAAAACCTGTAGTCTCTGTCTCCTCCTGTTTATTTTACTATTCGGTCTTTTTTTTACTTCTCTTTGCATGTTTTTTATTGTTATTGTGGCTTTCGGAATGCATATTGCCATCGGACAGGTTTAACTCCCAGATTAGTCCACCCATTAAAAAAAAAGTCTGCAACACAGACTACTGTCCTCGCCCACCATTTTCCCACAATCACTGAATAAAGGGTCTCAGAGAAAAGTTTCAAAACAGCCTCAAACAAGGGCCACCATTAAAATGCAAGGAACAGAGAATGTAATTCATCCTATTTACATTCAGACTCCGGAGGCCTGAAATTCTGATGGATTAATGTACTTACAACAAACTGAGCATATCACATTTGCTTAGAAAACATAGTTTTCATTTCAATTTTTTGAGAGAAATGGAAGTCTGCATTTTATGAACAGTGAAAGATCTTTTTTTTAAAAACAGCTATTTTCCATCATTTTGGTGTTGAAAATATTTGTGGTCCATGTTATCTGCGTCTGAGGCTTAGGAACGTGTTATTTTATTTAAGCTCTAAAATGTTTCCAGGGACTGAATATTATTTACAGAAGAAGCTGTTGAATATTGCTGACCAGTTTTATTACTCGAATTCTTTATAAAGTGGAACCATATGGACAGATTGCTACCATGTATGTTACTTTAGAATGGGTAAATTTAACATTATAGCTACTGTATAAGAGGAGCTCTTCAATAATACAGCATATTCATGTAATTGGAACAAACCGAAGGCACAGCTGCAGGAAACACTACATGGAAAACCTCCAGGGTCCTGTATAGAAGAAGGTACAGAAGATCTCCTGTAGTAGGGTTCAAAATTAAAATCTGCATTAGCCAGTTGCATGCTACTGTACCAATTTACTGCACAAATCCAAATTTTACGAGCTCAAAGCCTCCCAATCAGCAAGGGGAATTGTCATAATTTCTTTCACCTTGCTTACCAAGAAGTCAACATGTTGATGGTTGTGCAAACAAAAATGTAATTTTATTGCATACTTCTGTGCCATAACCAGTCATTGCATCAAATTATATTAGACACTGGAAAGCTTCATAGTTTCCATGACCACAAAAAAATGGATGAAGCAGAAAAGTCATCGTAGAATTATAGTCACCTTGGATTTTGCCTGATTTAAATCTTGCACAAAAGCCCACCTCATTCGGTGGAAGGAGTAAAGGAAAACTGGGGGGGACATCATATTAATCATTCTTGGACACCTCCCACTGGCATTGTCATAGGGTAGCATTGGTGGTGGTCAGGGATGGGTTTGCCTGCCTTCACAGGGATGTTGCTATACCCCTATTAAACTTGAGTTGCAGTCCCTTGAGTTTAATAGGTTTGAGATGATCTAATCAAGGTGTTTAAAATAATAATGGGATTCAATAGGATAATTACGCAGAAACTATTTGCTCTGGTGGAGGAATCCAGAACAAGAGGGCATAATCTTAAAATTAGAGATATGCAATTTAGTAGTGAAATAAGGAGGCACTTTTACACACAAGGGCTAGTGGAAATCTGGAATTCTCTCCCTCAAAAGGCTGCAGATGCTGGGTCAATTGAAATTTTCAAGCCAGAGACTGACTGATTTTTATTAGGTAAGGATATGAAGGGCTATGTGTCACAGGTATGCAAATGTAATTGAGGTCCAGATCAGCCATAATCTAATAGAATGGCAGAACAGATTTGAGGGGCTGAATGGCCTACTTCTGTTTCCAGGTTCCTATGTTGCATGGCAATGTGATACGATCGAAAGAGGAAGGGAGAATAAAAAAGCATCAGCCAATTCCGTACCGCCATCTTCCAACCTCAAGGTCAGGCATGGACACTGAAGACTCCTCTGTAGTATTTGATTCGCTTCTCCATGGGGAAATTTCTGTAAATCTAACTCAATGGAACTATTCTATGGTGATTAAAGAGTGGTTTCACCCATGCAGATTAGCATACATAAAAACCACAAGCATTTAAATGTGATATCAGAACTCATGCACATGTTAGTGTGAGGCAGGAAATAATATCATATGACACACAAAGATTTCATGTGAGCTTGCATCTCAACCTTCAGAATCATTGACTGATTTTGCCATATGTGAATAAATAAGAGATAGCATAACTGACATAACTACAGCTGCACTCTGACAGTAAGAGAAACACATCAACAACAAAAACAACAACTTACATTTATGTAGTGCCTTTCACATAATAAAACGTCCCAAGGCATTTTACTGGGGCATTATCAAACAAAGTATGACACCAAGCAACAAAAGGAGATATTAGGTCAGATGACCAAAAGCTTGGTCAAAGGGTTACGTTCTAAGGAGTGTCTTAAAGGAGGAAAGTGAAGTGGAGAGGTGGAGAGGTGTAGGGAGGGTATTCCAGAGCTTGGGGCCTAGGCAACTGATAGTGCAGCCACCAATGGTGGAGCAATTAAAATCAGGGATGCTCAAGAGGCCAGAATTAGAGGAGCACAGATATCTTGGGGGGTTGTGGGGCTGGAGGAGATTACAGAGATAGGGAGGGGGAGGTCACGGAAGGATTTGAAAACAAGGATAAAAATTTTAAAATCAACATGTTGCTTGACTGGGAGCCATTGTAGGTCAGCGAGCACAGGGGTGATGGGGGAACGGGACTTTGTGCAGGTTAAGACATGGTCAGCAAAGCTTTGGATGACCTCAAGTTTACAGAGAGTAGAATGTGGAACACCAGCCAGTAGTGAGTTGGAATTGTCAAGTCTAGAGGTAACGAAGGTATGAATGAGGGCTTCAGTAGCAGATGAGCCAAGACATGGGCGAAGCCAGGCAATGTTACAGAGGCGGAAATAAGCAGTCTTCGTGGTGGCATGAATATGAGTTTGGAAGCTCATCTCAGGGTCAAATGTGACACCAAAGTTGCGAACAGACTGGCTTAATCTCAGACTGTTGACAGGGAGCTGAAATATTCCAAAAGCTGCAATATATGCAGTTTTCAATATGCTTCCACCATTTAATTCCTTCTTTATCCTTCAATCCAGAATGAAAACTGCTTGATGATTCACAGTATATAGCTTTAAAACAAAAACTCTGTGATAAAACTGAATATCTGGAATATACTTTACAGAGCAGTAACTGCTGTAAAAGTACATAATGACATTGAAAGAAGTAAACTTTTATAAATTACAGTGAAATACATACAGAGTTTGCCAAGTAATTTTATGCTTGGGCCTGGATTTCCATATAATGGGAATGAGTGAAAGGGATGCATTGGAATTCTATGCTTGGACAAGGCTTATGCTTGAATTGCGCAGGCATTTATCCAGATGCCTCTTTTTATTATTTTTTATTTTAACAGGTTTTTGGCCTGATGCAGGTGTTTTTCATTAGTGGTAGTTGACCCTTGGATTATTAACTTTCTGCTTTCCTCAAAAGCTGTGCAAATATGGTCTGAAGCTGAATGGAGTTATTGTCATGCAATTTTTGAAGCTAGGACACATACACCCACTGGTATTATAAAACAAAATAACAAAGTATATATTGTAAATCAAATTACTGATCAATGGCCAAAGTTCTCAGTTTTATGGAAGCAAATGTGAAATTATTGGTTATCAAGGGAGTTGTTATACTCGACTTAATTTGCAAATGCTTTTGCTTTAAAATTTCCTACGAGGGCGGGGATAACAAACCAGAAACCAGCGTTAAAAGGCTTTAAACTCTATTTTAATGCAACAGTTTTCTATTCAAAAGATAGACTTCAGATAGCGTTTAAGAGATATTGTTTAGTGAAAGAAAGTTCTTGACCATCCGTCTGCATTGGTATGTCTATATGTGAACTCTTTTCTCCCCCCTTTTTGTCAGGCACAACATCTGACACAAATTAATCTGCCGGCCCTCAGAGTTGGTTCCCATCCGCTGCTGCAAAGCATTAGAATTGCTGATGATATTTTGGCCCATCCCCCTCAAACCGCATAAAAGCAAGAGCTGAGCGGAACACTGAGGCTGCTTACTTTTTCTTCCTTCTATTATTCGGACTATTCACCCAGCAGTTCAATTGGTCTGAAAGACACAGGGGAGATTGAAAACTCTCCACATCGCCATAAAGGCCTGAAATTAGTTAATTAATGTGAAGGCCCATTATGCATGTTTAACATATGAATGAGTGAGTGGGTTGACTTAGTTACAGAGCAGGAAAGAAGTGAGGATATTTGAGGTCTGCTCTGTCAGAGGAAAGGAATCTGGAACAATGAGGACATTTGTATGGGATTTGGGGAAGAATTTTAACAGAGCCCAGAGACTGAAATTAAATGAGGCATTAGAGAGTGTGAGTGGACTTGTGCGTAGATTGGCACCAACTGTAAAGCAACTCAGTTCAGTCTGCCAAATTTCCTTTAGTATTTTTAGATTTAAATTGCTCCAGAAAAACATGTTAAATAGGGATAGTGATCTCTTAGATGAAAATGGGAAAACTAATAATGGCTGAAAACCAATTTAGAAAAATAAAAAGCCCTCATTGTTTTAAACTATTCTGGCAGACCTATTGATATTATCTTCCAGAAAATCCTATACATTTTTTTTAACATTTCATAGATGAATTGAAACAATATTGACTGTTCTACGGTGAGTCCATGGGGTTAGGCATTAATTGTACATTTTTCTGTCATCTGGCTGTCTTGGTGACTTGAAGATACCAATCTCCTTATTTCCTCTGGAACACCAGCAAAATTACAAGTGTGGGACTTTTTAGTCGCACAGCAAAGCGCCGAGCAAAACATTTTTCTGTTTGGCTATTTTATGGTGGAATCAGACTGTAGAGTGGAGATCAGAGAAACCTTGAAGTCGGCCACAGTGCAACTTTCAATGGGAAATATATTTCATCTATTGGATTGTGGGTGCTCGATCAGAGTTGGTATGAGCTTTATAGGTTGGCAACATGCTGTTTCTGATTCAGACTGCTGGCAGTGCTTTCTCTGTCGAATTGATAAGGAAAGAACTTGCATTGATATAGAGCCATTCACGACCTCATGATGGCCCAAAGCGCTTTACAGAAAATTAAGTACTTTTTGAAGTGTAAATGTAGGAAACCTGGCAGCCAATTTGCACACAGCAAGATCCCACAAACAGCGATGATCAACAAACTGTTTTAGTGATGTTGGCTGAGGGATAAATATTGGCCAGGCCACAGAGTGAACTCCCCTGCTAATACTGCTAGAATTCAAACTCTACGAAGCTTAGCTGGTGTTATCATCAAAACTCTTTTTTTCTTTTTTTAATAGATGTCATTCACAGACGGCACAATAAAATGTGTGTGATGTTTAAATTGTGGTTTGGTACCATTTCTGTCTTTAGATCTGGATCTTCTTCACTACATCTGGGTACCACAATTCCTGGTTTGGCGAAAGGGCAGAAATGTTATGTTGTGCCTGGGTGGTGCGGGATGGAATTTGCTGCAGAACCCGGATCTGCTGGGTTTTCATCCCAGGAATACTGTATCCCAAATTTGGATTGGGCGGGAATCTGTAGGCAACTTAGGAGAGTGCTCTGGTGGCATTCTTGGGCTACCCTGGGAATTTCACCCAGTACACCACCCGGTAGGCCCAGCTGATCTCTTATATTACAGTGCTGTTGCAAAGGTCAGGGAAATTGTTGGTAAAAATATTGTACCAATATTACCAACAAACTTTCTTTAGCCTTTTTTGGAGACCAGACCACAGGCTGGATTTTTAAATCTGATCAGGGTCCGGATCAGAGGTGGGCAGGCGCATAATTTGGCTCTGCCAACTCCATGCCAGATCACCACTACATTCCCGATGCCAAGCCATTTTGAATGAGGGCAACTTGCTATTTCCTGACAGGCAGCCAATTGAGGCCAATTATTGGTAATTATGGGCCTATTAAGGCTCCGTTCCCATGCCGGTTGGAATTTCCAATCAACAATGCGGGCAGCCCACGTCAGCCTGGACCATGTCCAAGCCAATGTGATGGGCTCAGGGCAGCAGGTGGTGGTGGGGATGTTGGATCATGCAAAGAACAACCCCCCTGCCCCCCAAAGACCCATAACGACCACTGGCCACAGCTTCAGCCACTGGCCATCTCCTGGAGGGGTTGCGCCTTCAGGATCATGGCCAGGCAGCTGTGGCTTTTTAAAACATTCTCCCTCTCTCTCGCTATCTCTGCATCTTCAGATTGTCAGCTCCCACCTCAGCCTGAGTGCTGGAGAGCCTCCCATTGGCCCTCCAGCAATGAAAGCCCACCCACCATCCCTGATTGGATGGCAAGACTGCTTCCTGGCCTTTGATTGGCTCAGGATTTGAAAATCCCAGTGGGCGTGCTTACAGCATGCCATAAGGGGTCAGGACCTGGAACCAGCCCCCATTTCCAGTTCCCAAATCGTGACTGAAAATCCAGCCCCACATATACTTATTAGAGTATTTCATAATTCTTATCAGTGTCTTTTGCAATTCCATTCATTAATGACCTTCCCTAAAACATAATCAGGGACTCTATTTCCTATATTCAGCGGAACGTTTTGCTGAAATAAGGTATGGGTGTGCATTTACAGTCTATTAAATTGCAGTTACTTGGAATGACTTTACCTCCAGTGACTGTACTTTTAAAATAAAAGGACTGCCACATTCAAGGAGAGAAAGACTCGCATTTATATAGTGCCTTTCATATCCTCAAGCCATTCCAAAATGCTTTACAGACAATGAAGTACTTTTGAACTGTAGTCACTGTTTTAATGTGGCAGCCAATTTTCAGACAGTAAAATCCCACAAACAGAAACAACAACAACTTATATTTATCTTCTTTGTCTTCTTCCTTGGCCTCCTTGTCTCGAGAGACAATGGGTAAGCGCCTAGAGGTGGTCAGTGGTTTGTGGAGCAGCACCTGGAGTGGCTATAAAGGCCAATTCTAGAGTGACAGACTCTTCCACAGGCGCTGCAGATAAAATTGGTTGTCGGGGCTGTTACACAGTTGGCTCTCTCCTTGCACTTCTGTCTTTTTCCTGCCAACTGCTAAGTCTCTTTGACTCACCACTCTTTAGCCCCGCCTTTATGGCTGTCCGCTAGCCAAGGCGATCACTGGCAACTGACTCCCACGACTTGTGGTCAATGTCACAGGACTTCATGTTGTGTTTGCAGATGTCTTTAAAGCGGAGACGTGGATGGCCGGTGGGTCTGATACCAGTGATGAGCTCGCTGTACAATGTGTCCTTGGGGATCCTGCCATCTTCCATGCGGCTCACATGGCCAAGCCATCTCAAGTGCCGCTGGCTCGGTAGGGTGTATATGCTGGGGATGTTGGCCGCCTCGAGGACTTCTGCTTTGGAGATACGGTCCTGCCATCTGATGCCAAGGATTCTCTGGAGGCATCGAAGATTGAATGAATTGAGACGTCGCTCTTGGCTGACATACGTTATCCAGGCCTCGCTGCCATAGAGCAAGGTACTGAGGTACAAGGTCCTCAGTACCTTATATTTATATAGCACCTTTAATGTCATAAAACGTCCCAAAGTGATTCACAGGAGAATTATAAAGCAAAATATAACACTGAGATATTAGATCAGATGATCAAAAGCTTGGCCAAAGATGTAGGTTTTAAGGAATGTCTTAAAGGAGGAAAGCGACCTAGAGAGGTGGAGAGGTGTAGAGAGAGAATTCCAGTGCTATGGGATAATGACCAGATAATGTGTTTATGATTGAGAAACTTAAAGCAGCCAGAAGCACTGCACAAAGAACAGCCAGGCACTGCGCAAACGACTACTGGCAACACTTATGCAGTCATATTCAGCTGGCCTCAGACACCGGAAACATCAGAGGAATGTATGATGGCATTAAGCGAGCTCTTGGGCCAACCATCAAGAAGATCGCCCCCCTCAAATCTAAATCAGGGGACATAATCACTGACCAACGCAAACAAATGGACCGCTGGGTTGAGCACTACCTGGAACTGTACTCCAGGGAGAATGATGTCAGTGAGACTGCCCTCAATGCAGCCCAGCCTCTACCAGTCATGGATGAGCTGGACATACAGCCAACCAAATCGGAACTCAGTGATGCCATTGATTCTCTAGCCAGCGGAAAAGCCCCTGGGAGGGACAGCATTACCCCTGAAATAATCAAGAGTGCCAAGCCTGCTATACTGTCAGCACTACATGAACTGCTATGCCTGTGCTGGGACGAGGGAGCAGTACCCCAGGACATGCGCGATGCCAATATCATCACCCTCTATAAAAACAAAGGTGACCGCGGTGACTGCAACAACTACCGTGGAATCTCCTTGCTCAGCATAGTGGGGAAAGTCTTTGCTCGAGTCGCTTTAAACAGGCTCCAGAAGCTGGCCGAGCGCGTCTACCCTGAGGCACAATGTGGCTTTCGTGCAGAGAGATCGACCGTTGACATGCTGTTCTCCCTTCGTCAGATACAGGAGAAATGTCGTGAACAACAGATGCCCCTCTACATTGCTTTCATTGATCTCACCAAAGCCTTTGACCTTGTCAGCAGACGTGGTCTCTTCAGACTACTAGAAAAGATTGGATGCCCACCAAAGCTACTAAGTATCATCACCTCATTCCATGACAATATGAAAGGCACAATTCAACATGGTGGCTCCTCATCAGAGCCCTTTCCTATCCTGAGTGGCGTGAAACAGGGCTGTGTTCTCGCACCCACACTTTTTGGGATTTTCTTCTCCCTGCTGCTTTCACATGCATTCAAGTCCTCTAAAGAAGGAATTTTCCTCAACACAAGATCAGGGGGCAGGTTGTTCAACCTTGCCCGTCTAAGAGCGAAGTCCAAAGTACGGAAAGTCCTCATCAGGGAACTTCTCTTTGCTGACGATGCTGCTTTAACATCTCACACTGAAGAGTGCCTGCAGAGTCTCATCGACAGGTTTGCGGCTGCCTGCAATGAATTTGGCCTAACCATCAGCCTCAAGAAAACAAACGTCATGGGGCAGGACGTCAGAAATGCTCCATCCATCAATATTGGCGACCATGCTCTGGAAGTGGTTCAAGAGTTCACCTACCTGGGCTCAACTATCACCAGTAACCTATCTCTCCATGCAGAAATCAACAAGCGCATGGGAAAAGCTTCCACTGCTATGTCCAGACTGGCCAAGAGAGTGTGGGAAAATGCCGCACTGACACGGAACACAAAAGTCCGAGTGTATCAGGCCTGTGTCCTCAGTACCTTGCTCTATGGCAGCGAGGCCTGGACAACGTATGTCAGCCAAGAGCGACGTCTCAATTTATTCCATCTTCGCTGCCTCCGGAGAATACTTGGCATCAGGTGGCAGGACCGTATCTCCAACACAGAAGTCCTCGAGGCGGCTAACATCCCCAGCTTAAACACACTACTGAGCCAGCGGCGCTTGAGATGGCTTGGCCATGTGAGCCGCATGGAAGATGGCAGGATCCCCAAAGACACATTGTACAGCGAGCTCGCCACTGGTATCAGACCCACCGGCCATCCATGTCTCCGCTTTAAAGACGTCTGCAGACGCGACATGAAATCCTGTGACATTGATCACAAGTCGTGGGAGTCAATTGCCAGCATCCGCCAGAGCTGGCGGGCAGCCATAAAGGCGGGGCTAAAGTGTGGCGAGTCGAAGAGACTTAGTAGTTGGCAGGAAAAAAGACAGAGGCGCAAGGGGAGAGCCAACTGTGTAACAGCCCCGACAAACAAATTTCTCTGCAGCACCTGTGGAAGAGCCTGTCACTCTAGAATTGGCCTTTATAGCCACTCCAGGCGCTGCTTCACAAACCACTGACCACCTCCAGGCGCTTATCCATTGTCTCTCGAGATAAGTAGGCCAAAGAAGAAGAAGAAGAAGATTGAGGAATAAGTATTAGTCAGGATACCAGAGAGAACTCCCCTGCTCTTCTTTGAGATAGTGCTATGGAATCTTTTACATGCACCTGAGAGGGCAGCTGAGGCCTCTGAAAGACAGCATTTCTGACAGTGCAGCACTCTCATAATACTGCACTGAGATAATGGCCTAGATTTTGTGCTCTCGCCTCTGGGGTGAGCATTGAACCATTTAACTCAAGCAAAAGTTCTACATCCGAGCCACGGCTGATGCAACAATCAGAAGAAAAGCAAAAAGAAGGTAACATGTCACTGTTCATGTGGTGGACTGAGGAGTGGGGGGACTACAGCATTAAAGACTGGCTTTCTCCACACAGCTGAACAGAGGTCACAAAGGTTGGAGACTGAATCCTGCCATGTGCAAACGACTGAAATGCATCAATTGCTTAAAAATAAAATTCAGTTCCTCTTTAATGCCGAGAAAAAGGTTTCATGCTTGAAATATTGCACTCAAAGGTATAGTGCATTGTAAACCAGGGAGTCCAATTAAATGGATTCAAAAGGGGATAGCAGAACTGGAAATACTGGGAATCCTAAATAAAAGCAGAAGATGTTGCAAACAACTGCATGTCCATCTGCGTCTGAGCCGGAAAGTTAGGATTAATATTTCTCATGGTCTCAGTCATCAGACTCTAAGGTAATCATTAAATGGTAATCATTAAATAATGATCACTGGAGGTAATTTCCTCCAATCCTTAGGTGTACAATTTCACTAGAGATACCACCCAGAATAAATAGCCCTGCAGTTATTTATGCTGTCTCTACATATGGCGACTAGAGGGGATCATCTCCAGAGGAGTGGCTGATCTTTCTATTTCCTGGCTCAGGGTGCTGAAGCCAATTGTACAGCTACCATTGTCCAGGTTGTGGCCACGAATCCAGTGTAGACCACGTCTTGAGTCTGGGATCTTTCTGGGTTTTAATGGCTCAGTAATACACTGCGCAGTGTATTTATCCACTGACCAATCAATGCAAACTCGACCTCACTCAAAGACTGGACTCAATATTGAGGAAGCAGAAAGTAATTGTTATCAAGACTATTGCTGAGAATGTGTGTGTATGTGTTATTTGTGTGTATGAGTCTGTGTGTGTGAATTGTTTACGTGTGTGTATGCACTGCAGTGCTTAAGGGTCAATTTGGTCAATAGGTAGAGTTCTCAGTCTGAATCAGAAGGGAGTTGAGAGAGTCTTGCATTGCCAGGCGAAATGCTACACCAAGATTACATCTCCATTTTTGGGTGTATGTAAAAGATGGCATGGTACTGGTTGAAGAAAAGCAAGGAATCCCACTGCTGCCAGCCAACATTCCTCTCTCAATCAGCACCACTAAAAACTGGTCACTAATCTCATTTGCTGTTTGCAAGCCTTGCAGTGTGCAAATTGTCTGCTGCATTTGCCTGCATAACAACTCATCAAAGTTAATTCATTGACTAAGGATGTGTGATGATCATAAATACAGCAACAACAGCTTACAATTATTTAGCACCCTAGTCAATATTTATACTTCAGCCAATATCGCAGATGACCTGGTCATTATCATGTTGCTGTCTGTGAGACCTTGCTGTGGCTGCTGCATTTCCTACATTACAACAGTGACTACGCTTCAAAAGTGCTTCATTAACTGTAAAGAGATTTGGGAAGTCCTGAGGTTGTGAAAGACGCTATATAAATGCAAGTCTTTCTTAGAAAAACATTACAATGCACTTCACAGAAGAATAATTGGACAAAAATTGACACTGAGCTATAGAAATAAGTATTAGGAAGGGTGACTAAAAGCTTGCTCAAAGTGATGGATTTCGAGGAATGTTTTAAAGGAAGAGAGGAATGTAGATAGACAGAAGGATTAATAGACGGAATTCCACAGAAAAGGGCCTAGAGAGCAGCATGTATGGCCACTGATGGTAGGCCGAGAGGTGGAATGATGCATAAGATATCCTTATGTTCAAATCCCTCCATGACTTTGCTCCTCCCTCTCTCCATAGCATCCTCCTGCCCTACAATCCTCTGGCATCTTGTTCATCCCTGATTTCCTTCAGCCATCCATTGGAAGTCATGCCTTCATCTGTCTCAGCCCTAAGCTCTGTACTTCTTTTCCTAAACCTCTCCACTTCTCTATCTCTCTCTCCTTCTTTAAGATGCTCCTCAAAACCTACCTCTTTGTCCTAGTATCTTCTTATGTGGTTGAGTGCCAACATTTATCTGATAATGCTCCTGTGAAACACCAGGGAACATTTTACTATGTTAAAGATGCTATATAAAAGCAAGTGTTGTCCTTTCTAAGGACAGCATCATTGGCTATTGTGTTGCCAAAGTTGAACAGCATATCAACTGAATGAGGACTGGACAACTACCACCATAAAGGGAATCGCCACCGTCACAAGTGAAGGGCTCAGATGAGAAAATCAAGAGGAGGATTGGAGGGCACAATACAACAGCTTTGATTGAAAGATAAATGCTGGTAAATATATTTACTGACAAGTGCTTTCTTTTGAAAAACACTGCTCGTCTTTTATTAAGCGACTTTAGAGTTGGAACCCATTAGGGAAATAGTTCGAGGTGTCAAATGCAATTCTTCCTTATCACGTCAGAAATAACACTTACATCAGTTTTGCAAAATTATCTGTATGCACAGAACAATGACAGCTGCCTTATCAGATCTGTATATATTGAAATGCGTAACTGCAAATAGGTTAACAGTCAACACCCTACTACAACCTACTTCAAACCCTTTTAAACTAGAGATTAGGTTTATTATGAAAATGACAGCAACTCTGAAGTCAACAGACAGAAGCCACAGTGAAGGGAGTAGCTCTTTTTATGTATATTCCATTAGCAAATGTAATCACCTCTAAGTCTGCCAAATGATGCTTCACCTCCCGAAGGACGTGGATGAGCTTTCCGGACGTCGATGGTGGGCACTGAGGAAATGGCTTATTACCTGCACCAGCTTCCCCCCCCCTCCCCCCCCCCTTTACCCCCCTTCCACCCCCCCCCCACCCCCGTCCCCTTCCCTGCTCCACCCTCTCAGCTCACCCCCTCACAACCCCGTCCCAGCCCGCTCCCCCCCCGCACCATCTTCACCCCGCACCCCCTTCCCTGAACCCCCCCCCCACCCCCTCCCTCTACCCCTCCCCCTTGCATCCCCTCCTCCCACCGGCACCATCCTACACCTGTGTAGGGGCCCCAACAACCCCACTGCCTTGTGGGCGTCTCGGGAGAGACCAAGGCTAAGGGAGTAAACCCTAACAGAAAATCCGGAGCGGAACCCCGTAGGCGGTCATGTGTCACCTTTGGCATGTTTCCGGCAGTTCCTGCAGCCATACTGGTGCCAAACGTCGTGTCCTGCACTCCTTTGGACCCCACCAGAAAGGCCGAGAGGGGGGTTTTGACGACTGGGCAACTCTCAACCTCCATAAATTTGCCCAGGCATGCGCCATGGAGAGGTCCATCTTCTATAATTTGTCTGTTAAGTCGCCCTTGGCCAAGAATTAACTGCAGTCGGCAAAGGAAATGCTTACTTGAATGTATATGTGCAAGGATGAGAGTTTCTAATTTTTTTCTTTGATATATTTCCCTATTGCTCCAATTGTCTCTCCAGCACTCCCTTCTGCAGTATGATTCCATAAGCACCAACTACTTCCAATAAAAACAGAAAATGTTGGAACTGCTGAGCAGGTCTGGCAGCATATGTGGCAAAAGAAACAGAGTTAACGTTTCAGGTTGATGACCTTTCATCAGAACTACTTTCCAATGCCTCACCCCAGTAACCATTCATCACATATTAGCCTTCCCTTGCAATGGAGGAAAGCTTTGCAAAGGTGAAAGTAATACTGCTGACTTTGATCCTTTATTTGCCCGCAGTCCACACACATGCACTTTCCTGTCAATGGGCAGTGCTCATGAATGGGAACACTGATTTCCCCAGGTTTGCAATCCATAGGCACTGAGGAAATTGTTGTGTCCCTACTTCCACCTCAGGAAAAATTAATTTGCATTTATATACGGCCTTTCCTTCGCACCTTTCCTCGCCAAATCTCCCTGCAGGCTCCCTAACTCTGATCTTGCATCTTTTTCTAGTTTCTCTCCTATTTTGCTCCTTTTCCACCCTTCCTCAGCACATCTTGTTGATGAGACCTATCTCATGTTCTTTTGACTACATTCCCACTAAACTGCAAATGACCCACCTTCCATTTCTACTTGATATTGTAACTGGCTCACTTTCCTTGGTACTGTCCTCTCCTTTTCAAAACTGCCATTATCAGCCTCCTCTTCAAACAATCAAACCTAGAACCCTTGCAAATTATTGGCCCATCTTTGCTGTCTAAAATGTTTGAACACATTATTGCCTCCCAAATCCATGGCCATCTTTCCTGCAATCCATGTTTAAATCTCTCCAATCTGATCTCTGCCTTGTCACAACACTGAAATGTCTCTAACTAAAACCACAAATGACATCCTCTGTGGCTGTGACCCATGGTGTATTTTCCCTCCTCATCTGCTGTTTTTGACACGGTCAACCAGATCATTTTCCTCCAATGCCACTCCTCCATTGTCCAACTAAGTGAGACTACCCTTGCTTGGCTCCATTCTTACACATCCAACTGTACCCAAAGTATCTCCAGTAATGGCTTCTCTTCCCACCTCCACACCATTATCGCTGGAGTCCCCCAAGACTCATTCTTGGCCCCTCTTCCTCAAATATATGCTGCCCCTTGGCAACATCAGATGAAGCCACAGGATCAGCTTCCACATATATGCTGATGAAACCCAGGTCTACCTCTCCAGCACCTCTTTTGACCCTACACTGTTTCTATGCTGTCAGACTTCTTTTTAAACATTCACTTCCTCCACCACCGACGCACAGTGGCAGCAGTGTGTACCATCTACATGATGCACTGCAGCAACGCACCAAGGCGGCACAGTGGCGCAGTGGTTAGCACCGCAGCCTCACAGCTCCAGCGACCCGGGTTCAGTTCTGGGTACTGCCTGTGCGGAGTTTGCAAGTTCTCCCTGTGTCTGCGTGGGTTTCCGCCGGGTGCTCCGGTTTCCTCCCACCTCCAAAAGACTTGCAGGTTGATAGGTAAATTGGCCATTGTAAATTGCCTCTAGTGTAGGTAAGTGGTAGGAGAATTGAGGGAAGGTGGGGATGTGGTAAAGAATATGGGATTAATGTAGGATTAGTATAAATGGGTGGTTGTTGGTCGGCACAGACTCGGTGGGCCGAAGGGCCTGTTTCAGTGCTGTATCTCTAAATTTAAAAAAATAAAAATAAAATAAAGGCTCCTTAGACAGCATCTTCCAAACCCGCGACCTCTACCAACTAGAAGGACAAGGGCAGCAAA
This sequence comes from Heterodontus francisci, assembly GCF_036365525.1. Classification (NCBI taxonomy): domain Eukaryota; kingdom Metazoa; phylum Chordata; class Chondrichthyes; order Heterodontiformes; family Heterodontidae; genus Heterodontus; species Heterodontus francisci. Next base: position 89,951,275 of record NC_090383.1, on the reverse strand, counting down.
TGCGTGGGAACACCACCACCTGCAAGTTCCCCTCCAAGTCACACACCATCCTGACTTGGAACTATATCACTGTTCCTTCACTATCGCTGGGTCAAAATCCTGGAACTCCCTTCCTAACAGCATTGTGGGTGTACCTACCCCACATGGACAGCAGTGGTTCAAGAAGGCAGCTCACCACCACCTTCTCAAGGGCAATTAGGGATGGGTAAAAAATGCTGGCCTGGCCAGCGACGCCCAAATCCCATGAAAGAATTTTTAAAAAATTCTCAGGGTGTTGGAATCGCTGACAAGGATCACATGGATTTTCCATCCCTGGTTGCCTTTGAGAATGTGATGGCGGGCTTTCTTCTAGTGGCTTCAAGCAACTGAGTGGCTTACTAGGCCACTTCAGAGGGCAGTTAAGAGTCAACCATATTGGTGTGGGACTGTAGTCACATATAGGCCAGACCAGATCGGTGTGGCAGGTTTCACTACAGGACATGTGAGACATAGCCCCAGTATTTACATGGAGGCAGGGAGGAGCAGCGGAACATGTCATTGGATGTGAAACCCTGAAAATAGAAGGAAGGCCGAGATTCTATAGGATTTAATGGCAGGACCTCATTAGAATTTTGCACTCTGTTACGTGCCCAGCAGCTTCCCAGGTAGAGAGGATGGCTGGCTGCTGGGCAGGAAGGTCTGTGCAGAAGGCAGCAGTCAGGGTATGCTGCGAACAGACTCTGCCAATCTAAAAGATCGAGGATTGGCAAGGGGTGGGGGAGTGGTCGGAGTGCAGCAGCAAAGAGGAAGAGAGAGATCGCCGAGAGGAGAGAGGTAGAGATCACGGGGATGGAGATAGAAATCGTGGGGAGTGAACGATTAGGACAGTAGATTTGCTTGAGGGGTCAAGGGAAGCAGTCCTGCTCCTTCTGACCCACAAGCCGTGCTGGAAAAGCACTTGGCTGCTGGATCCAGCAGTTCTTGCCTCCCTTTAGCTGCCGGGTTTCCTGAACTCTGGAAAACTTGGCCCACAGCCATTAAGCTCAAATGGCTGCCAAAATCTGAGGAGCGAAGCGTCATTAACATATTATGACAGACCTGATTCTCCAGAGTGCATTACTCAGACACCCCCGAACTCATCGCCATTAAACCAGAAGTAGGCGTGTTCACAGCAGGTTGGAGTCAAGCTTCATATTTTTAACAATTTAACGCCTCTGTCCAACCCTCTCCTGTCCATTGCAGTGGGATTAAAATCCACCCCACCTCCCCCACCCCGAATACCTTGAATCCAAAAGTCTTATCCTTGTGTTCAAATCCCTTTGTGGCCTTGCTCGTCCCCATCTCTAACCTTTCCCAGCCTTACAACTCCATTAGAAGTTTCCATTCCACTCTGGCCTCTTGCATTCCCTTTTCCCTTTGCGTCACATAGCTGGCTCTGCCTTGAGTTGTCTAGGCCCCAGTCACTGGAATTTATTCACTGAAATCTTTTGCCTCTCCGCATCATGCTCCTTTTTAAAAACCATTCTTAAACCTCATGACCGAGCTTTTATTCACCCTTTCCAATATTCCCTTCCCTGGCTTGGCATCCATTTTGTTCTGATTATGTGCCTGCGAAGTGCCTTGGAATGTGTTTCTACATTAAAGGCACTTTATAAGTACAAGTTGTTGTTTCACATCTTCAGGATATCCTACAGCGCTTCATCGCCAAATAACAACTTTTGAAGTGTAACCTTTGCTGCTTCATTGGCAAACACAGCAGCCAACGGGGCAGAGCAAGGTTTCCAGAACAGCGTATCCGAGACTAGCATCTCTCACAATGCTGCAATCACTCAGTTCTGCACTAGAGTGTCAACTTGGATTTAGCTAGTTATGTCCATGTGGGCTCTTCCAATCATCTGTCATAACCTCTGTGGAAAATCCACAGAAATCCCGGAGAAGTGGCATAGTGGATGGATTTTTGCAGATCCTTCACCAAAGTTACAGCAGACAAACGGGGAACACCTCCCCCAACACTCCCACCCACCCCATCCCCAGAAATTCAACCTTTATTCACATATGTCCTCTAGTGTAACCTGAAGCCATACTTTCTAACTCAGAGGTGAAAGTACTTCTAAAGGATCCAAGCTGGCAATTGCAGCCAACTCAGTCGGGATATACCTGACAGGAGTGTCTCAGTTCTATACTAGATGATGCACTTAACAACTGAGGCATGGGGGAAGCTCCTTTTGTTTTGTTATCTGGTTTGTTTTTCAAGAGAAGTCAAACCATCTGAAAGTAGTTAACTATTAAACCACTGCTGAGATGGCAAAATCTGGCCTCAATCTGAAGGTCCTCTGAAACCAACCTGCTTTCTACTGGTGCTTTAGTAACTCGTGCTATCAGCTTTCATTGTGGACTCTCTCCTGCTTTCTCAGTTCAGGCTCCAGGAATATTTTTTACAAATTAGAATTAAAGCGCAACATATTTTATAGAAACTCAACAAAGAAACAATCTTTGACATGAATACATATTCAGCCAACTTTGATGGTTTTGACATCTAATATAGCAAATGTCCTTAAGGAGGGTTTTATTTTGAAAAAACGCAGTGATGTGGTTATAGTTCAGCTGCTACATTTTATTTATTTTCTTTTAATGTACGTTAATTTTGTTTTAGGAGTGCACCCCAGGCCATAAATCAAACAGCAGGTCAAAGGCCATTCCACAGTGCTTACAGCCAATCAGGCTGTGCAATCCTCATGTGGTTTCTCCAGAAATGCCATGTTCCTCTGTGCAGGGCTCCTTTGCAAATAAAACCTCAACTCCAGGATGCGACTGAGAGCTGTGATTTGCACGCAAGTGCTCCAGTCATTCACAGGACGATTCAGAAACTTGTGCAACTACAGCATTGCTTCCCCTTCCACACCACCCCACCTCACCCCCCCACCACCCCCCACCCCCAACAAAGCTTAACTTTCACTGTATAAACTTCTTCTTCCAGCCCTTCAGTATGTCACTTGTAAAAGAAAAGTAATTGAACACCACTTGGAAAAAGAAGGGCAAAGGGAAGTGGTGCATATTTCATAGGATGATGGTTGTCAGATGTAGTCCAGTGCATAGTTCAACCATATGTATTGAAATACTGCAGTCTCAGCATTTTAACCAAAATGATTACACAAACTCTTTCATGGGGTAGTTGCTGTCAAATCCACTTAAATCTGGGGCACGCAAAACCTTTACAATTTCTTCTCGATTTCACAAACGCTATTGTTATTATTAGATACAAAAATCTAAAATCTGGACATATTTATCTTTTTACATTTGTTTATCTCAACATATTTGACCGAAGCAACGAATCAGAATAGGCACCTTATTTTCTTGCACTGGGTTCTGCGCCTCAATTACAGGGATGGATGAGTCGATCGCAGCATAAGTTCTAGGTTTAAATTTTTTTTTAAACGCAAATGCTGGAAATCTTAAGTAAAAATACAAAATACTGGAAATAAGCAACAGGATCAGCCAGTATTTGCAAAGAGAAAAAGCAGGTTAAGACTTTGGGTGTATACCCTTCGTCAGACCTGGATTGTAGATTGACTGTAGAAGGAACAGCTTGACAGGGCAAATGGTATTTCTGGCTTCATGCTATTCTTATGTTTATTACAGCAATCTCATCAGAATACCATTAGTTTTAAGCTTCTTTCCAAGTCACACACAATCCTGACTTGGACATACTGCTAGTCCTTCATTGTAGTTGAACCAAAAGCCTGGAATCCTGACCTAACACCATTGTGGAAGGATTATCACTACAAGGACTGCAGTGACTCAAGGAAAAGGTCCACCACCAACAACAAAAGAAAGGGATGGGCAGTAAATGCAGCCTTGCCCTCAAATCCCACATCCCAAAAAAAAATATTTTTTGAAATTGTCTCAATTTCCCGCTGCTCTTGGATGCTCTGCCTCTTGGTAGGGGTTTGCTATAAGAGACCTGGCTGCCGTCTGGTATCTTGCCCAAACAGCCATTTTCCCTGGCTCAGGAGGGATAATCCTGCTTGATTTTAGACTGCTCAGCTCAAAACACTGAGACCATTTGTAGCACCCTACTGTTGCCCCAGTTAAGATCAGCTAATTAATCCCAAGCCATGGTTTAAATCTAAAGCCAGACCTTCCTGATCTCTATGGCTCAGTACCACATCAGAGCACATATTTTGGTAACCGAACCATCAGTAGAGTGCTTTATAAGTTATTTTTATCATGTTTCCATTTAGGAAGATGTAAAAGTGTCTAAAATTCAGGCTTTCACAGGCACTGAAGCCGAAGTTGATGTGGTACCAGTTCCAGGGTTCCAAGGAAGTACAGAATATTTACAAATCGATATTATCATCCCATTACCCTTAACCTGACCAGAAGCTGAACTGACCAGGAAGGTCCCATCATGCTACTGATAAGGTTCACTGCATGCTTTGGATAATGACTACTCCAAGGAAATGGCAAGAGAATATATGCCTGACTGTAGATCACATTAGACTAGCGTGTAAAACTCTAACCAGCATGATATTTGCTATTAATCACAGAATCACAGAATTGTTACAGTGCAGAAGGAGGCCATTCGGCCCATTGTGTCTGCACTGGGTCTCTGAAAGAGCAAATTCCTCAATCTCATTCCCCTGCCTTCTCTCCATAACCCTGCACATTCTTCCTTTTCATATAACTGTCTAATTCCCTTTTGAATGCTTCAATTGAACCCGCCTCCACCACACTCTCAGGCAGTGCATTCCAGACCTTAACCACTCACTGCGTGAAAATGTTTTTCCTCATGTCACTTTTGCTTCTCTTACCAAATACTTTAAATCTTGTTCTTGATCCTTTCATGAGTGGGAACAGTTTCTCTCTATCTACTCTGTCCAGACCCCTCATGATTTTGAATACCTCTATCAAATCACCTCTTAGCCTTCTCTCCTCCAAGGAAAACAGTCCTAACTTCTCCAATCTTTCTTCATAACTGAAATTCCTCATCCCTGGAACCATTCTCATGAATCTATTCTGTACTCTCTCCAATGCCCTCACTTCTTTCCTTAAGTGTGGTGCCCAGAATTGGATGCAATACTCCAGCTGAGGCTGAACTATTGTCTTATACAAGTTCAACATAACTTCCTTGCTCTTGTACTCTATGCCTCTATTAATAAAGCTCAGGATACTGTAGGCTTCATTAACTGCTCTATCAACCATCTTTAATGACTTATGCACATATACACCTCGGTCTCTCTGCTCCTGCACCCCAAATAGAATTGTGCCCTTTATTCCAGATTGTCTCTCCATGTTCTTCCTACCAAAATGAATCACCTCACATATCTCTGCATTGAACTTCATCTGCCACCTGCCATTCCACCAACTTGTCTATGTCATTTTGAAGTTCTACACTATCCTCCTCACAGTTCAGAATGCTTCCAAGTCTTGTATCATCTGCAAACTTTTAAATTGTACCCTGTACACCAAGGTCTAGGTCATGAATATATATCAGGAAAAGCAAGGGTCCCAACACTGATCCCTGGGGAACTCCACTACAAACCTTCCTCCAGCCTGAAAAACATCCATTAACCACTACTCTTTGTTTCCTGTCACTCAGCCAATTCCATATCCATGTTGCTACCGTCCCTTTTATTCCATGAGCTACAAATGCACTGAATAGCCTGAGAAAACCCATGAATTAAACTTAGCCTTTTGTCTAAATAAAATTAGTGACACCTGAAGCCAATTTATTTCATTTCCACAAGAAACGCAACTGCAATATATGTATTTTTGCTTATTACTATAATGATTTCGTTGCAGTTAGAGAGGCACACAGAAATGTTAATACGAAAAGAAGATAGGTAATCCTGCATTTGGTCACGGCAGAGTCAAATGTTCTCTAATGACATCCAATGTGGTGCTAATTAGAGGCAGTGGAAAATGATAGCATACATGAACTATGTGTCACAAAATTGAAACATGTGGCCCAGAGAGTGCACCTCCTGTGCTATGTGGGAGCTCCAGGATGCTTCCTGTATCCTGGAGAATCATTTGTGCAGGAAGCGTTGTCAATTGCGGCAGCTTGAGCTCCGGGATTTGGAACTTGAGTGGCAGCTGGCGACACCGCGGTACATTCATGAGGATGAGAGCTACCTGGATAGCACGTTAGCACATTTATAGATGTGGTTACCCCAAAGCTTAAGCGTATGCTGGGAGAGAGGGAATGGGTAACCACCAGGCAGTCAAAAAGAATCAGACAGGTAGTGCAGGAGACTCCTGAGTGCATCTCACTCTCCAACAGGTATTCAGTTCTGAATACTGAGGACAGTGATGCTTCACCTGAGGAGTGCAGCCAGAGCCAAGCCCATGGCACCATGGATGGCTCAGCTGCATAGTGGGGTACAGAGAAGACTGGAAGAGCCATAGTGATAGGTGATTCAATAGTAAGGGAACAGACAGGCGTCTCTTTGGCCACAGAAGTGAAACCAGGATGATGTTGCCTCCCTGGTGCCAGGGTCAAGGATGTCTGAGCGGCTGCACAGCATCCTGAAGGGGGAGGGTGAACAGCCAGCAGTCGTGGTCCACATCGGAACCAATGACATAGGTAGAAAGAGGTATGTGGTCCTGCAGTCAGAATTTAGGGAGCTAGGTAAGAAATTAGCAAGCAGAACCTCAAAAGTAGTAATCTCTGGATTACTCCTAGTGCCACGCGCAAGTGAGTATAGAAATAGAAGAATAAGACAGATGAATGCGTGGCTCGAAAGATAGTGCAGGAGGGAGGGCTTCAGATTTCTGGGACATTGGGACTGGCTCTGGGGAAAATGGGACTTGTACAGACCGGACGGGTTGCACCTGAACAGAGCCGGGACTGAGTTCTTTGTGGGATGTTTTGCTAGTGCTGTTGGGGAAGGTTTAAACTAGTTTGGCAGGGGCAAAATCAGAAATGAAAATGGAAGGCAAAAAATTAATGGATGAGTCTGGAAGACAGAGGAAACAAAGTTTAGACATTTTTTAAAAAAGCTTGGCAGTGCTCAAGGATATCTATTTCAATGCAAGGAGTATAGCAAATAAAGCAGATGAGTTGAGGGCACAGGTAGACACGTGGCAGTATGATATCATAGCTATTACAGAAACATGGCTTAAGGACAGGAATAGCAGATCAACATTCCTGGTTACAGGGTTTTCAGACGCGATACGGAGAGTGATAAGAAAGGAGGGGGAGTGACAATTCTGGTCAAGGAAACTATTACAGCTGTGAGGAGAGATGATGTATTGGAAGGTTCCTCAAAATAGGCCATATGGATTGAGCTAAGGAACAAAAAAGGGGCAATCACACTGCTGGGAGTGTACTATAGACCCCCAAACAGTCAGAGGGAGATAGAAGAGCAGATATGTAGGCAAAGTGCTGAGAAGTACAAGAACAATAGGGCAGTTATAGTAGGGGATTTTAACTACCCCAATATTAACTAGGGTAGTTTTAGTGTGAAAGGAATTGAGGGAGCAGAATTCTTGAGGTGCATTCAGGAGAACTTTTTTGCCCAGTATGTAGCAAGTCCAAAAAGCAGTTTTAGACTTAGTTTTAGGAAATGAAGATGGGCAGGTAGAAGGAGTGGCAGTGGGAGAGCAGTTTGGTCGTAGTGATCATAATTCAGTCAGTTTTAACATAATTATGGAAAAAGTCAGAGATAGAAAAGGAGTTAGAGTTCTCAATTGGGGCAAGGCCAATTTTACTAAACTGAGCAGTGATTTAACAAAAGTGGACTGGAAACCGCCACTTGAAGGTAAATCAGTGTCAGAACGTCGGGAGGCATTCAGAGGTGAGATTCAAGGGGTTCAGAATAAACATGTTCCCACAAAGAAAAAGGGTTTGACGGCCAAATCTAGAGCCCCATGGATGTCAAAGAGCTTACAGGGTAAGATAAGGCAGAAAAGGAAAGCTTATGTCCGACACCGAGAACTCAATACTACAGAAAGCCGAGAGGAGTATAGAAAGTGGAGGGGTGAAATCAAAAAGGAAATTAGAAAGCAAAGAGTGGGCATGAAAGAATATTGGCAAGCAAAATCAAGGTGAACCCAAAGATGTTTTATCAACACATTAAGAGTAAGAGGATAATTAAGGAGAGAGTAGGGCCCATAAAAGACCAAAAAGGTAACCTATGTGTTGGGGCGGAAGATGTTGGTATGGTTCTTAATGAATACTTTGCGTCTGTCTTCAGAAAAGATGGGGACAATGCAGATATTGTAGTTAAGGAGGAGGAGTGTGAAGCATTGGATGTGATAAACATAGGGAGAGAGGAAGTATTAATGGAATTAGCATCCTTGAAAGTTGATAAATCACCAGGGCCAGATGAAATGTACCCTAGGTTGTTAAAAGAAGAAAGAGAGGAAATAGCAGAAGGTCTGACCATCATTTTCCAGTCCTCACTGGATATGGGTCTGGTGCCGGAGGATTGGAGAACTGCTAACGTTGTACCTCTGTTTAAAAAGGGATCAAGGGATAGACCGAATAATTATAGGCCAGTCAGTCTAACCTCTGTAGTGGGCAAATTATTGGAATCTATTCTGAGAGACAGGATAAACTGTCACTTAGAAGGGCACAGGTTAATCAAAGATAGTCAGCATGGATTTGTTAAGGGAAGATCTTGTTTGGCCAACTTGATCAAATTTTTTGAAGAAATAACAAGGAAGATAGATGAGGGTCATGCAGTTGATGTGGTCTACATGGATTTTAGCAAGGCTTTTGACAAGGTCCCACATGGCAGACTGGTTAGAAAAGTAAAATGCCATGGGATCCAGGGAAATGCAGCAAGATGGATACAAAATTGGCTCAGTGGCAGGAAACAAATGGTAATTGTTGATGGGTGTTTTAGCAACTGGATGGCTTTTTCCAGTGGTGTTCCGCAGGGCTCAGTACTGGGTCCCCTGCTTTTTGTGGTATATGTTAACGATTTGGACGTAAATGTAGGGGGTATGATCAAGAAGTTAGCAGACGACACAAAGATTGGCCGTGTAGTAGGTAGCGAGGAGGATAGCTGTAAGCTGCAGGAAGATATTGATGGTCTGGTCAGATGGGCAGAAAAGTGGCAAATGGAATTTCACCTGGAGAAGTGTGAGGTGATGCATTTGGGGAGGTCAACAAGGCAAAGGAATACACGATTAATGGGAAAATACTGAGAAGTGTAGAGGAAGTGAGGGACCTTGGAGTGAATGTCCACAATTCCCTGAAGGTAAGAGGACAGGTCACTAAGGTGGTTAAGAAGACATATGGCATCCTTTCCTTTATTAGCTGACGTTTAGAATATAAGAGCAGGGAGGATATGCTGGAACTGTATAAATCATTGGTTAGGCCACAACTTGAGTACTGTGTGCAGTTCTGGTCACCTCATTACAGAAAGGATGTAATTACACTAGAGAGGGTACAGAGGAGATTTAAGAGGGTGTTGCCAGGACTGGAAAAATGCAGCTATGAGGAAAGATTGGATAGTCTGGGATTGTTCTCCTTGGAACAGAGAAAGCTGAGGGAAAATCTGGTTGAAATGTACAAAATTTTGAGGTGCCTGGATAGAGTGGAGGTGAAGGGTCTATTCACCTTAGCAGAGAGGTCAGTGGTGAGGGGACATAGAATTAAAGTGATTGGTAGAAAAATTAGAGGGGAGATGAGGAAAAACGTTTTCACCCAGGGGGTGGTGGGAGTCTGGAAATCACTGCCTGAAAGGGCAGTTGAGGCAGAAACCCTCAACTCATTCAAAAGGAGTCTGGATATGCACCTCAAGTGCCGTAATCTGCAAGGCTATGGACCAAATGCTGGAGGGTGAGAATAGGTGGATCGTTTTTTGGCCAGTACAGACACGATGGGCCAAGTGGCCTCTTTCTGTGCCTTAAACTTTCAATGATTCTATGATTCAGAGCAGCTACCTGTGCATTCCAAATGAATACAGGATGCTTATGAAGAGGCTTCAGTGGAATAGTGGCCTCCAGTTAACCACATCGCTGTGCCAAGCTTATTACTGATCCAAGAAACATAGAATACCAGTGTATCCATTCACAGCCCATCTATTCCCATTGTAAGGAACTCCTGACCCCATTGTAAAGAAGTCCAGCACTTAGAAAATTCAGACCCACATGTTAAGTGTTCCTCAATTATTTGGCTGAATACTAAGTGCACTAAGTACAACCAATCTGCTGACAAATGTTTAGAAACTACTAATTTCTGTATGAAATATATATATTCAGTACTTTCAGTGGTTTCTATTTTATTTTAATATCGCTGAATGAGGCAAATTCCCCTATTGGTTCATGGGCTAAGTTCACATGTTATACTGAAATACAAGCAGTAGAAAGGTCCAATCTGTGATTCCCATAATCACGTATGCTGACCTGAGCTGAAACAACACATCAACTTACCCTAGGTGAATGTACATGTATGTGTGCGTGGGCCAGCTGTAATGGTCCTCGAGGAGAGGTAGCCAGCTAACACAATCTAGGTATTGGACGTGAGGAACATTTCCCCGGTGGAGGAACTGGACAGATGTTGGTGCCTGTGGACCCTTTTTTCAGAATGAGTCACCACCTTAAGGAGATGAGGAAGAAAGCTGAGAGATCATTTCTGCTGAATGAGTGACTAAAAGGGATGTGCTAAAATGTTTTTTTACAATTTTTAAATTTTTATTTGCAGTTTGTCGAACTTCTGATGCAAGCAAAATCTTGATTCAAATATAACATTTCTTGGCAAAGTAGTATTGATTAAGAACCAACTGTATAGTGATTGAGGAGGAATGAAAGGTTTGCATGAAGTCCAGTGTAATTGGGAGAATAGAGATATTCTAGTACCTCGCCAAAATGGTTATTGTTCACATATGATCCTCAAGAGTGAGCTGGCAGGTCAACTAACATCTGGGCCTGATTCTGTCCTCCCTTGAAAGCTATATAATCATACTTTCAGCAGAAGTCACCAGGTAACAGTGAGAAGTGGGGATTCCTGACCAATTTTACCTTCCCAGGTCAGGCATACTGGGACTAGTTGTTGTGCCCCCGCTGGTGGTCTGGCTGAGATCAACTGACCACAGTAAAGGAGGAGGTAGTAAAGACATTGGATAGAATAAAAATAAAGATGAGGTAGTTAACAACTTGGCAGCGCTCAAAATAGAAACATTGTACAGTCTGTATAGGAAACATCCTAGGTTGCTGAGAAAAGTAAGGGTGGAAATTGCAGAGACTTTGGCCACAATCTTCCAATCCAACTAAGATATGGGATTAGAGGACTGGAGGATAGCAGATGTTATGCCCCTGTTTAAGAAACAGGAGAGGAATAAACCCAGCATCCACAAGCCAGTCAGTGGGGAAACTTTTCAAGACAATAATTCAGATCAAAATTATTGGCCCTTGGGAAATTATGTGTTAATAAATGAAAGCTAGAACAGATTTGTTAAAAGCAAATTGAGCTTGACTAACTTTATCTGAATTCTTTGATGTATTAATGAAAGGATTGATAAAGGTAGTGTTATGACCAGGTGAGAAGGTGTCTAGAGGTCTGTTACTACCTTCACCTGGTCTTATTGTAAAAGGGTTTAATTTTAAACACACTGTGTTTTGAGCTCCCCATTTGTGAATCCTTGTTCACAACTTTCTAATTATAAGGCAAAGAAATGAGCACAAACAGGCTTTCTTTGGTTTAAAGAAGAAAGATGAAATTTATTAAACCTTAAACTTAAACTCTAATATGGTTCATACCTACGGATATACGATGCACCCACGCTAGCATGCACATGCGATGTAAACATGCAGATAAGGACAGAAAAGAGAGGAAAATATAGTAGAGAGGTGTTTGAGGCAATATCTTGTTATGGTGCTTTGAGCTCACTGTAGTCCTTTTGTAAGTAGTCTTGTTTTTCATTGGGGCCCAGTAGTTTTCTAAAAACCTTGTTCATGTAGGAAACTTTTCTCTCTTTGAGTTTCACGTGTTTTCACAAGATTCAGTTCCATGGGAAGGAGATGGAGGCAGGCAGACAGGAGAGGAGGTAATTCTTGCTTCAGTTCCAGGAGAGATCTTTACTCCATGAGCACACGGCTTTGTCTCTGTTCAAAATCTTTTGTCGGAAGTTCAAATTCTCTGTAACAGCCAGTTAGTCATGTGACTAAAACTGGTCTGACCACTTCTTCTGTGTATTGGGGAAGCAATGACTGGGTCCCCATTGTTCCAACATTGCTAATACTATGCAAATGTCCTTCCAGTCAGGGCTTGCAATTTTTAGGTTTTAATGTTCCAGTGGCAAAATAAATGTGCCTCAGTCTTGGTAGGTGGGAGGTTTTCCTGACAGCAGTGAGGTGGATATATATATGGACTTTCAACAGGCATTTAATAAAAAAGTACTACATTAAAGACGTGTTAACAAAATTGAAGCCCATGGGATTAAAAGCACAGTGGCTGCATGGATACATAATTGGATAAGGGATAGAAAGCAGAGAGTAATGGTGAGTGGACGTTTTTCAGACTGAAGGAAAAGTGTGTGCAGTGGTGTCTCCCAGGGGTCTGTGTTGGGCCCACTCCTCTTTTTGATATAGATTAATATTATACAATGCATAATTTCAAAGTTTCCAGATGACGTGAAACTCAGAAATGTAGTAAACAGTGAGGAGGATATTATCACATTCAAGGAGGGCATAGATACTCTGTTGAAATAGGTGGACATATAGCAGATGAAATTTAATGCAAAGAAAAATTAATTGATTCATTTCGGTTGGAAGAATGAGGAGAGACAATATAAATTGTACCATTTTAAAAAGGGGTGCAGGAACAAATAGACCTGTGGGTGTACGTACATAAGAATTTGAATGGTCAAGTTGAGAGGGCAGTTTAAAAAGCATTTGGGATCCTTGGCTTTTCGAGTATTGTGGCCACTTCTGGACACCATACTTTAGGGAGAATATCAAGACCTTACAGAGGGTGCAGAGGAAGTTTACTGGAATGGTACAAGGGATGAAAGACTTCAGTTATGTGGAGAAACTAGAGAAACTGGGGTTGTTCTCCTTAGAGCAGAGAAGACTAAGGGGAGATTTGATAGAGGTGTTCTAAATCATGAAGGGTTGTGATAGAGTAAATAAGGAGAAACATTTTCCAGTGACAGAAGAGTTGGCAACCAGAGGGTGAAGATTTAAGGTAATTGGCAAAAGAACCAGAGGTAACATGAGGAAAATATTTTTTATGCAGTGAATTGTTATGATCTGGAATGCACCTTCTGAAAGGGTGGTGGAAACAGAATCAATAATAACTTTCAAAAGGTAAATGGATATATACTGGAAGGGGGAGATTTGCTGAGCTATGAGGAAACACTATGAGTAGAACTAATTGGACTGCTCTTTCAAAGAGCCAGTACAGGCATGAATGGTTGAATGGCCTCCTTTTGTGCTGCATCATTCTATGATTCAGGGGTCTCACCTCATACCTTTCTGCACCAAAACTTTACATTTGAATCATTGGCAAACTTCTGATGAAAGATCACAGACCTAAAACGTTAACTCTGCTTCTCTCTCCACAGATGCTGAATATTTCCAGCACTTTCTGTTTTTACCTCTGAACTTTCAGTTGTTTCTCTTTGGTTATGTAAACAGCAGCATGGACTCAATGGGCTGAATGGCCTTCTGTGCCATAAATGGCTCTATGACATAACATACAGAATAGTGAACCTGTGGAACAGGCAGTCTGTTCATGTGGTGAATGTCAATTCATTCAATTCCTTCAAGTGTGTGTTGGACCTATTTGTGGCTGGGTTGGATCACACCTCATACAAGAGGTCAGTACTGTTTTAACATTAATCAAGTCCAAGTGGTCGCCTGGACTAGTCTCAATAGACTAAGGGTGTTGAACAGGAATTCTCCAGATTTTTTAACCTAAGTGGCCTGACTTATATTTGTTTTTTTTGCCTCACTTAGCTGATTACATGGGTGCTGGGTGGGGTGTGTATGCATTGTGACGTACAAAGTATCGCAGTTGAGTGGGACAGGCTGGATGTACCAGTAGATGGTTTCCTGCCTGTCATTTTTTGTACGTTCTTTTGCTTGTGTGGGTTAATTGCAGTGTCAGCTGTAGCTTGGTTGGTAGCACTCTGAATGAGAAGGTTGTGGATTCAAGTCCCACTTCAGGATTTGAACATACAAAAACAAATGAAAGCTGATACTCCAGTACAATTCTAAGGGAGTGCTGCACTGTTGGAGTTGCTGTCTTCTGGATGAGATGTTAAACTGAGGCTCCATCTGCCCTCTCAGGTGGGCGTGAGTGATCCTATGGCACTATCTCGCAGAAGAGCAGGGGAGTTACCTGATATTGTGGTCAATATTTATTCCTCCATCAATTTCACAAAAACAGATTATCTGGTCACTATCGCATTGCTGTTTGTGGGAGCTTGCTGTGTGCAAATTGGCTGCTGTGTTTCATATATTACAACAGTGACTACACTTCAAAAGTACTTCACTGGCTGTAAAGTGTTTTGGGATATCCTATGGTCGTGAAAAGTGCTATATAAATGCAAGTTTTTCTTTTACTGTAACAGTTTTAATTTTGCATAATGAATGACTCAAGTGGTGGTATTCAGTGATTCTTTTTGTTAAATTATTTTTCTCCTCTCCTGAAGGCCTTGACCTCAGCAAATATTATGTCACAAACAGCAATCTCCTTCTGGTAGCTGCTCACCCAAGTGGCGACTATTCATGTGGGAGCTTGAATAGTGAATGTTGGCAAGCTAGCCAACTGTGGAGGACATCATATACGTTCTTACTCCTATCCTCACCTTGCATTTTCATGTGTACACTTTCAGTAAGAGTCGCTGTATTGGAACCCTGCCTAGTTTTCCTTTCCCTAAGCCATATGTACTATAGCTAGTTGTAACAGCCAAGCTGAGACCAGCTAACGGAGCACTGGATTGAACTGGATCCCTTGATCTGTGTGGCTATGATGCAGACCTTACCCCCAATCATCGCAACAGTTACACACTCAGTATTTGTAATTAAAAATCCAAAAGCTAACCCTCCTCCAATGGCTCAACAGCTTTATCCAGTGAATAGCTAGATCCATATGGATGATGATAGCTGTAGGCTTGATCTTCTACCTGCATTGATTTAACTGAACTCAGCCAAGGCAACAGTAGGGGCAATACAATTGGCTTTTTGCTACCAAAAAACAATCCACACACTTGAGGGGCAGAGTGAAGATCTGAGGCAGCCTGCACTGGCACAGAATGAAGGAGTCATGGCAGCTGCCAGGAAAGTGAGCACACACCTGGAGGAAGCTCTTGTTGTGGTCACAGACCAGTTGGATGTTGAGGGATGGAAGCCCTTCATTTTGATGGCTGTCACTGGCCGATCGTTGGGTGCCTTGATGTCCACATGGGTGCAATCGATGATGCCCTGTACCTGGGGGCATCCAGTGATGGAGGCAAAACCCAGTACCCCCCTGTTCCTGTGAGGAAGCATCTGTCATTAAATGAATGTGCTGTCCATCTCTAGCAAAGAGGGCATCAGTGACCAGTGAGATGCAGTGGTGTGCAGCCATTTTTGAAATGTCACTAAGGACCACAGCTTGGAAAGAGCCAGAGGCAAAGAAATTCAAAGTCACAGTGACTTTGACGGCCACAGGCAGGGCATGGCAACCATTGCTGCAAGGGTGAGGTCTTTGGCTACGTGGGCACAGATGTCTGTGACCATCTGCCTGGAGAGTTCCAGTCTCCTGCGGCACTGGTTCTCAGTCATCTCGAGGTAGCTCTGTCTTCTGTGGTCAATCCTGTGTTGAGCATTTTGGCTCCGTTGCCTCCCTGTATGTCTTTCCTCGCGAATGCCCGCCTGATGCCTGGGGCTCTGTCCTTTCTGCGAGGGGTGCCCCTCATCGCCACTGTGCCCAATTGCCAGCTGGAGCCTTCCTTCTGGCCAGGTGGCTGCCCAATTGTCCCTGACAGCCTTGCCCCCTGCTTTTCTGCGATTCCGGGGGTTGGGGGTGGGGGGGGGGCGACCATGTTCAAAGTCTAGTCGCTGAGTGTCCATTCTTCCTGTCACCTGTGCAGTGCAAAGGGCACACCCTTACCAAGTGCTCAGTCCCCATTTGCCCCACTGACCCTCTTATGGGGCTGGGGTGATGCCCTGGGGCTGCCATGACCGGCTCCCCACTCTGTATCCGACTGACTTCAGCTGGTCAGTTTCTGAAGGCGCAGGTTACCTGTCTGCCCCTTTAAAAATTTAAAGGCCATCCCTTGACAAGCTTTTAACAAGCTTTTTAACTGATTTAATTCGCTGCAAAGTGTCAGCTGTGGCTCAGTTGGTAGCTCTCTTATGACTGCATTGCAAGGTGCTGGGTTTAAATCCCACTCCTGGGCCTAGGCATAAAAATCAAGGCTGACACTCCAGTGCAGTACCAAGGGTGTGCTGCAGTGGAGGAGGTACTGTCTTTCTGATCAGGTCTTAAACTGAGTCCCCATCTGCTTGCTTGGGTGGATGTAAAGATCCTATGGTGCTGTTTTGAAGAAGAGTAGGGGAGTTATCCCTGGTGTCCTGCATAATATATTTATCCCTCAATCAACGTCACAAAAACAGATTACCGAGTCATTATCATATTGCTGTTTGTGGGAGCTTGCTGTGCGCATACTGGCTGCTGCGTTTCCTGCATTACAACAGTGACTACACTTCAAAAAATACTTCATTGGCTGTAAAGTGCTTTGAGACAGCTGGTGGTTGTGAAAGGTGCTATATAAATGCAAGTCTTTCTTTCTCAATTGGGAGGAGAGTGGGATCCTTGTCCCGCTGTCCCCCAGCCCTGTCGGGATTGGCACCCTGAAATTGACATGGTGGCCGACACCGGTACTTTCAGGCCCACCCAGCCTACGTTCCTGCCTTCGGGGGGCCCCGAGAATTCACCCCCCCAGTGTTTCCTCCTACCGAATGCTATCCAACAATCCTTGCTAGACGTGTGCATGGATGGATGCTGTATGAAGGCAGGAACGGTCGACTGTCGTACCCTCTGTCACCTGTCTGACGTGTTCACTGTTCAGACTCACATGAATGATGCTCCCCTATGTAACCTATTAAAGGGTAGCTGGTTCCCTTAAAACATTCCCCAGCAAAGAGTCAACATTGTCAGGAGAGAAGGGGTGTAAATTGGCAAGCGAAAGAAACAATAAATAACATTTTAGGAGAAACAAGAGTTTTCATCAGTCTGATCTAACAGGCAGGAAGGCTGCAGGCCTCACCCACAGCAGAAACATGGCAGTAATTTAGCTCCGCGGCTATTGTCTGCAGTTAGGTTTGCTTATTGATAGAATTTCCTCCACCGTATGATTTCCTGCAGCAGGAAGTGATGTTAAACCACAGACGGTGATGGATGTTTATGAGTCAATGAGGTTGTTTTGAAATTTCTAAACTTGTTCTGAGCAATAGGTAAGTTGTACATTTTAAAATATTAAATAGAAGTGTTTCAATCCTGTGATAAGACTGAATAAAATATAAATGATGAGATTTAGAGGTGTTAAAGTCACTAGGAAGCTTCTAAATGTTGCTGAAGTTATTTTGAAATGAGAGTCCAGTCACCCTCTCAATACAGTTGTTAACTTGTATACTTGTACACAAAAGCCCCATGTGTGATTTATCAGCCCTTCTGTCATTTGTTGTATTTATTTATGGGTTGTGAGCATTAATGGCAAGACCAGCATATGTTGCCCATCCCTAATTGTCCTTGAGAAGGTGGTGGTGAGCCGCCTTCTTGAACCACTGCTGTCCATGTGGTTTAGGTGCACCCACAGTGATGTTAGGGAGGAAGTTGCAGCTTTTGACCCAGAGACAATAAAGGAACAGTGATATAGTTCCAAGTCAGCATGGTGTGTGGTTTGGAGAGGAACTTCCAGGTGATGGTGTTCCCATGCATCTGCTGCCCTTGTTCTTCTAGGTGGTAGAGGTGGTGGGTTTGGAAGGTCCTGTCAAAGGAGCTTTGGCAAGTTGCTGCAGTGCATCTTGTATATGGTACACACTGTTGCCCCACTGTATGTCTATAGTGGAGGGAGTGAATGTTTATAAGATGGCAGATTGGCCAGAATGGATTTGTGCTGCTTTATGCGGGCAGCCATAAAGACGGGGCTAAAGTGTGGCGAGTCGAAGAGACTTAGTAGTTGGCAGGAAAAAAGACAGAGGCGCAAGGGGAGAGCCAACTGTGTAACAGCCCCGACAAACAAATTTCTCTGCAGCACCTGTGGAAGAGCCTGTTACTCTAGAATTGGCCTTTATAGCCACTCCAGGCGCTGCTCCACACACACTGACCACCTCCAGGCGCTTACCCATTGTCTCTCGAGATAAGGAGGCCAAAGAAAGGATGTGGGCAGGACATAGTTGCGCAATTTTCCACATGTGTAATTGATATGTGTAAGCGAAGCGCCTACAGAGTACAGAATAGGGAATGTCAAATTGGTCTCTGGTGTTGCAAAGGATGGGGCTGGCCACGTTACCGTGGAACGCTCCATTCAGCTGGACCATGCCATACCACCTCTCCCTCGTGGAAAGGTTTGTAAAGAAAAACACCTTTGACCACAAGTCCATCAAGCAGTCATTCACACGTAACATCTCGGAGGTCCTGCAGGAACAAGAGATGGTGGATCCTGTCGGATGGTTCCCCGAGCAGACTGTCAGACTTATTTGGCAAAATGTCTCATCACCAGAACTTTCAAACAAGCACCAAGATGTAGCTTGGCTGGTGGTGAGAACGGCCCTCCCCATCGGATCCTTCCTGCACGCCCGGAGTCTCACCGCGAGCACTCATTGCCCTCGAGGTGGCTGAGGTGGGGAACAGACCTTTGCCCACCTCCTTCCAGAATGTGCCTTTACAGAGCAGGTCTGGAAAGAGATGCAATGGTTTTTGTCATGGTTCATCCCAGGCACCTTCGTAACTCAGGACTCAGTGCTCTATGGGCTGTTAGCAGAAAGAACGACTTGCATTCATATAGCATCTGTCATGACCACCAGATGTCTTAAAGCACTTTACAGCCAATGTAGTACTTTTTGAAGTGTAGTCATTGTTGTAATGTAGGAAATGCAGCAGCCAGTATGAACACACCAAACTCCCACAAACAACAATGTGATAATGACCAGATAATCTGTTTTTGTCATGTTGATTGAGGGATAAATATTGGCCAGGCCACTGGGGATAATTCCCTACTCTTCTTCAAAATTGTGCCATAGGAACTTTTACATTCACCCTGGCAAGCAGATGGGGCCTCGGTTTAATGCCTTAACCGAAAGACAGCACCTCTGGCAGCACAGTCCTCCCTCAGTACTGCACTGGGGTGTCAGCCTTGATTTTTGGGATGCACACCAAGACAAACATTAACTGCTGCTGGAGGACCATCACCATGGTGAAAGACACTCTTTGTTTGGTCTGCCTGAAACTTGCTGGTCTTCCAGTGTACAGAGCTGTCGACGACTGAGTGTTGCAGCCACAGTGAATGCAGGCACATTCCACGGTCCAGGACTACATGCTGAGAGATGCACTAAAGCATGGGCAGCCATCGCAAAGATTCAATGGGGAAAGGCAACTGTCTAAGGCCCTTCTGCCATAGTATATCAAAGGGCTGGAAACTTGTAAAACCCTTCGGGCTGTATGCACCAGAGAATGTTTGACATGAAATGTAAATGTACATTATAACCTGTAATGACATGTGTACTGAGGCACCTCATGTACTATATTGAAAGAAACTGATCTGTATTGTTCTTTATGTAACGTTATATTTGAACAATGTACATTTACAAATTTTATGAATAAAATATATTTTTGGAAAAAAGCTGACAGAAGGGATATGTTGAATAACCAGCGCATGATTGCACTCACTGAGGGTCATTTTAACATTTATCAGAATAAACAACAGGTAATTGCAAATCCGCAGCCTTTCTTACACTTACACCTGAGGAAAAGAAAATCAGGCGAGGTGTAAAATGGCCTGCTATTTTGCAATCAACCTTTTTTCGCCCAGCGATAATAGTTAGAATTGCCCTGTCTATTCATATTTACATGTCAATATTTAAATGGTATATTTTCCTATTCTATATAAGTTCATACTTCTATTTACATAGTCATAATAAAAATATATAATTCAGCAAATTAAAACTTCCATTTTCAATATACTGTTTAAATACAGCATAAAATCTAAGAGGAAGTGTGTTATGATGGTGGAACATGTGCAACAGGAACTGATGCATCATAAAATGCGACATGAGAGCTTTCATAATTTATAGTCATATCAGAATCCCTTCTCTCAATCATGCCCTACAGAGTGCATTGCATTCTGTATGGTTGTGTCCCAGTACACACAAGGACAAGTTCCAGCAGGGGACCTTTTAGAGTATTCCCCTGGCTCTATGTGTAAATGCATTTCACTGTGTGACATATCATTGAGGTTCAAAGCTTGATTCCTTATCTGCACCATGTTAGGTGGAAGACTGTTACAATGCTTATCAATGTTCCCAGGCTTAGGAAAGGAAAAACTAGACAAGGTTCCTGCTTCTGATTAATATCCTGTGACCAGCGTAAACATAACGGTGACCCCTGCTGGAAAATGGCCTGACTGTGGAAGAGAATAGGATTGGGTTTTTCTGTGATTTCCCAGTGTGGTTGAAGAGCCAGCACTCACCAACCAGCTCAAACATGAAGAATAGTCACTTGGGTGAAGCACTCGAGGGTTGGCAGCATCCATAGAATTGTCTGCCAACATGAATCAGTGCCTTCAGAACAGAATGGGTAAACTACAAAAAATGTTGGTTAACAAGAAAAATAAACTTGTATGACCACTGCATTTCCATGCCATGCTTGGCAATGTTATAATTGTTGCTTGAAAGAGTTGAGTCCACTACTCAGCTGAGCTTGCATTTTCCACAAGACAACAAGCTAGCGTGATGCATTCTCCAGCTTTGTGATAATGTACTGTTAAACATAGGGTTATGCAATAGGAAGAGAGAACTGGGAACTATAATTGCCACCTGCATGGAATTAGTATATAAGGCATATATTGCCATATAGTAAAGCAAGAAAGACTTGCATTTATATAGCACCTTTCATGTCCCTCATGACATCCCAAAAGTGCTTTGAATTCATTTTGAAGTGTAGTCAGTGTAATGTAGGAAATGTGGCAGCCAATTTGTGCACATCAAGCTCCCACGAACATCAATGTGATAATGACAAGATAATTTGTTTTAGTGATGTTTGGTAGAAGGATAAATATTGGCTTGGGCACTTGGATAACTCCCCTGCTCTTCTTTGAAATAGTGCCATGGGATCTTTTACGTCCACCTCAGATGGCAGATATGGCCTCAGTTTGATGTCTCATCAAAAATAGACAGCACTTCAAACTATGCAGCACTCCCTTAGTGCTGCACTGGAGTATCACTAGATTTTTGTGAGTTGCTGGAGTGTGTCTTGAGCCCACAACTTTCTTACTCATATACAAGCATGTGACCAACTGAGCCACAGCTCAGTAAATGTTGCACAAAGGAGCAATGTGTCATACTTAAAATTAGTCAAACTTCAGGACTGCCATTTTTGGCATCAAGATTCAAAACAACTAGATTTTTCTCATTTGGTTTAAAACCAAAATATAGTCTTGTCCTAAACATTCTCTTATTCAAAGGTGCTGAGAAGTTGGGGAATTCTAAGGATAAAGATTTTACTGAGCCTTTCAGTTTACAAAGGCCTTAGGCTACAATTACAACATTTTCTCTCTTTAATATTTGAAGAGAAGTCAGTATTAAAAATGACCCTGAATGACTGGAGCAGTGCTACATCTCATGTAACTATTCTCTTCCTACTTGGCATTCTACACTCGGGAATGGAAAATCACCCATGGTCTCCACTCAACAACAATGACTACAGCTTATATTCATATAGCACCTTTAACTTAAAGAAACATCCAAGACACTTCACAGGAGCACTACAAAGCAAAGACACCAAGCCACATAAGGCGATATTAGGGCAGAAGGCCAAAAGCTTGGTGAAAGAGGTAGGTTTTAAGGAGCATCTAAAAGGAAGTAAGAGAGGTGGAGAGTCGGAGAGGTTTAGGGAGGGTATTCCAGAGCTTTGGGCCTTGGCAGCTGAAAGTATGGCCTCCATTGGTGGAGCGATTAAAATCAGGGATGCTACAAAGGCCAGAATTAGATGCGTGCAGATATCTCGGATAATTGTGGGGCTGGAGGAGATTACAGAGAAAGGGAGAGGCGAGGCCATAGAGGGATTTGAAAACAAGGATGAAATTTAAAGGCATTGCTTTACTAGGAGCCAATGTAGGTCAGCCAGCACAGGGTGATGGGTGAATGGGACTTAGTGGGCACAAGGACATTGACAGCAGAGGTTTGGATGACCTCGAGCTTATGGATCAGTGTTTAGTAAACCCTTCTGGAAAGTGCATTTCTGTGAATATCAAATGAAGACAGGATTGAGCTAGGGATTGATACCTGCCATGAAAAATAGCAATCTGACAGTCACTTGGGTAAATTTCTGCTTGGCCAATCCCAATCATAGGCTGTAATTTTGGTGCATGATTGGCGAAAATGCCAGAGAAATGGTGTAAGTGGACATTTAGGCTGTTTCTCTGGAGTCTTCGCTGATCATCTGGCAAAGTTATGGCACGGCATTGGGAGGCACCCCGCAGAAATACCAGGTGGCTCTTTGGTGAGGAACTTCAGGGTGTCTCATGCCCATGGGACTGTACCTCAGCAGGAGTCATTCTTTTCAAAAGACGATGAAGGGAAGAAAGGATTGTAAAGCTGACAAAAAAAAAGTCTGGAAATGTCCTCACCTGCAGTTGCCGTGCTGTCATAACTTCAGAAATGAGCCAGAATTTGTTCTCCTAATCACTGTCCCAGGCATGTGCATGGACATTGATAGCCCTGCAAATGGCTAAAGTCTTGCCTGCAGCAGGCCATGACTCCAATTGTGGTGATGCCATGGAAGCAGGTCTTCTTTGGTGGACTCTATGCCACTCATCCAAAAGTAGGCCTTTTAAAGTAAGCTCAGCTGTACCTAATTATTTTTTTTTTGCTGTAGTGTTCCCAACCTGGTTCTCATTTAGAAAGTGTTCCGGCACAGGAAATTACATAATGGCCTTTGATGCGAGCTGAGATATACCTGATTGGATTCTTCTGCAATAGTGTTCCCAAAGCTGGTTCTCATTTAGAATGTGTTCTGGGACAGCAAACCACATCATGACCTTTGACATGAGCTGAGATGTACGTGACTGAATTTTCTTTCTATAACTTTTCTAAACTTTGTCCCTGGTTTATCAATGATTTAAGGCAGAGTATAAAGATTTGCCATAAATTATGAAATGATGTTACGGTAGCTTCTTGAATGCAGGGTTTATTCCACAGCGAAAGGTAATATGATTCAAATAATTGGGTTTGTGGAATTTGCAAGTGGAAAACACATTCATAAAATGTCCTGTGCAGATTATTTACTTATGTAATACATTATATTCCACTTTCAATAAATCTTGTTAGTCATTTAAAATAAAATTACTTATTAGTAGTGGAGTCTTGGCCTGCTTTAGCAACCCAGTTTTTTTGAAGTAGGACAGTCATTAAGCATAAGTTGCTTGTGCTCTTTAGTGCTGAAGAAGTATTTGAATTTTTGTTTCAATTGCCAGTACTTCATGGAAAAGTATGTGGATAATTCCATTCTTTGTACAAGAGATAAGAACTGTCTGTTATATAGGCATGCCCGTAAATGTTGTATAAAGTGCTTCTATTGGGAGGCTTGAGAATTCAGTCATTAGCAAAATTATTCCCAGAAAATGCCATGACCCACATCTCCTGGAAGTGACAGGGAGAAAAAGCCTGAAATAATTTAAGAAACAGCTGGGTGCCTTGATGGGAGAGTAGGTTCTTTGTGTATGGATGCTAGAATCGGGCAAATGGCCTTCCTTATCCATATGTATTTTGTGATCTGAAGGTCAAATTATGTCTGGATTTCTGATGCAACAACAACAACATGCATTTATATAGCTTCTTTTAACAGACGGGTCAAAAATTGGATGTTGAGCTAAAGACGATGTTATGAAGAACGGTGACCAAAGTCTTGGTCAAAGGAGGGTCTTAAAGAAAGACAGGGACGTCAAAAGACAGAAGGGTTTAGGGATGGTACTGGAGAACTTGAGGCCAATGTGGCTGAAGGAATGGTGGGATGAAAAGTGAGGGATGCATTAGAGGGTGGTATTGTACTTAGTGAAATTCCAAGGGATTTTTGAGCTTAGGGATTGATTGCTTTTTTTTTGCCCTATTCATCATGAGTAAGCCCTCACAGTTTTTAGTATGGGTAACATTATTGCTTGTTACTTTGGATGGAGGATCCATTGGAGGAAGAGGAGCAGCAGCAGCCTCAACAAGCAGGACAAGCAGCAGCTGGACCTGTTAGAAGATAGCAGGTGAGGGGGCTGCCCATAGATGAGGTTATCCAGCCCACAGGGCTTTTGGACGAGAGTCACTTTCCCTGATATTACTGAGGAGAACTTCATTAGGAGGTTGCACTTCACAGGCAGACTGTCACTGATCTAAGCAGCCTTCTGCTACAGGACCTGCTACCTGCTGGCCCAGGTGGCTATTCTGTGCCAGTGGCTGTCAAAGTCACCGCTGCTCTTAACGTTTTTGCCTCCAGCTCCTACCAGTGTGTTACAGGGGCACCACCCACGCCATCCAGTCTGCAGTGTACACCTCCATCAAACAAGCCACTAGTGCCCTATTTGTAGGGGAAACCAATTCATTACTTTCATATGCACACCAACATGTAACTTGAAAAGAGCTCGAAGATGACTGGCTTCCCTTGTATCCAGGGCATTATAGAATAGTATTAGAAGCCAAGCCAGCAGCCAGTGATTGACCGCTGAGAATGATAATGCAAGATTGTGCGTGTTTCACAGGCAGCTGTCACAACCCTTTCATTCTGTGAAACTGAACCAGCCCTTCCTTCTAGGAACATAAGAAGATCTAGGAGGAAGCAAAGGTCTAGATACCTGGATAGGTCTGGGAGCTCCCTACAATATGCCCCACGTAATGTATGTTGTGGTGTACTGCATGTAGCACAACAAGGCAATTCAGAGAGGATTGCAGTTGGAGGAGGCAGAGCAAGATGAAAAGTCATCATCTGGTGACAAAACCTTGGATGAAGGTGAGAGAGAAGCAAAAGGATCACAATGCATGGCAGCCAAACAGGCTAGGGACCAGCTGATAGAACAGCGCTTCCAGTGACCTGTTCATTCCCATCTCCTGAATAGTTACACAAAACCCCTCTGCATTAACAGTCTTTGTTTCCCCATTAATCTTGAATTAAAGAACATTGAAACCATATAATCAATTTTTATATGAATAATGGACTGGCAATGCAGACTCAGAAGCTGCTCTGGAAAGACCCTGCAGATCAAAGTGGGCGAGCAGACTGCAGCAGATGAGTGGTGTCTTGAAAGCCCCTATCTATTCGATGTACCAGTCTCTCCAAGCTATAGCCCAGAGTCTGGAAGATAGCCATCTAAGTTTTCACCACGGCTGCAAAAGGCTGGTAACATCACTTGCTATTGCAAGGCCTCGGTTGTGGCATCTCTGGAGCTGGCCACATGCTCCAGGTTGAACGAGGAGGGGTGATGCCATATGAGATGATACCACACAAGCTGGAGGTGGACTTCTCCATAATTTCAGCCATTCTGCTGAAACTCCTTGACAGGCCTTCTAATGCCTTGTATAACTGCTGGTGTGATACCTGCTCCTGCTAACCAGTGCTGGGTGCATCACCATGTGCAGATTCCTGTAATTCACTCAGAGTGCCAGTTTCTGTGCTATTTCTTGGGAAGGATGATGATGTCTTGTTAGAAGGATTGTTCTCCTCCACTGTGTCTTCCAAGCTGCTGGAAAAGGACCTGGAGGAGAAAGAAAAGGGATAAGGGTTAGCCTGTACATTGGATGCACAGTAGCAGATGACAGGCTTCACAATGCAGCTTGAAGTTGTCAAGCTGACTGAATGTGTGCTCTTCTGAGGTAAATGAAGGGATGTGAGTAATAGTCAAAGATCCTGTTCAGATAGGCCCACAGCCTCGAAATTTCCAGTGCAGTCAGCTCTCGGGTGGTCACTTGTCTGAAGAATCTGCTGCTTCAGCTCAGACAGGAGCATATTGCTGGGTGTTACAACCCTCCCTAGTGTTGTATGCCATTTTCTAGTGCAGAAAAAGAGGGCAAGAGTTAGTGAGTGGCTAATGAAAAGGAGAGAGCACTTGTGGGGCTTCTGCTTGATGTGCATGTGCTAAGAGACAAAAGATGTAAGTTGCTAACAACATGGGGTGGCGTTGAATGGAAAGCAAGTGGTTGGAGTGTGAAGTGAGGAAGGAGTCACCAGACGAATTCCTTGTGCTGCAATAGCCTCCATGTGAGAAGAGAATGCAGCCATTGGCTGCTATGAAGGTAACAAGTGAGAGGTGAGTGTGTGTTTGGACTGTGAATGAGATGTGGTATAGTGCAATGGGTGATGAAGGATATGATGTAGGGGAAGGAATTATTCAGAGTGGGGGAGGGAAGGAATGACTGTTGCTAAATGTTACCGAGAGAGATGAAAAAATGAAGAGCTATATTCACCCCTGTTACTCTTTCCAGCTCATTGCAATATTCCCAGCATTGAATCCAGGTGATGCTCCTGGAATTGACAATCTCAGCCACCTCTCAATAAACCTGGTCCATTTTTGGCATCTTCCTGCCAATGGTAGGGAAGAGAACTTCTCTTCTCATCCTCACCTCTTTGACTAGGATCTCCAGGGAGGTTTCAGAAACCTGGCACTTGTTTCATTGGAGGTAACCTTATGGCATGGGTTGATAATTGGTAGGAGATAGATAGTAGGGATAAAAAGAATGTTCTCTGTTTGCAGTATTTGACTCATTTAATTCATGGGAACTGGAATTCAAAAGTGAGGAAGTGGTGTCTCAGTTATACAGAGCCTTAGTCAGGCATCAACTAGTGTACTGCATTTAGTTTTGTTCATTGTGCCTGAGGAAAGATGTATTGGTCTTGGAAGGGGCACAGTGCAGAACCACTAGAATTATGCCAGAGCTTAAAGGGTTAAATTATGAGGACACATTGCATAAACTTGGTTTATATTCCCTTGACTTTACAAGGTTGAGGAGCAATCCAATCAAATAAAATGATAGCGGAATTCAATAGGGTAGATACAGGGAAACTATTTCCTCTGTTGAGGGAAATCCAGAACAAGAAGGCATAATTAAAAATCAGAGCTAGGCCATTTGAGTGAAATTGTGCAGTGGAAATCTCAAATTTGCTCCCAAAAAGGCTGTGAATGCTGGATCAATTGAAAAGTTTAAGACAGAGATTGATAGATTTTTGTTGGCTAGGTGGTATGGAATGATGGCAGGTGAGTTGGGGTGCAGGTCTTCTTCTTCTTCTTCTTTGGCCTCCTTGTCTCAGGAGACAATGGGTAAGCGCCTGGAGGTGGTCAGTGGTTTGTGAAGCAGCGCCTGGAGTGGCTATAAAGGCCAATTCTAGAGTGACAGACTCATCCACAGGTGCTGCAGTTAAAATTGGTCGTCGGGGCTGTTACACAGTTGGCTTTCCCCTTGCGCTTCTGTCTTTTTTCCTGCCAACTGCTAAGTCTCTTCGACTCGCCACACTTTAGCCCCGCTTTTATGGCTGCCCGCCAACTCTGGCGATCACTGGCAAATGACGCCCACGACTTGTGATCAATTTCACAGGACTTCATGTCACGTTTGCAGACGTCTTTAAAGCGGAGACATGGACGGCCGGTGGGTCTGATCCCAGCGACGAGCTCGCTGTACAATGCGTCCTTGGGGATCCTGCCATCTTCCATGCGGCTCACATGGCCAAGCCATCTCAAGTGCCGCTGGCTCAGTAGGGTGTATATGCTGGGGATGTTGGCCGCCTCGAGGACTTCTGTGTTGGAGATACTGTCCTGCCACCTGATGCCAAGGATTCTCCGGAGGCAGCGAAGATGGAATGAATTGAGACGTCGCTCTTGGCTGACATACGTTGTCCAGGTCTCGCTGCAGGAGAGCAAGGTACTGAGGACACAGGCTTGATACACTCGGACTTTTATGTTCTGTGTCAGTGCGCCATTTTCCCACATTCAGGTCAGCCATGATCTAATTGAATGGCAGAACAGGCCCGAAGGGCTGAATGGCTATGTTCGTTGTTGCATGAAATCTTCTTACTGCAGTATCACTGATCAGCTTAGGAGCAATGAATGCAATTTCCCTTTAGGAGATACATTCCCATGTTAAACCTGGAGCCTCGCCGGAAATTATGCTCTGAAATGGGCTGCTTTCCCATTCCTGATGTGATCGGGCAGTAAACCTGCCTGTCAAATTGAAATGAGCTCTGGTAGTTAAAGTACCCCAAGGCTGAAATTTTGGCCAGTTAGAGCGTTTTGTCCCTCACCTGCCTGTAACCTGCTCTGGATTAAAATGACCACATCAGATAAGATTTAGCATTGCTTTTTGAAGCTTGGACCTTATTTTGAATTTGACAAAGTTAAGACGGGACGGTCTAAGCCAATACTTAAAATTGGAAGCGCCACTCAAACTTGTTTGATATTGTGCAAAATAAAAAAACTCAACAAAACAGCAATCCTCTTCATCCTCTTGCTTTCATCCTGCTTTTTTTTCATCAAGTGACCGACACGTTTGCAGATTGATTATAATACGAGCAGTGAAAGTTTAGCTTTTATGAAAGCATGCTGTGCGACAGAATCAATTCCCACCACCAAAGATCTGCCTCCCCCTTCCAGGACAAAAGATAAAGTATTGTTCTGAAGTTAAGCGGGTGTTAAAATGCGCATTGGTTAGCAGGAGCGCTCCATGTGAGAAGACCCTGCAGAGATGGGGTGGGCGGGGATAGTAGGGTGTTTGGGGGGGTTGCTTTTGGCAGCATTGATGTGAACCTGCACTTTTACTTGCGACCAAATTAGCTACAGTTGCATAAGTTCAGACTGCTTCGCAGAGGGAAAATCCATTCACAAACCACTAATTAAAAAACTTTCACTGCTGCTTCATCACTGCAACAAAGGTTATGGCGGTTACTGAAGAAATTTCCCTATTCATTGGCCTCCTCATACACACACAGACACATACACATGGACAAAAAGGCATAAAAATTCCCATGCTGCCTATTTTCAAGTGACTCTACAAGTGTTTTTCACAATGAAAGTAACGATTTCCATGGCAGTCTCGGCAAAGACAAGCTTCAAAAATGAATTGCAGTGAGATTATTGGCCGTGACAGGTGAATAACACCCCACCCCCCCCCCCCCTTCCACCTCTTCACATCTTAACTGCGAAATACTTTGCTTCAGTGTCTTAGAAATGATTTCTCGAAAGAAGCGAATGGATTTTATACCTTTTTTATGTCTCATTGAGATGCAAATGCTAAATTGGAACAGACAGACCAGCATTTTAGGAAAAGTAATCTGTAATTTACAATGTTTCAATCTGCTAGATCTGGGCAGAGAGAGGTCACAGAGAAGTTCTGAGCCTTTACATCGGTGGACTCACCAGAAAAAGGCAGACTCACCAAATACCAATGAGACTCGCTAAACATTTGGGAGCCTTACCAAACATCAGGAAATCTCATCAAACAGACTGAAGAAACATCAGTCAGGCTCATCGCACATTAGGGAGACCCACTTAGCATCAGAAGACCAACAAAACATGAGGGAAACTCACCATACACCATTGAGTTAGCAGAATCTTAAAAAAATAGCAAGTTTGGAATAGGTTAAGCATTAGGAGATTACATCCAAATAGAAATAAGTGAATAGTGTATCAAATGTGATATCGCCTTAGCCACTAAAACTATGGAAATGTTATTTTAAGGAAAACAGAGAGAAGGAGAAACTTTTTATATAAATATTTGTACAACTATGGAATGCACGATTGAAGGTAGCATTTGAAGCAGAAACCATATCAATGCTTTAGAATAGGTCAGAGAGATGATTAAAGAAAAGAAGAATAAAGAGAACTATCATCCATTTATTTATTTATCTATCATCTATGACAGACAGTTACTTCACAATCCGTCCAAATCTCCAACAGAAATATCTGACTTAATCGAAGGATAGTTTACAGTGGAACTGTTCCGTGATGTAGTTAAGCATTGAAAAGCTATTTTTAAAAGGATGCTTTTAACACAATCTGCTTCTATAGTCGATTGATCTACCAAAGAACTGTGCCACACAGTGGTAGATGTTGGTTCTTACCCTATAGTCCCTAAATGATGTGTTCTCACTCTTCATCAGATTGTCAAGGAAAGGTAGCAAGCTGCGACCATAAATGGGGAAGGAAAATCAATCAGAGAGCCATCACCTTCTGCCCCCTTATAGAGTACCAGAGGAAACAGACATGGCGTGCATAAAACAGGGAAACCCAAAAAGAGCAGGAATGTGGGAAACATTATTTTTAAATTAGTTTGGATCCATCTGAAACTACACAGCTTTTCTTAGATCTGCTTCCTTTATAATAGGAAACTGGGCACAGCATAGATGCTGCCTTCCTGATAAAGGCTCATTTCCTTGTATATCCAGTGAGTGTATCTTACATCACTTGAAACTTTCCACCGTATGCCAAGTCTAAAGCCAGGCACAGAATTGGGATAGAGGCTGAGACCATGACTTGAGTTTGGATGTTTGCTTTAAAAATATTAACAACTAATGCCTTCACATTATGAGAAACAGAAACAAATGAAAAATCAGACTATCAGAACATGTACTTTTACTATATGCTTTATATTTTAGAAATTTTGGTACAGCCCATTCAAAAAGCAGAATGTCTGGTCTTAAACTGAAATGGAAAGCAACTCAACAAGTGGTTTGAAAGCCTAAAACTCTTCTTAAAAGTGCATTATTCTTCTTTTTCATATGTTAGCTTGCAAGGCATTGTGGGACGACCAGAGTTGTTGTTTACTGAAACTCCACTGAATTCTCTCAAATGACAGGGTTTTTTTTCCGTTATAATGAGAGTCAAAGGGGTTTAACAGTGAAACGAAGGTTTGACCCTGGGATTGAGGGTCACTTAGCATTCCTTATATAGTCCCTTTCAAAACTTAAACCTGCAAATTGGTTTCACACAATTTTTTCTGGTCAAAAATGAGCATAAAGTAAGCAATTTTTAAAAATTCTGTTTTTTGTTCAAACAAGTTCCTATCCTATTTCAGCCTGAGAACTAGTCTGGAGGGAAACACAATATAAAAACAAAGCATTATGTTGCTGCCCAACACAATGTTGTGATGTGACTATATTCAGGAGCAACTTTCTGGATGAGGCACAAAGTGCAAGGGGGAGGGGAAACGGAGAGGCATTGTAAAGCTTTGTCTCCTTTAAGATTTTATTGTCTTCTCAATCTGTTAGTTCGTTGAATACCAACAAAAGCGAACACACAAAGGAATACAGGAAGGCTTTGAATTGAAGCTGCACTTTTTGAAAAAAAGTGGGAACTTGAAGGAGATTGATTCATGAAGAGTAAAAACCATCAGAACCCCAGAACTGTGAAAGCTGAAGATTGTGTTTTCAAATCTGTAAATTATTTTTCTCCCTTTAGATGTAAAATACATAGGTAAAGGACACAGATGGATCCTGACTAGGATAGATTCATGATAACAAACTTTGATGACACACTTGAAAAAAATGTACCATTATTTATTGCTCGTGCAGATTATAAAATAGTTGATTTTGACCTAAGATTGCGAGCTGTGTCTGAGTGCCCCATCAGTAAGTCTGTAATCTTTACCTCTTTCTAGCGTTCACTGGAAACTTATTTTTTCAGCCTTTATGTAGCGGTATTTTGCTTACTCTGTTTTACAGTTTACTTTATCTCCTGAAATGTAAAAGTGTGGGTCTTAAAAGGGGATGTTCATGAATAAAGGCTTGGCAATGTTCTATCTTTGCAAGAGCACGATGTAGTGAAATAAATTGATCATTATTTATTTAAGTCACATGGAAATGGATCATCTTGTCGCTTGTAAGTGGCACCATTATGGAATTGACACTGCACCTTTGCATCCACCCCATGCAAAAACTGCCTTGCCAGTACTTTTTGACAAAGACTGACCTCCTTCAATAGCAAATATGACACAGAATATTTAAAGAAGAAAGATTTGCAATTTATCTAGTGCCTGTCACAACCATAAGATGTCCCAAAGTGCTTTACAACTAAATGAATTTTTTTTTGATGTAAAGTCACTGTTGCAATGGAGAAAATAGCAAGATTTTCTTCCCGCCACAAGATCTGACCAGGACTGTGTCATTTTGACACTGTTGCTTAGTCAATAGCGGCTGAGCCATATGTTGCAGAAAGATCCCAAGTTCAATCCCCACTTGTTCTGTCTGAGATGGGGACTATAATTCACACCATTGTCACTGGGCTTTTGAGAAAATCAAATAGGGTTCCTACTCCTGATCACTGTTCTGTGATCTATGCTGGAAAGTGTGTGTGTAGGGATTAAGGGTGGGGCGGTGGTGGGGGATGCATATAAATTGGGTGAAGCCCCAAGCAACTGAATAGCTGCCAGCACTCAATATTGAGGTTAAAACATGAATAATGGCCTGTTGGGTGAAGGGACCAGCATGTGTGGAACTGTACCCCAGGAAGGTATCAACACACCTTTATAAGAGGAGGAGGTGGGAGAAAAGAGTCGGGAAAGAACACTTCCTTAAAAATAAACAAGATATGAATGGAATTTTGTAAATGTTTGCTACTGAACAACAGTAATTACACATTAGAAATAGTTTACTGCCTATATAAAGTCCTTTGAATTATCCTGAGGACTTGAAATATGTGACATGAATGTAAGTTTGTTCATTTGTACATGTCTACCTACAGTGTGTATGCACAGAGTGTTACTGTGTTATGTGTGGGAGGGTGTCTGTATGTGTTAATGTGCAGTTGCTTGTATTGGTATATTTTTCTGGGTGTAGTTGGATGAATGTGTACAACCATGTATTTGAGTGTGCAAATGCGGTGTTCTCTGTATGGGGTAGCGGATGGCTTTTTAAGGTCCTCGCAACTCTGTTCTGGCCTGCACAGCTGTGGAATAGTGAGTCTAATGCAGCCACAGGCTGCTACAGTTCAGTGAAGCAGGGTGGCCCCCTGCAGCATCACAAACCCCACACACCACGAAAAGCACTTTTACTTCCCCTGAGTGCCTGTGCCATCAGTAATCCTGGCAGCACAAGCTTAGTGTAATGAGAGGAAGGGGATTTACAATCTAAAGAAGCTTTACCTGATGTAGCCTGTGAGCTGCTCATAAACAACAATACAGACTTGCACTTAACTGCTTTGATAAAACGTTTAAGCTATACTAAATCTTACTTATGCTGGTGCCATATCTGGTGAATGTTTTGAACAACACAGTAAAGGAAATGTATACTATTATCAGTGGAGAATAAGGGGCAGGCCTTTTAGGACTGAGATGAGGAAGAATTTCTTCACTCAGAGGGTGCTGAATCTTTGGAATTCTCTGCCCCAGGGGGCTGTGGAGGCTCAGACATTGAGTATGTTCAAGACTGAGATTGAAGGATTTCTACATATTAAAAACATCAAGGGATATGGGGATAGTGCAGGAAAATGGTGTTGAAGTAGAAGATCAGCCATGATCTCATTGAATGGCGGAGTGGGCTTGAAGGGCTGAGTGGCCTATTCCAGCACCTATTTCTTATGTTCTTATGTTCCCGCTGTTTGTAATGGAAAATAATCCTATAACAATGAGGTCCTACAACATGGAAGCTTTGTTTTTTTTTGTCAATATTTGCCTGATTACACTCCCTAGAAGCACCTTGGGACATTTTACAATGTTAAAGGTGCTATATAAATGCAAGCTGCTGCTGTTGTCGTTATTGTTCATGTAAGATCTTAGTCATGCACTGCTATTTTAGTAAAACAGCCATGTTGCGAAATGCACTGGGAAAGCTATTTATTAAAAATGCAATAAACTGTCATTTCTGTCCTGGCTGAAATCAGCTAACTAATGCTGAGTTAGTGGTTTCCGGCTGAGCAAAAGTAGATACAAGACAACTGAGGTCAGCAATCCTGGGCTAGAGAGTCAAAAATTCAGCCAGGATTCCCCGTCCTGATAACTATCCAGTGGAAACCACAGACTTGTGGATGTTTATTGGGGACAAAATTGGAGCTTGGCTGCAACTGTCACTGCCCAGACCCATTAGGAATGGTTAACTGGGTTGGGTATTAGAGGGGCAATAGCTGCTGTGGGTTTGTGCACCACCCTGAGGCACCATCTTCAGGAGAGGAATAAGAAAACTGAGGAAAAATGTAAATACTTGCGCTCCTCCATATAGTATCATCAATTGTGAGTGCAATCAGGATTTGAAAATTGTGAGGGTAATTACAGGAAAAAGTGATCAACTATTGCATAGGACATGACTTCTGAGCTGCTGGGCCTTTGACATATACCATGCAAAGAATTTGGTTGAAGAAAATAAACTATTCAAGGTTCAAACGGCATCTGAAACCCAGATTGGATTATTGTCTTAGCACTTACTGTTAGCTCTCCAGAATCCAGAAAGACAGTTTCAGAATCCTGTCAAATTTTGAAAAATGTGTGAGTAATTATGAAAAAAACATGTATGTGACTTAAAAAGATATAGGCAGGTTAGTGAACAGGGGTAGTGGACTTTGGAAGGGGGAATGAGAGGAAACATATACAAAATGGTAAAAGTTTAAAAGGAGTAGAGGAGTAAAGAGACTTAGGATTTCAGATCTTTAAAAGCCAGAGGAGAAGTTAACTGAGCTATAACAAAAGCATATGTTATCTTAAGTATTAGAAATATGGCATCACATAGAAAAGCAAGGTGACAAGAGGAACTGGGACTCTTTTTATTAGAATAAGGTAGGTCAAGAAGAGATCTATTAGAGAGATTAAAAATTTAGGGGGGCTTTAGTAAAGGAATATAGGAAGAACCATTTCAACTAGTTAGTGCATCAGTAACAAATTTAAGGTCATCATAAGGAGAATGAAGGGGGAGAATAGGAGATTTTTTTTTAAGCAGAGGCTTGTTAGGACATGGAAACAAAGCGGGAAGCAGAATCTGTAATACTTTTTAAAGGGAAGTAGATATAGTTTTGAAAAACAAAACAGAAGAGGTAAAAGGCAGAGGAATAGGACTAAATAGGCAGCTTTTTCAGAAAACTGACACAAGTACGATGGACAAAATGGCTTCCTTCTGTGCTACTAAGTATCATCACCTCATTCCATGACAATATGAAAGGCACAATTCTGCATAGCAATGCCTCATCAGACCCCTTTCCTATCCTGAGTGGCGTGAAACGGGGCTGTGTTCTCGCACCCACACTTTTTGGGATTTTCTTCTCCCTGCTGCTCTCACATGCGTTCAAGTCTTCAGAAGAAGGAATTTTCCTCCACACAAGATCAGGGGGCAGGTTGTTCAATCTTGCCCGTATAAGAGTGAAGTCCAAAGTACGGAAAGTCCTCATCAGGGAACTCCTCTTTGCTGACGGTGCTGCTTTAACATCTCACACTGAAGAGTGCCTGCAGAGTCTCATCGACAGGTTTGCGGCTGCCTGCAACGACTTTGGCCTAACCATCAGCCTCAAGAAAATGAACATCATGGGACAGGACGTCAGAAATGATCCATCCATCAATATCAGCAACCACGCTCTGGAAGTGGTTCAAGAGTTCACCTACCTAGGCTCAACTATCACCAGTAACCTGTCTTTAGATGCAGAAATCAACAAGCGCATGGGAAAGGCTTCCACTGCTATGTCCAGACTAGCCAAGAGAGTGTGGGAAAATGGCGCACTGACACGGAACACAAAAGTCCGAGTGTATCAAACCTCAGTACCTTGCTCTATGGCAGCGAGGCCTGGACAACGTATGTCAGCCAAGAGCGATGTCTCAATTCATTCCATCTTCGCTGCCTCCGGAGAATACTTGGCATCAGGTGGCAGGACCGCATCTCCAACACACAAGTCGTGGGAGTCAGTTGCCAGCATTCGCCAGAGTTGGCGGGCAGCCATAAAGGCGGGGCTAAAGTGTGGCGAGTCGAAGAGACTTAGCAGTTGGCAGGAAAAAAGACAAAAGCACAAGGGGAGAGTCAACTGTGTAACAGCCCAGACAAACAAATTTTTCTGCAGCACCTGTGGAAGAGCCTGTCACTCTAGAATTGGCCTTTATAGCCCCTCAAGGCACTGCTTCACACACACTGACCACCTCCAGGCGCTTACCCATTGTCTCTCGAGATAAGGAGGCCAAAGAAAGAACAAGAGGACACAAATTTAAGATCATCATAAGGAGAATGAAGGGGGAGAATAGGAGATTTTTTTTAAGCAGAGGCTTGTTAGGACATGGAAACAAAGCGGGAAGCAGAATCTGTAATACTTTTTAAAGGGAAATAGATATAGTTTTGAAAAACAAAGCAGAAGATGTAAAAGGCAGAGGAATGGGACTAAATAGGCAGCTCTTTCAGAGAACTGACACTAGTGCGATGGACGAAATGGCTTCCTTCTGTGCTGTAGCAGCCTATGATTATAGAGAGGTCAATATAAATTTCTGGATTTCAATCTAGAAACTCATACAAGAATGAAGAAAGAAAGAGCTTGCATTTATATGTGAAACTAAAGACACATGCTTTAGAAAGCAGCAGCCAGATAATCACCTCAAAAAATGGCAGAATAAATTACTCAATTTGTATTTTATATTACTTTTGAGAAGTTGTAGAAGCATGATTTTTTGAAAAGATTTAATGAAGCTGAGTTAAATTATTCAAAGATTGGATGTAACAAGTGGCTGCATTGTCTACTGCTCTCCTGTATTTTACTGAACGTTCCCAATTTGGTATTCAGGATGACTATCATGCAGAGATGCTATCCCCATGGTAACAACTTGGACTGTTCTGAGATGTTACCATAATCACACACTTCTCTTACCTCCACTGCAGGACACAAAGCCTTTACATATTGATTCCCCAACGCGACTCCTCCTCCTGCTATTCAATTTCACTGCACTTCTGAAATAACTAATTGTGTAAGATACTTTGAGATGGATCAAACTGAAAGAATATAAACAAAGGTATTATTGTGGTAGTATTAGTCCCTTGAATTACACAGCCTATTCCTCTTATAAGATTTTCTGACAAAATAAACTTGCTCTTGTCAGTGAATTCCCATGCTATGATTAATATTGGTCCAAATCTTTGTACACAGGAGTAAGCCAGTGCCAAGACACTTGACTTTAACAACCCGTGGAGCACAGTACAGTAAGTATCAAAAATCAAATGAAACTTTATTAGACATTTAATAGTTACAAACATCTCTTGCAGCGCAAAAGGTTTCAGATCACTTCAAACGTTGAAGCCTGTAACTCAAGAAAGAAAAATAAATGCTCTTTCCAAGTGAAACATCTTGCTGTGAAGGGGGCACCAGTCTGCTTTGGGGGAGATTTTGGTTGGGCTCAGTTCATGGAGCAGTCATTTCACAGAGAGCTTAATTTCACAGTTGCCACACTGGTTGCCAAAAATGATTGTGATGTGGTTTTTCATGGAGATCTTTTGTGTTTTTGAAAAGAAAGAGATTTATGAAAGGGTTTATTTAATCCCTGACAAGATCAATAATGTAATGATCCCACTGCATTACCTGTCTCAGCATTCAGCATCACTGTTCACAAACCCAGTAAAGGACACAGACGTCATTTTGCTGATGGCAATGCTCCCTATTTTTCTCCAGTTCTCTTCCTTTTTCTCTCTTGACAGTGAGGAAATACCGTTCAATAAATACCAGCCGTCCTCTTGGTACCTTGTCCAATTGAATCATTTTTATTTTGGCAACCTAGTGAGTATTGGCAGATGATTTAACTGTGGAGGGCCTCACTCAACATCCATATCTGTACATAAGTTACTGGACAGACATCAGTGTTGGGAACCCATGACCAGTCTTCCCTTCCCTATCTCAGAGGTGCTGGGTCAATGGAAGCCCCACAACTGTTGACCAAACCGATTGATTACTCAGTGCAAATCAGATTGAAGCTGAGACATTTCTGGCCTGAATGGATTAGGACCACACTGTTTACCTACTACATTGTTCTTTTAGTAGCCCGATATCCTTTCTCCCCATGGCAACATAGTTGAATTGAGAGATTCATCAGACTGATGAGCCTGTGTTCCACCGCTCCATGGCACCACACATTGGAGACTCAATGCACTGCTTCACCACAAGTAGTGTGTATTAGATAAATTGCATCAATAAATGAATAGAAAAGTAGTGAGACACAGAAGGTAACAGACAACATAGGTCAAAAGTTTCCAATGCACCAGATTCATGTGGAGTATAAACACCAGCACAGAAGAGATGGGCCAAAAGGCCTATTACTGTGCTGTATATTCCACATAATTGCCTTAATGTGCTCATGGCAGCCAGTGCCACAATCTGATTGGCTAGAATTTGCTTCAGTTTGTTTCAATTCGTAGCTTGTGGTTATCATCAGACCTCAAGCAGGAAATAGTCCTTGATCTCTCCCTCCTTGAGGTGAGGGTGCTGAGTGGTAGAAGAGTAGCTCCCTATACCATTTCTGTTCCCACAATCTCCAATCTCAGATTTTAAAGCTGGCAGGAATAAGCAAGTCAGCCATCCAGGGGAAGGATGAAGAGGCCCTCCGGGTGAGCCTCCCCTGTCCTGGTTTCATCTTTCCCTCCCCGCCATGTAACTGCAAGGTAGTGGGAGACCAAGGGTCATCCAATCTTTCCCCACTCACATCCGCTCTGTACCCTGTTCCTGCTCAAAATGGGAGGAAAATGGTCGTCCAGCACTTAAATAAGGCCCAGAATTACAATACCCAGGGCCTGGGGTTGCCAACCATCCCAGATTATCCTGGATTTTCCAGAAATTAAGGATTAATCTCCTGGACACTACTTCCAGCAACCCTGGATCAAAAGATATGGGGAAAAAGTGGGAACAGGGTACTGAATTAGACGATCAGCCATGATCTTTGTTGAATGGTGGAGCAGGCCTGAAGGGCCAAACGGCCTACTCCTGCTCCTATTTTCTATAGAGAAGAATTATTGGGGTATTAAAAAAATGTTTTCTTCTTCATTTTCTTTGAACACTTTCATTTATTTGTTACTAAAATGTCGGTTGATGGGGGATAAGACTGATTTACAATCAAGAACCATCCAATCAGTTAATGAGGTGTCTATTCACTTTCCATTGAACATGGGAAGGAGGAGTACTGCAAGATTAATCATGTCGGGCAAACAATGGCAGGAGCATGGGCATGGGGCAGTTGGAAGTAGGAGGGTCATGTGACCATACCCCCAGGAATATATCCAGCCAGAGTTGACAACCCTGTCTGTTTGCTCCTTCCTCTGTCCACCCAAAACCTCTACGGTTTCAAATTTGTTTTTGCTCAATGTTTGCAAACGTACATTTTCCAACCGGGATTATTGGATAAGAATTCAAAGCCCTGATTTTGACTCCCTACAGGTGTCATGCAGACAGGGGCTGACTCGGACTAGAAACCGCCTGCTTTTTGCAGCATGAGGCCTGAGAAATTTTAACTGTTGTGCCTCACCTGCATGGGCCCCTATCAGCTTCCCACCCAGTGGGCATTAGCGGGATTTTGAGACACAGAATACAGCTACCGGGGTCCCAAAGGAACGGTCCTGGGCAGTTCGGCAGACTGTCGGGATGGCCTTATCGCCAATGGGATGGGGAGGGAAGTCCAGGCATTTCTCGGCCTCTTCTGACCACCGGGTTAACCAGGTAGGGAAGTTTGATGGCGGTAAGATCCCACTGATGTCATTGGAGCCCAATCTTCATATATAAAGAAGGACCCCACTGATTTCCAGTGGCTGTCCAGCATGCCTGCTCAAAAGAGCAGGTTAAAATTATTATCGGAAGGCAGCAGGATTGGATGGGGGGGTTTTGGATGCAGGTGGTAGGGTGGTGGGGGACTATGTTATTGCAGCTATTTTAACTGATCATCCTCCTGCTACACTTCAGAAGTTGTCCATTGGCGCAGTGTGCTTTGGGAGATCTTGAGGACATTGTAAGGTCACATATGAAATGAAAGTTCTTTCCTCTTTCTTAATCGACAAAAGTAGTAACAATGTGACAAGAATGGGAAATCACCTTTATAGAAAGCTTGCAAAATTTTCTGAAGAAGATGCAGAAGGTTTTACTGCAAGCTTTGTTGTGTAAATTAGGTTTATATATACTATCAAGGTAATGTGGGCGTTACCACATCCTGTTTACAGTTAGCCAAAAATTGTAGGGGGAATACCTAGGGAAATAGTTAACCTCCTCAATTGGTTTATTTACCAAAAGGGAGATTTGCTATGCTGAGTTAAACCCAGGAATAGAAGATTACGAGAGAATGTTCAGGTAAGATTGGGTGAGATTTTAACTCACTGAAAACCCATCCACTTACACTGAGTTAAAATCAGGTCCTTTGGCCAGAATTTGACCTGAGTCAAAGAACTTCCGCCGCTGGGACCGAAAGCAGGTTCTGAGCCTGCGCGGGTGGATGGCCCGACCCCAAGGGTGATTTTACTAGTGGCGGCCAATTAAAAGGCCGCTGCTGGGGCTACTGTCCAATTAAGGATGGCGGCCTGCATCTCAGAGCTGCTGGCCCAATCAGAGATCCAGCAGCTCGGTAGCCTCAGCGGTGCCACCAATAGAGGCGGCTGCTGCTGAGGCTGCAGGATGAAGGAGAGGGCGCCTTCATGTTGAGGCACCCTTGAAGGGTCCGTAAGAATTTTTTAATGTGCCAGGGCCAAGCAGGCAGGACCCAGTGATTGGAGAGGTGAACCTTCCAGCAGTAGCATCGGAGCTGCGGGAGTGGCCATTGCCGCTGGTGGGGGGGCCCTCTGTGCGCCATGGAGCATCCAGAAAGAAGGAAGGCCCCACTCCACCCACCCCCACCAGGATGCCCCTGGGAGACCTCCCCAATGCTAGTAAAATGTCGGCGGGTGTATATCATGGTTGTTGCTAGATTCTCTAGCCAGTGGAAAAGCCCCTGGAAAGGACAGGATTACCCCTGAAATAATCAAGAGTGCCAAGCCTGCTATACTCTCAGCACTCCATGAACTGCTTTGCCTGTGCTGGGATGAGGGAGCAGTACAACAGGACATGCGCGATGCCAATATCATCACCCTCTATAAGAACAAGGGTGACCGCGGTGACTGCAACAGCTACCATGGAATCTCCCTGCTCATTTTAAACAGACTCCAGAAGCTGGCTGAGCATGTCTCCCCTGAGCCATAGTGTGGCTTTCGAGCAGAGAGAGCCACCATTGACATGCTGTTCTCCCTTCACCTGCTACAGGAGAAATGCCACGAACAACAGATGCCCCTCTACGTTGCCTTCATTGATCTCACCAAAGCCTTTGACCTCGTCAGCAGATGTGGTCTCTTCACACTACTAGCAAAGATTGGATGCCCACCAAAGCTACTAAGTATCATCACCTCATTCCATGACAATATGAAAGGCACAATTCAACATGGTGGCTCCTCATCAGACCCATTTCCTATCCTGAGTGGCGTGAAACAGGGCTGTGTTCTCACACCTACACTGTTTGGGATTTTCTTCTCACTGCTGCTCTCACATGTGTTTAAGTCTTCAGAAGAAGGAATTTTCCTCCACACAAGATCAGGTGGCAGGTTGTTTAACCTTGCCCGCCTTAGAGCGAAGACCAAAGTACGGAAAGTCCTCATCAGGGAACTCCTCTTTACTGACGATGCTGCATTAACATCCCACACGGAAGAATGTCTGCAGAGAGTCATCGACAGGATTGCAGCTGCCTGCAACGAATTTGGCCTAACCATCAGCCTCAAGAAAACAAACGTCATGGGACAGGACGTCAGAAAAGAGACAGAAGTGTAAGGAGAGAGCCAACTGTGTAACAGTCCCGACAACCAATTTTATCTGCAGCACCTGTGGAAGAGTCTTGTCACTCCAGAATTGGCCTTTATAGCCACTTCAGGCGCTGCTCCACAAACCACTGACCACCTCCAGGCGCTTACCCATTGTCTCTCGAGCCAAGGAGGCCAAAAAAGAAGTGATTGGCCACAATTGAATTAGTTGCCTGCCTGCCTCCAGTCGGTGGCTGGCTGCGCAGCTGCCATTCCCACTTCTAGCGATATCCCGTGTTGCCGGAAAGACATTGGGCTTCTCTCCCGATGCCTTCCACTGCTATTTTACAAGCCCTCCCACCTCCCAGCTCATATCCAGAGGACTGGTAAAATTCTAGCCTTTGTGTCGAGGTCACATGTTACCCTGAAGACATACTGGTAAGATAATCTAGTTTACCAATTCTCCACACTGGCATGGCTTATTCTGAGAAATAATTCAGATTTATTAAAGCGTGTGCAGCTGGACTAAGTTAAGGGAGCGTCAGTTTGTGCAGCTGTGCCACTCAAAGTGAAAGATATCAGTGTTGATTTTTAATTTGCCATCCTGCCTTAAAACTGGTTGCAGATTGGCCATCCCTTGTAGCGACTGTCCGATTTTCATTTCCATCGATTCCCATAGAACTGATAATTTAGGTGGTTTCCATAAAGGACACCGACTGCATCACCAGATTTAGGCCTGGCCAGTAAGTAAAATAACCTACCCCATTAGGCCGAACAAATGGAACACTTGGTCACATTTAGCATCCAGTATTAGCATTACACACTTTAGGAAGCACTTTAGAAACAGTACAGGACAGATGGAAAGTAAATCTTGTTTTGCCTCTCCCCCCATCGTGACAGCACTTTTGGGAGTGGGACTGGTGGTATGCAGAACTCAACCAAAGATTTTACCAGTTGCACTTGTTACACAGAAGCGGCAAGTAAGTCTGCTTGAAGCAAGTGCTTTATCTTTATTAGGGCTGTAAGTGGATCCCAAATGGTACTTGATAGAACAAATGGGAAAGTTATTGGAAGGGATTCTGAGAGACAGGATTTATCTGGAAAGGCATGGTCTGATTAGGGATAGTCAGCATGGCTTTGTGCGTGGGAAATCATGTCTCACGAATTTGATTGAGTTTTTCGAGGAGTTGACCAAGAGGATTGACAAGGGCAGGGCGATGGACGTTGTTTACATGGACTTTAGCAAGGCCTTTGACAAGGTCCCGCATGGTAGGCTGGTCCAGAAGGTTCGAACACATGGGATCCAGGGTGAGCTAGCAAATTGGATACAAAATTGGCTTGGTGATATGTGGCAGAGGGTGGTAGTGGAGGGTTGTTTATCAGATTGGAGGCTGGTGACCAGTGGTGTGCCGCAGGGATCGGTGCTGGGCCCTCTGTTGTTTGTCATATATATTAATGATTTGGATGTGAATGTAAGGGGCATGATTAGTAAGTTTGCAGGTGACACCAAAATTGGTGGTATAGTGGACAGTGAAGAAGGTTGTCTAAGGTTACAACAGGATATAGATCAACTGGGAAAGTGGGCAAGGGAGTGGCAAATGGAATTTAATGCAGACAAGTGTGAAGTGATGCATTTTGGGAAGTTAAACCAGGGCAGGACATATACAGTGAATGGCAGGGCCCCGGGAGTGTTGTTGAGCAGAGAGACCTTGGGGTGCAGGTACATAGTTCCCTGAAAGCGGCATCACAGGTAGACAGGGTGGTGAAGAAGGCGTATGGCATGCTTGCCTTCATCGGCCGAGGCATTGAGTACAAGAGTTGGGGCGTCATGTTACAGTTGTACATAACGTTGGTTAGGCCGCATTTGGAGTACTGTTTGCAGTTC
This sequence comes from Heterodontus francisci, assembly GCF_036365525.1. Taxonomy (NCBI): domain Eukaryota; kingdom Metazoa; phylum Chordata; class Chondrichthyes; order Heterodontiformes; family Heterodontidae; genus Heterodontus; species Heterodontus francisci. Next base: position 89,907,554 of record NC_090383.1, on the reverse strand, counting down.
TGGTCGCCGCACTACAGGAAAGATGTGATTAAGCTAGAGACGGTGCAGAAAAGATTCACAAGGATGTTGCCTGGTTTGGAGGGCTTGAGTAAAGAGAGATTGGATAGGCTGGGTCTGTTTTCCCTGGAGCGAAGGAGGCTGAGAGGGGACATGATAGAGGTATATATAATTATGAGAGGCATAGATAGGGTAAATAGCCAGAGTCTGTTTCCCATGGTAGGAGTGACTAAAACTAGAGGGCATAGATTTAAGGTGAGAGGGAGGAGGTTTAAAGGGGATCAAAGGAGTAATTTTTTCACACAAAGAATAGTGGGTGTCTGGAATGAGCTGCCTGAGGAGGTGGTGGAGGCAGGAATAGTAGCAACATTTAAGAGGCATCTGGACAGGTACTTGAATGAGCAAGGCATAGAGGGATATTGAATTAATGCAGGCAGGTGGGATTAGTATAGATAGGCATTATGGTCGGCATGGACGCGATGGGCCAAAGGGCCTGTTTCTATGCTGTACGACTCTATGACCCTATAAAAAAAATAAATGGTGTTTGGGGAATGGCACAACTGAGGCAAAAAAAAATTCAGTTCACCACCTAGGCCAGACCAGCATATAGCATGCTAATGAAGCAGCAATGGGCTGCTTTGAAATCCCACTGACTCTGTAAACAGGGGTCCCAGTAGTGCCATTCCTGACAGGGGTGCAGATCCCATAATTGGGCTGGGGGTGAGCTTGGTGCCCAAGTAGTGGTGCTGAATGCTGCCAGGAGGCAGGAACTGACTGCTGAATACAATTCTCAAAGGCAGACGGTACCCATTGCCATTGCCTTGCAAAATATAGGAGGCAGGAAATCAGAGGGCCAACAGCCTCACAGCACAGAGAAGAGGTCAAATGGCCAATGAACCTGTTCTGACACAATAACCCTATTTGCCAAAACATTTTCTTCACCATTACCATGACTTGATGGCTCCCGCATTCTGCACTAAGAACACAAGAAATAGGAGTAGAAGTAGACCATATGGCCCATCAAGCATGCTCCCCCATTCAATACAATCATGGTTGATCTTGGGCTTCAATTCCACTTTCCTGCCCATTCCCCATATCCCTTGATTCTCTGCGAGACCAAAAATCTGTCTATCCCAGCCTTAAATGTATTCAATGATGGACCATCCACAACCCGCTGGGGTAGAGAATTCCAAAGATTCACAACCCTTTCAGTGAAGTAATTTTTCCTCATCTCAGTCCTGAATGATTGGCTCCTTATCCTGAGACTGAGCCCCCACGTTCTAGATTCCCCGACCAGTGGAAACAATCTCTCAGCTTCTACCCTATCAAGCCCTTTCAGAATCTTGTACGTCTCAATTAGATCACCTCTCATTCTTCTAAACTCCAGAGAATATAGGTCCAATTTACTCAGCCTCTCATCATAGGACAACCCTCTCATCCCAGGGACCAATTTAGTAAACCTTCGCTGCACCGCTTCCAGTGCAAGTATATCCTTTCTTAAATGTGCAGACCAAAACTGCACACGGTATTCCAGCTGCCGTCTCACCAAAGCCCTCAACAATGTGATCTGCGATTTCAAAACTGTCTTCTGGCCCTCCACAGCCCATTAACAAGCTCCACAAGGAGCTTAATGGGCAGTTTATTGGAGGCAAGTGGGTTCCCGGTTCCTCCGCAACCCGCTCTCGCTTTGAAAATAGCAACGTATCCCAGAGGCGTCGGGACACTGACCCGCCATCTGGGAGCACAATTTTCAAAGTGTGCCCACACAAATCTCACATCCCCACGGAAGATCCCGGCCCTGTTCTCAGTCTCACCCCTCCTACCAAATTAAGAAGGGAAAAACTGACTGCAATTCCCTGAATTGCACACTATCCTGTAACTCCTGTGGAAAATATACATGGATAGGTGCCAGGCGATGACAGTCTTCGGCTCAACTGCGATGTGCCTACCATGGGCACAGCCACTGTCAAGGCTGGCACTTGAAGAAATTCCCACTGAGATATTTGCTGGACTGTGGATGGTGCCTACATCTCTAAACTGCAAAATGGAGCTAAAGCCTTTGGAAAAGAAGAGAAAATTAGTGAGAAGAAGGAAAATAAATAGAATCATAGCATCTTATAGCACAGGAGACCATTTTTGGCCCATCATGCCTGTGTTGGCTCCTTGAAAGGGCTATCTAATTAATCCCACTCCCAAGCTCTATGTCCATAACCCTACAAAACTTTCCTTTTCAAGTATATATCCAATTCCCTTTTGAAAGTTACAATTGAATCCGCTTCCACTAGCCTTTCAGTCACTGCATGCCAGATCAAAGCAACTTGCTGCTTAAAAAAATGCTCATGATTTTCCTTCAGGTTCTTTTGTCAACTAACTTAAACCTGTGTCTTCTGGTTACTTACCCTTCTGCCAGTGGAACCAGTTTCTCCGTATTTACTCCATCAAAACCCTTCAAAATTTTGAGCACCTCGAAATCTTTCTTTAACTTTCTTGGCCTTGAGGAGAACAATCCCAGCTTCTCTCGTCTCTTCCCATAACTGAAGTCTCTCACCCTCAAAATCATTTGAAAAGAATTTAAAACAACTATACATTGACAAGCAGCAGCACTTTACAGTTGCATAAGACAAAAACTTTTCCTTGTGCTCCAACAATTTGCCCTGAGAATCTTTGTTTAATTCTTCTTCTTCTTCTTTGGCCTCCTTGTCTCGAGAGACAGTGGGTATGTGTCTGGAGGTGGTTAGTGGTTTGTGGAGCAGCACCTGGAGTGGCTATAAAGGCCAATTCTACAGTGACAGACTCTTCCACAGGCGCTGCAGATAAAATTGGTTGTCGGGGCTGTTACACAGTTGGCTCTCCCCTTGCACTTATGTCTTTTTTTCTGCCAAATGCTAAGTATCTTCAACTCGCCACTCTTTAGCCCCGCCTTTATGGCTGTCCGCTAGCTCTGGCGATCACTGGCAACTGACTCCCACGACTTGTGGTCAATGCTTAAATCAGTACTTGCAAAAATGTGAGGGCTTCAACTATTACACTGACAATGTCTTTCTGTTGTCTCTTTTTTCACCTTTAGTGCTCTCTGTTTAAAGTGGGCCTGAGGCAGGAGTTGGGTTTGAGACTCAGATGCTCACCTCGGACATTTGCTTCTGATAATTCTGAGGCAACAAAATCGCCACATTTACCATCCAAAGCTGGTGCTGTTTTCTGCAGTTAAACTGTTGGCTGATTGGTGCAGTAAATGGCCTATGGGGTCACTCAAGCAGAGCAGTCCTGTTGACAAACAAGCATCACCCTCCCTCCCCCATCTGATTCCTACACATTACACCCTGTTGATTCAAATAAAAGATGGAGCAAAACAGTGCAACACTGCATGAAATTACCCTCAGATTGTTATACTACCCGTGTCTTTATTGTCCCTTTCTTCTCCTGTGGAGTGAATCTGCAGTGGATGGGGTTAAATAGCAATTCTTTGTCTGACAACAATGACAGAGATTGACAGGTCTGGTTAAATGATTTACCAGTGAGTGTTAGCCTTTCACTAAAATTCAGGAGAGAGCGAACAGGATGTGAGGATCTGAAATGGATAGCCCGGGGATTGCCATACATGAAGAGAATAACAAGAAAAAGCACCTAAATGTCCTGACGGCTCAGTGTGTTTTCGCAATGAGTGACTAAACCATACAAGCCAGAAAGATCCAAGGTTTAAGTCCCAGTCTGCATTAAATTAGGTGATAGCAGACCAGACAGAGCAGTAACACCCAGGTTTAGGAGGGAAGCAATTGGTCAGGGTTCTGCTGCTTATCATTATTCACCAATCCCTGCTGACAATGTGGATCTGTGGGACATTGAGTAAGAACAGGATTGAGCTCATCTCTGATGCCTCTTATGTTGAGTTTAGCCAGCTCATACTCACTATCAAAGCTCACACATGAGTAATGGCCACTTAGGTACTGCATTGGGAGATGACTGGTGCTGTGCTGTAAACATTTTTGGCGAGGAAGGGGGAAAACATTATTATTGTTGAGGAAAGTTCCTCCGTAAAAACAAATTGACTATGGGATATTAAGAGAGAACCACAATTTTTATATTATATTGAGTTGAAGAGCAAATAATGGGATCTCCAAATGACTTAGGCAGCAAGTAGCTTGGAGAAGGTTCCTAGCGGGTAATCTCATACCATAGAGCTGGGTCCCATTGTAGAAGCAACATCAGGAGAGGAAAAAATTGGCAAGGAATAAAAGATTTTTTGTAAAGGAAAAAATGGCTCCCAAATAGATGTCTTTCTTATGTGAAACCTGACAGTGAATGCTGACAAGCTATACAACTGTGGGGTCATGATAAATGAGTGTAATCCGGTCTATACCTGATGTTCACACATGTATATTTTTCAATAGGAGCTGCTGAAGAGGATTCCTGGCCCATTTACCTTCACTACCTTGGGTCAGTGCCACCAATAGTAGCACCCTAAATTGTTGCCTGAGCTGAGATTAACTGAATCAGCACAGACGAGGATTGAATCTGGACCTTCCTGGTATCACATCAGGCAGTGCATTTACCTACTGAGACATCAAGGAGCTGTGTCATGGGAATAGGCTGTATGTGGAACCCTGTGGTAGTAACTGGCTTTGCATCCAGCATACTAAACAAAGCACCCCCCCAAGACCCCCACCCTCTGCCAGATCTTTAAAATCAGCCTGAATTAAGCATTTAGAACACTGACCCTCTCACAGGGAGTGTGCACAATGGTGGCTGGAGGGGTTGTAGTGCATGGTGCTAATGGAATCCTTGGAAGGGACTGCAGCGGCCACTTAATTAAATCTGACCGCTCAAAAGTAGCTGGCCATATGTGGGAGCAAAAAAATAGTTTCAGGCTTCCAAAAGACTCGTGCCAGTGAAAGGTGCATAAAGCTGAAATGGAAGTGCCTGTCAGAAACTAGAAAGAGAAATAAATATACATGGAGGCAGGAAACAGAATCCATTAGCAAGTGATCAAGCAGCACTGGACTTGAGCACCCTGTTTGAGCACTGCTGAAGTGGAGGTGCAGTTGTTTGAGGTGAGTGAGAGGCAGATTGTCCTGTTTAGCACTTTCAAGGTGTCTACACCAGTTTAGAGTAGAGCATCTGGCAATGTGGGTTAGTGCTGTGCACAGTACCCGCAGGATTTGGCTACAGATGCAGGAGAAGATGCTGACTTTAAGAATGCTGTCATGGTAGAATTGACCATTCATATATCCAAGCTAGATAGTCTAAGTATATGTGCCACAAAATATTGCCTGCCACCCTGCAAAAATTTCAAGTCGGCCCATACAAAGCCCTCAGATGGCCTTACTGCTCTTTCATTGTTTACTGCTCCTACCCATTCTCCATGAGGCTACACATTCAAGCTACAATTTACAAGTGAAACCCTTAGCCTACCGATATCTTAACAGGGCTTCACACATCATTCCAAATAAACCTAGCTGTATGATGCATAAACACTGATATATCCAGCGATTCCTTCCATTGTGGGCCTACATTGAAGCCTACAGTACAGAAACCAATTGATCCCAGAAGGTTCAAGTGTCATTGGAAGAGGAGCCATAAGCAATTCTGAAAAGACAATTTTTTTTTTACCTGATTGCCTTTGGTGCAATAACAAATTTGTTTTTTTATTCAGTCATGGGATGTGGGCGTCGCTGGCTAGGCCAGCATTTATTGCCCATCCCTAAAGGCCTGCTACCTGTTCCGAAACCGACAGGACCCGACAACACGCGTTGGGTTCGGGTCGGGTCAGGCCCCTCTTCTGGGTCTGGCCTTTGGGCTCGGGTCGGGTTGGGCCGGGTCCGGGTTGGGCCAGACACACACGGCAAGTGCTCTGCTGGTAAGTATTAAAATTTAAAAACTTACCTGAGCTGGAAGTCCAGGACGTCAAGCAGGGAAACTGAGTCTGCGCAGTGAGCGAGAGACATCTCTATGATGTCATTGCGCACACGCTGCAGCTTCCTGGAGGTTCCAAGTCGGAAGGTAAGTAAAAGAATGGTTGGGTCAGGCTCGGGTCAGGTCGGGGTCAGACTCGGGTCAGATTGGGTCGGGCGTGGGCAAAATTGGAGGGACTCGGGCTGGGTCGGGCTCGGGTCCGCTGTGGTTCGGTCAGGTTCGGGTCGAGTTCTTTTTCCTTGATCTCAACACGCTTTTACCCATCCCTAATTGCCCTTGAGAAGCTGGTGGTGAGCAGCCTTTTGGAACTCCTGCAGTCCATGTGGGGCAGGTACACCCACAGTGCTGTTAGGAAGGTAGTTCCAGGATTTTGACCCAGCGACAGTGAAGGAATGGTGATATAGTTCCAAGTCAGGATGGTGCGTGACTTGGACTGAAACTTGCAGGTGGTGGTGTTCCCATACATCTGCTGCCCTTGTCGATCTGGGTGGTAGAGGTCGTGGGTTTGGAAGGTGCTGTTGAAGGAGCCTTGGTGCGTTGCTGCAGTGCATCTTGTAGATGGTACATACTGCTGCCACTGTGTGTCGGTGGTGGAGGGAGTGAATGTTTGTGGATGGGGGTGCCAATCAAGCGGGCTGCTTTGTCCTGAATGGTATTGAGCTTCTTGAGTGTTGTTGGAGCTGCACCCATATAGGCAAGTGGAGAGTATTCCATCACACTCCTGACTTGTGCCTTGTAGATGGTGGACAGGCTTTGGGGAGTCAGGAGGTGAGTTACACACCGCAGGATTCCTGGCCTCTGACCTGCTCTTGTAGCCACGGTATTTATATGGCTACTGCAGTTCAGTTTCTGGTCAATGGTAACGCCTAGGATGTTAATAGTGGGGGATTCAGCGATCATAATGCCATTGAACATCAAGGTGAGATGGTTAGAGTCTATCTTGCTGGAGATGGTCATTGCCTGGCACTTCTGTGGCACGAATGTTACTTGCTACTTATCAGCCCAAGCTTGGATATTGTCCAGGTCGTGCTGCATTTCTACACGGACTGCTTCAGTGTCTGAGGAGTCGTGAATGGTGCTGAACATTGTGCAAATCATCAGCGAACGTCTCCACTTCTGAACTTATGATTGAAGGAAGGTCATTGATGAAGCAGCTGAAGATGGTTAGGCCTAGGATACTACCCTGAGGAACTCCTGCAGTGATGTCCTGGAGCTCAGATGATTGACCTCCAACAACCACAACTATCTTCCTTTGCGCTAGGTACGACTCCAACTAGCGGAGGGTTTTCCCCGATTCCCATTAGCTCCAGTTTTGCTAGGGCTCCTTGATGCCATACTCGGTCAAATGCTGTCTTGATGTCAAGGGCAGTCACTCTCACCTCACCTCTTGAGTTCAGCTCTTTTGTCCACGTTTGAACCAAGGTTGTAATGAGGTCAGGAGCTGAGTGGCCCTGGCGGAACCCAAACTGAGAGTCTCTGAGCAGGTTATTGCTAAGCAAGTGCCACTTGATAGCACTGTCGACGACACTTTCTATCACTTTATTGAAGATTGAGAGTAGACTGATGGGGCGGTAAATTGGCCAGGTTGAATTTGTGCTACTTTTTGTGTGCAGGACAGACCTGGGCAATTTTTCACAATGCCAGGTAGATGCCAGTGTTGTAGCTGTACTGGAACAGCTTGGCTAGGGGTGCAACGAGTTCCAGAGCACAGGTCTTCAGTACTATTGCCGGAATGTTGTCAGGACCCATAGCCTTTGCAGAATCTAGTGCCTTCAGTCGTTTCTTGATATCACATGGAGTGAATCGAATTGGCTGAAGACTGGCATCTGTGATGCTGGAGACTTCAGGAGGAGGCTGAGATGGATCATCAACTCAGCACTTCTGGCTGAAGATTGTTGCAAATGCTTCAGCCTTATATTTTGGACTGAGGTGCTGGTCTCCCCCATCATTGAGGATGCGGATATTTGTGGAGCCACCTCCTCCAGTGAGTTGAGTAATGTTAGTTTAGTAATGGACAATGACGGACAGAAAAAGACACTCTGGTCCATCCAGCCTGTTCCACACAGTTGTAGCACCTTACAACTTATGACCATTATGACTAAACACTTCTTCCCTCAGCCCCCACAATAACATCATCAACAAAGTGCATTTTTATAGCATCCTTAACAGAAAAATGTCCCAATGTCATGTGGGAAGAGTGACAGGGGAGAGGGTGAAAGGCTTGTTTTCCAGTGCTGTTGAGAAACATTGAGAGATGAAGCGCTGTAGTCACACTTGCTGCCCTTGTGAGGTCTTTGCACCTTTTTGTACATTAAACCCAGGTTCTGGGTATGATGTCAGTGGCACTGACTCCGGCTAGGCCTGCTGGATAGTTGCTCCTGCAGGTGCTAGGAAGTATTGCCTCCTTTTTTGCCTTGACTTCCTCCACCAGGTCCTCCAGGGAAACACTTGGAAACCTGTTGGGTGCAGCTCTGTGACGCTTCACCACAGTGAGAATTCCATATCCAATGCAGCAGGAAAGCAGGAAATGTAACCTTGCTTTCAGAGGTGGATTCCTGCCTTAAGTAGACCGTGGAAGGCCCACTGGAAATTGTGCAGAGAGAATGGGCGGGCTACCCATTTCTCCACTCGATCAGGTCAGCACCTCGTCAATCACAGTAAAATGAGCTGTGGGAAATAAAATTATCTGAGGCTCATGCTGGACACATCATGGGGGTCTGTTGCTTGCATTGCCAAATTTTCTCCCTGAATTAAACCCGGGACTTCTGTCTCTGGTTGCAGCTGATCTCCTTGGCATGCCTTCACACATCTTGTACCATTTACACCCATAATTTAAAGTAACACCCAATTCTAATATTAAATTTTTGCTAACTGGCACAAGACTCTGTAATCTTGTTGAACCTGAGCTTCAGTTTAGTTTAGTTTAGAGATACAGCACTGAAACAGGCCCTTCGGCCCACCGAGTCTGTGCCGACCATCAATCACCCATTTATACTAATCCTACACTAATTCCATATTCCTACCGCATCCCTACCTGTCCCTATATTTCCCTACCACCTACCTATACTAGGGGCAATTTATAATGGCCAATTTACCTATCAACCTGCAAGTCTTTGGAATGTGGGAGGAAACCGGAGCACCCGGAAGAAACCCACGCAGACACAGGGAGAACTTGCAAACTCCACACAGGCAGTACCCAGAATTGAACCCGGGTCGCTGGAGCTGTGAGGCTGCGGTGCTAACCAGTGAAAACTTGCATTGGAAGAGCCCTTTTTCATATCCCTTCTTTTCTAATGATCTTTCTATTCTGTGTACTCTTCCAAATGGTTTACATACAGCCAGTATTTTGGTGATTATTGCTGCTCCTTTTGTTTGAACAAAAATATTTCCGACATCGTTTGATGCCAAAAAAGGAACAAGACCCAAAATAAAACAGAGAGGAAAGCACAAAGCATACGTTAAAAAAAAACAAAATCTCAAACAGATTCTGCTCCTCTGCACATGGAGCTTCCTGTTAAATCATATATGAAAGCTGAATCTGCAGCACAATCCTGGAAATCATGCAAAGACTGATTTAAGTACAGTTTCCATAGCACTGATTATGGTAAGTTCTGTATTAGAACCCATTAGGTCTTTAAACAAAAGACCAGCCAAAAAATAATGTGCATCAATGCCCACACAATTTCGTGACCCTTGTGCCCACGTTCCAGCTTATGGGACTGATCCCGCCAGCCAGAAAATCTGCCCTTGTGCTTTTCGATAGTTTGTATTTCTTGTCACAGAGGAGACAGTAAGTATAAAAAACATTCAAGGTCATGCTTTTCCTGTTATATCATGGCTGATAGTTTAACTTACTTTAAATGTAGATTAAAATACAAATGTAGCATTTCTAACCTTTCCCCCAGTATAGTTTGACTTACTTTAAATGTAGATTAAAATACAAATGTAACATTTCTAACCTTTCCTCCAGTATCTGTAAACATATTATGCAACTATTCCTGACACGGCTTATGGATTCCAGCTGCACACATTAACCAAATTTAAGTAAACCTTACTTATGCCAAGCCGACAAAGAATTCACACCATCTAAACTTCCAACAACACCTTTCAGACCAAATAAAACATTCCTTTACTGAATTGAAATAAACAGCAAGCAGACTTCCAACATATATCTATCATCGCTTTACTCAGAGTGCAATGTGTCAGCAGTGACAGCACATACATGGCATCAGTTAAGTTCACTACTTAACCAAAAGAATATTCCAAATACACCATTGCCATGTTCAACACAAGCATTGGAAACAAATATTAAATATAAAATTAAAATGCAAGATAAAGCTCAAAATGAAGCAATCTTGCTTTGTTTGGAGTTTGAATCTTCCAACTTTTTTTTTTCTCTCTTTCAGTTCCTTTAAGGGTCTTCTGCTTTCTGACTCCAAAGCCTAGGCCTCTGGCTGAAGTAGTGTAACATTTATGTGAAGCAGCTGTTCAGAAGAGGAAGCACATTGCAAATTGAAATAAAGACAGGGGTGCAGAATTGCATTTCAGCAGGGAGCAAATGATTGCAGTTCTACATCCTGTTTATAACCAGACATTTTTAGAACATTACAGCGCAGTACAGGCCCTTCGGCCCTCGATGTTGCGCCGACCTGTGAAACCATCTGACCTACACTATTCCATTTTCATCCATATGTCTATCCAATGACCACTTAAATGCCCTTAAAGTTGGCGAGTCTGCTACTGTTGCAGGCAGGGCGTTCCACGCCCCTACTACTCTCTGAGTAAAGAAACTACCTCTAACATCTGTCCTATATCTATCACCCCTCAACTTAAAGCTATGTCCCCTCGTGTTTGCCATCACCATCCGAGGAAAAAGACTCTCACTATCCACCCTATCTAACCCTCTGATTATCTTATATGTCTCTGGGAGTGAAAGAGTGATAACAATACACAAAAAAGGATACGCGCCATGCATTTCTGTGAAATGCGTAATCCATTATCATTGATTTGGTCCAAGCTACCTATTTTTATCCACACTACACTAATAACTGTCAGCGATGCACAGTGCCATTAAGCACTTTGGTTTTCAGCACTGAGCTCCTTCAGATCCTGATGTATTTAAATATTTCTTCACCTGCAGATAAATTTGTTTCAAATCCATAGGAAGCCTATGGCATAAGCTGCTTTTTATTTATTGTACCATGACATGTGCTAGTGCTGTTGGTCCCTTGTGTGTGTACCCAGTGTAGGGTGGCCAACTCTGATTGGAACGGACTTCACGTGACCTTCCGCCTCCAACCACCTCACCCAGTCAAACAACCTTTTCCCCCAACTGCTATATATTTATAACTAGTAACAACAACTTATATTTATATAGTGCCCATAACGTAATAAAACGTCCCAAGGTGCTTCACAGGAATGTTACAAAACAAAATATGCCACCCAGCCACATAAGTAGATATTAAGTGAGAAGACCAAAACTTTGGTCCAAGACGTAGGTTTTAAGGAGTGTCTGAAAGGAGGAAAGTGAGGTGGAGAGGCGGAGAGGTGTAGGGAGGGATTCCTGAGCTTAGGGCCTAGACAACTGAAGGAGTGGCCACCAACGATGGAACGATTAATACCAGGGATGCACAAGAGGCCAGAATTAGGTGAGCGGTTATCTTGGATGGTTGTGAGGCTGGAGGAGATTACAGAGATAGGGAATTGCTTGGTGATGGAGGGACTTGAAAATAGGGAAGGGAATTTTAAAATCAGGACGTTGCTTGACTGGGAGCCAATTTAGGTCAGCGGGCACAAGGATGAACAGGACTTGGTGCGAGTTAGGACACAGGCAGCAGAGTTTTGGATGACCTCAAGTTTATGGAGGGTAGAATGTGGGAGACCGGTCAGGAGTGCATTGGAATAGCCGAGTCTAGACTTAACAAAGGCATGGATTGGGGTTTCAGCAGAAGATGAGGCAGGGACAAAATCAGGCAATGTTATAGAGATAGAAAAATGCCGTCTTAGTAATGACATGACTATGTGGTTGGAAACCCATCTCGGGGTCAAATACAACACCAAGATTGCGAACAGTTTAATTTCAGATGTCCCCAGGGAGAGGAATGGAGTCTGTAGGTAGATAGGGAAAGGAGCTTGGAGCAGGGGCCGAAAACAATGGCTTCAGTGTTCCCAAAATTTAATTGGAGGAAATTTCTGCTCATGCAGCACTGGGTATCGGATAAGCAGTCTGACAATTTAGCAACAGTGGAGGAGTTGAGAGAGGTGGTGGTAAAGTAGAGCTGTGGGTTGTCAGCATGCATGTTAAAAGTAATGCTGTGTTTTCTGATGATGTTGCTGAGGGGCAACACAGAATCACTTTTAACATGATCCTTGGGGGACACTGAAGGCAACAGTGTGGGAGCAGGAAGAGAAGCCATTGTAAGTGATACTCTGGCTACAATTAAATAGATAAGAATGAAACCAGGCAAGAGCAGTCCCACCCAGCTGGATGATAGTGGAGAGGCACTGAAGAAGGATGGTGTGGTCAACCGCGTCAAAGGCTGCAGACAGGTTGAAAAGAACAAGAAGGAATTGTTTACCCTTGTCACAGTCAAATAGAATGTCACTTGTGACTTTGATAACAACCATTTTGATTCAATGGCAGGGGTGGAATCATGATAGGAGGGATTCAAACATGGAGTTTGAGGAAAGATGGGCACGGATTTGGGAGGCAAAAACACTTTCAAGGACTTTGGAGAGGAAAGGGAGGTTGGGATGGTAGTTTGCAAGGATGGTGTGGTCAAGGGTTGGGTTTGAGAGGTGATGACGCAGATTTAAAGGAGAGAGGCACAACACCTGAAGAGAAAGAACTGTTAACAATATCGGAGTTAACATGGGGAGCAGGAGAGGCTGTTGGGTGATCAGCAGTTTAGTGGGAATAGGGTCGAGGGAGCAGGAGGTGGGTTTTATGGACCAGATGAGCTCAGAGAGGGCATGAGGGGAGATAGGAGAGAAACTAGAGAAAGATGTGAATTAAAGTATTAAAAATGAGTTAAACACACTCTTCTTTTAATGTGGCTGAGTTTTTTTCCTGGATTGCTTGCAGCACTGCCCTGGAGATTAGTAATTCCTGGAGACTCCAGGACAATCCTGGAAGGCTAGCAACCTAAACCAGTGTCACCCCGAAGCAAATTTCGGTACAAAGGCTGGCAGCCAGGAAGATCCACAGAGGTCTAAATTCAACATGGCTGTGCCCGATCACAAATTTACTGGTGGGACTGCCTGTGCCCAATTTGCACTTGCACCTGGGTCATTGCGAATTGCGACAGGTCCTTCTTTTCAGGCGGCCACGGAGGGCCCCCCCTGAAGTCAACGCAAGCCTCATTTCAATATTGTGGTGAGGTTCCTGCAACCAGTTCCAGACCCATTCCTGAAATTGGGATAAATAGAGCTTAATCGGGACACTAAATTATGACGACGTGGCCCATGGATAAATTTAGCTTGGTACTCGGGCCTCTCCAATCTGGCTGCCTGCTGCATAATCGCACTTGGATTTGGACACTAATGATTTTAGGCTGCATTTTCTTTTACTGCATCTTCATGGCAAATTTAACAAGAATACTTTGTGGTTGCAGCTGGCTTCGTAAGATCCACCTATTGACAGCACTAGCATGGCCTTTAATCCATGCTAAAAGCGGTTACAGTGCACAGTTGAAATTTCCTTCCTACTATTCCATACACCCTTCTGGTTTGGATAGGACAGTATAAAAAGATACATTGATATATGCTGAGCTAGTAAACTTTTTATTCAGTGCCAGCTGATACAGAGGCTACATTTTTTTGGTGTTGCAACACTACTAAATTGTATTGAGTAATCAACCCTATTTGCTGCCAAGTAAAATTAGTTTTTTTTGGTGTCTTCATGCCCAGAATTAAATGCTAATGCAAATAATCGAATTAAGCTCGAACACCAGGGCCTGGTAGTGAAACCAGAAATGACTTTAGTTCTCTTACACATTACTTATAACAGTAAATGGCAGGCAAATCAATTCATGATTCATTTCTGATTCACTGTAAATTACGTTATTTGAGACGCTGGCTGAACTGAAACTCACTTTTTTGGTGAGTTTCCGGGAGCCTGCAGTCAAAGATGAAAATATATTTTTCTCCAATCATTCTCCCAACTCTTCTGAAGGTGCTGGCTCGGAGGGTAAAGTTCCACTGTTCCGGCAGCTCTTCAGTCGCTCAGCGAAATGGTCCTTCTTCATGTGTGAATGTGGAAGGTATGACAGCTGAGCCCAGTCTCGTGCTCACTTGTTAGCTACAAATGTGCACTTTCCATCAACTCCCTGGATAGTATTTCTGGCTTGCTTTTAACCTTGCAACCCCTGGAATGCTGAGACCAATTGTAGATGTTCTGACAGATCACTGAATTCAGTACAATGATAAAACCTGATCGGTATATGCCTTACTATTACATCACATGATGCACTTATCAATGATGTCATTGGACAGCTGGACAGAAGCGAGGCCCACTTTGCTTTCTTAACACTGTCATTTGCAATGAGGAAGAACTGACTGCCACAACCGAGCAACATGCTTTCTATGATACCTGCCTACCACTTGTCTGAAATCGTCTGACTCTTGGCTGTGCTATAATCAAAATGTTTTTGGAATATGTAGTATAAGGACCTGAAAGGGTTAATGTTGGAGACAGTGAGAGCAACCCCTCTGGGAAGAGCAAAATGTAACAAGCGAGCCCAGAAGATAAGCGAATCTGTAGATTCTTTTAGAAATGATCTGTACAGATTGGCTGAGGGATGTGACTGGAGAATTAAAGGCAGAACTGATAAGGGACCGAATAGCTGTTGGAATAGCTGATGACTCTTTATCAGATCTCTTACAGTCGAAAGATGACCTTACACTTAAGAAGGCAATCCAGATCGTACGACAGGCAGAAGTCCAACGACAAAACAGAGCCCATCTGTGGGCTGAAGAGAAGCCTTGGATTAAAAGAAATCCAATGACTGGACAGTTCTTGAAGTCAAAGATGGAGAGAAGATCTCTGGTGCAGAAGTTATCCCAAACGGTAGCTGATTAAAGCAAAACTTTCCGAATGGTGTTATAAATGTGTTTAGTAATCTCGAAGACTCATCTAAGGGAACCTGTCAAAACCCACTATTGGCATCAAGTTTGGTAAAGATGATGCTCTGAGACAATTTTGTGAAGCTGTCATCCACTGTGAACATTGAATGAATTTCCCGTGCTACTGCTTTGTTAAGCTGCGTTAAATCCACACAGATAAGAATATTACCATTTTGTTTTGGAACTGGAACCATAGCCGAACATCACTCCGTTGGTTTCGTAACAGGAGAAATGACTCCCATCTATACAGAAGAAGACACACACAGGTGAGAAGGTACATGGCACTGGGAAAACATGCCAGCGCTGTGGAGCCAGGAAGACCCACAGACAGGAGCAGTGTCCTGCTAGTAAAGCAGAATGTTTCAATTGTAAAAAGATAGCCTATGATGGAAAGATCTCTTCATGCAAAATCACAAAGCAAAGGACCTTCACACGAAGAATTAAGTGCATTAACTTCCATCAAAAAAGGTACCAGGAGATTTCCCAGGAGAAATTAATGACCTAAATCAAGGATTTTAGTTGGTGAACATTTATGTAAATGGACAGCTAATGATTTTCAAATTGGACACAGGTGCTAGTGCCACAGTTCAGTCAGACAAAAAGCCTTGTTTTATCAGACACTGCCTACAACCGGCAGACACACAGTTGCATGGTCTGGGTGGGACCCACTGAATGTGAAGGGTACGCTTCACGCAACTTTCCAATATAGAGGGAGACAAATTATGGAAACCATATACGTCTTGCAAAACCAAGAATTTTCCCTCTTCAGCAGGAAAGTGTGATTAGACCTGCACCTGATCAAGAAGATTGATGAAGTCAAACAGCCACAGGTAAACAGTCGCTTTCAAGTAGACTATCCAAAACTTTTCTCAGGTCTCAGAAGACTCAAGACAGAGGATAGAATCACACCTCAAGATGCCAGATCATATGTATCTTTGCACCCAGAAAGATACCTCATCTGTTGATGGACCAAGTCCAAGACCAGCTGGAAGAGCTGACCAGTTGGGCAGCACAGTGGCGCAGTGGTTAACACAGCAGCCTCACAGCTCCAGCGACCCAGGTTCAGTTCTGGGTACTGCCTGTGCGAAGTTTGCAAGTTCTTCCTGTGACCGCGTGGGTTTCAGCCAGGTGCTCTGGTTTCCTCCCACAGCCAAAGACTTGCAGGTTGATAGGTAAATTGGCCATTGTAAATTGCCCCTAGTGGTGGTAGGTGAATGGTGGGGATGTGGTAGGGAATATGGGATTAATGTAGGATTAGTATAAATGGGTGGTTGTTGGTCAGCACAGACTTGGTGGGTCAAAGGGCCTGTTTCAGTGCTGTATATCTCTATGACTCTAGGATGAGAGCCATTTCTCCTGTTACGACACTGACAGAGTGATGTTCGGCTATGGTTCCAGTCACAAAATGAAATGGTGTTCTTTGTATCTGTGTGGATTTAATTCAGCCTAACAAAGCAGTGGTGTAGGAAATTCATTCAATGTCCACAGTGAATGACAGCTTGGCAAAATCATCTCAGAGTGTAATGTTTACCAAACTCAATGCCGATCGGGGTTTTGGCCGGTTCCTTTAGATGAGACCTCAAGATTACTAACGACATTCATACCACCATTCAGAAGGTTTTGTTTCAATCTGCTACCTTTTTGGATAACATCCGCACCAGGGATCTTCAAAAGATCTATGTCTAGCATCTTAGATGGGCTCATTTCTCACATTAATGACATCCTGATACATGGGCGGTCAGTAGAGGAACATGAACAAAGTATTCGAGCAGTTTTAAAAAGGCTCCAAGAAGCAGGGCTAACACTGAATGAGAAGTATGAATTCTCCAAGACATCAATCCATTTCTTGGGACACCGTGTAAGCAGTCAATGTATAATGGCAGACCACAGATAACTTTCTTTGCATGCAATTGTTTGTTTCTCGTGGCTTGTTTTCAGAAGATCACCAGATAATTAAAGATGAGGAAAGCTAGTCAGTTTGTAATTTATCCACCGAAAATGACACTACTATATCTTTCCCCACCTTCTGTTAACTATTAAATGGTTCTAAGGTATTTGCTGCATCAACCCATGAAGAGTTTTTTTTTTTACTATTGTTCTATAATTACATTTTGTTAATGTGGACCATGTCCATTTGTTTTACTCTTGTAATTTAAAGTAAGAATTCCCTATTCCTACTTCTGTTCAACTGCTCCAAAGATTCCTTGGAATGGTGAATCAGTAAACCAAATTTCTATCTCATTTAACGCAGGTATCAGAGCTGCTAAGACAACTTCTCAAAAATGATCAAGTGGGGTGTTGGAGTTCACATCAAGAACAAGCATTCCAGAAGATTAAATAGATGCTCATATTGACGGACATCTTAGCACACTATAACCCTACACTACCAACAACGATAGCTGCAGACACCTCCTCCACAGGGTTAAGGGCTGTTCTTTTCCAGGAGCAACCTGATGGTTTTCGCAGACCAATATACTATGCATTTCGAGCTTTGTCTGGGACAGAGACAAGGTATACAGTAATTTCACATGCCCATGAAATGGGCATGTGAAAGGTTTTCTGATTACATTGTTAGATTGAGAGTCACCATCAAGCCAGACCATAAACCTTTGGTATCTTTGTTAGATGAGAAGGAGATTGCAAAATGCCTCCAAAAATCCAAAGATTTTGTTTAAGATTGATGAGATATAAGTACGAGGCCATATATTTCCGGGAAAGATGCAAACGTCCGTTGATACGCTATCAAAAGTGACTGTAGACCTTTCTGACACAGCATGATGTGAATTTTGAGGACAAGATCGAGTTATCTTCGCAATATACTGCACAACAATGGCTGGCAAGCATACAAAAACTGCAAGAAATTTGTCACACCCAAAAAAGGAATGAAGAATGTACTTAGGTAAGGCAGTATTGCACACAAGGGTGGCCATAAGAACGTCCTATTGGGAAGACATTGAAAACTTTCTACGAAGATAGAAAATACTTCACAATCATTGATGATTTGTTTTTTTTAATATTCTTTTATGGGATGTGGGTGTCGCTGGCAAGGCACCAACATCCCTAATTGCCCTTGACAACTGAGTGGGTTGCTTGGCCATTTCAGAGGGCAGTTGAGAGCCAAGCACATTGCTGTGGGTCTGGAGTCACATGTAGGCCAGACCAGGTAAGGACAACAGATTTCCTTCCCTAAGGGCATTAGTGAAACAGATGGGTTTTATATGATAATCGACTAGCTTTTAATTCTAGATTTATTAATTGAATTCACATTTCACCATCTGCCATGGTGGGATTCGCATCCATATCCCCAGAGCATTAGCCTAGGTCTTTGGATTACTAGTCCAGTGACATTACCAATACGCCACCGCCGAATGACAAACGCAAGAAGTGTCAGAAATAAGGGTGATGAACTTAGAGCATGGATCAGTACTTGGAGCTACAATGTTGTGGCCATTACGGAGACGTGGATATCACAGGGGCAGGAATGGATGTTGGATGTTCCGGGGTTTCGATGTTTCAAAAGGAATAGGGAGGGAGGTAAAAGAGGTGG
Source organism: Heterodontus francisci (assembly GCF_036365525.1). Taxonomy (NCBI): domain Eukaryota; kingdom Metazoa; phylum Chordata; class Chondrichthyes; order Heterodontiformes; family Heterodontidae; genus Heterodontus; species Heterodontus francisci. The sequence continues at coordinate 89,888,977 of NC_090383.1, read as the reverse complement.
GGGAGTGGCATTGCTAATCAGGGATAGTATCACAGCTGCAGAAAGGGAGGTCGTCGAGGAGGGTTTGTCTACTGAGTCATTATGGGTGGAAGTCAGAAACAGGAAAGGAGCAGTCACTTTGTTGGGAGTTTTCTATAGACCCCCCAACAGCAACAGAGACACGGAGGAACAGATTGGGAGGCAGATTTTGGAAAGGTGCAGAAGTAACAGGGTTGTTGTCATGGGTGGCTTCAACTTCCCTAATATTGATTGGAACCTCCTTAGTGCAAATAGTTTGGATGGAGCAGTTTTTGTCAGGTGTGTCCAGGAAGGTTTCCTGACTCAATATGTAGATAGGCCGACTAGAGGGGAGACTATGTTGGACTTGGTGCTTGGCAACGAACCAGGCCAGGTGGCAGATCTCTCGGTGGGAGAGCATTTCGGTGATAGTGATCACAACTCCCTGACCTTTACTATAGTCATGGAGAGGGACAGGAGCAGATGGGATGGGAAAATATTTAATTGGGGGAGGGGGAATTACAATGCTATTAGGCAGGAACTGGGAAGCATAAATTGGGAACAGATGTTCTCAGGGAAATGCACGACGGAAATGTGGAGGTTGTTTAGGGAGCACTTGCTGCGACTGCTGGATAGGTTTGTCCCGATAAGGCAAGGAAGGGATGGTAGGGTGAAGGAACCTTGGATGACGAGATGTGGAACAGCTAGTCAAGAGGAAGAAGGAAGCTTACTTAAGGTTGAGGAAGCAAGGATCAGACAGGGCTCTAGAGGGTTACAAGGTAGCCAGGAAGGAACTGAAGAATGGACTTAGGAGAGCTAGAAGGGGACATGAAAAAGTCTTGGCAGGTAGGATTAAGGAAAATCTCAAGGCATTCTACACATATGTGAGGAACAAGAGGATGGCCAGAGTGAGGGTAGGGCCGATCAGGGATAGTGGAGGGAACTTGTGCCTGGAGTTGGAGGAGGTAGGGGAGGTCCTAAATGAATACTTTACTTCAGTATTCACTAGTGAGAAGGACCTGGTCGTTTGTGAGGACGGCATGGAACAGGCTGATATGCTCGAACAGGTTGAGGTTAAGAGGGAGGATGTGCTGGAAATTTTGAATAATATGAGGACAGATAAGTCCCCGGGGCCAGACGGGATATACCCAAGGATATTACGGGAAGTGAGGGAAGAGATTGCTGCGCCTTTGGCGATGATCTTTGTGTCCTCACTGTCCACTGGAGTAGTACCGGATGATTGGAGGGTGGCAAATGTTGTTTCCTTGTTCAAGAAAGGGAATAGGGATAACCCTGGGAATTATAGACCAGTCAGTCTTACGTCGGTAGTGGGCAAATTATTGTAGAGGATTCTGAGAGACAGGATTTATGATTATTTGGAAAAGCTTGGTTTGATAAGAGACAGTCAGCATGGCTTTGTGAGGGGCAGGTCATGCCTCACAAGCCTTATTGAATTCTTTGAAGATGTGACAAAACACATTGATGAAGGAAGAGCAGTGGATGTGGTGTATATGGATTTTAGCAAGGCGTTTGATAAGGTTCCCCATGGTAGGCTCATTCAGAAAGTAAGGAGGCATGGGATACAGGGGAAATTGGTTGTCTGAATACAAAATTGGCTAGCCCAAAGAAGACAGAGGGTGGTAGTAGATGGAAAGTATTCAGCATGGAGCTCGGTGACCGGTGGTGTTCCGCAGGGATCTGTCTGGGACCTCTGCTCTTTGTAATTTTTATAAATGACTTGGATGAGGAAGTGGAAGGCTGGGTTAGCAAGTTTGCCGATGACATGAAGGTTGCTGGAGTTGTGGATAGTGTGGAAGGCTGTTGTAGGTTGCAACGGGACATTGACAGGATGCAGAGCTGGGCTGAGAAGTGGCAGATGGAGTTCAACCTGGAAAAGTGTGAAGTGATTCATTTTGGAAGGTCGAATTTGAATGCAGAATACAGGCTTAAAGTCAGGATTCTTGGTAGTGTGGAGGAACAGAGGGATCTTGGGGTCCATGTCCATAGATCGCTCAAAGTTGCCACCCAAGTTGATAGGGTTGTTAACAAGGCGTATGGTGTGTTGGATTTCATTAACAGGGGGATTGAGTTTAAGAGACGCGAGGTTATGCTGCAGCTCTATAAGGCCCTGGTTCGACCACACTTGGAATATTGTGTTCAGTTCTGGTCGCCTCATTATAGGAAGGATGTGGAAGCTTTAGAGAGGGTGCAGAGGAGATTTACCAGGATGCTGCCTGGACTGGAGGGCATGTCTTATGAAGAAAGATTGAGGGAGCTAGGGCTTTTCTCATTGGAGCGAAGAAGGATGAGAGGTGACTTGATAGAGGGGTACAAGATAATGAGAGGCATAGATAGAGTGGATAGCCAGAGACTTTTTCCCAGGGTGGAAAGGGCTATCACCAGGTGGCATAATTTTAAGGTGATTGGAGGAAGGTTTCGGGGAGATGTCAGAGGTAGGTTCTTTACACAGAGAGTGGTGGGTGCGTGGAATGCGCTGCCAGCGGTGGTAGTAGAAGCAGATACATTAGGGACATTTAAGCGACTCTTGGATAGGTACATGGATGATAGTAGAATGAAGGGTAGGTAGTTAGTTTGATCTTAGAGTAGGTTAAAGGTTCGGCACAACATCGTGGGCCGAAGGGCCTGTACTGTGCTGTACTGTTCTATGTTCTATGTTCAATGTTCTAGTCATTCCCTCACTTAGATCAGATATCAAGGCCACATGGAAATAACAGAGGGAAGAGCAAGGGTACAATCATCAGTGCGGTGGCCAGGAATATCCAAAGACATAGAAAATGTGATTCAGATCTGTGCAATACAAAGACCAGAACAGCTTAGACCTCTGATGCCGACTCAATTTCTGACCAGATCATGGGAACGTCTGGGTATGGATTTATTCATGTTCAATGGAAAGTCTGACATACTTATCAATGATTACTTCTCAAGGTGGATAGAAGCAAGAAGGTTGGATTCAACAACAGAAGCAGTTATAAGAATTCTACAAGACATCTTTGCGACACATGGTATCCCTGACAGAGTGCTGTCAGACAACGGACCACAGTTTGCAAATAAATATTTCACACAGTTTGAGACAAGAATGGGATTTCAACATGTCACAAGTTCACTACATTATCCACAGTTGAATAATGAAGCAGGAAGTGATGTAAGAACCACAAAGTCCTTATTGAAGAAGAATTAAGACCTTCCAACCTCACTTCTAATTTATCAATCTACACCATTGATGTGTGGACTATCACCTGAGAAAGATAAGAACGCAACTTCCTATGTTGCCTAAAAAATTGCTTCCAGGATTGGATGTTCAGGACTATGAAAGAGTAAGAGACCGGGAAAACGCTTTTAGAAGGCAACAAACTCAAAATTACAAGAAAAGATTTTGTGCCAGAGATTTACTGAAACTAAATGAAGGCCAAAGAGTATGGATACAAGACCTAGAAAGGGAAGGTACTGTAATTCACAGATATGAAAGCTTTCAGAGATTGTATGTGGTACACACAACAGAAGGGAATATATGCAAAAATAGGAGAAACACCATCCCTATTCCCCAGAAGCAACAGGCAATCAGTTATTTGGAAGAACCAGATGATGAAGAAGGAACCGAGAGTAAACAATCCTTCGTAAAAATCAACCAAGTTAGCAATCAAGACTTGCAAGGAAGACTATTGATCATTCCACTCAAACTAGAACAAGATCAGTAAGAGTTGTGAAACCTCCTAACAGACTAAATCTGTGAGGTCAGGGACTTGGAGAAAGGGTAGTAGGTAAAGTCAAGAATCTATATATGTTAAAGAAAACAAAGTGATTATTGACAACGCAGCACATGCGCAGATTGGCTCCTACTCTCTGCACATGCGCTGCATTCCGCATTGCCAGGACTGGTTGGCACATGTGCAGATTACGTCATCGAGTAACGCGTGCAGAGAGCGGGGGTGGGGGAAGCGGAGAGAGCACAGCCAAAGACCTTGGTGGTGGCGGGTGCGCTCTCCTCCTCCCCCAGCCCCGGCCCGCCCGCTCGCTCTCTCCCCCCGGCCGTCCTGCTCGCTCGTTCGCTCGCTCGCTCTCTCCCTCCTGTCATTGTGTGCTGCCATGTGTTTAGGTAGCCTTCGCGTGATTATTTGAGCAGCGCCATCTTTAGTCCTGGCAGCTGCTGACATCGCAGACTGTGACGTTTTAGTGGCACAGGCTGCATTTGCGCATGTGCCACTGCAGCACCACCTTGTGGTAGTGTTGTCAGCAAATGCAGCCTAAAGAAAATGTATGGATAAAAACTTGGGGGAGATGTAGTATAAGGACCTGAAAGAGTTAATGTTCAAGACAGTGAGAACAACCCCTCCCACTGTAGTGATGATGATGTAACAGTCACATGGTAATGGGCTTTGGAGGAAGAGAGTAGCAGCACGAAGGATGCTAGCTCGAGAGGCTTGTGGAGAGTGTAAATAGAGATGTGTAAATAATAAAAGAGTTATTAGTTGGCCTTATCCAGACTCTGAGACTTTATCAATAATGCCCTAGCTAAGCTACAACAGAATATCTGTTTGTAATCTGAACCCACTAAATCTGAATTACTAAAATATAACCATATAGCAAATGCGAGCATATATGTGTATAGGGAGCAGGAAAGTATGTGCTAATACATTATTGCTTCATAATGCATGCAATGTGCTTGTGCATTTCTAAATCTTCTACAAATTAACACAGAGAGCAGAAAGGCTGAGTCAGGTGGAATGCAGGCAGGCTTGTATTTTTTCCTTGTTTTCATTGGAAACAAGTTCAAGAAGCAAGGCCCGAAGTGTAGGAAACACTGAGGTAAAAAAGAGTGAAAGAAAAAACATGGTAAATTGAGAAATAATGCATGTGCTAAGATTGAGTTCTTCATAGGAGCAAAGAAAGAAATTAAAAGGGTGCTAAATAGTTCCATGATAATGATGCTTCTGCACTCTTTAACTACAAATTATAAAATATTCTATTCCCTGCTGAAATCGTGTAATTTATGCTGGGCAGTGCAAGTTATAACAGTGATGCGGTTAAAGGCACATGATAATGGCTTTTAACTCCGGGTCAGTTTTCAGCAGGTGAGTTAACAACTTAACTTTGTGGGCCTCTTCTGGCCTTGATCCTCTTTGATGCTGGATATCCTGACAGCTCAATGCTGCTTCACTATCAGGTTTTGGGTGGGTGTCCTTGCTGCTTCAGTTGAGCAGCAGAAAAATCACAGGACATCAGCTCCCAGTCTTTCCAGGATAAATAAGTGATCTGAATGAATTTAATTGCCCATCTGCCTAGTTTCTGCCAGCTGGTATGGCTAAAAACACTATCATAAATTCAATGGATCCAAAAGAGTAGAAATCAAAACCAAACTACCACAGCTGTTGGAAATCTGAAATAAAAACAGAAAATGCTGGAAATACTCAGCAGGTCAGGGAGCTTCTGTGGAGAGAGAAACAATGTTAATGTTTTTGGTCAACGATCTTTTGTCAATCAACTGACAGTTATTTCGCTCAAATGCGTCTTTTAAAATGTTTCCAAACATAATATTATGTAAGCATTGCTCAGAAGTGGTGAGGGGCTAGCAATGCTAACTTTTTTTTTGCATGGTTCTGGTATCTGATTGGTTCTTGCCAGGCATGTGACATATAATATCACATGAATAATACGGACAAGTCAGAAAGCCAGGAGAAACTACTTACACATGTTCATTCATACAGATAGAATTTCTTGTAATAAGTAGCATTGAGGCAATGGTCAGAAATGTTGAATACGCTTGGTTTGGCACAGTTGGTTTGTATCTCACAAAATATCCCTGCAACCCAACTGTAGATCCATGTAAAATTGAGTCTCTGATTCTGCCACTGAGATAAAGAAGCCAGATTTTGTAATGTAAATACCAGGAGCTAACTAACAGATGTCAGTCTCCTGAATCTGACAAAAACATGTCTCAGTATAAAAGCAGCTTAACAGTGTTAAGCATTTGATTTCTAACTAATTAAGCGGTATTTCCAGAACCGATGCCACATTCCTCGCCCTCCATTTGATAGGAATTTATTCCATTTCCACAATATCCTCTTCATCAAACACCTTCTCCTGACAGACTGAACAAGTTGGGCGATTTGTTTTTAGGCCTCTACCAAGTTTTCAGTCAAAAGTTGCCTGCTACAATTTGTTCCTGCCAGCTTTAGGAACATAGGAACATAGGAACAGGAGTAGGCCATTCAGCCCCTCGAGCCTGTCCCACCATTCAATAAGATCATGGCTGATCCACGGCCTAACTCCATATATCTGCCTTTGGCCCATATCCCTTAATATCTTTGCTTAACAAAAATCTATCTATCTCAGATTTAAAATTAACAACTGTTCTAGCTTCAACTGCTGTTTGTGGGAGAGAGTTCCAAACCTCTACCACCCTTTGCGTGAAGAAGTGCTTCCTAACATCTCTCCTGAACGGTCTGGTCCTAATTTTTAGACTATGCCCCCTAGTTTTAGAATCTCCAACCAGTGGAAATAGTTTATCTTTATCTAGCCTGTCTTTTCCTGTTAATATCTTGAAGACTTCAATCAGATCACTCTTTAACCTTATAAATTCTAGTGAAAACAGGCCTAATTTGTGTAATCTCTCCTTGTAACTTAACCCCTGTAGTCCAGGTATCATTCTTGTAAACCTACGTTGCACTCTCTCCAAGCCCAATATATCTTTCCTAAGGTGTGGTGCCCAGAACTGCTCACAGTACTCCAAGTGGGGTCTAACCAGGGTTTTGTACAGCTGCAGCATAACCTCTGTGTCTTTATACTCCAATCCTCTAGATATAAAGGCTAGCATTCCATTATCCTTTTTGATTATTTTCTGCAGTTGCTCGTGGCGTTTTAAAGATCTATGCACCTGAACCCCCAAGTCTCTTTGGACATCCACTGTACTTAACCTCTTCCCATTTAGAAAGTACCCTGCTCTATCCTTTTTTGGTCCAAAATGGATAATCTCACACCTGCCCACATTGAAATCCATCTGCCACAGTTTAGCCCACTCACCTAGTCTGTCAATATCTCTTTGCAATTTTATGCTATCATCTAGACTGTCTACAATGCCGCCTAACTTTGTATCATCAGCAAATTTGGAAATATGACTTACTATGCCATCATCCAAGTTGTTAATGAATAATGTGAATAATTGAGGCCACAACACAGATCCCTGTGGGACACCACTAGTTACATCCTGCCAATCGGAGTACTTACCCATTATCCCCACTCTCTGTCGCCTACCACTCAACCAACTTCCTAACCATGTCAATAATTTGCCCTCAACTCCATAGGCTTCTACCTTAGTTAACAGTCTCTTATGTGGGACTTTATCAAATGCCTTCTGGAAATCCATATAAATAAATAACGTCCATAGACATTCCCCTGACCACTACCTTAGCCACCTCTTCAAAAAATTCAATGAGACTTGTCAGGCATGACCTTCCCGTCATGAATCCATGCTGGCTGTCCCTGATTAACTGAAATTTTTCTAGGTGTTCAGTCACCCTATCCTTGATTATAGACTCCAGCAACTTGCCCACCACAGATGTCAGCTATAGGAGCTTTAGTCAGGGCTCACATAAATTGTTGGATGGAACTCTGAGGAAATAAGATATTCTGAGAGAGAAAACAAAATAGATGTCATTTACCTGATTGACTCAGATTAAGCCAACTGTGCAACAAGTTTGGTAGAGGGACCATAGAAAGGTCCACAGCCCAAAGGACCCGGTGGAGATGGAGAGAAATACAATTGTACATTGCAGTTACAGAAGTTGGTATACAGTGTATCCTTAAAATTGAGTCAGACTGGGAGAGCATAAAAAGCCAGGTGAATAAATATGAGCAATAAAAACAGAAAATGCCCATCGACATTTGTGAAGAGAAAAGATTGCTTTTGTGTGTGGACTGTTTGTCTGACCTGGAAACTAGAAGATAAGCATGTTACTGTATGGCTTCCAAACTCTTCGCAATCAAGCATAGAAATTATCCAGAAGCATTTTATTGTAAAACATTCTGTCCCCAAATTGAAATGCCCATCTTTGAGACTCTTAAACATGGCTGTTGTTTGTGTGCAAGAATTTCTGTTTAAACATTTGAAATAAAAGAAAGGGAGACTCATCATTAAACTGGACTTGACAGCACTTGGAGTGCAAATGCGTGCAACCACTACCAAATTAACATTTATCTTGAATGTAGTATTAATGCAAAAAGGTGCAAATTCTAGGGGTTTTAATTGAACTTCCCCTCATTGAGATAAGTGTTACCGAAAGGAGAGAAAATGTAGGGATTTTTGTTTGTTGCCCGACAACAGAATTGTTGCATCAAAGGTGCAAACTATGATCATCAACAAAATATTGCAGATGCTGGAAATTTGAAATAAAAACAGAAAATGCTGGAAATAGCAGATCTGGTCGCATCTGTGGCGAGAGGAAAACAGAAAAACCTTTTGTCTGAACTTAAAGTTCATCACCTGAAACCTAACTCTGTTCCTCTCTCCACAGGTGCTGCCAGATCTGCTGAGTGTTTGCTGTTTTTACTGCAGCCTATGATGGTGCTGTAACAAATAGCTGAATGAGCTGGTTGAAGGAAATGTGAGTAATATTTTTCTGTGGCTAAAAGTGCAACTGAGGCTCATCGCATGTGATGCAAGCAATTATTTCAATGTGAGAATTTGGCAGCTGTAAAGTTCTGCTCGTGCTACCTACAGACTCGATTCTAGTAATGTAGAGCATTGTTGGTGGCCGAGGTTGCTGCAAAAGAACAAAATCTCATTTTATCACCACAGTTTTTGTTTCAGGTTCAGGGTTTTTCACCCATGTGAACATAGTACATATCAGTTAAAGGGCACGGCCATGGAAAACCTGTCATTGTTTGTAGATGGGGAAAGCATTTACTGTGTCGTAGTATGATAGGACACACTTAAGAAAGTAATTTGTTTATCATAAATGTTTCCTTTTTAATATTGATAAGGGCAATATATTAATTTTAAACAGTCATAGTTTAGAACAAAATGAAGCTTCCTCTAAATTACAACACATCAAATGAAATGATCACTACTGAGCGGTGTGACATTTCCAACACCAATCACTCATTGTCAGGCAAACCCCCCACCTGCCAAGACTGAGGCACAAATTATTATGCCACATGAGCATTAAAACTTAAAATTACAAACCTCTGACTGGAAAGACATTTGCATAGTAACAGACAGTGTTGGAACAAGGGGCAAAAGACCCTGCTCTGACCCATTCAACCAACAATGGACTTTTGATTACCAGACATTGAAGGTGGGGGGAGCTAGCATTCCAGGTTGACTGCTAAAATAGCAGAATTCACAAACACAAAAGAAGTGGTCAGACTAGTTTTAGACTAGCTGGCCATTGGAATTTGAACTTCCAACAAGGATTTGAATGCAGAAAGCTGTGTGCTCCTGGGACTGAAGCAGAATGTCTCCAGTCCTGCCCAACTCCATCTCTTTCCCACAGAACTGAATCTTGTGAAAGCACGTGAACCTCAAAGAGAGAAAAGTCTCCTACGTGAACAAGGTTTGAGAAGAACACTGGGCCCTGACGAACAGCAAGACTACTTGCAATCAAGTGAGCTCGAAGCACAGGAAACAAGAAACTCTTCTGATATTGCCTCAAACTCCTCTCTACTATAATTTCCTCTTCTCTTTTCTGTCCCTATCTGCATGTGTATATTATGTGTGCTTGCTAGCGTGGGTGCATCATATATCCGTAGGTGTGAACTGTATTAGAGTTTAAGTTTAAGTTTTAATAAACTTCACTTTTCTCCTTTAAACCCGAGAAAACCTTGTATGTTGGTTTCTTTGCCTTATAATTGGAAAGCTGTGAACAAGGATTCACAAAAAGGGGGGAGCTCAAAACACAGTGTGTTTAAAAATAAAACCCTGTTACAATAAGACCAGGTAAAGACAGCAAAAGACCCCTAGACACATTTCTCACCTGGTCATAACACTCATGCAGCCCACGATGGTGCTTTTACATTGAGCGTTTACATTGTGCCAACAGCAGAAGGCTGAGTGCTGCCCAGATCAATGGCATTTCCTACTTCCTTTATTTTGCAGGTTATTTTTCCAGTTTCCACATCAAACACCATTTCCTGATCACCAAAGCAGGCAGATGACTTGTTCTTCAACCGCTGCCAATGGAATCCCTTGCCGATGCATATATTGTTGCTAATGGAAGCCCCCTTCCCCTGCACCACTTTGCTGGCTGTAATTTAAATAAAGCAGGAAAGTAGCTCAAGACATGGTTTTCTTATCTAAGCAGTTGGTTCAATTTAACCAGGGTGATGAGGGGGCAAAAGCAAAATACTGCAGATACTGGAAATCTGAAGCAAAAACAGAAAATGCTGGAAATACTCAGCAGGTCAGGCAGCATCTGTGGAGAGAGAAACAGCGTTAATGTTTCAGTTGGATGACGTTTCAGTTCTGATGAAAGGTCACAGACCTGAAACATTGACTTTGTTTTTCTGTCTCTGCAGATGCTGCCTGACCTGCTGAGTATTTCCAGCATTTTCTGATAATAGGGGCACTCCAATTTGTTTCAGACTCTCTGAATCAAAGAGTGGAAAAAAATCATGACTTCCACTCCCAGTGGCTAGGATCAGTGTTGATTCTGCTGTCTCTTGCAGTCATATAGCCTGCCAGCACTCACTGTCAAGACACACATGTAAAAAACCACTTGGCTGAAGTACTAGAGATAACCAACACCGGTGGAACTGTACATAGAAAGGAATTGACAGAGAACTGGTGAAAAGATATATGATAATGATATATCTGGAAATTTCTGTTACCATCGGGAGCAAATATCAACGCTTTTTGTTTTCTGTGGCATTCCCCAACTCATTAGCAAAAGTCGGAGGCACTGGTCTAGATTCAAGACTTTCAAACTATTGCAGATGTACAATTGTTGGTCTGTTGCTGCCAGTCTAATGTAATTTTTTTCCCAAAAATATACTTTATTCATAAAATTTGTAAAAAAAAATGTACATTACAAAACAATTCAAAGTGGACATTTCAGAAAGTGCAAAGAAGATCAGTTTCTTTCGATATAGAACATGAGCTGCCTCACTGCTCTTGCCATTTCATTTTATATGCAATGTACATTTGCATTACATACCAAAAACATTCTCTGGTGCATACAGCCTAAGGGGTTTTACTTGGTTTCAGGCCCTCGGTTCACTATGGTGGGAGGACCTTACACAGTCACCTTTCCCCATTCAGCCTTTGTGGCGGCTGCCCCAAGCTTTAGTGCGTCTCTCAGCACGTAGTCCTGGACCTTGGAATGTGCCAATCTACAACACTTTGTCATGGACAGCTCTTTGCACTGGAAGACCACCAAGTTTCTGGCAGACCAAAGTCTTTCACTGAGCTGATGGTCCTTCAGCAGCAGTTGATGTTTATCTTGGTGTGCTTCCCCGAGAACAGCCGGTGGAGTACAAAGTCTTGTGTTATGGAGCTGCTCAGGATGAACCTCGACAAAAACCACTGCATCTCTTCCCAGGCCTGCTTTGCAAAGGCACATTCCAGAAGGAGGTGGACGATGGTCTCTTACCCACTGCAGCCATCTCGAGGGTAGCAGGCGTGCAGGAAGGATCTGATGGGGAGGGCCCTTCTCACCGCCAGCCAAGCTAGGTCTTGGTGCTTGTTTGAAAGTTCTCGTGATGAGGCATTCTGCCAAATGAGTTTGACAGTGTATTTGGGGAAACATCTGACAGGATCCACCATCTCCTTTTCCCGCAAGGCCTTGAGGCCGTTCCGTGCAGACCACTGCCTGATGTACTTGTGGTCAAAGGTGTTTTTCTGCACAAACTTTTCCAGGAGGAATAGGTGGTATGGCTCGGTCCAACTGGATGGAACGTTCTGCGGTAACATGGCTAGACCCATCCTTCGCAAGACCGGGGACAGATAAAACCTCAGTACGTAGTGACACTTGATGTTTGCATACCGGGGGTCTACGCACAGCTTGATACAGCCATAGACAAAGGTGGCCATCAGGATGAGCGTGATGTTGAGTACGTTTTACCCCTCTTTATCTGGAGGTTTGAACATCGTGTCCCTGTGGACACAGTCCTTTTTCGATCTCCAGACAAAGCGGAAGGTGACTTGCGTGACTACCATGGCGCAGGAATGGGGTATGGGCCAGACCTACACCATGTACAGCAACACCGAGAGCGCCTCGCACCTGATGACCAGATTCTGACCTGCAATGAAGAGGGAGCGCTGCTCCCACTTGACCAGTTCCTGTTTCACGATGGCTGCTTGCTCCTTCCAGTGTAATGTAAATGGAAAGGATTCAACAGCACCAGCCATTTTGCAATATGAAGGGGCTAGCAGATGGTTCAGCTGCTATCAGGAATTGACTGGGCGGGGAGCTGCAGGAAACTACCTGTGCCCTACTGCTCCTTGATAAGGAGCTAATGTACCACACCATGGGGCTGCACTAATCCCTATACAAAATAGAATGTTTGCCTGAGGTGAACAATTGGACAAAGAGAATGTTTTGTTCGCCTTGGGGATGGGGGTGGTGACAACGTTTCAGTTAAGACCATTGCATTGTACTCATTAAGTAGCTACATAACACCCAGGTTGTATTGAAATACATCACAACACTCTAAAGTGACAGAAAGCCCACAGTCATTTTTCTATCCATTCCCCAACTGTTTTTGCTACGGTCAATGGAAAAAGTTCCCTAAGGAATTATAAAGTGTCCATTTGTGTCCAGATTGCACAAATTCCTGCCTCATTTTGTACTGTGATTAACTGGAACCTTTCCTGTTTCCATCAGAGCAACCAAAATTATAACCATGCTAAAACAGCTGTTCCAGTAAGTGTGGATGAATGGTCACTGTGAAACAAATATTGCTGAACAATGTCTTGTGGTGAGCAAATTATTCACTGAACAGGAATCTACAGTACTAACACATTCCAAAATGGTTTACACTTGTGAGGGCTGCAACAGCATTTCTGTGGCAAATCAAGAGATGTACCAATTCTACAACCTTTTGTCTGTTCAGAAAATGCCAGTAAGAAAAGTTAAATATAGCAGTTTCATGAGGATTTGGGAATGGCAGGGGTGTGGGCAGGGGAAAGGGCAGTGTTGTAAAATGCTGTCCTTCCAGTATCTTACTCCAGCAATTAAGATGTAGCAAATTCTATATGTTGCCCACCTTCATTGGGAAAGCTGCTGCCAGTACAGTACATCCCTCAGCTTGATGTACCCTCACAAATAAAAGAAAGGCCTTACTTCCCTTAGGGTTTCATCGTTGAGTGTACTGCCCTGTGTGCTAGTGTGGTACTCAGTCATATAGACCAAGAAGATCCCAGGTTAGACCCCAACCTGTGTTGAGTTAACTGATCCCTGTGAGGGGTGTGATAGGTGCACTATATCAGCACCTTCAGGAGTGGAAAGAGGAAAAAGCAAGGGAGTGGAAATTTCTTTAGGCCCGTTTTCAGGCCTGTAATGGGGACAGCAGGCAGAACATGCATCCCAACTAAGACACCCAAAACCGGCATGTAATTGGGCCTCAGGCCTCATAATGTTTAAGAAGATATCAAGCTTCTTCCTTTGCTGGCAGTGGTCCAAAGGTAAGTCCTGAATGGGGGGCCAGTCAGGAGTACTGTGAAGTCAGGGGAACACTTCTGCTCCCCCTGGCTCCACAGGGATGATTTTTGAAGTTTTGAAATAAAAACCTACTCTCTGATGGCAGCGACTGTTTAGGCCTCAGAGGCTTCTAAGATTCCTGAGGGAAGCAGGCTAGACGCCAGCTCTGGCTCCTCTTATCGTTATCCAATTTCCCAGGGGGGGCTGAAGACAAGGTGTTAATCCTCTCATTTATATATCTAATACCTCTTTCAGGCAGCCGTGAGGAATGCCTGAAAAATGGCCCAAACCAATATTGGGACAGACATCTTTCAAGTGTATTTTGGCTGTCGGATGTTGGTTCTTGAAATTGACCCTCATTTTATAGCCATAAACATAGACACAACAAGGTCCAATTTCTATCCCAAGTGGGAGTGAAAAGAACCTATATATTTCCATACAATGAAAGATTGAATTACCAGACTGCTTCAGAAACTTTAGAGAATACATAGAGTATGTTTTCTATTATGTAGAACTTTGTTAGTTCAATATGTTATAGGTGAATGAAGTAAATGTTTATTTGCAGTCCAAGCGAAAAGGATGCTGTAACATTTTGATTGGTGTAGGTGCTCTTTTTTCTAGAAAAGAGGAAACTGTAAAGCGATTGAAAAGAGGTCCTTAAACTTATGAAGGGGTATGATAGGATAAATGGAGAAAAGGTGGCCCTGATAACAGGGAGGCAAAAAGGCAGCAGTGGGGAGATTTAACGGCTGGGAAATTGGAAGTAGACTGGCGGTCAGGCAATTTGGCCTGTGGCACCAGGCCACAGCTGCGGATCTGTCTTTCTGGTGGTCAGATAAATCACCCGGTTAGGGGCGTAGGCGGGGGCTGGGGGGTGGTGGTGGTTTCAGACAGATCATGGGGTGTCAGAGACTGAGTAGTCAGACAGTTCGCAGCAGGGTTGAGCATGTCATGGGGGGCTTTACAGGTTAGCTTCTGGGTGCAGGGGGAAACACTCCTTCCTTTCCTTGCCCACAAGCAGTGCAGTAAAGACACTTAACTGATGGATATGCCCTTCACATCTCCCTTCAACTGTCGGGTTTCCTAAGGCCCAGGAAACTCGACCTGTAGGTTTCAAAACTAGAAGTTCAGCTAAATTGGAGGCACATAGCCTCCACAAAAGATTTTATTGACCGACCCCTGACCTGAGAGCTGATTTGTCATCCCATCCTCCTTCAACCCACCTCCATTAAAATCAGAAGTGGGATGTTTGGAGGTGGGTTGGGGTCGGGTTGTCCATCTTTTTATTTTTAAACCCCCATCCAACCTGGGGGAGTGCGGGTGGGGGGTGGGGGGGAGTTAAAAATACCCTGTTTCCATTCATGGTGGAGTTCAAAACTAGGGCCTGTACATATAAATAGTCATTAATAAATGTAAGGAATTCAGGAGAAACTGCTTTACTCAGAGAGTGCTGTGAATATGAAATTCGCTACCAATGAAGTGGCTGAGGCGAATAACATAGCTTCACTAATGCGGAAACTAGATGAGTACATGAAAGAAATGCTGATAGGGTTAGAGGATGTAAATAGTAAGAGGAGGCTTGTGTGGAGCATAAACACTGGCATAACTTCCCATGGCTGACGAGCATTCAATGGAATCCTGTAGCAAAGAAAACACAGCAGCAATGCTGTCCAGTGCAAGAAAACCTCCGCACAAGGACCAGAATTCAATGCCCCCCACCCCGGGAGGAAGCTTCGAGGCAGTGGGGGGGCATAAAATTGTACAGAATGTTGGGAGTGCTATCTTACCAGTGGCGGGGGAGATGGCAGGCAGCCCTTAGACCAATTGAGGACCTTAAGTGGCCAATTAATCGCCACTTAAGGGCTTCTTCCTGCCGCCACAGCTATTTTACCAGCAGCATATGAGCACTTTGGCACCTACCCAGTAACACCTAGCGGCATTCTTGCGGGCCTGGGAGGTGGGGGCGGTCCTCCTGATTGGGCACCCTGTGCCGCACCAAGCGGCCCCTGCCCAGCAACATGGACTGGCTTGCTGAAACAACTCCCCCTACCCTATTGTTTGACTGCCCCCCACCCCTGCCGGGGCCCAGTGGATTGTCCCTGGCGAGACCCAATCCCACTTACCTGTTCTGAGGCCAGTGTCCATCGTGGTTCCCCGGACTGGGTGCAGAACCAGCAGTGGCCACCTCCCTCGGTGGCGTTCTGGAATTGAAGAGCTGCTGGCCCCCTGATTGGCCGGCAGCTCTTGGAGACGGGACATCCAGCCTCAGAGGGGAGGAATCCATAACTGCAGGTACTTAAGTGCCTGAGCCAGTCAAAATAGCAGCATGGCTTCCACGCCCAGCAGAGTCGGGCTCGTCGCAGCTTTTCAGCTGGTGGGCAGGATTACCATCAGCACGTAAAATTCCGGCCAAGAGCAGACAAACAATGTACTTTTGATTCACTGGGAAAATTTTCACTGAATCCATTATAGAGCAATGTTAGCCTGGTGTAAATCCAGCAATCCACACAATATTGTGACTTTCCCACTCGGTTAGTTAGGTTAAAGTTACCCCACAATGGCTTTGGATCACTGTCAGGCCAATGAGGAACGATCGAGCAGAGAAGGAGTGATTTTCCCAAGAATTAAGATAAATTGGAAAGGAGGGCCAATGCATACAGTTGACTTCCGACATTCTCCTTAGCTCGAGTTCTAGAGTTTAGTTGGAAATGTTAGGTAGTAGGGCGCAATTATGAAATTAAGAATAATAGCTGGTGAGAGTCAGTTATAAAGCTGTAATTACATTAAGGGACTCAGGATATGGGTGTGAGTTACAAACTTGTGATTTAATTGATCTAAGATGTTAACAGACACCTTCCATAAATCTACCACAACTGAATTGCAGCCTTTATCTCATATCCAGGTATGTTATTTTACATAACTTTGTATATGGTACATTTATATTTTCTTACTATGATGGTGAGGAATTGCTGAAGGTGATGACAAAACGGAGGCAACGCACCATAGGTGAAAAAAATTTGCCATGAAGGTATATGACATCACATGGTGAATCTTGTTCTTCTTCTTCTTCTTTGGCCTCCTTGTCTCGAGAGACAATGGGTAAGCAACTAGAGGTGGTCAGTGGTTTGTGAAGCAGCGCCTGGAGTGGCTATAAAGGCCAATTCTAGAGTGACAGGCTCTTCCACAGGTGCTGCAGATAAAATTGGTTGTCAGGGCTGTTTCACAGTTGGCTCTCGCCTTGCGCTTCTGTCTTTTTTCCTGCCAACTGCTAAGTCTCTTCGACTCGCCAAACTTTAGCCCCACCTTTATGGCTGTCCGCCAACTCTGGCGATCACTGGCAACTGACTCCCACGACTTGTGATCAGTGTCACAGGACTTCATGTCGCGTTTGCAGACGTCTTTATAGGGGAGACATGGACGGCCGGTGGGTCTGATACCAGTGACGAGCTCGCTGTACAATGTGTCCTTGGGGATCCTGTCATCTTCCATGCGGCTCACATGGCCAAGCCATCTCAAGTGCCACTGGCTCAGTAGGTGTATATGCTGGGGATGTTGGCCGCCTCGAGGACTTCTGTGTTGGAGATACGGTCCTGCCACCTGATGCTAAGGATTCTCTGGAGACAGCGAAGATGGAATGAATTGAGACGTCACTCTTGGCTGACATACATTGTCCATGCCTCGCTGCCGTAGAGCAAGGTACTGAGGACATGAGGATGTGATATCACATGGTGAATAATGGTGCAATAAAAAAAAATATATTAAAGTGGTCTACCAGTTTTACAACAATTCAGTATGTTAGAAAACCATCATACAATTTTATGATACCAGCAACCACAAAAGTTAACATTTGTGCCCAATAGTGTAAGCCAGATACTCCACTCACTCCTGTGGTGATGGGGATATTTTTATTTTTCTTCCCTTTGCTAAAATTGCCTTCCAGGAATCCTGACGGGCCAAGATAACTATTCTGCAATTCTCCTGCAGCGCAAATAAACCTGGGAGATTTAAATATCTCAGAAACCATTTCACACCCTCTGAGATATCTGCACTCCTCCAATTCTGGCCTCTTGTGCATCCTTGATTTTAATTGCTCCACCACTGGCAGCCATGCATTCAATAGTAAATACTGCCATCTATGCCAATGGGAAAATATAACAGTCACATTTTTGTTCTGCATCATAACTTCATAAATGAAATCAAAGTTTTACCAAATGTCCAAAGTATTTACAAAAATTTCTATTCAGACCCATCAAAGGATACCCTACTTGCCATAAGCTCAGTGGTAGCACTCTTGTTTTTGAGTCAGAAGATAGTGGGTTCAAGCCTTATTCCATAGATTTGAGCACATGTTCTGGTTTGGTCCAGTACTGTGGGAATAGTGCACCATGAGAGGTGCCATCTTTTGGGTGAGATGTTAAACCAACGTCCCGTCTTCACTCTCGGTGGGCATACAAGATCCTATGGTGGTGTAGTGTCCTGGCCAATATTTATCCATCAACAAAGATCTCAAACAGATTATCTGGTCATTTATTTCATTGCTGTTTATTGGATCTTGTTGAGTGCAAATTGGCTGTTGCATTTCATACATTAATACAGCAACTCGACAACAACGTACTTCATTGGCTGTATAGGGGCATCCTGGGTCATAGAGTTATACAGCACCGAAACAGGTCCTTCGGCCCACCGTGTCCGTGCCGGCCATCAAGCCTATCTATTCTAATCCCATTTCCCAGCACCTGGCTCGTAACCTTGTATGCAATGGTGTTTCAAGTGCTCATCTAAATACTTCTTCAACGTTGTGAGGGTTCCTGCCTTTACCACCCCTTCAGGCAGTGCGTTCCAGATTCCAACCACCCTCTGGGTGAACATTTTTTTCCTCAAATCCCCTCTAAACCTCCTGCCCCTTACCTTAAATCTATGCCCCCTGGTTTTGACACCTCCGTTAAGGGAAAACGTTTCTTCCTATCTAACCTATCAATGCCCCTCATAATTTTGTATTCCTCAATCAGGTCCCCCTTCAGCCTTCTCTGCTCTAAGGAAAACAACCCTAGCCTATCCAGTTTCTCTTCATAGCTGAAATGCTCCAGCCCAGGATCCTGGTGAATCTCCTCTGCACCCTTTCTAGTGCAATCACATCATTCCTATTGTGTGGTGCCCAGAACTGTACACAGTACTCCAACTGTGGCTTAACTAGTGTTTTGTACAGCTTCGTCATAACTTCCCTGCTCTTACATTCTATTCCTCGGCTAGTAAAGGCAAGTATCCCATATGCCTTCCTAACCACCTTATCTACCTATGCTGCTGCCCTCAGTGACCTATGGACAAGTACACCAAGGTCCCTCTGACCCTCTGTACTTCCTATGATACTACCATCCATTGTCTATTCCTTTGACTTGCTAGTCCTCCCAAAATGCATCACCTCACACTTCTCAGGATTAAATTCCATTTGTCACTGCTCTGCCCATCTTACCAGCCCATCTATATTGTCCTGTAAGGCTTTCCTCCTCACTCTGTGAAAGGCACTATATAAATGCCTTTTGCTTCCAAATTAATACAAGTAAAGTCTTTCTATTTTCTTTATAAGCTTAAACAACAAAGTGCATGTCATACTATTTATACATACTATACCCATGGACAGGAAATCAGCTGGTGAGATTGAAAAGTGCTAAATTAGCCCAGACCTCATTCCTGGAGCAGTGGTTGAGTTTCCAGCTCACCTCATCACCTACCCACTCACCCCATACCCACCAAAAGTTAAAATCAGGCTTTAGCTTAAACTGAAATCTGAAATACATTTGCTGCATTTCAAATCCTTCCTCTTATCTTCAGAAATCTACAGAATAATTTTAGATGAAGGACTACAAAAGCTGAGTATTCATTTCTTTCTTAAAGCAATACAAGAGAGCAAAGGAGTTATTTATGTACTTTGTCCTGATGTTCCTCGTGGTTTCAATGAGGAACTTAAATAACATGGAATGAGTCATTTTCAGTTTTGCTTCCTCCTAATTTTGGCACTCATTAGCCACGAGAAATTAAGTTTTTTTCATACATGTCAATAAGATTAGTGCCATTCTAACTGAATCTTCTCATTGCACCAGTGGGCAATGTTTTGATTTAGATTTACTTGCACTTTACCATTGTGCAGCATCATTTAACATTAGGTTTCAATCAAACGTCAGGCAGAACTGAGATTTCCTGCTGGAGAGGGCCAATTGTGTGCAATTTGGTTCAGACTGTCAGCAGCCTCTGAGAAAAACTGCCTTCGTCATCTTATTTTTGGTGTTCTGACTTATGCTGGCATACAGTTTCAAAGATGTTGGCAGTTCTACTGTTCCTATTGCATCTTTGTTTCCCATAAGCTGGAACAATGACCGTCAGCAGGATCTGAGGAGCAACCTAATGCACCGACTGGACTATATCATAGAATCATACAGCAGTGTAGGAGGCTATTTGGTGCCTCGTGCCTGTGCTGGCATTGTGAAAGAGCTATCCAATTAGTCCCACTCTCCTACTCTTTCCCCATAGCCCTTTTTTTTGCTGATCATCTTAAAATCTGTGTCTTCTGGTTGCCAACCTTCTTGCCAATGGAAACAGTTTCTCCCTGTTTACTCTATCGAAACCCCTCTTAATTTTAAACGCATCTATTAAATTTCCCTCAGCTTGCTTTGCTCCAAAGAGAACAATCCTCGCATCTCTAGTCTCTCCACATAACTGAACTCCTGCATCCCTGGTACCATTCTGGTCAATCTCTTCTGCAGCCTCTCCAAGGCCTTGACATCCTCCTAAAGTGCAGTCCTCAGAATTGGCACATAGGTGCAGGAACACTATTTTTCCCTCTCCACACCAAGCACATGAAAAGCCAATTGTAGACCCCCACCAACCCCACCCACTAACATCATCCTGGCTAAGATCAGGCAACTCAACAAAGACCTGAGGCCTTTCCTGGAAATATATAACTCATTGACCTACTGGGAGATGCATTTACCTATTGAGTCACTAGGAGAACTCTGGGAGAAGCATATTTAAAATCAACAAATAGTAATAAATGAAAGGAAATAACTATCAGAGGGCATAGTACCTTAACTACATCAACGCAACAGCTTTAATGGCAAAAAGGCAAGTTCAGGACTAAAATCAGATAGACTTGTTGACACATGGAACCATTAATGCCTGGAATGGATTTCCAGCTTGGGTGGTGGATGCAAAAACTTTGGAATCATTAAAAATGCAGTTGAATGTTGTGATAGGGGGACTGTAGGTTTCCATGGAGGGTTTAGCTAGTCCAAAAGCCTCCCTTAACTCTTAAATTTGCGAAGAGAAGCAGTATCAATGGATACAAAAATATAAGCTATGTAGGAGATACTTTGGGCTACTTTGGAATTTGCTGCTGCATGGCTTCTGCTGGCCTAATTGGTGAAAGGACTGCTCTATGCGGCACAGACCAGATGGTTCCGGGTTGAATGTTCAATCTGGGCTGAACTAGTTGATCACAACAGGGCAGTCGAGAGGGTTGGAAGTTCTCTGCTCCTGGTTGTTATGCAGTGTCATTTTCCTTAAAAGTACACATTTGGATGTTAAGTAAGAACAGGACCAGACCTCAGATGTGATGTGTTCAACAGTAAGTTGGCTTGTTGGTGCTCTCTGTCCAGGCTCACACTTGGAGAAAAACCTCTTAGGCTTTGGCTTCTGACACCTGCAAACTACTCAAGCAAAAGTCAGTATCTTCACAGGTTTGAGGCGTTGAATGGCTTATTCCTGTTACTATGTTCAGGACAGGAAGGGAAAAAAAGCTGGAAAAGCATAAATCTGTTGCATCATTCAAAGCAGCTGGGTGTATTTCTCTAGCATTGGAACATTTTTGTTTAAATATTAAAGAAGTTAAATAAATATTAAATGAATTGCCCCTGTTCAAGGCAACTCTGAGACCCACCAAAAGAGATTACCATTTTGCTGGCATGTACACAGTTAGCCATGCCCTTGGTACCAAAGATAAACATTGTCATAAGTAGGAGATGCTGCCATCTTTCTATGTCCATGGATGCACTGAGCAGTCAGCTTGCCTTTATAGGTCGATCATACATGTAAGCACTGACGAGGAAATGCAGACCTCTTTTAATATTTTTGGCATAAGCTATGTCCTCCTCTCCCTTCGCCAAGCCTCAAATTGTCCCTGTATCCTCCCCAGCACCTTATATGTGATCTGAAGCCAGATATAGGCTTATTTTAAAAGTTGCTCGCCTATACAGGCTTCTGAGGCAGGTCCCATGACCACAAAACAAAATGTGTTTTTTAAATAACTGCATGGGGAAGCTGTTGCTACAGTTCTGTGATATCCACCCTACAACATAAAGAGAGTGAGTGAGTGCACAGAATCAGCAGCCATGGTCTAAATTTCAGAACCACTCTTGGACAGAAGCAGCTCTTTAATATAAACAGGCATGAGACTGACTAACTGGGCATGGACCAGGGATTAAACCTAGGGCTTTCTTGGTCTTGTATGGCTCAGAATCACATTGCGTAGTGCATTTATTCACCAAACCAGCTCTTTTGTTTAACCATTTTACTTAAATCTTATTAACTCAATAATCATTAAACCATACTGATGAACAAGATTCTAATTTTTCATGATAAAACAGATGTAATCCCCAAAATACTGCTTAAAGTACTTGAAATCCCACATTTAAAGCTGGAGTTTGGCTTATTCTGTCACCATGAACCAGTGGCCAGATGAATTTTTGTTTTTATTCTCTTTTCTGTATAAAGTCCAAATTCCCACTTCCAAAGTGATTTGTTCCTTCACTCTAGCCCTCTGTGCCATTCTATGATGTTCTTTGCTTATGCCAAGCAGTTAACCTAATATATTATACACTATCTTGGACCATAGTAAGGTATAATCACTTCAAGAGGCTTAGGAAAGTATTGGGACCGGTATTTGAGTGCTGGATATGAGGTAAGTGGCAGGCTGCCACAATGTTGTTGGCTTGAGGCCTGGTCTATTGTAACTTTAGGGCCTCATTAATATTTGAAAGATGGGCTGTTGACCCCTTTGCCTACAGAATCAGGCAATCTACCCACATAAGCCTCAATATTTTTCCTTAACATTTTATAATCCACAGCCCTGGAATGTTTTCTGGCAGCAGACATGAGTCAGAGTGCTGACTTGCTTTCCAAGTGCATCCATGGAGGCCCTAGTAGAGAAAGGAGAGGGCTGGGGGGAAGAGCAAGAGCATCCTTAAGGACACTGTAAAGCAGGGTGAGAGGGTTGGTGCCAACAACATCACCCCCAAGACCTGGATTCAATGTAGAAAGATGTTCAATGGCCTCATAAGAGCTGCAAGTACACCCCTTTACCTCTCCATCTCTCTCAACATCACCTAACAATATACCTCTCACCTCCGCCCCTACCACTCTCAACTTTGACCTCCCCTCTATCACATTTTGAGCATGCAAAGGGCACACTAAGACAAATCCCTTGCTCATTACAAACACACTCACCTGTTCCTTTGCTCTCTTCACACCACATACTAACACCATTCTCTTCTCACATCCTAACACTTTTACAACCAACTCCTCCCAGCACCCTTGCCTCACTTCACATTACACACACTTCAATTTACATTGATCACCTCCCTATTCCATCTTGTTTCTTTTCCAGCTCTCAATACAGGCACCATGTTCACAAGCCCCTTACATCTCCTACTCAACTCACACTCACTAACTCTCACCTGTTTTTTCTGCATAACAAGACTTTGACAATAAAACGAAGAAGAAAAACAGGGCACAGGCAGGGGCCCCCAACATCATTGCCCTCATACAGACAAAGCAGTAAGCACTGGAGATCCCTGTCCCAGGCAGTGTCACAAGGGTTGGGCCAGGAGAGGCTGGTGGCGTACCCAGGCAGTGTATCTGCATATTATTTTATTCCATCATTCAACCCAACACAGAGGCAACAAACTTAGCAACTTCAACTTGCATTCTCCAAATGGTTACTTTATTGTGCCCAGCTTCTCTCTCACATTCTAACTCCTTCTCCTTTCTTTTATTCCTAGGGCCTTCTCAACAAAAAGAGGATCCTGCAGAATAACAGACATTGGAAGAGGATAATGTCTTTGAGGATGTTCCATTAGGCATTTCACCACTCCTAGCTCAGACATTGGAACTCTACATGGGATACATTGCAAGATAAAGGGGTCCGCATGTGGAGAAACACCCAGCAATCAGTAGGAATTTAGTATATCCACACATCGGCGTCCCCCTCAACCAATACCTGGCATGGTGCCAGCAAGTTGGCTACTGCCAGAGCAGTCTGACCCAGCTGACTTAGGATCATAAAATGATACAACACAGAAAAAAGCCATTCAGCCCATAGTGCCTATGCTGGTGCTTTGGGTAGAGCTATCCAATTTGTTCCACTCCCCTGCCCTTACCCATAGCCCTGCAAATTTCTCCTTTACAAGTATATATCCAATTCCGTTTTGAATGTTACCATTAAATCAGCTTCCACCACCCTTTCAGGCAATGAATTCTGGGTCAAAACAATTTGTTGAGTAAAACTATTTCTCCTCATTTCCCCTCTGATGTTTTTGCCAATTATCTTAAATCTGTGTCCTTCCGCCAGTGTTTCTCCCTATCTACTCTCCAAAACCAGTCATAATTTTGAACATATTCTGGTAAATCTCCGTTTAACCTCTACTCTGAAAAGAATCCAAGCTTCTCTAGTCGCTCCACATAATTAATAAAGACATTGTCAGAATGGTTTGACTGTTCTTCAAAACAGGTTGAAGAGAGTGGAGAAGAATTTGTCAAGGACTGTTCTGCAGAGGGGCTTTCTGTAGGTTTTCAGGGCAGGTGTGAGAAGTTCCACAGAATCGCTGAGCTGTGAGCTGATCCCTGACATCTCTCGCTGCAAAGCACTTATGTGCCCCCTCCTTTCTCTGCTGCTTCCTCTCCATCCCCCAGGTATTCCTCATTTGACGACGACTGCTGCAGCTGCTTTTGAGGGCGGCACTTTGACCTTTGAATTAGGACCCCACTTGCCTGGGGCTGGTGCCTGACATGCAGCCACAAACAATTCAGTTAAAATGGTGGAGATGTGGAACAGTGCCACAGATGCTCCTCTCTCCCTGCAACATTCCCGTTTAGTGTAAAGGGTGATGGGGTGGGGGCGGGGGAAGTGTTAATAATTGGCTTTGAACATTCTGATTTGAATCAAAAAAGCTTTCATTTTCTTAAAAGTTTGAATAACCTCCTGAAGCAATGTGCCACTAGAATGCTAAGTCATCTTGGAAATATCCTTCTTACTTTAGGCTAAAAAGAAAATCTACCCTGAGGCAAAGTCTATCAGTATTCCAAGCAAAAGCTAAACTTTGAACAGCAGGGAGGACGGGAGGCAGCTTGCAAATTTTGCTGATGCTTTATAAAGAAAAGCTAAAAGATTTAAAACACTATGAGAAAATCACAAAGGATACTGTAAACGGTGTTGTCTAAAGGTACACAGAAAGTATTTGACAATCATGAATAGTGATGCACTCCTGAACTTCGTCACTGGCTCTATGCTGTGGCAGCTAAATGATGGTATGGCTATGTTTGCCAGTGCCGTGGAATGTGCAAAGAATATGCCAAACAAAATGATTCTCTTTTGTGTACATAAAAAGCTCTAAGGGCCTTTTTATTTTCAACTCAGAACTAAGCCAACTTGCCTCCAGCCACCAGAAAACAACTGCAGTACTTAAAGCATCCAATTACCTCTCCTTTTATATTGCTCACATCAGATTTTTTAATTTTTAGCAGAGGATGAACATTATTCTGTTAATAAATAATGCTTCCTGTTAAGGTCTGTTCTGCTGTAGCGCCTACTGCAAGTCAGAATTACAGACTTATTTGTAGTTTTCAACAATAAAAATACCAGGCAGGAATAATTTTCAGCACTCAAGACAGTTAAAATCATCTTGAAGAACACTTGTCCATTTAAAGTGTGCTCTGTAGTTTCTGTATCTTATGGTTTTACACTCTAGGTGAACATTTATGAATAGAAACTACTTCAATCATTATTGACAATCTATGCTATTAGCATTTCATGAGGAGTGTGAGAAAAAGATTGATGCCAGGGACAAAAGTATTTGCTTATCTGGAAAGAATAAAGTAATCCCCAGATTTAGTTCTGAATATAATTATTACTCAGGGTTCGAGTGGATAAGGCCACCATCCTTTCAATTTTGTCATGAGTTCAAATCCAAAATGAAGGGATTGTAGGTCATTTCTCCAGTGGGTTGTTAAGTGTTCAAAGTGAAACTAAAAAGAAAAATTCGGACTGGCTAAATCTAGTTTATAATAACAGTGAGCTCACAGCACTGAAATGCCTATAATTCTCCTTTAAGTAGGCAATTTCACTCAGCGGCAATAGGGATGGCAGTTATGGGAAATGGATATATCACACTGGTGAAGTAAAGGGTAACTTATACTTTCATAATTTCTTGTAACTGTGAATATTATTATGACATTACAAAAAAAAGATGACCAGAGGCACATTTAACCAGTGATAACAGTTCGACATTAGGAAATGTGGCATCACAGTGAGGAGTAATATAAAATAACTTAATATTACTCCTAGAAATGTGTGGGTGAATTCAAGAGGAGCAAATGTTGAGGGTGATTTTAACCCAACTTGGTGGGCAGTTAAAGTGACCTGTCCCCCCCCGCCCACCATCACCGCCATCCCCACCCACAACTCCTCCCCCCACCACCTGGGTCAATTACCCACCGTGGAGCCTCTTAGAGCTGACCTGCCAGGATTTTATCACAGGCAGCAAGGATACCCATCCAAAGCCAGTGGGGCTTTGTTGAGCATATGCTCATTGGATCCTGATGACATTAGTGGGACTTGGCTGCAATTTTTACTAGTAGGCCTCAGCAGGAAATGGCAGTGAGCTTTCTGCTAGGCCAAACCAGCAAGGAACCAGATGGGGACAAGCAGAGGTTAATTTAATTTTTGACTTATTTCTGTGTGGGGCCAGGAGGAGCAGGCCCCACAAGGAAATCATAGGCCTCACTTTCTACAATCATGCCCCACCCCCGATTGTGGGATCCCCACGTGACAGCCAATCCCGCAGACTTACTTGTTCTTGACAGGCGGTGCACTCTGGGCTGTGCAAATTTGCGGCACTTCCCATCGACTTCACGCCCCAAATGGACGGGGAGTCGGCCTGCGACATTTCATGAGGCTCAGGAGTTAAAATACCACGAGGCTCATCTTTGCTGCAATGGGTGAGTTTTGAACTTCAGTTATGAAGATAGATTGAAGAAGTTAGGATTGTTTACCTTAGAGAAGAGAAGGCTGAGAGGTGATTTGATAGAGGTATTCAAAATTATGAGGGGTCTGGACAGAGTAGTTAGAGAGAAACTGTTCCCACATGTGAAAGGATCGAGACCAAGAGGGCACAGATTTAAAGTAATTGGTAAAAGAAGCAAAAGCGAAATGAGGAAAAACTTTTTCACACAGCGAGTGGTTAATGTCTGGAATGCACTTGAGAGTGTGGTGGAGACAGGTTCAATTGAAGCATTCAAAAGGGAATTCGACTGTTATATGAAAAGGAAGATTATGCAGGGTTACGGGGAGAAGGCGGGGGAGTGGCACTAGATGAAACGCTCATTCAGAGAGCCGATTCAGACACGATGGGCCGAATGGCCTCCTTCTGCACTGTAACAACTCTGAGATTCTGTGATTCTGTGAACTGACATCAAATACTGAGCCCCAGTTATGATTGAAGATCATTGTTTTCTCAATCTGAACTAGCAACGTTGTATTTATTACATATCCCTAGTTTCCATAAGAAAATAGGGGGGCCCTTCTTCTTGAATTATTTTTACTACAGAGTGGATTGCCAGCTGGTGCTAGAGGCAGTCACAGGTACAGCATGCCTGAGAGTTGACCAGATAGGATGCAGCAGATCTCCTTTCCTGAAGGACATTAGTGAACTAGTTGGGTCCGTAGACACCCAGCAGTTTTGCCACATTCCGTTTCACAACATCGCTATGGTAAGAGATAACTTCACCACCTCTTGGCTGCTAGTCTAAAGCCATTACTATTGCACTGACCACCTCCAGGCGCGTATCCATTGTCTCTCGAGATAAGGAGGCCCAAAAGAAAAAAGAAAGAAAGAATTGCACTACCACAGCCAATACATGTGAGCATAAAATCAGAACTACTGGAGAAAAGGAAAGCCACAGATTGCCTCAATTGCCTCTTGTTATGTAGAAAGACAACTGAAGAAGGCTAGATAACTTACAACATACTGCTGCATTATACTCAGACAGAAGAAATTGACTCACAAATTAACACAAGGAAGCACAAAATCTTGAAGATTTAATTTTGAAATTTTCCCCCAGAAAATAAGACCATGTGCCAGATACTTTACTTCTGTATGCTGGAAAAAGAAAGGCTAAATCTCCATTCATTACTTTCTGTGCTTACCGTTAAGGCACCGTTACATTATAATACCCATGATTTCTGTGTGCTGTTCTTGTTTGTCTTTCTTCCTGCCACAGCTGGCAATTAAAGGCTGCATGGAAGGTGGTCACTCACAGTTAATGAATAGAAAGATGTGAATCTAGCCTCATGTATTTAGATTCAAGTACAGCCACTACAGTAGTTCATGACAACTACAAAAAAGATGGGTCTCTGCTGCAATTAGCTCTCTGGACTTTTCCCACTTTATATAACAGAGTGTTGTCACAGTGGGAGAACTTTGCACTTGCCATCGAAGACACTCTATCAACATAAAAGTGCCTTTAAGTAGTGCATCCATTCAGGTATTGATGAATCAACCAGATCCATTCTTGTTTGATAATCCTCTTTACCACAGCTTTAGTGATGAAGCCACGGATACAGATTTGAAAGCTTTTTTTCTCACACTGCATATCCTGTTTGAGAAGCTGAAGGGCAATTCAATCTCCTCCTCTGAAGTGTATATGGCTTAAATGCATAAAATTAAAGTCTTCAAACAAATTCCTGTATAGTCTCACATTCTCTGTTTTCCCTCAAATCTCCCTAAATACATGTTCTGCTTAAAGAGGGAGTCAGAAAGAACCAGCATCGATTTTCACATATCACATTGCTATTTGTTTTGTTTAAGCCATAAGTGCTGATGACACTTTCAAGCGTAAAGGGGTTACAATCTAAGGGGAACAATTGAATTAGCATTTACCCAGTTAAAGCTGAAGTACCCTGGATCACTGAAATGCCTGGCTATCTGTACCAAATGATTTAATTCAGGTCCTTTTTACTGCTAAAATAAGTAAACACGCAGACATAATGGGCCAAGTGGCCTCTTTCTGTGCCATAAACTTTCCATGATTCTAAAACATCCATTCCAAATAATGACACAAGGACTCTCCGATCCATCATTTTCCAAAAAAGGAATCAAGGGACAGACAGGAAAAAAAAGGTTTGAGGTTTTAGTTTCCTTCTCTAATTATCTCCTCTCTCCTGAAATGGGTAAATCATGAGATGGTATGGTATTACGAGCATCAGAAATCGAGCGAACATCACCAACTAGTCACTCACACTCTCCATATTCTGGCGAAAGATCAGCGACCTGTTAAGTATACTGTTAAGTATTTTCACTATTTTCTGTTTTATTTGAGCGTGGCCAGTGAGCATCTACACTCTATGTGGATACAGGAACCATTAAAACCAACCCGATCCAATTCTTTTCAGGCATGGAGATGCATACACTTCCAGCCACGGTCAATAAATAATGATCAGCAGGGGTGAAACTTGTTCAATTTTTCCATCTCTTGCCTAGACACACCAGGGCTGATTGCTTCCTCCATTGCAATATCTGTTGAAATCAGCAAACTCACTATCCAGTAAACAGGTCATTCTGTGATCACATGTTCTCAGTGGGCAGATGCACTTGCTGGGTGTATAGGTCTGAAAGAAGGCTACAATTCCATAGTCACAATTATCTGTCCCCACTCCCTGTTAATGTTACTTCTCACTAGAAATGCAGGATGGTGGAATCATAGCTTCCGTGTTCAATTTCTGATCTTCATACCACATCAAAAAAACTTGCATTTATATAGCACCTTTTACAAACTTAGGATGTCTCAAAGTGCTTTACAGCCAATGAAGTTCTTTTGAAGTGCAGTCAATGTTGTAATGTTAGAAACACAGCAGCTAATGTTGTGTACAGCAAGCTCCCACAAGCTGTAGCATGATACTGACCAGATAATCTCTTTTCCAGTGATGTTGATTGAGAATTAAATATTGGACAGGACACCAGGGAGAACTCTCCTGTACTTCTTCAAAATAATGCTATGAGATATTTCATCCTCACCTGAGAGAGCAGACCGAACCTTTACCTAACATCTTGTCCGAAAGATGGATGATCAAGCAACCGACTGAAATATTGTGTTGGGGGGTGTGGGTAGTGTTCATTGTAATTCTTTGTAACTAACAGGAGCAGAGTTGGGGGAGGTGTCTGTGAGGTTCTCTCTTTAAGTCTATGCTTTATGAATTCATAAGTTATGAGTATCTTTGAATGAATGGGTACTTTGATAAGATATACCTAATACCATTAGGTGATTTGTTGATATTTCTTATACAAATTAGGGCTCTATTTTGAAATTTTTGCCCACTGTTGCACAATAGCATTCTGTCACAAATTGAATTGTAAGAAATTGCATTGTGGGTAAAATCACATGACATATGATCCCAGATGGCTAAGTGGGCTATATGCGCTATTAAAATTTGAAAGCTTTCTTTCCACACACCGCATATCCTGTTTGAGAAGCTGCAGGGCGATTCAATCCCCTCCTCCTCTGAAGTACATATGGCTCAAGTGCATACAACTAAAGTCTTCAAACAAATTCCTGTACAGTTCTCTCTCAGCGTATGCTAAATACATTTTCTGCTTAAAAAGGGAGTCAGAAAGCACTTGAATCGATTATCACATTTCCCATTGATTCCTTTAATAATTTCTTTGTTTCAAAGTGACTGCTGAATGTATTGTCAGAGGAATGACTCGGGAGATTTACAGATTGAGTGGATAACCAATTTAGCACACACCCAACTATAACTGGAGCTCAATGATGCTGCTAAGTGATGTCAGTTCACTGAGGGAATCAATAAACTCTCCAAACCAGGACCTCAAGTAATGTTATCCGGCAGAACCCATGAAATAATAAAGATTCAGCAGAGCAGGACACAAAATGCTTTGTGCTCATCAAAATCTGAGTCATTTTGCTGCTCTACAGCTTCTTTGTTTCTCACTGTTAACAAAATCTTCCGAGTTTTCTTTCTTGGATCCAAAGTGTGTGACCTCACTCTTCCCCACAGTTGAACTCCATCTATCATAGTTTTTCCTACTTACTGGGCAGGATTTTCCTTTCAATGCGAGGGTGGGAAGGGGGATGGGCAGTCACTTAAACGTACCCCTGGGGGTCAGCATGTCGGTTTCCCAAGGCAAAACTGGCAAGCTCAAAGTTTAAAAGATTCTGCTGACAGTCAGAAGAGCCAACCCACCTGAGACCTCTAAATGACCAGTTAAGCCAATTAACAAGCTTATTATCATCTTATTAAGGGCCAGTTTTGAATTTTCTTTCTGAGGCACGAGATCCATGCAGGGTCTGAACCACGACAGGGAGGAGGAGGCACAGGTGGGAAATCAGTCAGAACGGCAGGACAGCAGCAAGAAGCTCCATGAAAAAGGGAAGGCTCAGAAAAGGCCCTCAATCACAGGCAACTCGTAGTGCAGAGTCAGGAGAAGTATCTGTCATATCTCCTCACTCATGACAAGGGCATTTTAGTGGGGTGGAGTGCAGGTCCCTCTGCTTATGGGCCTCACAGGTTCATGAGAGAGAGTTCAGGAAGACTGCACATTCCAATATAAAGGAAGGACATAACAGGCAATGGGGTTAAGCTACTCTGGGATAGGATAGCCTAGTGATAAGGACCAGCATTTGCGGATGCAGAGGCAGACCCTTCGGCAAGAGGGGGGCAGGGGTAAGGAGCAAGGGGCAGGAAGGCAATGAAGGTGAGACCCTCAGCAGAGAGTGTACCACCAAAGGAGAAGCTACCTGGGCATGTTGAAGTGTCAGTGCCGCAGAAGGCTGCGCATTTCCAGATAAATTGTTGCTGATTTGTGTGGCCTCGTTGAGGGTCATCTGAGGGTTCGCAGGAACCATCACCATGGCCTTCCCGTAGCTGTAAAACTCACAGTGGCCTTGTCTTCCAAGTAGTGGCAGCTGACATTGGTGGCATCTCGCAGGCAGCAGCACATCAATGTATCATGGAGGTAATAGATGCTCTGTTCGAGAGGGCAGGGGGTTACATTGAATTCAAGGTGGAGAGTGGCACTCAAGTTCAGAGGGCAGTGGGATTTCCCTCCATCGTTGGATTCCCTCAGATGCAGGGAATCATCGATTGCACCCATGTGGCCATCAAGAGCTGATTGACCAGTCAGGAAGATTCCTCACCAGGAAGGGATTCCATTCGCTAAATGTTCAGCTGGTCTGCAACCACAGCAAGTGCTTTATGCAGGAGTGTGCACACTATCCTGGAAGCTGCCATGACAGCTTCATCCTTCAGCAATCGCAGGTGCCGCAGCTCTGCATGGAGCCATCGGAATTCCGTGGATGGCAGTTAGCGGCTAAGGCTTATCCCGTGAGGAAATGGCTGATGGTTCCAGTGCGTTATCCCGCCGCTGATAGACACTGCAACCGATGCCACCTGAGCACAAGGGCTATCACTGAGCAGGCCATCGGCCTTCTGAAGATGAGGTTCAGGTGCTTTGACCGGTTAGGTGGCGCCCTCCTGTACATACCCTCAAGGGTGTCATGCATTGTGGTGGTCTGCTGTGCATTTCATAAGATGGCCCTCCAGAGAGGTGTGGACCTTGAGGAGGGAGAAACGCTGGAACAGCACAGCTCTTCGGAGGAGGAAGAGGATGAGACAATGGGGAAGAGGAGGAAGACAACAGGGACAAGGAGGAGGCTGACGGAGAACTGGAGAACACTCCCATGCCTTGCAGGGATGTCACCATGGTAGGCTCAGGAGGTGGAGCACTCATCAGGATGGCAGGGATGCTAGGGCCGCTCTGATCCAAACAGGTTTCACCTGAGCAATACTCAGACTACAGGACGTTTGGAGATAAAATTCTCCTTCATCAGAGTGCAAGCATCCATTAAGAACAAAAGTCAGCAATCTTTCCAATGGCACAAACATTGCAAGGCTCCAGTGTCTCCACCAGACACACTTTTCCCCAACACACTTCATTGCTCCCCCTGCCTTTCACCATGAAATGAGGACACACAAGTCTGCCTTTGTGCAAAAACATGCCCAATGCTTTATCGAATTATAGTGTCATATCATTTACAACAAACATACCCAAGTGACCCACAAAATGGCTACACTGATGCAGCCTACCACGATGACATATACAGTCAGAAGGGAGTTTCCCCGGGAGTCCTCAACATTGACTCCAGACTCCATGAAGTCTCATGGCATCAGGTCAAGCATGGGCAGGGAAACCTCCTGCTGATTACCATTTACTGCCCCCCCTCAGCTGATGAATCAGTTGTTGAACACCAATTGGAAGAGGCATTGAGGGTAGCAAGGGCACAGAATGTACTCTGGGTGGGGCACTTCAATGTCCATCACCAAGAGTGGCCTGGTAGCACCACTGCTGGCCGAGTCCTAAAGGTCATAACTGCTAGACTGTGTCTGTGTCAGGTGGTGAGGGAAGCAACAAGAGGGAAAAACATACTTGACCTCATCCTCACCAATCTACCTATCACAGATGCATCTGTCCATGACAGTATTGGTAGGGGTGACCAGAGCACAGTCCTTGTGGAGACGAAGTCCTGTTTTCACATTGAGGATACCCACCATCTGTTGTGTGACACTACCACCATGCTAAATGGGATAGATTTCAAACAGATCTAGCAACTCAAAACTGGGCATCCATGAGGCGCTGTGGGCTATCAGCAGCAGCAGAATTGTACTCAACCACAATCTGTAACCTCATAGCCTGGTTATATCTACCATTACCATCAAGCCAGGGGACCAGCCCTAGTTCAATGAAGAGTGCAGGAGGGCATACCAGGAGCAGCACCAGGCATACCTAAAAATGAGGTGTCAGTCTGGTGAATCTACAACACAGGACTACTTGCATGCCAAATAGCGGAAGCAGCATGAGACAGGGCTAAGCGATCCCACAACCAACAGATCAGATTTAAGCTCTGCAGTCCTGCCACATCCAGTCGTGAATGATGGCGGACAATTAAACAACTAAGAGGAGAAGGATGCTCCACAAATATTCCCATCCACAACGATGGGAGAGCCCAGTACATCAGTGCAAAAGATAAGGTTGAAGCATTTGCAGCCATCTTCAGCCAGAAGTGCCAAGTGGATGATCTATCTCAGTCTCTAGCATCACAAATGCCAGTCTTCAGCCAATCCGATTCACTCCATGTGATATCAAGAAACGGCTGAAGGCACAGGATACTGCAAAGGCTATGGGCCCTGACAACATTCCGGCAATAGTACTGTAGACCTGTGCTCCAGAACTTGCCGCGCCCCTAGCCAAGCTGTTCCAGTACAGCTACAACAAGGGCATTTACCCAGCAATGCAAAAAATTGCCCAGGTATGTCCTGTACAAAAAATGCAGGACAAATTGAACTCGGACAATTACCGCCCTATCAGTCTCGTCTCGATCATCAGAAAAGTGATGGAAGGGGTTGTCGACAGCCCTATCAAACGGCACTTGCTCAGCAATAACTGACGCTCAGTTTGGGTTCTGCCAGGGCTACTCAGCAGCCAGAGTCCAAAAGTGGAAAAAAGCGTTGAACTCCAGCGGTGAGGTGAGAGTGACCACCCTTGACATCAAGGCAGCATTTGACCGAATATGGCATCAAGGAGCCCTCGCAAAACTGGAGTCAATGGGAATCAGGAGGAAAACTCTCTGCTGGTTGGAGTCATAACTAGCAGAAAGGAAGATGGTTGTGATTGTTGGAGGTCAATCATCTCAGTCCCAGGCCATCAGTGCAGGAGTTTCTCAGCGTAGTGTCCTAGGCCTCACCATCTTCAGCTGCTTCATTAGTGACCTTCCCTCCATCATAAGGTCAGAAGTGGGAATGTTCGCTGATGATTGCACAATGTTCAACACCATTCACGACTCCTCAGATACTGAAGCAGCCCATGTTCTTATGCAGAAAGATCTGGACAACATCCAGGCTTGAGCTGATAAGTGGCAAGTAACATTCGCGCCACAGAAGTGCCAAGCAATGACCATCTCAGACAAGAGAGAATCTAACCATCTCCCCTTAATG
The DNA here is from genome assembly GCF_036365525.1 of Heterodontus francisci. Taxonomy (NCBI): domain Eukaryota; kingdom Metazoa; phylum Chordata; class Chondrichthyes; order Heterodontiformes; family Heterodontidae; genus Heterodontus; species Heterodontus francisci. Next base: position 89,853,997 of record NC_090383.1, on the reverse strand, counting down.
TTCAATGGCATAACCATCGCTGAATCCCCCACTATCAACAGGCTGGGAGTTACCATTTACCAGAAACTGAACTGGACCAGTCACATAAATACTGTGGCTACTAGAGCAGGTCAGAGACTGAGAATTCTGCGGTGAGTAACTCACCTCCTGACTCCCCAATGCCTGTCCATCATCTACAAGGCACAGGAATGTGATGCAATATTCTCCACTTGCCTGAATGGGTGCAGCTCCGACAATACTCAAGAAGCTTGACACCATCCAGGACAAAGCAGCTGCTTGATTGGCACCCCATCACCTTCAACATTCACTCCCTTCACCACTGACACACAGTGGCAGCAGTGTGTACCATCTACAAGATACATTGCAGCAACTCACCAAGGCTCCTTTGACAGCACCTTCCAAACCCGCAACCTCTACCAACTGATGGACAAGGGCAGCAGATGCATGGGGACGCCACCACTTGCAAGTTCCCCTCCAAGCCACACACCATTCTGACTTGGAACTATATCACTGTTCCTTCACTGTCGTTGGGTCAAAATCCTGGAACTGCCTTCTTAACAGCACTGTTGGTGTACCTACACCCCAAGGACTGTAGTGGTTCAAGAAGGCAGCTCACCACCACCTTCTCAAGGGCAATTAGGGATGGACAATAAATGCTGGCCTAGCCCGCATTCCTTGACTCCGCAGTGCCTCAGGTAACTCCAATATGTGGACACACACCTTCTGTTGGTTCTGCATGTAGAGCTGCCTGTTTCATGACTCCCTGGGCTCTTCATCCCCACCCTGCTACGTAGAGCAGCACCTGTCCTCCATCCTCCAAGGAGGACTGGCCACAGACAACTCTGCCATCCCCGTATCCTCCTGCTCTGATGTGATATGCACTTAACCCTGTGCCGTCATCTCTAATAACACACGATGACCCGCCGAGATGCAAGTATCTGTGTTGGTGGAGGGTGCATAAGAAAGATGTGATAGTGCAGCCTCCAAGGTGCCTTCCTCCTCTGACACCACGGGAATTTCTTGGTGTTGTGTGGATTCCTGCCCCGCTGAGCTGGCCCTGTGGGAGACATAAAAAATGGTGAGAAATTGGGACAGTCAACAGATGCTTCCGCTACTTAAAATAATGAGATGACAGCTAATGCATTGACAGCTCGTTGCATGGGGATTGCCATGCACCCCCAGAAGCTGGAGATGTTGAAATCTTTTCATCCTTTCTATGTTGGATTCCCATTTCTCCATCGCCAATGTCCTGGTGGCTTGCCAGTCTGGCCAAATCAAGGGCCAGCTCCTCAAAATGTGTCAGTAACATGAGCTGGAGCACCCCACCATCCAGACCTATCCTCTCGCTCTCCCTGATGTTCATCTCCCGTTTGGCTTACAAGGTGAAGAAAGATGCCATTAGGATAATGCCTCTCTCCCTCACCGCTTTTCATTCACATAAGATATTACAATCTGCACTCCAGCTTCCTGTCCAACAGCACTAGGGTTCTGATCTCTGCTTATGGGTCATCAAGTCTGCTAAGCACACATCTCTCCCATGGACAGGAGAACTCTCTGTGCCCTCAGGATGCCTCTCTCTTTTGCACTCTGGTGACTGCTGACCAGGAGACATACAATCTGGGTCTTTCTTTGGACTCACATTGTCAGACCTAACAAGGTCATTGAAACATTTCCTGCACTGGACCCAGTTCCTCTTCACCACTCTTCTGCTGATGGCCTCATCAGCCAATTCAAGTCTTCTTGGTGAATGCTGCAGGCTTTCCATTGCCGCTGTGTGGGCATCTGTCGGTGTTTCCTGAGGCAGAAGATGGAGGTGTCCATCCACATTATTAGTGGCATGCTGACTCAGCATATGAGTGCATGACCTCCTCCTGGCCACCCTCATGGAGAGTCATATGCAGCAGGCCAATGAGTGGATGCAGGATCAGAGTAATGGCCTCCACACAATGTCGGCAACCTCAAGTAGCATTGATCAGTCGGTACCAGTAATGGCTCAGAACTGCACGGAAACTAATTTGATTGAGTTTTTTGAGGAAGTGACAAAGATGATTGATGAAGGAAGGGCAGTGGATGTTATCTATATGGACTTCAGTAAAGCCTTTGACAAGGTCCCTCATGGCAGACTGGTACAAAAGGTGAAGTCACACGGGATCAGAGGTGAGCTGGCAAGATGGATACAGAACTGGCTCTGTCATAGAAGACAGAGGGTAGCAGTGGATGGCTTTTCTGAATGGAGGGATGTGACTAGTGGTGGGGATCAGTGCTGGGACCTTTGCTGTTTGTAGTTTATATAAATGATTTGGAAGAAAATGTAGCTGGTCTGATTAGTAAGTTTGAGGACGACACAAAGGTTGGTGGAGTTGCGGATAGTGATGAGGATTGTCAGAGGATACAGCAGGATATAGATCGGTTGGAGACTTGGGCGGAGAAAGGGCAGATGGAGTTTAATCCGGACAAATGTGAGGTAATGCATTTTGGAAGATCTAATGCAGGTGGGAAGTATACAATAAATGGCAGAACCCTTAGGAGTATTGGCAGGCAGAGAGATCTGGGCATACAGGTCCACAGGTCACTCAAAGTGGCAACGCAGGTGGATAAGGTAGTCAAGAAGGCATACGGCATGCTTGCCTTCATCGGTCGGGGCATAGAGTATAAAAATTGGCAAGTCATGCTGCAGCTGTACAGAACTTTAGTTAGGCCACACTTAGAATATTGCGTGCAATTCTGGTCGCCACACTACCAGAAGGACATGGAGAGGGTACAGAAGATGTTTACCAGGATGTTGCCTGGTCTGGAGGGCATTAGCTATGAGGAGAGGTTGGATAAACTCGGCATTGTTTTCACTGGAATGACGGAGGTGGAGGGGTGACATGATAGAGGTTTACAAGGTTATGAGCGGCATGGACAGAGTGGATAGTCAGAAGCTTTTTCCCAGGGTGGAAGAGTCAGTTACTAGAGGACATAGGTTTAAGGTGAGAGGGGCAAAGTTTAGAGGGGATGTGCGAGGCAAGTTCTTTACACAGAGGGTGGTGTGCCTGGAACTTGTTGTCGGGGGAGGTGGTGGAAGCAGGTACGATAATGACGTTTAAGAGGCACATTGACAAATACATGAATAGGATGGGAATAGAGGGTTACGGTCCCCGGAAGTGCAGAAGGTTTTAGTTTAGGCAGGCATCAAGATCGTTGCAGGCTTGGAGGGCCGAATGGCCTGTTCCTGTGCTGTACTGTTCTTTGTTCTTTTGTTCTTAAACCCAGCCAAGTTCTTCTGCCCATGGTTAGGGCCCTGAAAGGACAGAGGGAGGGAGGGGTGATGGCAATGGGAAATTTCCTCAAAGGCAACCCCTGGTCTCTTTTAACCCATAGTATTCTCTGACAGAGCCATAACACTGAGTCCTGCCTGCCCCATGGCTGAGGCGGCCCTGCAAAGATGCAGGTGGGGCAGACTGTGGCGGTGCCCTCATGGACATATGATTCACCGGAGCAGAGAAATGTGCAAACTGCCTCCACATCTGCTCCAGCCAGAGTGGGGTAGCACCATGTAGAAGTACGAGGAAGAGAACGTGGAAATGGTTCTAGTTGCACAACGGAATACATTTGGGTGCCTTCATTGATGTCAGTGCTATGATGCATAACTTTATTGCAATGAAACCGTTTGTCTTGGCCACCTAAGTGTCATGTAGTTCTTAGTGTCCAATTGTACATTGACCAGGAGGATCTAAATGGATTTGAGCTCAATGAAGATGATGGGCCAGAGTGTTAGAGTGAAAGGGGCAGCGGCGTAGGTTTACTTGAAGCAAGGAGATCTGTTATGTTGTGATGAAGTCTGATTGTGGCCACAAGTGCTGCCACAGAGGCCTGGCTGCCAAGATGGCAATGCTGCAGGCCCTGCACTCAGGAAAGTCTTGTCTTGATGAGGGCATCACTGGCTTCACTGGCATGTAGGTCAATGGGCACAAACATCAGTGGGATCTCTGGATGGGCAGGCTCCACCGGCCGATTCTCATCATCCTCCTCCTCCGAGGATGTTGAGCTGTCATCACCATCCTCCAGAGCCAGATCCACTCCCCTTTGGAGTGCCAGGTTGTGCAGAGTGCAACACACCACCACTAGGTGTGATGCCCTTGAAGGGCCATATTGGAGGACGCGCCCAGGATTGTCAAGGCACCGAACCGAATTTTAAGCAAAGCAATGGCCTGCTCAGTGGTTGCCCTGGTCATCAAATGGCAACCATTGTATCTCTCATGGGCCTCTATCATGCCCTGCACCTGAGGAAATTGGAGGCAAAACCGACAGCCCTCTGGGTCTCTCTGGCAGCATCTGGATTGAACCTATGACCTCGCATAAAAGGCATCCATCACCTGAGTGATGCGGCTATAAGCCGCAGATTGTGAGATCCTACAGATGTCAGCAGCCGACCCCTGGAATGATCTGGATGCAAAATGATTAAGTGCCATAGTCACCTTGGCTGCCATGGGCAATGGGTGTCCACCTGATCCTTCTGGCCTCAGGTCTTCCTCCAAAAGGGCACAGAGGTCAGCAACCAACTGTTGTGAGAGCCACAGCTGTCAGAGGCACTGCTGCTCAGAGAGATCCAAGAAACTGACCTGTTGCCTGTAGACCCTATGTTTAGGGTAGTGCCTTCTTCTTTCTCCTGGCCTATGGCCAACTACTCGTCTGCATCCAACTGTATGTGGGTGCATTGCATGCTGCAGCTCTGCTCCTCTTCCAGTTGCTGGCCCGCCCCCTGGGTTGGGTAACTCTGCAGTTCCTCCTCAGAACTTGTGGACCCCATGTCCCTGTGCAGGCTCAAAGACACAAGGATCTGAAGCCACGTTGAGTTGTGAAATGATGCTGTATCAATTTCTTCAACCCCTAACACTATCAGTAACAGCAGTCTCAATCAGCTACTCCTGTAATGGCAAGTCTCTGCCTATGGCTGACCTCAGGCTTTCTTCTTTTCCTCTTTATAGTTCTGAGTGCTTGTCAGTTTCTGGCCTCAATAACTTCTCACTGTGCACTTGCCTCCTCTAACTTGCAGAGTTCCAGATGCTGCGTGTGCCCCATGCGTTGCTGGTAAAAAGCTATTGTCATGGGAAAATGGCCTTAAATACTTCAATTGGCTTCCAGCTGCTGTGGCAAGGGTTGCCAACAGCACACACAACCTGCCCCTGGGAAAAACAGGAGGAGGCAGGAAGATGTTGGGATACCAGCCCTTTGCCTTTTTTTCTGATTTTCCTGTCCCCCAGCCTTCAACCCTGCCTCCAAAGCCTGAGAAAACTCCACCCCCCCCAGAGTTAATGTTTCATATCGATGACCTTTCATCCAAGGAAATGTCATTGACCTTATATTTAAAACCTTGATTTGTGACTCCCCTCCTCCCTCTTAAACTTAAAGACCCAAAAATTGCTGTGGCAAGCCAACAACTGCTGGTAACTGTTAGTTAGACCTCCCTTTACCTGCTTAATGTTGATAATATTTTGCTCTACAAGTTGCTGTAAATGGAAGAAGTAAACAATGCAACACCCTCTACAGAGCATCTGGTTGAAAAGGGCAAGCAGTTGTATGTATTTCCTTAACCAATCAGGCTGAAGAATTATGAAATGAACAGAACAAGGTCTGAACAAGGAAGTATCAGTTAGAATGCTGAATTCAATGCCAAATCTGGTACAGAAGAAAATAGAGAGGAAAAGAAAGGTTGGATTAAGAAAGAGAGCAACAAAGAGACCAAAGTAAATAAATAAATGTGCCTACACCACATGGACTGCAGTGGTTCAAGAAGGCAGCTCATCACCACCTTCTCGAGGACTATTAGGTTGGGTAATAAATGCTGGCCTTGAAAGCAACGCTCACATCCCATGAAAGAATAAAAATAAAATAATTTCCTGTGGTCAGTTTACTTTGTATCTACCATGCAAGTACAGCAGCTTTGTGCCGCTTAATACATTTGAACGGGGAGCCAGAGAGTGAGAGGCTCTTTCCGTGAAACTAACAGCAGAGCAAAGCATCTCTGACAATAGCTTGTCGATTTTGATAATCACACATCAATCCTCATTTGAAGTTGTTGTGGCATTTACACATAAATAAAGGCAAGCACTATTAGCCTCACTGCAACTTTGACAGCAATTTTTGGGCCAATATCAAGTTCAATCATATTATGGGCACTATTCATAAAATGTTCTTTTATTGTCAGATTGTTAATTCATTCTGGTTTGTTACTAGTCACAAAATCTAATATGGCCCATTCCCTTCTAGGTTCTTTGACATATTGTTCTTTAAAGTTGCCCTGAATACATTCTAGAAATTCTTTGCTTTTACAACTTGAGTAGTTTGCTTCTGTTTGCCACGTCTACAAAAGAAGCTGTCTACTCCCTGACTAAAGAAACCCTAAAGAACCACTCCCCTATTCTTGCTACCCGCATGATTTCCCCCGAGTAACCACTTGTTCCCCCTTGCTTTGTAGTTGCTCATGGTTGCCCCCTCTGCATCATCTTTTTTGTCCACATCACTGAACTCAGCCTGCCACAAACATTTATGTATTGAATGCAATAGAAATTATTTTAAAGTATTGTTTATTAAATTATTATTTCCATTCTGATTCTGGATATATTCATGAATGAAACATAGTGCTAATAGCCCTTTCCAGATTTCAAAAAACAGACAGAACAGAAAATAAGAAAAATAAATGTAAATGGGACAGAGTTGCCTGAAATCAAAGTTTGGATTTCAATGGTTCAGGGTCCTCAGAGTCCACAGGCCACAGTGTGGAACACACTGGGTTATATAAATATAGAGACTATTTATAAGGAAGTGGCACAGTGGGCAGCACAGTGGCACAGTGGGTAGCACTGCAGCCTCACAGCTCCAGTGACCTGGGTTCAGTTCTGGGTCCTGCCTGTGTGGAGACTGCAAGTTCTCCCTGTGACTGCGTGGGTTTCCGCTGGGTGCTCCGGTTTCCTCCCACAGCCAAAGACTTGCAAGTTGATAGGTAAATTGGCCGTTGTAAATTGCCCCTAGTGTAGGTAGGTGGTAGGAGAATGGTGGGGATGTGGTAGGGAATATGGGATTAATGTAGGCTTAGTATAAATAGGTGGTTGCTGGTTGGCACAGACTCGGTGGACTGAAGGGCCTGTTTCAGTGCTGTATCACTGAATAAATTAAAATAAAAGCCTGACCTTATCTATATACAGTAACTATACATGTGCATTTCTAAAAGCAGTCACTGGATAGTGTGATGCCTTCCCTATCCTTTGCTTTCGATCACTATGACTAAGTTCCATGATTCCTAAACCACACTGCTGACCACAGTTGAGATCATCTATCTCACCACAGAATTGGTGTCAAAGCTGGGAACTTCCTGATCTGCATGGTTCAATGCTATGCCCAGAGAGGTGCCAAGCTTGATTCCTGTTCTGTTAAAAATTAGCTGATCTTACTCAGGTTAGAGGTGATGGCATTAGATTTAGTTTTAGAGCTCTCAGGAGAACAAAGGGAAACAATTCAACCAAGGCCCCTACTCCAATTAGTAGTTTCTGCTGCAAAGTGTGCATGCTTTGGATAATCTCAGGATCAGATTTGGTTGTGATACCCCACGATATCCCACAATTGCACAGTATTGAAAATATTCCTATGCATGTGGCTCAGTGCCACATCATTATTTACTCAACTCTTGTTTCAAGAGTAGGCAAGTGCCAGTTCTAAAGAGTTCGAAACAAACCTGGATTTTCCTCCACTATACTGCCCAAAAGCAGGTGGTATAGTGATAATGAAAGAAGGAAAATGGAATGGGGTGGCCTGGTGCTGGACCTCGACTCCTGAAGCCACTGCCAGGAATTTTCCTCACTGCCACCAACCACCATCACCTCCCCTACCCAAACTTCACCGCCTCCCTTCAGCAGGCAACTGAGTTGCCCGATCCTTGATAGTTCACTACATTGAAATGATGGTGAGGAACAAAGCTAGTGAAACTGGCTAGTTTTTCTGCCTCCTGTCTGAAGTACCACCAACCCCAGATACCAGCAGAAGAGGGGTGGAGGTGAATGATGTAGCAGCAGGAGGAAAGCCCATCGATAGCCCTTTTGGAGAGAAGGGGCCCAGTAGAGGTCACATCGCTCTCTTTTCTGATCCCAGACCTGGTCAGGGAGAAGATCTCACTCAGTCAGACTCTTTTCCTGAATCTTTTTAAAAAACTGCCGTGTGCTTCCATCCCCTTTAATGCTTCATTCCCTAATTCAGCATTTCCTTCCCTTGCACTGATGAACTCCCTCTGTGCAGTAGTGATACCACCCTGAATCCCACCTCTACATTTTTAATGAGCTCTGTTGCAAAAAATGTGACTCTGGTTATGGCAGGGTCAGAGGCAGGCAGAAGCACCACCTCAACCCACCCTCAATAACATGACTGCCTGACAGGGAAAGCCAGTTCACTGTTTTTGTGAGAAAGTGTCCAGCAAATGTTTTATTTATTTGAGATAAAGTGCTTTTGCATCCTTTTTTCACATGATATAACGCAATGATATATTTCAAAGTAATATATGTCTTTATATCATACATCTAAAAAGGGACAGAAAAGAAGATTTTCCCAAACTCTTTTTTTCATGCAGACCCTTTTATTTTCTATGCAAAGCCATTTTGTAACCCGAATTCCATCTTTGGTTTAAAGAAAGACTTGCGTTTATATCGCGCTTTTCATGACCACCAGATGTCTCTAAGCACTTTACAGTCAATGAAGTACTTTGGAAGTGTCATCACTGTTGGAATGTAGAAAACATGGCACCAATTAATGCACAACAAACACCCACAAACAGCAATATGATTGTCATGAACATATGCTATGCCGAATGATGATTTTCAATCAATCGGTTGGAAACCTAAATTAATCTTTTAATCAGAAAGCAGCTAAAATGGCCACTGCAATTTGCATTGAAATACCTCACATACCAAGATATCGAGGTGGAGATGAATGTTTGGATTAATCTTGCACCAGAACAATGGCTTGCAAATTTTTAAATAAGCTACCTGCCTCACCTCCATCAACAAGACATTCAAAGCCATCTTGGAACACTATCACTGGTGAAGATGAACCTCAAAGTGTAAACACTGAATCAATGGGGTCTGAGAGAGAGATTGGATTTCTTAAGACTTGAACTAATTAAGATTTAAAAGAGAGAATAAACTGGACAATCATGTGACTGTCTCTCCATCTATGTGACAACTTGCAGTTTCTTTTGGCTACATCAGACAAGCACCTGCTTTTGACCAGTGCAGGGACCCAAGTGGGGTTATGTCTCTCTCTGTGTCTCTCTCCAGGCAATGCTGTAAGTTCGAACCTTGCCTGCAGGCTCCAAAACTTCCAAGTCTATCATTGCTGCAGAGACTCCAGGGAGAAAGCCATCTGCATCACTGTCTCCAAGAAAATCCTGAATGCAGGTGGCCACCTCTACCAGCCAGAAACCTCAGGACCACGAGTTCAGCTGGAAGACAACTGAAATAACAGACTCCACAGACTGTATATTCTTTTATTTGTTCTTGACTCTAATCCAACCAATCTATTCTTCATCACTCTGTAATCTACTTGTGTGTGTGTGTGATTCTCATGTGTGTGTGTATGAAAGTTGGAGTGTAGTTTATTATTTTACTTAGATCGGGGTTTTGGTTTCAAGTACAATCTCTTTCATGTTTAAACTCAAGAAAACCTGTCCAATTGGTTCTTTTATGATCATAGCACATAAAAGGGTTAAACACTCACTGAATTGGTAAACATATCCACTATTTAAAAGAAATAAACCCTATTATGGTCAAACAAAGAGAGGGACAAGAGGGGAGCTTTTCGACCCCTTCTCACCTGATTGTAACAATGATAATGACCAGTTAATCTTGTTTTTGTGATGTTGATTTGAGGGATATTAGTCAGGAATAGCTCACCTACTCTTCTTCAAAATGGTGTCATGGCATCTTTGACACCCACCTGGTGGGGCCTCGGTTTAACATCTCATCAGAAAGACGGCACTTCTGACAGTGCAGCGCTCCCTCTGTACTGCACTGAAGTATCAGCCTTGATTTTTGTGCTCAAGCCCTGGTGTGGGACTTGAACATGGAACTTTGTGAGTCAGAGGTGAGAGTGCTACCAACTGAGCCACAGCTGCATAAAGCTTCAGATGGTGTTCTGCAGGATGCTATTGTGACAAAAGAAATATGTTGGCAAAATCTGAAGATATTTGAGCTCTTTAATTATGTTTTTTGACAAGGTCAAAGCCAAATTGCTTTCTGCCATTTAAGATCACCTTTGCCTTTTATAATGTCTGGCACTGGGAGTGGACCTTTGTGATGTGAAGACATTGCTGCAGGCTGACAATCTCATGTATATATCAATGCCGCAGGCACCTTCATTCTTTTGAGGTCCTTTTATTGGACTGGCTTAAAGAGCTCCTTACAAGCTCTATTAATTTTATATTTACACAGTGATGAAATCCTGACCGGAATTTTACGAAGCTCCTGACCTCGGGCTTCGTGGTGAAGGAGGCTGGACGATCGTTCTGGCAGCGGCCTACTCTGGGCCCGATGCCGGGAGGGCCGGGCCTGATCTTCCCAGGGGTGGCAAGACTCCGTGGCAGCCTCCCTGCCGCTGGGCAATGGGACCCAGATTAAAATATTCAAATTAGCAGAATGCATATATTTAAATAAAATTGACTCCAATCTTACCGTCGGGCCACGATCTTCTGTGCGGCAGCTGGCACTCACACGCCTTCACTTTCCCGTCTGGGGAAAGCAGGCGCTGCAGTGGTGGGGAAGGGGGGAGCTTAAGATTTTTAGTGCGGAGGGGAAGGGAACAGGGTCAAAATTACATCATGAATGCAGGGGATGGTGGGAAGGGGTAACCTGGGCACTCTGTTCAGTTGTGGGGGATGGTGGGGGAGGTCAAGTGTTGAACATAAATGCTTTGTGGGGGGAGAGGGCAAATAATGAATTTTGTTGTTACTGGGGGTGAGAAAGGGGCGGCAGATTTTTAATCAGTACATTGCGGGGGGTGGGGGCTTAACTTTAAAAATATAAATTAGCCGGCAGGGCTTTAAAAATGACGCCAGCACTTGCACACAGGCAGCTGACGCCATTGTGTCGTTGGAGACCCGTCTCCTCCACATGATTGGGGGGTGGGGGGAGGAACGGCCCGACTGGTATATTATTCTATGCCGCCGTGAGGAAGATCATGGCAGCATGGCAGCACGTGGTCTGTGTGTGCAGGCAGCCATTTTTATCACCCACCGCCAATCCAGCCCCCTATGTGCAGCATAAAATGTTTATCCTGCTTAGCATTCTGATCTTATCTGGAACTTTAGGGCATTTGTAACTGTTCCGACCATCACCAGCTGTTCTAGAAATCACAGTTTTCAAAATGCAAAAAGTGCAAAGTATTCCTTTCACTATCAAATATTGGACACATAGGAGAAAGTATTGCCCACACTTCAATCAAAGATTTGAAAGCAGAGACTTTATTTTGACCAGAATGGTGTGTATCACACTACAATATGTAATGTAATGGATCTACAAACTGAAGAATCGGGGAGAATATGTCAGGATATTCCAAAATATTCTGGGCAGAGTTTCCACTTTGGGAGCAATCAGGAAATTGCAGCCGAAATGCGCTCAAAATTGCGCTGGTTAGGTTACAGTTCAAGTCACAGACAAAATTAATTTGCATAATCACGAACATAAAATCTCCAATGAATCAGCGTAATCGGGCAGTGTAATACAATGCAATTCTTTCTTTGTTTTTCTTTCCATTAAAAAGCATTCCTTTATGTATTTAAAAGTGGCAATTTTATAATACAGTTGAAAATGGGTCTATCATCAAAAATAGGCATTGTTAGTGTGTCCAGCCCTCCATCTGTGTGTAACCTGACTTAAAATCACTGTAAATAACTCTAAAAGGACTATAATCAAGCATTTAATAGCTTCATTGGTGTGCACTGGTCAGCTTCCTAGCAAATTAATTATTTTTGAGTTGAAAAAAAGCTTCTAAAGCGTGCCTACTGGTGTCTATGTGCCTAGGGAAATGACACAATTTGAAGAGCCTTTCCAAACCAATGCAAAGGGTGGGATCTCACAATGTTACCTGGGGGTGTGACCAGGTTTGTAGGCAGGGCCTAATCCAAACTAATTGAATCTTAACTCAGCATAGAAGATCACAGAAAACACAAATGTAACTGGTTTTTGGGCATAACTAACTGAAGTTTAAAATTCCCCAATTTTTGCATTGGCTCAGTTGATTCTGTTCAAATTGCACTGGATTTACTGCTGTAAATGACTGGAAAACTCTACTCCTTTATGTGTATTTGTTGATTTGTCAGCTTAGCAGAAAAGTCAGCAATATTTAAACAGGATCATGTGATATTTGCAAATTTAAAATGACAATATTCTGATTATAATCGGCACTAACAGTGCTGTTACCACAGTGCTGTTACTTCATTAAATTTGACTCTCCTCACCTCCAAATTCCATCCCTCCTCTCCTGAAGGCATTGATTCAGGCTGAGTTGGAGTGTTATAAGCATCTGCAGCTCTCTGGTACCTTACCTGGGTAGCAATTCCCCCTGGCTATGGTAGCCCAATGCTCGTTGGACTAAATGAGCAACCCAAAGGTTGTAAGTTCAAAATCCCACAATGGAAAGCTATGAATATACATTGTTCTGAAGAAGGGTCACTGACCCGAAACGTTAACTCTGCTTCTCTTTCCACAGATGCTGCCAGACCTGCTGAGTGAATCCAGCATTTCTTGTTTTTGTTTCAGATTTCCAGCATCCGCAGTATTTTGCTTTTATTTATATGAATATACATTCACAATTTGTGGGTTGGCAACAGAAAATTGACCATGAAAGCTGTCAGCTTGTTGTAAAAGCCCAACTGATTCATTAATGTCCTTCAGGGACAGGAAGTTTCCACCCCTACTTGGTCTGGCTTATACATGTGACTCCAGTCTCACAATATGTAGTTGACTTTAGTCACCCAAATTTCAAGAACAAATATAAAAATGCATGAGCTTTGACCATGGACGTCAGCAGTCCAGTCACTTGCATTTATCAAGCCCCTTTCTAACGTAAGGCCTACAGGCCAGCATGATGGGCTGAATGGCATCCTTCTGTGCTTCTTCTATGTTTCTAGGACCTCAGGATATCCCAAATCATTTTATAGCCAATGAAGTACTTCTGAAGTGTAGTCATTGTTTTAATGTCAGAATTGCTACTGCCAATTTGCACACTGCAAGGTCCCACAAACAGCAATGTGATAATGATTAGATAATCTGTTTTAGTGATGTTGATTGATAGACAAATATTGGCCAGTACACTGGCGAGACCACCTCTGCTCTTTGAAATAGTGTCATGGGATGTTTCATCCTGAGAGAGCAGATAATATCTCATCTGAAAGACAGCACCTCTGACTGTGCAGCACTCCCTCAGTGCTGCACTGGAGAGTCAGCCTGGATGTTTGTGCTCAAGTCTCTGGACTGGGACTTAAACACACAACCTTCTGACTCCGAGGCAAGAGTGCTTCCAACTGAGCCATGACTGACACTCTTGGTAGCAGTTGATATTCGCACATTCCAGCAGTGTTGGCTGGTGAATAGGAGTGGTAGCAATGTCTGATTTTCCCCTTCTAGTCCAGGGGTACTGAGGACAAGAGCTGAATTTGCAAAGCGGGTTGGGAATCCAATGCCTGGATGGCTTCCGGGTCTTGACCCTCTGCTTCAGCTGCATTGTTAACATGATGCAATCTTTAAATGTTAATTCCCTAATTGGGCAGAAGGCAAGCTCGGCGTCCAACTAGTGGCACCTTGCGCATGCAGGAGGTGGGGGTTACCTGCAGAGCATGAGCAGCAAAGGCAGGGAGCTCCTTGGAGGGCAAGTGGAGTGAGGAGGTGAGGCAGTACTTCCAAAATTAAAAAACGGTCCTGTGCTTTGCCAGATGTAAGATCCCTCCTGTGGACCCTAAACATGTAATCTTCCAACAATAAAGTTTGCCCTCTGCCCACTGTGAGTCCGACAGCTGATCACTATCATACACCAGTTTGGTTGGGCGCGCTGGAATCCTAATTACACCCCCCGCCCACCCACTACCCCGCCCCCCCCCTTAACAAACTCCACGATGAGCTTAATGGGCTCTTACTTGGAGGCGAGCAGCTTCCCCTCCTAGTACGCACCCACCACCCGCCCCTCACGCCTTCCCATTGTGGACCGTCCCAGAGGCGTCAGGTTCTGGAGACAACCTTGGCGACCGCGATTTTCAAACTGTGGCTGCATCCAGTCCCAACCACACCAGCGTTTGAAAATCTGACCCCAAGTGTCGGGTGTTAAAATCAGCCTTATAGTATCTTCTTTTGAACTTGAACAAGCGGACATGGCCTTGATTTAATGGCTCATCTGAAAGATGGCACTCTGACAGTGCAGCACGGAAGCTCTAACCAATTGATGTTGAGAAAAATTCCTTCTTACATTTCTCCAGCATATCATTCACTATAAAGAAAAGTTATATGACTCCTATGCACCATGGTCACTGAAGAGTGGCTAAACAATATTAGCAGAAACAGCCACAGAGTGCAGATGGGTGTGTTAGAATCACTGTTAGTTCTGGATTGACCTCAGTGTGACTCAATAGATGCAGAACCAAGATAATATCAAAGCTGTGCTGTATTTATTAATGAGCTGTAGGCTTTTTTTACAATGCTGCGTATCTCAGATCTCAAAATTCAACCATCCAGGAGCAAAGGATAGATGGCAAGGCAAACACATGAACGTGTTTTATAGCCTGGGGACATTAGTAATGTGGCTTTAGGATAGATTCCAGCATGTTTTCAATCACATACTCACAGTCAAAGTTACTCGTATGACATGGCCTTATCAGCAGCTTGTACAAAGGTCAAAATTCTGATGAATCTTTACAAGGGCTCATTATGGAAGCAAGAAGGCTGCAATCAGAGAAATACATTTTATTGACTAGTATGATGCCCATAACGAGAGATTCTTATGCAAATTTCACACCAGAATTCAACGTAAATTAGGAATTGTTTCAGAGTAAAAGATAACAACTATTTATGGAGTAGTTTTCAGCGTTTGTCAACTTCATTGCTATCAGAATCTGTCAGGGGCACTACTATGGCAGGAAGAAATTTATGATACTTTTGACCTTTGTACAAGTTTACTGATAAGGCCATGTCACAAGGGTACATCTGATGGTGAGTAAACCAGATATGTTTTTTTTACCTAATTCCATGATTTCATGTGATAGGAAAGCTTCCTCCTTGCTGACCTGCCTGTCTTAAACATCTATAAAACTTCAGCTAATCCAGAGCTTCGCTGTCAGTGTCCTCTCCCCACAAATTCTTAAACACCTATTATCTCATATGTTGCCAATCTCTACTGACTCCCCAGTGAATTTTGGAATCATCAGAGAAAAAAGCTGCCCACAAAATCTACCAGTCTCTATGATGTGGATTTCCCCTTTCCTGATGTCAGTTTCAATCTGTGCCAAGTCAACACTGATCTCACAAGACAGGTAAGCAGTCAGTCATATTGAAGTATTCTCACAGACAGCAAACTAAAAAATAAAATGCATGGATATCCTTCACAATTAATTAAATTTTACAGAGAGTGAAATAAATGGTTGGGACATACACATGGGATTAAGGTAGAAGCTGAAATGTCATAAACAAAACTTTAAAAAATTATATTATTTTAAGAATGTGAAATTCTTTATTATAATGGAGAAATTTGACATTCTACAAATATAAAATTAGTTTTCCAGGGCTGGAGAGGTTTGTTGGCAGTATTAATGCCAAAGACTTGCAGGTTGATAGGTTAATTGGCCATTATAAATTGCCCCTAGTATAGGTAGGTGGTAGGGAAATATATAGGGACAGGTGGGGATGTGATAGGAATATGGGATTAGTGTAGGATTAGTATAAATGGGTGGTTGATGGTCGGCACAGACTCGGTGGGCCGAAGGGCCTGTTTCAGTGCTGTATCTCTAAACTAAACTAAACTAAACTAAACTAGTACACCATTAAAGACCTAGTTACATCTCATTCAACATGGTGTAAATTTTCAAGGGTTTTTACAGTGAGACTAACAGCGCAAAAGGGCAAGTTCTTGTCAGTTCAGTCATTTCTACTTGATTGAAGTCTGGGAAGATTCCAGATTGCACGCTATGGGGAAGTGTAGAACCACTGGCAGCAGCTTCTGGATTTCCATGTCTAACTAGGCATGTGCGGACTTCAAATGTTGCTGTCAGTTTCGGAGGAGTAATGATGATGAATGCTGACAGTTTTGTTGTCATTCCTACCTCAAAATCCTGGCCATTAATTTTTATCTTCAAGTTCTTCTATTAGACCTGTTCCACCCATCAGTTAACAAAGACCCTTGGAGAACATCAGTGCTCTTCTTTGAATAGTAACATTTTTTACACCCCCTAATGGGGGCAGACAAGGCCTCGGTTTAACTTGTCATCCCAAGGACGACACATCTGACATTGCAGCACTCCCTCAGCACTGCACTGATGTGTCAGCCTAGATTATGTTCTTAAATCTCTGGATTGGGGGCGAGAACCCATAACACTCTAACTAAGACAAAAACCTACTACCTTGACACACATAAAACATGATTTATTGTTTGTTTCCAATTCCTTCCATTGAACCATCTAAGGCCTGTCATCATAATTATATCCTGCCTTCTGGAATTTTCTCTCAAACCACTTTGCCTTGTTACCTTCTTTCCTTCAAAGCCTCCTAAAAACAAATTTCTTCAACTGTGCCTTCAGTCTTATCCTACAACCCCCCACTTGATGTCCACTCCCAGCCTACTGAAACATTGGGGATTGATATATAAATGCAAGTTCCATTGACACATGCTTTAATCAGTCTGGAACTGAGGCACACATTCCAGGAAGATCCCAGCCTGTACTGAGTTAGTTGATCTCAAACAGGATAATGAACAGGATCTGACAGGTGGGTTCAGCTCCCTCGGTCTCAGGAGGAAATATTCCCATTGGAATTTCAGGCAAGGATAGGATGCGGCAAGGTTGTGATGCCCCACCCCCATCCCCCACAGTCAAACAGCCTGCTGATGCGCTGGTGAGGCTCACATGAAAAATGACAACTTGAGTAAGGCACCAGGAGTCTGTTATTGAAGCACACCATAGTATGAGTCCTGATTTTAACCTTGTGTGCCTGACATGAATGGAGCATGCGGTGGGTTATAATAGGGGCACAGTGCTTACCTCCTCATTCACGCCACACTGCTGCTCGGGTTTTGGGAGGTGTATGAGGCGCTTGTTGCAGAATGGTGAGGGGTCTCATAACTATTCAAAAGTCGAGGTCCAGTGAAATCATTGGGACCCACCAACATGACTTCAACCCCATACTGGTGAGTCTTGCTCTTTGCTGATCATGCCAGGCAAATATTGCTGTAGATAGATTAAAGTTAGAAGAAGCCCTTGCAAGCTAAGTTTTTTAAAGAACGTTTAACTGGTTTCCCTGGGGAAGAGGAGGAGCAAGGGATCATCATACAGCTCCCACTCCACAGACCACAATTGCCCCACAATCACGCCCCACCCCACCTTAGTGACTGAGGTGTCGGAGGCTGTTCACTCCAGTCCCTGGCAGTGGTCTCCAGTCGCCTGAAATCCTGCTCCTGCCTGCTGGGCAGGGAATGATTCCAGGTGGTTCAGGCAGAATACCCAGCTCCAGGACGCGGATGAGGCCTGAGGGCTAAAATGGCCTGGGCTACACACATCATGGCCATGCGAGCTTAACACTTGTCCCACTCCCACCCCCATCTGCACATTGCCCTGGTGTCACAAGTTAAAATTGATGCTCAAGTGTTGTGAACATTGCCGTTCTGCAAAGTTGATGTGGCCTGCAGAAAATGACTTTACAATCAGACCATATAGGCAGTGATTTACTGAACTTGACCATACGTCCCCATTAATCATTATATAAGGCAACTGTACGTTATACATTAACGCATCCATGCATACATGGTTCAGGTCTTGTGGCATTCAATACAGGTGTAATGGCTAAAAGACAAAACCAACTTTGTCAGTCTTCCACCTTAATTTTTACTTGGCAATATATATTACACATCAAACTTAGTATTGTGTGGAACTTAAAAGACTTTGGGGGAAAATCTGAATATGGCCCAAAAACGGGCGTGGGGATCACGCAATATTAACCTGTGCCTTTTTTGCCTGGCAGACGGCACACAAACTTGGTGGTGTCTTCTAATTTAAATGATAGTAGCATGCAGCCCAGCACTAAGTGCACTGCTGAGTTGCTGCATATCTCAATAGGGGGGCCCCAAGTTTATGCAAGGCTAGCACCACTTAAAGCAAGCCTGCACTATTTAAAGCCAGCCTGATCTTCTTTAGGGGGAGGTGGCATTCTGGCTGCAGCAGGTGCTGGAAATGGCTGGGGAAGAGTGTCTGACCTGGAAGCAGAGTAAATATGGCGCAACAGGGCAGAGATCATGCTCCAAGCTTTCCTGGCGCAGCACTGAAGGCCTTGGTGCAAGACGGCAACAGGAAGAGGGAGATGCTTTACCCATAGGAAGCCAGGGGGCTCTCCAGAGAAACTGAAAAGGCAGATATTGTCAAAATCAATGACAGCAGTGTAGTCCTGAGGATCTGGATGCAGTGTCACAAGAAGTTCAATGACCTCACATAAGTGGTCAAGATCAGTCTTCAAATGCCACATCCTAACAAATGAACCACTAGCCTCACGCACTGCTCAATTCACCACCCCCCACCCCCCCACCCCACCCCCCTTCACTCACCTACCAACAACCTCTATCAACCACAACTCATACTTACATTCACCTCACCTGACCCTCACATATGTACCACTGCAACTAGCCTCATACTCACATATCACTGCTTGTGCACACTGCCAGCTATTCAACGATGATAGGCACATCAACTATACACATTGCACTACATTCACTGACACACTTCCCTCTCTCATGAAGAACAAGGTGACGCATAACCACAGGCAGCAGCACCTAACTAGCGGGAGACAGGCACGACAATATGTCCACATCCAAATGAAGGAGATGGTGCTGGCCGTCATTAGAGGGGCCATGACTAACGTTATAGCCAGCAGCAGAGCTGAAATCATTCAAAATGATGCTATGTTCTACCTAATCCTCCTTCTCACATCCCACCTCCTCCTAATCCCACAATCTCTTCTGATTTACAAGCTGCAGATGGTCTAAGCATGCACCTCTTGCTTTCCCCTTTTCCCTCACTTACCCTTATCCATGTGCCTTTCTCCTTTTAGATACCCAAGAACTGCCACCTAGCCAGGCAGTGGTGTGGGAGCGTGAAGTCCAAGAAGAACAATAGACTGATGATGAAGAAACACCATCACTCAAGCTCACACTCACAACCACCAGCTCAGATATTGGCACTGCATTTACTTTAGAGAACAGCACAGAGGCAGGAACTGCTTATAGTGAATCACAAGGCACAAGTGGCCTGCATCCAGGGCAGGGAGATAGGATAGCATGAGTTCCTGCTCGCCAGAGGGCGAGGTCACACATAAATGCCGCTGAAGAGAACTCAGATGAGGAATTCAATGGAGTGGCGTCCAGAAAATGGCTGATGGGCATGCACAATGATGTGCTTGGTGCACTGGCAGGCCTGCCAGAAGGCCTGCTGTCACTGTCTAGGAGCATGGAGAAGTCTATCTCCAACTTGGCATGAGGCTTTACGCAGACCTTGGAGCCATCCTTTCCAGCATGGAAGGCATAGCCAACTCCATGAGAACACTTGCGGACCCAACTATGATGCAGCTTTAGATGTCCAATGTCTCAGCTTCCATTGGAGCACAGGTTTGCTGCGGATATCAGTACTCAAATGGGCTTGGATGTCCTTACAGTAGTCCAGCAATCTATCCTTGAACGATTTACGAGGATTGCTGAGGTGCCATACCAGGGGAATGGCAATGGCACTGTGGCACACAAACCTGCTGTCCTCTATCAGGATGACAATATTCATGCTTCCACTGCTGCCATGCCACCAGAGCCCTTGCCTTTGCCTGCCAGCTAGCCATGCCGAGATGGTAGAGTCTGAAGCTGCACCTGCTAGGCCCAGAGCTGTTTGAGGGCGTCCTCTTTGTTGCCCATCCCTAATTGCCTTTGAGAAGGTTGTGGTGAGCTGCCTTCTTGAACCGTTGCAGTCCATCTGGTGCAGGTACACCCTCAGTGCAGTTAGGAAGGCAGTTCCAGGAATTTTATCCAGTAGCAGTGAAGGAACGAAGATATATTTCCAAGTCAGGGTGGTGTGTGGCTTGGAGGGGAACTTGCAGGCGGTGGTGTTCCCATGCGTCTGCTGTCCTTGTCCTTCTAGGTAGTAGAGGTTGTGGGTTTGGAAGATGCTGTCGAAGGAGGCAGTGCATCTTGTGTATGGTACTCACTGCTACCACTGGGCGTTGGTGGTGGAGGGAGTGAATGTTTAAGTGGGTGGATGGGATGCCAATCAAGCGGGCTGCTTTGTCCTGGATGGTGTTGAGCTTCTTGTTGCTGGAGCTGCACCCACCCAGGCAAGTGGAGAGTATTCCAACACAGTTCTGACTTGTGACTTGTAGATGGTGGAAAGGCTTTGGGGAGTCAAGAGGTGAGTGACTTGCTGCAGAATTCCCAGCTTCTGACCTGCTCTTGTAGCTACAGTATTTATATGGTCCAGTTCAGTTTCTGGTCAATGGTAACTCCAAGATGTTGTAAGATCATGTGATGGTGCCTCCTTATTACTGGTGAAGGGTTGCTCTTCCTTTCCCTCCTGTGTGGCCCAGGCTGTCCAGGTGGCAGTTCTTGGGTGTCTGAAAACATAAAAGCAGAAGGGGAGGGTTTGCATGAGGGAAGGGAGGTTGTGGAGGAAAGCAGGAGGTCCGTGGTCATACCATCTTCAGCTTCCAGTTGGTGCCACATCTCTGGATGAGGGTGAGGAGGGAGTTGAGAAGGGGCATGGCAGTCACTTATTGTCATCCTGGACAGCCTCGGTGCACTGGATGCCACGGGTTCTGCTGCTTCCAGACCCATGATTTGGAGCACTATCTCCTTGAAGAGGTTCAGGGGATGGAGTCATGGAGGCTTCCCTCTGGTTTTCTAGTTCTCCTTGGTGCTATGCGTGACCTTCTCCTGCAAAAGAGAAGGCAGAATATCTGTGATTGTGTGGCACTGCACTTGGGTGATGTGCCTGACCATAGCTGAATTGCTGGATGTCTGTGGAGGTAGTGGACACGAGGCTGGCGGCATTGGAAGGTGTGTGTGGGTGAGGTGCTGTGTGTGAATGATAAGCATGAGTCCAGCATATCAGGGAGTGCTGCTGGGTGAGTGATAAGGGTGTGGTGCATTGAGCAGAGTGAGAGGTTGGTGGTGTGGTTGGTATGGGATATAATGTGAGGATTCATTCACTCACATTGACCCCCTTGCGAGGACATTGTACTTTTACTGGCACAGCTGCTATGTCCTTGGGGCCAAACTTTGGGCATTGATCTCCCTGGTAACATGCTCCCACTCTCTTCTGAGGCTGGCCTGTGGGGGGCTTCCTAACCCCTGAGGAAACACTGCCTCCCTCTTCGACTCCACCTGGGTCACCAGAGCCTGCAAGACAGTGTCACTAAATCTGGCAGCCCTTTCCTTTGCCTGTTGTGCCTTTCTCCTTCACCTTCAGTCTTCCCAAATGATTTTCCAGCAGCCTTCAGTTCAGGTGTGCAACCTTGCTTTAACAGGGAGTGAGCTTTTAAGATAAGCAGGCTAGCTGCACCACATGGTTTGTGAACAACACTGCTCGGCTCCCCTGCTGAGTGCAGAGGATGTTGGCAGCATTAACAGGAACAAAGCAATGCAAGACCTGCTCTGCCAAGTGCTACAATCCTGCAAATGAAGTGGGTACACCAAGTTAGCTTGTTACCCACCTCGATCTGAATGGGCGTGGGGAGCTACAAATGGTGACCTCCTTGGCCAAAAAACACAGTAATCTAAATTTTAGCCCACTATTCCCTGTTTTCTGCACACTGCACAACTGGTTTTAACTTTTTTTTTGGTTATTTATTTAAAAATGCAGATTACCAATCCAACAATACATGGGATGGCACAATCACAGTACATTCTTTGAGCAATATCAACTATGTTGGACATTATGCTAGTAACTGATCATAGGAAAGAAAAGAAAGGTTTGCATTTATAATTGTACTAGAAGAAAGTAAAAAGGTAGCTTCTTTTTAGCAACTATTCCTTTCTGTAGGTATTTTATTAAAACTTCTGTAGGCAAGGTTCTTCTGAACTTTTATTCTTCCATTGACTTTAACGGAATGAAAATCAATGGGTTCTATAGTAAGTGAATTTTTCCTTTTATTCATTCATGGGATGTGGGCATCATTGGCAAGGCCAGCATATGCTGCCCATCCCCAATTTCCCTTGAGAAGGTGATGGCAAGCCAACTTCTTGAACTGTGGCAGTTTATGTGGTGAAGGTACTTCCACAGTGTTGTTAGGTATGGTTTTGACTCAGTGACGATAAAGGAATTGTGATATATTTCCAAGTCAGGATAGACCTGAATTTGCATCTCTCTCTAGTTTCTCTCCTACATTCCTTCACGGCCTCTCCAAGCATATCTTGTTTATGATTCCCATCCCTTGTTCTCGCGATCCTATTTTCACTAAACTGCTGACAGGCGAACTTCCCTTCCTGGCCCCCATGTTACCTAATATAGTAAATGGTTTCCACTCCTCAGGTACTGTCCCGCTCCCTTTCAAATCAGTCACCTTCACCCCCTTGTCACCCATGACTTCCCAAGCCTCATCCTCTCTCCCCTTCTCCCTCCTCTTTTCAGAAACTACTTAAAACCTAACTCCTAGAGCAAGCATTTCTTCACCTGACCTAAAGTCTCTTTCTTTGCATCTGTGTCAATCTTTTGGCTGATAATACTCATGTAAATCAACTTGGGATGTTTTCTTATATTAAAGGCCGTATATAAATTTAAGTTGTTGTTGGTATTGTTGTTGTTGATACAGTGATCTGGAATAGAAGGTTGGGAAAAGGAGAATGAAGCAGGTAGAGCTCACTTCTTCTGATGTCAGGAAGCTGGTGCCTAGGCTGTATCAGTGGCAACAACTCATGACAATAGAATTAATAGAAGCATTAAAGATACTTGTACTCGGGTGATCCCAGAATGAACTGATAAGTGTTTGTCCTAGTTTGTTATTTTTGCATTGTAGCCATTGAAACAGAACAAATGTCAATGATGACTTTATGAATAAATGCACTGTGCATTGTGATACTGTGTCTTACAGATTGAGAACATCCAAGATTTGATTGACCCCCAACCTGTGCTGTTAGACAACCTTAGCTGGGAAGAAAGTATGTGTGTTGTGATTGGTCACAACACCCTGGGTTACAGAGTGGAAAGAAGTTGCCTGCCTTGTTCACTAGCTAGTGATCCCTATGTGTATATGGATATTTGTCAACTGTGACTCAGTTGTAGCTCTCTTGCCGAAGGATGTGAGTTCATAGTCCCAGTCCTGAGATTTGAGCACAAAATCTAGGCTGACATTCCAGTGCAGCACTGAGAGAGTGCTGCACAGTTGGAAGTGGCATCTTTCGGTTGAGATGTAAAACCGAGGCACCATCTGCCCTCTCAGGTGGACATAAAAGAACCCAAGGCACTTTTCAAAGAAGAACTGGGGAGTTCTCCCCAGTGTCCTGGCCAATATTTATTGCTGCCTATAGGAGCTCGCTGTATGTAAATTGGCTCCTCAGTTTCCTGCATTACAAGTGTCCCGAGGTTGTGAAAGACATTATGAAAATGCGAGTCTTTCTTTCTTCCTTACAGTGCGGACAGCTTTATTTGACTGTGATGCCTTCCATGGACTCTCATTCAGCACTTGGAGGAGCACTGGTGCACCTTCAGGAGAGGAGAGGAAAGGGAGCAAATTGGATAAAAGAAAAGAAAAGTTGTGAGCTTGTCGAGCGTTATGAGACTGGAATTCAGATGAATAATTGTGCTGGAATCACAACGGTGAGTGAAACTTGAGTGTCTTATTAATGTTGACACAACCGTGTGATTGAATTACATTCTTGAACTCAACACCAGCTATTTAATATTCTATGAAAAGCATCATAGGCATTTTAAAAAAGTAATCACAAGTATGCATTCTACTTTTCATACAGCACAGTGGAGACAGCATAAGTAAAAAGGTAATGAAACAAAAGTGACATTAGAATAAAAGCTTTTGTTTCAGCAGATTCCTGCTAAATCAAGCATAATAACTTACTGAAATTCTGTATATAGACCTAGCCAATATTTTGCACTTTTCCCTTCCTGAGGGGATTTTCTTTTCTTATTCCAAACTGATTGCCAAGACACCACAAAGGCCCGATACTTCGCTCCTGCTGTGTCCTTCTTAAAAAAAATCCAAAACACTTTTAAAACTGGTGGCGTGTGTAAACGCAAAATTCAATGGAGCATAACGATATACAATATTTGTCATGGAATTGAGAGCACACTTTATAAGCAATCTCTCACTTTCTTTGCCATATCTATTTTATCCTTGGCTCTTTATGCAGCCTCTTTCACTGTAGCTCAACCTTCCAAAGCCTCAGTCAGGTTGCCCTGTGGCTGAATGAGCCATTTGGACCCAGGTGTTCTCAGGTTTGATCTTTGGTTTGTACTGATTTAGCTGATCTGACCTCAGGCAGTGAAATTAGTTTCAGTGCTTCAGGGTGTATGTGTGTAGGGGTGAGGAGGGGTGGTGGTGAGGAGTGAAGCTGCTGTAACTGATAGGTAACTTGGTCCACATCCTCCTGTTCTTCCTCCTCATCATCACTGGGTATGATGAGGGAGAACAAAAAACTGCCCTGTTCCTCCTCTTCTTCATTATCATTTCCTCCTCTCCCTGTGCCCCTCTGTTGCTGTGATGGATGTGCAGGAAAGGAGGGCAGAAGATATTAATGGTATTAATTCCTTGGTATTAAGGAGACAGGTAAAGAGGGTGGAAGCTTCAGTCTGTTTGTTGCTTCATAGGGCTGCCAGGGCAAACCTGGTGCTAGAAAGATGCAGCTGGTCTCACCAGCTACCATGACATGAGCACATGGGTGCTCATAACATGCATGACCTTGTCCTCATAGGGAACGAGGGAATTAAATGTGGGTAACACATTTTGGGAATGCTGTCAAGGCCTTGGAGAGAGTACAGAGGTGGTTTACTAGGATGATAGCATGGATGAGGGACTTCCATTATGTGGAAAGATTGGAGAAGCTAGAATTGTTCTCCTTATAGCAGAGAGGGTTAAGGGGAGATCTAACAGAGGAATTCCAAATTATGCGGAGTTTTGATCGAGCTATTAGGGAGAAACTGGTTCCTCAGGCCAGTGGGACAGTAACCAGAGGTCACAGATTTTTTTTAAAATCAGCAAATGAACAAGTGGGGAAAAGAGAAGAATTTTTTTTACACACTGTCATGATCTGGAATGCCTAACCTGAAAGAGTGGTAGAGGCAGATTTCATAGGAACTTTCAAAAGGCATTTGGACACAGACCTGAAGAGGACTAATTTGCACAGTTATGAGGAAAAAGCTGGGGTGCAGGATTAAATTTGGCAGCTCTTTCAAAGAGCCAGCACAGGCACGCCAGATCAAATAGCCTCCTTCTGTGTTGTAAAATATTATATGATTCTATATGGGTGCCAGTGAGGATATGATTGGCATGAGTGATGATGCTGCAGTGTTCACTATGCAGATTCCTATTTGAAAAATGATCACTTGGGTTATGTACTGGCTAGCATATAACCATAGCCTAACCAGAATCATTATTAACTTTAAAAAATTAAAAATTGGAGAGGTAAACAAAAACATAGGGAAAGAAAAACTAAATCAACATTACCCTGATAATAACTGTCCTAAAATATAATCACTTGTAATGGAACTTTAGAAAAAAGCCACAATTTTAACCAAGTGTAGGTGTTATTTTTATACCAAATGCATCACACAGGAATTTAAAAAGGGCTGCATTGTTTGCAGTGATCCAGACGCAGTCGAGTATTTCTGGCAAAGATTCAAAAATTTTTGCGACTGTCAGGAAATCCTTTTACTAATCCATCACAGAAAGTTGAAAAAAATTGTTGCTCCCAGATAAAAAAGCAGAATTAGAAGTGAACAGAGTATCAGTTTTCCTACCTTCATCATACCTTTAGAATGACCCAATTCAGAGTTCAATAGAATATTATTATGTGGCAAGAAGCAATTGAGAAGTATGCAGTCACATGTTTCAATGGATGTAGAGTCCGTAATTGAATAGATCGTTCTTCTAGTTGTAAATTTGTTTAACTGGAAGATGAGATTACGTTGTCTGTTCATGCTGTAAATCCCATGAATTCAGTTAAGCTTTTAAGAAATGAAAACTCTCTTGGGTATTTTTGGAATGAATTTGGATGTCAGTCAATAGAAAGCATGGCAAACAACATATGTTCTTTTCCCTCTAATTTTCTGCTTTTACTTCTCTTCCAGAGTCAAATATCTTCTCTTTCCTCCCTTTCCTTTCTTCCTTCCTTCCTTCCTTCCTTCCTTTCTTTCTTTCTTTCTTTCTTTCTTTCTTTCTTTCTTTCTTTCTTTCTCACCCCTCCTACTCCCACCCCCAAATAACTTTCTCTCCCTCCCTCCACCCCCCTCAAAGTAACACACATAATGTGCTGCTCAGGGTCCTGATGACCAATCTCCCTTTCGACTGAGGCATCCAAATGGACTGCTCCTTAATATGTCTTTGGGTCTCTAATTGAAGCCCAGCCAGATGTGAGGTGCTGCTTCCACTCAGTGACTCCTGGAAATGTGTGTATAATGAATCCCAGGAAGGAAAGAAAAGGAAAACACGGTCAACCACATGTATCTTATACAGATGAATTGGGAAGCTATCTTGTTGAGGCTGTCAGAGCAGTTTACTGTCACGCACATAGATCAGGAAATCACATTTAAGGGGTGAATTTCTGCCAGGGTTCTCCCACTCAACTGCAAAACCCCTGAAAATGTGGCATCTACAACGTTTATCCAGGGTTTCCTGGTATCTTCTACTGGAGTGACAGAGGATAATCAGGAGAACCACCATAGAAACTCACACTATAGTGTGTTTTTTTTCCCAAAAATATACTTTATTCCCAAAAGTCTGTAAAAAAAAAATCACAAAACAGTTCAAAACAGTTCCAAGTTGACATTCCAGAAAGTGCAAAAGAAATCAGTTTTCTTCAATACAGAACGGGAGTTGCCTCACAACCCTTCCATTCCATTTTATACGCAATGTACATTTGCATTACACAGCAAAACCGTATTTTGGTCTATACAGCCCGAGGGGTTTTACACTGGTTCCAGCCCCTCGGTTCACTATGGCAGGAGGACCTTACACAGTGGCCTTTCCCCATCGAACCTTTGCGGCATCTACCCCAAGCTTTAGTGCGTTCCTCAGGACGTAGTCCTGGACCTTGGAATGTGCCAGACTGCAACACTTGGTCGTGGACAACTCTTTGCACTGGAAGACCAGCAAGTTTCAGGCAGACCAAAGAGCGTCTTTCACCGAGTTGATGATCCTCCAGCAGCAGTTGATGTTTATCTTGGTGTACAACTCCTGTGTTACAAAGCTGCTCAGGGTGAGACTCGACAGAAACCGCTGCATCTCTTTCCACACTTGCTTTGCAAAAGCACTGGGCAACACTCTCTTCCCCACCACAGCCACCTCGAGGACAGCATTCGGAGGCGGTGAGATTCCGGGCATGCAGGAAGGATCTGACGGGGAGGGCCCTTCTCAGCACCAGTCAAGCTACGTTTTGGTGCTTGTTTGAAAGTTCTGGTGATGAGGCATTCTGCCAAATTACTTTGGCAGACTGCTTGGGGAACTATCCGACAGGATCCACCATCTTCTTTTCCCATAGGGCCTTGAGGACATTCCATGCAGACCACTGCTTGGTCAAAGGTGTTTTTCTGCACAAACTTTTCCACAAAGAATAGGTGGTACAGCATGGTCCAGCTGGATGGAGCACTCCATGGCAATGTGACCAGACCCATCCTTTGCAACACCGGGGACAGATAGAACCTCAACACCTAGTGACACTTGGTGTTTGCATACTGGGGCTCTATGCACAGCTTGATGCAGTCGCATACAAAGGTGGCCATCAGGATGAGGGCGAAGTTGGGTATGTTTTCTCCCCCTTTATCTAGAGGTTTGAACATCATTTCCCTCTGGGCACGGCCCATTTTGGATCTCCAGATAAAGCGGAAAATGGCTCGGGTGACCGCCACAGCACAGGCGTGGGGTATGGGCCAGACCTGTGCCACATACAGCAACAACGTGAGCACCTCGCACCTGATGACCAGGTTCTTACCCACAATGGAGAGAATGCTGCCCCCCATGCTCAGTTTATGCTGTACCATGGCTACTTGCTCCTTGCAGGTTTTGGCACATGCCCCGGCCCCTCCGAACCATATCCCCAGCACCTTCAGGTAGTCTGACCTGACGGTGAAGCAGACAAAGGATTGGTTGGCCCAGTTCC
The DNA here is from genome assembly GCF_036365525.1 of Heterodontus francisci. Classification (NCBI taxonomy): domain Eukaryota; kingdom Metazoa; phylum Chordata; class Chondrichthyes; order Heterodontiformes; family Heterodontidae; genus Heterodontus; species Heterodontus francisci. The sequence goes on along the minus strand of NC_090383.1, from coordinate 89,825,431 downwards.
CAAAGAACATGGCCTCACTTTATCTCCCAAGGCCAGTTCGAACTGATCGCAGATGCTCATGAGACTGCGAATGGACAGTGGATCAGAGCAGAAGACAGCGACGTTGTCCATGTACAGGGAGGCTTTAACCTGGGTGCCACCGCTGCTTGGGATTGTCACCCCTCTTATGTCCGCATCCTTCCTAATGGACTCAGCAAAAGGTCAGATACAGAAACCAAACAAGACATGGGAGAGAGGATAGCTCTGTCTGACTCCAGATTTGATCGGGAAACTTTCTGATTCCACCCATTGATTGAGACTGCGCTACTGATGTTTGTGTAGAGCAATTGGATCCAATTGCGGATTCCCTCCCCAAACCCAATTTTGGAGAGCACGTCCATCATGTATGTGTGCGATATCCTGTGAAAAGCCTTCTCCTGGTCCAAGCTGATGAGGCAGGTGTCCACCTCCCTGTCCCGTACATAGGTGATCTGAGTAACACGAGACTATCAGAGATCTTCCTGCGGGGTACAGTACAGGTCTGATCGGGGTGAATCACCAACTCCAGAGGAGTCTTGACCCGACTGGCAATGACTTTGGACAGAATCTTGTAGTCAACATTAAGCAGTGAGATGTGCCGCCAATTTCTGATTTCCGCCCTCTCCCCCTTCTGCTTGTAGATGAGGGTGATGATGCCTTTCCTCATGGATTCTGACATGCTGCCGGCCAGAAACATACTCTTGTACACTTCCAGCAGGTCTGGGCCGATCCAGTCCCAAAGAGTTGAATACAACTCAACTGGTAAGCCGTCGCTTCCGGGAGTTTTACTCGTCTCAAAGGATCTGACAGCGTTTGTCAGCTCGCCCAGAGTTGCAGTTTGTCCAGACTCTCCCACGTGCTTTCATCTAAGACCTCCATGATAGATGACAGGAAGGACTGGGAGGCCGTGCTGTTCATGGGCTTCACCTTGTACAGCCCAGCATAAAAGGATTTGCTAATCTTTAGTATGTCAGACTGTGAAGACGTTACCGAGCCATCGTCTTCCTTCAGGCTGCTGATAACAGAGCTCTCTCTCTATACCTTTTGGAAGAAGAAACGCGAGCACGTCTCATCCTGCTCAATGGAGCGGACTCCGGACCGGAAGATGATCTTGGAGGCCTCCGTGACAAAGAGCGAGGCCTGCTGTCTCTTCACCTCTTGGAGATCCTCCTTGACCTTGACCCCCATCAGCTGCAGCTGGAGCAGATTTTGAATTCTTTTCTGGAGTCAGGACATTTTCCTCTGTCTCTACCTCACCTTCTAAACACCTTTGAGGATGAATAACCTCCTGATGTTCACCTTGATCGCTTCCCACCAGTGCACCGGAGACTCTAAGAAGGGCTTCACGGTTCTCCAACCTTTGTAATCCCTTTTGAGTTCCTCAGTGTTCTCTGGAGTCAGCAGTCTTACGTTCAGCTTCCATGCCCCCCTGCAAACCCGCTGGTTGTCCTGTAAGTGACAGTTGGCCAGGACGAGGCAGTGGTCAGAGAAGAACACCGGCATGACGTCGGTGGATCCGACCGTGAAAGCACGGGACACAAACAGGAAGTCAATCCCGGAACTGGTAGACCTGTTTGGTCTTGACCAGGTGTATCTCCGCTGCGCTCCGTCTGAAGGGCTGCAAAAGACATTGTGCAGCTTGGCACCTTTTACTGTTTCCATTTGGAATCTGGACGTAGCGCCCAGTTTGCTGTCGTCACTGCTGGATCGTCCAGCTGCATCGATGATGCAAATGAAGTCACCGCCTAGAATGACCGGCCTGCACATTGCCAACAGCAGTGGGAGCTGCTGAAGGACGGTCAGCTGCTCGCTGTATTGGACCAGGGCATACACGTTGATTAAGCGGAGCGGAGCGTTTTTGTACATTACGTCTGCTACGAGGAAGCGAACCCCCACTACCTCTTTAACTTTGGAGATGGTGAAGTTGCTTCCCTGCAGCAGAATACCCAGGCCAGAGGAACGAGAATCATATCTTCCTGACCAGATCGATGGCCCGTGGGACCACCATTGTGACCATTGCCTGTTAGTGCTGAGGTGCGGTATCCCACACTCCTGCAGAAACAATAGGTCGGCTCTGACCTTGGCGCGGTAGCCCAAGGTCGAAACACATCACGTAGTGGATTTAACACTACACACCTTAATAGGAGCAATCTTTATATCTTGTAGGCAGCGAGGTTTGGACTGTCCTCTGCTGGTGGTATCTTTCCCCTCTGTTCCTCCTCGAGGGCGTTTCTGCTTCCAGCTTCCCGGAGCTGGGGTGCGCTGGGCATCTCACTGGGTTCAGCGCTTTAGGGTTGGGGCGCACTGGGCCCATGGCTGCTTCCAGTACCACGGAGCCGGGGGGCTTTCTCTTCCAGCTGCTTTGCATTCTGCCACTTCTTTTGCATGTGTTGTATTTCCGGCCCTTCCTAGTCCAATAAGGAGGAGTTGCTGTAGTCCGTCTCAGATGGTAGCCTCCTCTTGCCACTGGTTTGGGTGGTGACCTGTTCATTTTTTGGGGGGCTTATTCTTTGTGGTTTCCTTTTGACCACTTACCACTCATCTGATTGTCCCACTGCTGCCTCCTCCTCCACGGATTCTGTGTGTCGAGGAGGAGTTTCTGGGCACGGGGTAGGGGTCACTGGTTGCAGCTGCCTCACCTTTCCTCTCCTTCTCAGATTGATTTTCATCACTGCAGGGAGGGTTGCTGGTCTCCTTTTCAGCATGAGGCGCGTTAACCGTTCCTTCCTCCAGTCTTTCCTTGGACCTTGCTGCCTGTGCGTAACTGAGGCAGTGCTTTGGGCAGGTCTTGTAGAAGTGGCCTGCCCCACCACACAGGTTGTAGCACTGACTCTGCTTACAGTCCTTCGTGTAATGGCCTTCCTGTTTGCAGCTCTTGCAGACAACTGTGCTGCAGTTGGCCGCCACATGACCAGATTTGCCGCAGGTCCGACAAACTCTGGGCTGCCCGCATAGACCAAGAAGCCTCGGCTTCCCCCGATAGCAAAGCTGGAGGGAGGATGGATGATGGCTCCATTGGCATTGACCTTCAAGGTGATCTTGACCTGCCGCTTGCTGGTCCAAATCCCAAAGGGGTCTTTGACATCGGTGCCGCTGCCGGCCACCTCGACGTAGCTGGCGAGGAAAGTGAGCACATCGACGACAGGGACATGGGGGTTGTAGAGGTGGATTGTCACCACCTGGTTCCGTTACGACGGCAGGATGAAGGGCGGCTCTGCCGTGAGGATGGACAGCGGCGCCTGGTTTCCCTTCTCCTTGATCACCTTCAGGAACTTGATGCATCCCACCACATTCTTGAACATCACGTTGAAATATCCACTGCTGGGGAAGTCCTGCAGGCAGAAGATGTCTGAAGCTTGGAATCCACAGCATTCGATCAGGATTTTCTTAATGAAGAAGGCGCGGTCGACGGGTGCACCTCCTTCGCTATCTTTCACTGCCACCCTAATGGGTATTGCGCATCCCCTGGCCTGGAGCTCTGGTGTTGGTTGCAGCCATTTTTTGCTTGAAGCTTTCCTGGGACAGACAATAAAACCCCAACCAACAGGAAAACAACAACCACGGTAGATTTCCAATCCCAAAGGGTGAAATGCCGTAAGTACGGCACTGAAACCCCCCCAAAAAGACACAAAAACAGCACCTGCAGGATCAAAGCCACTGATCATGGTCTCGCCCCGCCAGGTACTAGAAATAGATTTTCCAGTAATAACACCCATTGTGTGTGGGGAGCTTAAAAGAAGAGGTAAATTAATTTTAAAGAATCAATTGGCTGCAGGAAGACAGATTCTTGTAGTGGTCATCACAATAAGGTCAAAGATACTTCACCAGATGTCCAAACTAATGTACTTCTAGGAGGTGCCAGCAGATAGCAGTCAGGCTGATCTTTCCTCTAGCCTGTGGACATTGAAGCTAACTGTTGGCTCCTTTGCCTTAGTTGTTGTATGATCGCCTTAAGAGTGACGTCCCTTTCAGAACTCAGTATGCGAATGAGCTAAGTACCAGGACATAGTCAGGAGACTAGAATCCATAGTCAATCTGCAACTGTAATACCCTGGACAAAGGTTCTGTACATAGTTTGCTCTGTATCGTATATACTAGTTTAGCTGTTAATAAACCTGTTAGAAATCTTCAAGGCACTGGAATCCACAAACGTTATTGTGTTGCTTAAGATAACACAAAGAACACATGACATTAGTAACTCAGCACAAAGCAGTTATTCAATTTATATCTTGCAAATTTGTATGCTTTAGGTTGTACCGTGCAGAGCATTTACTCATTAAGCCACTGGGGGAGCTTGTAAGGGAATGTTTATATTTACAAACAGCGGTGTTTCTTTGAGAATGAGGTGGCTCCAGGATAATTTACCCCGCATTTGATTCAAGCCTCTGTGGCAAAACCTGAGCTAGGCAGCTTAGCAGTACCTCAAAGCACTATTGTTGATTGACCATCCAAATTGGCACACTTATGGAAATTAAAGGAATAGATCTGTCACTGGTACCTGGGATTATTGGCACTTGCCTCTAAATAATCCTGCAAACCAAAGTGCTAATAAGTAGGGTGGTCCTAGTTGGGCAAACAGCAGGAAGCTAACCAGTACAAGAGTCTATCTGGTTAAATTCCAGTATTACCAGTGCACATACTTGGGCATGTCTCAGCTTTGGTTCATGCCAATCTGTGCCTAAACTCTCTAGAATTGAGTAAGTGAAATGAAGAGACTCTGTGGTGCACAAATATAAATTGTATCTGTGTGAACTTCTCACCAGTTTGATGTGAGTCTCTTGCACACAGTGATGGGGGCTTTTCACAGCTGACCAGAAAAAAACGCTTAGAATTAGCTGCATTCCACCTACATCCAATTTGTTTATTAGCTGCATCCCAGTGTCATAACCAGTTTGTAGTACAGAGTAACTATCATTTTGGAGATTTCACTCTCATGTTGATTAAACTCCTCCCTCTCTGGTGTGGGATGGTTTTCCCAATAACAGGAAAAATAAAGCAGGAGCCAAGAAACATGCTGACTGGATGTTTTTTAGCTTCCCCGTCCTATTAGCATGGTAGTTTCACACGCACTTTCAATAAAATGCCTGTGTGAGGAAACATTGCTGGCTGTATGCATGTGCCACCTGTGCACAAATATATCATTCTCATGTCTGCAATGTTTAACTTTTTTTCCTCTTACATCATTCATAGAGTTGGAAAAAAACATAATTTTGCTAACTGCAAATTCAATCACTACACTGTAGCAGAAGGATATCGCCCAGTTAGGCTGGCACAGGCCTTAGTTTTTGGTTGCCACTTCCTTCACGATTACTACTATTAAGAAAGGGAAGTCTGTAAGTTGAATTGGCACCTTTGACTTTTGGAAACAGACGAAAGTGATGGGGGTCGTTATTTTAACTCTGGGCTAGTTTGGTTGAGTGGGTAGCATTGATACCAAGAGATCTTGGCTCAGTTTTAATTTCTGTTAATATAAATATATCAGGTGACCTTGAATTCACTTATCCTGTAATCTATGAATTAACCATTAAGGACTTATGGTTAACCAAAATAAAAGCCTCAGAAAGTGTTAATAATCTTAAACAATAGAAGCTGATGCGCCATTTCTGTTTCAATTGCAAATATGATTATATGTAAGACTGTCATGCAGACCCCCACCTGCCAAGAATGAGGCATATTAATTTTGTCATATGAACATTGATTTTAAACTGTTGCTGGAGTGAAGAAAGGACTTGTTAAAAAAATCACCAGACACTTGGTGGAAGGACATTTGCATACTAACAGACAGTGCTTGTGGAGGCAGAGGACTATTCCCTGGTTCACTTAATCCACAATGGACTTTGATCACGAGACATTGAAGTTGTAAGGAAGCACATTCCAGGCCCTGCTAAGATGATACAATCTACAGAGCCAGGGCTGGTTAAACCAGCTGGTCACATGACTAACTGGCTGGTCCAGGGTTGTTTGAATGAGTCACAGGACAGTTTGAATTGAGAAGGCTGTTTGAACTGGAACCTGGAGCAAGGAAGCCTCTCTCTCTCTCTCTCTCTCTCTTTCTCTCTCGCTTTCTCCCAAGCCACCGGACCCACGGAAGACACATAAACCTCAACAGAGAAAAGACTCTGACCTCGAAACAAGTTGAAGTGTGCACTGGGCCCCAACGAATTGCAGGTCTGACCAGCGACCAAAGACTTCACAGCAATTTCAAAGGGCAGTAAAATAGAAACACATCTAATGCCTCAAACTTTTCCCCTTTATTCTTTTCTACTTTTCTGTCTCTAGCTGCGTGTGTTTGTCGCGTATGCATGCTAACGTGGTTGCGTCGCATATTCATAGTCGGTAACTAGATTAGAGTTTAAGATGAATAAACTTCTACCTTTCTTGTTTAAAATCTAAGAAAACCTGTCTGAATTGCTTTCTTTGCCTTACAATTGGAAAGCGGTGAACAAGGATTCTCTAAAGGGAAGCTAAAACACGGTGTTTTAAAAAAAAATTAAACCCTGTTACGGTTAAACCAGGCAAAAGCTGAGAGGGAACCCCTTGACCCCTTCTTACCTGGTTGTAACAAAGACCAACATTAGCAGAGAATGCCCAATGGAAAATGGGTCTCCCATGTCAATTCAATAAACAAATGTGGCAGTTGTACCACTGCAGAAAGCTGGTGTGGGAGGAGATAGCTGAGGAATAAAAAAAACAGCTTTAATTGGCCTCAGCCAACCTAGTTTAGAATGGGTAAGAGGGTAGCCAGAATTTCTGCTCCTGATCACCATCAATGACCCCTGCTAGTGTTTGTGAGTGGACAGAAGGTTATAGCAGGATTAGGCTCGGCTGTGATGGTTCCTATGGTTGAATAGCCTGCTGTCACCCACTGGCCGACTTCACGTGAAGAATTGCCACCTGGCCAAAACACTGTATTAGTTGCTGGGGTCATTGACCTGAATCCCAGTAATAATCAGTGCCTTCCGGAAAGAAAGAGGACAAAAAGGGAACAAATCCTCACTCTATATTTTTTGGCCGGCATTAATGACGACTGACCAGCTGAACACAAATGATTCCAGCTTTACACTTCTGAAGTTATAGGGGCAGGTTTTCCTCCTATTGCACTTGGGCATATGTATGGAGGGAAATCAGTTGAGAAGATCACACATTTGTCATGATCGTCTACGGACAGAAAATTGAATGAGCTCCAAAATGCTCATGTGAACCTTCCTACCCAATTTTCCTCTGTGTGCTGTGTACTGCTTCCAGGCAATTCTTGATGCCTCAGCGTAACAAGAGGAAGATGACCTTCCTGACTCATGCTGGGATCCCATGGGAACCAGTAGACTCCAGCATTTTTCTTAACTGGAAAACTCTCTTGTGTAAAGCTCATCAATGAGGTATCGACCAACTTATTTTACAAATGGGTATCACAAACAACACAAACTTGTCCTCATCCTTCTTTCTAGCAGGGATGGCTGGAGGAGGAGCCTCGGCTATTTCTTTTTCTCGAATGGATTAACCATTGTTAAAACCGTCCATAAAGGAATTCAATGCAAACCCATCAATAAGTGCGCTATAGGAGGAATGTGGACAATATTTCTCAGATTAATACTTGGAGTCATACCTAGTATAAAAGATGGTGGATGGTGTTGAGCTTCTTGAGTGTTGTTGGAGCTGAACTCATCCAGGCAAGTGGAGAGTATACACTCCTGACTTGTGCCTTGTAGATGGTGATCAGGCTTTGGGGAGTAAGGAGCTGAGTTACTCGCCGTAGAATTCCCACCCTCTGACCCACTCTTGTGGCCATAGTATTTATGTTGCCAGTCTAGTTACATTTCTTATCAATGGTGACCCTCAGGATGTTGATGGTGGGGGATTCGATGATGGTAATGCTGTTGAATATCAAGGGAAGCTGGCTATATTCTCTTTTGTTGGAGATGGTCATTGCCTAGCACTTGTGTGGTGTGAATGTTACTTGCCATTTATCAGCCCAAACCTGAATGTTGCCCAGGTCTTGTTGCATGCAGGCAATGACTGCTTCGTTATCTGAGGAGTTGCGAATAATATTAAACACTGTGCAATCATCAGTAAACAACTGTCCTTATGTTGGAGGGAAGGTCATTGATGAAGCAGTTGAAGATGGTTGGGCCGAGGACACTACCCTGAGAACTCCTGCAACAATGTCCTGGGGCTGAGATGATTGGCCTCCACAGCCACAACCGTCTTCCTTTGTGCTAGGTATGACCCCAACCAGTGGAGAGCTTTCCCCCTGATTCCCATTGACTTCAATTTTGCTAGGGCTCCTTGAAGTCACTCTTGGTCAAATGCTGCCTTGATGTCAGGGGCAGTCACTCTCACCTTATCTCTGGTATTCAGCTATTGTGTCCACATTTGGACCAAAACTTCAATGAGGTCTGGAGCTGAGTGGCCTGAACAAATTGAAAAAAAAAATTAGCCTCACTTGTTACAGAGAGACACTATAGCCTAGTAAAATGCATCCTTTAAAATCTATAACAAGATGTGTAAAACATTACAGCTGATCATGTCAAGCACTATGAGGCAAAATTTAATCAGGAAAAAAAGTGTATTGAAGCACATTAGCATTGAAACCAAGTGTAGTACCACCTTCTGTCACAAATGCTGAGATTAATTAACTCAGCAAAGATCAGGAATTGATTCCACTGTAAGCAGTTCTTTGCCAAGCTGAGCCACGATGGAGGTTGCATCACAATTTTATCCACAAAGAACAAGCATTTATTGTCCTAAGACTCCGTAAAGCTGTTGCCACAGCCCTTCCTAGAAAGAAACTCATCAACATGGTGGGGGTTTTTTGTTTGCTCTAATTGAGGACAAAATGATGCAGTGATTTCAAGTTTTGTCTTTTACTCTACGGAACACAGTACTGAAGTAAGCACAGATGGTAAGAATTACAATTTCCTGTCTCAGGACTGGTAAATATCATAAGTGAAATGGGCTCAAGCAGCCTCCATCCATTGAGCAAAACTGCTGTCACATTTGGAAAATTGAACAATAATAATGACTAGCAGAGGGTAGGCTTCAGGGCACTAGAATGTTTTTTTCCTATTTGGAGGACTGAAGTCGGCCTGATAAGTCCAGCACTTTGAAGTCACAAATGTGCTACAGTCTCCCTGATGCATTCTGGTTCAATTATATGGGTGGCAGTATTGTTTTTATTCTTCAGTAATTTGATAATTACATGCAGAAAGTTAAAAGTAATAGGCAAAATGTTCAATCTGCTTAGATGTTTATACTGGCACCCTGAGTTAGGAAGGGCATGGTTGGATGGTTATACTGACACCTTGGATTAGAAAGGGGTAAACCTCCTGATTACTATGCTGTGGGGAGTCTGTGTGTGCAAATGTTGCATGAGGATTGAAGCAAGCTTGATTGTATTATCCTTATGGTTGAAATCTTGAAGTGATCTGTCAAGACTCATACATGAAAAATAGCCACTGGAGGGTGAGGAACCAGAGGGTGACCAGCATCTGTGCAACAGTACCCCAGCAAGAAATCAAAAACTTCTGGACAGGACGGGAGAGGAGATAACCGAGAAAACCTACAGTATTAAAAAAAATTCTTATTTTTGCCTGTAATGATTTTAAACAAGTTAAATGTTGTCATTTCTATTGAGTAACCCTTATGCACTGGCCATTCTTTTTGGATGGCATGAAACAGAACATGGGGAACAGATGTTAAACTGACAGGCCTGTAGTTATTCGAAATGTCCTTACACCCTTTCTTAAATAACAGTGTCACATTTGCCACTCTCCAATCCTGTGCCACCTCCCCCTTCTCTAGGGAAGATTGGAAGATTATGACAAGTCCTTCCGCTATCTCCACTCCTATTTCCTTTCGCAACCTGGGATGCAAGCCATTCGGACCAGGCAACTTATCCACTCTAAACATAGCCAGCCTTTCCAGTACATCTTGCCTATCAATTTACACCCCAACCATTAACTCTACCATCTCTGCTTCCACTGATACATTGTCAGCATCCTCTTCCTTAGTAAACACCGACACGAAGTACTCATTAAGGATTCAAGCCTTGCTCAGTGTCTCTAAGCATATATCACCCTCTTTGTCTTGAATAGGCCCCACCCGCTTCTCACTACCTGCTTGCTATTTACATGCCGGTAGAAGATATTTGGGTTCCCTTTTATGTTAACTGCCATTCTATTCTCATATTCTCTCTTTGCCAGTCTTATTTACCTCTTCATTTCCCCTCTCAACTTATTGTATTTGTTCTGATGAAAGGTCACAGACCTGAAATGTTAACTCTGTTTCTCCCTTCACAGATGCTGCCAGACCTGCTGAGTATTTCCAGCACTTTTGGTTTTTATTATTATATTTGGCCTGATTCTCACTTGATGCATTCACTTGACATGCATTATACATCCTCTTTTTATGTTTCATAATATTCTCTATTTCCCTCAACATCCAAGGAGCCTTGGCTTTGGTTCCCCTATCTTTCACCCTTGTTGGAATGTACCCAGCCTGTACCTGAAATATCTCTTCCTTAAAGATCACCCATTGTTCTGTTACAATTTTTCCTGCCACTCTTTTGTTCCACTTTACCCTGGCTAGATCCCCTGTAATCCCATTGAAGTTAGCCCTCTTCCAATTTAGAAATTCTACTTTAGATTGTTCCTTGCTGTTCTCCATTACTAATCTAAACTTTATGATACAATGATCCTCTTACCCATGTGTTCCCCCACAGGCACTTGGTCCACTTGGCCCACCTCAGTCCCTAGCACCAGATCCAGCAATGCCTCCTTCCTCGTTGGACAGACAACATACTCATCAAGGAAGTTCTCCTGAACACATTTCAGAAATTTCTCCCCTGCCTTTCCCTTTACTCTAACATTATCCTAATCCATATTTGGGTGATTAAAGCCCCCCAATATCACTACTCTATAGTTCTTGCACATCTCTGTGATTTCCCAGCAGATTTGTTCCATTTTCTCTCTCACACTATTTGGCGGCCTATAGAATACCCCCAGTAGCGTGATCATACATTTCTTGCTTCTCAATTCTAACCCAATGCCCCCTCAAAGACATCCTCTCTTTGCAAGACTACAATGTCTTCCCTAATCAGTACTGTCACCCCATCTCCCTTTTTTCCACAGCGGCTATGCCTTCAACTGCCTAGGCCCTAAGGTCTGGAATTCCCTCCCTAAACCTCTCCATGTCTCTTCTCCTCTTTCTTCCTTTAAGACGCTCCCTAAAACCTACTTCTTTGACCAAGCATTTGGCCATCTGCCCTAATATTATCTTACGTGGCTTCGAGTCGAATTTTGCTTTATAATGCTCCTGTGAAGTGCCTTGGGATGTTTTATTATGTTAAAGGTGCTGTATAAATACAAGTTGTTGTTGTTATTGAAATTAAAATTGGAAAATGAAGATGGAGTTTCAGCAGCAGTCATATCATGCTGGAGGGTTTACCATGTCGATTCTTGGAAAGCTACTCAGTGAATTATAACCACTTACAAAGGAATCATTTTTGATAATAGAAATGATTTCTGTCTACCTATAATATCCCATCAATATGCAATATGCTGGAGGAGGGCTTTAGGGCAGTTTTATTATTTTGAAATCGATCCTCCTTCATGAACAAATGTGTTCAATAATATCACGTGGATTTGTTTGATAGCAATGAAACATTTTTAAGATGATTGGGCAACAGAGATGTAATTCTCTTATTGTCTGGTATAAATTGTGCTGTGAATGCACAGAACTGAAGAGAGCTGAAACAAGCAGGTCCTATTTCTCATTCTCTTGCTGAAAGCGTTCCAGTTCTTTCATTTTGTCGTGGCACATGTCTGCACTACTTTATGAAAGATCTGCTTTGTTGTGTGGAAGTGCCTGTATGTTTTGAGTGCAAGACATAACAACACAAGTGCTGCTAAGAGCTAAACAGGTCGGGGTGGGGGTGGAGGGGGGGAGTGAAATCTGTATGCCTGTCTATGTTTGTAGTACATATCATACTATTTATGAGGGAGATCTGTTGTCAGATATTACAAGGCATTTCCTAACACCTAGATCTGATGCTAAAAGAAGTTGATGCTTGCAACTCAGTATGCAAGAGCAAACCAATATATCATAATCATAGACGATGGTGGTCCATCTGGTATCTACATTAACCCTTTTCATACAATAGGAAATGTTCCAGGCTAGTAAGAAAACAAAACACTGTTTGAAAACTTTTGGACAAATATCACAGTGGCAGATGGTGGAAATTCTTGGCAACATTAAGCTTAGCTGACAGTTATGTTGTACTTGAGCTAAACTCTGACACGAAGGGGAGAAGGTGGAATAAGACCTTTTCCTCTGTCAGATGATGTCCAAAAATCTCTGTCTCATTCAAGGAACTTACATATAATCATGTGCATTTACTCAGAGTGCCAGTTGGCCATATAGAAACTACATTTTGTAGGTCTAGTGAAAGGCCTCATGTGTAGTTCACAAAAAACCCCAATAATCAGACCACAAACGGTTGACATTTAATAACTATATATGGCTTTTTAAAATTGTAAGCTTGAACAGGTAATAAATAAATGAGTAAGGCACAAGCCAACATTGAGATTTTTGTGTAGTCTTGTGTTCATTAGATGTCAAATGCCTACATATTTTCTCCCAGATCATTAACAACATGGATTTTTATGGTGTAAATGAGGTGGAATCGAACCCAGTTGCACTGTAGAAAGTCTCTGAATAAACATATGACAAACTGCAGAAATTGATTAGTCGGTTCACATTTCATATGTCTTTCTTCCAACTATGTAACAGTTTAAAAAAAAATTAAGGCACTAACTATTCCCACATGTTTCTTGTTTTGAACATGGTAAGTAAATAATAGGCTTCAAGATAGCATACTATTACTAAGTTGACATGTGGTTCTACTCCCCATAAGAATGGGATGAGATTTTGGGTTTGGTAACTGAAGTCATTAATCAGATGTGATGGTGAATCTACTCGCTTTAAAGGTTGTGGAGACATGACTCATGAATAGTCTGCCTCCGAACATTTTAAGTAATAACCAGCTAAACGGCTGACTTTGCACTTACTTTACTTTGATGTTAATGTCACCCAAAAAACATATTTTGCAGAATACTTAAATAGTAATTCTAATTAAATCTGTTAAATTGCAGTTTATTTGTTCTTTTCCTCACAATGAAGCTGAACCAGACAGCAAGTCTTCATTTTATATCTTTTCTTTGAATACAGTGCAGCGAGCTGCAAAATCTTAAATGTATCAAGTATTAATTGGGGATATAATATACAAACATATAATTTACTCAAAATCCAACTTCTAATCCAGAACATTTAGCCAACATTATTGTAGTTAAATTTCTTTAAAAGATCATTTATTTAGCAAAGGTATATTTATATTTTGTCATATTCCCTTTATTGGATCCTTCATTGTTTGACATCCAGGTTTTACCTGGAGAAGGGGGATGGGCAACATTTGACAATAAGCTTAGTAACAAAGTAGAAAATACTTCCACAGCTCCAAAACATTTGGAGCTAAATTTTTTTTCCAGTGACAGGGCTAATGTTGAAAATGCTTCAGGTCTGCGCTTCCACACTCAGGTCTTACCTCCCCCTACTCTCCTCCCAACACAGTGCCATTTCCCTTGTACTGCTTAGTTTTGGTATTGAGGGTGAGCTCCCCAATGTTACTTGTACCCTCAGTTGGGAGCTCACATATGTCTGGTATGGAAATGTGGACTTGCAGTAGTATTTGAGTGATGGTACAGCTGAAAGGGGCAGGCCAGCGGTTGTGTGGGAGCAAGAATTTGAAATATAGAATAAAGCATTTCTGAGGGCACTGCAGCAGGACCAGAAGCTCCAACTTTCTGATGCCTACATAGAGATTTTTATTATCTGAAATAAGGCAAACAAGGCGACAAATATTTAGCACAAAAGCAAAATATGGTGGATGCTGGAAATCTCAAATAAAAACAGAAAATGCTAGAAATACTCAGCAGGTCTGGCAGCATCTGTGGAGAGAAAAACAGAATTAACATTTCAGGTCTGTGTGATTTTGCATCAGAACTGGCAAAAGTTAGAAATGTAATAGGTTTTGAACAAGTGAAAGGGGGAAGAAGGACAAAAGGGAAGGGTCTGTGAGAGGGGGAGGGCAGGAGAGATTAAATGACAAAAGGTTTCATGGTACAAAGCCGAAGCATGTAGGTATAATGGGGGACTTTAATTATCAGAATATAGACTTGGATAGTAGCAGTGTAAAGGGCAGTTAGGAGCAAGAGTTCCTAGAGTGTGTTCAGGAAAATTTTCTGCAGCAGTATGTTTCCAGTCCAACAAGAAAGGAGGCACTGCTGGACCTGATTCTTGGGAATGAGGTGGGCCAAGTGGATCAAGTGTCAGTAGGAGAAAATTTAGGGAACAGTGATCATTGCGTCATAAGGTTTAGGTTGGTTATGGGAAAGGACAAGGAACAATCCAGCATAAGAATAATTAACTTGGGGAAAGCCAACTTCAATGGGGTAAGAATGGAGCTGGGCAAAATTGGAATCAAAGGTTGACAGGCAAAACAGTAACTGAACAATGGGTCGCCTTTAAAGAAGAGATAGTTTGGGCACAGTCAAGGTATATTCCCATGAAGGGGAAAGGTAGGGCAAACAAATCCAGAGCTCCCTGGATGACGAAAGAAATCGAGATTAAGATGAAGAAAAACAAGTGTGCTTATGACAAATGTCAGGTGGATAATACAACCGAGAATCAGGCTGAATATAAAAGGTTCAGAGGGGAAATAAAAAAGCAAATAACAATAGCAAAGAGAGAGTATGCAAATAGACTGACAACTAACATGAAAGGGAATCCAAAAGTCTTCAATGGGCATAGAAATAGTAAAAGGGTGGTAAAAGGAGCAGTGGGGCCTATTAGGGAACAAAAAGGGGATTTACACATGGAGGCAGGGGACATGGCTGAGGTATTAAATGAATACTTTGCATTTGGCTTTACTAAGGAAGAAGATGCTGCGCAGGCCGTGGTGAAAGAGGAGATAATTCAGATACTTGAAGGGTTTAAAATTGATAAGGAGGAGGTATTGGATAGGCTGTCTGTACTTAAAGTTGATAAGGCAGCAGGACCAGATGAGATGCATCCAAGGATACAGAGGGAAGTGAGAGTGGAAATTGTGGAGGCACTGGCCATAATTTTTCAATCTTCCTTAGATTCGGGGTTGTGCCAGAGGACTCGAGAATTGCAAATATTACACCCTGTTCAAAAAAGGGTGTAAAGATAAGTCCAGCAATTACAGGCCTGTCAGTTTAACCTCGGTAGTGGGGAAGCTTCTTGAAACCATGATTTGGGGCAACATTAATAGTCACTTGGGCGAATGTGGGTTAATTAAGGAAAGCTAGCATGGATTTGTTATGGGAAAATCGTGTTTAACTAACTTGCTTGAGTTTTTTGATGAGTAGCAGAAAGGGTTGATGAGGGTAGGGCAAGTGCCGCACAACAGACTTGTGAGTGAAGTTATAGCTCATGGAATAAGAGGGACAGTAGCAACATGGATGCGGAATTGGCTGAGTGACAGGAAACAGAGAGTAGTGGTTAATGGATGTTTTTTGGACTGAGGGAAGGTTTGTAGTGGAGCTCCCCAGGGGTTGGTGTTAGGACCCTTGTTCTTCTTGATATATATTAATTACATAGACCTTGGTGTACAAGGCACAATTTCAATATTTGTGGGATGATACAAAACTTGGAAGCATTGTGAACAGTGGGGAGAATAGTGTAGAACTTGAAAAGGACATAGACAGGTTGGTGGAATGAGTGGACAGGTGTCAGAAGAAATTTAATGCAGAGAAGTGTGAAATGATTCATTTTGGTAAGAAGAATGATGAGGGACAATATAAAATAAAGGGTACAATTCTAAAGGGGGTGCAGGGGCAGGGGACCATGGTGTATATGCACATAAGTCATTGAAGGTGGCAGGGCAGGTTGAGAGACCAGTTAGTAAAGTATACAGATCCTAGGCTTTACTAATAGGGGCATTGAGTAAAAAGGAAGGAAGTTATGCTAAACTTGTACAAAATACTGGTTCAGCCTCAAATGAAGTATTGAGTCCAGTTCTGGGCGCCACACTTTTGGAAAGATGTGAAGGCATTAGAGAGAGTGCAGAAAAGATTCATGAGAATGGTTCCATTGAGGAATTTCAGTTACATGGATAGATTGGAGAAGTTGGGACTGTTTTCCTTGGAGAAGAAAAGGTTGAGAGGAGATTTGATAGAGGTGTTCAAAATCATGAGGACTCTGGACAGAGTAGACAGGGAAAAACTGTTCGCACTAATGGAAGGATTGAGAACCAGAGGGCACAGATTTGGGGCAATTGGCAAAAGAAGCAAAGGTGACATGAGGAAAAACTTTTTCACGCAGCGAGTGGTTAGGATCTAGAATGCACTGCCTGTGAGTGTGGTGGAGGTAAGTTCAATTGAGGTATTCAAGAGGGAATTGGATTATTATCTGAAAAGGAAGACTGTGCAGTGCTATGGGGAGAGGGCGGGGGAGTGGCACTAGGTGAATTTCTCCTTCAGAGAGCCAGCGCAAACATGATGGGCTGAATGGTCTCCTTCTGTGCTGTAACAATTCTGTGATTCTGTGAATAGGACAAGTGAAGAAACAAAAGATGTGAATGGATGAGGTGTAAATGACAGGATAGCAGCCGCCCAAACACAAAGTAAAGGGATAAGAAAGAAACAAGGGGTGGGGAAAAAAAACAAACCAGCAAAAAAAACCCCAAAAATGGGGGCAGAGGTTATGATCTAAAATTGTTGAACTCAATGTTGAGTCCAGAAGGTTGTAAAGTGCCTGGTGCTGTTCCTCAAGTTTTCATTGAGCTTCTTGGAACACTATAGCAGGCCAAGGACAGAGTGGGAGCAAGGTGGCGAACTGCAATGTCAAGCGACAGGAAGCTCAGGATCGCACTTGTGGACTGCAATGAGGTCTACTCTAAAGCGATCACCCAGTCTGCGTTTGGACTCTCTAACAAATATTTAGCGCTGGGTAAGAAAACCTCAATATAGTGCCAGTGAATGGAGATGGCTTTGGCGGTGAGTACCACCTCTAACTACCCTTAGATGATTACTCAGTGCCAGATGAAGTTGGATGATGCTGCTAGGTTAGCTAAGACAGTAACAATGCACCGTAATGCACTAAACATTTTCCCACCCATTTTACCCTTGCTGTACCATCTACAACTTATCTAAAATATCCATAATGTACTATGAAACATCCACTTCCTGTCCCTGCAAGTGTTATTGCACTCTCAGCCAAAGATGAAGGGAAGCAATAAAAGCCTTGCCTGATATATATTAACCCATTTCCTGCACCTGTTATTCCACTGGCCCAATTAAGGAATACTTACTCGCACATGGGTTGCATTCATAAGCTATCAAGGAACAAGGTTTCACACTCCCGACTTCAAGCAGAAAATGGTCCACAATTAACAACGGAGAACAGCCACAGGTGGTATCATCTGCAGCATCTGGTCTCTGATGAGCAGAAAGCCCTGGAACTCCTGAACAGGCATATGGGTGAAGCAATGTATTTTAGATGGCAGTTGCTAGCTGCAGGTTGCACATTAAGTTGCTTTTCTAGTGAGTATTCAGTTACTTTTTGGGATTTTCTTCTCCCTGCTGCTTTCACATGCGTTCAAGTCCTCTGAAGAAGAAATTTTCCTCCACACAAGATCAGGAGGCAGGTTGTTCAACCTTGCCCGTCTAAGAGCGAAGTCCAAAGTACGGAAAGTCCTCATCAGGGAACTCCTCTTTGCTGACGATGCTGCTTTAACATCTCACACTGAAGAGTGTCTGCAGAGTCTCATTGACAGGTTTGCGGCTGCCTGCAATGAATTTGGCCTAACCATCAGCCTCAAGAAAACGAACATCATGGGGCAGGATGTCAGAAATGCTCCATCCATCAATATTGGCGACCACGCTCTGGAGGTGGTTCAAGAGTTCACCTACCTAGGTTCAACTATCACCAGTAACCTGTCTCTTGATGCAGAAATCAATAAGTGCATGGGAAAGGCTTCTACTGCTATGTCCAGACTGGCCAAGAGAGTGTGGGAAAATGGCGCCCTGACACGGAACACAAAAGTTCGAGTGTATCAAGCCTGTGTCCTCTGTACCTTGCTCTATGGCAGCGAGGCCTGGACAACGTATGTCAGCCAAGAGCGACGTCTCAATTCATTCCATCTTCGCTGCCTCCGGAGAATACTTGGCATCAGGTGGCAGGACCGAATCTCCAACACAGAAGTCCTCGAGGCGGCCAACATCCCCAGCTTATACACACTACTGCACCAACGGCGCTTGAGATGGCTTGGCCATGTGAGCCGCATGGAAGATGGCAGGATCCCCAAAGACACATTGTACAGCGAGCTCGCCACTGATATCAGACCCATCGGCCGTCCATGTGTCCGCTTTAAGGACGTCTGCAAATGCAACATGAAGTCCTGTGACATTGATCACAAGTCGTGGGAGTCAGTTGCCAGCGTTCGCCAGAGCTGGCGGGCAGCCATAAAGGCGGGGCGAAAGTGTGGCAAGTCGAAGAGACTTAGCAGTTGGCAGGAAAAAAGACAGAGGCGCAAGGGGAGAGCCAACTGTGTAACAGCCCCGACAACCAATCTTATCTGCAGCACCTGTGTAAGAGTCTGTCACTCTAGAATTGGCCTTTATAGCCACTCCAGGCGCTGCTCCACACACCACTGACCACCTCCAGGCGCTTACCCATTGTCTCTCGAGACAAGGAGGCCAAAGAAGGTTCAGTTACTGCAGTACAAGTGCAATCTGCCATCATAATTCACTGTGTATTCTTTAGCTCATAACTTTCTCTGAAAGAGTTATGACCATTGTACAGTTCATTTAGTCATGCTTGCCTCTCTTTTTTTCTGCCCTCTCAGGTGTGCCATTGTCATTAGTTGTCCCTCAATTCAAGGACAACATCTACTCGGGGTCATGTGTTTCTGCTATGCGTCTTCCTGTGACTGAGCCAGCCGATTTTCGGCAAGCAGATCTTTGGGAACATGGGGGCAGGACGTCACATGAGGTTGTGGGATCCAGAATGCAGGAATTTCTTCCTTTTCTGCTGTCACACTATCTCATTATTAAGGCATTGGGACTTGAAGCAGCTTGGTGGGCAAGTTGTCACCATTCTGAGCGGTTGGCAGCAAGCTCCTCCCAGTCGTTAAGGTCAATGCAGCCGCACTTCAAGGAGAACCTCAGAGTGTCTTTAAAGCATTTTTTTTTGTCCTCCCCTAGAATGGTGGCCATTTGAGAGTTCTGAGAACAGGACCTGGCAGGGGAGATAATTTCTAGCTGTGCGGACACAGTAGTCAGTACATCAGAATTGATTTTGCAGCAGTTTTAGAGTCATAGAGAGAGAGAGATACAACACTGAAACAGGCCCTTCGGCTCACCAAGTCTGTGCCGACCAACAACCACCCATTTATACTAATCCTACATTATTCCCCATATCCCCTACCACATCCCCACCATTCTCCTACCACCTACCTACACTAAGGGCAATTTACAATGGCCAATTTACCTATCAACCTGCAAGTCTTTGGTTGTGGGCGGAAACCAGAGCACCCAGAGGAAACCCACGCAGACACAGGGAGAACTTGCAAACTCCACACAGGCAGTACCCAGAATCGAACCCGGGTTGCTGGAGCTGTGAGGCTGCGGTGCTAACCACTGTGCCACCCTTGGATGCTTGTGGATTTGGTTTCAAGAGGACACTAGCTTTTGTTCGATGCTCCTCCCATTGAATCCGAGGGCTGTGCTGTAGGCATTGTTGATGGAATTTCTCAGTGTTCTTCTATGTTGCTGATACACAGTCCAGGTCTCGCTACAGTACAGGAGTGTGGAGACGACAACTACTCTGTACACTAAGACCATTGTAGATTTACAGCCATCTTTGTTGTCAATAGCAATAAGGAGGGGCACCAAGGCAAATATGGCCCCTCTTCTTCGTGCCATGCCACCTCCTCATCAACCCCTTCTCCCAACTAGGTATCAGTCAATGCAATCCACCCGTATGGGGGATTAATTAGTTAGCCTGAGTGCATACACTGAG
Organism: Heterodontus francisci; assembly: GCF_036365525.1. Taxonomy (NCBI): domain Eukaryota; kingdom Metazoa; phylum Chordata; class Chondrichthyes; order Heterodontiformes; family Heterodontidae; genus Heterodontus; species Heterodontus francisci. The sequence goes on along the minus strand of NC_090383.1, from coordinate 89,805,316 downwards.
CATGAATGGCTAATGGATTAAGATGCCTTCTAAAGATTTCAGAATTCTTTCCCCCCTTATTTTGACACTCCCTTTTAATTGTTACCACCCCTTTAAACTTCATTGCATACAATTTTACCTTATAAATTTTAGCATGCTCCCTGCACCAGTTCAAAATTTGCACCTGAAGCTATGCGAATGAGCTGACCTCAAAAACTCTAGAGATATTCTGCAGCATCTACATGAAGCAATTAGAAACATAGAAAATTTAGGACACAGAATGAGGCCATTTGGTCCATCGTGCCTGTGCCAGTCAAAAAAGAACTATCCAGCCTAATCCCACTTCCCAGCTCTTGGTCTGTAGCCCTGCAGCTTACGACACTTCAAGTACATATCCAAGTATTTTTAAATGCGATGAATGTTTCTGCCTCTACCACACTTTCAGGCAGTGAGTTCCAGACCTCTGTCACCCTCTGGGTGAAAATAAATTACTCCTGACTGCGCTCTAATCCTTCTACCAGCGGCCCCTGGTGATTGACCTCTCAGCTAACAGAATAGGTCTTTCCTATCCACTCTAACTAGGTCCCTCATATTTTTATACCAGTCAATTAAATCTTCCCTCAACCTCCTTTGTTGCAAAGAAAACAACCCCAGCCTATACAATTTTTCATTATAGTTAAAATTTTCCAGTCCTGGCAACATCCTTGTAAAGCTGCTTTGTATCCTCTCCATTGTGATCAGCCAGAATCGTATGCAATACTCTAGCTATGACCTCACTGGTGTTTTATACAGTTCTAGCGTCTTCAGGGATCTGTGGGCATTCACTCCAAGGTCCCTCTGCTCCTCTACACTTCTAAGTATCCTACCATTTATTATGTATTCCCTTGCCTTGTTTGCCCTCCCCAAATGCATTACCCCCAGATTGTCACTTTCCTGCTCACCTGACCAGTCCATTGATATTGTAGGGGAGACTGGCATAGGGAACCATGGGATACTTGGTGTAACTTAGGTCCTTGTAACTTGAGAAAGCTCGCCTAATAAACACACGAATTATATGAATACCTAATCAGAAGGTAACGAGCTCAGGAGGGAGACATCTGAATCCTATGAATAGCCTAAGAGTCCTATGAATAGGGTGATCAAGGGGTTGATGAGTTGAATAATATAACCAAGGCAGGATGAGATCAGGGAAGGCAATAGATGGGAGATGATGTAATTAAGAAACAGTTTATCAAGTAAACCTTCTGTAAAACTGTATAAAATGACTACTGGAACAATGTCCTAGCAGAATCCCTACAATCATTCATAAGAGTAGGACTTCTCCTTGCATGCTCGTAAATAAAGATCGCTCATTTGTACAAGACATCCGACTCTCAAGGAGTTTTTGGGCATCGGGGCAAGCCCTCACCCCTGACAATATCTTCCTGCAGTTTACATCTTTCTTCCACACTATCAAACACATAGCTAATTTTTGTATGATCTGCAAACTTCTTAATCATGCCCTGTACATTTAAGTCTAAATCATTGATATATGCTACAAAAAGCAAGGAGCACTGAGCCCCACGGAACCCAACTGGAAACAACCTTCCAGTCACACAAACACCTGTTGGCCATTATTCTTTGCTTACTGCAATTGAGTCAATTTTGGATCCAACTTGTCACTTTTCCCTGTAGGTTTTAATTTTCTGACCAGTCTACCATGTTGGACCTTGTCAAAAGCCTTGCTAAAAGCCATGTAGACTGCATCAAATACGCTACCCTCATCGACTCTTCTTGTTATCTTCTCAAAAAATTCAATCAAGCTTAAGCTAACATGTAGTGACTTGTACCTGCTTGAGGTTACAATCTTGAATGGAAGTTGGCAAAACAAACCTAGATGATGGAAGGAAGTCAGAGAAGCGGAGAAGTAAAATTCATCCCACAGCTGTTGATTTGACCAAGTCCCTCCTCCACTTCAGCTGCCATCAATGATCCTTTTCACCCTGTTTTTGCAACCCGGATATGCACTTGACAAGTAATTGGCATTTGTAAACCACCAGCCAGTACACTGAAATCCCAAGGCTTCTTGTCCTACTGTCAAAGGGCATCTGTTTTCCTAGTGAAATTCAAGGAGCCTTTCCTAGCAGTCAGCTCCAATTACTTGTTTGTGAGGAAAGAAAAATATTTTTTCATGTAACAAAAATGTATTTATGGTAGGAGACTGCAAAAGACCCAACCCTGCTATTAGATGACGTTGTGGTGATTTTTTTTCCTCTCCTCGCAAACACCACAGATCATTAAGGGATATTAGAAATGCGTGATTCTCAAGTGATTCAGCTCGTTATGACACAAATATTGGTAAGGCCTTGTTAAAGATATGAAAAGAAACTATTGTGGACTTTGTGTGATCAAAACTGGGTCACGGTGATTATAAATTATGTTGCCACTTACAGTATTTTTCAGTTGGGCTTGCCTATAGCTGTGAAAGCACATACACTGTTCAAATGATTACTAACAGCGAAGGACGCACTGATACCTGAAATTTGGAATAGAAACTTATTTCTATTCTGTGTGTTGGATTTCTTCAGACATAAGGAGGGGTGGAGTTTTAACCCCCCAATAATGAGTGGGTTGGGAGCAGATCTGGGGGCACCCATTCCTGGGTTTAATGGAGGCGTGTTTGGATTCCAGCCAGGAACCTACTCACCAAAGTCAGATATTTCCTAACTGCTGAAGGGTACATATTGGTGCAATTAAGATCCTTAGGAAACGTTAATGAAATTGTTTAAATTGTTTTTAGCTTTGCTCAAAATTTTACTTGAGGAGCATGGGTTTCCCGGTGTTCGGGAAACTGACCAGGGAAAGGTAGGTGAGTTTGAGCAGCAGTTCAGGTGGGTATTTTAACTTGATATTTTAACTTGTCACTGTCCCATCTGAATAAAACCACACTTATTGCAGCTGTTATCTCAGTTCCCTCTGGCAAATGTCTGGAAAAGAGTGTGTGAAACCTTTGAGGATTTCCAATTGACAAGATTAAGATGGGATACACTTTGGATGTGTTTGACAGTACATCAGAAGAGGAAAACCATCACTATCCACAGCAGCAATGATGTGCTGTGGTGGGATCTGCATGTGCATAAGAGAGAAGTTTACAAGCGGAGTTGGATGAAGGGCTCATCACTCATTTCTGAGGAGGAGGATGAAGATAGGAGATCCATTGCCAGATCAGCTGCCAGGAATACATTAATACCATGAAGGTTAACCTCGTGTGAAGTATATCAAATGAAATTCTGTGGCCTTCCCCCACCATCAGGACCAACCCCGACCCCCACTTCCTTTGCACTAAACTGTCCTTCATCTATTCACATACCCATTTCAGACCTGCCCAGTGGGCCCCAGCATGTAATGACATTTGTCATGAAACAAGTGAAAGGGCGTGTTAGAACTTTGGACGCAATGATGAGCAGGATGTGCAAGTGGTACTAATCAATAAACATAATATGACATTATTTAAAAAAACGAAACTCAGTAACATAACATTTCATCAAACACCTACGTGCATACCCTTGGTGAATTACAATTTCTTCAATTTACGCTTCTTACATCTTCTACATGTGTGGCTGCAGCAGTGGTAAAGGTGGGCTGCTCAGATCCCTGCTCTGACGGCTGAGATTTTTCTTTGGTATATGCCCTCTGGGTTTGGAGTCCCTGAGGTCTCCGCCCAAGACTGCTCCACCTGCACCTATGCAGGGGCAGATTCAGCCATTTGGAGACAAGGCAACATGTTAGATACTGACTGACTGGGGGGTGACGATTGGTGGTGGGGGGGGGGGGTGGTGGGTGGTGTCAATGGGTGAGAAATGAGGACATTTTCAGTGGAGTTTCCACATCCATCTCTCCTTTCACCATCATCCTTCTACTGGGTCAACACCACATCACCAGATTGGTGAAGATTAGTGACACATTGAATGGCCTTGGATAAGGTATCTATCATCTTATTTAAGGTAGCAGACAATTTGGTATTCAAAGACTGCATGGACATGGTCATGGCCTGCATGTACTCATTTGAGAGTCATGCTTGAACCTCCGTGGTGTCGGTTGCTCTTACCATGGTAGGTATTCTCACAACTCCCTGTACCACCAATCCACTAGTTAACGAGTTGGATTCCTCCATGCTCTGCTATTGTGGAGAGTGTGTGTGGCATGCACCTGGCTAAGTAGCTGATGCACCTCTAGCATTCTTCTTTTAAATGATAGCCCTGGGGATGCAGCATCTGTGTCCAGCTGAGCAGAGCTTGGAGAGGATTGTGCCGCCCCACATCCCCGCCCCACAATGTGGGCCCTCCCCAGCTATGCCTGCCACCAGTGTCTGCTCGTGCTCACTTGTGAGGTGTGAATCATCAGGTGAGAACCCAACTAAGTGTCTAAGTGGACTCACTGAAGTGCAAGTATCTGCACTGATGCATGGCTATATATCCTGTGATGGTGCACCCCACAGAAGGTTTTAGGTCCTTTGAGGAATCGGCCTCATCGATGTCCTGCAGAGCTTGCTGTACACATGAAGGCCCTGGAAGACAAAAGAAAGGGAGATGATTTATACGTGGCAACGTCACAATCTTGACAATCACCGTACTCGGTCTCCTCGTTGTTCAGTTATTGATGAAATAAAGCCAGCATTTGTGTGGCAGAGATATTTGTAATTCTGTCACCAGCTACTTGCGAATTATTTTCTTCTCCATGTCTGCCTGAGAAAGGTCCAGATGTGTCACTTATCTCCAGGGTGTCTCCCGTGAGCTCAGTCATCTGTGAGCTGTACTATTTGTGTGGCCCACCTCCAGTTCTCTCCCTCTCCCTTGTGTTTTGTGCTCTCTTATCCTACGGGGTGAAAAAACAGATCTGTAAGTGAGTGAAAGTGAGGTATTCACCAGAACAATGCAGTGCATTCGATAAAGGTGAGCATGAGACACATGCATCACATGGTTTAAGGATTGCAGTGAGTGTCTATGATAGATGGATAAATAGGGAGGTGATAAAGTGCATAGAAAGTGAAGATTGGGTGCTGCTGAAAGTTGAGTGGGTTTGAGGAGTGATATGATGGAGAGCACTTGGCAAGACAAAGTGAAAGGGGAGAAGGGTTTAAAGTACACATGATGCAGTTGAATCAGCAAATGTACTCACTTTTCCTGACCTGGTTAGGTCATTAAACCACGTCCTACATTGCATCCATGACCTGGGTGTGGTGATAGTGGAAGAAAGCGAAACTGTTTGAATACATGCATATGTACACACCATGACTGGAAGTGATGTAATCACCCATGTGGTGCTGCTATGATGCCCAGCTAGCAGCACATGTAAAAGCAGTCTCTCAATAAAGCACCAAGTACAATGTCTATGCTGACTCTTCGACTGAGTTTGTATTGATCTAAGCACAGATAATACAGCACTGGGCACCATGTTCCTGCTGCTGACCTCCTCAGCCACCTCCAACCATGCCTTCTCAGTGAGAGATGTAGATATCTTTCTCCCATTGCTGGAGAAAAGTAGGCCCCTCCTCCTCCTGACTGTACGCAGCAGTAATTCCGGTGCTGCTCTTGCTCTATGCCCAACATCCATCCTGAACACCTCCAATTTCCATTTATGGTCTGTCCCTTTAAATGCAGCTGAGATTGTGCCATGCGGATCTCATTATGCAGCTTAGAGATGTGTAACCCAGAAGTCCAAATTAATTGGTACAATTGAGTTGACATCGCAGATTACGACCAGCTCTGTTGTCTTCCACGTTTCCCCCATAAAAATCCACACCCCTCCTCTGCATGGAAGCCAGCTTCAGATTAATATCAGAGCCAAGGTAACTTTCAAGCGTTGGTGTTCATCTTGGGCCACTTAATCAGTACAAATAATTATCCCGAGGTTTTTAAATTGTAACAGAGATTCTTATGAAAATCCTTCAGGTCATATTTTATCAAAACAATTACTGCATATACAATCCTGTCTTGAAGGAATAACTGGTGCTTTAGCTCAGTGTTTAAAAGACATCATCAAGGATTTTGGGCTTGCAGAAAATAAATTTAAGTGTGAAAGTACTGAGCACTGTTCCACCATCAAAGTTATGGCCGAAATGGTGTCTATTCAATATCATCACTATTTCAAGATCATATAAAGATATCGTTCAGTGAAAGGACATTTGAGAAACGTATTATTCGACTATAAACATATGATGGAATGACTTAAAATGATCATTGTGTCAGTTATCACTGTAACATCATTGTGATAAATATAACAATTGGCTATTCTCACTCCCAAACAAAATAGGATTTGCCATACAGTTTAATTGAGACAATGGGGGTAATTTTAACCCAGCTTTCCCAGTGGGAAAGTTGCGCAATTGACAGCAATAGTGGCTTTAAATCCCGCCCAATTCTGTGGTCAATGTAGAATAATATTGAGAGTGGTATAAAACCAGTATTCCCACCTGATTCCGTGGGATTCCCACTCCCGGGTTAGGTTAAAATTATGCCAATAACCCTTTGAACACATTAGAAGTAGGAAAGATAAATTGTGCTCACAGTTCACCATTCCGCATAGTTCATTGCTGCGAACTTAACTTGTTCCGATAACAAACCATTATGTCCATAACAAAACATTGGCAATATAGGCCTAGAAATTGGATATAGGGATCCAATTCATGACCTGCCCACACCCATTCAGATCAAGGGCTGGGGGGCAACATGCGAATTTAGTGTACCTGCCTCATCTGAATCATTCTAGCATTGGCCCGAGCAACTCCCATGCTGCTCTCCTCTGCAGTCAACAGGGGCACAGGATAGCATTGTTTGGATAGTATGAGTTGCAGCCAGCCTTCCCTTCTTAAAGACAGGCTGTCCTTCTTGCACAGAAGAAAATTGGGGCAATTTAAAACAGCAGAAAATTGAACACCAGGGCAGAGAGAAGGTTCCAGAATGACAGATGTGACACTGGAGGCTTTAGTGGTGGAGATGGGCAGCAGGCGAAACATCATAGTCCCTCAGAGGGCCAGGAGGCCTTCAAGGAGCATTCTCAGAAGGGAGTGGGAGTAGGTGGCCAAGGTGGTCAATTCCTGGATTCTGAACCGAGCATCTGGCAGCAGTGCCACAAGTGCTCACACAGATTGTCAAGATCAGTGAATGCATCTTCACATAACATCTCCTACCCACTAGGCCACTAACCTCTCACGTTGCTCAATGCACCACTCACTGCACCACCCACCCCCCCCACCCCCCACCCCCACCACCCCATCATTCACCTAGCAGCACTCCCTGACACTCTGGACTTACCCCTGATAACCTGATATCTTCACCCTCACAGACCTACCAATGTTGCCAACCTTACACACATCTCTTGTTGCCCTGCCATTCCTCCAGTTATTCAACTATGGCATCATCCAAACATTGTGCAACACAATCACTGACATCCTGCCCTCCCTCTTACAGGACAAGGTGGCACACAAAAGAAGGGAGCGGAGCAGAGCCAGCAGGGGACAAGGACGCCTGCATCTGAGCTCGACGGAGGAGATGACTTTCCATATCATAGGACCAACTGTGATGGGGCCCCTTGCATTCAATGTCACTGAGAACATTGAGGATGACAGTATGCCCCTTCTCAACTCTTAGCACACCATCATCCTGCTATCTGGCATGATGAGCAAGTTGCAGCTGGTGTGACCATGGACCTCTTTCTTTACACTCCACCTCCCTTCTTTCACACCAAACTTCCCCTTCTGAATTCCTGCTTTCAGACACCCAAGAACTACCACATACCCAGCCACAGCAGCCCGAGGAGGAAGAGAGAGAGCAACAGCACAGCCCTGATGAAGAGGCCTTGCCACTTGTTCTGTCACTCACAGCCACCAGCTCAGATACTGGCACTGCACGTGCCCTGGAGACTAATATAGATTTGGGATCAGCATGTAGTGAGTCATTTGAGCCAGTGGGCTGCAGCCAGGCCAAGGATAAAGGATGGTTCATTTACCAGCTCAATGGTGGGCGAGGCCGCAGATGTGTTTTGTTGCAGTGTACTCAGATGAGGACCTCAATGGGGCAGCATCCAGGAGAGTGTTGATAGGCATGCATACTGACATGCTGGGCATGTAATAGTGAGTTCTTTATGTTGTCTGATGCAACATAAATGAGATGCATGGAGTCCACTTATGCTGAAGATCTCTAACAGGTTTATTAACAGCCAGCAAGTATATACAGTGCAGAGCAAACTATTTACAGAAGCTTCCTCTAGGTGTTACAATTGCAGAGTGATGCTGGATTGTAGTCACATGACTACATTTTGGCGCTTAGCTCATTAGCATACTGAGATCTTAAAAGGGCATCGCTGTTAAAGGCAATCATACAACAGGGTGCATTGTCTGACCTGCCAGACACCCTCCTGTCAGTGTCAAGGAGCATGGAGGGGTCCACCTCCTATTTGCCAGAGGGTATGTGCAGAGCTTACCATTTCTTCAGTCTTTTCTCCATCTCCCTGTCATGCTGAAGACCCAGAGACACTGCCACTGCTGCCCCCGTGATCAGCTTCAGTCTTTGTGTGGCCAGCTTACCTACTCCTCTGCCCTCCCTGTGAGGATGCAGCAGAATTCTGCAGAAAAATCCGTGAACTCAACACAAAAGACCTCAGGAAACATTCCAGAGTATTTCCAGATAGACTGCAAAAGGAAGAGTTGTCAAAAATTACCTTCCCTGCAATTTGGGTGCCTGACCCTTTAAGGAAGATTAGTGCAGAGCCCATCTTCCAGCCTCACACCAGATCCTTGAAGACTGATGAACGAATGAATGCGTACACTGGACCTGGGTGGCCCAAATTTGGAATCTTGGCATCACATCGGCCATTTTTTTTTTTTTTAGAGATACAGCACTGAAACAGGCCCTTCGGCCCACCGAGTCTGTGCCGAACATCAACCACCCATTTTATACTAATCCTACACTAATCCCATATTCCCAACAATCATCCCCACCTGTCCCTATATTTTCCCTACCACCTACCTATACTAGTGACAATTTATAATGGCCAATTTACCTATCAACCTGCAAGTCATCAGGATAGCACAGATTCAAAGCCTTCCAGCACACGCAGGGGACACACCTGCATCTGCCCTTCTCTGTTGCAATGCTGCACAGGCCATGCAGGAGGCAGCCAGCAGTGCATCATGTCCCAGGGAAGTGGCAGCCGGCCTCCCTAGTGCTACTCGAGGTGATTGAATATCTAGCCTAAAATTCAAAGGCATAACAGAGCCGTAAGACCAGGGAGATATGATCTCTGATCTGTGCTGAGCTGCTGCAGCTCAGCTGATCGTGGTAAAAGGTCTACAGGTGGCACAAGCACCTGCTTGAACAAAGAACAAAGAACAGTACAGCACAGGAACAGGCCATTCGGCCCTCCAAGCCTGCGCCGATCTTGATGCCTGCCGAAACTAAAACCTTCTGCACTTCCGGGGACCGTATCCTTCTATTCCCATTCTATTCATGTATTTATCAAGATGCCTCTTAAACGTTGCTATCGTACCTGCTTCGACCACCTCCCCCGGCAGCAAGTTCCAGGCACTCACCAACCTCTGTGTAAAGAACTTGCCTCGCACATCCCCTCTAAACTTTGCCCCTCGCACCTTAAACCTATGTCCCCTAGTAACTGACTCTTCCACCCTGGGAAAAAGCTTCTGACTATCCACTCTGTCCATGCCGCTCATAAACCTCTATCATGTCACCCCTCCACCTCCGTCGTTCCAGTGAAAACAATCCGAGTTTATCCAACCTCTCCTCATAACTAATGCCCTCCAGACCAGGCAACATCCTGGTAAACCTCTTCTGTACCCTCTCCAAAGCCTCCACGTCCTTCTGATAGTGTGGCAACCAAAATTGCACGCAATATTTTATGTGTGGCCTAACTAAAGTTCTGTACAGCTGCAGCATGACTTGCCAATTTTTATACTCTATGCCCCGACCAATGAAGGCAAGCATGCTGTATGCCTTCTTGACTACCTTATCCACCTGCGTTGCCACTTTCAGTGACCTGTGGACCTGTACGCCCAGATCTCGCTGCTTGTCAATACTCCTAAGGGTTCTGCCATTTACTGTATACCTCCCACCTGCATTAGACCTTCCAAAATGCATTACCTCACATTTGTCCGGATTAAACTCCATCTGCCATTTCTCCGCCCAAGTCTCCAACCAATCTATATCCTGCTGTATCCTCTGACAATCCTCATCACTATCCACAACTCCACCAACCTTTGTGTCGTCCGCAAACTTACTAATCAGACCAGCTACATTTTCCTCCAAATCATTTATATATACTACAAACAGCAAAGGTCCCAGCACTGATCCCTGTGGAACACCACTAGTTACATCCCTCCATTCAGAAAAGCACCCTTCCACTGCTACCCTCTGTCTTCTATGACAGAGCCAGTTCTGTATCTATCTTGCCAGCTCACCTCTAATCCCGTGTGACTTCACCTTTTGTACCAGTCTGCCATGAGGGATCTTGTCAAAGGCTTTACTGAAGTCCATATAGATAACATCCACTGCCCTTCCTTCATCAATCATCTTTGTCACTTCCTCAAAAAACTCAATCAAATTAGTGAGACACGACCTCCCCTTCACAAAACCATGCTGCCTCTCGCTAATAAGTTTGTTTGTTTCCAAATGGGAGTAAATCCTGTCCCGAAGAATCCTCTCCAACAATTTCCGTACCACTGACGTAACGCTCACCGGCCTATAATTTCCTGGATTATCCTTGCTACCCTTCTTAAACAAAAGAACAACATTGGCTATTCTCCAGTCCTCTGGGACCTCACCTGTAGCCAATGAGGATGCAAAGATTTCTGTCAAGGCCCCAGCAATTTCTTCCCTTGCCTCCCTCAGTATTCTAGTGTCGATCCCATCAGGCCCTGGGGACTTGTCTACCTTAATGCTTTGCAAGACACCCAACACCTCCTCCTTTTTGATAATGAGATGACTGAGACTATCTGCACTCCCTTCCCTCGGCTCATCATCCACCAAGTCCTTCTCTTTGGTGAATACTGATGCAAAGTACTCATTTAGTATCTCGCCCATTTCCTCCGGCTCCACACTTAGATTCCCTTCTCTGTCCTTGAGTGGGCCAAACCTTTCCCTAGTTACCCTCTTGCTCTTTATATACGTATAAGAAGCCTTGGGATTTTCCTTAATCCTGTTTGCCAATGACTTTTCATGACCCCTTTTAGCCCTCCTGACTCCTTGCTCAAGTTCCTTCCTACTGTCTTTATATTCCTCAAGGGATTCGCCTGTTCCTAGCCTTCCAGCCCTTACGAATGCTTCCTTTTTCTTTTTGACTAGGCTCACAATATCCCGCGTTATCCAAGGTTCCCGAAACTTGCCAAACTTATCCTTCTTCCTCACAGGAACATGCCGGTCCTGGATTCTAATCAACAGACATTTGAAAGACTCCCACATGTCAGATGTTGATTCACCCTCAAAGAGCAGCCCCCAATCTAAATTCTTCAGTTCCTGCCTAATATTATTATATTGGGTTTCTGTTTATGATGATTAACCAGCGTCTCCCACTGTGAAGTACCTATGTGCGGGCATTGGGTGAGATAGGATTGGGCACGGCTCTGATGGTCAAATAGCCTGGTGAAGGCTTGAGTCGCTTTGATGAGGTGCAACAGGGTGGATGGAACCCTCGAAATCATATCTGAACACAAGTCGGCACGCCCAGGGGAAGGGGAGAGAAAACTGGAGAAAAGTATTTCAAAAAGACAACTTCTAGATCAAAATAGAATAGAATCAGGATCTATATATTATGGAAGCAAAAACAAAATTCTCTGAATGCTGGAAATCTGAAATAGAAACAGAAATTGCTGGAAATACTCAGCAGTTCTGGCAGCATCACAGTTACAGAGAAACAGAGTTAAGGTTTCAGGTCAATGACCTTTCGTCAGAACATATATTTTGGAATGGGCAATAAATGCTGCTTACAACCAAACACTTATTAGCTATAATATTACTGATGATGTAAAGAGCACACTGAGACTTGAGAATGATTTGCCTGCATCATGACATTGCCAGGAATTTCCTTGTATGAGGATTACTTGCAAATATTTACAGTATAATTTACACAAATTGACTAACTGAACATCAAGGATCTTGAGGGCAGCTGAGGACAGAACGTGCATAATAGCCATGCCACTGATTGCTCTGATCCCAGGAAGACAAATTCTCTGGGCTCCCTGCCAGTGATACAGGCACTGACTAGTAAAGACATCTGACTACTAAACTCTGAAACGCCCTGTTCCTGACCTTTTGACTACATGTTTATGATTACTTTTCTTACCCCATCCCAGCTAATTAGTGTGGTTGCATGAGGAGTGAAATGAGGCCTCATGGTCCTGTTTACACAATGCTGTTCCGAGAGATATCACTGTAATTGACTGGGGGAGGAGGAAATAACAAAAGCATCTAGAAACATGTTAAAACACCTTCTAACATTCTTAAATTGCAAAATACAGGCAGCGTGTGACAGCTTTTTCCTCTTCATTTTATCTGCTAAATCTTTTAGTGAAGGTGCTGACTAATAGTTAAAACAATGAGAAGACCAAAGTCATTACCTTTGCACCAACCTGCAACACTGGTGCCCCCACTCCCCCCCCCCCCCCCCCCCACCCACCCATTCCACAATCTCCATTTCCTTGTTACCAATTCTTTCCCCCTCTCCGACCAGGTTGAACGAGAAGCTGAGCTTCTGACCTCATATCCTCTCCATCACAACTGATGGACGACTTCCACTTTCATAACATTACCCATCTCTGAGCACGAAGAGAGTTGTATAACTGGAGGAGATTACAGAGATAGGGAGGGGTGAGGGCATGGAGGGATTTGAAAACAACAATGTTAGTTTTAAAATTGAGTTATTGCCAGACGGAAGCCAACTTAGGTCAATGAGCACAGGGGTAACGGGTGAACGGAACTTGGTGTGAGTTAGGGTAGAGGCAGCAAAACCTTGAATGAACATAAACACATTGGCCTCCTTCTGTGCTGAAAACTTCTGTGTTTCCATGGATCTCAGAAGTCATTTTAACTTTCCTCGCCACTAAAAATAGGTGATTGTGAACCAGCGGACCATTTTACACCTCATCGGAAAAGAAAATCGGGAGGGGTGCAAACCTGTCTGCCAATTTGCAATCACCCGCTTTTTGCCCAACTATAAAAGTTTAACAGTCCCATCAGGTTTAACCATAGCAATCAGACAGAGAGAGGGATTGAATCAGTGCCTGATGCATAAATGTTTTTGTGGGAGCCAAACAGGACATCTTCAGTCTTGCCGATGTTGAACTGGAAGAAGGTTTGCTTCTTCAATGACATTGCAGCTGAAGTTAGTGACAAGTAACAGAGATCCAGGCTGTTATCCTGGCTCTCCTTAGCCTGGTGGTGCTAAGATAATGCAACTCAGTATTGACTGGGAAACAAATCTGGTGCCCGTGGCTTCCTGGTATTGTGCTGACAGTACCTTTACTCACTAAGATATTGGGAATTTGCCTAGGACAAGGAGACAGGTGGTTTTCCTTCATGAGTGAGCCTGGGGGATGACAATAGCTTCTTTTAGTTTATGTTGAAGGGGCATCAGCATTAGATAATCCAGCAATTTGGCTTTGGAATTACTGCCACACAATGAGTTGGGAGTCGATGGCCCTCGTTCCAGTCTCAACCCAATGTGAAAGCAGCTAATGATAGAGTCATTAGATAGTGATCAGGAGCTGGTTTAATCCCCTCCTTGGCCTAAGGGTGCTGAGACCAATTATAGCATCCCTACACTTCATTGGCTGTAATTATTTAATTTAAGGCAGTCAGGGAACCTTCTGATCTGTATATCTCAGTTCCACAACACACTCACTAAAACAATAGGAAAAACTTTCTTGAAACAATACTCTGAATATTAACATTACAAATATATTAACAGCACAAGTAAACTCATGTTCATCTGGTAAAATAAGATAATGCCTTGTCTAAGCCCAAAATTAATAGGGCAGAATAAAAATAAGCGCGGAAATTATTTAAATGTGTTAACAAATGTTCATCTCTGCTCCAATAATGCGCGCAAGTCCTTAAGTAAGGTCCCTGAGATTTAACCAATAAAATTACTTCTGGGCATAGATAGTTTGGCATCAAAATTATCCAAGCCCACAGTGGATTCCAAGCTTTGCCTTTGTTGTACTGTTACACCTGCACTTGAATCAGTGTGTCATTTTTAACCTAACCTCCACAAGTGTTGTTGTTTACTGTCATGTCGGAGACTGCTTCACTGATATGAAAGAATGTGCTCAATGTCGGGTTAAAATACAGGTCAGCCGGGGTGACCCACCATATACCTACTCACAATCTATGCTCATTAACATCTAACTTTCCTATTGTGCAATTGTTGGAGCCTTTCCAAAAATGTGGTAAAGGGACGATTACAAAATACAGGCAGCAGACAATAGTTTTGAAATGATAGCCTTTTGAACAGCAGAGATTGAATCAAAGGTTCGAGTTTGATCCAAGTTCGGAAACACCTGCTCCGATCAGTATGTTTTCTGGCTATTATTTAGAATTTTGGAAAGGAGTTTTAGGTAGTCATATTGAATGCATCACATTGGAATCAGCTGTGGGTGGGGTAACATGAAGCAAAATGGTTTCTACTATCAGCTATGGCACTATTTACACACACAGGTGAACTTCTACATTTTTTTTCCCAAAATATACTTTATTCATAAAAATCTGTAAAAATTACATTCCCAAACAGTTTAAAACAGCATCAAGTCAAAAAATACAAACAGTGCAAAGGTGATCAGTTTCCTTTTATACAATCATGAGTTGCCTCACAACTCTTCCATTTCATTGTCATGCCATATACATTTTTACATTTACAGCACACAAAATTTTCCCGATACAGTTCAAGGGGTTTCCCATGGATCCAGCCCCTCAGTTCAGCTTGGTGGGGGGACCTTACACTGTGCTCTTTCCCCATTGAGCCTTTGCTGCGGCTGCCCCAAGCTTTAGTGCGTCCCTCAGCACGTAGTCCTGCACCTTGGAATGTGCCAGTCTGCAACATTGGTGGACAACTCTTTTTTGAACTTATATATAAAAATTCAGCACAGTACGATTGGAGGTGAAGTCTTTTGATGGATGTAAAAGCTCACAGGGCTTTATTTGAAGAGAAGGAGCATTCTTTGGTTGTCCTAGCCAACTTTTATCCCTCAACTGACACCTAAGAAACAGTTGATATGGTAATTTACTACATTACTGTTTGTGAAACTTTGCTTTGCGCAAAGTAGCTGCCACATTTCCAATGTTACAACAGTGACTACACTTTAAAAGCACTTCATTGGTTGTAAAGCATTTTGGGACATCCTGAGTTTGTGAAAGTGCTGTATAAATGCAGGTCTTTTTTCTAACAACAACTTAGCTCTTTAGTGCGCCATGCATACAGGCAGATGCCTCAAAGTACTTTGCAATGAGGAGAGAAAATGGAGACTGAGCAGGAAAAGAAAATGGATACGGTTGTGAGGACAGAGTGAACCATTTTAGGGAGGCATTTAAAAGTAGAGAGGAGGGTGGCAAGTGGAGGGATCTTGCTAGGGAGCTCCAGAGGAAAGAATCATAAGCTCTGATATTTATAGGGAGGCAGGGGAACGTGTCTGTGACAAAGAATCCCAGACATGCCATGAGTGTGGTGGTCCTGCAAAAGTTAACGGCAGGACTTCATTCGCATTTCTTAACTCTGTTGTTCACCTGGTAGCTGGTCATATTGAGTGGCTGCATGGCTGCCGGGCAGAAAGCCAGCAGTACATGATCCACTCGGGATGGTCTCCAGCAATGGGAGAAGATTGGGGTTTGATGGCAGGGACGTAGGCTTGAAACATTGCAGCAAGAACAGAGGGAGGGAGGGCGAGCGGGAGAGATCGTAACAAAAGGTTGAATGCTTGGGGGGAAGGACTTCTGCTCATGGTGCACAAGAAAAAATGCTTATTTGCCCCCGCCAGCCTTTAGCCAAGTTCTGGGAGACCTGGACCGCAACTATTTAATTCAAATGATTCCCAAAATATGAGGAATGGAACCTCATTTAAATATTATACTGACAGACCTGCCTCTCCAGAGTGAGCTACTTAGACACACTCAAAACCTTTGTGGTTAAATGGGTACAGGTACATTCAAGGCAGGCTGGGGCTGGGTTTCAGGTGTTGACAATTTAACCCCCAGTCCCCCCGCAACCTTCTCCTACCCATTGTAGGGGGATTTAAAATTCCCCCGAATAAAGTTTGAATGAGCAGCCCTTAATGATGGAGTGGAGACAGCAAGAAAGATGGTGCAAGCCACTGCCAGAGTTGCTAGGCATGTGCTAGATACTCAACCAGCAACTAACCACAGGTGATGATGTTTAAAGGGATCCTCAGCTGCTTTCAGGTCAAATGCTAGAAAATTCCAGGAGGTATTTTACTTCCTCTTGTGGATTTTGGATACTTAGATTATTTTAAAGTGCAGTTAGTGCCCTTGGAACATTGTGTATTTTTAAGCAGCTTCTGGCAATGCACTTTTTTCATAATGGCATGAGGAGGAGGAAGAGGTGGATTCTGACGAAGGAGCAAACAAAGCTTCAAGAGAGCAAATAAAAGAAGGGAGGATTACAGAAAATCTGGGCCTGTTAGCAGAGGACTGCATACCTATACTTTTATGAGCAGCAGTGCACAGGGTATCTGTGGTTTTCTAGGGACACTGTCACAGTATTATCTCCCGCAACAAGCCCTACAACCAGTTGCCACAACCACCACACATTACCTGTTGCAATCAAGGTCACTGCAGCTGTCAATTTCTTTGTCTCTGACCCTTTCCAGTCTGTCATGGAGAATGTCAAGCAGTTCATGCTTCCACTAAGCAGTTTCTGTGCTGGTTCTTGGAAGGGCAACAGCAAGTGACAGTAGAGGGTTCTCCACTTCATCGTGTGTTATAACAAGGCCCAAGATGTCTGATGGACCTAGAAAGAGGGGAGAGGGGCAAAGGTTAGCAGTTAATGTCAAATCTAAGGTGTAGCAGGTGAGTAGCTGTGCAATGCACCGCCAAATTTTCATGCTAACTGTGTGAGTGGCAGAGTTAAGTATAAAGAGAGAAGGAAGGGAGAACGTCCAAATATCCTGCTCACCACCTCACCATCTCCAATGCTGTGTGCTCTCTTGGCCAACTGTGCTAATGGTAGCCTCCTCCTGTCCATGCACTCTCCCTTCTGTTGTGCGTAAGCTACTCCTGCAAGAAGAGTGAAAGTGAGTCCTGTGTGCCCTGTTGAAGGGTTTTGAAGATGTATGAGGCAGCTTAGAGTATGCATAATGAGAGGAAGAAGTCGCAAGTGTGAGAAAGAAGGGGAGGTAGTTGTGAGGGCAATAGCAGGTTCTGGGTTTGTGAGTGCAATCAGAAGGAAGCACAGTGAAATGCTCCATTGTGATTGAAGGAGAGGCCTGGGATGAGGAGAGGGAAGGGTTGTTAATGTGGGGTGTCACAGGATTGTGCAGTGGATAAGAAAGATATGATACCTTGGCAGTCCTTAAGAGGTCATTTCATTTCTTCCTGTGCTGCTGGCAGGTGCGGTGTACAATGTTGCTGGCATTAAATGCTTTGCCACTTCTCTCCATTGCTGTTGGCATTTTTACTTGGGTACCCAATGCCCATCAAAGGGAAGAGGACCTTGTTTCTGCTGCTCACTTGCTCTCCGCGCACATCCACGGAACCTTCAGAAAATCTGAAGGCTCTGTATGAAATAATTCTGTTCGCTGATTCAGAAAATCTGAAGCCCATCTCCACTTTCCACCAACGTTGACCTCACAGATTCTCCAGATCTCCCAAAACATAGAAAGAAAGAATTTGCATTTATATAGCACCTATCAGGGACATCTAGTGTATTACATTCGAGGTCTACAATGACCAATGGTGTGGTGGAATGTTGACATCTTTTAAAAGTGCCATGGGGAGAGGGATGATATTTAATATGCACCTAACAGACAAATGGGGCCTTACAAACACACAGCCTTTACCAGCTGACAGGTTGAACAGAACTGAATGGTAAATTATCCAAGAGAAGGTTGAGAATTAGAACAGAGGAGTTGCAGAGAGCTTGCATAACAATTTATTGAAAGACATAATTCCACGTGATTACACAGGGCAGGGCCGCACTCTGTAAATAGCAGCACAGAGCCACATACAGAGTCTCTTGTCTGATCGACAGCAAGATGGCTGCATAGATTTGCAGTAAAACTCACTGCAGGAATCATCTGTTGAAGTGTATGGATAACACTGGACCCAGCCATGACGTATAGGTTGCTATCTAGCTTCTACTTGTGAAGAATTTTCACTGGCAGGTTGTCAATACGAAAGGAACTGTAGGGAAGCATTAGTCACTCATGACCTTTAGCAGAAAAGGGAGTCAATCAGAAGAAAAAAAAGGTATAGTAGCTCTTTAATGCTCCAACCATAGTCCCGAAGGGCCATCAGCATCTCTCCCCATTAGAGAGAAAGACAGTTGGTGATGTATAGCTTGAGGGTCACCACTTCTGAAGCATGGGGTAAGGCAAGGAGGCAGCTCTGCATGAAATACCACAGCCAGTACAGGAATTGAGCCCATGCTGTTGGCATCTGTCTATATCATACTGTAGCTGTCTAGCCAATTGAGCTAACTGACCCCTCAATGTAGGTCAGATTTAAATAATCTCACACATGAAGAAATCTTGCTCCATGTGTTGTCTGTACTGAAGATATATTACTTTGCTTGCAGCAGAGACTGATGTCAGTAATAAATGGGTTGTGTACCTATGGCGGTGATCTCTCCGCTTTACTCCTAAACTGCTACCAATCACGGATTCAGAGCCCAAGAACAAAGACTGGAGCTAAGTACCATATGGACTAAGTACATACATTTTACATTACTGATAGTAATCACACCTGCAAACAAAGTTAATTTTCTTCAAAACAAGTGATGCGTGAAATATATTTTCTCAAAGTAGATCATCTCACCTTTTACCTATTCTTAATTAACGACCCTTTCACATTTCCAAAGAAAGTGCCTCAATAAAATGTGCTGATTCCATTGTGCCAAACCTATCCCATTTACAGTGTGGGCAAATTCAGCAACAATACACAAGCTGCAATGTGTAACCTTCAGACTGCATAGTTTTTATGAACATAACTTCAATATTACTGTGCATGCGTAATCTCACCCAAGCACAACTAGGGCACAGTTACGTTTGAAATTTTGACATTTTAGATGCAAACTTTCCCTGATGTCAAGTAAAGGCCTGTACAGGCCAGTTCTGTGTAAAGTGAACAGAGCTAAAATGATGGATGTAGCCCACATACCACATCACAAGTTATGGTCCCTAGCAATTTCAGGGCAAGAAATTAAGCAGGAAGGTGGTATTGCTTTTAACAGCAGGACTGTCGGGTTGTTTATGTTAACAATATGATAGTTGGCATCCATTGCACTGAGGTGCATGAGATGCTAGGTCTTAATATAATTAGATGTGGAGCCCTAAGGCTTACGCCACACCCAATGATCCTAGAGCTTAATAAAGAAGTCACGATCTTACTGCATTCATTGCAAAAAATGCATTTAAAGGGAGGGCTGGATGAAAATGTTTCACCTGGGCGGTCCAACAGCACACTCCAACTTACTGAATGAACTGTTGGGTCTTCTCGGAGGCCCCACCAAAAGATCCTTTTGTCACTGAGGTCCAGCTCTTGTTTACAATACTGTGAGCATCCTGCTGGGAGCAAGATTTAAGATTTGAAATAGCTGAACTAACTTTGTGGCGCAACAGCCAGCTCATTTAGACCCATGCATATGGAATATCTGACGAGGATTAGTCTTGGTAATGTTGCAAGGGCACTGCATTATCAGTGACTATGCATGCTATAGCTTTGATTTGACTGATTTTCTGTTTTAAAGGTGTTCCCGACAGTTCTTGCATCAAACATATTAACATTCATAAAGCAGAATGGGACTGTAGGTCAATGGTTCATATATCCAGCAGTTGTGCAACTGCAGGAATATTTACTTCAAACCTCACCTGGTGTTTCTGAAGAAAATAGATGTGTTGCCAGTTGTGCCAAAACCTGCAATTACTTCAGGTCCATCATGTGTAACTTCCTACAGACTGCACCCTCTATGTTGCCAACTGTGCAACAGCCCCGACAAACAAATTTCTCTGCAGCACCTGTGGAAGAGCCTGTCACTCTAGAATTGGCCTTTATAGCCACTCCAGGCGCTGCTTCACAAACCACTGACCACCTCCAGGCGCGTATCCATTGTCTCTCGAGATAAGGAGGCCCAAAGAAAGAACTTCAGGTCCATCATGTGTAACTTCCTACAGACTGCACCCTCTATGTTGCCAACTGTGCAACAGCCCCGACAAACAAATTTCTCTGCAGCACCTGTGGAAGAGCCTGTCACTCTAGAATTGGCCTTTATAGCCACTCCAGGCGCTGCTTCACAAACCACTGACCACCTCCAGGCGCGTATCCATTGTCTCTCGAGATAAGGAGGCCCAAAGAAAGAACTTCAGGTCCATCATGTGTAACTTCCTACAGACTGCACCCTCTAAGTACTTTGTTTGCTGGTGCAACAGCAACGATGTCTGAATATGCCAGTGGGCTTTTCAAGGTAAACGTGTCTGAAAAATGTCCCATTATTTTACTAAAAGGTACAACAGTCAAAAGAAACAATGAATAGCCCACTAGTGGTGCAGAAAATCCTTAAAGTCCCTAAGCACCCTTACCCCCAATGGCTTAGTTTGGAACTGAGTCATTCAAACCAGCAAGATCTTAGATTTCACTTCAAACCCTGGGCCATACTGAATTAGCTCATTTCTGCTGAGATAGCAGTGGGCATGCTACCTTTGGTCTTATACGTCTCTGGTCGAGGCAGCAGAGGGGAAATCAGCTTCTGATTGCTATCAATGACATCTGTTGGAAAGTGAGAGCGTATGGATAGTGCAGGCAAAATCGAGCTGCTTTTTATTTCCCTTGTGGTCAAAATCTGTGCGCTTCGACTCATACATAAAGAAATGCAACTTTGATCGGGGCACTGGCTGGTTCCAGGGGTCTATGAAACTGTACATTAGCATGATTAAATGCCTTCAACAGGAGAGGAAAAAAGAAAAAAAAAACACCTCCCTGTATTGCCATTGTCCAACAGGATTAGTTAGCTAATAGAAGGGCATGGTGCATATTGGCATGTATTCATAGAGGGACATGGTAAGATTTATTCAATCTTTGCTGGTACTGCATTTAAAACAAACACAAATATGTGCATTTGCTTAAAAGTTGTGCATCACAATTTTATTTCTTTTCAGATGTCCAGGAATTGCATACATAGGCTAACAGATGGAAAACGATATTGTTACGGCTGGACTCAGCACTTAGTTCCCACGTAAAGTTACAACAGCTGCTACTTTGTATCTGTGACAGAAATTGACTTTTCATGCAAAAAGAAACAAATTTGACGAAGGTACATTCAAAGAGTGGTGAATAGACACAATGAGCAGGATTTCCATTCTGGGGTCAGGGCCCTGGCGTTGTATTCACTTTCGTGTCCCAACCCCGCCAGCAACACATACGTGTTGCACCTTTGATATGTAACGAAGGTAATTGGTCTAAAGCTGCGTTCACCGCCCAATCAGCAGCAGCAGACAGGGAAGGAGGCAAGACATAGGCAACGATAGGCCTGATTTAAAGGGTGGGTGGCAGCCAATGCTGAAGCTGCCATTTGCCCGAGGGGTGGAGGCAGGAGCAGAGCAGAAGGCAGTGAGAAAGGAGCCCCCCCCCCCCACCCCCACCCCGTGCCAGGGCAGCCTCCTGGTTTCTGACACCTCACTGGAGGTTCTGCAGGAGGCAGTGACTAAGCGCAGAAACATCCTGTTCCTTGTCAGCTGCACCTCGAAGGCATAGCTAGAGGTGGCATACAAAGTTAGCAGAGGAGTGGTGAGGAGGAACTGTGTACAGTGCCGGAAGCGTTTCAATTACCTTATTAGGTCTGGAAAGGTGAGTCCAATGAGACACCCAGATGACAAGCCTCCTGTTCATCAGTCACCAGAGTGCAGAAGAGAGGAGCATCCTGAGGGCACATAGAACTCTCCTGACTATGGGAGAGCTGTGTGCTCAGCAGTCTTGATGACCCATAAGCATACCTCAGAACCCTGGTGCTGCTGGACAGGAGGCTGGAGTGCAGACTGCAGCAGCGAATGCAAATGAAAATCTGTGAGTGGTGAAGGACAGAGGCATTGTCCTAACTGCATCTTTATTCACCTTGCAGGCCAAACAGGAATTGATCGCCAGGGAGAATGAGATGGCACGCCTGGCAGGGAGGGTGCCACAGCTGACGTCGCTGTCGCACTTTGAGGAGCTAGCCCTTGATTTCATCAGAATGTCAAGCCACAGAGACGCTGAGGATGGAGAGATGGGGGTCCACCATAGTCTGAGTGAAAGCATCTCAACATCTTCAGTTTCAGGGGATGTACAGCAACACTCCCGTGCAACAGGCAGTCAGTGCCTAAGCTGTCACTTCATTATTTTTAGCAGCGTGATCAACTATTGACTGTCCCGATCTCTCATCACCATCTTCTCTTATATCTCCCACAGGCAGGAGGCCAGACAACGTTGACAACCTCCCAAGGTGTCAGAGGAGGAAGACACCTCCGAACCTGCAGAGCCACATCTTTCCTGTGCACCCTCCACCAATGCAGATACTCGCACCTCGGTGGATCCTCACCTGTTATTAGAGATGGTGGCACTGGGTGAAGCACACATCACATCGGAGCAGGAGGATACAGGGGAGGTAGAGTCGGCTGTGGCCAGTCACCCTCAGAGGATGGAAGACAGTAGGGCAGAGATGCAGAGCCTAGGGAGTCACAAAACAGGTGACTGTAACTGGAGAACCAGCATGAGAAGTGGGCCCACATGTCGGAGTTACCTAAGGCACTGCAGAGTCTTGGGATGAGAATGAAGGAGTCCATTGTGCTCCACAATGTCTCAGCACTTTGGGCAGATGAGCTCCTCCATTGAGAGAGTTGCCAACATCATGAAGAGACATATGCAGCCTAACTCGGAGTGGATGTAGGAACAAACACTGACACACACAGGAAGCATGCTGCAGTCTGCAGCATTGACTGGTCAGTGGTGCAAATGGCACAACGAAGCATGGAGTGGATGCCAGCTATATCCCAGCTTGTGGTTCCCTCTAGCAATCAAGAGCGTCATGAAAGGACTGATGAGATGACAGGCAGCGATGAGAGGGCCAGCTCTCACAAGGCTCCATCATCATCATCCGCCTCCATGGCGCACCTGAAGGAGGAAGCACCTGTAGAGTCACACCCTGTGAGAGAGGCTGCCACCACAGTGATGCTGGGTAATGCCGAGGCTGACTGCCATGGGCATCTCAGGCCCAGAAAAGCATTAGCGAGCAGTCTGCCTCCACCTCATCCTCTGCCACAATGGAAGCACCTCGTAGGAGTGGCCGTGAGTGCAGGCCACTGCATCGGTGGTGTCACTTGGGTATCTCTGATGCAAATAATATCACCCTGTACTTCCATAAAGCTTTGGCCATGTTGTTGCACTTAGGGATCTTCATTTCATCATGGCAACAACTGTCACGAACCCTCAGATAACCCTCAATGAGGGCACACATGCCAGAAACCATTTTCCTGGACAGGCGCAGCTTTCTGCGGCATTGATGCTCTGACATGTCCAGGTAGCTTCTCCTTCAGCAATAGACCCTCTGCTGAGGGTCTCACCTTCGTTGCCATCCTGTCCTTCATTGCTGACCCCTGCGCTCCTGTTGCCCAGGGGTCTGCCTCTGCTCCTGGAGATGTTTATTTATTTATTTATTTGTATTTGTTTAGAGATACAGCACTGAAACTCGCCCTTCGGCCCACCGAGACAGTGCCGACCATCAACCACCCATTTATACTAATCCTACACTAATCCCATATTCCTACCACATCCCCACCTGTCCCTATATTCCCCTACCACCTTACCAATTTACCTATCAACCTGCAAGTCTTTTGATGTTGTTCCTCATCGCTATTCGACCCTATCTCAGAGTTGGTTAATCCCATGTCATTATATGTCCTTCCTTTCTAATGGAATATGCAGACTTCCTGAATTCCCCTCTCATGAACCCATTATGCCCATAATGAAAGAGACCAGTCAAACATCAACCCCCCCCCCTCCCCACCAAAGAGGACCCCCCCAAAAATGCCCTTATCAACAATGAGGAGATTTGACAGATAACTCTGCTTGATGGCCAGCATGGACATGATGGGCCGAAGGGCCTGTTTCCCTGTCTATGACTCTATGACTTTAGATTCTGTGCAACTGCTTGCCTTTGATTGAGGGCCTTTTCTAAGCCTTCCCTCTTTGATGGAGCCTTTTGCTGCTGTCCTACCTCTCTGAGCGGCTTCCTACTTTGTTTGCTCCTCCTCCTCCCTGTCATGGATCTTGTGCCTCCAAACAAAAATTCAAGACTGGCCCTTAACATGCTGGCAATAAGCTTGTTAAGTGGCTTAACTGGCCGTTCTGTGGTCAAACTGGTTGGCTCCCCTGGCTCTTGGCGCAGCCTTTTAAACTTGGAGCATGCTGGTTCCGTGTCAGGAAATCGACAGGCCAACACGAGGGGCAAGTTTAGCGCCCACCCACGCTTGATCCCACCCTTTCACGCAACCAAAAATCCCGCCCACTGCCCCTGAAATTTTATGGGGAGGGGGTAGTTCTCCTGTTTTCCACCGTAATCCTGCGGTTGACGTCAGTTCTGACAAAGTTATAGCAAGAGATCAAGAGAACCCGCCCCCCCACCGCCACCCTAGGATTTTGGGGCTAAGCCCAGTTGAAGTAACTCGCTCTCCTAACTTCAGACCAACATCTCTTTGCTGTTTAAAAATTGGAGCTAGTCTAATAGGTGCAGGGAAAGAAGATTTAAAATCAACATTGAGGACTGAATCAAAGAGGGAGCATTAGGATTTATCGCAGCACCAGAGCAACAGAATACCTATTTATAAATTTAGCACCCATGTGACAGGGTTGGTCGGATTCTGGGTATGCCCCTGTTGAGATGACTTTTTATTGAGAAAAATGAATTTCATAGCATCTATCACATGATATAATTAGAAAATTCACTCAGCTTTGAATTCAGCCGACACTGCTACTTGTAGGAGTGCTTGGTGAAATGCTTATGACAGTTTCTGCCCTGGCTTTGTTAAGCTAGACTCCACTGAACAAAACTATCCGTAAATCAGCACTAAACTAGTAATCTTAGCACTAATCTAGCAATCTTATTTAGAGCAGGAAGTACAGACTTCCCTTACTTGATGTCACAAAATTCAGTCCACAACATGTCTTCTTCTTTGGCCTTCTTGTCTTGAGAGACAATGGGTAAGTGCATGGAGGTGGTCAGTGGTTTGTGGAGCAGTGCCTGGAGTGGTTATAAAGGCCAATTCTAGAGTGACAGACTCTTCCACAGGCACTGCAGATAAAATTGGTTGTCTGGGCTGTTACACAGTTGGCTCTCCCCTTACACTTCTGTCTTTTTTCCTGCCAACTGCTAAGTCTCTTCGACTCGCTACTCTTTAGCCCCGTCTTTATGGCTGTCCGCCAGCTGTGGCGATCACTGGCAATTGACTCCCACGACTTGTGGTCATTGTCACAGTACTTCATGTCGCATTTGCAGACTTCTTTAAAGCGGAGACATGGACAGGCGGTGGGTCTGATACCAGTGACGAGCTCGCTGTACAATGTGTCCTTGGGGATCCTGCCATCTTCCAGGCGGCTCACATGGCCAAGCCATCTCAAGCACCACTGGCTCAGTACTACGTACATGCTGGGGATGTTGGCTGCCTCGAGGACTTCTGCATTGGAGATACAATCCTGCCACCTGATGCCAAGGATTCTCCGGAGGCAGCGAAAATAGAATGAGTTGAGATGTCGCTCTTGGCTGAGATACATTGTCCAGGCCTCGATGCCGTAGAGCAAGGTATTGCGGACACAGGCTTGAAACACTCGGACTTTTGTGTTCCGTGTCAGTGCGCCATTTTCCCACACTCTCTTGGCCAGTCTGGACATAGCTGTGGACACTTTTCCCATGCGCTTGTTGATTTCTGCATCGAGAGACAGGTTACTGGTAATAGTTGAGCCTAGGTAGGTGAACTCTTGAACCACTTCCAGAGCGTGGTCGCTCATATTGATGGATGGAGCATTTCTGATGTCCTGTCCCATGATGTTCGTTTTCTTGAGGCTGATGGTTAGGCCAAATTCGTTGCATGCAGCTGTAATCCTGTCGATGAGTCTCTGCAGACACTCTTCCGTGTGGGATGTTATTGCAGCATCGTCAGCAAAGAGGAGTTCCCTGATGAGGACTTTTCGTACTTTGGTCTTCGCTCTAAGACGGGCAAGGTTGAACAACCTGCCCCCTGATCTTGTGTGGAGGAAAATTCCTTCTTCTGAAGACTTGAACACATGCGAGAGCAGCAGTGAGAAGAAAATCCCAAACAGTGTAGGTGCGAGAACACAGCCCTGTTTCACACCACTCAGGATAGGAAAGGGGTCTGATGAGGCACCACTATGCAGAATTGTGCCTTTCATATTGTCATGGAATGAGGTGATGATACTTAGTAGCTTTGGTGGACATCCGATCTTTGCTAGTAGTCTGAAGAGACCATGTCTGCTGACAAGGTCAAAGGCTTTGGTGAGATCTATGAAAGCAACGTAGAGGGGCATCTGTTGTTCGTGGCATTTCTCCTGTAGCTGGCAAGGGGAGAACAGAATGTCAGTGGTGGATCTCTCTGCTCGAAAGCCGCACTGTGCCTCACGGTAGGCACGCTCAGCCAGCTTCTGGAGTCTGTTTAAAATGACTTGAGCGAAGACTTTCCCCACTCTGCTGAGCTGGGAGATGCCACGCTAATTGTTGCAGTCACCACCGTCACCCTTGTTCGTATAGAGGGTGATGATATTGGCATCACGCATGTCCTGTGGTACTACTCCCTCATCCCAGCACAGGCAAAGCAGTTCATGGAGTGCTCAGAGTATAGCAGGCTTGGCACTCTTGATTATTTCAGGGGTAATGCCATCCTTTCCAGGGGCCTTTCCACTGGCTAGAGTATCAATGGCATCACTGAGTTCCGATTTTGTTGGCTGTTCATCCAGCTCATCCATGACTGGCAGAGACTGGGCTACATTGAGGGCGGTATCAGTGACAACAGTTTTCCTGGAGTACAGTTTTAGGTAGTGCTCCACCCAGCGGTCCATTTGCTTGCGTTGATCAGTGATTGTGTGCCCTGATTTCGACTTGAGGGGGGTGATCTTGATGGTTGGCCCAAAAGCTCTTTTAATGCCATCATACATTCCTCTGATGTTTCCGGTGTCGGAGGTCAGCTGAGTACGACTGCATAGGTGTTGCCAGTAGTCATTTGCACAGCACCTGGCTGTTCTTTGTGCAGCACTTCTGGCTACTTTAAGTGCTACAGATGTTAACCCGCTGGGGGCTTTCTTGTAGTTCAACAGTGCAGTGTATTTAGCGGCTATGACAGGTTCCAGCTCTTCAAAGTGAGATTGAAATCAGTCTGCATTCTGCTTCTCACGTTTTCCAAAGGTGGTCAAATTAAACAATTTAGCAAAAGAAAAATGTTATTAGTGAAGTCCTTTTTCTGGTTGAAATTACCACTCATTCAAAAGACGCTGCCTTCCTACAAAATGTTTTGGGTTTTAGGGTAATAGGGAAAAGAATGCCTGATGGATGAGAGGTGAAGCCTTAAACTACCTGCTAGTTGTAGCAATTATGATTGCAACATTTGAGTCATTGCAATAAACACATTAGTTCACACACATTCATTTTGTAATTGCCAGAGCCTCAGTTGAGTTGTGTCAATTCCTTCCTGTGCATTGTGCTAAACAGATTGGCACTGTGTCAAGCTGAGCACAAAGGGTCTACTGCACGGAGGTGTATATCAACAGTCGCAGATTGTATTGGAAAATAACAATCTAAATTAGCAAGTCTACAAATGTTTCTTCGCTTTATCAGAGGGTGTGTGTTTGTGTTGATGGGTGGAGGACCCAATGTTTGTTTATCTTAATACTTGCTGATACCTGTTGTAACCTTGTCATTAACCACTTGCACTATGCAGTCTGTCTATCCTGCTGCATGAAAAGCTCTGCTTTGCAAAACATTCTGTGAACTATCAGAATTTACAATGGCACAGACCCTTGGTATTGCAAGGTCAAATGAACCACACAGCATTGTGCCCACAATTGCTCATGAGACATATTTCATGACTGTGGCGTCATGAATTGGCCCCAATGGAGAAAGGCCGACATTTTCTGCTCAGGAATGGAAGTCAAGCTGGCGGATGGTTAACCTCTCGTTGACTGATCTCTCTCTTTTCTCTGGATGTTGGTCATGTTGAATTCCATACTTTCCAATCTTTGCGAGGTGGATTGTACCAACCCCTGATGCTATGGGCGCCATTCTTTCCGCTTTGTCTTTTCTGATGGTGTTATTTTGAGTGAGGAGTATTGATTTGGACATTTTCTTTTTCTTCATGAGATCTTTATAGATTCACATGAGCTGACAGATAACGTATCACTTTAATGTCTCATCACAAAAATGGCGACTCTGACTGTGCAGTACTCTTTTGGTATTGTACTGACGTGTCAAAGCTGTAGTGGAGGCTTGAATGCATACTCTTCTGACTCTAAAATGAGAATAGTGTCACTGAGCCAAGCTGACAATTAAAAAAATCAACTGGGATATCATGAGTACTTTTTGGATACTAAATTGTCATTATGTGTACTATTAGGCATTTGTTCATGCTAATGTAACTTGTCACACAAATGGGAGAATAAACAATTAAGATACTAGATACCAAGAATTTTGCACACACCTCCAATCCTTGCAATTCCAGATTCTCCCTCCTAATCTACTAATACTTCCTCATATATAGTGAGTTGTTACTTGTTAAACGGTCAGTGGGTTGTCCACTCTTATTGGAGGTTTTAGCTTTAGTCCTGCTCCTATGGGTGTGAGTCAGCGTGAGATGTACAGATTAGTACAACTGATTCACTGTTACTAGCAAGAAAATACAATGCAATATAAATACAAATCATTCCTTGTCTTTCTTCTGACATAAATTGGGATGCAAATGGACGTTTAAGTAAATTTTGCTTCGGTAAGTGTTTGATCTGTTATGATTATTCAGGATATAGGTCTTTTGAAGAAAGCATGGCTTTTTATTTATGAAAATGAGAACAAACTATCAAACTCAAGCCTGTTCTCTGCAGGCATCCACACAATGAAAAGGATAGGAAAGGACTTGCATTTATAATAGTGCCTTTCATGATATCAGGATGCCCCTAGGTGCTTCACAGACGAAGTACTTTTACTGTTGTAATTTAGAAAAACACATTTCCAGCAGGGGTTTCTAGTTGAATGCATGAATCTTGGGTACTTTTTCACCTCTGTGGCTTGGGGATATTGAAAACAATTGTGTGTCTCCTGTATGTATCGTGGGAAATTGGTAAAATAACCATAAATGTGAGATTGAACTTGAGACTTTCTTGGGGAATAGGGTAAAAATTATGACCAACTGGTGGAAACTTGGTGAGATGGGCTAGGAAAATTGGCCATTTACACCATTTCTCCAGGGTTTCCTCAGATCTCCTGCAGAATTTATGACAGATGATTGGGAGAACACCCCTTCCCTCCCCCAGGCATTCCACCGCATTGTTTGGTGCCCACCCGCCTGTCCCATTCCCCACCACCTAGTTCCCAGCCCAAGTTAAAATTAGGCTTATTGTTTTAAATAATGAGATTCCACTAAAACTGGGTGAATATGTTACAGGCTAGAGAGGATGGAGGAGCAGAAGAGATAAAAGATCAGAAAGACCTTTTGCTGGTTACCAGCTGGTGAAATTTTATGGGTTTACGCTATTGATATAGAACACAAAATGTGACAGGAA